>NC_053392.1:125338983-126774273 GCF_905171765.1 Bufo bufo
ATAGTCAGACTGGCACAGGGTACCCGACCATAGTCAGACTGGCACAGGGTACATGACCATAGACTGGCACAGGGTACACGACCATAGTTAAATGTTGCATGCAATAGGTGGCTGAAAAAGGGGCGGGAAAAGGGGTGTGGTCAATGGGCGGAGTCAAGGGGTCGGCAAAATTAGCTTTTGCCTAGGGTGGCAAAAATCCTTGCACCAGCCCTGCTTGTCAGATAAGGTAGGAAAAGTGTTTTGAAAAGCATGTGCTCCATTTTTCGCACAAGTAAATTCCTCCCACTCTCTATAATTCTGTGAGGAGGAAAAAACTTTAAAGGAATTGTCCCAAAATATAAATTGATCCACAGGATATGAAATAAGTGTCTAATCACGAGAACCAGGGTCTCTAGATGCCTGAATGAATGGGGCAGTGGTAGAACAGGTGAGCTGCTTCTCCATTCATTCTCATGTTGATTGTTGAATGCCGTAGATAGCTGAGTACAGCTCCATTTATTCAGGGAACTTGGACCCCTATTCCTGTGAGCGGTAGTGGTCCTAACATTCAGAACCCCATCAATTAGATACTTATGCCCTATACTGTGGATAGGGGATTTGTCTGTATATTGGGACAACCCTTTCAAATTACAGTCCATTTTATATCTGAACCATTGAAGCTTAGATTGTTACAAATATGTGGAAGATTTTAAATCACAAGGCTTGTATGAAAAGATAAAAAGAGATGAATGGAGCTAAGCTACAATTCCAGACACAGCCTCTGGATATGAGTGGTGCTGTTTCTGGTGAATAATTATTTTTTTTTCTAATTTCATACTATACCTTTGAATGCATTTCTTAGTATTAGGAAAAAATAGAGGCCACACAAGTTTAAATTTGAAATCTATTATTTATTTCTATTATTAATAGGGACTATAAAATCCCTAACTCTAAAGCTTTGATCCAGAAGAAGGCAAAAACCTGGACACATTCAGCCAATTTGTGACACAGGAAAAATTCCTTCTCGACCCCGGGAAAAGGCAATCAGTTCTAGAACCCTGGATCAAAGCCATTAACTAGATGCTAATTATTATTAAATATTACCCTTAATGCTAATATCGATTTTATTTTACTCTATGTAAGAATATAATTATTAATATAATCCTAAAATTGCAATTTAACAATATTATTACTACTATCCTATAAATGATAATAAGGTCTCTAACACCTAAAGCTTTGATCCAGAAGAAGGCAAAAACCTGGACACATTCAGCCAATTCGTGACACAGGAAAAATTCCTTCTCGATCCCGGGAAAAGGCGATCAGTTCTAGTACCCTGGATCAAAGCCATTAACTAGATGCTAATTATTATTAAATATTACCCTTAATGCTAATATCGATTTTATTTTACTCTATGTAAGAATATAATTATTAATATAATCCTAAAATTCCAATTTAACAATATTATTACTACTATCCTATAAATGATAATAAGGTCTCTAACACCTAAAGCTTTGATCCAGAAAAAGGCAAAAACCTGGACACATTCAGCCAATTTGTGACACAGGGAAAAATTCCTTCTCGACCCCGGGAAAAGGCGATCAGTTAGAACCCTGGACCAAAGCACTATTTAGTTGCTAATTACCGTAATATTACACTATTAAAAGAAATACTAGTTATATTTTTTGTTTATTTTTTTATTTAGTTTATTATTGACACTATTACTAATCTTATACTAGAACTATAATTTGATATACTATTAATGCTATAATTTTACTGCTTTTGACCCTAAAGCTGTTATCCAAATACCTGTATTATTCTATCCTAAATTTACAATTTGAAAATAATAATAATACGATGCTATAAATAATAATGTTCCTAACACTTGATCCAAAAGAAGGCAAAAACCTGGACACATTCAGCCAATTCGTGACACAGGAAAAATTCCTTCTCGACCCCGGGAAAAGGCGATCAGTTTGAGAACCCTGGATCAAAGCAATTAACTAGTTGCTAATTATTATAAAATATTACCCTTAATGCTAATATCGTTTTTATTTTTATTTTTTTTAAATACATACTAGCTATATTTTTATTTTAGTATAGCATTATTATTATTGACACTATTACTAATCTTAAACTAGAACTATAATTATTAATTATACAATACTATTAATGCTATAATTTTATTTTGATCCTAAAGCTATTATTATCTACTTACCTGTACTATTCTATCCTTATTTTAATATATTTAATACAAAATTTAAACTATTATTAAAACTATGCTAATACCCTACAACTGTTGATCCAGAAGAAGGCAAAAAACCTGGACACAAATAGCCAATCTGTGACACAGGAAAAAAATTCCTTCTCGACCCCGGGAAAAGGCGATCAGTTTTAAAACCCTGGATCAATAATTTTTATAAATTTTCTACTATTTGTACATTTTTAAAACTTACTGTTGAACTAGTCCTAGTTATATTATTTCTATTACTATTATTACTAACACTTATGTTCTTACTTTCTGCTATTAAAATGTAAATAGATTAAAATGAATTTTAACTATTGCAGTTGTTAAAGGGGTTAACCGACAGTAAAAGAGTGGCCCAGACCTGCATGACTCAGGGTGGGGATGATGCTAACTTGCTCCACACTGCTGGATTCGGTCTGTTGGTTCTCCTGGGAAGGCAGTTTCATTCCTACATGCACCAAAGACATCATGTGTTGACAAGGCTAAATGTGACTGATCCAGCCAATACTAGGCCTCCACAGTGACCTGCTCCCCCTGCATCACATGTGACATCACGCATGACACAAGGGAAGCAGGTCACCAGTGACACTTATGATTGGCTACAGCAGTGACATGTGTCCCTATCAACGGATGTTGTCCTCGGCGCACGTAGAAGAACTGCCGGCCCTGGAGCAGGTCTGGGAAACTTTTTTTACTGTTGGATAGCCCCTTTAAACAATAGTTTTGAGGAAGAGTAGCCTGAATAGGGCTGTCCATATGATGTTCCTCTTGCCCTGCATGTTGCAGTTGACATAGTGGCGGATAGAATGCTGCCTAATCCTGTTTCTCCTCTATGTCTGCTTTTGAACTCCGCCTTTTGGGTCAGATATCATTATTAATATCCTGGCTGGAGTTGTCTTCTTTGCTTTTTTTCTTCTGTCGCCTTTATTTATTCTTTCTTCTTTTTCACTGGTCTCTTCTTATCTTCCTCGCTGATGTTCTCCATCTCTTCCTTATATTCTATCTCTTCTTCCATGGCCTTTCCTTCTTCCTCTAGTCCAATGGCCTCTTCCTCCTTTTTTTACTGATGATGTTGATGTCCTCCTCACTGGTGTTCTCCTTCCTCTTCTTATCTTCTTTCTTTTCTTGCCTGTTGAATACCTGAATTTTCATCATCTTTGTGGGCTCTTCATCATCCAGCCCTTCACACAACAGTCTAGCAATTGCTCGTTGTGCCTTGTATTTATCCCTTGGTCTTGGTTCTTCATCCGGTATCGAAAACTGCCTTTGAGCAAGCAAGCTTGTTGGCATGAGGCGCTAGGGAAACAAGAAATGCGTAAATTTTTTATTCATATGACCATCTAGAGCTATAGAAAGATCCTCAAAAAATCTTTAAAAACACAACAGCGTGGTTACTCACCTCCTTCTTGAAGAGAGGAGAAGGGAGGAGTTTTACACAATATGCCAGCCGTCGTAGAGATTCCTCTGGGGTGATGCTGGCATAAACTGATAAGAGAGTGCACGAAAAAGTTACCAATCAAAAATGTGCAGAAACTGTGAAAAACACACAGAAAAATCACCTGTTCACTATTCAGAGTAAAATAAAGCATGTCTAGTTCTGTGCCATCATCAGGCAGGGTATAAAGTATTTAATCACATACCCTCCAGTGCAGTATAAATCACTGTCTATGTTCCCTATCCTGACCAGGGGTGCACCATCCATCAAGTGAGTTGGGCCTCTGACCTTAGGTGGTTCTCTGCAGGGGGTGGTAATTCAGCCCCCAGCCCTGCTCTCCTCCACAGCCCAGCATACATCTATGCATTCAGAGATTATTATATATTGCAGTTATGTTGTAGTTTTTGTAGTCATTTAGAGCAAAAAAGGCAACAAAACCACAACCGCGTCTGTTTTCTTACTATATATATGGACACTGCACTATTTCTTCTATCCTCTATTACTGTGATTCTCAGTATATGATCTTGTTCTGTATATATACACACTACATAGAGCCACTTCTCTTGTCCTTATTCTGTATTTATGGACACTGCACAGCATGGTTGCTAACCTTCTATAAATATATAGACGGTCCACAACCTGAACCAGACGTTTTTTCTATGCTCCATAGTGTCTGACAGAATAAAATCTTTATTTTTCCAGTTTCTACTGAGCACGTGCCAATACATGACATGCGCAGTGCAAACCACATGCTCTGCCTTTTTTGCCACCTGGGGTCTGAAGAAGGGTCTCAATTAAAAGAACTGTCCAGGAGTTTTTCCCATAACTGACCCTATGTACAGTAAAACGCTTTCTCCTTGTCTCTCTGAGACTTTTACACTGACTTCCAGCACTGACTTCTGACAGCCTGGCTCTCCTCTATCTTCCTCATGTGTCCGGAAGACTAGTTAGTTATTGAATGCCCCGGGAAGACACAGGCTGTCAGCGATCAGCAATGCTCAGTTATAGCAATGCTAATGGAAAACACAAGAGACAGGTGTTTTAAATAAAAGTTTTAAAAAAATCAGCTACTAAATTATATTACAAAATACTTCGAATCACTTCCCTTACACATTAAAAAGTTGAACTGACATGTACACTTTAAAGGGGTTGTCTCAGTTTACGATATTGTTGGCGTATCTTCAGGGAAGGTCATCAATATCAGATCTGTGCAGTCCGATTCCCAGCACCCCTGCTAATCAGCTGTTTGAAGAGGTTGTGGTGCTCCGGTGACTGCTACGGCCTCCTCACAGCATACCAAGCACAGCGCCGTACATCATATAGTGGTTGTGTATTGTATTACAGCTCAGCCCCATTCACTTGAATAGGACTGAGCGGTGCCAAGGCCATGTACGTAAGTGATGAAATTGATGCCAATGGCCTAGGAAGAGGCCGGAACACTCACTGGAGCACAGCGACCTCTTCAAACAACTGATCGGCAGAGGAGTAGGACCTCCACAGAGCAATTATTATCACCTATCCTAAGGATAAGCCATCAATAATAAAATCTCAGACAACCCCCTTTAAGCAAAATTCTGCAACATATAAGCATTTGTCTTCAGATTGTCTGACATGAGCATTGGAAATCTGCAATCATTTGGGCGGGGGGGGGGGGGGGGGGGGGGGGGGGGGGTATTTGACTTCTCACCTGAGGCAGCAGAAAGACTAGGTGCACCAATAATTAGGACATAAGGACATCAGAGAAGGAACACCAGAACACTGGTTGTCATAAAACTGGAGGGATTACTATAATGTTCCTGTCGGCATGCCTTACCACATACCGCACTATGCACTTGGCCTAAGACTCTGCTTACATCTGCTCTCTGGTGTCACTTCATGATGGAAGCCATAGCATTGTGCTGGATCCATTGTACTGTAAACCTACACAGTGCCTAGTGGATCCCACAGAATTATAATGGGGTCTGGGGAGGGTCCGCCCAGGCTTTAGACATGACAGCAGGAACAGCACAGCATGCAGCACTATTCTTACTGTCAGAAGTGCCAGAAACCCCTACAGAGAACATAACTATAGCAGGAGAGGTCCACATGACCATGCACAGAACCATACCGCATCCAACGCTGCTTGACTGTCCAGTCCACATCATTGACATCTATCCAAATAAGAAAAAAAAGAGGAACAATTTACTGTATGCAATGTATGACCCAAGCCACCAATTAGAGGGTTAATTTTTGTGATAGCTTTTTACCAGTGAGTCTCCATCTGGTAAACCTGTTATTAAATCCTTGTGATCTACTGTATTGTCCCATCAGGACAGTGGTCAGCAATGTCCAGCACTCCAGCTGTTGTTAAACTACATCTCCCAGCATGCTACATTCACCATGGAAACAGCCAACCAAGTGTGCATGCTGGGAATTGTAGTTTCACAACAGCTGGAGTTTTCTGACCCCTACATCAGGACGACCACTTCTCATATCCGCTACATATGGACGTCATAGAGGGGTCTTCCTGTGTTAGATCCCCCCTATTACCTAATGTGACGCCCCCCACAGCCTCCCTTCCCAAAATCACTGAGGCAGATTTATCAAAATGGGTGCAATGGAAAGCTGCCCTAATTGTCCATAGCAACCAATCAGATAACAAGGATCAATCTGATTGGTTACTATGGGTAATTAGGCCAGTTTATATCTGCACCACTTTAACTCTTTGCCATCAGGTCAGTGTTATAACATGGATGGATCTAGGGGGCGTTCTCCTCATTACACCATTCTCCTAACCAATGCTCTTCCCAGAACCTGCCCAAATACCAGCCCCCATTACCACAGCTCATCAGCTCCATGGAGATGGTTTATTAAACAGAAAGTCATTTCCATGAAGCTCCTCTATGAGGATTACTGCCCCTATAAGACCCCAGCACAAGAGGAGACCCTTCTGAGTGGAAGTGAAGAGTCAGAGAGTCCTATCTGTCACTGAATAGCAGCCGCCCATATAGATGACGTTATAGGGAGATTTCTAGAAATCTATGAATAGGGAAGAAATCCTCTGTCATTTATATTACATTACGTTATTTTACCTGAAATCGCACAGAAACTCGCAGAAGTCGTCCTCACTCACTGCTGAGCCGCAACTAACTGAAGACCACTGACCGTTTCTTTTTTTCCAATTCAAATCCTGCAATCCTATTGGTTCTCCCTCAGTACTGTTACTATGGAGACAGATGCAGTTGTACATTTAAAGGGACATGATGCTTATTTCTCTAGAGCGTGATTTACTATAGGTTTCTTATAGCGTGAAATGTGACGCTGTGGCGCTAATCTGCGGAGTCAGGCTTATGGCGCTCTTCATATTTCCACACAATGTTATTTGTAGGCGCTGCACTGCTGTTCCCACATGTAAAATTTCTCCCAGTAAGGGCTCATGCACACGTATTTTCTTTCCATTCCGTTTTTTTGCGGACCGCATGTGGAACCGTTCATTTCAATGGGTCTGCAGAAAAAAACTGAAGTTACTCCATGTGCATTCCGTTTCTATATGTTCGTATGTCCGTTCCACAAAAAAATAGAACTTGTTCAATTATTGTCCGCATTATGGACAAGGATTGGACTGTTCTATTAGGGGCCAGCTGTTCTGTTCCGCAAAATATGAAATGCCCATGAACGTCATCCATTATTATTTTTTTACGCAAAATACATACGGTTGTGTGCATGAGCCCTAAGGCTAGTTTTATATCTCTGGCCACATTCCTGTAAAAATACGGAGAATTTGCCAGGCATAAACCGCTGCTCGCTGCAGTTTGTGTCTGTTCAATTCCCTGCATTGTCTGCTGGATCAGGCGGCCGGATCTAAGTGCCACAGATGTGAAACTAGCCTAAGAAATAACCAGTGCTGTGAATATTCACCATGTGTGGAGTTTGCCGATGGTTGACCATAATAGGAGGGTACGCGTCTGGCACTGATGAGGGGCAGGTGGCTGCACTTTATATACAGCACATGCTGTAGGTATGTATTGGGACATGGTGACACTTGTGAGGGAAAGTGGCAGGTGCTGTATATGGAGGGGTTGTTGGGGGGGCATATCATTCGCACAGAAAGCAAGGGAATTAAAACCTAGCTTTTAATGTTCAATACGTTTTTATTAATATTTCAACAAGAAATATAACAGCAAGGTAGCAGGATAGAATGTCCTTAAGCAGATATCATATAGCATATATCATACAACACATATTATATAACATACAATCCTGATCAAAAGTTTAAGACCACTTGAAAAATGGCAAAGAAATCATATTTAGCATGGCTGGATCTTAACAAGGTTCAAAGTAGAGCTTCAACATGCAACAAGAAGAAATGGGAGTGAGACAAAACATTTTTTGAGCATTAAATTTAATGAAAACAACGAATAAACTGAAGCAGGCTGTTTTTCAGCTGATCAAAAGTTTAGGACCACACCTCCAAAAAAAAAATAAACCCCCCCCCCCCCAAAAACAGAAATCCAACTTCCAAACATGAACTCAGTAATGAGTAGCTCCGCCGTTATTGTTTATCACTTCAAAAATGTGTTTCGGCATGCTTGATGCAAGCGTTTCCATGAGCTGAGTGGGAACATTTCTCCAAGTGGTGAAGATGGCCGCACGAAGGCCATCTACTGTCTGGAACTGTTGTCCATTTTTGTAAACTTTCCTTGCCATCCATCCCCAAAGGTTCTCAATTGGATTTAGATCAGGGGAACACGCAGGATGGGCCAAAAGAGTGATGTTATTCTCCTGGAAGAAGTCCCTTGTCCTGCGGGCATTGTGTACTGTAGCGTTGTCCTGTTGAAAAACCCAGTAGTTACCACACAGACGAGGGCCCTCAGTCATGAGGAATGCTCTCTGCAACATCTGGACATAGCCAGCGCCGTTTGAACCCCCTGCACTTCCTGAAGCTCCATTGTTCCACTGAAGGAAAAAGCACCCCAGACCATTATGGCGCCCCCTCCACTGTGGCGTGTAGAAAAATTCTCAGGTGGGATCTGCTTGTCATGCCAGTAACGTTGGAAACCATCAGGGTTACATTTTTTCTCATCAGAGAATAAAACTTTCTTCCGCCTTTGAATGTCCCATGTTTGGTGCTCTCTTGCAAAGTCCAAACGACCAGTTCTGTGGCGTTCAAGGAGACGAGGTCTTTGAAGACGTTTTTTGTTTTTGAAGCCCTTCAGTCTCAGATGCCGTCTGATGGTTCTGGGGCTACAGTCAGCACCAGTAAGGGCCTTAATTTGGGTCGAGGATCGTCCAGTGTCTTGATGGACTGCAAATTGGATCCTCCGGCTCAGTGCTGATGAAATATTTTTGGGTCTTCCACTTGACTTTTTTGTTCCATAACCCTCAGGATCATTTAAGAATTTAAGAAATTCCAAATGACTGTCTTACTGAGTTCCACCTCAGCAGCGATGGCGTGCTGTGAGAGACCCTGCTTATGCAGTTCAACAACCCGACCACGTTCAAAAAGGGAGAGTTTTTTTGCCTTTGCCATCACAACGTGTGACTACCTGACAGAAAATGACAATGAATCCACATCTTTGCACAGATTTGGCCTTTTAAAGGCATGTGGTCCTAAACTTTTGATCAGCTGAAAAATAGCCTGTTTCAGTTTATTCATTGTTTTCATTAAATTAAATGCTCAAAAAATGTTTTGTCTCACTCCCATTTCTTCTTGTTGCATGTTGAAGCTCTACTTGGAACCTTGTTAAGATCCAGCCATGCTAAATATGATTTTTTGCAATTTTTCAAGTGGTCTAAAACTTTTGATCAGGACTGTATATCCATCCATTAGAGTGCATAACAATAGAGGCAGAATACCAATGAGATGATACAGCAAGGTGCGTGTGCTAGTTGGCGCTGGAGCAATTTGAAATCATTTAAACTAATCTCATTGGATACAAAGAAATACACAGTACAGGTTACATGAGAAAATCAGGCAGAGCTGTAGCGAAGCGGCCGGATAACCAGGGAACCCACTGATTATGGGCATGAATTCTGGAGCGTATGTGTGTTAACTGATTGTATGACCTCAATTAACGAAGGAGATTGTGCCAGCTTCCACTGACGGGCAATAATGTTACGAGCAGTGTACAGTATATGGGCAATCGACCAACGAAATTCAGAGGGGACTTCTGATAGTCCTAAACCCAGAATTGAGAGCTCAGGAGAGAGGGAAAGATTGACTGCTGTAATTTCTTTAATAGTATCCCCTATATCAGACCAAATGGCTCTAACCAATGGCAGGCCCACCACATATGGAGTGGGGTCCCAATTTCCCCGCATCCTCTCCAGCAAAGAGGGGAATAACCGAGAACCAAATATGTCACTCTATTAGGTGTTAAGTACCATCTTAACTGGATCTTTCTCGCCTGTTCCACGTGATTGATACATTTGGAGCTTTTGAAGGACCTATAAAAAGCCTCCGTCCATTGACACATAGAGAACGCCCTACCCAACTCTTGTTCCCATCTCAGCATAAATGGCTGTTTACTCTCAGTTACACAGGGTAAAATACTAGCATAAAGGGAAGATAGTTTAGGTCTTGGGGACTTGCGGTCGGCAAAGAAGGCAAAGTAAGGATTGTTTTCCTGACAGTGCTGCCCAGGGGTTAGAGAACCCAACAGGTGCCTTATCTGAAGAAACTGGTAAAACAGATTATTTGGCAGTAGGTACTTGTGCAAAAAAGCAAAGTCTACTGGCGAAGATCTATCGTATAGGCACCCAAGATGCTGAATTCCCCGGGCCACCCAGACTGCCAGGAAAACGTTTGGCATATGATATTCCAGCGCAACAATAGGAAGGCTATCCATTGGAACGCGGAAGAGTTTGATGGAATCTTTAAGGTGAGCCCAGATAAACATTGTGGCATGCATGCAGAAATGGATGCGTGCCACAATGTCGCGTGGTAGCGAAGGGTCTAACCTTTTAGGTTTAGGGATACAGTGAATGCAATCAATAATTAAATCCGTGTCTGACACTGAAGGAATGGTGTCTTTTATTAAGCCTTTAAGAAGTGTCTCTAAAGCCTCAGGCTTGACTGACTCAGGGCCTCCACGGAGTCTCACCTTGTTTCGTCTGTGGCGCTCCTCTAGGTCTTGTAGCTTGTTCTTGAGCACTGCTATGTCATCTTCAAGCGCCTCATGGGCATTGATCAGAGCATTCCGAGAGGTGGCGAACTCCGCCATTTTCCCTTCCACATGCGTTGTACGCTCACCTAGACTCTGGAGTTCGCGCTGAAACTTTTTCAGCATGGCTGTAATGTCGTCTTTGAGGGAGGAGTGGAGCGATTCTAGCATGGCGCGCATGGCGCCTTCAGTTAGTGGGAGGGAAGGTGAGCCCGCGGGTGTGGGATCCACTGGAGATAAAGAAGACCCGGATGATGAAGCCTAGGAGATCGCCACCATAAGCTGTGAGGACGGTGAGCCGGAATGAGCTGGGCTGGACGTCGCTGGTCTGGCAAAATACTCAATGAGCTTCTTCGTCACCTGCCTTTTTCTTAGCTTGCCCATCTCAGGAGTGTTTGTAGCTCCACCGGGTGTTCGAAAGTCCCTTGGTTGTCTTATGTGAGCCGCTTAATGGATGTCAGGAGCAGAGCTGGCAAGATATGCGGCCGGCGACATCAGCGTACAGGCCACGTCCCCCTAAAAGTTAGCTTTTAATATCTTACGGTAAAACGTGCTGATCTACAGGAGCAAAACTGCGTATCTAGTGGAGCGGTTGCCTCACCACCGCCAATCTCACCTAACAATGTGGACACCTCGTAGAAGCCGCCATTGATATGTTGGGTGTTTCGTAAGGGGTCTTTTAGACCAGTATCTTTTATTGATCTTCATATACTCATAGATCTTTTTTCTTTAATACCCCCATTGATGATAAAATGTGTATTAGGTATCTTTAAGGCACCCGATTATTTGGTACTCAGTAGGCGGCGCGCAACCATAATGTAGGGTTTTTATGAATTATCTAATTATTTATCTTTTTATTAATTATGTCCCTCTGATTTACATCATGCATGAGATTGAATTAATTATCTATTTATTTACTCAACAAATCTTGTCTTTCTGATGAATTATTACCCATTATTTCTCCTCTGATGATCCTTAACCCCTTACCGACACATGACACAATAGTACTAGAGATGAGCGAATTTCTCAAAAATTCGATTCGGTTGGTTCGCCGAATTTTCTGAAAAGATTTGATTCGATCCGAATTAATTAGTGGCGAATCGCGTTAAAAAAAACTGCTATTTTCTGGCTGCAGAGAGCCTGTATAGTGGTGTAGAACACTGTGCCTTGCAGCAACACGCATAGGGAGTGTGCTGTGGAAGTGAAACAATAGTGTGAGTCAGTATGACATGCAGATGACAGGCATCACTCTTAGAATCACTGCACACTTCACTTATTTGGGCAGTTACGGGGTCAAAACTGACCAAATAACTCAAGTATGTACTGAGCCTTACAGGTCGATGTTAGAGTCAGGTATAAAGAACCATGCAGAGGCCTAAGATCCTACTATAGCTTGAAAGAGCGCACTTCTTTCACACCGTCGTCAGCTTATTCCACATAGATGTCTACAGAACCTGTTTTATTAAATGCTTATACAAGTATAGCCCCCCTGACAGAGTGGAGAGGGTGTCAGCAGTAAGTTTGTGTTGACGTCACTGATTATTTTGCCCTTCCCCTGATCCGTCAAAACAATAACCCCCGAAAAAACGGATCCTGTCTGTTGAGCATCCACCTTCACTTGGTCAGCATTTGGTCAGTAATTCATCAGTATTGCTAATGCCAAAAGAAAACAGGAGTGGAACCAAAACAGAGATGACACGTGAATGGAATATTTGCATGTCTTCTGTGTTTTGTACCCACTCCTGATTTTGGCTACCAAATCACAGGCCAATTCTGATGGGACCATACAGGCCTTACAGCTGCTACACAGACACGATTCGTAGTGTGTCTCATTTTTCCTTCCTTCTGACAGATCAGAAGAAGGGTCAAATAAATGATTATGTCAACCAGGCCAAAAAGGTAAAATAGTGGCCCAGTCATGAAGTGGGGAGGGTGGGAACAGCATGATAAGTCTACAGAGTGGCCCATTGACATAGTGTGGAGGTGTCAGCAGCATCAGGAGACCACAGAGTGGCAAGGTGACATAGTGTGGAGGTGGCAGCAGCAGCATGAGGAGGCCAGAGAGTGGCATGGTGATAGTGTTGAGGTAACAGCAGCATCAGGAGACCACAGAGTGGCAAGGTAACATTGTGTGGAGGTAGCAGCAGCATCAGGAGACCACATAGTGGCAATGTGACATAGTGTGGAGGTGGCAGCAGCAGCATAAGGGGGCCAGAGAGTGGCAAGGTGATATAGTGTTGAGGTAGCAGAGGCATCAAGAGACCACAGAGTGGCAAGGTGACAGTGTGGAGGTGGCAGCAGCATCAGGAGACCACAGAGTGGCAAGGAGACATAGTGTGGAGGTGGCAGCAGCATCAGGAGACCACAGAGTTGCAAGGTGACATAGTGTGGAGGTGAAAGCAGCAGCAGGAGGAGGCCAGAGAGTGTAAGGTGACATAGTGTTGAGGTAGCAGCAGCATCAGGAGACAACTGAGTGGCAAGGTGACATAGTGTGGAGGTGGCAGCAGCATAAGGCGACCACAGAGTGGCAAGGTGACATAGTGTGGAGGTAGCAGCAGCATCAGGAGACCACAGAGTGACCTGGTGACAGAGTGGGGAGGTTGGTGGCACTAACAGTACCTGATGACGATGTTGGGTGTAAAAAGGAGCACTTGACATCAGATGTGTGACATCAGGCGGTTGGCAGCATCAGAATAGTAGCTGAGGCAGGTAGCCAGAAGAAACCGGTGTTTTTCGTCAAAAGGTTTGGGTGAGGCAGCATGGATGATCTAATCTGATGCGTCAGGCATTGGTGGGTGGAAATCCTGGCTGATCCACGCCTGATTCATCTTGACAAAGGTCAGTCTCTCCATATTTTGGGTGGACAGGAGAGTTCTCCTTGGGGTAACTATGGCCCCCGTCGCACTAAACACCCGCTCTGATGCCACACTACTGGCCGGGCAGGACAGATATTCCAGGGCAAACTCGGCCAGTTGGAGCCACAAATCCAGATTGGCTGCCCAGTTGTCCAGTGGATCTTCAATGACGGCTGGCAGGGTGCACTCCAAGTATGCCACCACCTGCTGGTTCAGGTTCTGCTCTATGTCTTGCTGCTGGTGAGTAGTTTCTTCAATATGAGGGTGAAGAAAGCTGCTCATCAGCGACTCTAGACTCAGGCTGCTGCTGATTGAGCTGGTACTGCTCCTAACACCCCCCAACCCCAGCAGCCATGGCAGTGGAACGTGAGCGCAGAGGGCCCCCCGGTCAGACCAGCGAGAGGATGGATGATGCCGCAAATAGGCAGCGGCTATATAGGATGTCTCTATAGTAGTTCAGTTTGTCCTCCCTCTCAGCGAGTGTAAAAAAGGCCCCCATTTTGGACCGGTAGCGAGGGTCTAACATCATGGAGAGCCAGTAGTCATCCCTCTGCCCAATGGTGACAATTCAGCTGTCACTACGCAAGCAAGTGAGCATGCATTGGGCCATTTGCGCAAATGACTCGGAGGGACTCCCTGCCTCTATCTCCACTGCATACTGCCACGGTGTGTCTGGGTCATCTGCCTCGTCTTCCTCATCTCCCTCTTGCTCCTCCGGCTGCTTCTGGTCCGCCTCTCCTGTCACCTGTGTAGAAAAACCACCCATTTCGCTACACATTGCTTGTGCTCCAATGTCCTCCTCCTCCTCCTCCAGTTCAGCCGCCACAGGGCTCATGTGGCCGTGAGATCAATGCGCCACATCTCCAGATCCTGACCAGCCAGATTTACCAGCATCTTTTCCAGGATATGAATCAGTGGAATGACGTTATTCATCCCGTAGTCCTGGCAACTGACAAATAAAGTGGCCTCCTCAAAGAGCATGAGCAAACGGCAGGTGTCAATTATAATGTCACGGTCCCTCCCATGACAGAGGTGAGAAGATTGGAGAGACTGGCGGCACGTGAGGGTATCTCTCTGTTTTCTCTTTTCAGTGTTGTGTTTGGTAGGACCACACTTCTTGTCTGGTGCAGCTGATGGTAATTACTGAGGCTATTTAGTTCTGACTCACACTGCTTACCTTGCGGTTGATATTTCCTGCTGGAATTGGTTTAGCTAGTGTGTTGTTCCTTTTGATCCCCTGCTCCTCTATTCTACTGTCATATTATTATTAAAAAAAAATTGCTAAAGTGTAGGGCAAGTGATAGGTAACAATTTTGCAATAGACTTTATTTAGCCAAAACGTTTATTTTTGGTAGAAAACTGTGGCCGAAATGGCCCTTAGCAGCACTCTTCAAAAGAGCATTGCTAAGGGCCATCTGTCTCCGATTAGAAAAGACGGGCTGTGCAGCCAGACGCTGTGCTTCTGCCTCATGCTTCCCTGGGAGACAGAAGGCTGGGCACAGGAGTCTTAGGAGCTAAAATTACATTTATATCCCCCCTTTCTATGCAATCTAATGCTCCGTTACATTCATTGACCTGCGATCACTGTGATAATAATTCATGAAGCAGCCGCCGGCTCACTGCGCACAGTGCTTCTACTTGCGGCGGCTGATTCATGAATTATTATCACAGGGATCGCAGGTCAGTGAATGTAACTGAGCCAGGGCCGGCTCTATCATAAGGCAACCCAAGCGGCTGCTTGAGGGCACAGAGAAGGTGGGGCGGCGCCGGGGCAGAAAACAATTAACTTACCCCGCTGCAAGCGGCAAGCAGCTGACAGGCTGAGGCAGCAGCAACACAAAACACACACACACACACTCTCTCTGAGCTACGAGACCCTGGTGTAGTTTCTCCTGGGATTTGAACTCGCGACCTTTCACATCAGAGGCAAGACACTTACACACACAGCTATAAGAGCTGTATAGCCTATTACTTAAAAAAATAAAAAATATAAAAATATATATATATATACAGTACAGACCAAAAGTTTGGACACACCTCATTCAAAGAGTTTTCTTTATTTTCATGACTATGAAAATTGTAGATTCACACTGAAGGCATCAAAACTATGAATTAACACATGTGGAATTATATACATAGCAAACAAGTGTGAAACAACTGAAAATATGTCATATTCTAGGTTCTTCAAAGTAGCCACCTTTTGCTTTGATTACTGCTTTGCACACTCTTGGCATTCTCTTAATGAGCTTCAAGAGGTAGTCCCCTGAAATGGTTTTCACTTCACAGGTGTGCCCTGTCAGGTTTAATAAGTGGGATTTCTTGCCTTATAAATGGGGTTGGGACCATCAGTTGAGTTGAGGAGAAGTCAGGTGGATACACAGCTGATAGTCCTACTGAATAGACTGTTAGAATTGGTATTATGGCAAGAAAAAAGCAGCTAAGTAAAGAAAAACGAGTGGCCATCATTACTTTAAGAAATGAAGGTCAGTCAGTCAGCCGAAAAATTGGGAAAACTTTGAAAGTAACGGCTATTTGACCATGAAGGAGAGTGATGGGGTGCTGCGCCAGATGACCTGGCCTCCACAGTCACCGGACCTGAACCCAATCGAGATGGTTTGGGGTGAGCTGGACCGCAGAGTGAAGGCAAAAGGGCCAACAAGTGCTAAGCATCTCTGGGAACTCCTTCAAGACTGTTGGAAGACCATTTCAGGGGACTACCTCTTGAAGCTCATCAAGAGAATGCCAAGAGTGTGCAAAGCAGTAATCAAAGCAAAAGGTGGCTACTTTGAAGAACCTAGAATATGACATATTTTCAGTTGTTTCACACTTGTTTGTTATGTATATAATTCCACATGTGTTAATTCATAGTTTTGATGCCTTCATAGTCATGAAAATAAAGAAAACTCTTTGAATGAGAAGGTGTGTCCAAACTTTTGGTCTGTACTGTATATATATATATATGACTTCTACTGTAGGTAACTTTTAATACCTAGTGTACACCCATACACATGAAAGCTGCCCCAACACACCCAGCTCTGCTACATCCATACACTAGGTATCAAAGTTATCTACAGTAGAAGTCTTATATTTATTTATTTATTTTAAGCAAGAAATGGGGGGGCAAGAAATGGACATGAACCATGGCAGAAATGTGAAATGATGGGGGGGGGCAAGAAATGGACATGAATCATGAGGGGCAGAAATGTGAAATGATGGGGGGGGGGCAAGAAATGGACATGAATCATGAGGGGCAGAAATGTGAAATGATGGGGGGGGGGCAAGAAATGGACATGAATCATGAGGGGCAGAAATGTGAAATGATGGGGGGGGGGGGGCGCCAAAATGTAGATTTGCTTGTGTTGACAGAAATCCTTGCACCGGCCCTGAACTGAGCATTAGATTGCATAGAAAGGGGGAATATAAATGTAATTTTAACTCCTAAGACTCCTGTGCACAGCCTTCTGTCTCTCAGGGAAGCACGGGAGGCAGAAGCATAGAGTCTGGCTGCACAGCCCGTCTTTTCTAATCGGAGACGGGTGGCCCTTAGCAACGCTGTTTTGAAGAGTGCTGCTAAGGGCCATTTCAGCCCCAATTTTCTACCAAAAATAATCGTTTTGGCTAAATAATGTCTATTGCAAAATTATTACCTATCACTTGCCGTACACTTTAGCAAAGCATTTAGTCTTGCATTTTGTGTGTGTTGTCTAGGCCTCAAAGAGACGCTGTTTCCTTCATCTTTTTTTTTTGCCTTCCTCTGGATCAACTTGCAGGATAACAGGCCGAACTGGATGGACAAATGTCTTTTTTCGGCCTTATGTACTATGTTACTATCTGGGGAGGAACCAGTAGTCTCATTCCCTGCCACCATTCCTAGGGCCTTCCAGGGTCTTCAGGGCCTAGGTTACAGTGTAGGAGTATTTCCACCTTCAGGGTCTACTCATACTGGCAGGAGTCAGGGAGAGGTCTAGGTATTCCTAGGAGGTCACCATCCCTCTTCCTTAGCTTTGAGGCCTAGACTCCGGTCTATTCCTTCTGTGTGTCATTTGCTGTTATCCCCTCCCCATTACCCGTGACACATGAGCTGCCACTGGCTAAAATCGAAGTTACACAGGGGAGTCCCTCTGTCCCATTGTATCATCAAGAAATCGTTTATGGCCTTTCTTGGTTCGTACAGTCGGTCCAACATATGGAAGGTTAAATTCCCAAGGATGGAAACGTCCCATATCAGCCTATGTTGGGGGATGCCGTTCTGCCTCTGTAGCTCAAGGAGGGTGTGCTTGGCGGTGTACGAGTGGCTGAAGTGCATGCAAAGTTTGATGGCCTTTTTTAGGATGTCTTGCTGATGGGTGGAAGACTTCAGGAAACACTTGACAACCAGATTGAACACGTATGCCATGCAGGGCGCATGGCTCAGACCTCCTTGACGCAGTGCCGACACCATGTTCTTCCCGTTGTCGGTCACCATGGTTCTGATTTTAATTTGTCGCAGAGAAAGCCAGGATTCGATTTCTTAATGAAGGACGCAGAACAGTTCCACCCCTGTGTGACTCCATTCGCCCAGGAAAACTAGATGCAGAACAGTGTGATACCGCCGTGCCCTGCACATGTGGTATGCTGGTGGGGCACTGTGAATTGTCCCTGCAGTGGAGGCTGAGGATGAGGCGGCAGAGGCTGACATTGTTGCAGGACCAACGGCGTGAGAACATGGAGGCGGAAGCAGCATCACCTGGCCAAGTTGCTGGTTTGGCTGGGCAGGAACCACATTTACCCAGTGGACCATAAAGGACATATATTGTCCTTGACTGTAGTTACAGCTCCACACATCGGCACTGCTGTGCACTTTGGCAGACACCGACAGGCTCAAGGACTGGCCCACCTTCTGTTCTACATACAGTACAGACCAAAAGTTTGGACACACCTTCTCATTTAAAGAGTTTTCTTTATTTTCATGACTATGAAAATTGTAGATTCACACTGAAGGCATCAAAACTATGAATTAACACATGTGGAATTATATACATAACAAACAAGTGTGAAACAACTGAAAATATGTCATATTCTAGGTTCTTCAAAGTAGCCACCTTTTGCTTTGATTACTGTTTTGCACACTCTTGGCATTCTCTTGATGAGCTTCAAGAGGTAGTCCCCTGAATTGGTCTTCCAACAGTCTTGAAGGAGTTCCCAGAGATGCTTAGCACTTGTTGGCCCTTTTGCCTTCACTCTGCGGTCCAGCTCACCCCAAACCATCTCGATTGGGTTCAGGTCCGGTGACTGTGGAGGCCAGGTCATCTGGCGCAGCACCCCATCACTCTCCTTCATGGTCACATAGCCCTTACTTTCAAAGTTTTCCCAATTTTTCGGCTGACTGACTGACCTTCATTTCTTAAAGTAAGGATGGCCACTCGTTTTTCTTTACTTAGCTGCTTTTTTCTTGCCATAATACCAATTCTAACAGTCTATTCAGTAGGACTATCAGCTGTGTATCCACCTGACTTCTCCTCAACGCCACTGATGGTCCCAACCCCATTTATAAGGCAAGAAATCCCACTTATTAAACCTGACAGGGCACACCTGTGAAGTGAAAACCAGGGGACTACCTCTTGAAGCTCATCAAGAGAATGCCAAGAGTGTGCAAAGCAGTAATCAAAGCAAAAGGTGGCTACTTTGAAGAACCTAGAATATGACATATTTTCAGTTGTTTCACACTTGTTTGTTATGTATATAATTCCACATGTGTTAATTCATAGTTTTGATGCCTTCAGTGTGAATCTACAATTTTCATAGTCATGAAAATAAAGAAAACTCTTTGAATGAGAAGGTGTGTCCAAACTTTTGGTCTGTACTGTATGTGTGCAGGGCTGGTATTCATTTTTGGCAAAGAAATTATGTCTTGGGACTCTCCCCCTCAGCTCGGCACAAGCCATCAGTTCTCTGAAAAGTGCAGAGTCCACCACTTGGAAAGGGAAGGACTGCAGTACCAGCAACTTGGCCAGGAGCACGTTCATCTTCTGCGCTGTTGGATGAGTGCATGCATACTGCTGTCTCTTGGCAATTGCTTCGGTGATCGATTGCTGACGGAATGACTGACTAGAAGGAGGAGGAGCAGGAGCATCAGGACCAGCATATGATGGGAAGGACAGACAGCTTCCTTTCGGCTGAGGTGTTGGAGCCTTGACAGCCTGAAATCGGGTGCGTGCCACTGGGTGATGCAGCGGTTGCTGCGGCAGGCTGGACCACCACATTGGAGCCACGGTTCTCCCATGCCACTTTATGGTGACACTGCATATGTTGACGCAGAGCCTTGGTGCCAACATTGGCACCCTGGCCACGCTTCACCTCCTGCCTACAGATTTGACAAATGGCCATGTTCACCTTCCCTGTCGGCTTAACAAAAAACTGCCACACCGTCGAGTAGGTGATTTTACCCCCAACACTCCAAACTGACTGACTGCTACCGCCACTGCCTCCGTGAACCCCTGCACCACTACTTTCCGGGCCGGTGGGCTCATGCTAATCGGGTGGTCTACCCTGGGCACGTTTGGTTCCCGACCTCCCACTGCTGACTCCCGGCCACACTACCGACTTGCTGGCTCCACTGCTGCTTCATGCGCAAACTGCCATCCTCTTCTCCCGATCATTATGAAGCCCCTTCATCACTCAGCTCCCAATTGCGATCGGCTACATCATCATCGAGTACTGTCTCTATGTCACTGATGTCCTCCTCAACGGTCTCTGAGCCAGCCTGACCGATCGCAACACCAGCTCCCACTCCACTCCCCTCATCACTACTTGCCCACCTACTAGAGAAGCGGCGGATGTCTCCTCCGGATCTTGGCTGGGAAGTATCTGCCGACTGTCCTCTAGTAGCTCGTCCTTGCTGTATAGTGGAGCTAAGCCCACAGCATATAGTACTTCTCTGGCTGAGGGAACATAAAAGGACAGAGGCAGGTTGAGGACAGGTGAGAGCACAGGGCCTGCTCCCGGGCCATGCCAACTAAGGGTTATGTCTGACGAACGCACCGACTCTTGGCTGGGGGTGTCTGATGTCACTTGCGACGAAGTCGAAGATCGAGTCAACCATTCAAGAACCGCTGGGTTGCTGGTCAAGACACGATCGCTAGCTGCCACTTGGAGCTCAGGCCTCTCGAAATTACCCCTGCTGCCACCCCCCCTTACTCTGCTGCGACCTGTGCCTGCGCCAGAAACACTTAGGCCCTGCACATGGGAAGGGCACAGGCCTGTCACTTCTCTGTCTGACATACTGTTAGATCAAATAAGTAAATAAAAAGGAAATAAATACATGCCAAAAAGGGCTGTAATTTTCTCACTTCACCACACAACGGCTAATAAACCCCTTTTTTTCCCCCACTAACACACGCCAAAAAGTGCTTTAATTTTCTCACGTCACCACGCAACAGCTAATAAGCCCTTTTTCTTTTTCCCCACTAATACACGCCAAAAATAGGCTTTAGAACATATAACTGCGGCCATGAACGGCAAATAAAGTTGTTTTTTTGCCACTAATACACGCCAAAAAGGGCTGTAATTTTCTCACTTCACCACACAATGGCTAATAAGCCCCTTTTTTCCCCACTAACACACGCCAAAAAGGGCTTTAATTTTCTCATGTCACCACGCAACAGCTAATAAGCCCTTTTTCTTTTCCCCCCACTAATACACGCCAAAAATAGGCTTTAGAACATATAACTGCGGCCATGAACGGCAAATAAAAAATTTTTTTTGCCACTAATACACACCAAAAAGGGCTGTAATTTTCTCACTTCAACACACAACGGCTAATAAGCCCCCTTTATCCCCCCCACTAATACACAACAAAAAAAGGATTTAGAACATATATATAACTGCACCGCACAAGGGCAAATAAGATCCCAATAACAACAACGGTTTGCTGGAATTACAAACCGGAAAGCAGCAGTATAATGGCAATTTGTATCCGCAGTCAGTGCAGCAAGGTGCAACAGGATTGTTCCTATTACCCAGGATGTAAACTCGACCCTGTTCTGCTTCAATACTGTGGAATAATTACTCCCTATCCTTTCCCTACACTTCTAATGCTCTTTACCTGAACTTCTATTGAGCAAAATATAAGTTTTCAAGTCTTTCCTAGCACTGTCCCTAGCGCCTGCTGACGTCTCTCCCTGCACTAAGTACACTGGAAAATGGCTGAATCCAAGATGGCTGAGGCTATTTATATGGCTGTGACATCACAGGGTTGGCTGGCTGCTGATTTACTGCATGCATGGCACTGTGAGTGATCCCTCGTTCCCAAAGTTCCTTGCTCCATGTCCTAACATGTGCAGCAGCCATTTTAGGAAAAAATGCAATTCGTTACCATGAAGCGTAAGGAAATTCAAATTCGGTGTAAATCTAATAGTTCCTGAAATTCAGATCGAATTCCACTTCGTCAGCTTCGATTCGCTCATCTCTAAATCGTACGTCATGGCGGCATGTGACTTGCCGCATTTTGCCGCATGTGACTTGCCGCATACTATTACGCCATGGTGATCATGCGAGCACCGGAGCGGTGCGTGCCCGATCACTGCAGGGGCCCGGCAGTCCCTGATAGCTGGGCCCCTGCTGCATCTGTCAGCATCGCTGTAAAGGCCGATGCCGGCGGATTAACCCCTTCTATGCCGTGGTCAATGCTGACCACGGCATAGAAAGTATTTGCGGCGGGTGAGGGAGGCCATCAGGTCCCGGCTCTGCAGTGGCGGGGACTCGATGGGTGAGAAGGCAGCCCAATGCCTTGCAGAGGCTGCCCAAAGATGAAGGCCCCCGGCGGCTGTTCTCGGAACTGCCTGCTCCCGGTGACTGCATTTGATTTCAGACCGGCTCCCGACACAGGTAAGTGCTTACCTGTGCATCGCCGGACGGGTCAGTCTACCTTACTAAAGATAGCAGCCCGCATGTGTTCGCTGGCGAACACTGCGAACTGACCATCACTGCTAGAACATCATTTTTTTGGTTTCAAAAATGCTATTATTGTGTAAAACTTAAAAAAAATTAAAAAAAGAATACATACTAGGTATTGCCATGTCTGTAACGACCTGCTCTAAAAAAGTATCACATGACCTAACCCCTCAGGTGAACGCTGTAAAAATAAATAAATAAAAACTGTGCCATAACAACCAATTTTTTGGTCACCTTGCCCCATAAAGTGTAATAATGAATGATCAAAAAATCATATGTACCCGAAAATGGTACTAATAACAACGTCAACTCTTCCTGCACGAGCCCCTGCACAAGATGATCGGCTGAAAAATATTAAAAAAATATAGCATTCAGAAAATGGAGACACAGAAACATAATTTTTTTTCAAAAATGTTTATTATGTAAAACTGAAACAAACAAAGAAAGTAGACATATTAGATATCATCATGTCCGTAACATCCTGCTCTATAAAAATAGCACATAATCTCACCTGTCAGATAAACATTGTAAAAATAAATAAATGAAAACTGTGCCAGAACAGACATTTTTTGGTTACCTTGCCTCACAAAACACGTAATATAGAGCGATTAAAAATCATAAGTACACCAAAATAGTACCAATAAACTGTCACCTTATCTCGTAGTTTCCAAAATGGGGTCATTTTTGGGGAGTTTCTACTGTAGGGGTGCATCAGGGGGGCTTCAAATGGGACACGGTGTCTAAAAACCATTCCAGCAAAATCTGCCTTTAAAAAAACATACAGTGCTCCTTTCCTTTTGCGCACTGCCATGTGCCCTTACGACCACATATAGGGTGTTTCTGTAAACTGCAGAATCAGGGTAATAAATATTGAGTTTTGTTTGGCTGTTAACCCTTGATGTGTTAAATGAAAAAAAATGGATTAAAATGGAAAATCTGCCAAAAAAGTGAAATTTAGAAATGTCATCTCCATTTTCCTTTAATTCTTGGGGAATACCTAAAGGGTTAACAAAGTTTGTAAAATCAGTTTTGAATAACTTGAGTGGTGTAGTTTCTACAATGGGGTCATTTATAGGGGATTTTTACTATGTAAGCCCCACAAAGTGACTTCAGTCCTGAACTGGTCCTTAAAAAGTGGGTTTTGAAAATTTTCTTAAAACTTTTAAGAATTGCTTCTAAAATTCTAAGCCTTCTAACGTCCTAAAAACATAAAATGACATTTACAAAATGATGCCAACATAAAGTAGACATATGGGGAATGTTAAGTAATAAATATTTTATGAGGTATGACTTTCTGTTTTAAAAGCAGAGAAATTGTAATTTTGAAAATTGCGAATTTTTCAAACTTTTTGGTAAATTTGGGATTTTTTCATAAATAAAGTTAAAATATATTGACTCAAATTTATGACTATCATGAAGTACAATGTGTCATAAGAAAACAATCTCAGAATGGCTTGGATAAGTAAAAGTGTTCCAAAGTTATTACCACATAAAGTGACACGTCAGATTTGCAATAACTGGCCTGGGCAGGAGGGCGAAAACTGGCCCGGGGTAGAAGGGGTTAAAGAGGGGAAACGCATTGGGAAGTTGCTAGGGTAAAAATAAGGAAAGTTAGGAATAGGTACGGGACCAGAGGGTACCCACTTGGGATGAGCGAATTTCATATTTTGAAATTAATTTTCGGTTCGGGTTGTGGTATGTGAATTGCGTTATAGATTCCATTACCATAACGCAATTCCATGACGGAATTGCCTTTAGAGGCATTCCGTTATTCTTTCCGTCATAATAGTCTATGGTCTGCAAAACGGATCCGTCCCGTTTCCGTTATGCAGGAGAAGACTCCCCTGCATAACGGAAATGGGACGGATCCGTTATGCAGGCCATAGACTTCTATTATGATGGAATGAATAACGGAATGCCTCTAAAGACATTCCGTTCTGCATTCCGTCATAGAATTGTGTTATGGTCAGTGGTAACCATAACGCAATTCACATTATACCACAACCCGAACCGAAAACAAATTTCTAAATATAATATTCGCATGTATAGTGGGACATGTGAATTTCAGTTTGAGGCAGAACATGTGGTGGCCTCATGCACATCACCGTATGTATTTTGAGGTTCGCAAACTGCAGATCTGCAAATAATAATAACAGTAATATTAAGAACATATGACTATTATTATATTTGCTATTGATATTATTATGATAGTGCCATCATATTCTATGGCGTTGTAAAATTGGGTTTGCAAAAATTAGATACATACAGCAGCAAGCAATGAAGAAAAAGCTGACATTTTTCCGCACACTGGAGATTGTGAGATGATGTCCATGCGCTTCCTTTGTTCTGTGCAGGGCTGATGAATTAATAGTTATATATTCCCCAGCCCGAGGGAACAAAATAGCAGAACATTTTAATGACAAAGGGAAATATAAAGTTCTGATCTCACTGGTTTTGTGGTGAAGCAGAGAGACACGTTCACAGACACATAGGACAATATGAAGTGGTCCCTTGCACCTGGAACAAAGCAGAAGACGGCAGATGGAAAGAAAAGAGCAGATGGCTCAGCCAAGGGGTTCGGCAAAATCTATGCGGAGGAGAAAGGGCTTTGTACAGCCATGTGCCCATACGTGCGCTTGTCCTTAGTTATGTTATAGTATGTGTGGTTGATTTTGTACTCAAAGTGCACAAAGAAAAACAAAAGGCATCTAATTAATACAAATCTGAAGATGAAGTCTTCTACATGATGCACACCCTGTTGTGATTGTTTTAATAGGATGTCAGGTCCATCGGACACTTTTCCTATTAGTTAAATTTGTAATAAATAAGTAACGCTCTGTAAAAGACCACACATCGTTTCCCGAAACATTTATATGTCAAAAAGTGACACAGGAGCTTCATAAATATAGTATTATTTAGGTCTGTGTAATGATGGATGAGCCAGGTCCTCCAGAGATGCTCTTTGCAGCCACTTTCTGCTCCAGCTAACTGATGGAGGTCCTTCTCTCTATTAAAAAGGTTTTCTGGGACCCAGTCCTTTGACACACTTTTGCTGTGGACAGGTCTAGAACTATATGTCTCCCTGGCACATGCGCAGGTGAGGTGGATCCAGGAATTTGTGCATACTCTAGGGAGAGGCCCAGTCCACAGTGGAAGTGATGTCTCGTCCATCAGCCAGAGCGGAAACCTGGGAAAGGATGTGACGTCAGCAGAAGCAGTATTTTTCAGAAGAGGATCATTACATGACCACTATCCCAAGTGGAGATAGACTCCATAGTAGAAGAATCTTTCTTCCACAGGCAAGATATGAAGAAGAATCTAGAGTGATTGTCCAAGTAGTCGTATTTTAAAAGGGACTGCCCCTAATAATAAAGGTGATGTAATTGACAGTAACAAATTGACTTTTCCACAACTTATTTAACACACAGGGGGTCATTATTAAGAACAGTGTCTTAATACTCCTTTAGCTCTGCATAACTTTGGTGTATCCACCATCTGTCTAAATCAACGCCAGCTCCCTTGCTGGTGTAGATTTAGACCATTTTCTACGCCTAAAACAAGCCTAGAAAATGATAGATGAGACGGGCCTACAGGCCAGACCCCTTTTGTAGACTTGGCATGAGAAGGGAAAAGTCGCAGATTGCTGCACAAATAACCTTTGCACCGCATTCTGTGACAGATATGTGCCAAAAAGTGGCGTATATCTGTAAGTAAATGACCCGGCCCCAAAATTCAGAGATATGTCATTTTCTTCCATAGTATCAGTGGTTGTCATGATATCTGGGGGCATCTGTGGCACACACACTATTTTGTGTGCATATATGGTAGGCATTTATAGGGCATTTATGCCAGACAGTAAACTGAACAAACTCCATGGCTTAGGTTACTTTCACACTTGCAGCAGTGTGATCCGGCGGGCAGTTCCGTCGCCGGAACTGCCCGCCAGATCCGCCGATTTGGATGTGACTGAAAGCATTTGTGAGAAGGATCCGGATGCGGATCTGTCTCACAAATGCATTGCAAGAACAGATCCATCTCTCCGCTTGTCATGCAGACAGATGGATCCGTCTTGTATTTTTTTTCACATTTTTACCGGTCTGCGCATGCGCAGGCCGGAAAGACGGATCCAGTATTTTGAATGCCGGATCCGGCACTAATACATTCCTATGGGGAAAAATGCCGGATCCGGCATTCAGGCAAGTCTTCAGTTTTTTTTCGCCGGTGATAAAACCGTAGCATGCTGCGGTTTTCTCTTTTGCCTGATCAGTCAAAACGACTGAACTGAAGACATCCTGATGCATCCTGAACGGATTACTCTCAATTCAGAATGCATGGGGATAAAACTGATCAGTTCTTTTCCGGTATAGAGCCCCTAGGACGGAACTCTATGCCGGAAAAGAAAAACGCTAGTGTGAAAGTACCCTTAGGGCTCTTTCACACCTGCGTTCTTTTCTTCCGGCATAGAGTTCCGTCGTCGGGGCTCTATGCCGGAAGAATCCTGATCAGTTTTATCCTAATGCATTCTGAATAGAGAGAAATCCGTTCAGGATGCATCAGGATGTCTTCAGTTCCGGAACGGAACGTTTTTTGGCCGGAGAAAATACCGCAGCATGCTGCACTTTTTGCTCCGGCCAAAAATCCTGAAGACTTGCCGCAAGGCCGGATCCGGAATTAATGCCCATTGAAAGGCATTGATCCGGATCCGGCCTTAAGCTAAACGTCGTTTCGGCGCATTGCCGGATCCGACGTTTAGCTTTTTCTGAATGGTTACCATGGCTGCCGGGACGCTAAAGTCCTGGCAGCCATGGTAAAGTGTAGCGGGGAGCAGCATACTTACAGTCCGTGCGGCTCCCGGGGCGCTCCAGAGTGACGTCAGGGCGCCCCAAGCGCATGGATCACGTGATCGCATGGCACGTCATCCATGCGCATGGGGCGCTCTGACGTCATTCTGGAGCGCCCCGGGAGCCGCGCGGACTGTAAGTATACCGCTCCCCCGCTCCCCGCTCCTACTATGGCAACCAGGACTTTAATAGCGTCCTGGCTGCCATAGTAACACTGAAAGCATTTTGAAGACGGATCCGTCTTCAAATGCTTTCAGTACACTTGCGTTTTTCCGGATCCGGCGTGTAATTCCGGCAAGTGGAGTACACGCTGGATCCTGACAACGCAAGTGTGAAAGAGGCCTTAGTGGCTTGCTCTCCAGAATGTTGCAGTCAGTAATATGGCAGAGCATAATGCCTTGCATGGCATTTTGTTGATGGCCATTGCATCCTTTTCACAAAGGGGCAAGCCCCAGCGTTAGCCACAGAATACCCATATTACTACCCATACACACCATAACAGTTGAAAACTAGGTTGATGTACCTTTGCGCACAGAGGAGCTTGTGCTCCCATAGTCCACTGTAGTACAGTGTAAGATCTGCACTATGAACTCCTACATCAGTATCTGCTCACATTTTACTTATTCATAGTAAAATTGTAAATATATTTCCCCCAAACAAGGCGCTGGGTGATTGATTTACCAACTCAGTGGCTAAAAGGGGCATTCCCATCTTAGACATACATGGCATATCTGCAGGACCTGCACCCATCTCCAGAACAAGGGTCTGCAGACCCCTGTGTTTGTCTTTTACCATTTACATCTATGGGAGTCACAAGGGAGGGGAGTTGGGGATTGGGGTTTTAGAGATAGATGCAGTTCCCAGAGGTAAATGTGCTCTATATGATTAGGATGGGAATAATGTGCCATTTGCAGTGCTTACATCCTCTCCATTTATGATATTCCAGAGATCTCTAGTGGTCAGAAAAGGTAATGCAGAAGCTATTATCGAAGGACGAGAAGCACCGAGCGATCGCTGGTGTAACTAGACAGATTAGAAAATGTACTCACCGGGCATACATCCAGTTGTGTCATATCTGCCCACCATCATATGGTAGATTAGGAATGGAAATGCCCTTATTATTGAAGAAAAAGAGGGTTTTGTAATGTGATGTGGCCTACAGCATCCACTGAAGTGTGATATCCCAGACATGCCTGAGATTTGGAACATAATGACGATTTGTTTTATCTTTCATCTCCTCATTTTCCAACCCATAACTTTTCTATTTTGATGTAACCGTATGATGGTATGCTATCTTATAGGGGGGTTATTGGCATTCACCTTACAGTACAGATCCCTGATATATGGTGATAACAAATTCATAGATATTTTTAGGGGTTTTCTACTTAAACATTTTTTGTAGAATTGTGTTGCTGTGTTCAAAAACCATTAACTTTTTTATTTTCTCATTAACAGGGGTGTATGAGGGCTGTTTTCCATGGGATGACTTGCAGTTTTCATTGGTATGACTTTTCACTTGCTTGCTTTTTTTTTTTGGGGGGGGGGGGGGGGGTTTTAATTATTTTTATATTCTTATTTTATTCCTAAAATAATTTTTTTAAATGAAAATTGTGATAAAAATAGGTGAATGTTTTGTCTAGCTGAATCAACATGTGCACAGTGTCAGGATTTGCACCCGCCATTAATGTGTGCTGCTTTTTTCTTTATATATATATATATTATCTGTAATTATATACAGATATATAGTGATGATCTATATATGTAATTATCATTATTTTACAATTCACATCGACTGCTGCTAATGAGTTCATATCAGTATTCTGAGCTATAGAAATCTATCTCTTATAATCTTTACAATATATTATGGTTTGTCCACGTGTTGACTGCGATTTTTAGATGATTTGGTGAACTCCTATGGTGGACACATTGGTTTGCTGTACAGTAGGCTGGTGTAAAGTCTATAACTGAGAATACAAGTCACCTACCCTACAAAAGTATATGGACAGGGGTTGTCTTAATGGGACATTCCCTTTAGGCTATGTGTACATCTAGTATTTCAATTTTTATGTCTCATTTTAGAAACATAAAAATAAAAATAACAGCAGTACTAGATCCATTACATGGCAGACACCAAGGCACATGATGGGAACCATTGACTTTAATGGGGTCCACTGGGTCTGTTATTTTACTGAAAAATTACCACAGCATGCTCTGTTACTTTTTCCAGCTTTGTCCAAATCTGTGACGCAAGACTTTGATGCAAATATGAACCAAGCATTAAAGGAGTTGTCCCACCTCAGTAAATGGCATTTATCATGTAGAGAAAGTTAGTACAAGGCACTTACTAATGTATTGTGATTGTCCATATTGTTTCCTTTGCTGGCTGGATTCATTTTTCCATCACATTGTACACCACTCATTTTTAGGGGTTATGACCACCCCACACATAGGCACGCATGTACAACGGTGGACAGGGGCGGATTGGGAACCTAAACTGGTCCTGGAAAAAAATACCTAAAAGTGGCCCCATATTGTAGGAGGGTCTAAATTGACAGGCAGCGGGGCAACAAAAGTAGGGGGGGTCAGCAATACCATAGCGCAAAATACCACATACCACAGTGCCGCACAATATATTGACCCAAAAGCGGTTCCTCTTCCAGTTGTCTCTGATTAAGGTATGGAGCAAGGGGCTTAGGAGGTGAGATGCGGGACATAGTTGAATTCAGCAGGGCATGTCGCTGGCCGGCTACATGAGTACCTGATTCTCACAGAGTTAATTACCACTGACAGTGGACTATGTACCCAGCCAGTGGCAGAGATGGGGCTTGGGCGGGCCCCTGGTCATCGGCCCACCAGGAACTTTCCCTGTAAGGTCTATGGCCAATCCGCCCCTGACGGCGGACGTAACCTCTGGAAACGAGCAGTGTGTAATGCGTTGGAAAAATGAATAAACCCAGCAAAGAAGGCAATATGGATAGTAACAATACATTAGTAGGTGCCTCGTATAACCCTCTCTACATGATACATGCCATTTGACAACTTCTTTAACAATATGACCAAGTGAAATATGTATTACAAGAGTGTTAAAGTTAAGTCTTATAAAGTGAAAGCATAGTGCTATGTTATGAGCTCTGGGACCCCCCACCTATCCTGAAATTGAGGATCCGCTGCAGCTCCCTGCACAGTGTGTGGTTGGGGCATCTTTGCGCAGTGAGAAGACAGTGACGGAAATGCAAAGCACGACCATAAAGCGATGGCCTATTCTAGCAACATGTCACCTCTTTGTCACATATAAAAAATCCCTTTAATTGCCACTGATATTTTTCTACTGTAGTGCTATGATTTCCCTGGTGTCACTAGGGCATAATAATATATCAGACTGCCCATGGGTGAGGGGCCACATACAAGGGGCCCAAGAGGCACATGTAGGGTCAGAATGAAGTGCTTTGCGGCTACCAGAGGAAATCCCACTCTCTATGTACACAGGACATGTGTGCGTCCTCTTTGACCACTTCAAAACCAGGCCATAGGCCTCATGCACACGACCGTCGCAAAAAAACGGAAGCTGCCCGTGTCCCTTCCGCAATTTGTGGAACGGAATAGCGGGCCATTGTAGAAATGCCTATTCTTGTCCACAAAACGGACAAGAATAGGACATGCTATATTTTTTTTAGCGGGGCCACGGAACGGAGCAACGGATGCGGACAGCACACAGGGTGCTGTCCGCATCTTTTGCGGCCCCATTGAAGTGAATGGGTCCGCACCCGAGCCGCAAAAAATGCGGCTCGGATGCGGACCACAAAAACGATCGCGTGAAATAGCCATAGAGTCTCTTACATAGCATGATGGCATCAGGGCTTCCAACAGCAAGAGCCCCTCTATAACTATGCCACCGGCCCTGAAGTCCATTATCACATCATTTCAGAGACGCTTCATCCTCTGGACCATTTGGATGCTGATTGATGCGTGGATTCTGCATGCCCAAGTGCTGGTTCATGTAAATGCATTAATCCCACTCAGCGCTGAGTTATTACCGTCACCCCTCTTTTTACTAGAGGCCACCTATTGGACACGATACATTATTCAGGCAGTTTCAATAGGATTTTCCTATAAAGGATATTTGTAGTCGGGGGTCTCATATATTAAGTCAATATAATCCCCCCAGAGCGAGGCAGTAGCCCGAACACCTGTCACAGCTCTGGGACACAGACTGCCCTTTATTGTGGAGCTGCAGCTGCCAACTGCCATCAGCATCAAGTTACAGGCACAAAGAGCGAGTCCTCATTCTTCTGGTTCTCGGACTGATACCAAACCGTGAGGAAGGGAGGAGGATGGAATCGGAATGATAATCACGTCATGGGTGGCATGCACGCACATGTATGCTGACGAAGATATTTTATCTACTTGATTATATATAGTGATACACATATAATACCGTGAAGTGGAGAAATATGAAATAGCATTATATTACAGGATTATTCAACCCTAAAGGCATATAGCAGTATAATACGGCATCTGAGGGAGCATGATGTCACAATTGGATTTACACGGAATCAGGTGCAAAAAATAACTCTGTATGTCGCCATGTGAAATGAGAGGAATAAGTGATTACGGTGGATTTTTTGCTCACATCTCTACTGGAATCCAGGCCAAAATTGTTGCACGATCCGCACAGAAGTCACCTTGCCATTCACATGGCCGCAGATTATTTCCGTGTGGATCTCCTAACAGAGTCAACTAGGGACGCGCGCATGAATCCTAAGGGGATGTTCAAATTATGGATTTTGAAAATGCACTGAAAAAAAAAAAAAATCTGAGAAGAATCCGCAGTGATTTTCTGCACAGTTCTGGTGTGGATTTTGGCACTTTTTTTTCCAGCTTCCTATTTTTTCTGATTCTGCTCCCAGATAGAGTGTGCGTGTTGTTGTTTTTTTATGCTGTTTTTTTCAGTGTGGAAAAAATAGTAAGTTCTCCCTCCCACTGAAATGAATGGGTGGCTTTACAGAGGCTTTTTTTTTGCATGGATTTCGCGTGGAAAAAAGTGTAAACAACAAAGCCACCTTACTCTCTCCAAACTGAGAATGTTGAGGAGATAAGGATTGGGCAGTTGGACTTCAAATGCTCAATCCTTTTGTCCTGGCAGTAGCTTCCTAACCCTTTTCCTGCACAAACTTGATAGGGTTATTGGTTACTTACTCAGGGCCCACCATAACTTGCCCATTTTCCCCCATCCAAGTACCATTCCAATAAAACACCACACACTTTGCTTGGATTAAATCGGCCACAGCAGCCGTTTTATTAATAAAATAAATACATCCATAAATAACAATAACATTAAAATTAACATTAACCCCTGATGAGGGAGATCATAGAAGCCCCAAAATGTTACCATCCACAAGAAGCCAACCTGGCAACTCCTTCTTGCCTCCAGCCGTAAGCACCAGCTCGGAGACACCAACTGATGGACGCCTTCTCCAATTAACCAAGTACCTGAAACTATGAGAGTCCAGCCCCACCATTGAGGCCCTCCCATTTCCACTACTGTCATATACCACCAGCTTCTATGATCTCCCACCGCCAACAACGCGCAGCTTGAACCTTACAACCACCCTCAAGCCTGCGCGTTCCTCCACAAACGCAAAGCACGTTCAATTCCATTCTGCAAACCTAGCGCCCAAAGATCAATGCCCACCGCATTCAGATGAACACTGTCCGACCTCCAAAAACCACCACTCCCTGCTTCCAGATCCGTATGCCGAACCGCTACTGCTCCATTCCACGCCATAAACCTCCCAATAGCCTTTTTCACCTTCACCCTGGCCTTGTTGATCCGCTCAACCGAACGCGCCTCTCTCCACGTCTTCCGAGCCACTATGTCGGACCAAGCAGTCACCATACCCGGAAACAGAGACCACAACCTCAAAAGATCAAACTTAATATCCTTAATAAGCTCCCGGCACGGTCTAACCCCCAAGTCATTACCCCCGACATGCAACACTAAAATATCGGGGGCTCTATCCAACCTCACAAAACGGTGCACCTCCCTCAACACACTTCCCCACAACATACCCCTACTCCCCAGCCACCGCAGCACCGCCTCGTCCCTACTGAAACCAAGCTGACGCCCCTCCGGTCGCACATCAGCCCGCAACGCACCCCAGAAAACAAATGAATGCCCAAGAATCCACACCAAAACCGCACCTGCAATACAAACAAAAGAAAATGAATGCCAACACTCCAGCTCACCAACCTCCCAACCGAACATAGGATTTAAAACGTGAAGATTCCCATCTCCTTATCTTCTTAATCACCTCCTCGACCAAACCTAACCTCACCGCCTCCGTAGCTGCCTCAATCCTGAAGGAATGACCCGTAAAAAGCTTAGAGCCCATTCCCAACGCCCCCAAACATTTTTTAAACACTACCACGAACTGAAATCGCGACAGAAACGATCCGTCCTCATGCCTCAACAGGGGCCCCATGTTCCCAAAACTTACACCCTCCCGGTACTGCCTCAAGCAACGCATCGGACACAACTCACAACCCGGAACCACAAACAGTGACACACTACACCCCTTACCTTCCCTATCCGTCTCAGACAACCGTATCCGCACTACCACCCTGTCTCCATACAAATCCACATCCCCCCAACACAAACTCCCTGCCCTATGAACACTAGGACACACCAACTCCCCCAGCCGAAAAGCCCCAAAAAACGCTAACGAAAAGGCTAATCTAAACAACCTTACCTCACCCACCGACCGACAAATCACACCCACCTGCTCCCCTATTTTCAACAATAGAGCAAATGAAACCGGTCGTCTCTGATCCGCAATTCGCTTCCCCCTCCTACACCCCTTCAACACCTGCCTCACCAAAAAGGTCTTCGTAAAATCAGGTAGGCCCCTAAGCTTAAAACCAAATGCCAAACCCGCCATAACCCGATTCACCTTCGCTACTGACCTCCCCATCTCAGCTAAATTCCCCAAGAACAACACCAGCGGAACCTCACCCTCATCAACCCCCACTCCTAGCACAGCACACCACCCTTCCCACTCACTCCAGGCCTTACCGTACGCCGCCCAAGTGCCAGCGCTCAAAGACTCCCTCAACAGTCCCGCTACTGTACCTCCAAGAGCTCCCACAGGGACTCCGGACACACCAACCCGACCGCCTCCGCCTCCGGGGCGAGTTGCCGAAAACGCTCCCACTGCAAACGAAAAAGAGAGTCAGCCACACCGTTATCAACCCCTGGCACATGCACAGCAACAATCCAAGCATTAATTTCCAAGCAACACAACACCAAATGCTGCAATAACTTAACCACCGGGGGAGAAGAAGCCGTCAACCCATTAATCGCCTGAACCATCCCCAGGTTGTCGCAATGAAAACAAACCTTCCCATCACGGAACCTATCCCTCCAGAGCACCACCGCCAAAACGATCGGAAACAATTCAAGCAAAGCAACATTGCGGACCCAACCCCTCAACACCCAAGACTCAGGCCACTGACCCGCACACCACTGTCCATTACAGAATACCCCGAAACCTATCCCCCTGGCTGCATCCAAATACAAATCGAAATCAAAACTATCCACCGCCTCCCCCAACACCAATGCCCTGCCATTAAAAGCCTTCAAAAACTTGTCCCAGACCACAAAATCCCCTTTTAACTCCCGCCCCAAATGAATAAAATGATGTGGGGCAACCACCCCCCAGTAGCAGCCACCAATCTCCTGCAAAAAATCCGCCCCATCGGCATAATCCGACATGCAAAATTAAATTTTCCCAATAACGACTGCAAATCCCGCAGACGAATCTTGTGCGTCCTCAGTGCACTCCCAACAGCCCCCCTCAGATCCTGAACCTTTTCCTCAGGCAACCGACACTCCATCTTAACCGTGTCAATAACAATGCCCAAAAAACTCAACTCCGTCGTGGGCCCCACCGTTTTCTCTGCCGCCAACGGCACCCCGAACAACTCAAAAACATACTGCAACGTAGACAACAATAATGAACAAAAACGTGACTCCGCTGGACCCAAGCTTAAAAAATCATCAAGATAATGGATCAGCGACACACACCCTGACACATCCTTAACCACCCATTCCAAGAATGAACTGAATGTTTCAAAGTATGCACAAGACACCGAGCACCCCATTGGCAAACACCTATCCACAAAGTACCCGCCATCCCAGAAACAACCTAACAAGTGTAAACTATCTGGGTTAACAGGCAACAACCGGAACGCCGCCTCAATGTCCGTTTTTGCCAACAAGGCCCCAACTTACGCACCCAACCTACCGCCGCATCAAAGGAGGTATAAACCACCGAACAAAGTTCAGGATCAATACCTTCGTTGACCGACGCCCCCTTTGGGAAAGACAAGTGATGAATGAGCCGAAGCTTGTTCGGCTCCTTCTTGGGCACCACCCCCAAAGGGGAAACCCTCAAATCCTCCCACGGCAAGTAAAAAAACGGCCCATCCATCCTACCCAACGCTACCTCCTTAGCGAGCTTCTCCGATACTACCTCCCTGTGTTCCAAAGCTGACCGCAAATTCTTCCTAACCCCACACTCCTGTTCCGCCGGGCGAGACGGAATACTAAAACCCTCTGTAAACCCCGTCCGCAAAAATTCCGCCGCTTCCTGTCCGGGTATCTATATAGGTACCCCGCCATCACGGCCACCCGCACCGGCGTCCGGCCCTTTTGTACCAGCCTCACCCCCCTTCTGCTTCGCCCCCCTAAAACAACGGCTGGCCCCGTGTCCACCCCCGCAGGAAGAACACTCGTGCTTAAACTTGCACTTCGGCCCGAACTTGCAACTCCCTTCATTGAAGAGAAAGCACAATCCCTTGGCCGCTGCCGTTGCAAATCCCGACTGACCTGACCCCCCTTGATCCCCCCGAAAGGGCTGCCCAGACCGTACGGGCGCCATCACCTTCATCCATAACCCTATATCCTTATGGTCCCACCGCATACTCTGGCGGACCGCTTTCCTCTGACGAAACTGTTCGTCATATCTCAACCACCCAGAACCCCCATAAACCCTATACGCCTCTCCAATCGCGTCCAAATAACAGAAAAGCGCCGAACAGCTGTCCGGCACCCTCTCCCCAATCACGCTAGCCAAAATGGTGAAGGCCTGCAGCCAATTAGCAAACGTGCGCGGTATCAGTCTATAACGCCGCTTCTCCTCCTCCTCCCTCTTTGACCCATCCCGCTTCGCCAAGTCCAGATTAAAACGCTCCAGGGGAAGCAGCGAAAATATATCCACATACTCCCCTTGCCAAATCCGATCCCTGACCTCCTGTTTCAGGTGCGCACCCAGTGGGCCTTCAAAACACACATAAACCTCCCCCCTGGCCGCATCATCCACCCGCGACCGGTCATCCTCACCACCCGCCTGCGTCTGCACCGATACGGAAGCCTACGCCGCGATGCCCAAGCCCCTCGCCTCCACGCCCCCAACAGGCCCAATCCCCCACGCCTGCAGAGGCCCCCTGCCTGACACACAACTCCCAGAATCCACACCAGCTAACCCACACAATAGCCTCCCCAAGCCCGCAATCATATCTTTTTGCACCCCCTCCTAAACCACCCAGCCCTGAACCCTGCGCCAGCGCAAGAAAATCTCCCAATGCCGCCTCACCTGGCTGCCGGGGCGCTGTGAACCCCGCAGCTGGAATTCCTGAATCCTGACGAAGTGACCCCGCTGCCACTGGAATGACCACTCCAGACGCCACTCTCCCACTCGGATCCACTCTCCCACTCGGATCCACGCCACTCTCCCACTCGGATCCACGCGCCAAAAACGACTCCTCCTCCTCATCTTCCCCGTGGGCAGGACCAGCGACACGCTGTCCGTCATATTGCTGAGGCCTGTGCACCCCACCCCGCTCCTGGTGCACAGCCTCGTATCCCCTGCTGTTGCTGCTGCCTCTCCCACGCCGAGCAGCCCCCCCCCCCCCCCCCCCCCCCCGCCTGGAGAGGGGAGCCTGCAGTACGAGCTCCAGCCTCCATGTCGCACGCTGCAGGAGACGGAGCACTTGCCGCCCCGCCCCTCACTGGGCCCCGCCACAGACCTGGATTCCTCCCGCACCGGGAGGACCTGGAGGGAGTCTGCACATTGGCCCCCCAGCGCGGAGGGTCCCCTGAGGGGCTCCTGACCCGGCGCCGGACCCTGGGGGTATCTTCTGGGCTCTGGCGCGCCGGCGGCCGTACCCGCCGCGACTGTGTGGTGCCCGGCGGCGGGCTCGCTGTCCCCGCCGCCCCCCCCCCCCCTGCAACAGGCTGGCTACCTGTCCTTGCAGCCACTCCGGACCTCTGACCTCCGCACCCGCTCTCAGCTACTGCAGCATCTCCTCCACCTGTGACATGGTAAGCTGCTCCCCAGTTTGCTTCCAAAAAAATGGCGCCGGCTGACTGCCGGTCACCTCTATTTAACCCCTAGTCTCTTCCTACCTATTCACCCTAACCACACCTCCCCACCCCAGTTTAACTAACTCCAACCCAGGCCCTTCCTACCAAAACCCATCATGACGGCCTCCCCTTACCTGGCGTCCTAGTCCGGCCTCCCTTGCTTGGTGGTGCTGATCTTGCATGTGTATGAGAAGATTGGGCGTGATACTTGTAGGCCGACAACTATCTTATATACACTCACCTAAAGAATTATTAGGAACACCATACTAATACGGTGTTGGACCCCCTTTTGCCTTCAGAACTGCCTTAATTCTACGTGGCATTGATTCAACAAGTTGCTGATAGCATTCTTTAGAAATGTTGGCCCATATTGATAGGATAGCATCTTGCAGTTGTTGGAGATTTGAGGAATGCACATCCAGGGCACGAAGCTCCTGTTCCACCACATCCCAAAGATGCTCTTTTGGGTTGAGATCTGGTGACTGTGGGGGCCATTTTAGTACAGTGAACTCATTGCCATGTTCAAGAAACCAATTTGAAATGATTCGAGCTTTGTGACATGGTGCATTATCCTGCTGGAAGTAGCCATCAGAGGATGGGTACATGGTGGTCATGAAGGGATGGACATGGTCAGAAACAATGCTCAGGTAGCCCGTGGCATTTAAACGATGCCCAATTGGCACTAAGGGGACTAAAGTGTGCCCAGAAAACATCCACCACACCATTACACCACCAGCCTGCACAGTGGTAACAAGGCATGATGGATACATGTTCTCATTCTGTTTACGCCAAATTTGGACTCTACCATTTGAATGTCTCAACAGAAATCGAGACTCATCAGACCAGGCAACATTTTTCCAGTCTTCAACAGTCCAATTTTGGTGAGCTCGTGCAAATTTTAGCCTCTTTTTCCTATTTGTAGTGGAGATGAGTGGTACCCGGTGGGGTCTTCTGCTGTTGTAGCCCATCCGCCTCAAGGTTGTGCGTGTTGTGGCTTCACAAATGCTTTGCTGCATACCTCGGTTGTAATGAGTGGTAATTTCAGTCAACGTTGCTCTTCTATCAGCTTGAATCAGTCGGCCCATTCTCCTCTGACCTCTAGCATCCACAAGGCATTTTTGCCCACAGGACTGCCGCATACTGGATGTTTTTCCCTTTTCACACCATTCTTTGTAAACCCTAGAAATGGTTGTGCGTGAAAATCCCAGTAACTGAGCAGATTGTGAAATACTCAGACCGGCCCGTCTGGCACCAACAACCATGCCACGCTCAAAATTGCTTAAATCACCTTTCTTTCCCATTCTGACATTCAGTTTGGAGTTCAGTGACCAGGACCACCCCCCTAAATGCATTGAAGCAACTGCCATGTGATTGGTTGACTAGATAATTGCATTAATGAGAAATAGAACAGGTGTTCCTAATAATTCTTTAGTTGAGTGTATATGGCCAACTTTATTGCTCTCTCCCTATTGAGAACACACATTTAGCAAGATGGCGCTGCATGCGACGGATGTCTTTATTTGTGCTTCCAGGATTTTGCGCACAGCGAGTTCTTTCACATACTGTATGACCAGGACATTCTATTCCCTTATGGATTTCGACTGCACTTGAAACCTGGGTCGGATTGGCTGTCAAAATGCTAAGGGGTTGAGAGAACAAAGGCCTGCTGACACCCAGGTGGCGGAGAAAATATTTGGGAAAGCATGCCAGCATACGGAATAAACTACGGGCTAGGGAACACAGGACAACGCTTCCCAGTATCCTGTTAGCAAATATACCATCCCTGGAGAAAACATTGGACGACCTTAGGTCTAGGATCAGGTTTGAGGACCATGCTGCTGGACCACACCGTACAGCTGCCCGGATTCTCTGTGAACCACAAGCATAGGATGGAGGACTCTGGGAAAATCAGAAGTGGTGCTGTAGGCATTATAGTCAGGGCCGTCTTTACCAAGGGGAAAAAGGGGCAGCTGCCCCGGGCCCAGTTGCTCCTGGGGGGCCCAAGGCAGCTGCCTCTTGAGCCCTGCTAGCCACTGCCCCGGGTGTCAAGCTGTCAGCTACACAGGGGTGCTGCCGTGCCTGCCTGCACTGAGTCCAGGCATCATGATCGTACTGTGTTAAAGTTGTGATCACTTCAGGACCTTAATGACATCATCACCATGTGACTAGTAACCTAGCAATTACTGGTCACATGGCTATGAGGTCATCACAGGTCCTACCAGGAGTGTTGCTGTGGAGCTTTTTTTGTGTGAACATTACATCAGAAAAAGGTGACAGGGGCTGTTATGTTAATATACTGTAAACTACTGTATAGTGGTGGGCTGTATACTGTGTGGGGGCCTGTATACTGTGTGGGGGCCTGTATATTGTGTGGGGGCCTGTATATTGTGTGGGGGCCTGTATACTGTGGGGGGCCTGTATACTGTGTGGGGGCTGTATACTGTGTGGTGGGCTGTATACTGTGTGGGGGTTGTATACTGTGTGGGGGGCTGTATACTGTGTGGGGGGCTGTATACTGTGTGGGGGCCTGTATAGTGTGGGGGGGCCTGTATACTGTGGGGGGGGCTGTATAGTGTGGGGGGCCTGTATAGTGTGGGGGGGCCTGTATAGTGTGGGGGGCTATACTGCTGTACTGTATACTGTGGGGGTCTGTATACTGTATACTGTGGGTGCTGTATACAGTGAGGTGTTGTATACTGTGGGCTGCTATACTGCTCTACTATATACTGTGGGGTACTGTATAGTGTGGGGTGCTATACTGCTCTACTATATACTGTGGGGTACTGTATAGTGTGGGGTGCTATACTGCTCTACTATATACTGTGGGGTACTGTATAGTGTGGGGTGCTAAACTGCATACTGTGTGGTGCTGTATACTATAGGGTGCTATACTGCATACTGTGGGTTGCTGTATACTATAGGGTGCTATACTGTATACTGTGGGTTGCTGTATACTATAGGGTGCTATACTGCATACTGTGGGGTGCTGGGGTGCATTGTAACACTAGGGTAAGCCGAGCCCCGGTCTCCTTCCTGCAGAGCGGTGCCCACTTCCAGCCTGAGCCCAGCTGCCCAGATCACTGACCCTGAGCCGCTGGAGTCTTCAGAACTGGAAGTATTTACAGTCATTCACTGTACTCTACCAGATGTGTGGATTTTTTTTTGTGTGTGTTGTGGTGGAGGGCGTGATTGCCTAAGGTGTGGGAAGGCGGGATCCAGGGGGCCCAAGTAAATTTTTGCCCAGGGTCCAATCAATATTAAAGACGGCCCTGATTATAGTGAGTAAGAGATGGTGCAGTGTTAAGCGGCTCTCGGGTTTATGCTCGCCTGACTTGGAATACCTGGCTATTGAATGTCACTCTTTTTATCTTTCAAGGGAATTCACTGCGACCATAATCGTCTATACTCAATCAAAGCCACCGCTACAGTATTCACAACTCTACTTATAGGGAGTCTGTCACCTACCTGACCGGTTTTAAATAGATCACATTGTTCAGTGGGGCACAAAGACATGACACAGATGTTACCCGTGTTTAGTTCTTCAGATGCTTCAAATCGCCCAAAAAAGTAATTTTAATCATATGCTAATGAGCCGTCGCAAGTGCCTGGGGGCGTAGAGTTTTCTGAAAGTGCCCAAGTTCCTCCGCCTCACTCACACCTAACTCCGCCCCTTAGTAAGCTCAGGCCAGCCCTGTGGCTCTGTGACATCATATTTCCCTATAGGCTGTTTGCGCATCACTGCCGGGCCCGGGCATGCGCAGTGTTCTGCCCACTATGGGCAGAGGGACAGAGATATGGAGTGCGCATGCACCAGTTACTGGCGTGAAATTGGCTTTGACCACAGTGGGCAGAACACTGCGCATGCCCGGGCCCTGCAGTGATGCGCGAACAGCCTATAGGGAAATATGATGTCTTAGAGCCACAGGGCTGGCCTGAGCTTACTAAGGGGCGGAGTTAGGGGAACTTGGGCACTTTCAGAAAACTCTCCACCCCTGGGCACTTGCGACGGCTCATTAGCATATGTTAAAAATGACTTTTTGGGCGATTTGAAGCATCAGAAGAACTAAACACGGGTAACATCTGTGTCATGTCTTTGTGCCCCACTGAACAATGTCACCTGTTTGAAACCGGTCAGGTAGGTGACAGACTCCCTTTAAGGACATCTGTATATTTCAGCCTGGTATCCTGACGCTGTACTGGCTATTACAGGGGACTTTAATAAAGCAAATTTTAAAAATATTGTACCAGATTTCTTTCGACATATCATGTGCAGCACCAGAGGGACTGGATCAGGCTACATTTAGTTTGTGATAGGAGAGACCTACCTACAACTACAGTCAAAGTTTTCCCTAATTAGAAACCAATGCTAGATCAAACCATCCACAAGGCTGTTAATGCATGCACAGCTTGCTATATCATGGTGCTGATGACCAGAATCATGAATGATTGTAAAGCAGCTTCCTATAACCCCCAAAATACGGTGAAGAAAGCAAAAAGAAAGTATAAAGAAAACACGGAAACTCAGTTCCAACAGTCAAATAGAACTCTGTGGCAAAGTATGCAAAAAGATAAACCCATTCCCACATTGCAAGCTGACTTTTAAATTTATACAATGCATGTTCTGAGGCTGATACCACAACCGTGAGCCACGTTAACGGTGACTCTGGTGCATTACTGAGCATGACGTCAGAAGAGTGTTTAAAGTAGTGAACATCACTAAATTATTACCACCCAGCAGCACTGACCTCCATTGCTATGAAGTGTTTTGAGCGACTGGTCAGAGACCATATCTCATCATCTCTCTCCAGCTGATCCACTGCAATTAGCTTACTAGCAAAATCTATCCACAGATGATACCATAACGCACGTTCTGCACTGCATCCTCTCTCACTTGGATCCAAGACTCTCTTACAGGAAGACCTCGGGTGGTGAGAGTGGGGAACAAGTCCTCTGTCTCAATCACCCTCAGCACTGGTGCCCCTCAGGGCTGCATCCTCAACACACTGTTATATTTCTTGTATACCTGCAACTGTGTGTCCAACAAAGTGGTAAAGTTTGCAGATACTGTGGTGGTGGGCCTGATTACCAAGAGCGATGAAAGGCCCTACCTGTGAGAATTTGAGAAGGTGGCCTTATGGTGCCAGGATAACAACCTCTCCATGAAAGTGGAAAAAAACATGGAGATGGTAGTAGACTTCAGTAGGTTGCACACCAGGAATTATTCTCCCCTTACTATTAGTGGAGCCTCAGTGGAGTTCTTTCAAATACCTTGGTGTCCAACTCACTGAGGACCTCTCATGGAGTAACCACATAGGCAATGTAACTGTAAAGATACAACAGTACCTTCATACGTTGCCTTGGCAGATGGCTCTCACCATCGAGAGCCATCGAGAGCCTTCTGGCTGGTAATATTACAGCATGGTTTGGCAGTGCCACAGTGCAAGATCTTAAAGCACTAGCCAGAGTAGAACAATCAGCAGAGCGTGTAACAAAGTGTCCCCTCCCTGCTTTACAGAATATTTATACACAGCGGGATAGAACCAGAGAATGAAGGATAATCAAAGACCCCAGCCACCCGGACCACTGCATGTTCTCAGTGCTCGAGTCAGGAAAGAGATGCTCACCTGGCTGATTCTCAACATATTTGCCAGGTTGCGGTCAGAACTCCACCGGTTCCCATTATAGTTAATGGGGCCAGACAACAACGCTGTAGCTTCGGGCAATGCCCGATGTACAAGTGATAGTGTGAAAGTAGCCTAAGAACAAATATATAAAAAGGCTCAGGAAGAGCTTCTTCTCTCGGGCGGTCTAAATACAGAACAATATATACTGAAATAAGGACTTAAAAAAGATAAAAACAAGAAATAGGTCCCTTTTATTGTCACGATCAGTGTGGGGGAAAAACTCCACACTAAACACAGGAGGGAAGGGGAATAGTAACTGGGCCTGGAAACTAGGGAAGGAACAGGTCACCTCCTAAACAACCCTAATCCAGGTCCTAACTACCTATCAATATGAACAGACCTTGAAGGTAGGAATATTCATATGCTGTATACCTAGGCCCTTATATCCCTATAAGGCCCTGGAATGAGGTTAGGACCAGAGACAACCCATTCCTCCCCAGATGGACGAATGGAAGTCTCTGTCTCAGACCCAGATACAAACAATAGGGAATATAACAAACACAAAACAATAAGAACAGACAAGACTTATCTGAAAGTAGAAAACTGGCAACTCCAGAAGCACTACAGCGTACAACTGACCAGCCAGTTAGAAAGCAGGAAGAAAATCTATAAACTGCACCTCCAAGAGTGTGAAGCGGCTACTTATAGGAAAAGTAAATTACCAACAAGTGTAACACCCCAGAGTTGTGTTACGAAACTCTTTTACCCCGCTACAATCTGTTCAGAGTATTTGTCTTGTCATCTTGTGTAATTTCACATAATATTCTCTCAAATGTGCATTGAAAGCCTTGTTACATGTATATTGCTGTAATTTCTATGTTCACCAGAAGGTGGCAGCAATATTCAGCAAGGACTTAGTTCAGTTTAGTGTCTCTAGGCTGGAATAGTACATTCCAGTTTAGCTCCCCCCTCTGTGAGCAGAAGTGGGCTGCACCCACATCATGCCTCATGGGTGGAGAAGGAAGTTTAAGTCAGTGTGCCAGCCACCCCTGCTAGGGGAAGGCTGTGCATGTAGGAGCTCCCAGATATAGGGAACCAAAGCCAGGATCTTGTCTCGGCTGAGACATTGATCATAATCCCCAGCCTGAGCCCTTCAGCCTCAGCTGGTAGAAGCAAGGAGACAACTCCAGAATTCCAGGAAGAAGCATACCCTGTGAAGCGAACTGTGAGTCAAAGTCCAGAGACCCAGGAGAAGCCATATTCCTCCTCAGCTAGTCAGTCCCCAGACAGCAGAAGATAGATTGCAGAAGCCAAATTCCTGCCACATTACAGAGCTACAAAGCAGACGTCCCTTTCCTGCAAAGCTCCAGGTACATGATAGAGCAGAAGATACTGTATATTCCTGCCACACATTGCCAATACCTGCTGGGACCAAAGACTAATGCTGTACCTTGCTTGGATGAAAGCTACAACCAGTAAAGACAAGTTTGAACTTTACCCAAGGTCTGGATCTCAATTTCTGCTGCAAATTCCTCTATTACTCCTACTAGCACCACACTCATTTTATTGCAAGTGAGCCAGGATCCAGGAGTCCAGCCGTACCCAGGTAGGAGACACCATTATCACTACCATACAGAGACATTACACCACTCTGGCATTCCTAACCGTGTACGTGAGTTACAACACCTTAAAGGGCCCTGTGACAGTATCCTGCGCACGCTGCAATTGGCGTCATGAACAAAACTATAGACTATTATACCCATATCCTGACCCACTGCATAATTTGGCCCTCCGTGTAACTTTACCCACGGTCCGGCTCATTGCACAAGCAACACCTGAAGGAAGGGGTGTGGCATTCACCAAAACACAGACACAATAAGATCCACAGTGAACTTATCAATTTAACCCACGAGTTGCCAGTCTCTCTGATCACCTGGTACCTGCCAAGGGAACGTCCGTGACATTTATACTATAATATGTTTACAGTTTACCTGTCTCTGCAATGACGTGAATAACTACGTGTGTAAATCATTTGTATTGTTTTATATATACATAGGGAGTCATTTATTAAAAAATATACTCCACTTTTGTTGCAAAGGTTTTTTGCGGCAAACTCTGTGCCTTTTTCCTGTGTACGCCACGGTTTTTTCTCCAGTTCCGAGAAAAGGGGGCGTGATGTGGGTGGGGAAGGGGCAGGCCGGTAGGTCCGTCTGGATCCTCATCATTTTCTACGCTTGTTTTTTGCGTAGAAAATGACTTAAATCTACGCAAGCAAGTGAGCTGGTGTAGATTTAAGCGAGCCGCACGGCCTCAGGTAAAGTGCCTTAGTTATGTAGATGACGGCCCCTCTACATAACTAAGGCGCATCAAGCGGTGGCGGACATGGACTAAGACCGGTGTCTAAATTGCTGGTCTTAGTAAATGTCACCCATAATGTGTATATGTTTTTATTGCATATTGTTGCACTGAGTATATGAAAAATAAAAACTTGAACTTGAACATGCATACTCAGCTGAGCTGAGCATGCCTGTGTATAGGGGTGCTGGAAGGAATAACTGTCAAGGGTTCGGCGAAGAGCTATGTATGGCCAGGCTAAGTTTGGCTCTTTTAATTACTTTTTTTTATTTTTTATCTCAAATACCCATTTTATGGCCAGTGTTATATTTATAAGTCAGATACTGATATAAACACATTGGGCTCTGTTCACATAACATTAAAGGGGTTATCCAATGTCTCCAACAGCCGTCCCATCTGCCGGGCCCCTCACATGGAATATACTTACCCCACTCCTCACCTCCTGCGCCGGACCTGGTCCCCGCACCGCCGCTGCTGCTTCTCCCTGTACACGGATGAAAACATCCAGTGTCGAGGGGGAGCAGACAATGGCAGGCGGGGTCGGGACAAGCCTCTCTAGCGTCACCCTTGATGCTAGGGAGGCTTGTCCCCATCCCTGCCTGCCATTGGCTGCTCCCCCCCCCCCGACACAAGATGTTTTCATCCGTGTACAGGGAGAAGCAGCAGCAGCGGTGCAGGGACTAGGAGCAGTGCGGGGAGTGGGAGTGGGGTAAGTATATTACCTGTGAGGGGCCCGGCACATGGGGGGGGGGGTGGCTGTTGAAGACATTGGATAACTCCTTTGGTGTAAGAACATTAGAGGGGTATTCCCATCTGGGACATTGATGGCATATCGCTAAGATCAATGTCAGAGCAGGTCACCAGAACTGCGCCCCTGAAGTGAATGAGTGTACACCACACATGCAGTGCACCCGCTCCTATTTGACATATCCTAGTGATATGTCATCAATGTCTCAGATGGGTCCAAGCTGTAACTGAAAAGAATCTGTCTTCAGTCTTCAGTGCTTTACTGAGTGCTGAAGACGCCAGTGTGTAACAAGTCAGCAGTGATAGGGCATATGCACATAGTCAGGGATTGGGGTAGTGATAAGAAACCCCTGTATGTTACACATGGACGTCTTCAGTACTCAGTAAAACACTAGAGACTGAAGACAGACCCTCCTTAGCAACACTGTGAGTGCTTTTGTAAGAAGATTAAATATAAACCAAAACAGTCACACTTTACGTTTTAGGGCTCTTTCACACGAGCGTGTCCCTTGCGGGAATCACACTCCGTGTGAGAGAGGGCTCGTGAAGTCTGGACTGCAGAAGTGCACGGTATTATCATGATTGATTATGCTGTGTGCCTCCTCCTGACCTTTCTGTATTGGAATCAGACTGACAGCTTGATCATGATAATGGCGCGCACTTCTGTAGTCCAGACCACACAATACCTTTCTCACACGGAGTGTGATTCCCGCAAAGGACACGCTCGGGTGAAAGAGCTCTTATGCTAGAAGGAGCTTCTAGGTTATATGCCAAACACATGCATAGAGATCTATACACCTTACCAAAGCCAAAAGAGAATCTTTTTGGCCTCCAATGAACTGTTTGTTATGCATAAGTATACCTTTTTGTGGTATAGAATGGCTTAGTAGACTATACTATTCCATTAAAAAAAAATGTAATATATGTTTTTACAAATGGAAGCCTATTAGACCTGTATGCCTGTACAGGAGATATATGGAGATCCCCCAATATACTGTAGACTCTAAAGTGATGTGAAGAAAACATTACCGAGACTACATGATGATAATTGCTAAAAATCACAATAAAAATCACAACAACCTGTATAGGATCCTCCATCAAATCAGAAAAGTCTCCTATTTTATAGACTGTCTGTGAGTTTAGATGCAATTGGCAAGCCTGCTCCAAACCAGAGGGACACTTAATTGTTACCATGAAGACTCAGCACCGGTTTAAAGTCTAAGAAAGAATATTTCGTACAGACATTTTCCACAAATGCACAAAAACAGTCAGCATCTCCTCAAGATATTAGAGGGTCTGGGCTAAAAAGTTAAAATAAGCACCCCATTTACTCAGTTTAAAACATTCACCACATTTCACTCCAAAAATTTGAAGATATGGACTGTTAAAATTATTTATATGTTTTCTTAAAAGGGTTAACTGTAGATGGGTCAAAAATATCAGACTTGGTCATTTATTACTCAGGTGTGAGTGGCTTATCTGTTGGTACCTATCAAAATCTGATCTTCACAACATGTTTGTGGAAGTGTAACATGGCAAGAATAAAGCAGATGTCTGAGAACCTCAGAAGAAGAGTTTTTGATGCTCTTCAGGCTGGAAATGGTTACAAAACAATCTCTAAAGAGTCTGGACTCCAAAAATCCACACTCAAACAGATTGTGTACAAATGGGAAAAAAATCAAGACCATATTTGGTTGACCAACAAAGATCATGCCAAGAGCAAGGCATGTAATAGTCTATGAGGTAAAGGAACCCAAGGTACCCTCTAGGCAACTGAAGGCCTTTCTCACATTAGCTAATAGTAATGTTCATGAGTCCATCGGGAGCAAACTGAATAACAACGGTGTGAATGGCAGGGTTGTGAGGAGAAAGCCACTGCTCTCCAAAAAGAACATTGCTGCCCATCTGCAGTTTGCTAAAGATCACCTGGACAAGCCAGAAGGCTATTGTAAGAATGTTTTGAAACCAAAATAGAAAAATATCACATTACAGCATAAAAACCTCATTATCTGTGATTCACAGTGGTGGTAATATCATAGTTTGGGCCTGTTTCATTGTATCTGGGCTCTTGCTTCTTTGCCATTGTTTGGACCTGTGAATCAAAGCAGCCATGGAGGGGCTGGCCACAGAAATTAGTGGAGCTGGTGTGCAACAAGAGCAATGGTGACACCCTCATTGCTCCAAAGTCAATAGTCCGGCCTCAGGTTAGATCATAAATATCAGATCATAGGAGTCTTAGTCCTGACACTCCCACTGCTAAACCTAAGGGGCAAGGGCTGGGTACTCTTCAATTTTTTTTTACCTGCATGCGTCTCCATTCTTGCGGCAGTGCAATGTACTTACAGCTCTTTGTTCCATTCAGCACGGCTACAATCTAGATGCCGTGAAAACACTGAAGAGGACTCAGCGCTCGCATGATGCCGCAGCCCCTTCAAACAGCTGTGGGTGCTGGTAGTCGGACCCCCAGCGATCTGATATTGGTGACCTATCCTGAATATAGGTCTTTAATATCTGTAGCCCTTTAATTTATGGTAAAAACTCTAGTATCGCCATATGCATTGCGTCACATTTATGTATTTTAGACACTTGGCTCTATATGGGAGCATGGCTTAGCGAGAACTGGTGAAGCTCTCCATACACATCAGATCGTCAGCGGGTCTCATAGATGGGTCTATGTCTACAGGGTGGGCCATTTATATGGATACACCTTAATAAAATGGGAATGGTTGGTGATATTAACTTCCTGTTTGTGGCACATTAGTATATGTGAGGGGGGAAACTTTTCAAGATGGGTGGTGACCATGGCGGCCATTTTGAAGTCGGCCATTTGGAATCCAACTTTTGTTTTTTCAATAGGAAGAGGGTCATGTGACACATCAAACTTATTGGGTATTTCACACGAAAAACAATGGTGTGCTTGGTTTTAACATAACTTTATTCTTTCATGAGTTATTTACAAGTTTCTCTTTGTTTACAGCCATTGACATGTCGCCGAGGTTAACACGTGAGGAGCGGATAGAAATTGTGTTGATGTCTGGTGAACGCAGTAACCGGGTCATTGCAGCAGATTTCAATACAAGACACCCTACGAGACCACCCATCTCCCATGCTACAGTTAGCAAACTGCTTGCTAAGTTTTGTGAAACTGGTTCAGTGTTAGATTTGCCAAAATGTGGGCGCATGAAATCTGTCTCTAATGAAGAAACATCAGTGGCTGTCCTAGCTTCATTCAGCAAGAGCCCACAGCGTAGCACTCGCCGCATGTCACTGGAGAGTGGCATTAGTCGAACATCCCTTCAGCGGATATTAGCTACTCACAAATGGCACCCTTACAAACTCCAGCTACTGCAGCATCTCAACGAGGATGACCCAGATCGGCGCACTGAATTTGCAGAATGGGCAAAACAAAAATTGGAACAGGACCCTCAGTTTACGCAGAAGATTTTGTTCAGTGATGAGGCAAACTTTTATGTGAATGGTGAAGTTAACAAACAAAACCACCGCTATTGGTCTGACACTAACCCACATTGGATAGATTCTCCAAGACTGTTGGAACAAAAGAATTGATGGTATGGTGTGGTATATGGGGTACAAAGATAGTGGGGCCATTCTTCATCAATGGAAACCTCAAGGCCACTGGATATGCGAAATTGCTACATGATGATGTGTTTCCCTCTTTATGCACTAAAGCTGGCACGTTCCCTGAGTTTTTCCAGCAAGATGGTGCACCCACCACCACATTATGGGTTTCAGGTCCGAGCATTCCTAGATGAACAGTTTCCTCAAAAGTGGATTGGTCATCGTGGGCCAGTTGAATGGCCCCCAAGGTCTCTCGATCTGACCCCCTTAGACTTTTATCTTTGGGGTCATCTGAAGGCAATTGTCTATGCTGTGAAGATACGAGATGTGCAGCACCTGAAACTACGGATACTGGAAGCCTGTGCTAGCATTTCTCCTGCGGTGTTGCTATCAGTGTGTGAAGAGTGGGAAAAGAGGGTTGCATTGACAATCCAACACAATGGGCAGCACATTGAACACATTTTATAAGTGGTCAGAAACTTGTAAATAACTCATGAAAGAATAAAGTTACGTTAAAACCAAGCACACCATTGTTTTTCTTGTGAAATTCCCAATAAGTTTGATGTGTCACATGACCCTCTTCCTATTGAAAAAACAAAAGTTGGATTCAAAATGGCCGACTTCAAAATGGCCGCCATGGTCACCACCCATCTTGAAAAGTTTCCCCCCTCACATATACTAATGTGCCACAAACAGGAAGTTAATATCACCAACCATTCCCATTTTATTAAGGTGTATCCATATAAATGGCCCACCCTGTATATTTATACTGCAGCTAGGACTTTGATAGCAAGGCACTAGGAAGCCTGCTCACATATCGACGCTCTCGCAGATTGTGGCTTTAGTAAATCAATACATGCTGTATGAGGTTATTTAGCTGATTCTTTGAAATCCAGGACAAAGATACGTGACCGACGGTCTATATGTACTGGAAGTAAATGTGCTCGCCCTTTATCTGACTTGATTTAAAGGTTGGAACACCAATGCTATGTCTGTTTTGGAAATATGCACCTTATGGAGATATACACTTGTTCGTCATCACTTTATATTCCATTATTGGCGATGTCGCTGTCTTGTTGTTTTTTTCCTCCCTGCTTTTCCCTTCTGTACCTTTTCCCTACTGGTCCAATACTCTGTTTTTTCTTATGTAACCTGTAGCACCACACGTGGCATTTTTGAACTACCTCGTATGGATAACGTGGTTCCATATTTTTGCCTCGCTATGGCATCTTTCCTTTTCTTTGGTAGTTTTTTATTTATGTATGTACTGTGCTGGATATTGGTCATGAGTGATGCCTTTATATCAATGAACTGTGTTTTCCTGTTAAAATATTCAATAAAATGTATACTTAAAGGGGTTGTGTCACTTCAGCAAGTGGCATATATCATGTAGAGAAAGTTAATACAAGGCACTTACTAATGTATAGTGGTTGTCCATATTGCTTCCTTTGCTGGCTGGATTCATTTTTCCAGCACATTATAAACTACTCGTTTCCATGGTTATGACCACCCTGAAATTCATCAGCAGTGGCTGTGCTTGCACACTAAAGAAAAAAGCACCAGCCTATGTGCCCTCCCACCTAAGGGTACTTTCACATTAGCGTTTTTCTTTTCCAGCATAGAGTTCCGTCCTAGGGGCTCAAATCCGGAAAAGAACTGATCAGTTTTATCCCCATGCATTCTGAATGGAGAGTAATCCGTTCAGGATGCATCAGGAATGGATGTCTTCAGTTCAGTCTTTTTGACTGATCAGGACGGAGATAATACCGCAGCATGCTACGGTTTTATCTCCGGCCCAAAAAACTGAAGACTTGCCTGAATGCATGGAAGTCATTAAGTGAGTAAATAGATACATAAAAAATACATAAAAGACACATAAAATTAAATAAATATATGGGTAGATAATAAAAGGGGGGCATGAAAACACATATCTGTCCTCCCTAAAGGAACTGCCAATGATAATGCTATAAGTGGAGTCACACTCCCCCCCCCCTCCCCCAATAACCTAATTCAAGTTCCCCATAATATTAATGTTTTGCCCTCATACCATAATTCTGCATTCCCTATTATTTCATGTATATAATTAGGGTTAATAGTACAGAGTGAGATAGTGTCCAACACACATAATAACACTTTCACTACATATATCCACCCATATATTTATTTAATTTTATGTATCTTTTATGTATTTTTTATGTATCTATTTACTCACTTAATGACTTCCATCAATTGTGCTCCCAGGGAGTTCATGTATTTTATCTATGCCAAAAATAGGGAACTAAGTAGAGACTTATTTATTATATATTTTTAATAATATATTTGATTGCCATGGTTGCAATCCCAATATGCTTTTATTTTTGGTAGACATGTCTATCTCTTTTATATATCTGGTGCCCTATAATAGTTTAACTCTTTCAGCATGGCCACACACCGTCCATAAGAACTTTAATCATCTATTTTATACTTACCCCCACTATATATAAGTAGCCGGTATTTAGCAATTAATTGCACATCAGGGCCAGAAGCTCTAATATTGGCATGTATATGAATCCCCCCATCGTCTGAGAAATAAGGGTCCCGAACCTCGTATGGCCACTGCACCAGTTGGTGCAGAGAACAGGAATCGAGGTGAACTCCAGCGCTGCACAGGGTGACTGTGTGAGCTGCGAGGATCTGAGTTTGGAGATCGTGCAGCGCTGGTGATTCACAGGATCGCCGCATGTAGTGTGTGTCCAGAGATCCTGCAGCGCTGGTGACTCACAGGATCGCCGCATGCAGTGTGTGTCCAGAGATCCTGCAGCGCTGGTGATTCACAGGATCGCCGCATGTAGTGTGTGTCCAGAGATCCTGCAGCGCTGTTGACTCACAGGATCGCCGCATGCAGTGTGTGTCCAGAGATCCTGCAGCGCTGGTGATTCACAGGATCGCCGCATGTAGTGTGTGTCCAGAGATCCTGCAGCGCTGTTGACTCACAGGATCGTCGCATGTAGTGTGTGCCCAGAGATCCTGCAGCGCTGTTGACTCACAGGATCGCCGCATGTAGTGTGTGCCCAGAGATCCTGCAGCGCTGTTGACTCACAGGATCGCCGCATGCAGTGTGTGTCCAGAGATCCTGCAGCGCTGGTGATTCACAGGATCGCCGCATGTAGTGTGTGTCCAGAGATCCTGCAGCGCTATTGACTCACAGGATCGCCGCATGTAGTGTGTGCCCAGAGATCCTGCAACGCTGTTGACTCACAGGATCGCCGCATGTAGTGTGTGCCCAGAGATTCTTCAGCGCTGGTGATTCACAGGATCGCCGCATGTAGTGTGTGTCCAGAGATCCTGCAGCGCTGTTGACTCACAGGATCGCCGCATGTAGTGTGTGTCCAGAGATCCTGCAACGCTGTTGACTCACAGGATCGCCGCATGTAGTGTGTGCCCAGAGATTCTTCAGCGCTGGTGATTCACAGGATCGCCGCATGTAGTGTGTGTCCAGAGATCCTGCAGCGCTGGTGATTCACAGGTTCGCCGCATGTAGTGTGTGTCCAGAGATCCTGCAGCACTGTTGACTCACAGGATCGCCGCATGTAGTGTGTGCCCAGAGATCCTGCAACGCTGTTGACTCACAGGATCGCCGCATGTAGTGTGTGCCCAGAGATTCTTCAGCGCTGGTGATTCACAGGATCGCCGCATGTAGTGTGTGTCCAGAGATCCTGCAGCGCTGTTGACTCACAGGATCGCCGCATGTAGTGTGTGTCCAGAGATCCTGCAGCGCTGTTGACTCATAGGATCGTGCACAGAGAGGGCATGGAGATGAGAATGGCTCCGGCTCTGTGTGAGAGAACGGTGTGCGCTGCGATATTATGGAGAAGCCAGCGCTGTGAAGAATTTCTCATTATTAATAAATGTATCATCTTAATCCATGTATCAAGTTCTAATATGGAGCGCTCGATCTAGCGCTATTGAAGTTTGCACACTACACTGCGTGCAGAATTATTAGGCAAATGAGTATTTTGACCACATCATCCTCTTTATGCATGTTGTCTTACTCCAAGCTGTATAGGCTCGAAAGCCTACTACCAATTAAGCATATTAGGTGATGTGCATCTCTGTAATGAGAAGGGGTGTGGTCTAATGACATCAACACCCTATATTAGGTGTGCATAATTATTAGGCAACTTTCTTTCCTTTGGCAAAATGGGTCAAAAGAAGGACTTGACAGGCTCAGAAAAGTCAAAAATAGTGAGATATCTTGCAGAGGGATGCAGCACTCTTAAAATTGCAAAGCTTCTGAAGCGTGATCATCGAACAATCAAGCGTTTCATTCAAAATAGTCAACAGGGTCGCAAGAAGCGTGTGGAAAAACCAAGGCGCAAAATAACTGCCCATGAACTGAGAAAAGTCAAGCGTGCAGCTGCCAAGATGCCACTTGCCACCAGTTTGGCCATATTTCAGAGCTGCAACATCACTGGAGTGCCCAAAAACACAAGGTGTGCAATACTCAGAGACATGGCCAAGGTAAGAAAGGCTGAAAGACGACCACCACTGAACAAGACACACAAGCTGAAACGTCAAGACTGGGCCAAGAAATATCTCAAGACTGATTTTTCTAAGGTTTTATGGACTGATGAAATGAGAGTGAGTCTTGATGGGCCAGATGGATGGGCCCGTGGCTGGATTGGTAAAGGGCAGAGAGCTCCAGTCCGACTCAGACGCCAGCAAGGTGGAGGTGGAGTACTGGTTTGGGCTGGTATTATCAAAGATGAGCTTGTGGGGCCTTTTCGGGTTGAGGATGGAGTCAAGCTCAACTCCCAGTCCTACTGCCAGTTTCTGGAAGACACCTTCTTCAAGCAGTGGTACAGGAAGAAGTCTGCATCCTTCAAGAAAAACATGATTTTCATGCAGGACAATGCTCCATCACACGCGTCCAAGTACTCCACAGCGTGGCTGGCAAGAAAGGGTATAAAAGAAGAAAATCTAATGACATGGCCTCCTTGTTCACCTGATCTGAACCCCATTGAGAACCTGTGGTCCATCATCAAATGTGAGATTTACAAGGAGGGAAAACAGTACACCTCTCTGAACAGTGTCTGGGAGGCTGTGGTTGCTGCTGCACGCAATGTTGATGGTGAACAGATCAAAACACTGACAGAATCCATGGATGGCAGGCTTTTGAGTGTCCTTGCAAAGAAAGGTGGCTATATTGGTCACTGATTTGTTTTTGTTTTGTTTTTGAATGTCAGAAATGTATATTTGTGAATGTTGAGATGTTATATTGGTTTCACTGGTAAAAATAAATAATTGAAATGGGTATATATTTGTTTTTTGTTAAGTTGCCTAATAATTATGCACAGTAATAGTCACCTGCACACACAGATATCCCCCTAAAATAGCTAAAACTAAAAACAAACTAAAAACTACTTCCAAAAATATTCAGCTTTGATATTAATAAGTTTTTTGGGTTCATTGAGAACATGGTTGTTGTTCAATAATAAAATTAATCCTCAAAAATACAACTTGCCTAATAATTCTGCACTCCCTGTATACAATGTATCCCCCGATGTGTCATACTAGATACTAATGTGTGTCTCTTTTATCTTTTAATTAATGCAATTGAAAGCTATTGAATGACTCTGGTAATGAGGTCAACAAGCTAGTAGCTTCATTATACTAAACACGCCCGCTCCTACCTCTGAACCTCCCCCAGATTAACCCGCCAAAATAGTGTTTTAAATACCCCTATAGCAAGTGACTTTGTATTCTGTAAATTGTCCTGACGAAGGGGGCGCTTCGCCCTTGAAACGCGTTGACTTGAACTCAATTAAATAATATTACTAATCTCAAGGATTGATCTATATGCCAGCAGCGCCGGAAAGTGGCCTCACACTTTTATGATTTTCTGCATACAAACTTTCCTGGAACTATCGAGACAGTAAGAGGCCCAGGCAGCAGCATGGCATTCCCTGATGCTGGTGGGGATAGATACCAGCTAAGGCATATACAGCATCCGGTAAGCGAAATATGCACCATAATACTATTATTTATAAGGCGGTACCACACATGAGGCGCTGTGTTTTTTTGTCTTTTTCTTGTCATTGACTATAATGGGGACGGGGGCGGAGCTCCGGCGCAGTACGGCAGTTCGCGGTGAGAGGCCGCTGGACTAAAAAGTCGGACATGCAGGACATTTAGTCCGGCGGCCTTTCGCCGTGCACTGCTGTGCTGCACCGGAGCTCCGCCCCCGTCCCCATTATAGTCAATGGGGATGGAGCGGCGGTCCGGCGGCACGGCAAAATAGCGGAAGGACGGATCCGACAGGGTGAACAGCCTGTCGGATCCGTCCTGCTGCAAGTGTGAAAGTAGCCTTAGTGCTTTCAAAATTCCGCTATGCAAGATCTGTCCTTCCGGTCTGCGCATGCGCAGAGCGGTAAAAATGTGAAAGAAATATATAACGGATCCGTTTCTCCGGATGACAAACAAAGAGACGGATCCGTTCTTGCAATGCATTTGTAAGACGGATCTGCATCCAGATCCGTCTACAAATGCTTTCCGTTTGCATGCAGATTGCCGGATTGCTCTGCCGCAAGTGTGAAAGTACCCTAAGGTGGCTCTTGTTCCTATAGTGTGCAAGCACGTCCACCTCTGCTGGATTGCAAGGTGGTTGTAACCATGGATACGAGCAGTGTAAAATGTGATGAAAAAATGAATCCAGCCAGCAAAGGAGGCAATATAGATAATAACAATACATTAGTAAGTGCCTTGTATTAACTTTCTCTACATGATACATGCCATGTGTTGAAGTGAGACAACAAAAAATTGTCGGCATGTTTATTCAGAAAATGTTGGGTCTCGGCCACAATACTGTTCACAGAGGATCAGTAAGGCCTCATGCAGACGACCGTGTTTTGGGTCCAGATCCAAGCCGCAGTTTTTGCACTCCATGTGCTGTCCGCATCCGTTGCTCCGTTCCAAGGCCCCGCCAAAAAAATATAGCCTGTCCTATTCTTGTCCGTTTTGCGGACAAGAATAGGCATTTCTACAATGGGCCGCCCGTTCCGCAAATTGCGGAAGGCACACGGCGGCTTCCGTTTTTTGCGGACCGCAAAAAACGGCACGGTCGTGTGCATGTAGCCTAAATGTGTTTCAGGAGTTTTTAGCAGTATTTTTTTTTTTATTATTTTACCGCTCTTCTCCACAATAGGGGTTGAATCTCAAAGGCACCTCTTTTGGTCTGTAATGGCTTATCTGCCGCCACAGCCTAATGGGAAATGTATACAAGTCAGTACTAGTCACGTTTATGTGGTAGTGTAGTTGAATATATATACACACACACACACACACACTTTGAACTATTTACAAGGGTCATTATTGCGTGACACATAAAATACATATGATACAAGCTTATCAAGCAGCTCTGACCCTAACAAGCATTGTGCGGGCTACTCCAGCAGATGTTCCCACATTTTCAGACACAGGGCAAACGAGCTGCGGGCTTCGACAGCAACCAAAATATCTCCGTTCTGTCTCCACCAAATTCTCCTGCTCTACACAGCAGCTGCCGCTTGGGACAATAGCGGGCCCCATGATTGGTCCGTGTACCACGTGACGTCAGCGGCGGCCTCTCATTCACATGCAAATAAGGCAGGGTATATGGCGACTGTGAGCAGCCGCATTGTGACGTCACAAAGAGACCCATAGATCGTTGTATATAGTCACATGGACCGGGGGGAGAGGCAGGTGTGAGCGCTCGCCCTGTACACGCACTGCTCACCTAGTATCTGCACCTAGTCACCATGGACCGGGCGGACAGGCAGGTGAGCGACCTTCAGCACTTACTACACGGACCGTATACGTACCTCCGCTAGGCCTCGTCGTGTGCCTGATCCTCCGGGGGTGGAGCTGATACATGGTGACTGTTCTCGCCTGTATACCGTGTGATATGTACACAGGATGCCGGTCCTGGGAAGTGTCGGTACATGTTTCTGGTGGTACTACTTCTTGTATGTCTCTATGGTATCAGTGCCCTGATGGGTGTAGTAGTCAGGCTGGCTGGTGGAGATCACAGGCTTTGGTCTATTCCAGCAGGACAGTGGGTCACCCTGTGTCATGCCTCCTATTGCTTATATCTTGTGTGTGATGGTAGTGTTTGCATCTAGCTGATGAGGGTTGTAGTTACCTCTATACATGTTGACAGCTCCTGTACTCTGCGATATTACACTACAGGCTGCTCCTCCTGTACTCTGCGATATTACACTACAGGCTGCTCCTCCTGTACTCTGCGATATTACACTACAGGCTGCTCCTCCTGTACTCTGCGATATTACACTACAGGCTGCTCCTCCTGTACTCTGCGATATTACACTACAGGCTGCTCCTCCTGTACTCTGCGATATTACACTACAGGCTGCGTCTCCTGTACTCTGCGATATTACACTACAGGCTGCTCCTCCTGTACTCTGCGATATTACACTACAGGCTGCTCCTCCTGTACTCTGCGATATTACACTACAGGCTGCTCCTCCTGTACTCTGCGATATTACACTACAGGCTGCGTCTCCTGTACTCTGCGATATTACACTACAGGCTGCTCCTCCTGTACTCTGCGATATTACACTACAGGCTGCTCCTCCTGTACTCTGCGATATTACACTACAGGCTGCGCCTCCTGTACTCTGCGATATTACACTACAGGCTGCTCCTCCTGTACTCTGCGATATTACACTACAGGCTGCGTCTCCTGTACTCTGCGATATTACACTACAGGCTGCGTCTCCTGTACTCTGCGATATTACACTACAGGCTGCGCCTCCTGTACTCTGCGATATTACACTACAGGCTGTGTCTCCTGTACTCTGCGATATTACACTACAGGCTGCGTCTCCTGTACTCTGCGATATTACACTACAGGCTGCGTCTCCTGTACTCTGCGATATTACACTACAGGCTGCGTCTCCTGTACTCTGCGATATTACACTACAGGCTGCGCCTCCTGTACTCTGCGATATTACACTACAGGCTGCGTCTCCTGTACTCTGCGATATTACACTACAGGCTGCTCCTCCTGTACTCTGCGATATTACACTACAGGCTGCGCCTCCTGTACTCTGCGATATTACACTACAGGCTGCGTCTCCTGTACTCTGCGATATTACACTACAGGCTGCTCCTCCTGTACTCTGCGATATTACACTACAGGCCGCGCCTCCTGTACTCTGCGATATTACACTACAGGCTGCTCCTCCTGTACTCTGCGATATTACACTACAGGCTGCTCCTCCTGTACTCTGAGATATTACACTACAGGATGCGCCTCCTGTACTCTGCGATATTACACTACAGGCTGCTCCTCCTGTACTCTGCGATATTACACTACAGGCTGCGCCTCCTGTACTCTGCGATATTACACTACAGGCTGCTCCTCCTGTACTCTGCGATATTACACTACAGGCTGCGTCTCCTGTACTCTGCGATATTACACTACAGGCTGCGTCTCCTGTACTCTGCGATATTACACTACAGGCTGCGCCTCCTGTACTCTGCGATATTACACTACAGGCTGCGTCTCCTGTACTCTGCGATATTACACTACAGGCTGCGTCTCCTGTACTCTGCGATATTACACTACAGGCTGCGTCTCCTGTACTCTGCGATATTACACTACAGGCTGCGTCTCCTGTACTCTGCGATATTACACTACAGGCTGCTCCTCCTGTACTCTGCGATATTACACTACAGGCTGCGCCTCCTGTACTCTGCGATATTACACTACAGGCTGCGTCTCCTGTACTCTGCGATATTACACTACAGGCTGCTCCTCCTGTACTCTGCGATATTACACTACAGGCCGCGCCTCCTGTACTCTGCGATATTACACTACAGGCTGCTCCTCCTGTACTCTGCGATATTACACTACAGGCTGCTCCTCCTGTACTCTGAGATATTACACTACAGGCTGCGCCTCCTGTACTCTGCGATATTACACTACAGGCTGCTCCTCCTGTACTCTGCGATATTACACTACAGGCTGCGCCTCCTGTACTCTGCGATATTACACTACAGGCTGCTCCTCCTGTACTCTGCGATATTACACTACAGGCTGCTCCTCCTGTACTCTGCGATATTACACTACAGGCTGCGCCTCCTGTACTCTGCCATATTACACTACAGGCTGCGCCTCCTGTACTCTGCCATATTACACTACAGGCTGCGCCTCCTGTACTCTGCCATATTACACTACAGGCTGCTCCTCCTGTACTCTGCGATATTACACTACAGGCTGCTCCTCCTGTACTCTGCGATATTACACTACAGGCTGCGCCTCCTGTACTCTGCGATATTACACTACAGGCTGCGCCTCCTGTACTCTGCGATATTACACTACAGGCTGCGCCTCCTGTACTCTGCGATATTACACTACAGGCTGCTCCTCCTGTACTCTGCGATATTACACTACAGGCTGCTCCTCCTGTACTCTGCGATATTACACTACAGGCTGCGCCTCCTGTACTCTGCGATATTACACTACAGGCTGCGTCTCCTGTACTCTGCCATATTACACTACAGGCTGCGTCTCCTGTACTCTGCGATATTACACTACAGGCTGCGCCTCCTGTACTCTGCGATATTACACTACAGGCTGCGCCTCCTGTACTCTGCGATATTACACTACAGGCTGCGCCTCCTGTACTCTGCGATATTACACTACAGGCTGCGCCTCCTGTACTCTGCGATATTACACTACAGGCTGCTCCTCCTGTACTCTGCGATATTACACTACAGGCTGCTCCTCCTGTACTCTGCGATATTACACTACAGGCTGCGCCTCCTGTACTCTGCGATATTACACTACAGGCTGCGCCTCCTGTACTCTGCGATATTACACTACAGGCTGCGTCTCCTGTACTCTGCCATATTACACTACAGGCTGCGTCTCCTGTACTCTGCCATATTACACTACAGGCTGCGTCTCCTGTACTCTGCCATATTACACTACAGGCTGCGCCTCCTGTACTCTGCCATATTACACTACAGGCTGCGCCTCCTGTACTCTGCCATATTACACTACAGGCTGCGCCTCCTGTACTCTGCCATATTACACTACAGGCTGCGTCTCCTGTACTCTGCCATATTACACTACAGGCTGCGTCTCCTGTACTCTGCCATATTACACTACAGGCTGCGTCTCCTGTACTCTGCCATATTACACTACAGGCTGCGCCTCCTGTACTGAATGCTTCACTCCTACACAAACTCCATGCAGATGTTGTCCTTGGTCGGATTCAAACCTACGACGAGATTTATTTGATCTATTTTAAGACGGTGTTTGATGCCTTTTCTTTGAGGTTGTGAGACGGCAGTGTCTGCTGAGGTCATGGATGCTCATGGATCAATGTACCTCGCTTGAACTGTTTACGGTCGTGGCCAAAGGTTTTCAGACTGACACAAATATTGATTTGCTGCTCCATTGATTTTTAGATCATGTTATCAGATGTTTCTATGGTATGCTGAAGTACATTTATAAGCATTGTGTATGTTATTTTTTATATTTTTTTTTTCAACTTTTATTAACAAATCCGTCACGTTTATGCAAAGACTCAATATGTCCAGTGTTGACCCTTCTTTTTCAAGACTTCTTCAATTCCCCCTGGCATGCTGGATATCACCCCTTGGGACAAATCCTGACTGAATGCAACCCACTCTTGCTAATCAGTGCTTGGAGTTTATCACAATTTCTAGGTTTTTGTTGGTCTAGGACTGACCACAGGTTCTTAACGGGATTGAGATCTGAGGAGTTCCCATGGGCTCAAAATTTCAATGTTTTGTGCACTGAACCACTTAGTTAAGGGTCCATTTACACGTCCGTAGTATATTGCAGATCCGCAATACCCTCGGCCAGCACCCCCATATTTTTTTCGGGAGCTGCGGACCGGAAGATCAGGGCCGCACTCCAGAAATGCGGATGCGGACAGCACACTGTGTGCTGTCCGCATCCATTCCTGCCCCATAGAGAATGAATGGGTCCGCACCCGTTCCGCAATTTGCGGAACGGGTGCGGACACATTCACGGCTGTGTGAATGGACCCTAAGTCTGTTTCACATCTGCATTAAGTAGATCCGGCAAGCTTCAACGCAGATGTGATTGTGACATGGTGCTCCATGATGCTGGAAAAAGCATTGTTTGTCACCAAATTGCTCCTGGATATTTGGGAGAAGTTGCTTTTGGAGTATGTTTTAATGTCCTTCTTTATTCAGTGTTTTTTTTTTATTCTTAGACAAAATTGTGAGTGAGCCTCCTGAGACCATTCATGTCCGGGGTTGCTTCTCATCTGAGGAATGATGGAGCACCATGTCACAGGGCAAAAGTGATAAGTGAAGAAAACATTGACATTTTGGGTCCATGGCCAAGAAACTCCCCAGATCTCAATCCCCTTGAGAACCTGTAGTCCAGGCATGCTCAACCTGCAGCCCTCCAGCTCTTGCAAAACTACAACTCCCAGCCTGCCCGAACAGCCTACAGCAGGGCATTGTGGGAGTTGTAGTTTTACAACAGCTGGAGGGCTGCAGGTTGAGCATGCCTGACAGTGTAGTCAATCCTCAAAAAGTGGGTGGTCAAACAAAACATATAAATTGTGATAAACTCCAAGCACTGATTAGGTAAGAACGGGTTGCCATCAGTCACGATTTTGCCAGAAGCTGATATCCAGCATGCTAGGGCGAATTGTAGAAGTCTTGAAAAATAAAAGTCAACACGGGAAATACTGAGTCTTTGCATAAACTTGATGGATTTGTTAATAAAAGATGAAAAAAAAAAACATGAAATGCTTCGAATTGTACTTCAGTAAAACATCTGACAAAAAGATGTAAAAAAAACAACTTTGTGAAAACCAAAATTTGTCAGTTTAAAAACTTTTGGCCATGACTGTGTGTAGAGTAGGCTACATTTATATTGAATACCCCATAAAGAAGTGTAAGGGTACAGCCAGACAGTCAGGTTTCCTGATGCAGAAAATAGAGGTTGTATCTGTCCTTTTATACTTTCTCTCCTTTTATGATACACTCCTGATTTTGGCCTCCAAAACGGCATCAAGAAACCTGACAGTGTGGCCATACCCTAAGAGGAACTCAGAAATGGACAGTCATATTTGGGGTTGTAGAGACGACATGTAAGTGGAAGATTCTTTGTGCCGGGTGGATGAGCACTGATGTTGGTAGAATGATTCAGGACGATCAGCGATAAGACATTGATGGTACTTTGTCTGTGTAGACTTCTACAATTGTTGCGTTTTGCTTGAAGAAAGTACCACCGGTGGTTGGTTTATCGATTCTTGTGGAAAAGTATGCCATGTAGTTGCTTCCATTTTTCTTGCCAATAGAATTTAGGATCCTGGAGTCCTTTTCACCACTCATTTTATTTTCTTTGCAGACAAGGAAACCTCTTGTGGAGAAGAGGAGAAGGGCCAGGATTAATGAAAGTCTGCAGGAGCTTCGAGGAATCCTTGCTGACAATGAGGTGTGTATTTATGTGAAATATAATGACTGAGCAGATGTCAGACGACTGGCATCATACATCATTTGTAGAGTGAACAGAATATCTTACACTTAAGGCTACTTTCACACTAGCGTTCGGAGCGGGTCCGTCTGATGTTTCATCAGACAGATCCGCTCCTATAATGCAGACGTTTGCATCCGTTCAGAACGAATCCGTCTGCATTATTACTTAGAAAAATTTCTAAGTGTGAAAGTAGCCTGAACGGATCCGTCCAGACTTTACATTGAAAGTCAATGGGGGACGGATCCGCTTGAAGATTGAGCCATATAGTGTCATCTTCAAACGGATCTGTCCCCATTGACTTACATTATAACTCTGGACGGATCCGCTCGCCTCCGCACGGCCAGGCGGACACGCGAACGCTGCAAGCAGTGTTCAGGTGTCCGCTCACTGAGCGGAGCGGAGGCTGAACGCTGCCAGACTGATGCATTCTGAGCGGATCCGCATCCACTGAGAATGCATTAGGGCTGAACGGTTGCGTTCGGGGCTGCTTGTGAGCCCCTTCAAACGGAGCTCACGAGCGGACACCTGAACGCAGGTGTGAAAGTAGCCTAAAAAGACGCTAAATCCAAATATTGTCATTGTGGTCTTGGGTTAGGAGGAATCTTGTGGGTTTTACAGGCCCTTATACTGTATTTTGATATCTTCTCTCAATAGTTTCAATCAAAGATGGAGAATGCAGAAGTTCTTGAGCTGACAGTAAAGCGTGTCCAACGGATCCTTCAGGCGAGATCAGCCGGTGGGTATATATGTGCTATGACGCTTGAGCTTCCATAGCTATTACCTGTTTTGTGAACTTGAAGTGCCACTGTCTCTGCCCGATGGTTTTGGAGAAATGAAGTAAAATTTCTTTTAACTTTCTACAGAAACGGACCAGTTACAGCGTGAGGCCAGTGAACGATTTGCAGCAGGTTACATCCAGTGTATGCATGAAGTGCATACCTTCGTGTCCAGCTGTCCAGGCATTGATTCTGGCTTGGCTGCTGACTTGCTTAACCATTTGCTGGAGTCCATGCCTTTGAGTGAGGGAAGTCTTGAAGATCTGGTTTTGGATGTGCTTTTGGATTCCCCATCTTCTGATTCTTCGTGTGCTCTTAGCTTGTTAGGATCATCCTCTGATGACAGCTGCTCTGATGTGGATGATGTGGAGATTGGTAAAAGTGGGATGGAAACTGTGCAGGACAATGAGAGGACCCCGGATATTCAGCAGCCTCCAACCCCTTCCATGTGGAGACCATGGTGATGTGATCCATAATATTGGAAAGCAAAACACCTGGGTTATGGATTTCTGTCCAAGAAGACGAGAGCCAGTACATATTGCATCTATATATTTGGATGGTTCGCTCGATAACTCTTTATCTGTTGCAATGTGAAGAGGCACCATGTATTGTTTCAGCGACATGAATGTCTGTCTGTGATTCACCTAAACATTTCCTCCTGGACAAGGCCTCCTTTCCAGCTGAAATGGCAAGATCACAGTCCAGGATTAACAACGCAGGATACAACTTTGTAAAGATTCTCTGTAAACCAGCTTGGTGTGTGTCATACAGTTGTCCTTGTACAGATACTATTCATTATACTGCGCAGCAATCCTATCCCCTAGTCTGTCTCTCGCCGCTGTCAAGGCTAGCCGTCCTATTATAATTCCGACCACCCAACCCCAGCTTTTGGGTGCGAGACTCTAGAGCAGGGTTCCTCAACTCCAGTCCTCAGGGCCCACCTGCCAGCCATGTTTTCAGGATTTCCTTAGTATTCAGCTGGTAATATATAATTAGTGTCAGTGCGTCAGACCTTACCACAGGTATTCATTCTGAGGGATATTCTCATGACCGGTAGGTGGTCCCTGAGGACTGGAGTTAAGGAACACTGCTCGAGTCTAGAGGGATGCGGTTAAGTCACTTGTTGAAGAGAAGCTATATAGGTGTAATATAGATAGTGCTCGTTCTTGCTGCGTAGGCATAGTGGTAGTGCGTTTAACTCTAATCCCTAGGAGGGATGTCTAGTGTTTAAGTAACCTGAGGTTCTACCTTCAGTGAAGGAGACTAGAGGATTGTTTGGATACCGATTTGAAGGGTGCTATAGGAAACACTTTTTTTTTTGCAGGAATATGTGTATATTAGGATGGCATTGTTTGTAGTTATTTTTGCTTTTTTAGTGTATATAGATGAATTTTTAATGCTTTAGGGAGCAGGTGCCTGAATTTGTGTGATGCACTTGAACCAAATCCATGGTCCCCATTGTGTGCATCCATCTGGCAAGCACTTATTGTTTTTCTTTATACTTCTTATCCCACAACCTGATTCTATTATAATTTTTTTTTAATATATACATATATATATAAATATACTAAAAGTACTAGTGTGTTTGAGTAGTGCTACTGTGCATTAATTTCTCCTGAATAAATTAATGATCTTTTGATGTAAAAAAAATAAATAATTCTAGCTCTTTTCTTTTCTTGATTGGTTTTAAAGAGGACCTTTCATCTGTTTAGGCCTAGTCTAATTAGGGTCTTACCTTATAGGGCGGCCACCACTGAGCTCATTCTCCCTGGCTATGAGCGCTGCGCTCTGATTGGATGCGCTCACAGCCAGGGAGAAGAGAACCGCTCCAGTCTTCGCCTAGTATAACCAAGTCGGCTAATTAGAATATAAGGCGCCGAAATCAACGGGGACAACAGCGGACGAACTTTGGAAGAAGGAAAAAAAAAGAAAAGTGCGATGACATCAGTGGGGGCCGCCCTATAAGGTAAGACTAGGGTTAAACAGATGAAAGGTCCTCTTTAAAGATCTTTTGTCACTAATCTTGATTCGCATCACTAGTATAACACTATTCAATCACTTTTCATTTAGTGTACTGTTGTGCCATGTTTGAGTGTATATATTGTTGGGTTTCGCTCTGGTAGACAGGATTAGCGGACGCAGTACAGAGGCAACAACAAGTTCTTTGGATCAAAGAGTTCAGTGTTTTATTCACACTTTAGGCAAGTGACAAAACAAGCAGTCATAATCAAACAAACAAAAAGTCACCTTGCGGTGTTGGTGTTAATTCACACCATGCGGCAATTCTGCCTCAAAGAGTCCTTGACCATAGCAGCACCAACCTGTTTTCACGCCAAACAGGTAGCAAGCCTTCATCCAGACACAAGGCTCCCAGATCCCAACACAAAGACCTCGCTTCTGAGCCCACCTGCCTATTTAGGGATAGCCAGGTGCTGCCAAAACCCGGATCGGCATGTAAAATCCGGTCCGGTATTTGGCTGTAAATCATCCCAGCAGCACATGCTGGGGGGAAAATACCTGTTTTCCCAGACAAAATCACTGTGTCACATTCCCCCCCCCCCTTCTTTGTTCAAACCTGAGGGGGTGAACACACGCCAGACAGTGTACCCGGGACAGAGCATCCGCGTTTCCCTGTAACCGGCCTGCCCTGTGTTTCACCGAAAACTTAAAAGTTTTGTAGCGAGAAACCATCGTGTGACCCGGGCATTTCTGTCCTTGGCCTGGCTCATCTACTTGAGAGGGGAGTGGTCAGTCACTGGGCGGAATTTTCTCCTCAAAATATAATAGCGGAGAGATTCTAGTGCCCACTTGAGAGCCAGGCACTCTCTCTACTATATTATACTGTGTCTCGGCTGGGGTGAGCTAACGGCTGAGGAAGACAACGGGATGCTCCTCCCTGTTAACTTCCTGAGACAGCACCGAGGCCTACTTTGGAGGCATCGGTCTGTACTATAAACTCCCTTTTAAAGTCGGGCGTCACCAAAACCGGGGACCCGCACAGGGCTGACTATAAAGTGGAGAAAGCCTCTTCCACCCGATCATCCCAGCGAACCATCATTGACTTGTGTCCCTTCAAGAGTCTTGTCAAGGGCAGGGCTAGAGTAGCAAAGTGGGGAACAAACCTCATGTAATAGCCCACCATTCCCAGGAATGACTTTATTTGCCTAGTGGTGACGGGTCAGGCCAATTCTGTATCGCCTCTATTTTGTTCACTTGGGGTTTGATGACTCCAAGCCCAAAGACATACCCCAGGTACTTAGTCTCTTCTAACCCTATCGCACATTTTTGGGGGTTAGCGGTTAGGCCAGCTTTCCGAACGGAGTCCACTACAGCCTGCACTTTGGGTAGGTGACTTTCCCAGTCGGTACTGTGGATGACAATATCGTCCAGGTAAGCCGAAGTGTACCGACGATGTCCATTAGTCGCTGTAAAAGAAACGGGGGCGCCAATCCTGGCTGGGGGCTAGTTATCTGACAGGTCGGGCAAGACTTACAAAACTCTTCCACTTCTTTGAATATGCTGGGCCAGTAAAACCTCTGTAGAATACAATCCTGAGTTTTCTGCAGCCCCAGGTGACCCCCGAGAACATGTTGCTGGGCTAGAGCTAACACAAGTTTACGATAAGCCTTGGGGACCACCAACTGTTCAATAGGCTGACCCCATAGTTGTTTTACCTGATACAACATATCCTGATGAACATCTACTATTAACACATTTTCCCAGGTGCGGGATAGGGTTGGGTCCCGACGGGCGGTACCAAAATTATCCCCGGAGATATTGAGGTCTGCCAATTCAGGACCCGGTGGTAAGTCCTCCACGTCTTCCACCATCACACTTAGCGGGATTGTCTCCCCCTCTTCCACCGAAGTGGCGGTCACCCCTACTGCTGGCCCTTCGGTCTCAGGTTCCCAGGGTTCTGGTCTCCCCCCTGACCCGGACCACTCTGCTAGGGTTACCCCTGTCTCATGGGTATCAGTCACTCTCATAGCAGGCCACAGTGTCGTGAAGTCTCTCCCCATTATGAGTTCATAATGTAGATTTGTGGCGACAGACACTTCGTGGGTCCATCTACCGGCCACCGTACTTAGACACCAGCGCGGTGGGGTAGTCTTTAAAGTCTCTGTGGATGCACATCACCCCGACTTTCCGGCCAGTATACTCGGGATCGCACCAGGTTAGCCCTTACTAGGGTCACCAGACTCCCTGAGTCCTGCAGGGCCTCTGCCGGAGTGTCTCCCACTTCCACCTGGCACAAATGATCTAGAGACCCTGGGTACCTGTTGCACACAGCCTCCTGGCTTATAGCGACTGGCGGTAGCGATAGTTAGTGTCCATGCGCTCAAGCCGATGGGGACAGTCAGCCCTTACATGGCCAGGCTCCTGACACCGCCAGCAGACCATCGGAGCCGGGGCTGCTGTGGGTACACACCGGGCGGGTTTTATGAGCTCAAATCTCCAGCCTGGGGTGGAGATTTCCGGGGTTTGCCGACCCCCCCCCGACAGAACCCTCCTTTAGATTCTTGGTAGCTTCATAGCGTTCCACCATTTCAAGGGCATTGCCAAGAGACACCTGACCGATCCAATGCTGGAGGGTATGGCAAAGCCAAGCTCTACAGAACATATTGGCTAACATACGATCCAGCATAGCAGCGGGACTCAGCACGTCAGGCTGTAGCCATTTTTGCAAGAGGTGAAGTATGTTATAATACTGGGGTCTTGCAGGCTCAGCCGGGTTGAACCCCCACTGATTCACCCGCTGGGCCCGGACCAACACATTCACCCCCAGTCTTGCCAGAATCTCACCCTTGACTTTCTGGTAGTCGGCAGCTTGATCGTCCGTCAAGTCAAAATACACCCACTGGGAATCGTATGCCAGGAACGGAGCGACGACCTCAGCTCACTGGTCAAAGGGTAGCTTTTCCCTGATGGCCACTTTCTCGTACATCGCCAGGTAGGTTTCGATGTCGTCTGTGGGGTCATCTTAGAAATCGCGGCACAGACTGCTTTCCGGGCATCGTGGAAGCTCGGGGTTGCTCCTGCTGTCTGCAAAGCCATCACGTGTTGTAGCAGCAATTGGTTAGTCTCCTGCTGCTGCTTATTAGCCTCGCATTGCTGCAGGTTTGTCTCTCGCTGCTGCAGATTAGCCTCCATGAGGGCCTTCACAACAGCCTCCATTTTGTCGCGGGGCACTGGTTGTAATACAGCTGGTGTAATGTACGACATACAACAGTGCCTGAAAAATGCAGAAACCAAAAAAATTGGCGTTCACGCCAGCCTCACTGCTTATGCCCGCATTTTCCACCAATTGTGGGGTTTCGCTCTGGTAGATAGGATTAGTGGACGCAGCATAGAGGCAACAACAAGTTCTTTGGATTAAACAGTTCAGTGTTTTATTCACACTTTAGGCAAGTGACAAAACAAGCTGTCATATTCAAACAAAAAGTCACCTTGCGGTGTTGGTGGTAATTCACACCATGCGGCAATTCTGCCTCAAAGAGTCCTTGCTGATAGCAGCAGCAACCTATTTTCACACCAAACAGGTAGCAAGCCTTCATCCAGACACAAGGCTCCCAGATCCCAACACAGAGACATGGCTTCTGAGCCCAGCTGCCTATTTAAGGAGAGCCAGGTGCTGCCAAAACCCAGATCGGCACTTAAAATCCGGTCTGGTATTTGACCTCACCTGGCTGCAGCAGCACATGCTGGGAGGAAAATACCTGTTTTCCCAGACAAAACCTGTCACTGTGTCACAATATATATATATATATTGTGGGGGATTAGCTCTCTTTCGGGGGTCATTCTCACAGATATCTTCGCCAAACACCAAGTTTAAGGTCCAAACACTGTGCTTTATTGCGGCACATCCGCGTAAACATAAACAATTATACAAAATAATAAACACTCGCCCGGCTGGGCTCTAACTAAACATAACATATCCCTGACTCACCTAAAGCACCGTTCACACACGGTCATTACGTGCTGCTTTCCCAGCCCAATGTCCATCAGCCTCCAGGCTGTACAGAGTGCCGTTCACACACAATCTCAAGTCCAGTACCTTTATGGGGGACAGTGGCCCAGTAGTCCTCCTGACTCCGGCCTCGTGACCCTTGCGCCCAGGCGTCACGGCGTCCCCCAATGTTCCGGCTAGCACCTAGCCCCGTGGCCCCTCAGCCAACCCGGCTGAGATCACTCGTACAGAGCCTTCAGCAAGACTGTTTCACAAAGACTCTCTCCCCCTTGACTGACAGTCTGGGCTGGGCTCTTATCCCAGACTGATTGCATCACCTGTTCCGTTTACAACAGTTTTGATAAATCTCCACATATGTGTTTAAACCTTTAAGACAATTTCCTGTAATTCACTGTTAAAGAGGACCTTTCATCAGTTTTGACACAGGCTAATTATGGTATTACCTTGTAGGGCAGCCCCCACTGATGCCATGGGTGTTTTTTTTTCCCCTTTAAAATCCCCCCCCCCCCCCCGTTTGTCCGCTGTGGCCCCCTGATGATTTGGCATGCTGTATTATAATGAGCAGTAAACTCGCAACGGGTAGGGGGGGGGGGGGGGGGGGGGGGAGACACAGTCTTCTGCTGTGGGCGTCTCCTTCTCCCTGGCTGTGAACATGATCCAATCAGAGCGGACCGCTCACAGCCAGGGACAAGGAGACGCCCACAGCAGAAGACTGCGTCTCCTCCCCGTTGCGAGTTTACTGCTCATTATAATACAGCGCCCCAAATCATCGGGGGGCCACAGCGGACAAACACCCATGGCATCAGTGGGGGCCGCCCTACAAGGTAATACCATAATTTTTTCAAGTTTTTTTTTATTGAGTAATATAAAGAATAACACAGTCCGATCTTAGTACGCAGTACCAATGGTCGGTACGAAGTATTAACACACAGTGCAAGGCAAGTGGATATCATACATGACATATTAAACGATTTTGAAGAATTAGGATGTTTATACAAAGTGCCATATCTAAATAATCATTAGTAATACAGATGAACTGAGATATTGGGTACATATTGACATAAGTAAGAAATATATAAAAAACAAAACAAAAAAAAAACAAGAACTAAGAGGTAATAAAGGGTGGGTACGGTTGGGCTGGTTGAGGGGGATCATGGGGCAAGGAGGGAGAAGGGGGAGGCTTTCTGACCTCTGTCAGAACCGCATATCTAGGGTAATTAGCTAAGTTATGTTTAACTGCCTGAATACACGCTTAAAATAATTTTTATTGGTAATATATTAAAAATCGTGGCGAACCTGCCACATAATGAATTCGGATGGGTGGCTCATTCCACAATTGTATGGGTATAGCCACTCAATCCACGCCTATAACTAATTAGCTAAGTTAACTTCACTTTTTGTTCTTGACAATGTGACTTACAGTGCTGCCCATAATTATTCATACCCCTGGCAAATTTTGACTTAAAGTTACTTTTATTCAACTAGCAAGTAATTTTTTTTTACGGGAAATGACATAGGTGTCTCCCAAAAGATAATAAGATGATGTACAAGAGGCATTATTGTGGAAAAAAAACATTTCTCAGCTTTTATTTACATTTGAGCAAAAAGTGTCCAGGCCAAAATTATTCATACCCTTCTCAATAATCAATAGAAAAGCCTTTATTGGCTATTACAGCAATCAAACGCTTCCTATAATTGAAGACCAGCTTTTTGCATGTCTCCACAGGTATTTTTGCCCATTCATCTTTAGCAATGAGCTCCAGATCTTTCAGGTTGGAGGGTCTTCTTGCCATCACCCTGATCTTTAGCTCCCTCCACAGATTCTCAATTGGATTCAAGTCTGGACTCTGGCTGGGCCACTTCAAAACGTTAATGTTGTTGTCTGCTAACCATTTTTTCACCACTTTTGCTGTGTGTTTTGGGTCATTGTCATGCTGAAATGTCCACTGGTGCCCAAGGCCAAGTTTCTCTGCAGACTGCCTGATGTTGTCGTTGAGAATCCTCATGTATTTGTCTTTTTTCATGGTGCCGTTTACTGTGATTAGGTTCCCTGGTCCATTGGCTGAAAAACACCTCCAAAGCATTAGGTTCCCACCACCATGTTTGACAGTGGGGATGGTGTTCTTTGGGTTGAAGGCTTCTCCTTTTTTACGCCAAATGAAGGAAACATCATTGTGACCAAACAATAAAATTTTTGTTTCATCAGAAGTCTTCTTCTTTGTCCAGATGAGCTTTTGCAAAGGCCAAGCAAGCTTTTGTGTGCCTTATCTCTAGAAGTGGAACCCAGCAGTGTGCAGTGTTCGTTGGATTGTCTGCCTTGAGACATTGCCACCAGCAGAGCCCAGATTCACCAGGATGGCCTTGGTGGTGATCCTTGGATTCTTTTTCACCTCTCTAACTATCCTCCTGGCCAGCACAGGTGTCACTTTTGGCTTCCGACCACGTCCTCTGAGATTTTCCACAGTGCGGAACATCTTGTATTTTTTGCTCAAATGTAAATAAAAGCTGAGAAATGTTATTTTTTTCTTCAATAATGCCTCTTGTACATCGTCTTATCTTTTGGGAGACACAAATGTCATTTCCCGTCAAAAAATTACTTGCTGGTTAATTAAAAGTAACTTTAAGTCAAAATTTGCCAGGGGTATGAATAATTATGGGCAGCACTGTAATGTAGTAGGAAGTGTAACTGAATCAGTTTGCACTACGTATGTGTTGTCTTTGTGGTCTCGTTTAGTAAGAATACATGTTTCTAGGGCTACTTTAATAGGGAACTCCCTGCCTGTAAATTCTCCATGGGTTCCACATCTTCAGGTATTTGCTATGTATTCGATCTTCCCAACTTGCCAACTCCTCCATCCTGTATAGTTTGTCTACTTTGTCTCTCCACTGCTCAATAGTGGGAGGCTCTATATTGAGTCATTTCGATGGTATTAAAAGTCTCGCTGCTTGAATCAGTTGAGTGATCAGATCTCTCTTGGAAGGATGCCAAGTCAGTGTGGGTAGCCAAAGAAGGACAGATTCTGGGGTAAGGACTAGAGAGCAGTTCAGTATGTTATTAATGGATTGTTGGATCTCTGACCAAAAGGCGTTTATCTTAGGGCAATACCAGAAGATATGGCTCAACGTCCCCACTTCAGTCCCACACCTCCAGCTTTTGTCTGAGTTTTGGAGGCCTCTTACGTACTGTTTAGTTTTTTTTTTACCAGTGTGTTAATACTTTATATGAATGTTCCTGTACTGGGGGGCATCTAGAGAACCCATGTGAGTGGGAATGAACCCGCATTATGTCAGTTTCAGAGAATTCTCTACCCAGTTCTGTCTTCCAGTGTTGTATGTAATTGGGTGTGATTTTCTTTTTGGGGGCTAACAGGTATATGTATTTGAGATCAATTTCCTCGGGAGGCTCTCTTTATCCATAAATTTCTCATACCAAGACCTCTCCTTATCCACCCCTACTTGTTTTTGAAGCAAAGTCCTAGCCGACTTAAGTTCTAAAGCATCCATAAAATTACTGCGCCTAAGAATTGGTGGGACAGTGAGTTGATCCCCCTCAGCTTCTGGTGATTCCCCAAGAAACCTCTCCATCGTATACTCTCTAAGTTTTGTTCCACACCTGGGCAGTATGTTTTACTCCTGGCCTTACAAATAAAGGAATGAGGTCCACTGGCATATTCAGTGAGGGCTTGCTGAGGAGGTTATACTCCTCATTCAGGGTTCTAAATACTGACACTGTTCCCCTCAAAAGAGGATTGTCATCTAATAGCGCGGTTGTTAAGCTCCATAGCCCCGCTCTCTGTTCTCGTGTAAAGTGTATCTGTTCCAGTTCGTTACCTGTGCTCCATACACAGGGATTTTAATTTGGAGCCATCTTTTCAGGTGTATTGCTCTATAATAAGTAATGGCATCTGGGAGACCGAATCCTCCATGCTCCTTTCTCATAATTAATCTACGGTGTGCCACTCTAGGTCTCTTCCCATTCCAAAGGAAATTGGAAAAGGTCCTTCTCACTTGGGAAAAAAAGAGCTGGGTAGGAAAATTGGGAGCATTTGGAGGACGTACAATAATTTGGGCATGATGAAAGTTTTTATAACATTTTTCCTACCCATCCATGATACATAGGGGATTCTTATGGATTTTAAGTGTGTTTGAATGTCTTTAAGTAAGGGGACGTAATTTAGCTGGAATAGTCTGCCAAGCAAGGAGGGGATTTTGACCCCCAGATAAGTGATATGGGATTGTTGCCACTTGAATGGTGTAGAGGTCTTCAGGGACGACACCACTGCTTGGGAAGCAGAGATATTCATCGCTTCAGTTTTAGAATGGTTAACTTTGAAATGAAATAACCTCCCATATTGTTCAAATAACTCAAGCAGATGCGGGAAGGCCTCGACCGGGTTTGTTACCATTATGAGAAGGTCATCAGCAAAGGCTATATTTGTGTAGCTAGATTTGTTATTTTTGACTTGCACCCCCTGAATTTTTGGGTGCTCTCTGATGGCCTGGAGCAGAGTTTCCATAACGAGGATAAAAAGGGAGGGAGACAAGGGGCACCCTTGCCTCATGCCATTTTTAATAGGAAAGGGATCAGATAATATCCTGTTTACTCTGACCATGGTGCTCGGTTCGCTGTATAAGGACATAATTGCTTGCTGAAACTGTTCTGGTATGCCATATCGCAGTAATGCCTTCTGTAGAAAGTCCGAATTAACGCTGTCAAAGGCCTTCTCTGCATCAATACCTAAGAGCACTAGTGACTGGCCGTCTTCCTAGGAGCTTGGATTGTTGTAATGAGTCTACAGGAGTTTTGGTTCCCCTCCCTGCCTGGGACAAAGCCTGCTTGGTCGGCGTGGACTAGTCTAGGTAAGCGAGCACTCAATCTGGAAGTTAACAGTTTAGCCTATATCTTCACGTCAACATTAAGAAGTGAGATGGGTCTATAGCTTTCGCATTGTTGGGGATCCTTTCCATCCTTTGAGAGTATGGTGACTACCGCCTCCAGGGATTGTTTATGGAGACGCGATCCTGCCATAAGGGACCCGCACCATTTTGTGATTTTTGGGAGCAAATCTGCTAGGAATGCCCTATATTAACCCACTGGGAAACTGTCAGGGCCAGGGCTTTTCCCTAATTGCATTGAATTTATAACCTTTTTAACTTCTTACTTCTTTCTTTTGTTTTATGAGCTGAGACATAAGTTTGGTGCCCTTGTCTCCACGAGCATAGAAGTAGAATTTAGAATATTGATACGCTTTTGCATTGCAAGCATTGAGATGGTCTTTTAGCTCCCTTCTCAATCGCAGCAACTCAGTGTGTGCTTGTATAGGTTTGAATCTTTTATGGAGAGAATCTATAGTTGCTATTTGAGAGAGCAGGGAGTTTAGTAACTTTTGCCTATCCTTTTTGACTGCTCCCCAAGGCTATTAATTCCCCCCTCATCACTGCTTTATGTGTTTCCCAAACTGTTTCCATTGATGTGTCCACTGGATGGTTTTCTATAAAAAACCTCTAAAGATATTTTAGGTCCTCTTCTTTGTCTAGCAGGGTTTAATTTAGTCGCCACATCCACTGTTTTGGTGGCAGGCTAGAGAATGTCACTGAGGTCGAGACGGGAGCATGATCTGATATCGTAATGGGATCGATCTCCGCATGGTGTAAAGAATCTATACATTTGTCTGAAATGAAAATGTAATCAAGACGCTGGAAGGATCGATGCGTGGGTGAATAAAAGGTGTAGTCACGCTCCGTTGGGTGGAGCAGCCGCCAAGCGTCTACTAAGCACGCCTCGGAAAGCATTTTATTATTGCGACCTAAAGAGGCCTGTGATTGTGCTGAGGATCCTCCAGAAGTGTCTAGAGCAGGTGATAGAGCCACATTAAGGTCTCCGCCCACCAGTTTGATGCCTTCAGCAAACATTTCTAGTTTTTTTTTTTAGAGTGTTTCCCAACCATTTTTGTTGACCCTCATTTGGGCTATATAGGCTAGCTAGTGTTACCTTTTCTCCTCCTATCTGCCCTTTCACAAAGACATAACGACCCCCTGGGTCTTCTTGCGTGAGATGGTGTATGAAAGGTACATGCTTGGCAATTACAATCCCCACCCCACGAGACGCTTTAACATATGATTCATGGTACCACATTTTGAAGTAAGACCAGGGTAGCGATGGAATACAACCTGCCTTAAAGTGCGTCTCCTGAAGGAAGCAGACATCTGCTAGGGTCTTCCTCAAGAGACGCACAACCTGAGACCTCTTTTGTAGGGTGTTAAGACCCCTCACATTAAATGACACACATTTGATAGAAGTCATCTTAGTATAATAGAATCCTTGTGCACCTTTGAAGCCAACTTGAACTGCTCTACGCCAGGGAGGCGGGGGGGTGGGGGGGGGGGAGTGTACTACATAACACAAGTTAATTAGGAAGGGCAAAATCAACGCCGTCCCTTTAGCTAAGGAAATCAGCATGTTGAAGTTGAGTGATGGAACTGAAGGGGATGGCTGCATACTAGGATGTTCTGGCTTTGCCTTAATCTTGATAGGGGGGTATAAGTGTAAAACCTGACATGTAGCAGCATACTCTGCAGACATATAACATTAACCTATTGCTTGAGTATTTTAACCACGCCTCGCGCCTTCTGTACGGTGCAGTAAGAAATAACATGTTTTCCAAACCTTTGGAACCATAAGAACTATTTTAACTTGTTAAACTAACAGTCGGGACAATCAGATCTGGTATGTAATTCCGAGTGTAGACCATAACTGGAATACCGCATGACAAGGCCGGACTCATCTGATGTCATGTCCCGAACCGGCATAGTCTCACCTCCTCCTCAAGGCATCTATCAAATATAAAGCATAAGGTGATACTTAGCTATCAAGTGTCCCTATGTTTTTTGGGGTGCTTTCTTCCTCTGTGCGACTTTCTCCCAGTGACCTGGATCTGGTAGGTCTGGTAGTGGCGTGTTGGTAGTTGTCATAGGTAGCCATGATGGTATCTCTATTGAGGGAATTCGCAACAGTGACCACGCGGCTGGTAAGTCTTCCGGGACGCGGACTGTGCATCTTTTTCCGAAGGGAAAGAGCCAATTGAAAGGTATTTGGCTGGATTTGAAGACCTCTGTCAAGGGCCGCAGCGCTCTCCTTTTATTGAGCGTGGATGGCACCAGATCTTGGAACAAGAGGATTTTCCCTCCTTCATAGAGCACTTCTTGTCTCTCCCTGGCAGCCTTGAGGAGGGCCACCGTGTCAATATAGCTAAGAAGGCCGCAGACTACGTCTCTGGGTTGTTTACCTGCTTTTGGCTTTGGTCTCGGAGCTCTATGTATTCGCTTAATTGTGATCTTCAGGGCTCTCTCTCTTCCCAAGAGGTCCGCAAAAATGGGGCCCGCAGCCTCAGGTAGGGACTCATGAGGAATGGTCTCAGGGATGCCCCGCATTCTGACATTTTTACGTCTGCTTCTATTTTCTTGATCCTCGATTAGGGCGAACGTTGCATTCAGGGAACTTACTTGGGTTTCACAATTGTCTCTTAGGGCTTGATTGAAGAAGAGGACAGCTGCTTGGTTATTTTCCAGGGCCTCTACCCTGTTCCCGATTTGCTTTATATCAGATTTGATCTCAGTTAAGCCTCATACACACATCCGTGGAACACGGACCGTGAGATACCGGCCTGGATTCCTGCTGAGTGCAGGAGCGCACGGTGTCATAGCAACCCATGACGCCGTGCGCTCCTGCACTCAGCAGGAATCCAGGCCGGTATCTCACGGTCCGTGTTCTACGGACATGTGCATAAGGCTTTAGATCATGAAGCACAGGAGCAAGTGCCTGGGAGAGTGCTTGTTGTAGGAATTGTCTGGATATTTGAGTGGCGTTGTTTGAGGCCACCTCCTGGCAAATTTCAGCCTCTTCTTCGGTCACGGCATCCATTAGCGTCTCCCGCTTAGGCAGGTCTACCCGCGCCATCTTGTCACCACTCGCCGGCACAGCTGCAGCTTTCTTGTGAAGATATTTCTCCATTTCTGAAAGTCTGCAGGGCTATGCTAAGAGGAGCTCACTCACACGCGTACGTCTTGCTGAGCAATCAGGCTCCACCCCCCCCAGGTAATACCATAATAATAATAATAATATATTAATAATAACATTTATTTATATAGCGCCACAATATTCCGCAGCTCTTTACAAGTTCATAGGGTTCATATACAAAACAAAAATAACTGGATAATATGCAACTCAAACACTAGGAGTCAGGGCCCTGCTCGCAAGAGCTTACAATCTATGACCATAATTAGCCTATGTCAAAACTGATGAAAGGTTCTCTTTAATATCAGGCCCAGCTTCTCAGACTGGAACTTCAGGACCACCATTCAGTGACTCTTGGTTCCCATGTTCCCTTTGATGTGCAAACAAAGACCTGTTTGGTGGTAATTGTGAAGTTTACATCAAAAGCCCAGAATGAGTGTCCATACTAGAAGCAGTAAAAAGTCCTCCCGGCAGGAAGCTGGTGTCCCCAGACGAAACAGCTGGAGAGCATACCAGGCATGTGCTGTCTAGTGGATCTATATCTGTCTGCCCCTTATGCCAAATGTTCATTAGGAATCTGCAAAAGTCTACGTTTAGACGAATATGTTCATTTTCAAAGCAAAATTTACCCCTATGTACCCTGATTTAAAATTGTATTACAGTTTTGTTAAGTAGTTTAAAGGATAACTGTCATATTTTTTTTTATTTGCTAGTTTATTAGAGCTAGGCATGTATACCTAAGTTAGTCTGTCAATGATTGCCAAATTGTCTCCTGTCCCTTTCCATTGCTCCCTTAAAAGACCGTTGCTATGGCTCATCTGTCTCCAGCTAGGAAGACAGAGGGGCGGTCCTTCACACTGCATGCCTGCATTAGGCTTCAGAGTGAGGAGGCGTGTCTTTCAGTAATCCAATCTGATTGGCTGTCAGGAAGCTGCTGGCTACAGCAAGTGTGTATGGGATGTAAGGGAAGGCAGTTTTGGCCTCAGAGAACTGGCAGAGGTGCCATCTTGAGAAGGTCTGCACATTGTAGGATTCAAGACAGCCGTAACTAAGGGGAAAACTCAAGGAAAATGGTGTTAAGTGAAGAAACTAAAAATTGCTTTATGCATAGTGCTGCTGCAGCGGTAACATATGCTAAAATAGATTTTTTTATGAAAACATAACAGTTATCCTTTAAAGGGAGTGTCTAGTGGCATTTATGATGCAGAGAAAGTTAATACAAGGCACTTACTAATGTATTGTTATTATCCATATTGCCTCTTTTGCTGGCTGGATTCATTTTTCCATCACATTATACACTGCTCGTATCCAGGGGTTATGACCACCCTGTAATCCAGCAGTGGTGGTCCTGCTTGCACACTGTAGGAAAAGGCTCAGGGCTCTCTAGTGGTCGGGACCATGGGAGCCCGCATAGGCACGCATGCGCAGCAGTGACCATAACTCCTGAATACGAGCAGTGTATAATGTGATGGAAAAATCAATGAAGCCAGCAAAGGAGACAATATGAACAATCACAATACATTAGTAAGTGCCTTATTAAAGAGGTTCTTCGGGTTCTCCTATATTGATGACCTATCCTCAGGATAGTTCATCAATATCAGATCGGAGGGGGTCCGACACCCAGAACCCCCGCCAATCAGCTGTATGAGGAGACGGAACGTGAAATGCACACATGTCTCTCTTCCTGCTCTATGGCAAAGCAGCAGCGATCAGGAAGAGAGACGGGAGACGGCACGTGCACACTGCACGTACCGTCTCCAGATACAGCTGATTGGCGGAGTGCTGGGTGTCGGACCCCCGCCAATCTGATATGGATGACCTATCCTGACCTGTATGAGGAGCCTGGACAACCCTTTTAACTTTTTCTACATGATAAACGCCAAAACATAATACAATCCAATGATATCTAAGTATCATAACAATACGGCAAAACATCAAATATCAGATCCCACGTTACTCCTAATTTGGTGATGGTCTGACCTCTGGGACCTCCACCAGTCATGAGAAAGAGGGTTCCATGCCCCCATATGAATAGAGCAGTAGGTTGAGCACGTGTGCCGCCCCTCCGCTCATCTCTATAGGACTGCTGTAGTTAGCCAAGTTCAGTGTTTAGCTATCTCCAGAAGTCTCATTTGACTTTGGACAAAATGGTGGGAGAGCATGATTGACTATCTCTCCATTTAAATGGGTCCCTTGTTCTTGTGATGCGTGCGGGTCCCAGTGGTCAGGCCCCTACCAATCAGTTATTGCGTATCCAGTGGATAGGGGATAACTTATTCTATCCAGAATACCCCCCTTAAAGGAGGAAACCGAACAACACAGAGGAATCGCCTGCAATATAGAAGTGATCATTACTTACCTGGCAGATCCTTTGTAGCTGCTCCGGTTCTCCCAGCCGACATCTGTTTACCTGGCTGCACTGGTAATATCACACTGACAACAGGAGACCACTGCAGCCAATCACTAGTCTCTTTGATGCATTGGTCAGGACAGTGATTGGCTGTAGCGGTCACATGATTGATATGATATCACCACTTCAAAGTCCTGATGGGAGAACTGGAGCGACTGCACGGGATCTGCCAGATAAGTAACGATCACTTCTTTAGAGCAGGCAATTTCTCTGTTGTCCAGTTTCTTCCTCCTGAAACCGGACAAGCCCTCTAAGACCTTTAGGCCTCTTCCACACGAACGTGAAAAACAGCCATGTGACGGCTGTTTACAGTTGCAAGAAAAAGTATGTGAACCCTTTGGAATGATATGGATTTCTGTACAAATTGGTCATAAAATGTGATCTGATCTTCATCTAAGTCACAACAATAGACAATCACAGTCTGCTTAAACTAATAACACACAAAGAATTAAATATTACCATGTTTTTATTGAACACACCATGTAAACATTCACAGTGCAGGTGGAAAAAGTATGTGAACCCTTGGATTTAATAACTGGTTGAACCTCCTTTGGCAGCAATAACTTCAACCAAACGTTTCCTGTAGTTGCAGATCAGACAAGCACAACGGTCAGGAGTAATTCTTGACCATTCCTCTTTACAGAACTGTTTCAGTTCAGCAATATTCTTGGGATGCCTGGTGTGAATCGCTTTCTTGAGGTCATGCCACAGCATCTCAATCGGGTTGAGGTCAGGACTCTGACTGGGCCACTCCAGAAGGCGTATTTTCTTCTGTTTAAGCCATTCTGTTGTTGATTTACTTCTATGCTTTGGTTCGTTGTCCTGTTGCAACACCCATCTTCTGTTGAGCTTCAGCTGGAGGACAGATGGCCTTAAAGGGCTTCTGTCACCCCATTAAACCGTTTTTTTTTTTTTTCTTTACTAATAATCCCTACACTGCGATCTCAGCATACATAAGCTAATTAATGATTTTCGTTCAGTAGAATTAGCTAAAAATCAATTTTTATAATATGTAAATTACCTTGCTACCAGCAAGTAGGGCGGCTACTTGCTGGTAGCAGCCGCATCCTCCGATTGTAATGACACCCCCTCCGCTTGTTGATTGACAGGGCCAGGGAACGGAATCGTTCTCTGCTGGCCCTGCCTGTTTTCATTCAATATCTGGCGCCTGCGCCGCGGCCGTACCTATCTTCAATCTGCGCAGGCGCACTGAGAGGCGGCCACTCACTCGGCCGCTCCATCCTCAATGCGCCTGCGCCGATGACGTCACATCTACACCCGGCGCAGGCGCATTGAGGAGCGAGCGGCCGAGTGAGTGGCCGCCTCTCAGTGCGCCTGCGCAGATTGAAGATAGGTGCGGCTCAGGCGCCAGATATTGAATGAAAACAGGCAGGGCCAGCAGAGAACGATTCCGTTCCCTGGCCCTGTCAATCAACAAGCGGAGGGGGCGTCATTACGATCGGAGGATGCGGCTGCTACCAGCAAGTAGCCGCCCTACTTGCTGGTAGCAAGATAATTTACATATTATAAAAATCGATTTTTAGCAAATTCTACTGAACGAAAATCATTAATTAGCTTATGTATGCTGAGATCGCAGTGTAGGGATTATTAGTAAAGAAAAAAAAAAAAACGGTTTAATGGGGTGACAGAAGCCCTTTAAGTTCTCCTGCAAAATGTCTTGGTAAACTTGGGAATTCATTTTTCCTTCGATGATAGCAATCCGTCCAGGCTCTGATGCAGCAAAGCAGCCCCAAACCATGATGCCCCCACCACCATACTTCACAGTTGGGATGAGGTTTTGATGTAGATGTGCTGTGCCTCTTTCTCCACACATAGTGTTGTATGTTTCTTCCAAACAACTCAACTTTGGTTTCATCTGTCCACAGAATATTTTGCCAGTACTGCTGTGGAACATCCAGGTGCTCTTGTGCAAACTGTAAACGTGCAGCAATGTTTTTTTTGGACAGCAGTGGCTTCCTCTGTGGTATCCTCCCATGAAATCCATTCTTGTTTAGTGTTTTACATATCGTAGATTCGCTAACAGGGATGTTAGCATATGCCAGAGAGTTTTGTAAGTCTTTAGCTGACACTCTAGGATTCTTCTTCACCTCATTGAGCAGTCTGCGCTGTGCTCTTGCAGTCATCTTTACAGGACGGCCACTCCTAGGGAGAGTAGCAGCAGTGCTGAACTTTCTCCATTTATAGACAATTTGTCTTACCATGGACTGAAGAACAGCAAGGCTTTTGGAGATACTTTTATAACCCTTTCCAGCTTTATGCAAGTCAACAATTCTTAATCGTAGGTCTTTTCTGCGAGGCATCATTCACATCAGGCAATGCTTCTTGTGAAAAGCAAACCCAGAACTGGTGTGTGTTTTTTATAGGGCAGGGCAGCTGTAACCAACACCTCAAATCTCATCTCATTGATTGGACTCCAGTTAGATCACACCTCACTCCAATTACCTCTTGGAGATGTCATTAGTCTAGGGGTTCTCAGACTTTTTCCACCTGCACTGTGAATGTTTACATGTGTGTTCAATAAAAACATGGTAACATTTAATTCTTTGTGTGTTATTAGTTTAAGCAGACTGTGATTGTCTATTGTTGTGACTTAGATGATGATCAGATCACATTTTATGACCAATTTATGCAGAAATCAATATCATTCCAAAGGGTTCACATACTTCTTCTTGCAACTGCATGTAACGGCCATCACACACACACTTACTCCTCACTGCAGGCGGCAGGACCTGACGCTCCCAGGATGGTGATGTCACATGATCTCACTGGGGGTGTCAGGTCCTGCTGGTCCAGCCATTAGAGTGCACATGTCCTATTTTTTGACGGCTGCTATTCAATGGCCATAAAAATAAAAAAAACTGTCATGTGAACAGCTCTCTACACTCTAATTGGTTCTGAAATGGTCCCGGTGACGGCAGTGAGGTGCGAGTGTCCCCATGCTTGCAAGCGGATGAGGACTTTAGGTTTTTTGGGGTGCAGAAGGAGAATGGGGGCTACGAAGGGGGATAGATAGCTGAAGCTAACAGTCTTCTTTGTATGTGCCCCTGTTTTGTGAAAAATGAATTTTAATTGTATACAAATGAGCTTTAGGAGCAATGGGGGTGTTGCCCCTACTCCTAGAAGCTCCATTGTCCCTCCTCTAGCCACACCCTCATCATGTTGATTGACAGGGCCAGGCAGGATGAGGTGAACACTGCCTGGCCTTGTTAGTCAACATGATGAGGGTGTGGCTACAGGAGGGAGAATGGAGCCTCTAGGCATAGGGGCAACACCCCATTGCTCCTAGAGGCTAATTTGCATAAAATAAAAATTCATTTTTCACAAAAACGGAGGCACAGTAAGAAGGGACAAAGACTGTTAGCTTGATTGCTGTGATTTGCCGGACAATGCTGACCACCCAATCACAGCTCCCTTACTGTAAAAGCCATGGGGGTGATTGTGCTAATTTTTGGCACTTTTTTTTTTATTTTGCACCAACCTGCAACCTGAGTGTGTCCTGCACCCGATGAGGGCTGTTAAATACCTTCTATTACTGATCATATCTGTGCTTGCTTCTCTGTGCAGACTTTTTTTTGGCGTAAGTTAGGGCTGGACAGATAGATAGATGGATACCGTACGTTTTACTGATCCTATCCGTGCTCAGGCTTTTTTTTAACTGTAGGAAAGCCTACTTTTTTTTCTTACAAAATATTTATCATCATATTTTTCTTTTCTTTTTTCTTTATTTGATTTCAAATGTATTACAGCCTCTTCGCGTGTAAAAGCACCACATCCAAACCCCTGTGAATAAATACAATGAATATACACTTTCCATGTGTTGAATCACACACATTACACACCAATAAAAATAAACATGTCCTATTAATCACAAAGACCGTATTCAGCTGAGGAAGCATACGCCCTCATTGCCTCTGATATAGCAACCGAAGGAGAAGAGGATGCCACATTCCTCTTCTCCTCCTCATCATCAGCCAGTGATGAAGCACCCTTAAAAAGGTTATCCAACCCCAAAAATGCCTCCCTAAATGCCTGGGCCCCTCACACTAATTGTGCGGGCAGCAGAAGCGACACAGGTGCCGGCGAGTGAGGTAAGTACAATCTGTGTGAGGGGCCTGGGCATTTGGGGGACATTTTGGGGGCTGGATAACCCTTTTAAGAAGGTGCCTCAGAATGATTCCATATGGACCCCACCCCCTGGGGATTATCAGCCTTAAAGGCAGGGGCGTTGCTAGGGTCTGAAAACATCTGGGGCACAAGCCCACTGTATCACGCCCCCACCCAATGAAGCCACGCCCCCATCACCGGGGGGAGGCCCTTCACAGTAGTTATTAACCCCTTTCAGCAGTCCCCCCTTCACAGTAGTTATTAACCCCTTTCAGCAGTCCCCCTTCAGTGGGAAATGACTGAACTCATGCCCGCGCAGAGCACGCAAGTAGCGGAACAAGTATAAGGGGGGGAGCAATAATAGCTCACGACCTGTAATACAGATCGCTACTGCTAACTGTCATCTTTATACCTGGCAGAGCATTAAGCAATGCGCCGCACAGACCTGTCACTTACCAGTAGGAGGAGCTCCCGGCCGGACGCAGAGATCGCAGCTCGCAGGTAAGTATAATGGTTCTACAAATTGCTAAGTAACCATGGCAACCGGGACAGCAGTAGCGTCCTGGTTGCCATGGTTACCGATCGGAGCCCCAGCGATTAAACTGGGACTCCGATCGGTACTCTCCACTGCCACCAAAGATAGGGGGGGAGATTTTAATTAGGAGGGAGAGGGAGGGGAGAGGGCCCACTGGCCACCAACGAGTTAACTACAGGGGAGGGAGGGGGGCCCACTGGCCACCAACGAGTTAACTACAGGGGAGGGAGGGGGGCCCACTGGCCACCAACGAGTTAACTACAGGGGAGGGAGGGGGGGGCCCACTGTCCACCAACGAGTTAACTACAGGGGAGGGAGGGGGGCCCACTGCCACCAATGAGTTAACTACAGGGGAGGGGGGGGGCGGCCGCACTGGCCACCAATGTGTTAAATACAGGGGGGGGGGCTTCCCCCCTGCTGCCTGGCAGCACCTGCCAGGCAGCAGGGGGCAGTCATGTACACAGTTATTTTAGTATATTCTAACCTGAAGCGTCCCCATCACCATGGGAACGCCTCTGTGTTAGAATATACTGTCGGATTTGAGTTTCACGATGTAACTCAAATCCGACGGTATATTCTAACATAGAAGCGTTCCCATGGTGATGGGGACGCTTCAAGTTAAAATATACCATCGGATTGGAGAAAACTCCGATCCTATGGTATATTAACTCCTGACTTTACATTGAAAGTCAATGGGGGACGGATCCGTTTGCAATTGCACCATATTGTGTCAACGTCAAACGGATCCGTTCCCATTGACTTGCATTGTTATTCAGGACGGATCCGTTTGGCTCCGCACGGCCAGGCGGACACCAAAACGACTTTTTTTTCATGTCCGTGGATCCTCCAAAAATCAAGGAAGACCCACGGACGAAAAAACGGTCACGGATCACGGACCAACGGAACCCCGTTTTGCGGACCGTGAAAAAATACTGTTGTGTGCAGAAGGCCTAAGGATGATGCACAGTCTTGGGCTTTTTCTCTACCGACTGGATCTCCATACCTCCAGTCAGTAGATGAATGTTTTAGAGCTTTGGGTCTTATTTATGATCACCCGTATCGGATCTCTCAGGCTGAGACCAAGTTACGTGGTTTACGGCAGGTAGAATGCTCCGCGGAGATCTATTGCTCTGAATTTAGGAGATAGGCTACGGATACAGAGTAGAATGGATGAGCCCCTCCCCCAGAGCTTTTAGCTTGGGGGAAACATGGGGGCACATACACATAAAGGGTTAAATTTAGTTATAGTGGTATTTGGCGCCTTTCCCCCCCCCCCCCCCCCCCCCCCTTTTACCTCAAGTTAAGCTTACCTGGAAACTGGTTTTGGCTGGCTTGAAGCAATTTGGACAAGTTGGCCAGGTCTCTCCTGATTGGCTACGGCGGTTGCTGGGTGAGAAATCCATCAATATGATTTGACAGGGATGAAAATGGCGGGAAGCTGGCACCTTTATATTGCGGTGTTCCGCTGTATTGAGGTGCCAGTTTAAGAAGATTGTGACCTGCGCTGGACCTGCGGACTGAAGACGTCATGGAAGAGCTTCTCCGGCAGCTGATTTTAAAAGCGGAGTCGGCCGGCGGTGAAGAATGGCTCAGGAGCTGTTTGAGCCAAGCGCCGCCTGTGGAGAAGGAGCCGGAAGAGGAGAGCCCAGCAGCGCCGGTGACAGCAGCGGAAGAGGCGGCGGTCTGTCAGCTGATGGAGGGGGAGGTTTCAGCGCTTCCCTGCAAAAGAGCTAGGAAGTCTGGGAGCGCCGTTACTCCTCCTTCTGAGGCGGGACGCCGTAGCAGCAGAGCGCAGGCGGAAGCAGGAAGACGCGGCACCAGCCTGCCAGGAGGGATGTGTCCGGAGCTCAGAGCGGCCTGCCTGCTGAGAAGAGAGGACGTCGCAGAGGAGCGCAGGCCAGGGGGCGGAGCTACAAGGTCACATGATACGTCGGCTCACATGAGCACGTATGAGAAGAACAGTGCGGGAAATTTAAATATGAGCAGCATTGTGGGGCAGCTTGTTGAGGGGCTCCCTCCTTCTGAGGTTGAGGTACCTCCAAGCCCCCATGGAAGAATGAAGACAGCCTCTGGTGTGGTCCAGGAGGAGCAGGTGGATGGTGAGAGTTTCAATGTGCAGTCTGTCTGTGAGTCCACGCTGTTGTCTGGGCTGGTTAAGCTGCTAGCAGAGTTTGCTAGCAGGCAGGTGCCCCACACAGCGTCTGACGTATGGGTCAAGAACAAGAAGCAGGTTGCTACTAGTAACGCTGCAGGGAGTTCTAGACCAGTGTTGGAAAAGGGTTTTGGTGTTAATGAAATGTGTATGAAGGAGGCTATGGTTTGTGAGGTATCTGCTCTGGGTTATGATTTGGCAGCCGGTATTAAAGAAAAAATTTGGAGATTAGAATTTGTGGAAATCATGTCCCTGTTGCCTTCTGCTAGGGAGCATGTGGTTCGGGAGAAGAAGGATGATAGAAATGATGATGAGAGAAAGCGTACGATGCCAAGGTCTTTCAATAATTGGCTGCAGGCCTTTTTTATATATGCTGCGGTTCTTGGTGAAAAGCATCCTGAGTTTTGTAGTGGCCTTTTCCAGCATCTGGACATTATTTTGGAAGCGTACCGAAATCTTAGTGGTATGGCTTGGTACCAATATGATGAGGTGTTCCGCCAGAAGTTGGCGGTACACCCATCGCTTAAATGGGGAGTTAAGGATATAGGTCTTTGGGTAAATTTAATGTTACCTCAAAAATCGTTTACACCCAAAACATTTAATGCGCCTCAGCCTAGTTTGAGGAAAGGGGTATGCTTCGCCTTCAATGAAGCAACTTGTAAGTGGGCGTCTAATTGCCGCTATAAACACGAGTGCTCTTTTTGCGGTGGCACTCACCCTATGCTGGGGTGTTTTAAAAGGAGTTCGCAATCTAGTCAGCAGCAGCCTTCCACAAGGGAGCAAGTTTCTAAGAGCACCGACCCCAGTGAAGCTTTTAGAAATGCTTCCATGGTTAAGGCAGTACCCTGATCAGACGGCAGCGAAGTTATTAAGTGAAGGTTTTCAGTATGGTTTTTTGGTTCCTGAGTTTACAGGTGAGGGCTGCTGCTGGGAAGACAATATGAAATCCGCCAGTTTATTCAGAGATGTAGTGAGAAGTAAGTTGTTTAAAGAATTAGATCTAGGTAGAATAGCTGGGCCTTTTGTCAACCCTCCTTTTTTAAATTTCCGTATTTCACCTTTAGGAGTCGTTCCCAAAAAGGCTTCAGGGGAGTTTAGACTTATACACCATTTGTCATTTCCTGATGAGTTTTCGCTTAATGATGAAGTGGATAAGTCTAAGTCCTCTGTTTTTTATGCGTCATTTGATGACGCATTGGCCTTGGTAAGACAATTTGGGATGGGGGGCCTTGCTGGCTAAGGCGGATGTGAAATCAGCCTTTCGCTTGTTGCCAGTTAGGCCCTCTGGTTTTAATTCTTTAGGATTTCAGTTTGATGGTAGTTACTATTTTGATAAATGCATGCCTATGGGGTTTTCTTTATCTTGTTTTTATTTTGAAGCATTTTCAACGTTTATTAATTGGGTTTTACAGTCGTTAGTTCCAAATGGGGGTTTATTACATTACTTAGACGATTTTTTGTTTGTTGGTGATTGCAGTTCTAGTTTATGTTCAGAAATGTTATTAAAATTTTTAAAGGTTTGTGAAGGATTTGGGATCCCGGTAGCGGAAGAAAAGACAGTATTTCCTTGTACTTGTTTAGAATTCTTGGGCATAGTGATAGATACAGCTAATATGGAATTCCGTTTGTCTTCTGAGAAGTTAGTCAAAACTAAATTGCTGTTGGTGTTGTTATTGGGAAAAGAAAAATGCACGTTAAAAGAAATGCAGTCTTTGCTAGGGTCATTAAATTTTGCTTGCAGAATTATTCGTATGGGAAGGGTTTTTTCTAAGCGTCTTTACTTTGCGACGCGGGGCCTTAAATCTCCTCGCTCTCATATCAGGTTAACTAGGAGTTTGAAGGAGGATATGTCAATGTGGTTGGAATTTTTAGAAAATTTTAATGGAGCAAACTGTTGGCAGGAGGAGTTCGTGGAGTCGGATGCTCTGGGTTTATTCACAGATGCAGCTGGTAGCTGTGGTTACGGGGCTTATTGGGATGGCAAGTGGTCGGCGGAGGCCTGGCCATCTTCTTGGATAGGCAATGGGGTGACTCGTAATGTCGTCTTATTAGAATTTTTTCCGGTGGTAGTGTCGATTGTTTTATGGGGTAGTCATTTTAAGAATAGAAGGATTTTGGTCAATACGGATAATAAAGGTGTGGTTTTTGCAATCAATACTCTTTCTTCTAAGTGTGTATTAGTAGTTCAATTGCTGAGGCATTTTGTGCTTTGTTGTTTGAAGCTTAATATTTGGGTTAAGGCGAAGTATGTTCAAGGTAAATTTAATAATTTGGCGGATTCTCTGTCTCGTTTCCAGTTTGCCAGATTTCGGGAGCTAGCGCCAGAAGCGGAGTTGGAGGGATTGCCATGCCCTCAACATCTTTGGGACCTATTATGGGAGTGATAACAGAATCAATCAGACAGTCGGTGGCTGATAAAACATGGGCTGCGTACGCAGCCGCATGGAGGGACTGGGTTTTATTCTCTAATGCATTGCCCAATGATATGGATGACATTGCTAGTGGTATGTTATTTGTAGCTAGTTTATTTAATAGAAACTTATCATTTTCGTCAGTCGCTAGAACAATAGCAGGGATTTCCTTTTTTCTTAAGATGGTAGGCAAGAAGCCGTTAGCAGCTTATTTTCTGATTAAACAGATGATGAAAGGTTACCGAAAAAAATTTGCAGGTATTGATAATAGGAGGCCAATTTCAGTGGAGTTATTAGGGAGTTTATATGATATTTTGTCGGTCATTTGTTTTGATGGTTTTGAAGTTTTACTTTTTAGGACAAGCTTTATTTTAGAATTTTTTGCAGCATTACGGATAAGTGAATTGGTGTCTGCTAGCCGTTTAGTATGTTCTGGTTTGAAAATGGAGGAGGTTGTTTTAAATGCCGGTTTTGTTGAAATTTTGTTGAGACGCTCAAAGACGGATCAATATGGGAGGGGTAGAATGATAAGGTTGAATGAGTGGGCGGGTTCTTCATTGTGTCCAGTTGGTATAGTTCGTGCTTGGCTTGAAATTCGCCCGTCTGGTCCTCCTTCCTTTTTAATTCATAAGGATGGTTTTCCCTTGACTAAATTTCAATTTAATGCTGTACTTAAAAAATGCTTGGCTGCTCTTGGGCTGAGTTCTTTAAAAATTACTTCACATTCCTTTAGAATAGGTGCAGCAACAGAGGCAGCCAGGTTTGGCTTAGATGAGGCCGTCATCAAAAGGATAGGTCGTTGGGATTCGGATAGAGCTAGATTGTATGTTAGGCCTGAATTATTATGACCAGACTGAATTATTTTCTATTTTTTCAGGGAGTCAGATAATTGTTTGGATTTTTGGCCATTCATATATATTCTGGGCCCAGAAGAGAGTGGAAAGGAGAACGTACACTGAGAACTTATCTTTTGATGGCTCATCCTTGCAGGTTTTGTGGCAGGGTATTAGAGGAATGGGATGGAGCGGTTTTTTAGGTGAGATTCAAAAGTTATGCAATAATCTCCCTCATCCTAATATTTTAATTATTCATGTGGGTGGGAATGATTTGGGTAAAACTAAGACATGTACGTTATTATGGGAAATGAAGAGGGATTTGTCACTGTTGAGATGCATATTGCCAGACACTGTTTTGTTTTTTTCTGAAATAGTGCCTCGCTTAGTCTGGTCTTTAAAAGAGCAGTCATTCTGCGAAAAAATTTGTAAAAGGGTTAATAGAGCTATGTGCAAATTCATGCCCCTGCTGGGTGGTTTCTCTTACAGGCATTTTGATCTGGAAGGATGGGAGATAGGTCTGTTTAGGTCGGACAATGTGCACCTATCCGAAATTGGAATTGACATTTTTAATTTAGGTTTGCAGGGCGCTATTGATAAAGGGCTACAATGCTTGTGGGGGGCCTCGCCTTTTTAAGGCGTGGCGTGTGGGATTTATCGCTCAGCTACAGTTGAGTGGATTGTGTTTTTTAATGATTATTGGACGGAGTTTTAATGGTTAAATTAATTATTTATTTATTTATGCTAATTTATTGAGTAATAATTTTTATGGTAATTTATTGGTAACCCATAATAAAGCATTGCGGCCTTTTCATCCAACTTTTTGTGTTTGTGTTTTTATTATGTTAGGTATTGTTAGTTTATAATGGGGACTATTGTGTGTAGTGTGCCTCCATGGATGAGCCCCTCCCCCAGAGCTTTTAGCTTGGGGGAAACATGGGGGCACATACACATAAAGGGTTAAATTTAGTTATAGTGGCATTTGGCGCCTTTTCTCCCCCCCCCCCCTTTTTCTTATTTCCTCAGGTGAATTTTTACCTCAAGTTAAGCTTACCTGGAAACTGGTTTTGGCTGGCTTGAAGCAATTTGGACAAGTTGGCCAGGTCTCTCCTGATTGGCTACGGTGGTTGCTGGGGGAGAAATCCATCAATATGATTTGACAGGGATGAAAACGGCGGGAAGCTGGCACCTTTATATTGCGGTGTTCCGCTGTATTGAGGTGCCAGTTTAAGAAGATTGTGACCTGCGCCCGCCCTCCCTCCCTTTGAGATTATTGTTCCCTGTATATGTCGCGTGCTTTATTAGTGGGATTTATCGCTCAGCTACAGCTGAGTGGATTGTGGTTTTTAATGATTATTGGACGGAGTTTTAATGGTTAAATTAATTATTTATTTATGCTAATTTATTGAGTAATAATTTTTATGGTAATTTATTGGTAACCCATAATAAAGCATTGCGGCCTTTTCATCCAACTTTTTGTGTTTGTGTTTTTATTATGTTAGGTATTGTTAGTTTATAATGGGGACTATTGTGTGTAGTGTGCCTCCATGATCCTGCTCTTCGTAGCCAGTTCTGTCAGGGTCTATCTGAGAGGCTGCAGGACGCGTTGGCCTTTCATGAAAAACCTGAGTCATTGGAAGCAGCCATGTCCCTTGCTCTTTGGATAGACGCCTGAGGGGGAGATCTTTGGGTCCTCATCCTCAGGACGTACTGTCAAATAAGGTGGCGGCTTCCTTTGACACTTATGGTAAAGAGACACCTGTGGTTACGCCTTGTGAGGAGCCTATGCAGTTGGGGGGAGCTACTCCTGGGACTGCTGGTAAGAACTCTGGTCATATGAAGGGAGTTTTTGTTGTGGAAAGAAGGGACATTTTGAGAATATTTGTCCGTACATTCAGCGTCAAGGTGTAAACAATAAAAAAAGCTTACTCCCCAAATTACTATTGGTGGTGTGGGTGGAGAGCAAGAAAACTTACTTTTGTCATTTACTGGTAGTACCCGATTTCTCCTGTTTGCCGAGGTAGCGCTAGAGTCCAAAACTGTGGAAATCATGGTATTTATCGACAGTGGCGCTGGGGTTAACCTGATTGATGGACAGTTTGTTCGTATTCATGGGTTGACTACTAATGCATTAGAGAAAAGTATTTCTGTCTTTGCAATTAATTTTGCACCTCTTACCCAAAAATGCCTGTCGCAGGTGGTAAATGACATCCATTTAAGAGTGGGTGATTTCCATCAGGAATCTGTCTCGTGTTATGTGTTGGAGGGTCTACCTGCTCCGATGGTTTCGGGCTTACCATGGGCAGCATGGTGGTTCAGTGGTTAGCACTGGTGCCTTGCAGCGCTGGGGTCCTAGGTTCAAATCTGACCAAGGACAATATTTGCATGGAGTTTGTATGTTCTCCCCATGTTTGCGTGGGTTTCCTCTGGGTACTCCAGTTTCCTCCCACACTCCAAAGACATACTGATAGGGACCTTAGATTGTGAGCCCCATTGGGGACAGTTTGATGCTACTGTCTGTAAAGTGCTGCAGAATATAGTAGCGCTATATAAGTGCATTAAATAAATAAGCAAATATAACCCTACCATCGACTGGCAAGTGAGACAGATTCTCGATTTGAGTGATTAATGCGTCTTTCTCTTTGGTCACCACTAAAACTGTACCCTCGTTCATTTCTGAATTTTCTGATGTGTTTTCCGAGAGTGGTAACCAGGAGTCGAGTGTCCCGTCAATATTATTCCTGGAGCTAAACTGCCCAAATCTCGGTTGTATAATCTTTCAGAGCCCGAAAGAAAGGCTATGTGAGAGTATATCACCAAGAGCTTGGCGAAGGGTCATATCAGACTATCCAAATCCCCAGTGGCTGCTGGGTTGTTCTTTGTAAAAAGAAAGATGGTACCCTTAGACCATGTCTGGACTTCCGTGAGCTCAACCGTATTTCCGTCCGTGATCCTTACCCCCTTCCTTTGATTCCGGATTTGTTTAGTCAGATTGTCGATGCCAAGGGGTTTTCTAAATTGAATCTGAGGGGGGCATAAAATCTGGTAAGGATCAGGGAGGGGGATGATTGGAAGACCGCATTTAATACCCCTGAGGTCAGGTACTGGCAAGTCCAGCTCGGCACAGAATGGGCCGAGGTCAGCGTAGGAGCGTAGGGCCACAGTGCGGTTATTTATCTGGGCTGGGAACCCCCAGCGGTATGGGATCTGAAGGTCCCTCTGGGTGTCCAGCAGGGGTCAAGGTGGCGACATTTCTGCAGCGTGATCTACGACAAGTCCTGGAAAAGCTGGACCTTGGCCCCCCCCCCCGGAAATCCACAAATTGGGAGTCCCTGGCTTTCGTCATGATCGCTTCTTTCCGGGTGCAGTTGTGAACACAGAAAATAATGTCCCTGGGTTGGGGGGTGGATCCTTTGGGTCGGAGCTCTGTGAGCCCTGTCCAGCTTAGTGGTATGAAACGGGGGGTCCCCCATAGTTTTGTTAAAGAATACGTCCAGGATTCCCTGTATGTCTCCCTCCCCTGGCGGCTTAGGGAGGCCACGAATTATGATATTGTTCCTCCTCCCACGATTGTCTAAGTCCTCTATATGACGCTGCAACTCACGGAGCCCCGCGACTTGTGAGGACACCGAGGTATGGAGTTAAGAGACACAGGAGCGTGTGACTTCGTGTTCTTTCTCTAGGGTCCCCACCCGGGTGGCAATAGAGTGTAGGTTGTGCCGAACTGCAGAGATTTTAGAGCGGCATGTTGTGGTGACCTCTGTAACCAGAGCCTGGAAGTCCCCTTTAGTGGGCAGCTGGGAGAGTATGGAAGCCCAGTCCATGGGGGGGACCGCTATAGGTGCCGTGGTCAGAGTATGGGGAGTGTGCAGGTGCAGGGGCAGCGTACCGCTGCATGGAGGGGGCAGCCCCTATGTCATCCTCAGGTTCCAGAGAGGAGATGGGGGCAGACGGCACTGCTACTTTGTTGGTCACATCTGGGGGTCCCTTTCTGCAGGGAGAGAGAGCTGGGGGAGAGGATGGCTGAGGGGGGTCAGAGTAACTCCACTGGGCACTGACCTGAGAGGGGGCCCCCCCACTAACGGCGATCTGACACATGCAGGCGCCATCTTGGGAGCAAGGTTTTCCTGCTGGGCCCACGTTCAGGGTGGCGGTGGAGAGGCTGGAATTGGCTGGCCTCTACAGCCATGATAGTCGGTGCTCCTGCACTGCCGGAGTGCCTGGTGTCTCGCGATCCTGCACCTCCCTGCAGCGCTGAGGGAGCGCTCCTGCAGGGGCAGCCATGTCGGGCGGGGAAGATGGCGGCATGCTCTGTCCTGAGTGCAGGACGAAGTCCTGAAACGTGCCTCGGTGGAGGGGGTCTGGAGGAGGTATGGCCCCCCGTGGGGGCTTTTTGGGCAACTTCTTGCCCATGTGGGGATCTGCACTGTGGACTCAAGGCCCCTAATGTTGCAGCTCAGTGGCGGAGCTCGGCGCTCACGCGTCCTTCTCCATGAGCTGCTAGGCCACGCCCCCCAATGAACTTTCATCTTAGGCTACTTTCACACTGGCGTTTTGGCTTTCCGTTTGTGAGATCCGTTCAGGGCTCTCACAAGCGGTCCAAAACGGATCAGTTTTGCCCTAATGCATTCTGAATGGAAAAGGATCCGCTCAGAATGCATCAGTTTGCCTCCGTTCCGTCTCCATTCTGCTTTGGAGGCGGACGCCAAAACGCTGCTTGCAGCGTTTTGGTGTCCGTCTGACGAAACGGAGCCAAACTCAATCTGGCACAATAGAAAATGGATCCGTCCTCCATTGACTTTTAATGGTGTTCAAGACGGATCCGTCTTGGCTATGTTAAAGATAATACAAACGGATCCGTTCTGAACGGATGCAGATGGTTGTATTATCTGAACGGATCCGTCTGTGCAGATCCATGACGGATCCGCACCAAACGCGAGTGTAAAAGTAGCCTTAATTGTGCAATTGGAAAATGTATTTGGCTATGTGTTGAAAAATGATCATGTTGCAATGAATCATGAATGAATTGAATTTCAATTGATCCAATTTTTGTTAATTTTCCATTTATAATTTTATTTTTAAGTTGATATTTATGTATTTTTTTTTTTCAAGAAAAAATTCAATCTACAGTCAAAATAAAGGAAAGACTGGAAAGTTCAAAGCTCCCTGAAGTCCTAGACAGAGAGATCTTTGATAGTACAAGGCAGTCTGGGTTGCTGAGCTGTGTCCTCTACATGCAGACAGCTTTGTCAGGCTTATTAGCATTAGATAAAAGGGGCCTTCTATTGAAGGGGTTCAGCCACTGGGTCTCTTCCCTATGCAGGGAGCTAACAATTTTCACACTTCCACCAGGAAACACATTATCCTGGTAGTGTCTATCAGCAGGTTCCTGCTGAGGGCACAGAGGATCCAAAAACAGGCCAGCAGACAGATCACACCCAAACTGGCACTTTCAAGTCACACAGGAACTTGAAGCACCACATACCATCAGATACAGGCACTAAAAAATGTGACCTTGTCTTCATGACTTCAAAGCATTAGCAGCAATTACAGGCTGCACATAAACACGTAGTAACTGAGCAGGCATGCACATCCAACTGGACGCCTCTGCTCTAATATTACATGTTTCATCTACTGGGCAGGCTGATCACCAAATTTAGCTGGATATCTCATGCCATAGTATTCAGTATATTGGGCAGACTAGATGGGCCAAATGGTTCTTATCTGCCGACACATTCTATGTTTCTATGGCCAGCTAAGGTCCCTTTCACACTGTGTTCTGCAGTTCCTGTCGGATGTATAAGTCCTGGAGATTTTCCCCACATATACATTTGATGGATGCCATGGGCATATACAGTACAGACCAAAAGTTTGGACACACCTTCTCATTCAAAGAGTTTTCTTTATTTTCATGACTATGAAAATTGTAGATTCACACTGAAGGCATCAAAACTATGAATTAACACATGTGGAATTATATACATAACAAACAAGTGTGAAACAACTGAAAATATGTCATATTCTAGGTTCTTCAAAGTAGCCACCTTTTGCTTTGATTACTGCTTTGCACACTCTTGGCATTCTCTTGATGAGCTTCAAGAGGTAGTCCCCTGAAATGGTTTTCACTTCACAGGTGTGCCCTGTCAGGTTTAGGCTACTTTCACACTAGCGTTCGGGTGTCCGCTCGTGCGCACCGTTTGAAGGGGCTCACGAGCGGCCCCGAACGCATCCGTATGGCCCCAATGCATTCTCAGTGGAGGCGGATCCACTGAGAATGCATCCGCCTGCCAGCGTTCAGCCTCCGCTCCGCTCAGTGAGCGGACACCTGAACGCTGCTTGCAGCGTTCGGGTGTCCGCCTGGCCGTGCGGAGGCGAGCGGATCCGTCCACACTTACAATGTAAGTCAATGGGGACAGATCCGCTTGAAGATGACACTATATGGCTCAATCTTCAAGCGGATCCGTTCCCCATTGACTTTCAATGTAAAGTCTGAACGGATCCGCTCAGACAACTTTCACACTTAGAAAATTTTCTAAGTTTTAATGCAGACGCATCCGTTCTGAACGGATGCGAACGTCTGCATTATCGGAGCGGATCCGTCTGATGAAACATCAGACGGATCCGCTCCGAACGCAAGTGTGAAAGTAGCCTTAATAAGTGGGATTTCTTGCCTTATAAATGGGGTTGGGACCATAAGTGGCGTTGAGGAGAAGTCAGGTGGATACACAGCTGATAGTCCTACTGAATAGACTGTTAGAATTTGTATTATGGCAAGAAAAAAGCAGCTAAGTAAAGAAAAACGAGTGGCCATCATTACTTTAAGAAATGAAGGTCAGTCAGTCAGCCGAAAAATTGGGAAAACTTTGAAAGTAAGGGCTATTTGTCCATGAAGGAGAGTGATGGGGTGCTGCGCCAGATGACCTGGCCTCCACAGTCACCGGACCTGAACCCAATCGAGATGGTTTGGGGTGAGCTGGACCGCAGAGTGAAGGCAAAAGGGCCAACAAGTGCTAAGCATCTCTGGGAACTCCTTCAAGACTGTTGGAAGACAATTTCAGGGGACTACCTCTTGAAGCTCATCAAGAGAATGCCAAGAGTGTGCAAAGCAGTAATCAAAGCAAAAGGTGGCTACTGTGAAGAACCTAGAATATGACATATTTTCAGTTGTTTCACACTTGTTTGTTATGTATATAATTCCACATGTGTTAATTCATAGTTTTGATGCCTTCATAGTCATGAAAATAAAGAAAACTCTTTGAATGAGAAAGTGTGTCCAAACTTTTGGTCTGTACTATATATAGTAGCATGAGTAGATATGTGGGAGGCCCCCCCCAATAGCCACCGGATTGAGAGTCTAATCAGCTCTGGCAGAAGAAGAAATAGACTCCCTAGGTCACGTGGAAAAAAGAGAATATTTTAATGTAAACAGTACAATAAATGATCTTATATATTATAGAATCAACATCAGAAAAAGAACACCAAGAAAAAGAATGAAGTAAAATAAGATAAAATTAAATCCCCCCCAAAAAAACACAAGGCCAGCAACATATAACTTGCTGGGCCCTAGGGGTAGTTGTCAGTGGCGTCGCCAGGGGGGGGGCCAGAGGGGGCCACGGCCCCCCCTACATCATGCTGTGCCCCCCCAACTAAAATACCCGTGCCCCCCCAAGTTAGCTGCCGCAGTCGGGCACAGCCAGGGAGATGAGCGCTTCCATAGCACTCATCTCCATAGTCATCTGCCGGCCTGTGTGCTGAGGCAGGGGAGGGAGAGGCGTGTCCCTTCCCCTTTCTCTGATAGGCTGCCAGCCTAGTGCCTGCAGCCTATCAGAGGCCGCCGGCCGGCGCGTTGACGTCATCGCGCCGCCTGAGCCATACAGCGCGGGACACAGGCCGGAAGAAGAGGCCTGCATCGCATCGCTGACATGGAGGTAAGTATGATTTTTTTTTTTTTTTACAACAGTGTTACTGCCACATTGGGGGGGCAGCTTATTACTGGCTCTTGGGGGGGCAGCTTATTACTGGCACTTGGGGGGGCAGCTTATTACTGGCTCTTGGGGGGGGGGCAGCTTATTACTGGCACTTGGGGGGGCAGCTTATTACTGGCACTTGGGGAGCAGCTTATTACTGGCACTTGGGGGAGGGGGCAGCTTATTACTGGCACTTGGGGAGGGGGCAGCTTATTACTGGCACTTGGGGGGGCAGCTTATTACTGGCACTTGGGGGAGTGGGCAGCTTATTACTGGCACTTGGGGGAGTGGGCAGCTTATTACTGGCACTTGGGGGGCAGCTTATTACTGGCACTTGGGGGGGCAGCTCATTACTGGCACTTGGGGGGGCAGCACATTACTGGCACATTGGGGGGGCAGCTTATTACTGGCACTTGGGGGGGGGGGCAGCTTATTACTGGCACTTGGGGGGGGGGGGCAGCTTATTACTGGCACTTGGGGGGGCAGCTTATTACTGGCACTTGGGGGGGGCAGCTTATTACTGGCACTTGGGGGGGGGCAGCTTATTACTGGCACTTGGGGGAGGGGGCAGCTTATTACTGGCACTTGGGGGAGTGGGCAGCTTATTACTGGCACTTGGGGGGCAGCTTATTACTGGCACTTGGGGGGGCAGCTCATTACTGGCACTGGGGGGGCAGCTCATTACTGGCACATTGGGGGGGCAGCTTATTACTGGCACTTGGGGGGGGCAGCTTATTACTGGCACTTGGGGGGGCAGCTTATTACTGGCACTTGGGGGGGGGGCAGCTTATTACTGGCACTTGGGGGGGGGCAGCTTATTACTGGCACTTGGGGGGGCAGCTTATTACTGGCACTTAGGGGGGCAGCTCATTACTGGCACTTGGGGGGGCAGCTCATTACTGGCACATTGGGGGGGCAGCTTATTACTGGCACTTGGGGGGGCAGCTTATTACTGGCACTTGGGGGGGGGCAGCTTATTACTGGCACTTGGGGAGGGGGAGCTTATTACTGGCACTTGGGGGGGGGCAGCTTATTACTGGCACTTGGGGGGGCAGCTTATTACTGGCACTTGGGGGGCAGCTTATTACTGGCACATTGAGGGGGCAGCTTATTACTGGCACGTGATGGGGGGCTTATTACTGGCACGTGATGGGGGGGCTTATTACTGGCACGTGATGGGGGGGCTTATTACTGGCACGTGATGGGGGGCTCTTGTTACTGGCACGTGATGGGGGGCTCTTGTTACTGGCACGTGATGGGGGGCTCTTGTTACTGGCACGTGATGGGGGGCTCTTGTTACTGGCACGTGATGGAGGGCTCTTGTTACTGGCACGTGATGGGGGGCTCTTGTTACTGGCACGTGATGGGGGGCTCTTGTTACTGGCACGTGATGGGGGGCTCTTGTTACTGGCACGTTATTGGTGGGCACTATAGGGGCATCTACTGAGGCCACAAAGAAGGGGTATTTTATATGGGGGGCTCTGTACAGTAGCATTTTATACTGGGACACATGGTGGGTACTATGGGGAAGGGGGGAGAGGAGTACTATGGAGTCATCTACGGGGGGCACTAAGAAGGGGTATTTTATACTTGCAAATTATGGGGGACACTGAGGGCATCTACTGGGGCACGATATAGGGGGTATTTTACACTGGCACATTATGGGGGACATTAGCTCAACTTGGGGCATTACAAGGGGGTATTTTTTGCACTGTCAGATTATAAGGAGAATTATTTCTACTGGGGGGGCATTATGGTGGTCTTTATTACTCCCCCATGGTATGACCCCCTAGTAGCAGCACCAGCCTCTCCCTGCTCTGCTATCCATCTGCCCCTTCTCCAAATACTTATTATGAAATCTTTCTCATTAGGATGAAACAGAACATCAGCTCCGCCGAGCCCCCGGCCAAAGTGTGGAAGTGGCGCCCGAGATCCCCAAGGGCCAAGCCAAGTAATTGTAAGTTTTCATGTGAAATATGTTTGTTATACACATATAGCATCCACTGTGCCACACAATGTACAGTATACCGCTACACAATATACAGTATACCGCTACACTGTGCCACAGAATATACAGTATACCTCTACACTGTGCCACACAATGTACAGTATACCTCTACACTGTGTAGTCTGTTCTATAAGCACCATTGTTCTGTGGCGGTGGACAGAAAATAATCTGGAAGTGCCCCTCCCGAGACCAGGCTCTGGATCCGCCACTGGTCTGGACCGCTCACAGGAGTGTACATTTCTTCTAAACTGTAATCCGTTTGCTCTGACCTGCAGAAATCAGCACTCGCTCGGTAACAACTAACAGGCAGTACCTGAAGGCTGTAGCCTGGCCCTGTTACCGAAGCTAGCCGAGTGGTGTAAGGTTAAGGTATTAGTAGAGATGAGCGGCCCTTGAATCCGGATTTAAAGTTAGTTACTGCAGGATATGGATTACAGTTTAGAAATGTCAAATGTACACTCCTTTGAGTGGCGGGGAGAGAGATCTGTGGATGACACTGTTATAGAGAGGGGGAAATGGGGATGACACTGTCATGGGGTGGATCTGTGGATGACACATATAGCATAAGATGCTATATACGGTATGTGTCATCCACAGATCCCCCTCCCTATAAAAGTGTCATCCACAGGCAGCTAGGACATGTTGAAATCGGAGTGATTTTTTTTATTTATTTATTTTTTAAACCACAGACAGCGGGACTTTTCCTCCCTGTTGCGGTTTTAGGTATTGGGTAAAGTATCGCAGCATTTCTAAGCATACTTGTGTAAATGTATCGTTGTTATAGCTGCCCCCCTACTTTTGTCCTGGCCCCCAGTGTGCCCCCCCAAAATTTGAAAGCTAGAGACGCCACTGGTAGTTGTATCAACATATCAAAACTGATGTAAAGTAGAACTGGCTTAGTTGCCAAAAGCAACCAATCAGATCCCACCTTTCACTTTTCAGAGCTCCTAAGCAACTAAGGCCAGGTTTACATCACTGTTTAATTTTTCTGTTCTTCTGATCCATCAAAAGAACAGAAAACAAACAAACAAAAAAAACGGATCCTGTATTTTAGATGCAAAAAAAATTCTTTGTGTAGAACTTTTTTTTCCATCTAAAATAACGGATCTCAGACGGAAACTGCTAAAACAGATGCAAAATGGGCATAACTGAGCATAACGGATGATTAAAATACAGGCTCGGTTCCGTGGGGTTTCTTTCCGTGTCTCTGCACCGCCAAAAAAATGACATGTTCTATTTTTTTGCAGTATGGACGGATCATAGACCCTTTCAAGTTTAATGGGTCTGGATCCATCGCGGCAGCGGCACGGATGGTGCCTGCATTGGGGACTGCAAATTGCGGCCCCCAATGCATGGAACGGCCGAACAACGGCCTTGTGAATCAGGGCCGGTCCTAGATGAAATGGAGCCCTGGGGCAAAAAACAATAAGGGCCCCCCCACATGACACTTGCTGACTTTAATGTCCCCTCCATCGCTACAGAAGTACAGCGCCCCATACCTCTTACATCCAGTGACGTTTCCTTTGATATAGATGTTCTCTGTCCTCCTCTTCTCCTTTCAGACCTTCAGACCAGACCACCATTTTGTCGCCATTTTCTGTCTCTGCAGTTTGACAACAAACAAAAATAAAATCTTAGTTTACTACTTTTCCATCATCCTCCCATCTTCTGGACAAATCATCCTACTACCCCCAATACTGTGCCACTGTGCTACCACACAGAGCCCCCCATATAAAATACCCCTTCTTTGTGGTCTCAGTAGTAGCCCCGATAGTGCCCCATAATAATGTGCCAGTATCAAGTGCCTCTCTTCCACCCCCCATGTGCCATGTAACAAGTGCCTTCCCCCCATGTGTCAGTAACAAGTGCCTTTCCATGCCCATGTGCCAGTAACAAGTGCCAACCCCCCCATGTGCCAGTATCAAGTGCCAACCCCCCCATGTGCCAGTATCAAGTGCCAACCCCCCATGTGCCAGTATCAAGTGCCAACCCCCCCATGTGCAATTATCAAGTGCCAAACCCCCATGTGCCAGTATCAAGTGCCAAACCACCCCATGTGCCAGTATCAAGTGCCAAACCACCCCATGTGCCAGTATCAAGTGCCAAACCACCCCATGTGCCAGTATCAAGTGCCAAACCCCCCATGTGCCAGTATCAAGTGCCAAACCCCCCCATGTGCCAGTATCAAGTGCCAAACCCCCCATGTGCCAGTATCAAGTGCCAAACCCACCACCATGTGCCAGTATCAAGTGCCAAACCCACCACCATGTGCCAGTATTAAGTGCCTCCCGCTCCCCCCATGTGGCAGTCACAGACAAAAAAACACTTATACTTACCTCCATCACACAGCGATGCGATGCAGGCCTCTTCCGGCCTGTGTCCCGGGCTGTACGGCTCAGGCGGCGCGATGACGTCATCGCTCCGCCTGCACCGGCCTCTGATAGGCTGCGGGCCTTGTGAGATATGGAGCCTGAAAGTCAAAAGTTCAAAACATTGAGACCCTTTTGCTTGTCAGTGTAGATGTGCAATACACAGTACCTCTTTTTGTATTCTGTATATATGGCCAATGCCACTTATCCTGTACATCCAGTGATGTAAGAGGGTTGGAAATCGGCCTCGTATCCTTTACATTAAGGGCTCTTTCAGACGGCCGTATGCTATCCGCAAAAATAGCATCCATGTCCTGATTTTCACTGACAAATATAGGACATGTTTCATTAGTTTTGCGGAGCCGTAGAATGGAAGAAAAGGGCCCCAATGAAGACAATGGGTCAGCATTTAATCTGCAAAAAAAGTATCCGCAATTTTGTGGACAGCATACTGCCGTCTGAATGAGCCCTTACTGTTACTAGGGGCTGCTGTTTGACCCTGTTGTGGTCGCATTGCTATCTAGTTGAACTGTAATGTGACTGTTGCTAAAACATCCCAGCATTGCTTTAATGTACTTGGGTGTGCCATGTAAATTGCATCAATGATTATATGCCTTGTTGTGATGATATGTGATTTACCATGTATTGTGCCTTGAGTGAGATTCCCTGTGGGTATTGAGAGCATGACACCATGGGAGCTATGACTATGTACTAACACTCTGGGAGAGTCATATTCCTTGAGTAGAATGTTATGGACATTGAAAAGACACCCTGTGAATGTATTTGTGTGTGTGTGTATATATATATATATATATATATATATATACACACTCACCTAAAGAATTATTAGGAACACCATACTAATACGGTGTTGGACCCCCTTTTGCCTTCAGAACTGCCTTAATTCTATGTGGCATTGATTCAACAAGGTGCTGATAGCATTCTTTAGAAATGTTGGCCCATATTGATAGGATAGCATCTTGCAGTTGATGGAGATTTGAGGGATGCACATCCAGGGCACGAAGCTCCCGTTCCACCACATCCCAAAGATGCTCTATTGGGTTGAGATCTGGTGACTGTGGGGGCCATTTTAGTACAGTGAACTCATTGTCATGTTCAAGAAACCAATTTGAAATGATTCGAGCTTTGTGACATGGTGCATTATCCTGCTGGAAGTAGCCATCAGAGGATGGATACATGTTCTCATTCTGTTTACGCCAAATTCGGACTCTACCATTTGAATGTCTCAACAGAAATCAAGACTCATCAGACCAGGCAACATTTTTCCAGTCTTCAACAGTCCAATTTTGGTGAGCTCGTGCAAATTGTAGGCTCTTTTTCCTATTTGTAGTGGAGATGAGTGGTACCCGGTGGGGTCTTCTGCTGTTGTAGCCCATCCGCCTCAAGGTTGTGCGTGTTGTGGCTTCACAAATGCTTTGCTGCATACCTCGGTTGTAACGAGTGGTTATTTCAGTCAATGTTGCTCTTCTATCAGCTTGAATCAGTCGGCCCATTCTCCTCTGACCTCTAGCATCCACAAGGCATTTTTGCCCACAGGACTGCCGCATACTGGATGTTTTTCCCTTTTCACACCATTCTTTGTAAACCCTAGAAATGGTTGTGCGTGAAAATCCCAGTAACTGAGCAGATTGTGAAATACTCAGACCGGCCCGTCTGGCACCAACAACCATGCCACGCTCAAAATTGCTTAAATCACCTTTCTTTCCCATTCTGACATTCAGTTTGGAGTTCAGGAGATTGTCTTGACCAGGACCACCCCCCTAAATGCATTGAAGCAAGTGCCATGTGATTGGTTGACTAGATAATTGCATTAATGAGAAATAGAACAGGTGTTCCTAATGATTCTTTAGGTGAGTGTATATATATATATACACAGGGTCTTCTTTAATATTGATTGGACCCTGGGCAAGAATTTACTTAGGCCCCCTGGATCCCGCCTTTCCACACCCTAGCATGCAATCACGCCTTCCACCACAACACACACAAAAAAATAAATAATCCACACACCTCGTAGAGTAGTAAACTTTAACCCCTTAAGGACCCTGCCATTTTTCACCTTAACCCTGCCATTTTTAGCAAATCTGACATGTGTCACTTTATGTGGTAATAACTTTAAAACGCTTTTACATATCCAGGCCATTCTGAGACCGTTTTCTCATCACATATTGTCAAAAAAAAATTATTTATAAAAAAATACCAAATTTACCCCAAAAAATTGAAAAATTAGCAAATTTCCAAATTTCTATTTCTCTACTTTTATAATAGATAGTAATACCTCCAAAAATAGTTATTACTTTATATTCCCATATATCTACTTCATGTTTGGATCATTTTAAACATTTTATTTTTGGGGGATGTTAGAAGGCTTAGAAGTTTAGAAGCAAATCTTAACATTTTTAAGAACATTTCCAAACCCCAATTTTTTCATAACCAGTTCAGTTATGAAGTCACTTTCTGGGGCTTACATATTAGAAACCACCCATAAATCACCCCATTTTAGAAACTACACCCTTCAAGCTATTTAAACTGATTTTACAAACTTTGTTAACCCTTTAGATGCCCCATAAAAATTAAATGAAAATGGGAATGAAATTTCAAAATGTCCCTTTTTTTAGCAGATTTTAAATTTTAATCTATTTTTTCTGCAACACATCAAGGGTTAAAAGACAAACAAAACTCAAAATCTATTACCCTGAATCTGGGGTATACAGAAACACCCCATGTGTGTTCAAAAACTGATGTATGGCCGCACAGCAGGCTTCAGAGTGGAAGGACCACTATATGGCTTTTGGAGAGCGGATTTAGCGGGAATGGTAATTGGGAGTTATGTCGCGTATGAAGACACCCAGAGGCGGCCCTAGAGTGGAAACCCCAAAAAAGTGACCCCATTCTGGAAACTACACCCCTCAAGGAATATTTCAAGGTGTGTAGTGAGCACTTTGACCAATCAGGCGTTTCACAGAATTAGGAAAAGCTTGGCTGTGAAAATAAAAAATTTAAATTTTTTGCAGAAAAAGTTGCTTTACACCCACATTTTACACTTTCACAAGGGAAAACAGGAAAAAATACACCCCACATTTTGTTCCCCATTTCCCTCTGAATATGCAAACACCCGATGTGTGCTCAAAAAATGATGTATGGGCTCATGGCAGGGCTCTAGAGTCAAACAGCTAAATATGGATTTTGCTGACCTGAACTGGCAGACATGGATTTTAGGTGCCATGTCGCATTAAATAAATTCCTGAGGTCCCCAGAAATGAAAAACCCCCAAGAAGTACCCAATTTCAGAAAAAGCACCCCCGTACGAACATTTTAAGTGGTGGTAAGGGTACTTTTTAGCAAACAGGTGTCTCACAGAAGGCAGAATTACTTGAGAGAAGCATTTCAAAGCACACATTTGTAAAAATGAAAAATTATTAGCAGACTCCAATTTTTAACTTTCACAAGGGGTTGAAGGACAAAATGCACCCCAGTATATGTTCCCCATTTTCTCCCCATTTTGAAAACACCCAATATGTGCTCGTAGCCTGCTGTATTGGCGCACAGCAGGCCTCTAGAGGCAAAGTGCAAAATATGTTTTTTGCAGGCCTGAATTGGCAGACATGAATTTTAGCTGCCATGTCGCATTAAAATTTTTTCCTGAGGTCCCCAGAAATGAAAAACCCCAAGAAGTGACCCCATTTCGGAAAGAGCACCCCCGTACGAACATTTTAAGTGGTGGAAAGGGTACTTTTTAGCAAACAGGTGTCTCACAGAAGGCAGAATTACCTGAGAGAAGCATTTCAACGCACACATTTGTAAAAATGAAAAATTACTAGCAGACCCCAATTTTTCACTTTCACAAGAGGTTAAAGGGCTTCTGTCACCCCACTAAACTCTTTTTTTTTTTGTTGGGGTACATATAATCCCTATACTGCGATTTATCCATACATAATGTAATTAATCATTTTGGTTCAGTAGATACTGCAAAAAGCGTACTTTTATAATATGCAAATTACCTGTCTACCAGCAAGTAGGGCGGCTACTTGCTGGTAGCAGCCACATCCTCCTCTCATAAAGACGCCCCCTCCTCATGTTGATTGACAGGGCCAGCGGGCGCGCTCGTTCTCTGCTGGTCCTGTCTGCATTCAAAATCTGGCGCCGGCGCCGTACCTGTCTTGAGTCGGCGCAGGCGCACTGAGGGGAGGACGCTCGCTCGGCCGCTCCATCCTCAATGCGCCTGCGCCGGTGATGTCACATCTACACCAGGCGCACTGAGGAAGGAGCGGCCGAGCGAGCGTCCTCCCCTCAGTGCGCCTGCGCCGACTGAAGACAGGTACGGCGCCAGATTTTGAATGCAGACAGCGCCAGCAGAGAACGAGCGAGTCCGCTGGCCCTGTCAATCAACATGAGGAGGGGGCGTCTTTATGAGAGGAGGATGCGGCTGCTACCAGCAAGTAGCCGCCCTACTTGCTGGTAGACAGGTAATTTGCATATTATAAAAGTACGTTTTTTGCAGTATCTACTGAACCAAAATGATTAATTACATTATGTATGGATAAATCGCAGTATAGGGATTATAAGTACCCAAAAAAAAAAAGAAGAGTTTAGTGGGGTAACAGAAGCCCTTTAAAGGGAATCTGTCACCTGCTTTTACCATTTTAAGCTGTCACCATCGCCATGTTCACTAAAGTAACTTATTTCCTGCAGTCTTCTTCTTACTTTATTTCATTTTGACCTTTTGATAAAAAAGCCCTTTTTATGATCTGCTAATGAAGCGCCAAGGTGCCCAGAGGGGCGTTTTTTTCCTCTCTGGTGCCCAGTGACGCCCCCCTGCAGTGCCCAGCCCGCCTTAATTTGAATCCCAAGAACGCCTCCTGATCCTCAAATAACCTCCCACAGCCCCGGAAAACGGTTCCGCCCCCTCCCCGCGTCATCGTCTACCTTCTAGAAATGCCCCGTCCTTCTTCCTATCGGCGGCCAGAAATCTTGCGCAGGCACAGTACCGCCTGCGGCCTGCGCGATCAACAAGCTCCTGAGGGCAACAGCCTCAAAAGTCTCACTGGGCATGCGCCGAGCCCAGTGACGTAATCTGAGCGCTGTTGCCCTGAGGAGGTTGATGATCGCGCAGGCCGCAGGCGGTACTGCACCTGCGCAAGATTTCTGGCCGCCGACAGGAAGAAGGACGGGGCATTTCTAGAAGGTAGACAATGACGTGGGGAGGGGGCGGAACCGTTTGCCGGGGCTGTGGGAGGTTATTTGAGGATCAGGAGGCGTTCTTGGGATTCAAATTAAGGCGGGCTGGGCACTGCAAGGGGGCGTCACTGGGCACCAGAGAGGAAAAAAACGCCCCTCTGGGCACCTTGGAGCTTCATTACCATATCATAAAAAGGGCTTTTTTTATCAAAAGGACAAAACGACATAAAGTAAGAAGAAGACTGCAGGAAATAAGGTACTTTAGTGAACATGGCGATGGTGACAGCTTAAAATGGTAAAAGCAGGTGACAGATTCCCTTTAAAGGAGAAAATGCACACCAGTATATGTTCCCCATTATCTCCCCATTTTGCGAATACCCCATATGTGCTCGTAGCCTGCTGTATTGGCGCACAGCAGGCCTCTAAAGGCAAAGTGCAAAACATGGTTTTTGCAGGACTGAATTGGCAAACATGGATTTTAGCTGCCATGTCGCATTTAAAAAATTTCCTGAGGTCCCCAGAAATGAAAAACCCCAAGAAGTGACCCCATTTCGGAAAGAGCACCCCAGTACGAACATTTTAAGTGGTGGAAAGGGTACTGTTTAGCAAACAGGTGTCTCACAGAAGGCAGAATTACTTGAGAGAAGCATTTCAAGGCACACATTTGTAAAAATGAAAAATTTGTAGCAGACCCCAATTTTTCACTTTCACAAGGGGTTGAAGGAGAAAATGCACCCCAGTATATGTTCCCCATTTTCTCCCCATTTTGTCAACACCCAATATGTGCTCGTAGCCTGCTGTATTGGCGCATAGCAGGCCTCTAGAGGCAAAGTGCCAAATATGGTTTTTGCAGGCCTGAATTGGCAGACATGGATTTTAGCTGCCATGTCGCATTTAAAAAATTTCCTGAGGTCCCCAGAAATAAAAAAAAAACAAGAAGTGACCCCATTTCGGAAAGAGCATTCCCGTACGAACATTTTAAGTGGTGGAATGGGTACGTTTTAGCAAACAGGTGTCTCACAGAAAAGAATATGGAGTGGTTGTTGGAAAGTGGATATGCAAGGGAGGTGGACTAAATCAGAGATATAAAGTGGAAATATTACAGGGAGCATAAAGGATGAAATTAAATTAATATTCCATGGAAGAATGGTAGATTCTGAAGCAGTCCTGTATGCACAGGCCAGGTTTTCACATTGGTAAATGGTGTATTTCCTTATCCCTCTTTTGTGACGCACCCTGCATCTTTTTTGGGTCCTTCCCTTCCTTGGTGTCTGGGGGACTTGACCTGGAAAATGTTGCCCTGGTACGACACGGGCACCATGACTTCCAGAAGTACTGGGAACCTCCCCTGCCTGGGTTTGATAACCACCTCTTGGAACTGAAGGAAAGTTCCTCTATGGCCTGAAGATTGAAATAGGATGTACGCATTGCACATTGCCATCTTTACAATGTGTACGGACACCTTGTTGTACCACACTTTTGTTTTTCGTGTGGCACTGCAGGGCTTCATAAGTTGATCTGCAAGATCCACCCCTCCCATGTGCCTGTTGTAATCAAGGATGCAGTCTGGCTTGTTGACAGTGGTAGTGGTACCTCGTACAGCGACAGGGGAGCTGGCGCTAATGTGAAAGGTGGTCAGTACAAGGACGTCCCTCTTGTCCTTGTACTTAACCACCAGCATATTCTCATTGCGGAGAGCCCTACTTTCGCTCATTCTCAGTGGTTGCACTACCAGGGATCTAAGGAGGCCTCTCAGATTTTTGCGTACTGTGCCGCAAGCCACAGTACCCCTGGCAGTTAGGGACCTGAATAGGGGTATGCTGGTATAATAGTTATCCACATAGAGGTGGTAACCCTTATCCAGCAGTGGGTGCAGTAATTCCCACACAATCTTCCCACTAACTCCTAGGACGGGGGGGCATTCAGGAGGTTCTATCCTGGAATCTTTCCCTTCGTAAATGCGAAACTTGTGGGTGTACCTGGAGCTAATCTCACAGAGTTTGTATATTTTTATGCCATACCTTGCCCGTTTGCTAGGCAGGTACTGGAGGCATCTAATCCTCCCTTTGAACAATAATAGTGACTCATCTACACTGACATTTTTCTCTGGGTTGTACACCTCAGCAAACTTGTTGCTGAAGGGATCAATAACAGGCCTAACCTTGAACAGTCGGTCAAATGTTGGGTCGTTTTGGGGTGGGCACTGTGAATTGTCATTGTAGTGTAGGAATTTCCGGATTGATTCAAATCGCTTCCCAGTCATGGTCTGACAGTAAATTGGAGTCTGGTAGAAAATGTCAGAACTCCAATATTGCCTAACGTTTTTTTTTTTTTTATTACGCCCATATGCAGCACGAGTCCCCAAAACGTCATCATCTCTGCTGCATCTACTGGGGGTCTAGTGTATGGCGAACTAGGGTTCTGAGCAATGAATTGTTGGGCGTACAAATTGGTTTGGGCCACCATTAAAGTTACAAAATCTTCAGAGAAGAAGATTTTGAAAAAAATCTAGCTCAGTGAAGCCCGCACAATCTTTCAGAATTCCTGAGTTGCCCACAAACTCAGGAATTTGGGGCTGATAATCGTCAGGGGGTGGGGTCCATGTGGGCTCAAGGGAGGGGGGGTGGTCAGGCACAGGGACAGGGACGGAGGGATCTGGAACAGCTGCAAATGAAAAAAAAAATCTGTGCAGCTATTCGAGATGTTCTTCTTTCTTCTTTTCAGCAGCAAAAGGGTTAAATTCACAGTGGTGGTACACCACAAGTCCCAGCAAGAAACAGCAGCACAGAAAGGCACAGAACCTCTCTGCATGCAGTCACGAGCTAGAATGGATGCATGCAGGGAAGTTCAGCCTCTTCCTGTGCAGCTATAGCGCTGCCATTGGCTTAAGCGTTGTTCCAGCCAATCGCAGCGCTGGCAGGGGACCCAAAACACTGGTGTCCCCTGCCTCACCTCGGATGTGACCGGTGCTGACCAGTTCAGCACCGGACACCAACCCCTGACCTCCTCCCGACCCGACCCGCAGCTTCTGACAACTTCCTGCGCTGCGATGTGCCGGTCTCATTGATCGGCCAATCACAGCGCTTGGAGCTGCAGGGGGGCGGATCGGCAACATGCTGCCCTTACCTGGCATGGCTGCCTGCCAGTAAGAGCAGCCATGGTGCCGCGATTCCACCCCCATCTTCCCCCAGACCTCATGAAGTACATGTACGTCATGGGTCTTTAAGTCCCATCCAGATATGATGTACATGTACGTCATGGGTCTTTAAGGGGTTAATAATGATGAGTGGCCACTAGAGGTGTTCCTTGGCAGTAATGTAAATACTGCCTTTTTTTCTGAAAAGGCAGTGTTTACATTAAAAAGCTTGCAGAGACATGCTATAGACACCAGAACTACTACGTTTAGCTGTTGTGGTTCTGGTGACTATAGTGTCCCTTAATATAGAGAAAGAAAACTAAGAATCAGCACAAAAGTACAAAAAAACTAAGAATCAGCACAAATATATAGTATTTTGCAGATTACTTTTTTTTTTTTTACAATGTGCAGATAGTACTGTACTACTAACCTCTCCATCCACCCCTACATACAGGGTAATACAGTGCCACATATCTCTTACATCCAGTGACGTCTCTTCGATGTAGATGTTCTCTTTTCTCATCTTCTCCTTTCAGACCTTCAGACCAGACCACCATTTTTCAGCCATGTCTCGTCTCTGCAGTTTGACAAACAAAATCTTAGTTTACTACTTTTCCATCATCCTCCCATCTTCTGGACAAATCATCTTACCACCCCCAATACTGTGCCGTTGTGCTCCCCAAAATTATACTGCAGAAACAGATAAAACCCCTGATAATAGTAGTACCATGCAGATAGTGCCCTTCAATAATTATTGGCACACAGTGCCCTAAAATAACTGCGCCCAGCAAATAGTGCCCCTGACACTAATAGTGTAAACATAACGTCCCCCAAAAATAATTGTGGTAAGCTGATACTGTGCCAAGGTTCCCCCACAGTAATAGTGCTCCCAAAAGTCCCACCAATAGGAATAATTCTCTGCTAGAGCACACATGGTAGTAATAGTGCTCCTACAATGCCCCCAACATGTCCCCACTGTGCCCCAGAAGTAATAATGCTCCCATAGTGCCCATACTAGTAATCATGTTCCCCATAGAACCCCAGTAGTAATAAAGCCCATCATAATGCCCCCCAGTAGTAATAATTCTCCTTATAATGTGCCAGTGCAAAAATTACCCCCTTTTAATGCCCCCAGTTGAGCTAATGTCCCCATAGTGCCCCCATAATGTGCCAGTATAAAATACCCCTATATAGTGTCCCCAGTAAATGCCCCCATAGTGCTCCTCTCCCCCCTTCTTCCTAGTGCCCCCCATAATGTACCAGTATAAAGTGCCCCAGTAGATGCCCTCACTGTCCCCCATAATTTGCAAGTATAAAATACCCCTTCTTAGTGCCCCCCATAGATGAGCCCATAGTACTCCTCTCTCCCCTTCCCCATAGTACCCACCATAATGTGCCCCAGTATAAAATGCCCCTATACAGAGCCCCCCATATAAAAAAAAAACATCTTTGTGGCCTCAGCAGAAGCCCCCATCCCCCATATAAAATATCCCTTCTTTGTGGCCTCAGTAGATGCCCCCATAGTGCCCCCAATAATGTGCCAGTAAGAAGTTCCCCTATAGATGCCCCCATAGTGCCACCCAATAATGTGCCAGTAAAAAGTGCCACCAATCATGTGCCAGTAAGAAGTGCCCCCATAGATGCCCCCCAATAATGTGCCAGTAAGATGTGCCCCCATTGATGCCCCCCAATAATGTGCCAGTAAGAAGTGATGCCCCCCAATCATGTGCCAGTAACAAGTACCTCCATAGATGCCCCAATCATGTGTCAGTAACATGCCCCCCAATCATGTGCCAATAACAAGTGCCCCCATAGATGCCCCCAATCATGTGCCAGTAACAAGTTCCCCCATAGATGCCCCCAATCATGTGCCAGTAACAAGAGCCACATATATACCCCAAATAATGTGCCAGTAACAAGCACCCCCATAGATTCCCCCCAATCATGAGCCAATTACAAGTGCCCCCATAGATTCCCCCCAATCATGGGCCAGTAACAAGTGCCTCCATAGATGCCCCCCAATATTGTGCCAGTAACAAGTGCCCCCATAGATGCCCCCCAATCATGTGCCAGTAACAAGTGCGCCCATAGATGCCCCTCAATCATGTGCCAGTAACAAGTGCCCGCATAGATGCCCACCAATCATGTGCCAGTAACAGGTGCCCCCATAGATGCTCCCCAATCATGTGCCAGTAACAAGTTCCCCCATAGATGCCCCCCAATCATGTGCCAGTAAGTAGTACCATATAAAAAAATAAACACTTATACTTACCCCCATCAGGCTGGCAGCGATGCAGGCCTCTTCCGGCCTATGTCCAGCGCTGTACGGCTCAGGCGCCGCCGCCTGCATCGGCCTCTAATAGGCTGTAAGCCTAGTGCCTGCAGCCTATCAGAGGAACGGGGAAGGGAGACACCCCGCCTCTGAGGACGGCGATTCAGATGACTATGGAGATGAGAGCTTCCACAATGGAAGCGCTCATCTCCCTGTGCCCTGCCGCCGCCCCCCACTTGTCACCAGGGCCACGCTGCCTGGGGCGATCGCCTCACTTTTCCTAATTGGCGGTGCGGCCCTGCTAGCGCCCCCTGGAATTTTGCGCCGGTGCAATGCCCCCCCCCAGGCTACCCTACTGACCAGCGGGGCTCAAGAGGTAGCTGCCTCGGGCCCCCCAGGAGCAACTGGGCCTGGGCAGCTGCCCCTTTTGCCCCGCGTTAAAGATGGCCCTGTATATATTGTGACACAGTGAAGGGTATGGTCTGGGAGGACAGGTATTTTCCTCCCAGTGTGTGCTGCTGGGCTGATTTGCAGCCAGGTGGGGTCAAACACCGGACTGGATTTTAAGTGCCGGTCCGGGTTTTGACAACACCTAGCTGTCTTTAAAAGACAGCTGGGCTCAGCAGCAAAGAGTCTCTGTTTTGGGATCTCAGGCATGGTGCCGTGCTAAAGGACTGAGAGCCGCACGCTGGGAAACCGGACCCCTAAAGCCTGCTGTGGACCGCTGTGGCCTGTTTCTACCGGCCAACAAGGTAATATTTTTGTTCTGTGGACTTTGCATTGTGTGAACTAACACCAAGATTGTACAGAGTCGTTTTACTTTTGCCTTATGTGTGAATAAACACTGAAAGTTTTGCTTTACAAACTTGTTTTTGCCTCTGTATTGCGTCCGCTTACCCTGCCTACCAGAGCAAATCCCACTATATATATATATATATATATATATATATACACTGCTCAAAAAAATAAAGGGAACACTTAAACAACACAATGCAACACCGAGTCAATCACACTTCTGTGAAATCAAACTGTCCACTTAGGAAGCAACACTGAGTGACAATCAATTTTACATGCTGTTGTGCAAATGGGATAGACAATAGGTGGAAATTATAGGCAATTAGCAAGACACCCCCAATAAAGGAGTGGTTCTGCATGTGATGACCACAGACCACTTCTCAGTTCCTATGCTTCCTGGCTGATGTTTTGGTCACTTTTGAATGCTGGCGGTGCTTTCACTCTAGTGGTACCATGAGACGGAGTCTACAACCCACACAAGTGGCTCAGGTAGTGCAGCTTATCCAGGATGGCACATCAATGCGAGCTGCGGCAAGAAGGTTTGCTGTGTCTGTCAGCGTAGTGTCCAGAGCATGGAGGCGCTACCAGGAGACAGGCCAGTACATCAGGAGACGTGGAGGAGGCCGTAGGAGGGCAACAACCCAGCAGCAGGACCGCTACCTCCGCCTTTGTGCAAGGAGGAACAGGAGGAGCACTGCCAGAGCCCTGCAAAATGACCTCCAGCAGGCCACAAATGTGCATGTGTCTGCTCAAACGGTCAGAAACAGACTCCATGAGGGTGATATGAGGGCCCGACGTCCACAGGTGGGGGTTGTGCTTACAGCCCAACACCGTGCAGGACGTTTGGCATTTGCCAGAGAACACCAAGATTGGCAAATTCGCCACTGGCGCCCTGTGCTCTTCACAGATGAAAGCAGGTTCATACTGAGCACATATGACAGACGTGACAGAGTCTGGAGACGCCGTGGAGAACGTTCTGCTGCCTGCAACATTCTCCAGCATGACCGGTTTGGCATTGGGTCAGTAATGGTGTGGGGTGACATTTCTTTGGAGGGCCGCACAGCCCTCCATGTGCTCGCCAGAGGTAGCCTGACTGCCATTAGGTACCGAGATGAGATCCTCAGACCCCTTGTGAGACCATATGCTGGTGCGGTTGGCCCTGGGTTCCTCCTAATGCAAGACAATGCTAGACCTCATGTGGCTGGAGTGTGTCAGCAGTTCCTGCAAGACGAAGGCATTGATGCTATGGACTGGCCTGCCCGTTCCCCAGACCTGAATCCAATTGAGCACATCTGGGACATCATGTCTCGCTCTATCCACCAACGTCACGTTGCACCACAGACTGTCCAGGAGTTGGCAGATGCTTTAGTCCAGGTCTGGGAAGAGATCCATCAGGAGACCGTCCGCCACCTCATCAGGAGCATGCACAGGCGTTGTAGGGAGGTCATACAGGCACGTGGAGGCCACACACACTACTGAGCCTCATTTTGACTTGTTTTAAGGACATTACATCAAAGTTGGATCAGCCTGTAGTGTGTTTTTCCACTTTAATTTTGAGTGTGACTCCAAATCCAGACCTCCATGGGTTGAAAAATGTGATTTCCATTTTTTTATTTTTGTGTGATTTTGTTGTCAGCACATTCAACTATGCAAAGAACAAAGTATTTCAGAAGAATATTTAATTAACTCAGATCTAGGATGTGATATTTTTGTGTTCCCTTTATTTTTTTGAGCAGTGTATATTGTGGTAAGGTGAACAGAAAAGTGTATGGTAAAGTCCTGGAAGGGGTGTATATCCCACCCAGCTTCCTCAACTGGGTGAGGTAAATTAAATCCAGAAGGTTAAAATGGTCTCAGCAATGTGTAGGTTGCTAAGACAGTTTTGTTAAGTTTATGGGCTGGATTTTATTGGACTGGGAGAAGGTAGGATTGGTAGAGGGACCTCCCCAGTCCACCCCATTCAGGGACAGGTTTTTCCCTAGCCTGAGGGATCCCAGCTGAAGCCAGCTGGGATCATCAAGGGGAAATAAAGCACAGTCCATGCTGTCAGTCTGGGGAGAGTAATGCCTGGAGAAAGTCTGGGAAGCTGGCTGCCCCGCTGGCTAGCGAAACCGGATTCTCTGTGTGAACTGTGTTCAATAGGTGAGTTAGGAACTTCACTGTATTAGCCAGAGCCCAGACGGGCAGGTGTTTATTTTAGTTTTGTAGTTTTACCTTACCCAGTGAATTATAACTGGTGTTGCCTGTATTGCCGGAGTGTGATAAATAAAGCAACATTTGGACTTTAACCCTGTGGTCTGCAAGAGAATCTATCATCGCCGCCCTACCTGAGAGTGTAACCCCTTACAATATATTTGGTATGATACAGATGTATGCAGTGAAAGGATTTGTGTCTAGGACAACATTGAGGTTATGCTGCAATCTATATCTTTGCAATGAATATCTTTGCGGCCCGGCAAAGATGCAGCATCGCAGACTGCTATGTATGAGCCGGGAGAGGGGCTGGAGTCCATAACTAGGGGCGGGGCCCGGTGCAGTCACTGTACTCTTACACCGGGCCCCGCCGCTCACCAAAGTATTTATAAACGTGAATCCTTATCCTGTTATTAAGTTGAACTAACGCTGCCCTCTCCCATGTTCCCATGTTCCCCTGTATCCCCATAGCACTTACTTAAGCTTCAATAGCAGGCAGAGCGGACGGCAGCAGTAACGTCACTCACTGACGTCGAGCGCCTGCTCCGCCCACTTTATGAATGAAGCAGGCGGAGCAGACGCGCGACGTCAGTGAGTGACGTTACTGGTGCCGTCCGCTCTGCCTGCTATGGAAGCTTAAGTAAGTGCTGTGGGGATACAGGGGAACAGGGGAACATGGGAGAGCGCAGCGTTAGTTCAACTTAATAACAGGATAAGGATTCACTTCGGTGAGCAGAGGGCCGGTGTATTGGGGGACACTGTTATGAGGGGGATCTGTGGATGGCATATAGCAGTGTCATCCACAGATCCCCCCCATAACAGTTCCATCCACAGATCCCCCCACCTCATAACAATGCCATCCACAGATATCCCACCCCATAGCAGTACCATCCACAGATATCCCACCCCATAACAGTTCCATCCACAGATCCCCCACCTCATAACAATGCCATCCACAGATCCCCCATAACAGCACCATCCACAGATCCCCCACCCCATAACAATGCCATCCACAGATCCCCCCACCCCATAACAATGCCATCCACAGATATCCCACCCCATAGCAGTACCATCCACAGATCCCCATAACAGTGCCATCCACAGATCCCCCATAACAGTGCCATCCACAGATCCCCTATAACAGTGCCATCCACAGATCCCCCATAACAGCACCATCCACAGATCCCCCATAACAGCGCCATCCACAGATCCCCCATAACAGCGCCATCCACAGATCCCCCCATAACAGTGCCATCCACAGATCCCCCATAACAGTGCCATCCACAGATCCCCCACATGACAGTGCGTCATCCACAGATCCCCCATAATAGTGTCATGCACAGACCACCATTAATTCAAAGCCCACCAAAAGCACAACTTTTGGTTAAAAATATTTTTTTCTTATTTTCCTCCTCAAAAACCTAGGTGCGTCTTATAGTGAAGTTTAATATTTGTATATATACAGGGAGTGCAGAATTATTAGGCAAGTTGTATTTTTGAGGATTAATTTTATTATTGAACAACAACCATGTTCTCAATGAACCCAAAAAAACTCATTAATATCAAAGCTGAATATTTTTGGAAGTAGTTTTTAGTTTGTTTTTAGTTTTAGCTATTTTAGGGGGATATCTGTGTGTGCAGGTGACTATTACTGTGCATAATTATTATGCAACTTAACAAAAAACAAATATATACCCATTTCATATATTTATTTTTACCAGTGAAACCAATATGACATCTCAACATTCACAAATATACATTTCTGACATTCAAAAACAAAACAAAAACAAATCAGTGACCAATATAGCCACCTTTCTTTGCAAGGACACTCAAAAGCCTGCCATCCATGGATTCTGTCAGTGTTTTGATCTGTTCACCATCAACATTGCGTGCAGCAGCAACCACAGCCTCCCAGACACTGTTCAGAGAGGTGTACTGTTTTCCCTCCTTGTAAATCTCACATTTGATGATGGACCACAGGTTCTCAATGGGGTTCAGATCAGGTGAACAAGGAGGCCATGTCATTAGATTTTCTTCTTTTATACCCTTTCTTGCCAGCCACGCTGTGGAGTACTTGGACGCGTGTGATGGAGCATTGTCCTGCATGAAAATCATGTTTTTCTTGAAGGATGCAGACTTCTTCCTGTACCACTGCTTGAAAAAGTGTCTTCAAGAAACTGGCAGTAGGACTGGGAGTTGAGCTTGACTCCATCCTCAACCCGAAAAGGCCCCACAAGCTCATCTTTGATGATACCAGCCCAAACCAGTACTCCACCTCCACCTTGCTGGCGTCTGAGTCGGACTGGAGCTCTCTGCCCTTTACCAATCCAGCCACGGGCCCATCCATCTGGCCCATCAAGACTCACTCTCATTTCATCAGTCCATAAAACCTTAGAAAAATCAGTCTTGAGATATTTCTTGGCCCAGTCCTGACGTTTCAGCTTGTGTGTCTTGTTCAGTGGTGGTCGTCTTTCAGCCTTTCTTACCTTGGCCATGTCTCTGAGTATTGCACACCTTGTGCTTTTGGGCACTCCAGTGATGTTGCAGCTCTGAAATATGGCCAAACTAGTGGCAAGTGGCATCTTGGCAGCTGCACGCTTGACTTTTCTCAGTTCATGGGCAGTTATTTTGCGCCTTGGTTTTTCCACACGCTTCTTGCGACCCTGTTGACTATTTTGAATAAAACGGTTGATTGTTCGATGATCACGCTTCAGAAGCTTTGCAATTTTAAGAGTGCTGCATCCCTCTGCAAGATATCTCACTATTTTTGACTTTTCTGAGCCTGTCAAGTCCATCTTTTGACCCATTTTGCCAAAGGAAAGGAAGTTGCCTAATAATTATGCACACCTAATATAGGGTGTTGATGTCATTAGACCACACCCCTTCTCATTACAGAGATGCACATCACCTAATATGCTTAATTGGTAGTAGGCTTTCGAGCCTATACAGCTTGGAGTAAGACATGCATAAAGAGGATGATGTGGTCAAAATACTAATTTGCCTAATAATTCTGCACGCAGTGTATATATAGGTCTCACTTGTGTTATTGGGCAACGGGATGTTGGGGGTCAGCAGTCATGAAACAACAATGTTGTTCTATGAAAATGTACGATTTATTATTTTTTTTTTTGATGCGGCCCACATAAACTTAAATTTTGTTTTTTTGGCCCATGTTAGCCTTTGAGTTTGACATGCTTGCACTAGAAGGTCCTTAAAGGGTTTTATGGGAATTTTATACTGATGACCTATCCTCTGGTTAGATCATCAGTATCTGATCGGTGAGGCTCCGATACCTGGGACCCCCACCGACAGGGGCGGAGCTATAGAGGAATCAGGGGAAGCAGCTGCTTTGGGGCTTGAACTCAGAAGGGGCCTATCCAGGAGGAGGACTAAAATATTTTATTGTCAGGCCTCCCTCAACCGTATTATACAATGATGATATATACAGTGAAACAGACTGATTGGCTGCTGGGCCTGGTCTGGGAGAGTTATCTTAAAGAGGACCTTTCACTAGTTTAAAAACTAAAAACTAACTATATCAGTGGGCAGAGCGGCGCCCAGGGGTCCCCCTGCACTTACTAGTATGTCTGGGCGCCGCTCCGTTCGCCCTGTATAGGCTCCGGTGTCTGCAGCTCCCTCTGTTGTACTGGGCAGAGTTTTTGTATTAGGGTTGTCCCTTGCTGCAGCGCTGGCCAATCGTAGCGCACAGCTCATAGCCTGGGACCCGAATACAAAAACTCTGCCCAGTACAACAGAGGGAGCTGCAGACACCGGAGCCTATACCGGCTGAACGGAGCGGCGCCCAGACATACTAGTAAGTGCAGGGGGGCCCCTGGGCGCCGCTCTGCCCACTGATATAGTTAGTTTTTAAACTAGTGAAAGGTCCTCTTTAACTAGCCACAGGATTGAGGGTTGCATGGGAGGAAGGGGTTTCCGAGGGGGAAACCCGTTCATTTCTAGTTACGCCACTGCCTGAGGATGAGCTGTTTGAGGTGGCAGCAGTGCTACTGTGAGTGCCGCAGCATTCTCTCAGCTTTTTCTAGGCCAGTGTCGACACTTTCATCGATCATGCACTACAAACAAAAATATCAGGTCCCATAGTCCAAAAACGTCAACGCTGATATAATAAGTCTGTTTTCATGGAGACAGGTGTGTAGATGCTGTACAATCAAGACTGTGATTTTAGATGATGCACACATTGTAGCTGGCCAGCTAAGACCTGTCCTAGGTTGCTAGTATAGCTCATATGTGGTCTGGGGGATTAGCTCTTTTCCAGGGTCATTCTCACAGATACCTTGCCAGACAACAAATTCTCGTGTCCAAACAGTGTATTTATTTTAACACCAGCACACACAAAACAATACAAATGAACACCTGCCCGTCTAGGCTCTCACTAAACATAAATAATTTCACTACCTCAGCAAAAGTGCCATTCACACCCTGTTAACCAACATGCAGCTTTTCCAGCTTCTCAGGTAGTATCAAGTCCAGTACCTTCTGAGGGTAGGGGTCTAGCAGTCCTCCCGACTCTGACCTAGCAACCCTACTTTCCCAGGCGTCACTGCGTCCCCCAAAGTCCAGGCTATCACCTAGCCTCGTGGCCCCTCAGCCTCCCTGGCTGAGACCACTCCAAACCTCTGCAGGTCTCTGGTCTCGGATAACACACTGGGAGGTGCTTTATCTCAGCCTGATTAGAGCAGGCCTCACCTGCGATTACCTCAGGTAAAAGGGAATACCCGTGTCGGAAGGGTGTGGACTGGCAGCTCCCTCTACCAAGCCTAACTGCCAGTCCAAGTAAAATTCAGCCCAGAAACTATGCTTTTGCTGAGACCACTGCCACTCTCTGGATTTTCTGTCAAACCCATCTGAGGTACCCGAGTGGGACAACACGCCTTCCAGCACTGTACACCTTATAAACCTGCCAATAGCCTTAATACAGTTCCTTTTGAAGACAAAAGCAGAGTTATTTACTGTGACTTCATGTTTGGATGTCATATACAGTGCTGCCCATAATTATTCATACCCCTGGCAAATTTTGACTTAGTTACTTTTATTCAACCAGCAAGTAATTTTTTTGACAGGAAATGACATAGGTGTTTCCCAAAAGATAATAATATGATGTACAAGAGGCATTATTGTGGAAAAAAAAAACATTTCTCAGCTTTTATTTACATTTGAGCAAAAAGTGTCCAGTTCAAAATTATTCATACCCTTTTCAATAATCAATAGAAAAGCCTTTATTGGCTATTACAGCAATCAAACGCTTCCTATAATTGCAGACTAGCTTTTTGCAGGTCTCCACAGGTTTTTTTGCCCATTCATCTTTAGCAATGAGCTCCAAATCTTTCAGGTTGGAGGGTCTTCTTGCCATCACCCTGATCTTTTTTATATATATTTTTTTTAATTTTAATACAAAGTATAAGAGAAATGCATCAAAACAAAAGGAACAGCTACATACAGGACAGCCATTGTAGACAACAATCAACTACCCTATAAGAAAATACAATATCCTACATATTTTATGCATATCACATTAGATTCCGGATTTATATCCACAAAATAAAACTATACACCCCCCTCTTCCCCAATTGTCTGTTGTCACTACAGCTCTATCAAACACAGTTATAAGTACACTATAAATTATGTCTAAAGGGTCACATGTGCCGCTCTCCGTTTCCTTTCCATATCCTCATAAATTTGAGTTTTTCGAAAATACTATATCCATTCATTTATTGAGGGTAGGGAGACAGATTCCCAATACTTAATTAAGATAACTTTTTCCACCATCAGACCCCTCATCCAAATCTGTCTGCCCTGAACCGGACCAACCGTGTCTGGGGCATAATATCCCAGCATCACCGTTAGCCCCCCAGGGTTATAAGAAGAAGAAGAAGTCTCCCTTTGTAGGAATACAATGACCTGTTCCCAATACCATTTTAATTTGCTACAGTCCCAAAGTAAATGGGCAAAATCCGCGTTCACACATCCACATTTTGGACAGCAGCATTCTCGGCCTATATTTTGCGGAAATTTCGCTTGGACTTTTGGCGTATGGTACAGTTGGTGCTTAAATTGAATTAATCTATGAGCGTTAGAGATTGTGGCCTTTCTTACATTCCTGTAAATACTAGTCCAGTGCAGCGGAAGACAACACAACTCTTGCTCCCACTTATCTGGGCTTTTAAATACAGTTATGGTTGCTAATACCATTCGAAGTTTGCAATATAAACTGGCTATCTTGACCCTCTCATCTATCTGAGCAAAACAGTAATCAAAAAATAAATTCTCCCATGGAAAAATATAGCCTTTGTTGCTAGAGGCCTCATATGCGTGTTGTAAGCATAAATACCTGTCACGGATCAGAGTGGGGGTAACTCTAATCCGTGTGATGTTAAACGCATGGAAGCTGCTCGGCCAGGACAACAGAATAGGGAGCAGGTCACCTCCTAACACATCCCTAAATCTGACCCTGACTCCTAGCTGAATGAGCCAACCCTGATGGTAGGAAGGCTCATCCTCAGGAACCTCGGGTCCCTACTAACCCTCAAGGGATCCCTGAACTAGGAGCTGGGTAAGACAAACCTGTTCCTCCTAGATGCGGACGAACAGGAGTCTCACTGGCCAACCTGCAAAAAAGGGGAAACATAAACAGCCTACGGATATGGCAGGTGAGTGAAAGCACTTCCACACCTACCTGCCACAGACACACTGACTGGATCCCGTGCTCACAAGCTGATGTCCACACCAAACATAAAAGGACACAGCATACACACATAAACACACAGGAACCCAGATCCATAGCTGCACTAAGAATAAACACCAACATAAAGCATAACATCACCACATGTTTTTATGACCACAAGGGTGGCAGATGGTATAAGAAACCAGGAGGATGACTCCAGCTACAACAAGGCTGGAGTACCCCTCAGCTACAGGTCTCAGCAGAGGCTAAATAGCCCAAGTGGCCACACCCACACACTGGAAAGGGAATTAACCCTTCCAAGGCCAGACAGGGTAGTGAAGCCACTTAAAGGGAAAAGGGCAAATAAACACCACACTCCACCTGTTACCGCCGGCAACGGCATGCGTGGCAACCATGTCCTGGGAACCAGCCAGCAGTCCGAGACACTGCCACCACATGCACACAACACCACACATTGCCGGGGACAACCGCAAGTGAAGGGAAGTGTCAAAGTGCACACATACATAAACCTCGTGCACAACACAAAGGGAAAGTGCACACCATACAGACAAAAGGCACACCTACAAAGACAGGTTGCCAGGTACAACCGCATGCCCTAAACAGCAAGCTGCCTAGCAACAGCTCAGGCTGCTATACTGTGACTAACATCATGTTGCCAGCGGCAAGCACACGTGAGGCCATATACTTCAGCCCTCACCTTTGATTGAACACAAGACCAGACCGTGGCAACAGCATGCAGGTCCAGGAGTCACGACCATGAGCAAGGTCGTGACAATACCTAAACAGATCTAGTGGTGTGCTATCAATGAAATTAAATTCTTGATGAGATTTAAAATGTCTCAAAGAAAAAAGGTGACCTACAGTAACAACCCCCTTACGGAGCCAATAAGTAAAGTTTGTGATTTTGAGGAATTCCACCAGGTTCCTGTTTTCCCACAGAGGGGGGAGAACAAAAGAATGCAAGACTTTGAGTATCATCTTAAGCTTATTCCAGACTCTCTGTAGGGTCCAGGGTATCAATAGGGACTTCCTCAAACCCAAATAACCAGATTCCAAACAAGTGAAAATATTCTCTATTGGTTTATCCATAGCCTGGATCATATATTGTGAAAGTAAACTCTCTTTAAAATTACATCGCTGAATTTGTGCACATAAATAATATCCTTGAAAGAAAGGGAGTGATAGCCCACCGTCTGATTCCGACAACCATAGATATCGTTGTTTTATATGCACCCTCTTCCTTCCCCATATTAGATCGTTAATAAGAGTCTCCAATCTATCGAAAAAAATCATCGATCCAAACCGGGGAAGCACACATCGGGTACATCACAACAGGCAGAATGATCATTTTGACCAGTGCTATTCGATCAGTCTGAGCCAGTATCAATTTCTGCCACGTGCATATTTTAGACTTAACTTTATTCAAAGCCGGGGCCAAATTAAGCTCAAAAAATCTATTTATGGGAACCCCAATCCTCACCCCCAAATAGTCCAAAGTTTTATTGGGAGAGAGGACCCGAACTCCACTGCCCTCATCTACGGCCTTGCGGTTCAGCGGGAGGAGCGATGACTTAGTCCAGTTAATCAAATAGCCCGACAATTTGCCGAATTCCTCTATTGCTTCCATCACATAGGGAAGGATTTTCCATCCCTGATCCAAGAACAAAATAACATCATCGGCATAGAGACTTACTTTATCGCTCACTCCTGCCACCCCAAAGCCATCTATACCGTTATCTGATCGAATCTTACAGGCTAACTGTTCAATAAATAGAGCAAAAAGGAGGGGAGAAAGGGGACACCCCTGTCTCATCCCTCGCAACATCGTAACAGGGGAAGAACTTATACCGTTAATGTTAATGCGAGCTGTCGGCTGTTCATATAGCATTTGAGTCATTTCTATAAATACATTCCCCAAGCCAAAGGAAGACATAGTAGACCACAAAAAAGACTACTCCATCCTGTCAAACGCTTTTGCGCCATCTAAAGACCGGATGGAGTGGTCTATACTACCCCAACAGAGAGGTTCAGGTACACCCTATAAAGACTCATCTATATTTGCCGACCCAGAATTAATCCTGTCTGGTTGGGATGAACCAGAGAGGCAATGACCTTCTTCAGACGATTAGCCAGGATTTTTGCAAAGATTTTGTAATCTGTGTTTAAGAGTGATATGGGTCTATATGACCCCATATCACATATATCTTTATCCTTTTTCAAGACCAAAGTGATCACCGCCTCTCTAAATGATGGAGGTAAAGACCCAAATAGACAGGACTCAATCAACACCCGCAAAAGGATAGGAAGAAGTGAATTAGCGTGGTACCTATACAATTCGAACGGTAAGCCGTCCGGCCCTGGAGATGATTTATATTTCAGCAATGGGAGTGTTGATTGTAGCTCCTCTAAAAGAATGGGGCGATCCAGCATCTCGCTGTCCTGGGGATCTAACTGGGGGAGCCCCAATTGTTGTAGGTATTGACCCATATCATCACAGCTAGGAGTAGGGTCGGACAAATAGAGAGAGGAATAGTATTTCACAAACTCCTCCCTAATCATCTCAGGGGACCTCACCCTATTACCCTTTGGGTTCCTAATCTCCCTTATACTAGTAGCATCTCTCTGGTTGGCAACTAACCTAGCTAAGAATTTACCAGTTTTACCCGATTCACAGAAGCGGTTTTGGCCTTGGAAAAGAAATTTATGTTGCGCTTTACTGTACACAAGTATCTTGAACTGCGAATTGGCCTCCCTTAGCTGGGTCATACATTGTTCATTATAGTTATCGGCCAGTACACCCTGTAAGTTCCTGATTGTCTCTATCAACTGTTGCTCCTTTCGGCGCAATTCAGATCTGTACCTGTTAATTTTAGTAAAATATAAGCCCCTTATATGGGCCTTCAATGCATCCCACACATAATGTATATGCGTAGAGCCTACATTGAAGACCCAAAATTCCTGTATATCAAGATCAATCAAATGTTGCTCCGCTATCACATCAAACCAGTGCGAATTCAATTTAAAAATTCTACCTGGGGATGGGATGTCCACCTCCCTGAAAGAAAGCAAAACAGGGGAGTGATCTGAGATTCCATGGGGTTCATACTTCATTTTCATAATTTGGTGACTCAAATCTTGACTTGCGAAAGCCAGATCAATACGAGACATTGACCCATAGGACTGACTAAAGCACGAGAAGATTTTCTTATCACCATAGAGGTGGCGCCAGATATCAACCAGCCCCAGCTCCTGGCAAATAGTACCCAAAGGAGCACAGGTCCGACTTCGCTCAGAGGAGGTGGAAAAGCGGTCTAACTTAGGATCAGGGACAGAGTTAAAGTCTCCGGCAACTAATAATAAGCATTGATTTTTTGTAGCTATATATTTGGATAATATAGAAAAAACTGTAGATTTGTACGGTGGAGGGATATAAATAAACGCAAATATAATCTCCTGCCCATTCCAAAACCCATGCAAGAAAACAAATCTCCCTTCTTTGTCAATCATGCTATCAACCGGTTGAAACTCCATCCCACGGTGTATATATACGTTGACTCTTCTTGCATATGAGGAGAAGTAAGCATGATATTCTAAAGTAGCCCATTTTCTTTTCAATGTATACAGCCTATCTACTGATACATGCGTTTCTAATAGTACAACAATAGCCGGCAGATGACGGGCCACAAGGTCAAACACCACCGTCCTCTTAACTCTGTCTCTCAAACCTCTCACGTTCCAGAATAGAATGTTACGTACCATAAATTATGGATAGAGTCAAGACCCACTCTCCCCTCTAGGAGAGAGACACGTGAGTACAAAGAGCCAATGACGACAGCCAATCCCTCCCTTATACCCACCCCCACGAAACCCTACAACATGGTTAATAAGGGATACCACATTACCTATCAACCTCTTTCCAAGCTCCCTCCTCCCAACATTTACACTCTGCATTATAGCCCCGTCGAGTCCAACCATTTGACAAGAACATTATTCATACCCTTCTCAATAATCAATAGAAGAGCCTTTATTGGCTATTACAGCAATCAAATGCTTCCTATAATTGAAGACCAGCTTTTTGCATGTCTCCACAGGTATTTTTGCCCATTCATCTTTAGCAATGAGCTCCAAATCTTTTGGGTTTTCTTCTTGCCATCACCCTGATCTTTAGCTCCCTCCACAGATTCTCAATTGGATTCAAGTCTGGACTCTGGCTGGGCCACAAAACGTTAATGTTGTTGTCTGCTAACCATTTCTTCACCACTTTTGCTGTGTGTTTTGGGTCATTGTCATGCTGAAATGTCCACTGGTGCCCAAGGCCAAGTTTCTCTGTAGACTGCTTGATGTTGTCATTGAGAATCCTCATGTATTGCTCTTTTTTTTGATGGTGCCGTTTACTGTGATTAGGTTCCCTAGTCCATTGGCTGAAAAACACCCCCACAACATTAGGTTCCCACCACCATGCTTGACAGTGGGGATGGTGTTCTTTGGGTTGAAGGCTTCTCCTTTTTTACGCCAACTGGACACTTTTTGCTCAAATATAAATAAAAGCTGAGAAATGTTTTTTTTCCCCCACAATAATGCTTCTTGTACATCGTCTTATTATCTTTTGGGAGACACCTATGTAATTTCCTGTCAAAAAATTACTTGCTGGTTGAATAAAAGTAACTTTAAGTCAAAATTTGCCAGGGGTATGAATAATTATAGGCAGCACTGTAACTGTTATATTTTGTGTTCACATAAGCAGAAAAAGATAATATGCCTTTAAAATTCATTTTGTAATGTAAGGTCAGTGACACAGCAGAAACAACAGAAAGCATGGTGTTAATCGGTTGTTACTGGGCAGAAGTCTAGACCAATCACAGCCAGCTTCTCACACAGCAAGAGTTTTCACCAATCACATCCAGCCTCACACCCAACCTGTCTGGGAATTCCCCCAGCTCCTGCTGCTAGAATCATTATTCACCAGAGACAGGAGCTGAAAAGACATTCACTCCACTGAGAGCTGAGTTTTATGAGAACAAGAGGCCAATATAGGTATTTAAAACAGTTATATAATGTTCATATTGTTAGTATTGTGTTTAGAACTGTATACTGAACTAGATATATATGTTTACTTACAGTTCCACCAATTGCAACCATACAAATTCAATTGCAACCATACAATTGCAAGCATTCAGATTCCATATTGCAATCCAAATTGCATACAACCATACCAGATCATACTCAACCAATCTGCAAATAATCACTGCTAACTGCATACTGCAAGTGAACTATTAGTTAGACCTCAGATATACAGGGAGTGCAGAATTATTAGGCAAGTTGTATTTTTGAGGATTAATTTTATTATTGAACAACAACCATGTTCTCAATGAACCCAAAAAACTCATTAATATCAAAGCTGAATATTTTTGGAAGTAGTTTTTAGTTTGTTTTTAGTTTTAGCTATTTTAGGGGGATATCTGTGTGTGCAGGTGACTATTACTGTGCATAATTATTAGGCAACTTAACAAAAAACAAATATATACCCATTTCAATTATTTATTTTTACCAGTGAAACCAATATAACATCTCAACATTCACAAATATACATTTCTGACATTCAAAAACAAAACAAAAACAAATCAGTGACCAATATAGCCACCTTTCTTTGCAAGGACACTCAAAAGCCTGCCATCCATGGATTCTGTCAGTGTTTTGATCTGTTCACCATCAACATTGCGTGCAGCAGCAACCACAGCCTCCCAGACACTGTTCAGAGAGGTGTACTGTTTTCCCTCCTTGTAAATCTCACATTTGATGATGGACCACAGGTTCTCAATGGGGTTCAGATCAGGTGAACAAGGAGGCCATGTCATTAGATTTTCTCCTTTTATACCCTTTATTGCCAGCCACACTGTGGAGTACTTGGACGCGTGTGATGGAGCATTGTCCTGCATGAAAATCATGTTTTTCTTGAAGGATGCAGACTTCTTCCTGTACCACTGCTTGAAGAAGGTGTCTTCCAGAAACTGGCAGTAGGACTGGGAGTTGAGCTTGACTCCATCCTCAACCCGAAAAGGCCCCACAAGCTCATCTTTGATGATACCAGCCCAAACCAGTACTCCACCTCCACCTTGCTGGCGTCTGAGTCGGACTGGAGCTCTCTGCCCTTTACCAATCCAGCCACGGGCCCATCAAGACTCACTCTCATTTCATCAGTCCATAAAACCTTAGAAAAATCAGTCTTGAGATATTTCTTGGCCCAGTCTTGACGTTTCAGCTTGTGTGTCTTGTTCAGTGGTGGTCGTCTTTCAGCCTTTCTTACCTTGGCCATGTCTCTGAGTATTGCACACCTTGTGCTTTTGGGCACTCCAGTGATGTTGCAGCTCTGAAATATGGCCAAACTGGTGGCAAGTGGCATCTTGGCAGCTGCACGCTTGACTTTTCTCAGTTCATGGGCAGTTATTTTGCGCCTTGGTTTTTCCACACGCTTCTTGCGACCCTGTTGACTATTTTGAATGAAACGCTTGATTGTTCGATGATCACGCTTCAGAAGCTTTGCAATTTTAAGAGTGCTGCATCCCTCTGCAAGATATCTCACTATTTTTGACTTTTCTGAGCCTGTCAAGTCCTTCTTTTGACCCATTTTGCCAAAGGAAAGGAAGTTGCCTAATAATTATGCACACCTAATATAGGGTGTTGATGTCATTAGACCACACCCCTTCTCATTACAGAGATGCACATCACCTAATATGCTTAATTGGTAGTAGGCTTTCGAGCCTATACAGCTTGGAGTAAGACAACATGCATAAAGAGGATGATGTGGTCAAAATACTCATTTGCCTAATAATTCTGCACGCAGTGTACCTCTCAGAGAGATCATAAAGTGCTTAAATAACTTAAAGTGAGAGTACAGATACTCAAGAGAGAAATATATCCACCATTTTATGTTGAATGACAAGATTGAACAGTTGAGCCACCATCTTATGCATACCGCCATTTTGTGATATCTTTTCAACACGTGTTTTGTACATGAACTATCTGCTGCAGAGGCGGCAGTGTTATATATGAAGAAAAGTTGAAGTTAATAAAGAAGTTATTCCAAGAATTTGGTGTGCTCTTTAAACCTACTGTTTCCCTTGAATGGCGCTAGAGGAATTACAGAGTAATAGACAGTCTGGTTAGACTAAAAGTCAGATATCAAAATTCTTCTAATGCCACAGCGCAAAAGGCACTACATATATGGCGCCTGCCATACATATAACCAATTTATATGGCTGAATTCCATGATGACCTATGCTCAATATGATTTTGTACTGCAGCTACCCATCCTAGTATCCAGCACTGATTAGATGTGGTCATGCTATTTACCCATTAATCAAAGATTCAGTCACTGCACTATTGAACGGACTGTAAGAAAAAAATAATAATAATAACTTGGCAAGGAAGGCATTGTTATATAAGAACTGGTCATTGAATGGATTTCTAAAACTTTCCAAAAGTAAAATCGTCTACATGTACGGAGGTTGGCAGGTCATTAATATCAGATCTGCGAGGGTATGACTCCCAGCACCCATCACTGATCGAAATTTTACATATAAAAATAAACAAGAAAAAATAAACATTGTTGGTATCACCATGTCTGAACTTTCCAAATATAAAAGTATTTATCCCTCATGGTGACTGCCATAATGGGGAAAAAAAATCAAATGGCTGAATTGTCCTTTTTTGGTTGATTTGGCTCTCAAAGAAAATTGAATAAAAAGTGATCAAAAAGTCACACAAACTCAAAATGGTACCAAGAAAAAATACCGAATCACCCACATAAAAAGAGCCCTAAGGCTACTTTCACACTGGCGTTTCTGGGTCCACTTGTGAGATTCGTTTCAGGGCTCTCACAAGCGGCCCAAAACGGATCAGTTTAGCCCTAATGCATTCTGAATGGATAAGGATCCGTTCAGAATGCATCAGTTTGCCTCTGTTCAGCCTCCATTCCGCTCTGGAGGCGGACACCAAAATGCTGCTTGCAGCGTTTTGATGTCCGTCTGACGAAACTGAGCCAAACGGATCCATCCTGGGGACGGATCCGTTTTCACTGACACAATATGGTGCAATTGAAAACTGATCCGTCTCCCATTGACTTTCAGTGTAAGTCAAAACGGATCCGTTTGCATTATCATGAACAAAAAAATATATAAAATATATATATATATATATATATACAGTACAGACCAAAAGTTTGGACACACCTTCTCACTCAAAAAGTTTTCTTCATTTTCATAACTATGAAGGCATCAAAACTATGAATTAACACATGTGGAATTATATACATAACAAACAAGTGTGAAACAACTGAAAATATGTCATATTCTAGGTTCTTCAAAGTAGCCACCTTTTGCTTTGATTACTGCTTTGCACACTCTTGGCATTCTCTTGATGAGCTTCAAGAGGTAGTCCCCTGAAATGGTTTTCACTTCACAGGTGTGCCCTGTCAGGTTTAATAAGTGGGATTTCTTGCCTTATAAATGGGGTTGGGACCATCAGTTGCGTTAAGGAGAAGTCAGGTGGATACACAGCTGATAGTCCTACTGAATAGACTGTTAGAATTTGTATTATGGCATGAAAAAAGCAGCTAAGTAAAGAAAAACGAGTGGCCATCATTACTTTAAGAAATGAAGGTCAGTCAGTCAGCCGAAATATTGGGAAAACTTTGAAAGTAAGGGCTATTTGACCATGAAGGAGAGTGATGGGGTGCTGCGCCAGATGACCTGGCCTCCACAGTCACCGGACCTGAACCCAATAGAGATGGTTTGGGGTGAGCTGGACCGCAGAGTGAAGGCAAAAGGGACAACAAGTGCTAAGCATCTCTGGGAACTCCTTCAAGACTGTTGGAAGACCATTTCAGGGGACTACCTCTTGAAGCTCATCAAGAGAATGCCAAGAGTGTGCAAAGCAGTAATCAAAGCAAAAGGTGGCTACTTTGAAGAACCTAGAATATTACATATTTTCAGTTGTTTCACACTTGTTTGTTATGTATATAATTCCACATGTGTTAATTCATAGTTTTGATGCCTTCATAGTCATGAAAATAAAGAAAACTCTTTGAATGAGAAGGTGTGTCCAAACATTTGGTCTGTACTGTATATTTATTTTTTTTGTTCATGGTAATGCAAACAGATCCGTTCTGAATGGATACAAGCGTTTGCATTATAGGTGCGGATCCGTCTGTGCAGATACCAGACGGATCCGCACCTAACGCAGTTGTGAAAGTAGCCTTACACAGCTACATAGATAGACATATAAAAAAATTATGGGTGACAGGCTTCATTCACACGTCCGCAATTCTGTTCCACATTTTGCGGAATGGAATTGCGGACCCATTGATTTCTATGTGCTGCCTGGATCCGGAAGTGCGGATCCGCAATTACGTTCCCGAGAAAAAATAGAACATGTCCGCAATTGCGGACAAGATTAGGCATTTTCTTTTTATAGTGCCAGCGATGTGCGGTCCACAAAATGCGGTACGCACATTGCCGGTGTCTGTGTTTTGTGGATCCGCAAAACACATACGGATGTGTGAATGGACCCTAAAATAATTAACACGGAAGAGGACAGTATACTGCTACAGATGGATCTGGATAGATTGGAAGCTTGGGCAGATAAGTTTAACACTGACAAATGTAAGGTTATGCACATAGGTAGGAATAATACAAGTCACCCGTACATACTAAATGGTAAAAAACTCAGTAACACTGACATGGAAAAGGATCTAGGAATTTTAATAAACAGCAAACTAAGCAGTAAAAAACAGTGTCAGGCAGCTGCTGCCAAGGCCAATAAGATAATGGGTTGCATCAAAAGGCGGCATAGATGCCCGTGATGAGAACATATTCCTTCCACTTTACAAATCGCTAGTCAGACCACACATGGTGTACTGTGTACAGTTCTGGGCTCCTGTGAACAAGGCAGACATAGCAGAGCTGGAGAGGGTTCAGAGGAGGGCAACTAAAGTAATAACTGGAATGGGGCAACTACAGTACCCTGAAAGATTATCAAAATTAGGGTTATTCACTTTACAAAAAAAGACGACTGAGGGGAGATCTAATTACTATGTATAAATATATCAGGGGTCAGTACAGAGATCTATCCCATCATCTATTTATCCCCAGGACTGTGACTGTGACGAGGGGACATCCTCTGCGTCTGGAGAAAAGAAGGTTTGTACACAAACATAGAAGAGGATTCTTTACAGTAAGAGCAGTGAGACTATGGAACTCTCTGCCTGAGGAGGTGGTGATGGTGAGTACAATAAAGGAATTCAAGAGGGGCCTGGATGTATTTCTGGAGTGTAATAATATTACAGGTTATAGCCACTAGAGAGGGGTCGTTGATCCAGGGACTTATTCTGATTGCCCCCATTGTCTGACAGGTGCGGGTCCCACCTTTGGGTCCCGCACCTACACTGAGAACAGAGCGGGGAAGTTCCTATTCACTTGTATGGGAGAGGGCTTGGCGGTGGCCGGACCCCGGGAAACCTGGGGTCCACCAGCCCCCACTCTCCCTGCTCCTTTCTTGGCGTAGGTGCGGGTCCCAGAGGTGGGACCCGCACCTATCACAAAATGGGGGCATATCCTAGCCATATGCCCCCCATTGTCTGTGATAGGAATACCCCTTTAAGCATTAAAATATAACAAAAACTACCGGTGTTTGGTATCACTGTAATCACACTGACCACAGAACAAGGTTCTTATGTCAGTTTTAGGCTACTTTCACACTAGCGTTCGGGGCTCCGCTTGTGAGTTCCGTTTGAAGGCTCTCACAAGCGGCCCCGAACGTCCAGCCCTAATGCATTCTGAGTGGACACGGATCCGCTCAGAATGCATCAGTTTGGCACCGTTTGTCCTTTGCTCCGCTCAGCAGGCGGACCCCTGAACGCAGCTTGCAGCGTTCGGGTGTCCGCCTGGCCGTGCGGAGGCAAACGGATCCGTCCAGACTTTCAATGTAAAGTCAAAACGGATCCGTTTGCATTATCATGAACAAAAAAAAATAATAATACATTTTTATTTATTTTTTTTGTTCATGGTAATGCAAACGGATCCGTTCTGAACGGATCTAAGCGTTTGCATTATAGGTGCGGATCCGTCTGTGCAGATACCAGACGGATCCGCACCTAACGCAGGTGTGAAAGTAGCCTTAGCTCATGAATCGAGGAATTGTTTTGTTCATTTTCATCCCAACGCCAGAACATGATATGGTAAATGAAATTAGAAAATACAAGTTGCACTGCAAAATAACAAGACCTCATGGAGAACAGAAAAAAACATATGGCTTTTGGAAGGCAAGGGAGTAAAAAACTAAAACAAGAAAATGGAAAATGACTGAGACAACAGTCCACTACAGGATGCATCAAGGTCACCACGAGCACCTTTGGCGCTAAACATCTTGGGTTGATGATTTTCCCAAAATGTATATATGTCCAGATGGAGAGCAAACACACCAGATAACCTTTTGCTCAGAGCTTTTGTATATCATTGCATTCATCTTGGATTCAGCAGCCCTGCCATAAATTCCAGCTAAGTAAAGCTCTCGGGGTACAGCGCTATCTGATTATCTGATTCAATTGTCTTGAGGTTGTAGCTTTGTGGTGTTTAGTGAGTATCCTATCATGATCGTTTCTATTTGTCTGTGCCTGGACTATGTTAAGGCTGTTTTACGGTCCCTTTGCATGGGACGACAATCTAGCAGATTGTTGGGAAGGAAGCGTTCCTTCCCGACAATCTGCTGATCGCTAGCGGAGGAGATGCTGCATTTACATGCAGTGATCTCCTCCAGAGTATGGGGGGAAGCAATCACTCTACTCCATACTGTCTCGTTGTTTCCTTGGAGTAGATTGTGTTTACACAGCACAATCTGCCACTGGGACATGATGATCTTTTGTGCTGCACAAAAGATCCAATTACCCCATGAATGAGCATTTCGCTCGTTCATCGGATAATCGGCGGTGCATTTACACCACAAGATCATCCTAGTAACGCTTGCTAGCGATAATCTGTTCAATTGTCGGCCCGTGTAAAGGGCCCTTTAGACAGCCTGATTCTGCAGATGATTGTCGGGAAGGAAGCGTTCCTTCCCAGCAATGTGCTGCTCGCTAGAGGAGGAGACCGCTGCTATTACATGCAGAGATCTCCTCCTCAGCATGGGGAGGAGCGATCGCTAATGCCATCGCTTGTCCCCATGCTGTCTAGTTTTTTGCTGGCAACAGGTGGTGATTAGGGATGAGCGAACTTGTGTTTTCAAGTTCGGCGTACAAGGTTCGGGTTCTCTAAGTATTCCGTTATGGTCCGTGGTAGCGGAATCCATAACGAAATTCTTAGATAATCTGGACCTTGTACGCCAAACTTGAAAACACAAGTTGGCTCAACACTAGCTGTGATTAACAATGATTTTAAATTTTCCTGTGAACACTTGTTAACGATGAACTGGCCAAGAATCAGATAGTCTAAAACACCCTTTACACTTTTTCTCAAGATGGTTTCCCCTTCTGGACATTTACAGCATATCCACAGGATATGCTATAAATGTCCGATAGATGCAGGGCCCCACCTTTGGGACCTGCTCCTATCTCAAGAATGTTGAATTGGCTATCTTCGGAAGTGCTATTGAAGTGAATGAAGAGACCCGCATCCACCTCTCCATGCTTGGACGGGTGTCATGGGTCCCAGTTCTAGCAGAATTTCCTAGAGGCGCACATATTGGACTATTATGGCAAATCCTGTGGATATGCGATAAATATCCCGGATGGGACTACCCTTTTAAGGAGGCCATACATATTAAAGGGGTTCTCTGTTTAGTTGGCACTTACCCATCCCTTGCTCTGCAGATGCCACCATATCTGCTGCACTCACACAGGCTATGGGCTCTTCCATTCAAGTTCTGACCTGTTCAGCTGCATTTACTACTATGCAGCAGAACAGGAAGAAACGCACATACATCAAGTCAGGACCCAAGCAGAAGAGCCCGCAGCCTGTGTGAGGACAGCGGATATGTCAGGATCAGCGGACAGAGGGATGGGTAATTACCAATTAAAGGGATTGTCTCATCATGGACAATGGGGGCATATCGCTAGGACTGACTAACTAATTGTGTGCTGGTACCCCCACTTCCCTTCAACTAATGGTGTTGAGGGAAAGAAGGATCAGGCATGTTGAATGTCAATGCCCAATTCTTTTGTTTTCAAAACAGATAAGCCTGATACAAAATGGAATATTACTAAATGAACTGTTGGCATCACTGACGGAGGTGGGTGCCTGTCTAATCATATATACTCCTTTAAAGGGCATCTGTCAGCAGATTTGTACCTATGACACTGGCTGATCTGTTACATGTGCTCTTGGCAGCTGAAGGCATCTGTGTTATATGCAAATAAGCCTCTAGGAGCAATGAAGGCGGTGCTGTTACTCCTAGAGGCTCTACTTTCTCTGCAACTGCTGCACCCTCTGCACTTTGACAGGGCCAGGTGTGATGACATTTTCACTGCCTGGCCCTGTCAATCAAAACGTGCAGGGAACAGCAGTTGCAGAGAAAGCAGCACCTCTATGTGTATCAGTAACGCCCCTGTTACTCCTAGAGCCTCATTTACAGATATTAAAACATAATTTTTCTTAGCAATGTGGAGACATATGAACATGCACATGCAGCAGATCTGTTGATGAAAAATAGTCTACAGTTTTCAAACCAGCACTTGGATCTGAATACTGTAATTGTAATTGCATGTAATTAAAAATGTTGCATAGCTACTGAGTTATTCAGTAAAATGTATCTGTATAGCGCCACCTGCTGTTTGTCCTTTTTCGAATTTCTATGACCTGCTCACTGAGATGGCCGCACATGCTCAGTTTCATCCTTCAACTGCCTCCTGAGCTGTGATAGGGAGAGCTGAGACACGCCTCCTGAGTTGTGATAGGGAGAGCTGAGACACGTCCCCTGAGCTGTGATAGGGAGAGCTGAGACACGCCCCCTTATCTGCAGCAGAAAAGACACTCCCCCTGAGCTGTCAGCTTGATAGCAGTGGCTATGGGGCCCTACGCCACTAGGGGGCCCGTCCGACCGCATTCAAATTATTATTATTTTTTTTTTTTATTAACACACACAGACACTACACACAGGCAGCCAGGAGGTGGCATAACTACCGGGGAAGCAGCTGCTTCGGGGCCCGACAGTTTATTTTCAAGTTAGTTAAATATCGATGTCTTACTGTTCAGGGCCCCTTCACAGCAGCGGTCTTAATGTTCCCTCGCTAATGTGCTCTAATCTTACTGTATATACTAAAGTCTCCTGATGTGTCTGGGATTTGAACCCACAACCTCCAATGTATCAGTGTATCAGAGGCAAAGCATTAACCCTCACAGCCATAGAGAAGGCATTGCAACTGACTGAAAAAATTTGACACTTCTACTGTTATAGCTGGCTAAGTGTACATCTATACACATGACAGCTGCCCCAACACACCCAGCACTGCTATATCTCTATATGACAGCTATCCCAGCACACTCAGCTCTGCTATATCTCTATATCTCTATATATGAGCAGCTATGTGTATAGTGTATATGTGTACACTTAGCCAGCTATAACAGTAGAAGTCTCATAATTTTTCAGTCAGCAGCAAGGCAGCTGTTATGGTCTTGAGGGTAGGTGCTCTGCCTCTGATACAGAAGGTCGTGGGTTTGAATCCCAGCAGAAACCTTTTCTGAAATACAAGCAGTGACTCCATATATGGACATACAGGGCGGGACACAGGAAGAGGCTGCATCGCATCGCTGACATGGAGGTAAGTAGAAGTGTTTATTTTTCTTTTTTTTAATACCCGACTGTTACTGCCATGGGGGGAGCGTGGGGGGGGGGCACTTGATACTGGCACATGGGGGGAGGGGGGTTGGCACCTGACCTGATACTGGCACCTGGGGGGGGGGGGGGGGTTTGGCACCTGATACTGGCACATGGGGGGGGGGGGAGAGAGAGGCACCTGATACTGTGGATGGCACTGTTCAGGGGAGGGGGATCTGTGTATGGCACTATTTAGGGGAGTGTGGATGGCACTGTGGATGGCACTATTTAGGGGAGGGGGGATCTGTGGATGGCACTATTTAGGGGAGAGGGATCTGTGGATGGCACTATTTAGGGGAGAGGGATCTGTGGATGGCACTATTTAGGGGAGAGGGATCTGTGGATGGCACTATTTAGGGGAGGGGGGATCTGTTGATGGCACTATTTAGGGGAGGGGGGATCTGTGGATGGCACTATTTAGGGGAGGGGGGATCTGTTGATGGCACTATTTAGGGGAGGGGGATCTGTGTATGGCACTATTTAGGGGAGGGGGATCTGTGGATGGCACCATTTAGGGGAGAGGGATCTGTGGATGGCACTATTTAGGGGAGAGGGATCTGTGGATGGCACTATTTAGGGGAGAGGGATCTGTGGATGGCACTATTTAGGGGAGGGGGATCTGTGGATGGCACAGAGGGGGGGGGGGGCCCATAATTTTGTTTTGCTATGGGGCCCATGCATTTCTAGCTACGCCCCTGGACACGCCCCCTTAGCTGCAGCAGAAAAGACACTCCCCTGAGCTGTGATAGGGAGAGCTGAGACACGCCTCCTGAGCTGTGATAGGGAGAGCTGAGACACGCCCCCTTATCTGCAGCAGAAAAGACACTCCCCCTGAGCTGTCAGCTTGATATAAATCTAGCAGAGCAATGAATGTGGAGATCTCTGGAACCATGTGAGGTACAGGACTGGTTCTAGCTTTGTTAGAAAGAGATTGTCAGGTACTATATGATGTCTGATTTTTATTTTTTAGAATAATCATGGGATAACCCCTTTATTTAGCTGTTGGAGCATACGGCACCCTGGCTTTGTGTGTCGATCTTCTAGTTTACTTTTGACTGGGGTACGGATCGGGTGATGTGCGCCGTTGCATCTATTGACTGGCCTTAGCAGTGAAGTGTCCACAAGCGGCAGGTCACTGGTGGCTCAAGTGCCGCTTGGGGACATGTCACCGCTGAGGCCGGTCATTGCCTGCAGCAGAGCGTGTCACCCCCTCTTGTGCTGGACATTTACATGTGGGGACCAAAGTGCAGTGAAGAAAAGAACCAGGAATGAGTGTCTGGGAGCAGGCAAGAATGCTTCCACTGACAGGTCCCACTCAGTATATGTGTGTGGGGGATTATTTAAAATACTTGTAAATTGGATTACCCCTATAAGTCATATGTAAGTTGAACACATTGGGTACTATAACAGGTATAGTAAGTTTCCATGTCACAAGGATAGTGCTATACTAGTCATAGCTATAGTAAGAACTGTAAGCTCACACTCCAAATGTGAAGTGCCCCTCTTCCTGTTCCCAGTGCACTTATTGTTTCAGTTGGGGTGAGGAGATTAGTGCCTACCATACACTGCTGGTGCTGCTTAACCCATAGGGTAACATAGTACGTAAGTACAATTGAAAAGACATGTCAATCATGATCTGGACATTATTTTAATACCTTTGGATCTCCTTATGGGTGACATCAGGCCGCTCCCATACCCATTAGATTGCTGGTGGACCCTGTGGATATAGTGAGACTGATGACATACAGTCAGGTCCATAAATATTGGGACATCGACACAATTCTAACATTTTTGGCTCTATACACCACCACAATGGATTTGAAATGAAAGACTGTCAGCTTTAATTTGAGGGTATTTACATCCAAATCAGTTGAACGGTGTAGGAATTACAACAAGTGCCACCCACTTGTTAAGGGGCCAAAAGTAATGGGACAGAATAATAATCATAAATCAAACTTTCACTTTTTAATACTTGGTTGCAAATCCTTTGCAGTCAATTACAGCCTGAAGTCTGGAACGCGTAGACATCACCAGACGCTGGGTTTCATCCCTGGAGATGCTCTGCCAGGCCTCTACTGCAACTGTCTACAGTTCCTGCTTGTTCTTGGGGCATTTTCCCTTCAGTTTTGTCGTCAGCAAGTGAAATGCATGCTCAATCGGATTCAGGTCAGGTGATTGACTTGCCCATTGCATAACATTCCACTTCTTTCCCTTAAAAAAACTCTTTGGTTGCTTTTGCAGTATGCTTTGGGTCATTGTCCATCTGCACTGTGAAGCGCCGTCCAATGAGTTCTGAAGCATCTGGCTGAATATGAGCAGATAATATTGCCTGAAACACTTCAGAATTCATCCTGCTGCTTTTGTCAGCAGTCACGTCATCAATAAATACAAGAGAACCAGTTCCATTGGCAGCTATACATGCCCACGCCATGATGTCGTTTGGCAAACTCTAATCTGGCCTTCCTGTTTTTGAGGCTCACCAATGGTTTACATCTTGTGGTGAACCCTCTGTATTCACTCTGGTGAAGTCTTCTCTTGATTGTTGACTTTGACACACATACATCTACCTCCTGGAGAGTGTTCTTGTTCTGGCCAACTGTTGTGAAGGGTGTTTTCTTCACCAGGGAAAGAATTCTTCGGTCATCCACCACAGTTGTTTTCCGTGGTCTTTGGGTCTTTTGGTGTTGCTGAGCTTACCGGTGCGTTCCTTCTTTTTAAGAATGTTCCAAACAGTTGTTTTGGCCACGCCTAATGTTTTTGCTGTCTCTCTGATGGGTTTGTTTTGTTTTCTCAGCCTAATGAAGGCTTGCTTCACTGATAGTGACAGCTCTTTGGATCTCATCTTGAGAGTTGACAGCAACAGATTCCAAATGCAAATAGCACACTTGAAATGAACTCTGGACCTTTTATCTGCTAATTGTAATTGGGATAATGAGGGAATAACACACACCTGGACATGGAAAAGCTGAGAAGCCAATTGTCCCATTACTTTTGGTCCCGTAACAAGTGGGAGGCACATATGCAAACTGTTGTAATTCCTACACCGTTCACCTGATTTGGATGTAAATACCCTCAAATTAAAGCTGACAGTCTGCAGTTAAAGCACATCTTGTTCATTTCATTTCAAATCCATTGTGGTGGTGAATAAAGCCAAAATGTTAGAATTGTGTCGATGTCCCAATATTTATGGACCTGACTGTATATGTAATGCTGATGTAGATGTAAAATCTGAAAAATAACCATCTCTGACTGACATAGGCAGACTGGCCATAGACCCTGCAGGCAAATTTCCCGGTGGGCTGATTCTCAGAGGGCCACCCAAGTCCTCCTCTTGACCGCCAGCAAGGTATATAAAGATCTGATGCTCTCAGCATTAATTAAATGGGGTTATCTAAGAGTATAAAGTGTCCCCCCATGTGCCAGGCCCCCCCACATGGAATATACTTACCCCACTCCCCTCACCGCCGCTTGTCCCCGTGCATGAATGAGAACATCCGATGTCGGGGGGGGGGGGGACACAAGCCTCCCTAGTGTCACCTGCGATGCTAGGGAGGTTCGTCCCCGTCTGCCATTGGCTGCTTCCCCCCGACACCGGATGTTTTCATCCATGTACCGGGAGAAGCAGCAGCGGCGGTGCGAGGACCAGGAGCGCCGCAGGGAGCGGGGTAAGTATATTCCATGCGGGGGGCCCGGCACATGGGGGGACACTTTATACTCCTGGATAATGCCTTTAAGGTAGGAGCTTCAGACACTTATGCTCCTGGCCAGCAGCCGCCCTCGTGAATTCTACTGAAGATATAGTTTCATACTGTGGCGCGGACATCAGTATTTTGCTCTGCACTATGGTATTTGGTTCTGCTGAGGCAGTATATTGCTCTGCAGTTTGGTATCTGGTTCTGCTGGGGATTTTTTTTATGCTGCACTGTGGAATTTTGTCCTGCACTATGGTTTTCCTGGCCCCACCTTTTGTCAATTTGGATCCACCCTACAACATGGGGCCACTTTTAGTTTTTTTTTCCAGGGCCACATTAAATTCCCAATCTGCCCCTGCTGACTGATGAAAGTCTGCTCTGTAGTCCGGAACACTAGAGCCTTTATCACACGAGCCACACGGATTGTATCAGGATCAGAGCAGGAGAAAGTGATGGTTTTGCACACAAGTTCAATCAGTTTTGTCAGCGATTCTGTCCAGTGTCCACTGGCTTCACCCCAGAAAGCTGGACCTCACCGGCCAAACCCCCAAACTGATAAACCACGTCCGCCTAAGTGAAGCCATGCCCCCATCGCTAGCCAGGAAAAAAAGGGGGAAGGAGAGGGAAGAACTTTCTGAATGGAAGGTGAGCTGGGGACTCTCCCCCTCAGTCATAGGGAGCCATATCTGCGGGCTCTAGTGGCCAACTGGGGGTGGGAGAAGCCTCAGTCAGTTGCTGCAGCTCACACTCTGACAGCGCAGTGCTGCTGTCTGAGCGTGAGCTACTGAAAGGGTGGACATCCCTGGGTCCGTCCAGACCCTGCGCCGGACGGAGGACAGGGAGCCAGAAAACCGGACTGGCCGGCCTAAAACCGGACGTCTGGCCACCCTAGTGTCCACCCAGATTGTATGCGTTTTTCACACACATGAAGAAAAACTGAAGAATAACTATCTACAGCAGGAATCAGCAACCTCTGGCACTCCAGCTGTTCTCAAACTCCAACTCCCAGAATACTCCTTTCACTTCTATGGGAGTTACAAGAATAGCCGAGTAAGTGTGCATGCTGGGAGTTGTAGTTTCACAGCAGCTGGAGCGCAGAAGGTTGCTGATCTCTGATCTACACTTCCCAGCAGCCATCAGTGATAAACACAATGGGCCAGATTTATCATTAGCTCAAAAACAAACAAGTGGAAGTAATGTATCAAAATATCATTTATTATAAAATATAAAGTATGGGGAAACAACAGGATGGTATACAGTATACGGAAAAAGCAAAGGGCCAATGACACCATGGATAACCTATCAGCCTGTGCAATATAAAACACAGGGTAGCACAACCAGTAAACCAGGGCATTAGCTCTAGGACAACCAAAATAGCATGACACAAAATAGTCGCCGCAATAAAGCTATGTACAAAAAGTACAGGTGACCATACCTGGTTGACCATGAGCTAACCCATACATACCAAAATACATAGGCACCGAGACTGACCAGTATGGTATAGAATCCTCAATCAAAGTCGGTATCTAAATCTCAAGAATGACAACATGCACCTGGATGTAAGGGACCCACTATGGATATATATAGAAGTGCCCTATGGGAATACCAGGCTGTGCTGAACGCAGAACTTAGGGCTCTTTCACACCTGCGTTATTGTCTTCCGGCATAGAGTTCCGTTGTCGGGGCTCTATGCCGGAAGAATCCTGATCAGGATTATCCTAATGCATTCTGAATGGAGAGTAATCCGTTCAGGATGCATCAGGATGTCTTCAGTTCCGGTACGGAACGTTTGTTGGCCGGAGAAAATACCGCAGCATGCTGCGCTTTTTGCTCCGGCCAAAAATCCGGAACACTTGCCGCAAGGCCGGATCCGGAATTAATGCCCATTGGAAGGCATTGATCCGGATCCGGCCTTAAGCTAAACGTCGTTTCGGCGCATTGCCGGAGCCGACATTTAGCTTTTTCAGAGTGGTTACCATGGCTGCCGGGACGCTAAAGTCCTGACAGCCATGGTAAGTGTAGTGGGGAGCGGGGGAGCAGTGTACTTACCGTCCGTGCGGCTCCCCGGGCGCTCCAGAGTGACGTCAGGGCGCCCCAAGCGCATGGATCACGTGATCCATGTGATCACGTCATCCATGCGCATGGGGCGCTCTGACGTCATTCTGGAGCGCCCCGGGAGCCGCACGGACTGTAAGTATACCTCTCCCCCGCTCCCCGCTCCTACTATGGCAACCAGGACTTTAATAGCGTCCTGGGTGCCATAGTAACACTGAAAGCATTTGGAAGACGGTTCCGTCTTCAAATGCTTTCAGTACACTTGCGTTTTTCCGGATCCGGCAGGCACCTCCGGCAACGGAAGTGCATGCCGGATCCCAACAACGCAAGTGTGAAAGAGGCCTTACCTGAAGACATGGTAATGAATGGATGTCAGACCCTGAGCGCGAGACCTCAACCTGTTGTTTCCCCATACTTTCTATTTTATAATAAATGATATTTTGATACATTACTTCCACTTGTTTGTTTTTGTCTATTTTGGATGTTGTGCAAGTGGTAATTGTAGCTGTCTGGTTTGACAGAGTAGCCTTTGTGTAGGTTAATAGTTATCATTAGCTCAAGTCAGAATAATGGAGTGAAAAAGTCGCCAAAAAATGCGCATATGCTAAAACTGTGCACAAATTTGCGACTTTTTTCTGCTCTGCACTATGCTCGCCAGTTTTCTGAAAGTGGGCGTGTTTTCTTATGTAAATGAATCTCTAGACAGATTTACTATTGGAACTATTTAAAAAGTCGCAAAAAAAATCACAAAAAAATGCGCAATTTCACTCCAGTGAGGACCTTGCTTATCTTATGAGACTGTCTCCAAAGCTCGCGATGTAACATCATTACTTCTATTTGTGTTAGCCATTAAAAGGTATCAAACCTGCAATACTCTTTGTTTCTCTTAATGAGAGCAGTAAACTGAACTACGTCCACCTCACACCAGGCCATTTGTCTCCTCTCTATGTGCCACAATACACGTCCTCCTCACTAGTCTCCTGCCCCCAACCACAGTGTATGTGTCACATTCTACAGGACACCACCCACTGAATGTACACTCTCGGCTGTTACCCCCGACGCCAGCACACGGGGGAGCCTCTGAGCTAGCTGCGCACCACACTGACCTTTCTAGCCCTGTTTACCATAGAGTTTACTCTTCGGCTAGCTCTCCAGTTCCCTGGCTGGCGCCGTGTGAGTGACGTTATCTCGTGCGCCGGAAGTGATCCCTCTGGGACCGAGAACACCATAGAGACGGGAGGAGCCGCCCGGAGTGACCCGTGAGAGAGAACAGAGACCCCCGGAGTGACCCTTTACTAGAGACGCCCGGGTGTGACAGGAAAGGAGGGGCACTGCAACAGTGTCGCGGAATTTCCGACACCCCGGAAGTGACTGGAGAGGACAAAAGCCCTGGGAAGGAGCGGAGAAGAAAGGAACCCCGTGTAGTGGACCGTCAGCAGAGAGACAGCAGCCAGAGAGAAGCCCTCGCTGACGGCAGGGAGCCCGGCAGAGGGTGTGTCCCTGCGTCTGGTGCTCGCTAGGTCATCTGTGAGTATCCCGGGTGCTGCTCTGGATGTGGCATTGTCTCCTAGGGCCGGGCAGTCCTGGCTCCACTTGTGCTCTGTGACCCTTTAGGTGGTCAGCCACAAGGCAGTGTGCCCAGGGCCAGCCATGGGATTGATGTGGGATGTCTGGTCTGATGTCCACTGATCAGCATGCTGAAGCTTGTAGTTCCAAACAGTTGGGAAGTCACGGGGTGCGGGCCACTGGTATAATCAGCAGTCATCTGTAATAAGAAGGGAGAGGGGCGCTTCCTGGCGTGCCATTGTCAGATGGTGGTTTGGATATCACTGGTAACAATAGGCACCAACCTGTGGCGATCAGTAGGTAAGGCTACTTTCAGACGCGCGTTTGGTGCGGATCCGCAAACGTATCCGTTCAGATCACTACGAGCACCTTGGTCCACCGGGACCTCTGAGCCCGCTGCTGCTGCACCTCCCATTCCTTCTGAGGAGGTGGGGATAGCTCTGGAGAAAGGTAAACATCTCGCAGGAATCCTTTGTCCTCCTAGGTAATGGGCGCCGCGGGCTCTGTCCACAGTTTACATGTCTCACGGTGTGAGATTGTAGCACATTGCCTCTGTTTATGTGAAGAGATAAAACTGGTTTATTTATGTTCTGCCCGCTATCAGTTTTCTATGGTTGGGTTTCCAGTATAGAGTCAGCAGGGTCTCTGTGACATGTAGTAGTTTTGTATATCTTAGAGATAAGGTATTGATCAAAGGGGCAGAGTTTTTCCCCCCATTTTTTTTTGTTCCTCACGCCGTAGTCTAGTGTCCTGACACCCGATGCTGTTTCACTGGTGTGGAACTAAAAAAAAAAGATGCGCCGTCAGGTAAGACTGGCAAATGTAGGTTCAGAACAGTGGTAGGTTGCTAACTGCTCCCAGTAAGAGCATTGCAGTCAGCCTGAGATAGTTGTATAGATTTTAGGTCTAATGTGCTATATAGTTTGTATAGTGCACCTGCGGTATATATAGTCTGTAGTGCACCTGTGGTGTGTGTGTGTGTGTATATAGTCTGTGTCCTGTACCTGCAGTGTGTGTGTATATAGTTTATGTACTGTACCTGCAGTGTGTGTGTGTATATAGTCTATGTACTGTACCTGCGGCGTGTGTGTATAGTCTATGTACTGTACCTGCGGCGTGTGTGTATATAGTCTATGTACTGTACCTGCGGCGTGTGTGTATATAGTCTATGTACTGTACCTTCGGCGTGTGTGTATATAGTCTATGTACTGTACCTTCGGCGTGTGTGTATATAGTCTATGTACTGCACCTGCGGCGTGTGTGTGTAGCCTGTGTAGTGCACCTGCGGTGTGTGTGTGTAGCCTGTGTAGTGCACCTGCGGCGTGTGTGTGTGTGTAGCCTGTGTAGTGCACCTGTGGCGTGTGTGTGTGTGGCCTGTGTACTGTACCTGCGGCGTGTGTGTGTGTGTGTGGCCTGTGTACTGTACCTGCGGTGTGTGTGGCCTGTGTACTGTACCTGCGGGGGTGTGTGTGTGTGTGTAGCCTGTGTAGTGCACCTGCGGCGTGTGTGTGTGTGTGTACTGTACCTGCGGTGTGTGTGGCCTGTGTACTGTACCTGCGGGGGTGTGTGTGTGTAGCCTGTGTACTGTACCTGTTGTGTTGTAATGTAACATCTCTTATAGTTGTGACTTTACATTGGAGCATATGACAGGCCTCTTCATTACACTATGGTCAGCAGTCTGGATGTAGCACTCCTATTTGGGCGCCTTCACACGCAGCAGATTTTGTGGCAGAAAATCCTGTGACTGAAAATCAATTCCATTCACCTTAGGCCGAATGAGCGGTCCATGGTATCCCGGCCTGGCATCCAGCTGAGAGCAGGACTGCACGACGTCATTGGTTGCTATGACGCCGTGCGCTTCATGCCGCCGCTGCACTACAGTAATACACTCGTATAGCGGCATGAAGCGCACTCCTGCTGTCAGCAGGACTCCAGGCCTGGATACCACGGACTGTGCATTCGGCCTTAGGCTACTTTCTCACTGGCGTTTTGGCTTTCCGTTTGTGAGATCCGTTCAGGGCTCTCACAAGCGGTCCAAAACGGATCAGTTTTGCCCTAATGCATTCTGAATGGAAAAGGATCCGCTCAGAATGCATCCGTTTGGCTCCGTTCCGTCTCCATTCCGCTTTTGAGGCGGACACCAAAACTCTTCCGTTTGACGAAACTGAGCCAAACGGATCCGTCCTGGCACACAATGTAAGTCAATGGGGACGGATCCGTTTTCTATGACACAATCTGGCACAATAGAAAACGTTTCCGTCCTCCATTGACTTTCAATGGTGTTCAAGACGGATCCGTCTAGGCTATGTTATAGATAATACAAACGGATCCGTTCTGCACAGATGCAGACAGTTGTATTATCGGAACGGATGTGCGTGTGCAGATCCATGACGGATCCGCACCAAATGCGAGTGTGAAAGTAGCCTTAAAAGGTTTCTGTCATCATAAAAATCGTTATGTATCTGGCTGATGTTAGCGATGTGCTAATGTCAGCAGAACATAACTGTAGGACTTATATCTCCCTGCCTGCCGCCGTTTGTGCTAAATAATGACTTTTATAATATGCTAATGAGCCTCTCGGTGCCAGGGGGGCGTTGCTGCAGCACCTAGAGGCTCCGTCCTCTCATCATTTGGCACGCCCTTGTAAAAGTGATTGACATCCTCGGTGCCCCGCAAATCCCGCGCCTGCACTGTTCATTTTAGTATTAGGTGCAGACGCAGTGAGTGAATGACGCTCACCTGCTGCCGTCCTTCATTCACTGCGCCTAATACTAACATGGACGACGCAGCCGCAGGATTTGCGGGGCACGGAGGAGACCGAGGATGTCAATGACTTTTACAAGGGCGTGCCAAACGGTGAGAGGACGGAGCCTCTAGGTGCTGCAGCAATGCCCCCCTGGCACCTAGAGGCTCATTAGCATATTATAAAAGTTCTGCTGACATTAGCACATCGCATTTCTGATGACAGAAACCATTTTAATGCAGAAATCCATATGCTTGCTGCCCCATTCAGGTGAATGGAACAGATTTTCTGCCACAAGATCTGCTGTGTGTGAAGGCGCCCTTACACCCTCAGTCTTGAGACTGCGATCTTCTACAATGTATTTCTTTAATGCACTGTGTGATGCAACCCTTCGTATATCAGCGACTCCTTGTTATGTAACGCAGGGCACTTCCTATTTTATATGTTTGCCGTGATTATGCCTTATTAGGCCATTACTGCGCCTCCTGGTATCCGGTATATGTGGATGATTTATAGTCTTAGTGAAATGAGTGCAGCAGTAGGGTTTGTCTTCCGCTCATGGCGCGTTCAATAACTCTAAAAATGTTAGTCAAGAGGAGCCCCTACATCATGCACAGTATGTGCGATACTTTGTTAGATCCACAGGTCGTGCTACATTTTTTCTGGAAGAGTAAAAATACTCCTCTTACCATTTTTGAGGAGTATTTTCAGCCGATGAGGAGTACGAAAGTTACAGTAATTCAAATAGTCAATACGAAGGCCTACATAACATTAGGGGGTTGCTATTTATGCAGGGAAACCATTACTAGTACTCTAGAACTGTCTTCCATGCATAAATAGCAAATTTAGACCATTTTAAATCTAGCTGAGGTCCCTGTTGCGCTGAGGGGGCCGGCACCACTGAGGTCCCTGTTGCGCCGAGGGGGCCGGCACCACTGAGGTCCCTGTTGCGCCGAGGGGGCCGGCACCACTGAGGTCCCTGTTGCGCTGAGGGGGCCGGCACCACTGAGGTCCCTGTTGCGCCGAGGGGGCCGGCACCACTGAGGTCCCTGTTGCGCCGAGGGGGCCGGCACCACTGAGGTCCCTGTTGCGCCGAGGGGGCCGGCACCACTGAGGTCCCTGTTGCGCTGAGGGGGCCGGCACCACTGAGGTCCCTGTTGCGCTGAGGGGGCCGGCACCACTGAGGTCCCTGTTGCGCTGAGGGGGCCGGCACCACTGAGGTCCCTGTTGCGCTGAGGGGGCCGGCACCACTGAGGTCCCTGTTGCGCTGAGGGGGCCGGCACCACTGAGGTCCCTGTTGCGCTGAGGGGGCCGGCACCACTGAGGTCCCTGTTGCGCTGAGGGGGCCGGCACCACTGAGGTCCCTGTTGCGCTGAGGGGGCCGGCACCACTGAGGTCCCTGTTGCGCTGAGGGGGCCGGCACCACTGAGGTCCCTGTTGCGCTGAGGGGGCCGGCACCACTGAGGTCCCTGTTGCGCTGAGGGGGCCGGCACCACTGAGGTCCCTGTTGCGCTGAGGGGGCCGGCACCACTGAGGTCCCTGTTGCGCTGAGGGGGCCGGCACCACTGAGGTCCCTGTTGCGCTGAGGGGGCCGGCACCACTGAGGTCCCTGTTGCGCTGAGGGGGCCGGCACCACTGAGGTCCCTGTTGCGCTGAGGGGGCCGGCACCACTGAGGTCCCTGTTGCGCTGAGGGGGCCGGCACCACTGAGGTCCCTGTTGCGCTGAGGGGGCCGGCACCACTGAGGTCCCTGTTGCGCTGAGGGGGCCGGCACCACTGAGGTCCCTGTTGCGCTGAGGGGGCCGGCACCACTGAGGTCCCTGTTGCGCTGAGGGGGCCGGCACCACTGAGGTCCCTGTTGCAGTGATTTTATGAGGTTTAAAGGGTTTGTCCTAAGATTGATATTTATCACCTGTCGTTAAAGAGGACCCCTCACCTCTCCGGATTTGTCTGTGTTGGAAACTACTTGCACCCCCCATGTAATAACAATCCTGGAGCATCTATTCTTATGACTTTATGTTGCACCATTCCTCTTATCTCTGCTATTAGTTATGAATGACTTGCTGCCAGTTTGCAGCGAAAGTCCAGATGGGGGTGTCGCTGCACAGACTGATATTATTCAATCAGTGATGTTAACTGGTAACCCCCCCCCCCCCCCCCCCGCTGGACCTTTATTGCAGACTACTAGCAATTTGCTCGTAAGTTCTAGTAGGAATAATAGAGGAATGGTACAATATAGAGTCACAAGAATTTATTCCCCAGAATTGTTATTGCATGGGAAATGCAAGTCGTTACTAAAACAGACATGTCCCCTTCAAGTACATGATCGCTGGGGGTCCCACCTTGGTTACCATGTTCTAGTGCTCTCTGGGTCGAGTATGGATAGGTAAATAGTGTTGATCTTGAGACAATCCCTTACATTTTTGCTGCTGTTCCTGTGCCGCTGGTCACTGGGGTTTGCCATCCATCACGTGGCCATTGCTGCCCACCAAAGTTGCGTCCTTTGTAGATGAGCTCTCAGGTGGGTATGTCGTGCCACCGGGGCTGTTTGTAGACTCTGAAGAGACCTGAGGCACTGGCAGAGCAGGACACAGGCACAATGGATGGTGGTGCATGCTGGTGCCAAGGGCACAAGGCGAAAGACCCGGGCACATACCTCAGGTGCCAGGAGCTCACTTGTTGTGGATCTGGATGATGACATCACGCAGTGATAACCACCAGGCTCGCCTGTAGATCTAGGGTGCAGCAAACTTCGGCACTCCAGCTGCTGTGAAACTACAACACCCAGCATGTTCTTGTAACTCCTAAAGAAGTGAAAGGAGGATACTGGGAGTTGTAGTTTCAGCACAGCTGGAGTGCCGGAGGTTGCTGATCCCTGATCTAGAGGCTGTCATTTTGTGTTATGCTTGATCTTGCTATAAAGGGGAGTTCGTCTTCCATGACCCATTGCCCTATCTCATGCCATCAGATAATGCCACAAAATTGCCACCACCGCTGTGGTTATTGGATTATACAGTCTTACAGCGAAGAATTCATGCACTTGGCAGAGGGACTGTATGTCCTCGAGGCTGTAAATGGCCACATGCAGTCCTGGTAGCACCATGTGCCGCCACATTACAGAAGAAATCCTTATAGCACACAATATGTCTAGTTCAGCATCTGATGGAACATGCTGCAATGAATCATCCTTGATGGATTCATAGGAAAGGTGACAGAGGTCCGTTATGGAGGTTGTCTCCTGTTGGCGTGTCTAGCCCTAGACCTTCTATTGAGGCCATCTTCAGTACCGCGCTCGGCTAAGCGCTTCAGACTCATCTTTATAGAGAAAAACAAGGCGCTCAGATCGCCGCTAAATTTCACCGCAAGCCCACTTACCCCGCCAGTGAGGATCGCGCGCCTCCTTCCTCACTTCAGAGTGGTGTGCCATAAGCTCCGGCAGCCCGCTCAAACTGACCAATAACAAAGCTCCTCACTGTAAGGAGCCTTGTTATTGGTTGTTTCAGGCAGCAGCAGCATCGCTGCGCTGCCTGTGCCGTTCACGGCACTCACAGCACTGATGAATGGCAGGGAAAAGTCTAAGGCGTATTGATACGCCTTAGACTTTTTCCAGGGAGTAAAATGGCCTGAACAGGCGTCATTGCGACCTCTGGTTAGATCACGGTTTGTTGTCAGCAAATAGAAACATTCATGGTTCTGTCCAGAGGCAGAAAACGTGTCCTGATCATATCCTGGTGACGCAGCCGCATGGCTCCTTGCAGTAGAGCGCTCTTGAACATGTCAGTTTCAGCGCGGTGGATTGCGCCGTAAGAGCATTTATTTCTAAATGAAAACATTGCTAGAAATAAAAGTCCACAAATTGTCCTCGTGTCTGACGTCTGTGAAGCCGAGGTAACAGATTCTGAGCGGCACTTCACGCGGCAGCTCCCGGCTGGTATATGATTATGCATTTACCTGTGCACATTGTGGATTACACACTGCTTTTCTGAGCGGATCCTTGTGCAGAAGCACCGCAGCGTAATACCGTACCAGCATAGACAAATCTCATGTACACTTCGTTCTGTGCAGAAATTGACCTGCTGTGCGAATTAAAAAATACGCAGCAAGTCAATTATATTTGCGATTTTTGGTGCGGATTTCACCCTTTTCAATGGAAGCGTAAGATCTGCGGCAAAGCACTTAAAATCCGCATGAAAACTACAAGTACCGTGTGCAGTTTTTAATGCAGAAAAAAAATTCAGTGCGGAATGTTTTATTGTGTGCAAGTAATCAACAGTATAGCTCATTTAAAGGGAATGTGCAGGATCCTAAAAAATTTCCTTTAAAGGGCATCTGTCAGCAGATATGACTAGAGATGAGCGAACTTCTGTTTTAAGTTCGGCGTCTAAAGTTCGGCTTCTGGTTAGCGGAGGATCCCGATAAGGATTCCGAATTCCGTTGTGGTCCGTGGTAGCGGAATCAATAATGGCCATTATTGATTCCGCTACCACGGACCACAACGGAATTCGGAATCCATATCGGGATCCTCCGCTAACCGGAAGCCGAACTTTAGACGCCGAACTTAAAACAGAAGTTCGCTCATCTCTAGATATGACCTATGAAACTGGCTGACCTGTTACATGTTAGGCTACTTTCACTCTCGCGTTTAGTGCGGATCCGTCATGGATCTGCACAGACGATCCGTTCAGATAATACAACTGTCTGCATCCGTTCAGAACGGATCCGTTTGTATTATCTATAACATAGCCAAAACTGATCCGTCTTGAACACCATTGAAAGTCAATGGGGGACGGATCCGTTTTCTCTTGCGCCATATTGTGTCAGTGAAAACGGATCCGTCCCATTGACTTGCATTGTGTGCCAGGACGGATCCGTTTGGCTCTGCATCATCAGGCGGACACCAAAACACTGCAAGCAGCCTCCATAGCGGAATGGAGACTGATCGGAGCCAAACTGATGCATTCTCAGCGGACCCTTTTCCATTCAGAATGCATTAGGGCAAAACTGATCACTTTTAGACCGCTTGTGAGAGCCCTGAACGGATCTCACAAACAGAATCCAAAACGCCAGTGTGAAGGTAGCCTAAAATATCTGTGTTGGTCCCATGTTCATATGTGCTCGCATTGCTGGGGAAAATGATATGCAAATGAATCTCTAGGAGCAATGGGGGCGTTGCCATTACTCCTAGAGACTCCGCTTTCTCTGCAACTGCCACGCGTTCTGCACTTCAATCAGAGTGCAGGGGGCGTGGCAGTTGCAGAGAGAGCAGGGTCTCTAGGTGTAACAGCAACGCCCCTGTTGCTCCTGGAGAATCATTTGCACATATTAAAACATCATGTTTCTTAAGCAACGTAATTTAACTACCTGGTTCCTAGGATTTGTTCTTAATCTTTTTATGTGGTAAAGTAGCACCTTGCATCATGTAGCTTCAGGGTTACTGGTCACCCTATTAGCTGTATATTATGGGGTGAGTAGTAGTTGAGTTCATGCTGATGAATCTCTGTGAGGCATGTGAAAGGCATAGATTACTCCTATGTAATGGGCCAAACCTTTCTTTGCGGCATAGTCACCGCTGTCCACTGAATTAACATGCGGAGTTGTATTCATCCTCTGTGTTGGTGTCAGGTACTGGCCCGTTCTGTCTTGCTGACATGAATGCTTTTATTCCTAGTCTCAGTTTTCCTCCTTTAGGCTTTGGGACTGCAGTACATGCGGTGCAGATAACCGGACTTAGAGCTCATTCACACGACTGCATGCTATCCTTTTTTTTTTTCTAATGAATTGGCAAGTCTTTTTTTTTTTCTCAGTGCCAGTAAGGTTCTGTTCACATTTGTGAAAGGAAAAAAAAAAGCCACGCAGCAACTCAGTTTATTTCAGTGCATCATTGTAAGTCACTAGGGTTGGTCTGGTCCGTGGGTGTCCATCACATGTCTGATCTGTCTTGGACTTTCTATGACAGAACAAAAAAAAAAAGGAATTCCTAACGCAGAGGTAAACCCAATCTGTGTGCCCGGGAACGGTGGTGGTTAGTGATAACCCGTTACTCCCGTCGCCAGAATACTTCCTAGATTATATGCATACATATGCCCATAACTCGCCCATTAATTCTCCCACCGCTCCTGCAGTGATGTCATCACATAAATCATTCACATTGGCTGCAGCCAATTGTGCATGGCTGCTGAGGCCATTGATTGACTGCAGGCCATGTGAATGACGTCCTTGACTCTGTATCATTAGAACAGCAGGGACTTTACTAGGTGAGTAATGTTATCGATTTTTATTTGTGTTATACCATTTTGAGATTTTTGGAAACTTTTTTTTAACCTTCCCTTTTTAACTATAGCAAGTTGGTGCATTTTGTGGGGATGGAGGAGTGTTTGTATCATAAACCTTGATGTTCTGCCCTTTGTTCAGTACTTTACATATCTGTTGATTGCCTACTTACATATAGATATGTGTTTTACATTTCTCAAATGTCTCATGTTTAGTGCTGAGCGAACTTCTGTTTTAAGTTCGGCGTCTAAAGTTCGCGGAGGATCCTGATATGGATTCCGAATTCCGTTGTGGTCCGTGGTAGTGGAATCAATAATCGGCCATTATTGATTCCGCTACCACGGACCACAACGGAATTCGGAATCCATATCGGGATTCTCCGCTAACCGGAAGCCGAACTTTAGACGCCGAACTTAAAACAGAAGTTCGCTCAACACTACTCATGTTGTTTGATAAATTTGTCTCTTGTCTAGAAAAGCTCAGTTTTCCTACTCCACCCTCCTCCTGAAGTGAGATTAAAAAAAAAAAAAAGTTACAAAGTCTGTGATAAATCTGGATCCAAACTCATTAACATAACAAGCCACACCCACTTTTTCACCCACATTACAAAACTGGAATGAGTGGTGTAAAAATGCAAAAAGCCAGGATTGTGGAGTGAAGGAATGATCAATCAGGTCCATTGACACAATTTGGCAACAATAGAAAACGGATCCGTCCTCCATTGACTTTTAATGGTGTTCAAGACGGATCCGTCTTGGCTATGTTACAGATAATACAAATGGATCCGTTCTGAACTGATGCAGACGTTTGTATTATCTGAACGGATGTGTGTGTGCAGATCCATGACGGATCCGCACCAAACGCGAGTGTGAAAGTAGCCTTAAAGGGTTTCTGTCATCATAAAAATCGTTATGCAGCTGGCTGATGTTAGCGATGTGCTAATGTCAGCAGAACATAACTGTATGACTTATATCTCCCTGCTGCCGCCGTTCGCGCTAAATAATGACTTTTGTAATATGCTAATGAGCCTCTAGGTGCCAGGGGGGCGTTGCTGCAGCACCTAGAGGCTCCGTCCTCTCACCGTTTGGCACGCCCTTGTAAAGGTAATTGACATCCTCCGTGCCCCGCAAATCCTGCGCCTGCGCCGTCCATTTTAGTATTAGGCGCAGGCGCAGTGAGTGAAGGACACTCTCCTGCTGCCGGCTTCACTCACTGCGCCTAATACTAAAATGGACGGCGCAGGTGCGGGATTTGACATCTTCGGTCTCCTCCGTGTCCCGCAATCACTTTTACAAGGGCGTGCCAAACGGTGAGAGGACGGAGCCTCCAGGTGCTGCAGCAACGCCCCCCTGGCACCTAGAGGCTCATTAACATATTACAAAAGTCATTATTTAGCGCGATCGGCGGCAGGCAGGGAGATATAAGTCATACAGTTATGTTCTGCTACATAACGATTTTTCTGATGGCAGAAACCCTTTAATGTATCTATTCACACATTAGTGATCTTCCACGGAGCATGGGTCAGTGGTTTCTGATACGGACCAAACGCGGCCATTGAAGTTTATGGATCTATGAAAAACCACTAACCCAACACGGATGGCATCTATTGATAGGAGATGCTCCAGAAATGAATTTTCATCCTAGAAGTGTATGTGGGATACGGGTAACACGTGGAGGGCAAGAACAGACACACGGAACAAACAGATCTTTCACAGATGACACATGGATGAATTTTCCCCGGACGTCAGACGGAGACAGAAATGTGAACCAGGCCTAAAGCTGTCCATAACTGAAACGAGCTTTGTGTGGGGAACTACCCGATGGGTGATTTCACACACAGCATTTTTCAGAAAAACACTGCAGTTTTTGGGGCAGTTTCTCATGCAGAATTTTGAGCCAAAGCAGGGAGTGGATCCAGGTGGACATGTTGGTCCTGTTTTATGACCATTATCTGTTTTGTCCTTGTAGATACAAAAATGTGCCTGTATAGGAACATAGGATTAAAAACGTATTTTTCTTGTATTTTTTTTTGTTTTGCTCTGCAGGTTGGCTGCTCATTTGACTTTGAGTTCTGCAGAGGCCGGCTGTTCCCCCAATTACTGGGACATTAAGTATAACCACAGGTAACCCCCAGAGCATGCGTTACTTGCTATCTACCCTTTAAGTAATAAAAGGATGTAGCTTAGGCCACATTCACATCAGCAGGCTGAACTACAGATCACTGCCAGATCCCTATTAACTATAATGGGATCTGGCGGCGATCCGTCCGCCTTCCAGCATAAATCCCGGGTTTCAGCCGGACAAAAACCATTACATGCCACGGTCTTTGGTCTGGCCGACATATGGTCCGGATCCTCTTGCTGCAGATGTGAACGCAGCCTTAGGGTACTTTCACACTAGCGTTGTTTGAATCTGGCAAGCAATTCCGTCGCCGGAACTGCCTGCCGGATCCGGAAAAACGTGTGAAGACGGATTACATTTGAATCCTGATCAGGATTCTGATCACAATGAAAAAATGCATTGGAAAAAACGGATCCGCCATTTATGGATTTTTTTGCACATTTTTCGGGTTTAACATGCAAAAGCCGGAGACGGCTTGACGGAACACACGTCACCTGATCCGGCATTAATGTAAGTCAATGGGAAAAATTTCGGATCCGGCGTTTAGGCAAAGTGTTCCGGATTTTTGGCCGGAGCTAAAAGTACAACATGCTACGGTTTTCTGAAAAGCCCGATCAGTAAAAAAAATGACTAAAGTGAAGACATCCTGATGCATCCTGAACGGATTGCTCTCCATTCAGAATGCATTAGGATAAAACTGATCAGTTCTTTTCCGGTATAGAGCCCCTAGGACGGAACTCAGCGCCGGAAAAGAAAAACGTTAGTGTAAAAGTACCCTTAGAGGGAAAGTGTCACCTATATTCCCAACCCCCAGTAAAGAGAACCGAAAACCTTTGTAAAAAAATAAACAAAAAAAAAACAAACGCAAAGGAGCAGAAGTGCTGCTCAGAATGCTCTGTCTCCTCAGCTTTTTGAGTGTTTTGAGGTCAGATCTATAGGAAGTAAACGGTATCCATAGTCCTCATGCTTGAATGGCAGAGTGCAGTCTTTTCAACAAATGTTTAGTTTAAATTCTATTTGTGATGAAGGTTATGGGGCGGCCATCTTGCCTTACCTGCTGTTCAAAGCATTTAGAGATGTGTTTTACAGCAGACACAATCAACAGGCGATCAGAGGACCCGTCCCCACAAAATGCAATACAATCTGAACACAGCAGAAAAAGCTGAGCAGATTGATTTAATTAGAATGTTTTTATTTTTTTTATTCTGTTTTTAAAATAAAATTCTAAATCCTGCAGTTTGCACACTGGCCAGTAAGTTTAAGAATAGGCCACAACTTCCTGTTCTTTACTGGTCACTTCTCAGTCATCTCATTATCATCACAGCCAGGATTACGGTGACCGATAAGGCCTTAATATATCTAGCACAGTATTCTCCATAGTCACAGCTTACTCTACTCTCACCTGCCCGCACAACGACCTCTGCACATGTCACAGAACACGCCTAAAAAACTCTTCCATAGAATTAAAGAGGACCTGTCTCCACAAAATGCAATTTAATCTGAATGCACCATGTTATAGAGCAGGAGGAGCTGAGCAGATATAAAAAAAATATATATACACTGCTCAAAAAAATAAAGGGAACACTTAAACAACACAATGTAACTCCAAGTCAATCACACTTCTGTGAAATCAAACTGTCCACTTAGGAAGTAACACTGAGTGACAATCAATTTCACATGCTGTTATGGAAATGGGATAGACAACAGGTGGAAATTATAGGCAATTAGCAAGACACCCCCAATAAAGGAGTGGTTCTGCAGGTGGTGACCACAGACCATTTCTCAGTTCCTATGCTTCCTGGCTGATGTTTTGGTCACTTTTGAATGCTGGCGGTGCTTTCACTCTAGTGGTAGCATGAGACGGAGTCTACAACCCACACAAGTGGCTCAGGTAGTGTAGCTTATCCAGGCTGGCACATCAATGCGAGCTGTGGCAAGAAGGTTTGCTGTGTCTGTCAGCGTAGTGTCCAGAGCATGGAGGCGCTACCAGGAGACAGGCCAGTACATCAGGAGACGTGGAGGAGGCCGTAGGAGGGCAACAACCCAGCAGCATGACCGCTACCTCCGCCTTTGTGCAAGGAGGAACAAGAGGAGCACTGCCAGAGCCCTGCAAAATGACCTCCAGCAGGCCACAAATGTGCATGTGTCTGCTCAAATGGTCAGAAACAGACTCCATGAGGGCCCGACATCCACAGGTGGGGGTTGTGCGTACAGCCCAACACCGTGCAGGACGTTTGGCATTTGCCAGAGAACACCAATATTGGCAAATTCGCCACTGGTGCCCTGTGCTCTTCACAGATGAAAGCAGGTTCACACTGAGCACATGTGACAGACGTGACAGAGTCTTGAGACGCCGTGGAGAACGTTCTGCTGCCTGCAACATCCTCCAGCATGACCGGTTTGGCATTGGGTCAGTAATGGTGTGGGGTGGCATTTCTTTGGAGGGCCGCACAGCCCTCCATGTGCTCGCCAGAGGTAGCCTGACTGCCATTAGGTACCGAGATGAGATCCTCAGACCCCTTGTGACACCATATGCTGGTGCGGTTGGCCCTGGGTTCCTCCTAATGCAAGACAATGCTAGACCTCATGTGGCTGGAGTGTGTCAGCATTTCCTGCAAGACGAAGGCATTGATGCTATGGACTGGCCTGCCCGTTCCCCAGACCTGAATCCAATTGAGCACATCTGGGACATCATGTCTCGCTCTATCCACCAACGTCACGTTGCACCACAGACTGTCCAGGAGTTGGCAGATGCTTTAGTCCAGGTCTGGGAGGAGATCCCTCAGGAGACCGTCCGCCACCTCATCAGGAGCATGCACAGGCGTTGTAGGGAGGTCATATAGGCACGTGGAGGCCACACACACTACTGAGCCTCATTTTGACTTGTTTTAAGGACATTACATCAAAGTTGGATCAGCCTGTAGTGTGTTTTTCCACTTTAATTTTGAGTGTGACTCCAAATCCAGACCTCCATGGGTTGAAAAATTTGATTTCCATTTTTTAATTTTTGTGCGATTTTGTTGTCAGCACATTCAACTATGTAAAGAACAAAGTATTTCAGAAGAATATTTAATTAATTCAGATCTAGGATGTTATTTTTGTGTTCCCTTTATTTTTTTGAGCAGTGTATTTTTTTTTTATATCTTTGTCTTTTTCTCCTCCCATGAATACCTATTGGTACAGGAGGGAGATGTTATTACTGATTGATAGCATTGTGTGTATGTGTGCATAAGACATACAGTAGCTGTCAGTCACTGATAACCCCCTCCTCCCTGTACCGATAGGTATTCACAGGGCTGCAAAAAAAGGCACTTTACAATGTACGGCGCTGTGCTCGGAAAGCTGGCAGGAGCCAGAGCTCTGTTGAGCGCGGCAGCTCCCTGAAACAACTGATCGGCGGGGAAGATAGGATTTGGACCATGTGATAGGTGATCATTTTGAATTTCTGGATAACGCCTATAAATCATGGCAGAGTTTGTCATTTTAAAGTTGAATTTACACATCCCAATGTTCTGGCCGATTATCCGGAACAAACGTTTCTACGAACACTTATTCCTGATATTCTTTCCATTTAAAGGGCAGATCACCCCATGAACGAGTGTTGCGGCTACCTCAGTCTAAACGGCGATCTTCTGCCCAGGAACAGTGTAAGGGGGCAAGCGATAGGAGCAGCCATTGCCTGTCCTCATGCTGTGGAAGTGATCACTGCATGTAAATACAGCCGATTGTCAGGAAGGAACACTTTCTTCCCGACAATCTGCTGGTCCTTGCAGCATCTAAATGCACGATTTCTGAAGGCATTGCCATTGAAGACGAGAACCTTCACAGACCAACCCTGAACAATTCCTCCTGAAATCCCAAATTTATGGCCAGCTTTACTCACTTATTAATGCAATTGAAAATGTCGCCAGTAAGCCTGAACATAAGGAATTTGTGATATACTTCATAGTGTTTGAGATTTGTTTAGCCTAAGACAAGTAGATTTGAATACAATGGTGGCTTTCAGAAGTCGCAGTAACTCCTGTACAAGCGTCATAGACGCCTGTACAGGCAGTTTTACTCCCTGAAAAACGTCTGATGCGTATGAATCCGCACAATGATTTCACTGCCATTCATGAGCGTACTAAGCGCTGTGAACGGCACAGACAGCACAGCAATCCAATCACAAAGCTCCTCACAGTACAGAGCTTTGTAATTGGAGAGGAGGCTGCTGATTTGTCAGTATCCACAGGCTGCCGTCCCATTGGTCATTGTATACAGAGGAGCATGTGACCATGTCCATGCTGCAGCGGGTGTAAGCATAATGCAGGGATCGGAACATGGACATGAGGGAAGCGGTGCGGAGGACCGGGTAAGTATAAGGCTTCTGTTTACTGAGGCAGGCTGGAAATCATTATTTCAGGAGAACTCCTTTTAAAGGTATTCCAGCTGTTACAAGTGATTATCTGTCCACAGGATAGGGGATAATTATTAGATCGTGGTGGTTCCACCCAATGGGACCCCTACATGTCACTAGAACAGGGACGCCGTTCCTCATGTGGCTCCCCAAAATGAATGGAGCCGCTGATCAGGCATGCACACTGCTGCTCTATTCATCTAAATGGGACCGCCGGAGGTAGGCGAGTACAGCGCTTGGATATTTTCAGCAGTCCCATAGAGATTAATAGAGTGGCAGTGCGCATGCCGGACCCGCCGCTTAAGGCTACTATTGCACTCGCGTTTTTCAATTCCGCTATTGAGATCCGTCATAGGACTAGAATTAACTCTTGTCATTACCTGATGACCAGCATCACCGATTTTCACGTGGCCTGCTACTAGTGGCTGCATGAGATATGTGGAGACCCGTCTCCGATCATTGTGCATATTGCAGGCACATGATGCAGCAAGAAGTGAAAGAAAACTGTAAATGAGGTTGGGACCCCTTTAAAATTTCTTTTTAGGTGTAAAGGAAGATCACAGGGCTGCCCAATGCCGAGCATTGAGTTCCATCTACAGACATAGTAGGAAAACTATGCCGTTGTCTCCTGGCATTCGCACCAGTGATGGCATATTTTTAGAGTCTGGCAGCCTCTGGCCTGTATGACAAGAGTCATCCTCTGATTTAATCCCATGTGCAGAACCCAAACTATTCCAGATGAGATCAGAAGTTTATGTTGCATAACCATGAGCAATCTGCATTTCTGCAGACACCAGTTCTGTCAGTTATGAATAATATTACTCCCTATAAGACCTTATTCACACGTCAGTGATTCACAAACAGCACACATACCCATTCATTTTAGTGTGTATATTCACACATCTGTGCGTTAGCTTTATTTTGTCCGTGTTTACGGATCCATCACCACCATGAAAAACACGGACCGAAGACAGACACCATCCTTGCTTAGCCCGTGTTTCACAGACCATTTATAGGAGATGCTCTGAAAATTAAAGGGGTTGTCTCACTTCAGCAAATAGCATTTATCATGTAGAGAAAGTTAATACAAGGCACTTACTAATGTATTGTGATTGTCCATGTTGCCGCCTTTGCTGGCTGGATTCATTTTCCCATCACAGGTTAAAGGGGTTCTGCACTTTCATTTAACTGATGATCTATCCTCTGGATAGATCATCAGCTTCTGATCGGCGGGGGTCCGACACCCGGGACCCCCAGCCGATCAGCTGTTTGAGAAGGCAGCGGTGCTCCCTCAGCGCCGCGGCCTTCTCACTGTTTACCGCCGGGCCGCCGGCCCACTGACGTCACGACTAGTATCAACTAGCGTGGGCGCGGCTAAGCTCTGTTCACTTGAATGGAGCTTAGCCCCGCTCACGCTAGTCGTGACGTCACTGGGCCGGCGGTAAACAGTGAGAAGGCTGCGGCGCTGCTGGAGCACCGCTGCCTTCTCAAACAGCTGATCGGCGGGGGTCCCGGGTGTCGGACCCCCGCCGATCAGAAGCTGATGATCTATCCAGAGGATAGATCATCAGTTAAATGAAAGTGCAGAACCCCTTTAAGAAGTCGTGTGTCTGAGTGTGGGGAACCTAAAGGTTTTCTAACCCAGATCAAGTCTGTTGTTTCCTTACGAGTTGAAAGGTCGTATTTGTACTTCCAGAAAAAAAAACTTTTTATTGAGAGTTGTCAGGACTGGGTGACTTTGTTTAAACACTTGTGAATGATATGGTTTGTAGTCGTCCTGTTACGATCAGGCGTGGAAAGGGGTAAGTGCTCAATGGACGAGCAGTGTTTACCTGCAGACAGGTAGAACAGCATTCGGGTCAGGGTACTGAGAAACAAGTGATTTCCCCGTATCATTTACAATTGAGATACTACAAGAACAAATTACTTTTTCAGATGTACTTTAAAGGGATGATGATTTACCCCCCCCCCCCATTTCTGCACAACCCCTTTAAGCTGTGACGTTTGCCAATCCTTTGGAATCGCAACTTCCTGAAGACCTGGTATCAGCCTGTAAACTGATTTAATATCAAGAAAAATAACTGAAATAAAGTGGCCTAAATGGGAGGAAATGCTCAAAAACTCCAAACACTGTGGCGTGCTTATAACCGGGGGAGCAATTCCTCCACCTGTGATCCATTGCTAACGGCAAACCCCAGCAAAAATGCATACACTGGAGGATGTCGGCAGCGGACCACATGCACCACAATGGTATCCTACACAAGATGGGATAATGTGTGGATGCAAATATAAGAATACATAAATCACTGCGAGAGGTGCACCACAATGATATGCAACTGGTGGTGCACAAGGGCTCCGAATACATTGGCTGAAGTCTGAGGGATCAGCCAGTGCTGTCAGTTGCATATCATTGTGGTGCACTGAAGTATAGTCTGTTTGCTGCGATACACAAGTGGTTGCTGGACATACCAGATCTTGCTGAATGATTTGTGAACAGATTAGCATGTTTGATAGTACAGGGTGGTCCAAAGGTATGGAGACACCTGAATAAGTGAAAAATGGTGGTTTGGAACGTCCTCCTGTGAGTGGCATGTTGGTAAAGGGGAGGGGGCAAATCTGTGAGGGGCAGTGTCCAACACAGCAGCCATTTTGAAAGTCGCCATCTTGGAGTCAAGTCGATATTTTCAAATGGGAAGGAGTGCATTGACACTTTTGGACCACCCCGTATAGAGGCTTGTGCTGTGGGCACTGGTTTAAATAAGCATTCTCTCTATCAACATCTATGTCTGATTATCTCTCTCACACACTCTCTTAAAGGTGTACTCATTCTTTCTTTTTGATATTGATATCCTATCCACCAGATCGGTGGGGGTCCTACACCTGACAGCTCGACCAGTCAGCTGTGAACGGAGCCTCTGTCTGACCACTGTGACTGCTGGAAAGCAACCGCAGGTCAGGCAAGATGGCTACCCCATTATCATGAAAATCCGGTCAGAAAATAAAAACAGATTAGAAAAAAGGATATATGTTGCTATCTGTTTTTTTTTCTGGTAGAAACATTTTTTTTGGAGACATATTTACTTTAAGTAAATGGCTGTCCTCCATCTTGGACCCCCCACCTTAGTTGAACATAGGAGTCCGTTATTCTTTGGAACTAATTGTTCACAATAGCATGCTTCAATGGATACCGTTTTTTTTTTTGCATTTGACACTTGCCACCATGATGAAAGGGTTACTCATGGGTGCAGTTTGTTTGCTGCAGTAGGATGGCCCAACAAAGTATGATTCGGCTTATTAAACTTTGCATATTTGTCATAGGTTATAGGGGTTGTCTGCTTTTTACTATTGATGACCTATCCTCGGGATAGGTCATCAATAGCCGATCGGTGGGAGGCCGACACCCGCACCCCGGCTGATCAGCTGTTTGAAGAGAAAGCAGCACCGCCTTCTCTGCTCTGTGTACCTGATCGCCACAGCAATTTCAGTGGTGAGCAGGTGTAACTACAAGTATGGCGTCCCCATTCACTTCTGTGGGGCGGCTCTGTCTGTTCAAGTGCGTAGGATAGAGCTGTCCCACAGAAATTGCTGTGGCGAGCAGGTACACAGAGCAGAGAAGGCGGATCATCTATAGTAAAAAGCGGACAACCCCTTTTAACAGGATGTTTAGATATCTAAAGGTCCCTTTACTGAGCTCATATCCATTATGGGGGCTTTAGAAGCCCATCGGAGAGGGGAATCTTAATTGCTCCTAAGAATTTCAGAACTTAACCCAGATACCATAACTACAGAGCATGTTCTTTTGCAGAGCGGCCGCTGATTTGTGTATCTTTGCATTTTTACTTGCAGGAGGTACGGGGCTGTAAAGCAGTGTTACCCTAGCAAACATGCCATTTCCCTTTGGGAAGTCCCACAAGTCTCCTGCAGACATAGTGAAGAACCTGAAGGAAAGCATAGCAGTACTGGAGAAGCAAGACATCTCGGACAAGAAAGCAGAAAAGGTACAATCAAGCTCATGTTGTAGAGAGATGGGAGTGTGTCCTGGAATCAGTGAGTCTATGGATTATAATGTGAAGCTTATGCTGGACTTCCGCTTTTTTATTTATATTTATCTAGGAGTTTTTTTTTCTCTCTGTTGTGCTGTCATATTTTAACATTGTTTGATTTGCCTCGGCGTATCAGATTGTTAAAATAAAATCTAAATGTCCCCTAGTATAAGCCAGGGTGTCTACTTTACTTTAAATGAATGTTAATGATTGATGCCATACAGCGGCCTGTGTCACCCATGGGATCTCATTGTACAAAGCATATTCATTGAATGCATACACTTGCTCAATACTGGAGGAGCACCATTCCATCCAGTTTATTGGCATTCTACTGGTATATGGAGGCTAAAAGAGACACCCTATGGACATTTTAATGTGTACGCCAGGAGCTTTCATAGCATATATGCTAAGGGTACATCACAAATGGCATGTGACCATAGCTGTAAGTGTGAATATAAAACCTTCTGTGTAGGTTATCAGTGCTCAGTGTGCAGCTGTCCTACCTGAGCAGGATATGATAGAGAATCCTCAGAGTTCTGTGATACATAGGTTTATATGATTTGGATCAGGGTGTCTGAGTAAGAAGCAGAGTAAATGCCAATAGGACTCCTAAGAGAAAGGGAGAGTCCTTATTGACAGCTCTCCCTGTATCGCTGTGTACAAAGAAGGCTGTCAAACATCCTATGTGGGTAATCAGGACTCTCGCTGTCTCTCCTAGGAGTCCTGTCAGCATTTATTCAGATTTTTCACTCAGAAATACTGATCCAGGTTATAAATACTTTCCACTGTGTGTGGATTAACACCAAGACTTCAAAGTTGCGTGCTGTTTTGTGCAATTGCCTCAAGTGTGAATAAACACAGAGGTTTTGAGTTAAGAACTTGTATTTTGCCTCTGTACTGCGCCCGCTTACCCTATCTACCAGAACGATACCCCACAATATATGTTGTGTGTGTATGTGTGTGTATTCACCCATTTGGCAATGCGACGTTCGACTCAGTGCTAGAGCCTTCCTGAGCCGAAACGTCGTATTACCTAATGGGTGAATACATTTATTTTCCATTTTACTTCATGGAGTGCTGCCTGTTTTTCCTATTTTTATATACTGGGTTTGCTTATTCCCATTGGGCTAGTTGCACCCACTTGTTTTTCTATTAGACGATGCTGCCACTCTTTTTTTTCTTTATATATATATATATATATATATATATATATCTCTCTCGTGGAGCTCTCCTGTCATATCCTGCTCTCAGGTAGGGCGATAGAAGTTTCACTTTAACAGATCATAAATCCACCTGTAGATACTTCTGCAGATACTCAAAAAAAAAAAATATCTGAATATGTAACATGCAGATTCACGCTGCTATATTGAAATTGAAAATCTGTGGTGAAAGTCAGCAAGTTCGGGTTATCGAAGAATCCTGTTATGGTCCGTGTTAGCTGAATCCATAACTGGATTCTTCAATAACCCGAAGTTTGGACGCCAAACTTAAAACACTTGGCTTAACACTAGCAGTTAATTTAAAAAACAAAAAAGGCTACAGGGGAATTTTTGCACTGAAAACTCAGCGCGTGCATACGTACCATCCACAGGCATGGTGCCATAATCCGCAGGATTTCTTTTGCATTATTATACTGCAGATTCATCATAGATTTCGCCGTGCAGACATGGGATAATCCACCCCGTGTTTCCGTGCACTTACTGTGCAGGTTGATACTGTCACAGTAACCTACCTGCCAATTTTCAGTTCAGGTAGAATGTAACTGATGTAAATGGCGGTATTGAACAGGCTCGTTCATACCACACTGTCTGTAATCCTGTGATGCTGGTATCTGTGGTACGATAAGCTAGCACACCATCTTCGATGACATGGTCACTGGTTTCCGATTAATAATGACACCCTCCAATAGGTGCAAATAGTAAAGTGTACTAAGCACACACAAATAATGTAATACACTGCAACATTATTTTTACATTCTCGTGGCATTAAAGGGAAACCACTCGTTGGATTCATTCTACAAATGCCTACCTTCAGAACCTGCTGTAATTATTACCTGGAATTTACAGCGTCAATAATTATAAGATAGAGCAGAGAGAACTTGGCCTGATCTCATCCTGGGCACAACATATTGTTTCAGGATCTTAAAAGGGGGGGTCTGAGATAATACACAAATCTCAGCTATGCTGCCGTATGGTGTAAAATAAGAAATGATGATATGCTTGGTTTGCTGGTCTGGTCTTCCCGCCCCCGGCTTTTGTGTGCAAACGGCAGCTGTGACATGCAGGTATATGGCAAGTGACTGTTCAGCAGCTGAGGACAGTGACTGGCTGCAGCGGTCACATGCCATATACCTGCAGGACACCTGCCGCTGCATGTTTACCTGCTATATACCTGCATGACACCTCTTGTAAAGAAGCAGCTGTAGGAAGACCCGACGGGAATGGCGCTGGAGAGAGAGGTAGGTATAACAATATAAATGCCTGCATGAGATTGTCTATCTGACATATCACTGGGTTACTCTGTCAGTGTGTCATCAGTGGGGGAAGAGAAGGAAAGAAGGTTGCACTAGTTGGAGGTCTACAACCCTTTTGGGTTTCTTTTCCAAATCCAGTTTATGGATTATAGCTGCAACCTGCCCAGTAAAAACTGAAGGGCTGCATATTTTCCGCCATGGAATCTGCTGCAGATGTGAGCATGGCCTTGTTGGGGTACGGGCGCACTGGGTGGATTTAGCAGATTTTCCGCTGCAGATGTCCAACGGATTTCACCCTCTCCGTTGCAAAGGGTGAAATCTGCTGTTGAAATCCACTGCATAAATTAACACGCTGCAGATTTAAAATCCGCAGTTCAGGACGATTTACGCTGTGGATTTCTTTTGCAGTGTGTAGATGAGATTTCTTAAAATCCACTTTGCAGTTACTATTAAGTGTTTGCTGAACTTAGGTGTGGACATTATCCTTGTGAGGCTACTTTCACACTTCCGTTGTTGTTTTCCGGTATGGAGATCCAGCAGAGGATCTCAATACCGGGAAGAAAAAGGTTTCCGTTTAGTCCTCATGCATTCTGAATGAAAGGAGATTCGTTCAGGATGTCTTCCGTTCCGGCAGCATTCCGTTTTGTAACCGGACACAAAACTGCTGCAAGCTGCTTTTGTGTCCGGTCATAAAAATGGAAAAAAACGGATCTGGCACTGAAAACAATAAAAATCAATGGTGACAGATCTGTTTTTTTGGGAGCCTAAAAAAAACGATCCGTCACCCATTGATTTTTTCAATGTATTTAGTGGTGGATCCGTTTTTTCCGTTTTGATTTCACACAACCGATCTGTCACCCATTGACTTTCAATGTATTTAGTGATGGATCAGTTTTTGATTTCACACAACCGCATCCTAACGGAACAGACGCAGCCTGATGTGCAAAATCAAAATGGATCTGTTTAATTCCAGTATAGAGATTTTCTGCCGGATCCCAATACCAAGTGTGAAAGTAGCCTTATGTACAGCAATGTGGTGTAATCTCCTTGGTGTTTAGTGGGGTGAAACATAAAGTTAGAAATCTGTCGCTGGTGGCCTATTTTGGCAGCAGGAGAACCCACCCTATTCAGTTGCATGCTACTTCTCTGTCGAGATACCATGTGCTAAAGCTTTCTGCTGGACATGGGGGCTGAGATCCATTGTGGAATGCTAGGAGGTCAGGGTCTTCTGCCGCAGTGCTAACATCAGGAAGGGAGGAGTGTATTATTTCAGCAGAAATTCTCTCTAACTGTCCTAAGAATCCCAAAGGACTGACAAGAAAAGATTTTTATTGCATTGTTGATGGCTTCTAATGCCCAGCGCCGCCTCATCCTCCTAATCATTGTTCTGTCGTTGCAGACCAGGTAGGAGGTTTTCTGACTTTTTATACTGATGGCCTCTCCTTGGGATAGGTCATCAGTATCTGATCGGTGGGGGTCCGGTGAGTGCTGCTGCCTCCTCATCGCTTACGAAGCACAGCTTGATTGCGTCGGGGCCACGTGACCGATGAACGTGATATCACTGGCCTAGGGTAAGCTGTGAGCACCACAACCTTCTCAAATTGCTGATTGGCGGGATTTCTGGGTGTTGGACCCCCTCTGATCAGATATAGATGAAGAGGGTAGGTCATCAGTATTAAAAATGTCAGAAAACGCCTTTAAATCCCACTCTCTTGGCTAATCTCCGTCCCTGTTTTAACCTCCATCCAAAATTTGATCACCCAGCAATTGATTAACCTCTTTGTTCTCAGAAGGATTTCTACAAGATGATTTTGTTTCAGGATCCTGCAGAAAATGCTGCAGACGGTCAATGTGGAGGCATCCATATCACTGGTTTACGTCTGTCCTTCACTCCCTAGTCTCCCTGTGAGATTGAAATCTTTGTTACCTGGTAAAGCGTCTCGGAGGAAAGTCAAGATGATGCACACTGCTAGATAGTTTTATAGGGCAGCACCTTTTTTAATTGTGAAGCATTTACTTTATCAGCTCTGGCTACCGTAAGAAGCATTCATTATCATTTTATATGGTCACATATGCAGCTAGTTATAGGATGTGAGGACATGTCACCAGAAGGAGAATATCAAGCAAGCATTCAGTCATGTGTATTGGAGATAATTCCATCTTTGCTCTATATGTGTTTGTAGGACATCTACAGATCCCCAGGTTACTGGAATCGCTGACCTTACAGCTCTGCTTTTTTTGGACCTTCCAGCCCAGTTGGGTGTGAGATCTCAGGAAGTGATTCACTTCAAATTCCAGAAGTCATTAATAATTACCAAGATAACTTACACCTACTTAGTTTAAACCAGTTTTGTCACAATGTGTTTTCAGTAGGCGACTGACTTGTCCACTCTGCACAATGTCCCATTGTAACTGGAGACGCCTCATGATAACTTTGTAATGTGTCACCCCCCCCCCCCCAGAATACTCTGCATCTTGCTGTCCTACTTACGCTATATGCCGAAAGGACGTGAACACTTGAGAATGAGCTTGTTGGAAATCCCATTCCAAAACCATGCTAGTTAACATGATGTTGGGCCTCCCTTTTGTAGCTCTGTCCCCTTTCGTCTGGGAAGGTTTTCACATAATGGTTTGGAGTGTGTCTGTGAGAATTTGTGTCCAACCAGCCAAAAGAGCATTTGTGAGGTCAAGCAGTGGTGTTGGACATGAAGGTCTGGTTCACAATTGGCATTTCAGTTCTTCATGAAGGTGATCCATGGGGTTGTTAATGTCAGGGCTTTGTGCAGCCACTCAAGTTTCTCCACTACAAACTTATGGACCTCACTTTGTGTACAGGGGCACAGTCGTGCTGCAATGGTAAAGGGCTTCCCCCAAAATGTGGCCACAATGTTGTAAGTGATATTTGTGTCAATTGTCTTTGTATGCCCTAGTATTAACATTACCTTCACTGGAAATAAGAGGCCAAGCTCTGGCGAATAGCCTAAGTAGTTGTTGTGTCCCTCGCACACCCCAAAGCGGTGAGCAATATTTCACCAAATTTTTGTTTCCACAGGTGACTCAACTGGATTTATGCTCTATGTGCAATCTGCCGTCATCTTATTATACATTTTTTTTTCTTTTGCAGTGTTGATCTTCATTGCAGACCAAGTAGTGGGTAAAGGTTTCTGCTAGTGCAATCTCCCTCCCAGGTGGGAGTAGTTAAAGGCAGTGTACACCTTTTGGGGAAATTTTCTTTTTTTATGATTGCGTTTTACACATTTGAGGCTAGAAATATTTTTTGCAATTGGTCTTTATTAAAAATATTAAGTCGTTCGGTCACAAAGGGTTAACTTTTTCTAGCTGTGTGCATCCTACTTTCACTTTGTGCCAATAACCCTCATCTCTAAAATACTAAAGGTGCATTTAGACGCACCAATTATCGGGAACGAGCATTTGCAAGAACAATCTGCCTTGTTCATCGGGTGATCCTGTCGCTCATGCATGCACCACCGATCATGGCTTCTGGGCCGCAGATTGTGTGGTCTAAACTGCAAACTGCTGCTCAGAAGCCATGATCCTGTATGAGGACATACATACTGTGAAGGAGATCTCTGCATGTCAATGCAGCGGTCTCCTTCACTGAACCAGCAGCCGACTGTCGGGAAGGACGCCCCATGTAAACCTAGCTTTAGAGGTCATAAACACTCATTTAAGTCACATTCTTATCAGTAAGATAAGGATTGAGATTTAATGAGTGTATGTCTGTAGTGCTGTCCAACCGCAGCGCAGAGCGTCACAGCCAGAGATGATTTTTCTCCCTGGCTGTGATGCGCTACGATTGGACAGCGCTATAGCCAGGAGAAACCAATACTAGTAATTAGCATACCAGGCGTGAGAATTAACGGGGTCCACAGCGGCCGAACGGAGCGGCGCCCAGGAAAAATAGTAAGCTCTATTAGATCCCTGTTTGATGCCCTACCTAAAGTGCCACTTATTTTATAATGTCTGGACCCATGAAAGGTCCTCTTTAAAGAAGTTGACTCACTTCAGCAAACAGCATTTATCAAGTTAATACAAGGCAATTTTTAATGTATTGTGATTGTCCATACTGCCTCATTTGCTGGGTTCATTCATTTTTCCATCACATTATACACTGCACATATCCAGGGGTTATAATCACCCTGCAATCATGCAGTGGTGGTCGTGCTTGCACAATATAGGAAAAAGCGCTAGCCACCAGAAAGGTTGGTGCCTTTACGTATCGTGTGCAAGCACGGCCACGGCTGCTGGACTGGATATGAGCAGTGTATAATGTGATGGAAAAAAATGAATCCAGCCAGCAAAGGAGGCAGTATGAATAGTAATACATTAGTAAGTGCCTTGTATTAACTTTCTCTACATGATAAATGCCATTTGCTGAAGTGACACAACCCCTTTAAGCTTTAACTACTCCTTTTTTTTTTTTTACACCTGAGGAGATTGCTTTAGCAGAAACTTTCACCCACTACTTGGTCTGCAATGAAGATCAACACTACAAAATAAAATAAAAGAAAAAAAAGAGGACGGCAGAAATCCAGTTGTCACCTGTGGAAGCAAAAATTAGGTGAAATATTGCTCACCAATTTGGGGACCGTGAGGGACACAAACTACTTACACTCTTTGTCAAAGCTTTAGGCTGAGTTCACACGGGCGTTGCGGGAACATGCGCAATTTTTCCGTGCGAGTGCAAAACATTGTAATGCGTTTTGCACTCGCGTTAGAAAACTTGCGCATGTTTGGTACCTGAACTTCTTCACAGAAGTTCGGGCTTGGGATCGGTGTTCTGTAGATTGTATTATTTCCCCTTATAACATGGTTATAAGGGAAAATAATAGCATTCTGAATACAGAATGCATAGTACAATAGCGCTGGAGGGGTTAAAAATAATAATAATTTAACTCACCTTAATCCACTTGCTCGCGCAGCCCGACATCTCTTCATCTTAGCTGTGTGCAGGAAAAGGACCTGTGGTGACGTCACTCCGGTCATCACATGGTCCATCACATGATCTTTTACCATGGTGACGGACCATGTGATGACCGGAGTGACGTCACCACAGGTCCTTTTCCTGCACACAGCTAAGATGAAGACAGAAGAGATGCTGGCTGCGCGAGCAAGTGGATTAAGGTGAGTTAAATTTTTTATTTTTAACCCCTCCAGAGCTATTGTTTTATGCATTCTGTATTCGGAGTGCTATTATTTTCCCTTTATAACCATGTTATAAGGGAAAATAATGATGATTGGGTCTCCATCCCGATCGTCTCCTAGCAACCGTGCGTGAAAATCGCACCGTATCCGCACTTGCTTGCGATTTTCATGCAGCCCCATTCACTTCTATGGGGCCTGCGTTGCGTGAAAAACGCACAATATAGAGCATGCTGCGATTTTCACGCAACGCATAAGTGATGCGTGAAAATCACCGCTCATGTGCACAGCCCCATAGAAATGAATGGGTCCGGATTCAGTGCGGGTGCAATGCGTTCACCTCCAGCATCGCACCCGCGCGGAATACTCGCCCGTGTGAACTCAGCCTTAGTCTCCATGTCTAGCATAGCATCCGGAAGGCAAACTGATATACTGATGATTTTCAGAAAAAAACATGCAGTCTAGGCGCTACCCAGTCATCATTATGAACACAATAGGAAATAATTTAAGGTGCAAAGATTCAATACCAATAACAGCGCCTTTTGAGGTAAACACCTCAAGGTTTAGGAGAAATCGCTGTCTTCTTCTATCCAAAGAGCGGTTTTCCGTGAGACGCAACAAAGCTTGGGCACCTTATACAATCTGCTATTGTGTTCATCCTGATGATTGGGTAGCGCTAAGGGTCCATTCACACGTCCGCAATTCTGTTCCGCATTTTGTGGAATGGAATTGCGGACCTATTCATTTCTATGGGGCCGCACGATGTGCGGCCCAATCTGGAATTGTGGATCCGCACTTCCGGGTCCGCAATTCTGTTCCCTTAAAAAATAGAACCTGTTCTATTCTTGTCCACAATTGCGGACAAGATTAGGCATTTTCTATTAAGTGCCGGGGATGTGCGCTCCGCAAAATGCGAGGCGCACATTGCCGGTGTCCGTGTTTTGCGGATCCGCAGAACACACACGGACGTGTGGATGGACTCTTAGACTGCTTTTTTTCAGAAGATTTGATTGCTTTAATATAATTTCTCTCCCTCAGTCATTCACCATCTAAAGAGATGATGGCCTTTAGTTGGCTTGTTCAGATGTGTGTGACAAGCATGTGCTTTCTTTCTGTGTTTTCTTCTTCTTTTTCTTTCCTAGCTATAGTGTTAATTTCAGATGCTTTATGACATTTTACTCTCCCGGCTGTAGCTGTGCATTTTATACTTTGCTTTCTTGTGCTGTTTGATTTTTCAGCTGGCATTACCTCACACATTCAGCTCCCCCACCCTCCAAACCAATTCTCTTACCCGTCTCTCGTCTGGCTCAAACCTCTCACATTCCACGTATGCTACCGATGACTTGCACATTGGCAGCAGGAATAAGGATCCAAAGAAAGTGGCATGGCCCAAAGCCAAAAGGAACTCCTTTGGGAAGCAGAAGATGGACAGAACTGCAGTTTTATCGGTTAATATATGGGAATTGTCACTAGGTTTTCTTTGTAGGATCTTCTGGTGGAGGACATCCTCACTGATGGAGTTACTAACCTCTCAACGGGACAATCAACTAATGTCACGTTTAGGTGTCAGAATACATTGTGTAGTAGTCTGTCAGGGCATATGTCTATCTGTTTGCATGTGGGGGACCCCACATCTTTAGCTGTGAAACCCTCACTGTAATGAAGCCTAAAACACAGAAATGGTGCAGCATGGATCACAGATGCCATTATTAGGCAACATCTGGAACATTGTATGTTAGATTGAGCAAAATTAGCATTCATGGCCCATTGTCCGCAACCTTCAGAATAAAGAGTTTTTGCAAAAGTGAAACCGTCCCAAGTTCCCATGAAAAACTCCTGTATCCTCTTATCTAGTTCAGTCAATAGAACAATAGAGCTGTCATACTGTTGTTCCAATTTTACCCCTACTAGTATAATGAGGATTACCCTCTAGATGCCCCCCTCACAGCAGTAGAGTTTTATCTCTGTGCTGAGTGCTACAGAAGGACAATATCTTGCATTCAGTGTCATGGTTCTGCTGAAATAAAAAACAAAAGCAGTAAAATGCATTTTTTTTTGTGGTGTCCGCATCTTTTGCAGCCCCTTTGAAATGAATGGATCCGCACCCGTTTTGCTAAATCCGACTGAATGGGCCTTTAGTGTGGCAGGGTGAAATCTGCTGCAAAATCCGCATGTAAAAGTGCCTTTACTCTGTGTACGAATGATGCAGCAGGAGCGCAATCCCTTCTCGGGATGACGTTCTCTTAGGCCACGTTCACATCTCCGTTAGCGATTATCTGGCAGCCTGATCCAGCATAAATGCTGGCTTTCACACAGGCAGATTAAGGGGAATGAGCATTTATACAAACGGTCATGCCCCGTCATTTACCTGATTATCCGTCCGTGTAAAAGGACCTTAATTAGCACAGTAATGGGCTCCATTTCAGCGTCTTCTTCAGCTGCAGTTCAGTATGATTGGTTCTACCCTAACGTCCCATTCAGGATGGCAAGGGCTCTGATATCCACTTATTAATACTTGGCTGGCCATGTACATGTAAAATTCCATCTGCCACCATTTCTGTGTTTGTAGTCTACGTCACATTGCGTCTTTTGGAATACTAACCCGTTTGTTTCTTCTGATTATATTGATCCTATTGTTAAAGGGATTCTGTCACCTCTTTTTACCCTATAGAGATGCAGATATGCACGGCTAGGTCGCCGCTAGCATGTCCGCAATATACCTGTCCCATATCTCTGTGTGGTTTTATTGAGTGTAAAAAATGATTTATATATATATATATGTAAATCAGCCTGGTAAGGAGCCCAAGGGGCTGCACTAACCGTTCTGGAGCCCAGCCACGTCCCCTGTGAAGGAGCCCAGCACCGCCTGTATCCACGAATCTCCTCCTTGCTTACGAAGTCAGATCGTCCGTAATCTCGTGATGCACAGTGCCGGCATAGTGTTCCTTCGCTGTGCTGGCATCAGCCTCAGGGAAGGAACTGCGCATGCGCGAGCTCGCGCACCGTGAGATTACGACGATCTGACTTCGTGAGCAAGGAGGAGATTCGTGGATACAGGCGGTGCTGGGCTCCTTCACAGGGGACGTGGCTGGGCTCCAGAACGGTTAGTACAGCTCCTTACCAGGCTGATTTACATATAATATATAAATCATTTTTTACACTCCATAAAAACACTCAGATATGGGACAGGTATATTGCGGACATGCTAGCGGCGACCTAGCCGTGCATATCTGCATCTCTATAGGGTAAAAAGAGGTGACAGAATCCCTTTACGTTCTTTTTATAACCTAACCCACAGGATCTCCGCGATCAAGAACATGTCCTGTTTGTATAGTAGTATGTCTGCATGGTTTGTCTCCAGAAGGACAGGTGAAGCCTGTGGTGCTGGGTCCAGCTATGTCCAAACGGACGAATGTATATCTGTGGCCTAACGCTCCATAAAAGTGGTACAGTTCAGTAAAGGTAGCACCCTTTTCTTTTCCCCAGGCAACTGAAGAAGTGTCTAAAAACCTGGTGGCAATGAAGGAGATCCTTTATGGGACGAATGAGAAGGAACCTCAGACTGAAGCCGTGGCACAGCTCGCTCAGGAACTGTACAACAGCGGCCTCCTTGGAACTTTAGTGGCTGATCTCCAGCTCATTGACTTTGAGGTACCAGTGACATTTTGATGGTAGACAGCTAGCCGTAAACGTGTGTTGTATTTGCACCATGTGCCTGCCTGGCACGGGGGGCGTGCTGTTAGACCGTGGCACACTTTTCAGCTACAGATTGCACTTGAACAAAGCTTACAGTGTATTCTTTCCAGGGCAAGAAGGATGTGGCTCAGATCTTCAATAATATATTACGAAGGCAGATTGGAACACGGACCCCAACAGTGGAATATATATGCACCCAGCAGAATATTCTCTTCATGCTGTTGAAAGGGTAATGGCCTATGTAGTTACGTAATCGGCATTCAGATGAGTAATGTGTGTCTCTGAGCTAGGTGTGAACAGGGCATTGTTGGGGTCAAATAAAAAATTGACCGTATGAAGTGGAACTGGATGAAATAGACAAGGGAACTGGTTTAATTGTGAAAGCATGGGATGGAAGGCTTTGCGATACTTCAGGGCTCGGTCATGTGTCTTCATGGTTTCCTCCTTCTCCCATTGATAGGTACGAGTCTCCAGAGATTGCTTTGAATTGCGGAATCATGCTGCGGGAGTGTATCAGACATGAACCACTTGCCAAGATTATTTTGTGGTCTGAGCAGTTTTACGACTTCTTCCGATATGTAGAAATGTCAACCTTTGATATCGCTTCTGATGCCTTTGCTACGTTTAAGGTATGATTTCTTCATTTGTATTTAATGGGGTCTTCCACTTTGGATAAATCCCTACTGGTTAGAATGTGTCACCCGTAAAAAAAAAAAAAAAAAAATTCTGTCCATTTAAAACTAGATATTGAAACATATTCATTTTTTCAGTTTTTATTCTACGAGTACATGTTGCCCGAGCTGCTGTTAACAGCATTTGGAGACATGCTTTATGGCAGCCGCATGGACCTACTGAATTCTGCGTCCACCACCAATTGTGGATGCTAGATCCTGTGTTATTTGTATATAGGTGAAAGCTTTCATAGCAATCCTGCCTGTGATGATCTCCTGACATGTCTGTTTTAGTAAATTTTTGTATTCTTCATGAAAAAATAATTATGGAGCATCTTTTCTTATAACACGGCAGTGTACTGCTCCAATGTTATTCCTCCCAGACATGTACAAATAAATCCAAAAGCGGAATGGTTGTGTCCCTGCATACTCCAGAGTTGTATGTATGTGTGTGTGTGTGTGTGTGTATATATATATATATTAATTATAAAAAAATGGCAGCACCGACTATAAACAAGGAGAGATGGATGGGTGCTAAGTCCTAGGGTGTTGACTAGTAACCCAGAAAAATATTGAAGAAAATTGGACAGCACTCCAAAGGCTATAAAAGTGTAAAAAGTTTATTTACCCATGTGGAACATGGCTTTATGGATGAGCCGAAACGTCGCTGCTGATATGTTCCACGTGGGTAAATAAACTTTTTACACTTTTATAGCCTTTGGAGTGCTGTCCATTTTTATATATCTATATATCTATATCTATATATCTATATATCTATATATATATATCTATATCTATATCTCTATATATATATATATATATATATATATATATATATATATATATAAATAAAAATATAATGGGCACTGGAAAAACACAATATGGGTGCTAAGTCCAGGGAGGTAGCAGCTTACCCCGTATGAAAAACGGACAGCATTCAAAGTAAAAAATAGTGGTGTTTATTCACCCATGTGGATGGCAACATTTCATCTCATACAAGAGCCTTTTTTTTTATATATATATTAAAGTAGCATTAGATAAAAAATTGTGTTTGTGTTTCTTTTATTGTTTTTTGTTGCCATATTCTGACACCCATAACTTTTTTATTTTTCCGTCGGTGGCACTGTGCAAGGGCTTGTGTTTTTTGCAGGGTGACATTTCAGATATTCAGTGCTGTACATGCTTTTAATGACACTGTTCTTTTCCAGGTCAGTTACTTATTCACTTCACTGTTTTTCTTTGTCAGGACCTATTGACTAGGCATAAACTCCTGAGTGCCGAGTTTTTGGAACAGCATTATGATCGGGTAAGATGCAAACGAGATAATTACTGCACTTTACCCTATTTTTAACCCTATTAGATGTTTTTCTCCTTTGCACATTATTCTTTGCACACATGCACCCCATTCTTGGCTGCACTTGATGCTAACATTTGTATCTATGTACGGTATTTTTTTGTTTCAGTTCTTCAGTGAATATGAGAAATTGTTGCACTCAGAAAACTATGTGACGAAGAGACAGTCCTTGAAGGTATGCTTGTAACCTGCATTCACTAAAGACAAAGTTCTGTCAGCGTAATTTGCTGCCCTATGTAAGGGAAGTATAAAACGCGGCTGCTCCCGTCCATATTTATCTAATGTTTGTGGTCATAATTTAATGCTTTGGACTATGCAAACTAAATAGCTTCACCCATAAAATATTTTAAAAAAAATGTAACTGGCAAAAGACAATTTCTGGTGGAACCAAAGAGGGGAAAAAAAAGGAAGACAAATTATAATGATTGGGCTTTGTACAGTACTGAAGCTCCCTAGCTGATGGATTCTGTACTGTGCCTTTGTCAAAAATCGTACAGGTGCTTCTGTACTGTTTTGCGCCTGCACCAAACACTGAAGTGAAGGCACATGGCGAGACTTCTGGGCCAGGTGTGATTATGTCTTCTGTCTTCACTGCCTAGCCCTGTCAGTCAAAGTGGTGGGGACCGTGGCCTGAAGGAGATTCGGGCACAACAGCAATGCCCTTGCTGCAGCCAGGGACTAAATTGCATATTGCTGTGCTGTTTCTTCTGCAGTGCGGCCATGAATTGAGATGGGGCCAACACCATTAGATTCAGCTTAGAAGGGCACATCTCCCATATCAGCTGGTTTTATTGAGAGGTATTTAGTGACAGATTCCCCATAAGCCCAAACAGGCCCGGCCATTAAGGTGTTAAATAATAATAATTATTATTATTGAAACATAATTATTTGCAACAAGGTCACTGTGGGCCTAATAATTTATTATTTTTATTTATATCTGCATTTTAGCTGAATTTAGTATTTGTGTTTGAATGAGGGCTAGCTAGTGTTAGCAAGGGACTTGAGAATACGTATAGATAGAGACACACATAAAATATATATATATTTTATTTATTTATATTATAGGCGGCTGCTATCTTGTTTCTGTCAAAATGTATGAACTGGATTTTTGCATAATTAGTTAAATTAATCTTTTCCACCGTTATGTCCATTCATCCTATTCTTTTATTTCCATGAAGCTACTTGGTGAACTTCTTTTGGATCGACACAATTTCACCATCATGACAAAGTATATCAGTAAACCTGAAAACCTCAAGCTGATGATGAATCTGCTACGTGACAAGAGCCGCAACATCCAGTTTGAAGCTTTCCATGTGTTTAAGGTGCTACACTAGTGACAATAGTTTTTTTTTTTTTGTGTGTGCTAAAAGATTGAGATGGCAAGAAGTAGAGGTGATATCGTTAGCTTAACCCCTTAGTGACCACACATATGTGTTTGTACAGCGTTCAGTAAGGGGCCTTAGGCTGGGCTGCCGATTTTTTTACGTGTAGCGGGGACCCGGCTCTCCCATGAGAGCCTCCCTGCTCTAACAGCCCATACCGGCAATAGTGCCGATCCTGGCTCTTTAACACTATACATGCCATGGGCAATGGCGCCCGCCGCATGTAAAGTGCTGACGGAGGGAGCGGACTCCGTCTGTCTCCCATCGGCACCCCGCAAATGCGGTCGCGGGGTGCCGATGTGTGTGAAGGCTGCCTGGGGTCTGATGTAGGCCCCAGACTAGCCTTCAGTAATTTCCAGCAGGCTGCGCCTGTTTGGCGCAGCCTTCTGGTCAATGTTAGAATAGCATTGCCATTAAAATGCAATGCACTATAGGGATAGTGCATTGCATTTTAAAAGCAATCAAAAAGCTGCCCTTTGTGGGACTATTAAGTGGTAAAAAAAAACTCATTTATCCAGTCAAAAAATCCCATAAGAAAATACGCTTTTCAATGAAAAATAAAATATAAAAAAAAAAAAAAAATCGTAACCATATGTTTGGTATTGCCGTGTCCGTAACGACCTGGACTACATAAATATTATGCAAATTATCCCCTATGGTGAAAGCCGTAAAAAATTAATTTAAAAAAGACAATTACCAATTTATTCTTATTTGCCACTGAAAAAACAGAATAACAAGCGATCAAAAAGAGCCATTTACAGTACTCCAAAATAATGCCAATGAAAAATACGAGTCGTCCCGCAAAAATCAAGCCTTCTCACAACTCCATAGAAAGAAAAATAAAAAAAGTTATGGGTCTTGGGAAACGGCAATGTAAAAACATTTTTTTCTTAAAAAAAAAAAAAGGGGGGGGGGTTTATTGCAAAAAGTAGTAAAATTAAGAAAAACTATATATATATATATATTTGGTATCACTGTAATCACTGACCCAGAGAATAAAGATGATATGTTATTTATACCAAAAAATGAACGGCACAAAATTTATAACTTAAAAACACAGTGGAAGTATTGCTGTTTTTCTCCCTCCCAGAAAGTTAATTTAAAGTTAGAGTTAATAAAAGCTAATCAGAAAGTTATGTGTACCCCAAAATGTTTCCATTTAAAACTACAAAAACTACTACTTGTCCCGCAAAAAAGAAGCCCTCATAAAGCTATATAGACGGAGAAATAAAAAAGTTATAGCTCTTGGAACGCGGCGATAAAAAAAGGAAGAAAAACGCTTGGTCAGTAAGGCCCAAAACAGGCTGGTCACTAAGGGGTTAATATTGTGTAGGGGAGGTGGTGAACTTGGAGGTATATCGTTTTCTGTGATTTGTTTTGGTGACGTTATGTGAAAACTAGAGGTGGGACGAATCCAATTTTTTTCGAATCCGAATCTGAAAAGGTTCTCGAATATATCGGATCTTTCGAATCTCGAATCCTACGAATCCTACGAATCCTGTACATAATTGTGTGAACGCACGGTGTAAGAAACAAAGTCAGACCACGTCAGTTTGTCTGAACCTCCACCTCCCAGTCACGTTCGCACCCTATATGACCGCGATGACCCCTGCTCCTATCACTACAGAACATACAGGGTAATACAGCGCCACATACCTCTTGCATCCAGTGACGTCTCCTTTGATGTAGATGTTCTCTTTCCTCATCTTCTCCTTTCAAGACCAGACACCATTTTTCAGCCATTTTTCGTCTCTGCAGTTTGACAAAAAAAAAAAAACTTAGTTTACTACTTTTCTATCATCCTCCCATCTTCTAGACAAATCATCCTAACACCCCCAATACTGTTCCGCTGTGCTTCCCAATACTATACTGCAGAAACAGATAATACCCCTGATAATACTAGTACCACACAGAGCCCCCCCATATAAAATACCCCTTTTTTGTGGCCTCAGTAGATGCCTCCATAGTGCCCCCCAATAATGTGCCAATAAGAAGTGGCCCCACAGTGCCACCCAATAATGTGCCAGTAAGTGTCCCCATAGATGCCCCCCTAATCATGTGCCAGTATCAAGTGCGGAGTGCCTCCCCCCCCCCCCCCCCCATGTGCCGGTATCATAGTGCCATCTCCCCCATAATGTGCCAGTATCATAGTGCCATCTCCCCCATAATGTGCCAGTATCATAGTGCCATCTCCCCCATAATGTGCCAGTATCATAGTGCCACCTCCCCCCATAATGTGCCAGTATCATAGTGCCATCTCCCCCCATAATGTGCCAGTATCATAGTGTCTCCCCCCCCCAATGTGCCTGTAGTATCATAGTGCCTCTCACCTCTCCCCCTGGCATCTCAGATCCCCCTTCCTATAACAGTGCTATCCACAGACCCCCCCCACCCCATAACAGTGCCATCCACAGACCCCCTACCCCCACCCCATAACAGTGCCATCCACAGACCCCCCCACCCCATAACAGTGCCATCCACAGACCCCCCCACCCCATAACAGTGCCATCCACAGACCCCCTACCCCCACCCCATAACAGTGCCATCCACAGACCTCCCATTGCCGCTCCAGTACAGTTATAAAATGTGTAATTTAATTAATAATGATTCATGCTGCCCCCTCTGTAGTATAACATTCAATATATTCTACTCACAGGGCTACTGTTATATCGTAATGCAGGCCGGCCGGGCAGACGAGCGGCAGCGTGACTGACTGACGTCACGTGCCTGCGCCGCCTACTTTATGAATGAATCAGGCGGCGCAGGCAGGTGACGTCAGTCAGTCACTCTGCCGCTCGTCTGGCCGGCCGGCCTGCATTACGATATCAGTAGCCCTGTAAGTAGGATATATTGAATGTTATACTACAGAGGGGGCAGCATGAATCATTATTAATAGAATTACACATTTTATAACTGTACTGGAGCGGAGAGGCCGGAGCACAGTGAACGCACCGGCCCCCAGCCCCTCCTCCCAGTCCCTCCCACCGGGACTCGTCAGATTTGTATCAGGTAAATTACGTCGGGATTCGAGTCCACGAATCCCACGAATCCAGCAAGATTCGTGGATTCGACGAATCCCCCGTCCCATCTCTAGTGAAAACCTATTTTAAATGGAAGGACTCATAGAGAAAGCCTGCGAGTCCCACTTTTCCCTGCCTCGCATGATAACTGACAGCTCTTCATGCACAAAAACGATTACCTAGCTGTACCTATATACGGACAGCATAGTAAAATGGCAAAAAGTCACAAATTTGGGCGCAAAACAGCACTTGTGACGAACACTGGCATACCCTTATGATAAGGGCCCTCCATAATTTGAAGAGGACCTGTCCCCTCTTGGGAAAAAGTAAAACATGCAGTTTGCTTAAATATCCTCGATGGCTTGCTGTTCTTTTTATGTCACAGGGCCCCCCTGTTTTCGAGATATGTCTCCCTGGGTTTATTAGCGCCCTATAAGTAATGGCTGTGGTTTGTCATGGACATGTACATTGACCTCATTACTGTGCCGCTTTCCAGTAAGCACAGACAGCATTACAGCTGCATCTTCCCAGCCATAGATGGTGTGGTCTCACCCTCTTCTGGTTCGCTCTTCTCCCACCGGTGAGTCCCACTGATCTGTATACCAGTGTAGCCCCAACTGGAGTTTGCAGAGTGCTGGTTTCACAAGATATGCTTATGAGGCATTTAATGAAAGTGTAGTAATAGGAAAATGAGCGAGCACTCATACACTTGGCAACCAGATTGACATGTGCAGAAAATATTTATTAAATCCCCATAAAATACAAGTAATAAAATTTATAAGAACAATGTAGCAATAATATACAACATTACAATCACATATATTGTGGTAGATATGATCGATACTATATTCGATAAAAATATATTCAATAGAAAATTAAATGTTGAAATATTCTATACCACTCAATAGTGTCGATAATTTCAATAATATATATCACACCAAAAAACTTCAAGTATATGCTGTTATTTGGGAAGAGGGGGTATTATCTTCTAGCGCTCTATCCCAATTTGGGAAACTGAATGTCACTGAAAATGTTGTAGGTGTATTCACTGGGAGCGCAATATGTTCATCATAAAGTGTCCACAGGAATCCTGATAATGTGAAAAGTCTCTTATAGCATATCCTTTTAAGCTCGATATGAGCTTTGGATTGAAGAAAACTTTAAATCGATGTTTGGCTTACCGTCTAGCGTCTGCTTTCTCCCTATTGCTTCAATGGAGCTTTAAATATTTGCCGGCTTATTCAGTCGCTCCATACAGCAAGCTGGTTTAAATTTCGCGGGAGTTCCAAAGATCGCAGGAGTTACCACTCTGTTCCGCAATTTCCTTCGGTGCAGCTTTCGACGATAAGAATAGTTAATCCTTTACTGTAGAGATTTTCTTCTGTATGGCCATACAGTATTATCGGAGGCTTTTCAATGCAGGTACATCACTTGTTTCACCATACGCCTTTCGGGTAGATTCACTCTCCCTTCCTCAGTGGTCCATTTAATGAAAGTGCTTGTATTACAGGTAGGGTTGTCCCGATACCGATACTAGTATCGGTATCGGGACCGATTCCGAGTTTTCTCGGCGGTACTCAGCCGCCGATACCCCGCCCCGATACATAAATAGAATACTATGGGCGTAACTATGGGCGGGGCCCGGTGCAGTCACTGTACTCTTACACCGGGCCCCGCCGCTCACCAAAGTATTTATAAACGTGAATCCTTATCCTGTTATTAAGTTGAACTAACGCTGCCCTCTCCCATGTTCCCCTGTATCCCCCTGTATCCCCACAGCACTTACTTAAGCTTCCATAGCAGGCAGAGCGGACGGCACCAGTAACGTCACTCACTGACGTCGCGCGTCTGCTCCGCCCACTTTATGAATGAAGCAGGCGGAGCAGACGCGCGACGTCAGTGAGTGACGTTACTGGTGCCGTCCGCTCTGCCTGCTATGGAAGCTTAAGTAAGTGCTATGGGGATACAGGGGGATACAGGGGAACATGGGAGAGGGCAGCGTTAGTTCAACTTAATAACAGGATAAGGATTCACGTTTATAAATACTTCGGTGAGCGGCGGGGCCCGGTGTATTGGGGGACACTGTTATGAGGGGGATCTGTGGATGACATATAGCAGTGTCATCCACAGATCCTCCCCATAACAGTTCCATCCACAGATCCCCTATAACAGCACCATCAACAGATCCCCCACCAAATAACAATGCCATCCTCAGATCCCCCCACCCCATAACAATGCCATCCACAGATATCCCACCCCATAGCAGTACCATCCACAGATCCCCATAACAGTGCCATCCACAGATCCCCCATAACAGTGCCATCCACAGATCCCCCATAACAGTGCCATCCACAGATCCCCATAACAGTGCCATCCACAGATCCCCATAACAGTGCCATCCACAGATCCCCATAACAGTGCCATCCACAGATCCCCCATAACAGTGCCATCCACAGATCCCCCATAACAGCACCATCCACAGATCCCCCATAACAGTGCCATCCACAGATCCCCCATAACAGTGCCATCCACAGATCCCCATAACAGCGCCATCCACAGATCCCCCATAACAGCACCATCCACAGATCCCCATAACAGCGCCATCCACAGATCCCCCATAACAGTGCCATCCACAGATCCCCCATAACAGTGCCATCCACAGATCCCCCATAACAGTGCCATCCACAGATCCCCCATAACAGTGCCATCCACAGATCCCCCATAACAGTGCCATCCACAGATCCCCCATAACAGTGCCATCCACAGATCCCCCATAACAGTGCCATCCACAGATCCCCCATAACAGTGCCATCCACAGATCCCCCATAACAGTGCCATCCACAGATCCCCCATAACAGTGCCATCCACAGATCCCCCATAACAGTGCCATCCACAGATCCCCATAACAGTGCCATCCACAGATCCCCCATAACAGTGCCATCCACAGATCCCCCATAACAGTGCCATCCACAGATCCCCCATAACAGTGCCATCCACAGATCCCCCATAACAGTGCCATCCACAGGTCCCCCATAACAGTGCCATCCACAGATCCCCCACATGACAGTGCGTCATCCACAGATCCACAGATCCCCCAAAACGGTCACATGACATTTAAAAAAAGTATCGGTATTCGGTATCGGTGACTACTTGAAAAAAAGTATCGGTACTTGTACTCGGTCCTAAAAAAGTGGTATCGGGACAACCCTAATTACAGGTGACAGGTCTGCTTTAAGAGCGGAGCTCCTCCTGCCATCAATCGCTGAGCGTAGGGAAGGGGGATATAATGATGCTACCCTGACATTGATGTAAAATAACTTTTATTTTTTTTCTTCTTGAACTTCTAGGTATTTGTAGCCAACCCGAACAAGACACAGCCTGTCCTGGATATCCTCCTCAAGAACCAGAGCAAGCTAATTGAATTCCTCAGCAAGTTTCAGAATGACCGCACTGAGGACGAGCAGTTTAACGATGAGAAAACCTACCTAGTGAAACAAATTCGGGACCTGAAAAGACCTGCACAGCAAGAGGCCTGAAGTGGACGGTGGGGGGGAGGGAGGAGCCCAAACCCAGCGCTTGCTGCGAGAGTATTCAGTATCCCGTGGACTTTGAGAGCAACATCCTCACTTCTACCCCAGAGTCACCCTATTCCATTGCATTTGAAGTTTTAGTCCGAGTGTAACCCCTTCTCTGATGGAAGAACCCAGACGCTGCCCTATTCTGCTGCAGCTCAGGGGTTGAAAGATGAATGCATAACTACTTTGTTCTTTCTTTTTTTTTTTTTTCCCCTTACACCTATACTGAGCAAGATGGACTTCCTCTCCCTTCTATCCTTTATGTTGCATCAACACGGGATTGAGACTCGCTGGTTATCACAGTATCAGGGTGCAAAAGTGAAATGAAACGAAAAAAAAAAAAAAAAAAAAGAGGTCTTAGAGTCTCGAGCGAGTGTGTAGTACCTAGTCTGGGTTTTGGATAAGATGGCATACATGTAGTTAATCATTTTCTTTTTTTTTATTGCAACGCATTGCATGCTTGCAGCAAAAAAACCTGAGCGGGAAAAAAAAACATCAACACAAAATCTGGTTTCCATCAGCATATTTGCACATAAACTTGTTAGAAGAGAAATTGAGCACACAATCCGATCTGTGCATAGCTGGTACCTTAGTTTTGGAAATAACAATATGCCTTGATTTCAAACTGAAATATCCAATAAAATGCAACAGCGCAGTGCTTTTATTCGTAATGCCGCGGAGCGGGGTGGCCCACTCTGCGGAGGGTGAATAGGAACGGCGGTTTGGGTCTGCAGTAAATGCATACATATTTTGTGTGGATTGGGAGCGCTTATTACAGATGGGATTATGTAAAGACGAGTGTACATTCATTATATATGCCTTTCAATTGCTTTTTTTTTTTTTTCCCCCCCTGGCTTTCTTTAGCAGTGTCATTCTTGTTTTACTAGGTGTAGGGGGTAGAGAGGGATACGCAGCATCTTATGTCTTATCTGGCAAACTACTTCTTCATTTCATCATTCGTAAAGCCAGCAAAAGCAATAATGTTACATGTCTCTATCACATCCTCTTGCCAAATAACGCCTCTTCCACGTGTCTTGGATAACTATAAGGGAGTCATCAGCTCTTGGCTGTTTGAGGAGCTGCACTGATTGTGATCTATAGTGGGGGGCATGCACGGACAGGCTTGGTTAGCTACCGCTTCGCTTTTGAACATAACATGCTGCTTTAGTCCTCCGCTCTCCTCACCACTGAGGAGGTTGACATTTACCTATCTATCTCCCTGACCTTTTATAGTACAGGGGGGGATAGGCCTTGTGTGATTTATTGCTTTTACCCTGAAACCCCCCCATTCAGCAGAGCTTCCACCCCTCATCCCACATCACAGATGGGAAGAGCGTATTGCTGAATCTTTCGGTTAACATGCCTGCTTGTGTGGATGGAGTCGGAAGACATGCTGGTCCCTCTGTACCGGTGTGAAGTATGGCAGGTTGGGAATCGTTGCATCTACATTGCTAGCTATGAATGGAGTTGCTTGGGTGGTGGAATGAGCAGGGTACACCAGGGTAATCGTATCCTTCAAGCTTGCATTGTAGACTATTATTGCCAGACACAAGAGAAGAAGAACATATCAGTCTTGCAAATGCTTTAAACTGAGTTTCTGAAGAAAGACCTGAGCAGACAGCCAGAGTTTTTTTTAATCTTATTTATTCCACACAGGGTTTTCTGCCTGGTGCATGCAGCAGGGACAGTGCATGCCATTTTTATTTCATGTAGGGAACCACTACCACTGCGGTTCTATTAACGCCTCCCCCAAGTCTCCCCTAGGACAATGCTGAAACCAAAGCCTCGGGTGAAGGGGTAAACACTCGCTTCATGCAGATTTGCTTTGGGTTACTTTGGATTCTCTGTGTACATACGTTTTTGGCCTCTTATTCGTAAAGAAAAAAAAATAATAATAAACTGTACAGCAAAGGAGTGTACTCATGTTTCTTGTGATCGTCAGGTAACTTCCCTATACATCCCAGAGCTCGTTCAGTGTAAGACATGTTGGACTACTTTCACATCTGCGTTTTTGCGGGATCCGTCATGGATCAGCAAAAACGCTTCCGTCATGATAATACAACCGTCTGCATGAGTTATGAACGGATACGGTTGTATTATCTCTAAAATAGCCATGACGGATCCGACTCTAATACCATTGTAAGGCAATGGGGGACGGATCAGTTTTCTTATGTGTCAGAGAAAACGGATCCGTCTCCATTGACTTACATTATGAGTCATAACAGACCCTTCTTGCTCCGCATCCCAGGACGCACGCAAAAACGCTACTTTTGTGTACGCCATGGGAACGCAATAAAACAGAACAGAATGCTTTCTGGTGACTCCGTTCCCTTCAGTTCAGTTTTGTCCCCATTGACAATGAACGGGGACAAAACTCGAGGCGTTTTCCTCCGCTATTGAGATCCTATGACAGATCTTAATAGTGGAAAGGGAAAGCGCAAGTGTGAACGTAGCCTTACTTGAATGAATGTTACAGAGTTTAATTTTACATACAGGTAAGCTTATGGAAGATGATTTAAAGGGATCCTGTCACCATGAAAATGCATTGCAGCCTGTTATAGAGCAGTAGGTGCTGCACAGATTGATATATAATTTTTGAGGAGAAGATTCAGTATAATTTGCAGTTTATTCATTTTAATTTCTGGACTTTGAAGTCCAGGAGGCGGTCCTATCAGTGATTGACAGCCTGCCCTTTATGACTGTACATACAGAGAGCTGTCAATCACTGATAGGACCGCCTCCTGGATTTCAAAGCCCAGAATGAGCAGGAATTAAAATGAATAAACTGCACATTATTTATACTGAATATTGTCCTGCAAAATTATATACCAATCTGCTCAGCTCCTCCTGCTCTATAACATGTTACCGTCGGCTCATACACCATGTTCAACATTACCGGTTCCCTTTAACTCCAAGGGCAGGAGCTCCTGCATTGTATGAGAGTCAGCCTCTCTTTAATGGGATTCTGTCACCAGATTTAACCCTACTAAGCTAGCTGACATTAGCGATGTGCTAATGTCAGCGAAACCTAACTAGCCTATTCCTACTTTTATCTATGCCCCTGTTACGCCAGAAATCTAACTTATAATATGCAAGTCCTGATTGACAGGGCCAGGCAGCGCTCGCATCTGTCTGCCAGCCCTGTGCTCTGGTGAAATCTCGTGCAGGCGCGGTGAGGAAGCTGGCAGCCTACGAACGTCTGTCCCTCACCTGCGCTGAATGCTGAACGGCGCGAGATATCACCAGAGCACAGAGCTGGCAGACAGATGCGAGCGCTGCCTGGCCCTGTCAATCAGGACTTGGAGGGAGGCGACAAAGGTGGGAGAACGGAGCCTCTAGAAGCAGGAACAACGCCCCCCCCCCCCCCCCCCCCCCGCTCCTAGAGGCTAATTAGCATATTATAAAAGTTTGATTTCTGGAGTAACGGGGGCATAGATAAAAGTAGGAACAGGCTAGTTAGGTTTCGCTGATATTAGCACATCGCTAATGTCAGCTAGCTTAATAGGGCTATGTGACAGAAACCCTTTAATCCAGCGCTCTACTTGGTTTAGAACTGTGAATCGTAACATACATTTTCTAAAACAAAAGATATATTGGGCTACATTCACACGACAGTGAAAACAACAGATGCACGTTTTTCACGTAACGCAGGCCCCATAGAAATGAATAGGGTTGCGTGAAAATTGCAAGCAAGTGCGGATGCAGTGCGATTTTCACGCACGGTTGCTAGGAGACGATCGGGATGGAGACCCGATCATTATTATTTTCCCTTATAACATGGTTATAAGGGAAAATAATAGCATTCTGAATACAGAATGCATAGTAAAACAGCACTGGAGGGGTTAAAAAATAAATTAAAAAATGTTTAACTCACCTTAGTCCACTTGATCGCGGTTATCACATGATCCATCACATGATATTTTACCATGGTGATGGATCATGTGATGACCCGAGTGACGTCACCACAGGTCATTTTCCTGTAATGAATGCTCACCACAGGTCCTGTTCAGCAAAGGAGACAGAAGGAGATGCCGCCCTCCGCGATCAAGTGGATTAAGGCGAGTTAAATTATTATATATATTTTTTTAACCCCTCCAGCTCTATTTTACTATGCATTCTTTATTCCGAATGCTATTATTTTCCCTTATAACATAATCTACAGAACACCGATCCCAAGCCCGAACTTCTGTGAAGAAGAATGTTTTGCACTCGCGCGGAAAAATCGCGGGTGTTCCTGTAACGCACCTGCACATTTTCCCGCAACGCCTGTCTGAAAGAGGCCTAAATGTGTGAATTCAGGCTTTTTTATTCTTTTTTTTATTATGATTGTGTTAAATAACATGCTCAGCCCTGCTATTTAAATGCTTCAGATTCGTTATGTGTACATAATCTACAGTTTTACTACACAGCTACACATTTTTTACCGTGTGAAGTAAGTTACATCAATGTATACTTAAAGGGGTTATCCAGGAAAAGATAATGATATCCTCAGTATAGGTCATCATTATCACATTGGCGGGGGTCTGAGTCCTGGCAACTCTGCCGAGCAGCTGTTTCAGGCAGCCACGATACTCACCAGAGACCTACTGAGTGCTGCAGTCTCCCGGCAGCTTACCAAGCGCAGCGCTGTACATTGTATAGTGGCAGTGCTTGGTATTGCAGCTCAACCCTATTGACTTGAATGGGGCTGAGCTGAAACTAGCCCATGTGACTGATGTACAGTGATCATTGGCCTCTTCTAACAGCTGATCCTGAGGATAGGTCATCAATATATTTCCCAGATAACCCCTTCTAGAGCATCTTTACTTAGAGACACTTTCCACAGAAAGGGTTTTTTAACTCAATATTGATAGAAAGCAATATATTTTTTTCAAAGTTTTGGCAGTTTTTTCTTTTTCATTCCAGTAGTGTTATACCATTGAAAATGAAACACTAAATATTGTCCTTCTGCAGCAGTCAGCACAAGACTTCTTAGGCTACTTTCACACTAGCGTTGTTTTAATCCGGCGTTCAATTCCGACACCGGAACTGCCCGCCGGATCCGGAAAAACGTGTGAAAACGGATTACATTTGAATCCTGATCAGGATTTTGATCACAATGAAAAAATGCATTGGAAAAAACGGATCCGCCATTTATGGACTTTAACTTTTTTTTCACATTTTTCGGGTTTAACATGCAAAAGCCTGATCCGTTTTGACTGAACACACAGTGCCAGATCCGGCGTTAATGCAAGTCAATGGGAAAAAGGCCTGATCCGGCGTTCAGTCAAAGTGTTCAGGCTTTTTGGCCGGAGGTAAAAATACTGCATGCTACGTTTTTCTGAAAAGCCTGATCAGTCAAAAAGACTGAACTGAAGACATCCTGATGCATCCTGAAGGACTGACTCTCCATTCAGAATGCATGGGGATAAAACTGATCAGTTCTTTTCCGGATTTGAGCCCCTAGGACGGAACTCAACGCCGGAGAAGAAAAACGCTAGTGTGAAAGTACCCTTACATAGAAAGGTAATCCGTTGTCAGTTTATTGCTACTGTGTGGGAATGGATGGTATTTGCAGGGTAATCTTCATGATAATTGTAGGTGTAGAAGTTAGATAACACTATGACAGCTCTATTGTTCTCTTGATAGGACTAGTAGACACAGTAGAGCATTGTCCTCATCAGTGTGATGCTGTAATTCAGTCTCTGCAGAGGGGCAGTCCCTGGTTACAGGGAATTGTCTGAGAGTTAAAGGAAACGTGTCTTTTTGAAAAAAAAATTCTGCCAGTTAAAGGGGTTATCCAAGACCTATAATGCCCCCTCTCCCCATACGCCTGGACCCTCACACAAATCGCACTAGCCTCGCTTCCCAGCACCTGCATTGTTTCTGATGCCAGTACGGCCGCCACTTTATCTCGCCGTCACAGGATGAAAACATCCGGCGACTTAGCCAATAGCAGGCCGCGACGGGAACGGGCCTCCCTAGCATCGCAGGTGACACTAGGGAGACTTATTCCCGGCCTGCTATTGGCTGACCAACCTTAAACATCACCTTCATGTCCTATCTAAGATATAAGTGGAGGGAATTTTGAAACAGTGCACACATCCTTTTTATTTTAGTAATGTTTTTTTTTTTTTTTTTTTAACTTGTGGTGCTTTTTTTTGTGACCATAGTGTTTTTTCTAAATTACAGCATGCTCTTGCTATGGCATTTATTTCAGGCATTGTCCCATTGACTTCTCTGTAGGCAGAAAGGAAAACGTTTGAAAAAAAGCCATATGTCAAATGTGTGCCCCAAAAAATACCAGACCAAGTTTGTGTACACCTAAAATTTTGCATAAAGTGACCACTCACAAAAAATGCAGGTGACATCCGTGTCGCATCCGCTTTTTCTGGACCCATTGTAACAATGCCTATTCTTGTCTGCAAAACTTTGGATATGGACAGCACATGGTGTGATGTCTGCATTTTTTGAGGCCCCATTGAAATGAATGGGTCCGCATCCGATCCGCAAAACATGCGGAGCAAAAATACGATTGTGTGAATGGGGCCTTATACTGACAGCCTTATTTCAGTGCAATTCTGTAGCAATAAGGTCATGCAGAGACTCCTAAGAAATGAGCAGTGTCCATAAGGGCTCATTCACACTGCCGTACCCGTATTGTGGTCCGCAATATACTGGCACCAGCCATGTGCGCACCGTATCATGGATGCGGACCCATTCACTTGAATGGGTTTGCAATCTGAGAGATACGGTGCGGAACAGAGGCACGGAGAGGAAGCACTACAGAGTGCATTGTGGTTTGCTCCATGGGCAAGGCCGGCACACGTTCGTGTGCATGATCCCTAACAGGGGAATCGTGCTCTCACACGGAGCGTTATTTCCGCACAGGACAAGTTTATTACCACTTCTGCCTTCTCCTGTGCTGGGAGGACAGCGCTGCAGAAAACGGCCGAACCACTTCCCCTATTAGCCGCAGTGGGAGGAGACCCTGATCATCTCTCCCTATGTGTAATGCCCCCACAGGGGGCTGTTTTCTCGTAACGGGCTCCTGTGGATGCCCCAGTTACAGTGGAAATGGTGCAAGGAAAAAAAATATAGTGTCCTCCAGAGGTCTTTTAATGACCTCTCGAGGGACATATTATATGGCAAAAAGAAATTAAAATAGTAAAGTAAAAAAAAAAAAAGTTAAAATTAAAAATGCAGTCGCTAACGGAAATTGTCACTATAGTCGCCCCATTCACTCAAACCTATGCATGTTATATATAAACACGGTGGTCACAAAATAGGGAACCCTTTGCAATAATTAACTTTTGTGTTAGTTTTAATATTAAAGAAATAAAAAGCTATAATTAAAAATAATACTTTATAATGAAAATGAATGGTTTTGCCACATTAAACCTAAAAAAATGGAAAAAACTAATCTCTAAAAAACATGCTAATAAGTCCTAAGTGTTAAGTAAAAAAACATCACAAAAATAATTTTGGTAGTCAAACAAGTTAGGGTCGCTAAACTGCCATGTGCACAAAATCACGAAAAATTGCCTGGACATTCAGGGTTAAAGGGGTTGTCTCATCTTAGACAATAGGGGCATATCGCTAGCCAGCACTTGGCTATTTTCAGCGGCCCCATAGAAATGAATGAATGGAGGGCGGCTGCGCATGTTCGGGCTCCGTTCTCGATGTAGGCGCGGGTCCCAGAGCTGGGACCTGCACGTATAAGACAATGGGGGGCATATCCTAGCGATATGCCACCATTGTCTGAGATGAGACAGCCCCTTTAAGGGCTCATGCACACAAATGTTTGTTGTTCTGTTTCGGACCCATTAGCTGCAAAAGATGCAGACAGCTACCTGTATGTCCGTTCCGCGGCCACACAAAAAATGGAACATGTCCTATTCTTGTCCATTTTACGGACAAGGATAGGACAGTTCTATTGAGGGCAGGAGTTTCCGTTCAGCAAAATGTGGAAAGCAAAAACGGCTACGGCTGTGTGCAGCCTAAAGAATATTTCCGGAGCATGTGGATGAGGATTTTCTGCAGCTGAATTGTGTTCAGAAAAGTAGCCCAAAGTATAGACTTTGAAGATGTAAAAAAAAAAAAAATCCACACGCTGCAAAAATATTCTGCATCCATATGCGCGTATAACCTGATATGTGATGTGGACTTAAATTATGCAACATGTCTGTTCATGTTGTGGATTTGATTTCGTCCTTTGCAGTGGAAAGTGTGAAATTTGCACAAAAATCCACAAGATTTGATGTGCATTGGGCTGCTGGGGATTTTGGCCAGATAGATTTTCAGCCCCACTACAGTTGGCCTTACTATTACTATAAGTATTTGAGATACCATTTCTAAGTCCAGGAAAAACAGGACAGACTGTGGCTCTTCTGGCCCAAACTCACAGTATCATGTAGAGTACCGTAGACCTATGGACAGCGTCAGGCAGCATCTTAATTACTATGATGCTGAAAGTTTGGGTCAGATGAGGGGCAGTCGGCCCGGAAGATGTGGCCGACACAGGGACTTTTTTTTTTCTCTCCAGATGGCTGTCTGGCACCAACCTAAGGGCTCGTTCACACAAACGTATTGTGCGTTCCGTATACGGGACGTTTTCTGCGTTCCGCATACGGTCTGTATACTGAACTATTCATTTCAATGGGTCTGCAAAAGATGTTCTGTCCTATTCCTAATAGACATTTCTATAATGGGCCTCCTGTTCTGTTTCTGCAAATTGCGGAAGGCACACAGGCGGCATCCGTTTTTTGCGGACCGCAAAAAACAGCACGGTCGTGTGAACAAGCCCTAACCCTGGCAAGCTAGGCAAGGCACTACTGTTCCTGTAGTAATTGTACTGATCACTAGATGGCAGCAGACATCAGAACTATCAGACTTCAAAAAATGACACACTGAAAATGACAAGTGTACATGTCCCCAGTGTTGTGGTGATGCCTACAGTCAGGGTTGGGATTGACCCCCAGAGGATTTTAGCAGTGGAATATCTTTCCTCCGAGAGTTTACTATTATTTCTATTATATCACAAATAACCCATTTTTTATTTATTAACATGGCCCGTGTATACAATGATAACAGTAAGGCCTCTTTCACATGTCAATAAATAGCACATGCATCCATTGATTTTAATGTATTTAGTCCCACATCAATGTTTTTCCACTGGAGGATCCTCTGGTGGACCAGTCTGATTCTAGATATGAGATAGGTAGATAGAGTGCACTGTATGCCCACTTTATTACAGATGCCCATCTAGTAATAGCTGATCTTGGGCTCTCTTTATATTGCCTTTACATGATCCAATGGGTGGGAAGTTTTAGGTCTTGGAGGCAATTAGAGGGGTTTTCCACGGTTTAACAGACAGCTGCATATGCAAATGAGTATATGACATCACAATGACGGCCCTTGTATAAGAAACCCTGACACCATTGCGGCTACTCATTCCTTTGCAGGAAGGCGACTTGTGTGGGCAGATGCTACAGCAGGTATGTATGGAGGTTCTCTAACTTCTTCTATGCTAGCAGGACACAGTAGGGAGAATCATTATTGGGGATAGCTTAGGGTGACCATATGTCCTCTTTTCCCCAGACATGGTGCACTGAATGGCCACTTTTTTGCAGATGCCCATCTAGTAGTTAAAAGCTGATCTTGTGCTCTCTTCATATTGCATCCACATGATCCAATGGGTGGGAAGTATTTTCCACAATTTAAAAGACAAGATTGACAGCTGCATATGCAAATTAGCACATGACATCACAGCATTCCATGACATCACAATGATGGCCCTTGCCTAAGAAGACCAAAGACTATTGGGGCTGCTCGTTATTAATTTATTTTTTTGCAGCAGGTCAACCTGCATTGCCAGGTATGTACGGAGGTTCTTTAGCTTCTTCTTTGCTCATAGATAGGTAGATGTTAGATAGATCGAATGCATTCAGAAAGTCTTCAGATACTTTCAGTTTTTTCACATTTTAGGTTGTGGCTTTGTGCCAAAATAATAATAATAAAAAAATCAAGTTCTTCCCCATTATTCTGCCTGCAATACCCCATAAGGTGAAAACAGAATGCTGTAAATTTTTGCAATTTTTTTTAACCCCTTAAGGACACATGACGTACCGGTACGGCATGTTTCCCGAGTCCTTAAGGACACATGACGTACCGGTACGTCATGGCTTTAAATAGCGATGCCGGCGCCGCGGGGGTTAATCGGAACGGGATGCCGGCTGAAATCATTCAGCCGGCATCCTGTAACAATGCAGGGGGGGGTCATTTGACCCCCCCGCATCGACGATCGCAGAAAACCGCAGGTCAATTCAGACCTGCGGTTTTCTGCGTTTCCGGTCCATTCGGGTGTCCTGTGACCCGATGAACCGGAAAAAGACTGCGATCGGTGGCGTAATTATACACCACCTATCGCAGTCCGAGGATTTGGAGAGGCGGTGCTGGCCCTGGTGCTGAATGCCGCTGTCCAGGGTGCTGATTGGTGCAGGGGAGAGAGGCGCGAGATTCAAACTTCCTGCGCTCCTCTCTCCCCTCCTCTTCCTGTCCAGCACCCTGACCGTGCAGCATCGTCCAGCACCAGCTCCTGTGTCCCCCTAATCGCCATCCATCACCCTCCTGCACCCATCGCCACCCAGGTAGGTTAGGGTCAGTGAGGGAGAGGCACCGTTAGGCAGGGAAAGAAGGGAAAAGTTAGAAAAAAAAAAAGCACATTTATTCTAAACTTTTTTGTTTCAGCTTTCAGACCCCAGACCCCCCCCTGCCACTTGCCCCCCCGCATCCCCCCCACCACCAGCCCCCCCAATCCACCCACCCACCCCCCCCACCCCCCCCCCACCCCCCCCCCCCCCACCAGACCCTTCCCCCACCACCACTTTTTTTTTTTTTCTGCGTGCGCTGACTGTCCGGCACTCTTAGCGTCCGGCCACTGTTAGCGCATCGCCCGCCCCACCACCCCACCGACCGCTGATCAGCGTTGAACCGCTGATCAGCAAGTTTGAACTTTTTTTTTTTTTTTTTTTTCTAACATTTGCCCATTTTTTTTGCCTGGACTTTTTAGTACGTGAACGCCCGTGCCCCCACACACACGCACATAGAATAAAGGTTTACACGCACGCACATACACACGCACACACACACACCCATGGCCCGCCAGATGTTCTCGGTGGAGGAGGCATACGCCCAGATTGCCTCCGACTCCGAGAGCCCCAGTGAGGATGAGGATGACCCCACGTTCCTTTTGTCATCCGCATCCTCCTCATCATCATCGGATGACGATGAGCCACCAAGGCAGCGGAGACGCCGCCAGGCGGAGCCAGGGGCCCCACATGCTAGGGATCCTGTGGCCCACCCTAGTACGAGCCGCCCTGGGGTTCGTACTGGTTTCCCGGCCCACCAAATAAGCCCACCGGAGCCCCCTGCCGATGAACTTAGCTGGTGTCCCCCAGTGGACTTTGAGCCCGAGATTCCGGATTTTGCTGGCAATCCAGGAATCCAGATTCCCACAGTGGGGTTTACTGAAATGGACTTTTTTAGTTTTTTTTTCAGTAACCCACTGGTGAATCTGATGGTGGAGCAGACGAATCTGTACGCCCAACAGTTCGTCGCTCAAAACCCGGGCTCATTTTTGGCTAGACCCGGTGGCTGGACGCCGGTCAGTGCAGCCGAGATGAGGACATTTTGGGGCCTCGTGCTGCATATGGGTCTAGTGCAAAAACCCAGTGTCAGGCAATACTGGAGTGGGGACATACTCTACCAGACCCCACTGTACAGTACGGCCATGACACGCTCCCGGTTTGAGGCCATCCGGAAATGTCTGCATTATTCCGATAATGCAGCATGTCCCCCCCGAAGTGATCCTGCCTATGACCGGCTGTACAAGATACGGCCGGTCATCAATCACTTTGGGGCCAAATTCATGGAGGCCTACGTACCTGGAAGGGAGGTTGCGGTTGATGAGTCTCTCGTTGCGTTCAAGGGGAGACTCAGTTTCCGCCAATACATTCCCACAAAGCGGGCGAGGTATGGCGTGAAGCTATACAAAATTTGTGAGAGTACCTCAGGGTACACTTACAAATTTCGTGTGTACGAGGGGCGAGATTCCCGGATTCAACCACCAGAATGTCCCCCCACTCTGGGTGTTACCGGGAAACTCGTGTGGGACCTTATGTACCCACTGCTGGATAAGGGTTACCACTTGTACGTGGACAACTTTTATACCAGCATTCCCTTGTTCAGGTCCCTTGCCGCCAGATCCACGTTCGCTTGTGGGACCGTGCGGAAAAATCAACGCGGCCTCCCTGCCCACCCCCTCCAGGTACCCATCCCCAGGGGTGAGACCCGTGCCCTTACCAGTGGAAGCCTGTTGCTGGTCAGGTATAAGGACAAGAGGGATGTCCTTATGCTGTCCACAATCCACGGTAACAGCACCACCCCCGTCTCTGTGCGAGGTACCGCGGCAACGGTCCTCAAGCCCGATTGTATCGTCGCCTACAATCGGTATATGGGAGGAGTTGATCTCTCTGATCAAGTCCTCAAGCCATATAATGCCATGCGCAAAACCCGGGCATGGTACAAAAAAGTTGCGGTCTACTTGGTACAGGTTGCCATGTACAACTCTGTTGTACTATCCCGAAGCGCTGGCAGCACAGGGACATTCCTCCAGTTCTATGAGGCAGTCCTCAAAGACCTGATCTTTTCGGACCGGGAAAGAGCAGGCCGGAGTACCTCGGGAACTGGAGGCGCCCGGATCGTCCCTGGCCAACACTTTCCAGGTGTGGTCCCCCATACTGGAAAGAAGGGACGAACCCAAAAAAGATGCAGAGTGTGTCACAAGAGGGGGATACGGAAGGACACCACCACTCAGTGTGACACGTGCCCCGATCATCCGGGCCTCTGCATTATCGATTGCTTCAGGGAGTATCACACTTCCATGGAGTACTAAATTTTTATAATCCCCAACAGTCCACTAGAGAACATAAAAAACTATGTCTCTCAGACTTTGGAGACACAGAAACAATTTTTCTTTCCCCAAAAAATATTAGTTTTAGTGCAGGCATCCTCAAACTGCGGCCCTCCAGATGTTGTAAAACTATAACTCCCAGCATGCCCAGACAACCTACAGCCATCAGCAGGGCATGGTGGGAATTGTAGTTTTACAACATCTGGAGGGCCGCAGTTTTAGAATGCCTGCTTAGTGTCTCCAAAGTCTGAGAGCCATACATATTGGGCATCGTCGCGTGCCTAAAAGTCGTCGCTATAAAAATTACTTTTGACCAAACGCCTCGGATGAACGGTGTTAAAAATATTAAATAAAAACGGTGCCAAAACACCTATTTTTGGGCAAAATTTCAATTTGAATCCATTTTGCCGGTAATAAAGCAAGGGTTAACAGCCAAACAAAACTAAATATTTATTGCCCCGATTCTGTAGTTTGCAGAAACACCCCATATGTGGTCGTAAATGGCTATATAGCCGCACGGCAGGGCATAGAACGAAGGGAACTCCATATGGTTTCTGGAAGGCAGATTTTGATGGACAGTTTTTTTTTTGACACTATGTCCCATTAGAAGCCCCCCCTGATGTAGCCTAGACTAGAAACTCCAAAAAAGTGACCCCATCTAAGAAACTACACCCCTCAAGGTATTCAAAAGTTACTTTACAAACTATGTTAACCCTTTAGGTGTTCCACAAAACTAAATAGCGAATGTAGAAACAATTTTAGAATTTAATTTTTTGTTACATTGCCTCAAAAAGAGTAATATAGAGCAACCAAAAATCAAATTTACCCCTAAAATAGTCCCAAAACAACAACCACCTTATCCCGTAGTTTCCTAGATGGGGTCACTTTTATGGAGTTTCTACTCTAGGGGTGCATCAGGGGGCTTGAAAGGGTACATGGTGTAAATAAACCAGTCCAGCAAAATCTGCCTTCCAAAAACCATATGGCGTTCCCCTTCTTCTATGTCCTGCCGTTTAGCCAAATAGTAGTTTACGACCACATATGGGGTGTTTCTGCAAACTACAGAATCAGGGCAACCCATTTTGAGTGTTGTTTGGCAGTTAACCCTTGTTTTACTCCTGGAAAAAATTGATTATATTGGAAAATTTTCCAAAAAATAGAAATTTCAAAATTGTTTCTCCATCTGCCATTAACTCTTGTGGAACACCTAAAGGGTTAACAAAGTTTGTAAACCCAGTTTTGAATACCTTGAGGGGTGTACTTTCTTAGATGGAGTCACTTTTTTGAAATTTCTATTCTAGGGGTGCAACAGGGGGCTTCAAATGGGACATGGTATAAACAAAACCAGTCCTGCCAAATCTGCCTTCCAAAACCCATATGGTGTTCCCCTCCTTCTATGTGCTACCGTTCGGCCAAACAGTAGTTTACGACCACATATGGGGTGTTTTTGCAAACCACAGAATCAGGGCAACCCATTTTGAGTGTTGTTTGGCAGTTAACCCTTGTTTTACTCCTGGAAAAAATTGATTATATTGGAAAATTTTCCAAAAAATAGAAATTTCAAAATTGTTTCTCCATCTGCCATTAACTCTTGTGGAACACCTAAAGGGTTAACAAAGTTTGTAAACCCAGTTTTGAATACCTTGAGGGGTGTACTTTCTTAGATGGAGTCACTTTTTTGAAATTTCTATTCTAGGGGTGCAACAGGAGGCTTCAAATGGGACATGGTATAAACAAAACCAGTCCTGCCAAATCTGCCTTCCAAAACCCATATGGTGTTCCCCTCCTTCTATGTGCTACCGTTCGGCCAAACAGTAGTTTACGACCACATATGGGGTGTTTTTGCAAACTACAGAATCAGGGCAACCCATTTTGAGTGTTGTTTGGCAGTTAACCCTTGTTTTACTCCTGGAAAAAATTGATTATATTAGAAAATTTTCCAAAAAATAGAAATTTCAAAATTGTTTCTCCATCTGCCATTAACTCTTGTGGAACACCTAAAGGGTTAACAAAGTTTGTAAACCCAGTTTTGAATACCTTGAGGGGTGTACTTTCTTAGATGGAGTCACTTTTTTGAAATTTCTATTCTAGGGGTGCAACAGGGGGCTTCAAATGGGACATGGTATAAACAAAACCAGTCCTGCCAAATCTGCCTTCCAAAACCCATATGGTGTTCCCCTCCTTCTATGTGCTACCGTTCGGCCAAACAGTAGTTTACGACCACATATGGGGTGTTTTTGCAAACTACAGAATCAGGGCAACCCATTTTGAGTGTTGTTTGGCAGTTAACCCTTGTTTTACTCCTGGAAAAAATTGATTATATTGGAAAATTTTCCAAAAAATAGAAATTTCTAAATTGTTTCTCCATCTGCCATTAACTCTTGTGGAACACCTAAAGGGTTAACAAAGTTTGTAAACCCAGTTTTGAATACCTTGAGGGGTGTACTTTCTTAGATGGAGTCACTTTTTTGAAATTTCTATTCTAGGGGTGCAACAGGGGGCTTCAAATGGGACATGGTATAAACAAAACCAGTCCTGCCAAATCTGCCTTCCAAAACCCATATGGTGTTCCCCTCCTTCTATGTGCTACCGTTCGGCCAAACAGTAGTTTACGACCACATATGGGGTGTTTTTGCAAACTACAGAATCAGGGCAACCCATTTTGAGTGTTGTTTGGCAGTTAACCCTTGTTTTACTCCTGGAAAAAATTGATTATATTGGAAAATTTTCCAAAAAAAAGAAATTTCAAAATTGTTTCTCCATCTGCCATTAACTCTTGTGGAAGACCTAAAGGGTTAATAAAGTTTGAAAAAACTGTTTTGAATACCTTGAGGGGTGTAGTTTCTAGAATGGGGTCATTTTTGGGAGGTTTCTATTATCTAAGCCTCACAAAGTGACTTCAAACCTGAACTGGTCCATATAAAGTGGGATTTTGAAGATTTCTGAAAATTTCAAAATTTGCTTCTAAACTTCTAAGCCTTGTAACATCCCCAAAAAATAAAATATCATTCCCAAAATGCTACAAACATGAAGTAGACATATGGGGAATGTAAAGTCATCACAATTTTTGGGGGTATTACTTTGTATTACAGAAGTAGAGAAACTGAAAGTTTGAAATTTGCTAATTTTTCAAAATTTTTGGTAAAAATTGTATTTTTTTATGCAAAAAAATTTACTTTTTTGACCCAATTTTAGCAGTGACATGAAGTACAATATGTGATGAAAAAACAATCTCAGAACGGCCTGGGTAAGTCAAAGCGTTTAAAAGTTATGAGCACTTAAAGTGACACTGGTCAGATTTGCAAAAAATGGCCTGGTCCTTAAGGTGAAATAGGGCTGTGTCCTTAAGGGGTTAAAAATGAAAAACTAAAATCTTGCTTTGACATAATTATTCAGACCTTTTACTTAGGACTTAGTTGATGCACCTTTGGAAGTGATTACACAAGCCAGTCTTCTTGGGTATGATGCTACAAGGTTTGCACGTCTGGATTTGGGGATTTTCTACCATTCTTCTCTGCAGATCTTCTCAAGCTCTGTCAAGTTGGATGAGGACCATCAGTGGACAGCCATTTTCAGGTCTCCAGAGATTTTCGATTGGATTCAAGTCAGGACTCTGGCTGGCCCACTCAAGAACATTCACAGAGTTGTCCCTAAGCCATTCCTGTGTTGTGTTGCTGTGTGCTTAGGGTAATCGTCTTGTTGAAAGATGAACCTTCAGCCCAGCCTGAGATCCAGAGCACTCTGGATAAGGCTTTCATTAAAGCAGTTATCCAGGAAAAGATATTGATGACCTATCCCCAGGATAAGTAAAAAATACAATTAAAAGCAGCTTGTCCTTAAATGTGATGGGTCAATCTCTCAAGTCCAAACAAATTGAAAATAAAACTGCCCAACTCCACAAAAGTGTATATAAAATGAAAAACAGCATATCATAAACCACCATGTTGCGAAAGGCCCGACTCGAGTTTGACAATGCAGCTTCTTCCCGGGCATCAGAAGTGAAACTCTAGTCAGGCCGTTTGCTACATGGTGGTTTATGATATGCTGTTCAGATGTCCTAGTTGCAGCTCAGCCCCTTTCAAGTCAATGGGTTTGCACAGCTGCTATACATGTATAGCACTGGGCTTGGTAAGCTGCAGGGAGGCCACAGCGCACACCAGAACTCTGGTGAGCACCGCGACTTACTGAAACAGCTGATCAGTGGGGATGCTGGGACTCAGACCCCCACTGATGTGATAATGATTACCTATTCTGGGGATAGGTCATCATCCTCTTTTCCAGGATAACCCCTTTAAAAATATCTCTGTACTTTGCTCCATTCAGCTCCCCCCCCCCCCCCCCCCCCCAATGCATTCTGTATTTTGCAGAACGACGAAACAGCTGGCCCCTGATAGAACAGTACTATCCTTGTCCGTTATGCAGACAATAATAGGACATGTTCTATTTGCTTGTGGAACGAACATACGGAAATGGAATACACACGGAATAACTTCCGTTTTTTTTTTTGCGGACCCATTGAAATAAATGGTTCCGCAGACGTTCTGCAAAAAAAATTGAACGGACACGGAAAGAAAATACGCTTGTGTGCATGAGCCCTAACACAGATTAAGTGAACCAAACTACCCCATGCCTAAAAGATTGTGTAATGCAAGAAATAAAAAAAAGATGTTAATAAAAAAAGTGTAAACATGTATTATTGAGATTTCACATTTTACACACATATTTGATACATTTTAAAGTGCCCTGCACACTGCATGGACCACACATTTGATGGGACACTAGGATCAAACTGTTGTGATCACATAACAACGTATAGCTGAATATTCCTCATCTTTCTGTCTGTCAGAAAACCCATTTAATAGCCTAAGGCCTCTTTCACACGAACGATGCAGATTGTGTCAGTCGTGTTGAGCGGACTTGTGTTTTCAAGTTCGGCGTACAAGGTTCGGGTTATCTAAGAATTCCGTTATGGATGCCGCTACCACGGACCATAACTTATGATCCGTGGTAGCAGAATCCATAACGGAATTCTTAGATAACCCGAAACCTTGTACGCAGAATTTGAAACCACAAGTTCGCTCAACACTAGTCAGGATGCATTCAGTGAAACTGGCACCATTACACAAGCAAGTTCAGTCAGTTTTGTCTGTGATTGTGTTCAGTGTTTTCCCCGCAGGTACAATTAGTTTTGATACAATTTTCAAACACGTGAAAAAAAAACACGGAAGATTTACAAGCAACATCTGCTAGCAACCATCAGTAAAAAATTTATTGCAATGTGTTTTTCACTGAAGCCCCATTCACTTCCATGGGGCCAAGGCTGCATGAATAAAAAAAAGAAGCAGAATATAGAACGTGCGATTCTCACACAACGCAGAAATGATGTGTAAAAAACAACAATTATGTACACAGACCCAATGAAATGAATGGGTCAAGATTCAGTGTGGGTGCTATGCGTTCACTTCACACATTGCACTTGCGTGGAAAACTCGCTCTTGTGAAAGAAGCCTAAGGGTACACCATGACCATAAAAGTTTTAGAAAACCACTTTTAGGCCACATGCACACGACCCTGACGTGTTTTTCGGTCCGCAAATTGCAGATCCGCAAGATACTGATGCCGGCTGTGTGCGTTCCACAATTTGTGGAACGGAACGGGATGCCCATTATAAAAATGCCTATTCTTGTCCGCAAAAAGGATATTTTTTTGCAGGGCTACAGAACGGAGCAATGGATGCGGACAACACACGCAGTGCTGTACGCATCTTTTGCAGCCCCATTGAAGTGAAAAAATGTGACTGCGGTGCGGTCCAAAACAACAGTTGTGTGAATGAGGCCTCAATAAAGAATAATTTGACAAATACTGGTCAGACGTAAACCAAACGGACACTCAGACCTACATGGAAGTCTATGTATCAGTTAGTTACTGCAGTAGCATGAATAAAGTCAAAGTAAGGCCTCATGCACACGACCGTTCAATTTCGTTGCTGTCCGCAAAAAACGGAAGCCGCCCGTGTGCCTTCCGCAATTTGCAGAATGGAACGGGCGGCCCATTGTAGAAATGCCTATTCTTGTCTGCAAAACGGACAGGAATAGGACATGTTATTTTTTTTTTGCGGGGCCACGGAACGTAGCAACGGATGCGGACAGCACACGGAGTGCTGTCCGTATCTTTTGCGGCCCCATTGAAATGAATGGGTCCGCACCCGAGCTGCAAAAACTGCGGCTCGGATGCGGACCAGAACTACGGTTGTGTGCATGAGGCCTAAGACAAATGGATAGCAAAAGTTTACATCCCTTTGCCCATCATGCCCATTTTGCTTTAGATGGAACTGTTTGGCCCCAACATACTCAAAAAACAAAGGGCCAGATTTATCATAGCCCGGTGGTGCGGTGGTGTACTTCTTGTCATAAATTAGGCGCAGCATCTGGCAGTCAATGTGCCAGTAGATGTGTTCTTCTATGCCAGAAAACTGGTGTAGAAGATGATAGATGTGGCCCCACTTCACCCTCGCCAGCCCCCTTTTCACCCCCTTTTGGTGAGGCTGGCGGAGAGATGGCACTTGCACAACATTTTTCACACATGTGCCATGGAAAAGGTTGCAACACTCTCTTTTTGCAAATTTTTCACCTCAGATAACTGGCGTATTTTAAAGAGGACCTTTCATCAGTTTAGCCCTAGTCTAATTATGGTCTTACCTTATAGCAGTGTTTCCCAACCAGTGTGCCTCCAGCTGTTGCAAAACTACACCTCCCAGCATGCTTGCACAGCCAAAGGCTGTCCGGGCATGCTGGGAGTTGTAGTTTTGCAACAGCTGGAGGCACACTGGTTGGGAAACACTGCCTTATAGGGCAGCCCCCACTGATGCCATGGCACTTTTTTTTTTTTTTTTTAACCAAAGACCCCCCCTCCCCGTTCGTGTGCTGTTAGCCCCGTTGATTTCGGTGCCTTATATTATAATGAGCCGACTCGGTTATACTAGGCGGAGACTCGCAGTTTCGCTGGGGGCGGTTCTCTTCTCCCTGGCTGTGAGCGCATCCAATTAGAGCGCACCGCTCTTAGCCAGGGAGACTATAATTAGACTAGGGCTAAACTGATGAAAGGTGCTCTTTAATGATAAATTCCCCCCAAGGTGTTTATGCTGTATCTATCTGTAATTATATATATATAATATATATATATATATATATATATATATATATATATATACACTGCTCAAAAAAATAAAGGGAACACAAAAATAACACATCCTAGATCTGAGTTAATTAAATATTCTTCTGAAATACTTTGTTCTTTACATAGTTGAATGTGCTGACAACAAAATCACACAAAAATTAAAAATGGAAATCAGATTTTTCAACCCATGGAGGTCTGAATTTGGAGTCACACTCAAAATTAAAGTGGAAAAACACACTACAGGCTGATCCAACTTTGATGTAATGTCCTTAAAACAAGTCAAAATGAGGCTCAGTAGTGTGTGTGGCCTCCACGTGCCTGTATGACCTCCCTACAACGCCTGTGCATGCTCTTGATGAGGTGGCGGACGGTCTCCTGAGGGATCTCCTCCCAGACCTCGACTAAAGCATCTGCCAACTCCTGGACAGTCTGTGGTGCAGCATGACGTTGGTGGACAGAGCGAGACATGATGTCCCAGATGTGCTCAATTGGATTCAGGTCTGGGGAACGGGCGGGCCAGTCCATAGCATCAATGCCTTCGTCTTGCAGGAACTGCTGACACACTCCAGCCACATGAGGTCCAGCATTGTCTTGCATTAGGAGGAACCCAGGGCCAACCGCACCAGCATATGGTCTCACAAGGGGTCTGAGGATCCCATCTCGGTACCTATTGGCAGTCAGGCTACCTCTGGCGAGCACATGGAGGGCTGTGCGGCCCTCCAAAGAAATGCCACCCCACACCATTACTGACCCAATGCCAAACCGGTCATGCTGGAGGATATTGCAGGCAGCAGAAAGTTCTCCACGGCGTCTCCAGACTCTGTCACATCTGTCACATGTGCTCAGTGTGAACCTGCTTTCATCTGTGAAGAGCACGGGGCGCCAGTGGCGAATTTGCCAATCTTGGTGTTCTCTGGCAAATGCCAAACGTCCTGCACGGTGTTGGGCTGTAAGCCCAACCCCCACCTGTGGACGTCGGGCCCTCATATCACCCTCATGGAGTCTGTTTCTGACCGTTTGAGCAGACACATGCACATTTGTGGCCTGCTGGAAGTCATTTTGCAGGGCTCTGGCAGTGCTCCTCCTGTTCCTCCTTGCACAAAGGCGGAGGTAGCAGTCCTGCTGCTGGGATGTTGCCCTCCTACGGCCTCCTCCACGTCTCCTGATGTACTGGCCTTCCTCCTGGTAGTGCCTCCATGCTCTGGACACTACGCTGACAGACACAGCAAACCTTCTTGCCACAGCTCGCATTGATGTGCCATCCTGGATAAGCTGCACTACCTGAGCCACTTGTGTGGGTTGTAGACTCCGTCTCATGCTACCACTAGAGTGAAAGCACCGCCAGCATTCAAAAGTGACCAAAACATCAGCCAGGAAGCATAGGAACTGAGAAGTGGTCTGTGGTCACCACCTGCAGAACCACTCCTTTATTGGGGGTGTCTTGCTAATTGCCTATAATTTCCACCTGTTGTCTATCCCATTTGCACAACAGCATGTGAAATTGATTGTCACTCAGTGTTGCTTCCTAAGTGGACAGTCTGATTTCACAGAAGTGTGATTGACTTGGAGTTACATTGTGTTGTTTAAGTGTTCCCTTTATTTTTTTGAGCAGTGTATATATATACATATATACACACACATATATTCATTTGCAGATTATGTATGGTCCCAAATAAGAGGAAGCATTGTTAGAAGAGCTTCCTGAATCCACATTTCACAGCCTTATTCCTCACACTGTAAACCAGTGGATTTAGTATGGGAGTTCCAAATGTGAAAGCAACAACAAATATTCTGTCTTTATCCATTTCATAAGCTGACGAGGGCCGCAAATACAAAAAGCCAAGGCAAGCGTATTCAACAACCACAACATTTAGATGTGAAGAACAGGTGGAAAAGGCTTTCGACTGCCCTTGTTTGGTCTTGATCTTCAATATAGCTCTGATGATATATACATAGGAAGCAATGACAAACATAAAGTTAAATGTGAATAAGAAAAGACCCGTAAAAAATGTCAAGAATTCCACAGTTCGATGGATTGGCACTTTGGGACATGTTATCCACAACACTTGACCAGTATCACAAAAAAAGTGATTGATTTCATGTATACCACAAAATGGAACTTGGAAGACACAATATACCATACTAAATGCCATGGCTGAGGATACTACCCAAGGAGTTGTAGATAGTATAATGCAAGTTTTTTTGGTCATGATAGACTTGTAACGCAGTGGATTAGTAATGGCCACAAAACGATCATATGCCATGTTTGTGATCATCACTATTTGAGCTACCCCAAAAACAATGACAAAAAACATTTGAGTAGCGCAACCAAGAAATGAAATACTGTGTCTGCCGCTTAACAAGTTGTAGAGAGTCTGAGGAACCAGAGTTGAGGTGTTACAGATGTCCATGCAGGCCAAATTGAAGAGGAAGATATACATGGGCGTGTGGAGGTGCGAGTCTGTTTTTATGACCAACATCAAAGTAAAGTTCCACATGAGAATAAGCAAGTACAGTAACAAGAACAATGTGAAGAGCAAGGCTGGGAACTTAGTGGAATTGGAAAATGCCTGGAAGATAAATTCTGTTGGTGATGTTTGGTTCTGTTTGTCCATCTTATTCCACCTGGAAAGGTGCAGAACACAAAAGATTGCCTTTTGGTATGTTTCCCATTCTACAGTGTGGAAGACACTGATAATCAGATGATTCATCTAAAATGTTGTTAAGACATCAACCAGACAACAAATGCTGTGGTTGAGCACGGGAGAGATGTCCCCCTGCCCTGGTCTTTCTGATAGGCTTTTTCAGGCCTAGTGCCTGTAGCCTATCAGAGGCCGGTGCAGGCTGCGACATGACGTGATTATCATCACGCCACCTAAGCTGGGCAGCATACAGTGCAGGGCACAGGCCGGAAGAGGCCTGCACCACATCTCTGGTAGCCGCATGGAGGTAAGTATTTAAGTTTAGTTTTTTCTTTGACACCATGCTATTGGGCCACTATAGAGGAGGGGCGGAGAAGAGCACTATGGGGGCATCTACTTGGGGCACTAAATAGCGGTCTGCAATGCACGGACACCAGCTGTGTGGCCACCATTTGTGGATGCGGACCCATTCAAGTGACTTTGTCCTAGACATATTTGGTTGTGTGACCATTAACACCTTCCCGACATCCACCGTAAATGTATGTCGCATGTCGGGTCTTTAAAGATGGTGCCCGTCCGCCATAGCAACCAGGTGCCTCCTGTTTCATACAGCAGGCACCCACGACCAATGTTCACGATCTGTGGTACTGCTTACTGTGGACATTTAACCATTTAGATGCTGTGGCTAATTGTCACCACGGCATCAGAGAGTGTTAAAAACTGGAAGCGCACGCTTCCTATTCAGGCGGAGATCAGGGAAAGAACCCTGTTCTAATAATGAGCCGGATCCTGTACCAGGCTTCCAGGCTCATTATTAGTATATCCCAATTCAGGATACTAGGCGGCAGCACTGAACTTTGATATAGGAATTTCTATACAGAATAATGGTGCAATTTCCATTATTCTGCATAAGTTGCAATCTGATCATTGCAAGTTGTGGTCCAATTGAGGATCTAATAAAAAGTAAAAAAAAGTTTAAAAAAAATAATTTTCACTCAAAATAAATATAAAAATAAACCAAAAAATAACATCATTGGCATCGCTGATTGTGAAAATGCCCATACTTTTAAAATATTAAAAGTTAGCCCATATGGTGATAAATGGTGTAACAGAAAACAAAATTGACAATTAGCCGTTTCATCACTTTATCTCTCAAGAAAATTGAATAAATGATCAAAAAGTCATACACATCCCAAAATGGTATCATCCTGCAAAAAATTTGCCCCCACACAATTAGACAAAACCATAAAAAAGTTATGGGGGTCAGAATATACTGAATAAAAGAAAAAATATTTTTTTCCAAAGTTTTTAATTTTTTTATCAGTATTAAAGCAGAAGAAAATCTATACATTTGTGGTATCTCTGAATTCATACTGCATTCGGATAATGAAGAGCCCAAGTCAGTTTTACCACATAGGGAACGCTGTAAAAAAAATAAAAAAAATAAAAAAGAGTCAAACTGTGGTGCAATTTCCAATTCCACCCCATTTGGAATTTTGTTCAAGCTTCCCACTAAAGTACAAATTGTCCTACAAAAAACAAGCCCTCATATGGCTATGTGAACAGAAAAATAATAAGTTATGGCTCTGGGAAGACAGGGAGTGAAAAACGAAAACGCAAAAACAGAAAATCACCATGTCATGAAAGGGTTAGAGAACGTGACCAGTCATGTCACAAACCTCCTTCTAATAAATCCTTTTTAGCTTCTACCCTAGCGGAGCAATGAAGGAGGCGGCACCAGGTTCGTGCTCCTCACAGAACGTCCTGACGCTAGCGTCCTGATGTTTTGAGCACTGGCTAAGGCTGGACTTGCTGCAGTGAGTGGGCCTATAGAGGTCCTGAGCAGGGGTGCTATTAGGGATGCCAAAAATACCGGCCAAGTTTACACAAGTTATAAAGGTTGGCGTGGCTTAACATGGGTGTTGTTTGATCAGATTTTACGATTTGTTCCTTTTTTTTCAATACAAATCTAACTTTTTACTGTTACGGACACACTGTGTATTTAAGTTTTATTTAGCCTCTTTTTTTTTTATGTTTCTGCTAGGATTCAAACACAACCATCTACATTAAAGGCAAGAACCTTAACAACTGAGTTATAGAGCTCAATGTTAAACTGCTGTAAATATATTATGGCTAAAAACCTCTGTAGTAGTTTCCCATGTATTATGTATTCATATATATATCTGAAGTATAATTTTATATATTTTTTTTTTGTAATTATATATTTATTTTGTACCATATATTTTTTTACAATTATGAAAAAAATATATAAAATTATACTTCTGCTGCTTATGAATGGTTAAAGTTCTTACCTTTAATGTAGATTTTTGGGAGCTTGAATCCCGGCAGAAACATTTCAAAAATAGAGACTAAATAAAACTTAAATACACAGGGTGTCCCCAAGCATACTAACAATGCTTGGGGATATCCCCTTCATCCATATATGGAGTCAGAGCACAGACTCTTAAAGAGGGCCTTTCATCGGTCCAAACATTGTGAACTAAGTATCATGACATATACAGCGGCGCCCAGGGATCTCACTGCACTTACTATTATCCCTGGGCGCCGCTCCGTTCTCCCGTTATTTCCTCCGGTATGTTCGGGGACTTGGTTATAGTATTATTGCCCAGTTTACCCCTCTAAAGCTGGCCCTGATTACAGTCCCTGAACCATGCCTCTGTTATCTAAACCAGAACTAAATTATCCCTACATATAATAGCCATTCACTTACAGTGCTTATTGTCTAAGCTAGCATTAGTATACATTGCATGAAGAACATTACTATTGCATTTTGTTTTACTGTATCTATTGTACACTCCCAACAACTTCACAAATGACATCTGTCATCCCAGCTATAATATGACAATCTAAGATGCAAAAACGACATCATCAACTGCATTTGCCACGCCAACAACTACTTGCAGGATAGGGATGTAATATTACCACTTTACAAAGCCTTGGTGTAGCCTCACCTGAAATGTGAAGTTCTGGGCAACAGTCCAGAGAAAAGAATGAAAAGGTACAAAAAAGAGCTACTAGACTAATAGAGTCATAGATGGCCTTAGTTATGAGTTATGAATGAATTACATTTATTCAGTCTTGAAAAGAGGCATATAAGGGGGATATCATTAACCCATATAAAAATGCAAAAATGGCCCATATAAAAAATATGGTGAAATGCTGTTCCATGTAAACATCCCCCCCCCCCCCAAAAAAAAAAGACAAGGGGGCAATGCGTCCATCTGGAAAAAAAAAAAAAAGCCTTTTTATATGTTATTTTTTAACTATACCAATTTTGTAACTCTGTACCTTAGTTGGGATGGCAGATGCGGTTGACAACTACATCAACAGCTACATCTACCATATCAACTGCATGCCGCTTCATCCTAAGTGGTTGGGGACAAAAATAACAATTATAAAATCAATTTCTGTTCCCTTCATCTAATTTATATCTATAACATTTTTCTGAATTCCTCACCAAGTACTTCTTCACTTTTATGTGATGGATGCATTGCAATCCCATCTGTCATGGCATTGCCACGTGCCCACCACAGATGGCGGTTGATGGCGGGCACAGGGTACCACATCACTTATCTAGCTTATTCCGACCTGGCTGTTTCTGCACAAACTCTGCCTTGCCCTGACCTTGACCTATTACTGACTATGAGATTGCCTGTTCCCTCAGTGCACCACACTAGTGTCTCTGACCCCCTTAGGCTAGCAGCCAGCCACATGGAGAATACATCAGGAGGTAGTGGCTTGGTCTCATCTCACCAAGCACAGTGCCACACATTGTACAGCAGCTGTGCTTGGTATCACAGCTTGGCTCCTCACCAAGTACTTCTGCCACTTTATATGATGAATGCATTGCAAACCATCTGTCATGGCATTGCCTCTTGCCTGCCACTGAAGGCAGTTGGTGGTGGGAAAAGGGCGCCACATCACTCATCTAGCTTATTCCGATTTCTGTGCCCCTCGCTGCAGGCCTCAGTCTTGCTGCTTGGACTCTTCCTGTGTTCCATAAGATGTGAGTGCTTTGTGGCCCTTAAAGGGCCAGCATACCTGTACACAATCTGCAACAGCCTATGGATGGACTTCCGTAGGTCCCCATTCTAAGTAAGTAAGTGAGGTCTGTTAGGCAGGTGTTTGAATCTGTCTTACAAAGGATTGGGCGCAGCATCATGGATTTCGTGAACAGTACCTTATAATAATGTATCTGAAACTAACTATCAGTAATAGTAAAATAGCAATATATACTGATGTCTGGCTATGGTAAAGGATTGCCTCCTGTTCAGCTGTATTTCTGAAGGAAGGTTTAAATAAATAGCGGGATCTCTGTAGAGTAAATCCCCAGGGGTCATGCTGCCTTAGAAAAAAGCTTTCTGAACCATGAAATAACCTATGAACTCTATAGGGAGATTTACGCTTCACTGATTATTTTGATTAAAATCTTATTCAATCAGGAATACAAAAGTAGAATTCTAACTCACAACATTCATTTCTATTTAGATTTTTTCATTTGAACTGTTAACGGCAGCAATATGGAAAAACATCTGAAAAAAACACCACACCCAGAGATAAAAAAAAACACCAAAAAAGGGAAGGAATCTGGCTGTGTTCACATCATATGTTTGTCCTGCGTTTATCTAAACCTTAAATGGATACCTCCAACAGATTCCATGCAGAGGTATCCTTCACCATAGGATTCCATTGTAAAAAAAACGAAATAGTATACATTTAACATACTGGGCCCTACAGGATGGAAACACGTAGTTTACTTCACATTTACACCCTTTTTCCTTAATGTATGTGTTAAACATGGGACAAAACAGTGATGTGAACAGCCCCTGAAAAAGTCACTACAATAAAAAGAGCGTATTGTAGAGTGTTTTACTAATTTCTAAACTAAGCCAATTGACTAAATTGGCTTAGTTTCCTATAGAATCCAATCAGATTCTACCTTTCATTTTCCAAAGGAGCTCTGAAAAATTAAAAGTGGATTGGTTGCTAGCGGCAAAACTGAGCCAGTTTTCCTTTACACCAGGTTGATAAATCTCCCCTTAGAATCCAAACTAGTGCAACAAGTGATTTCAACTGTTGAGTGACTGTTGCAGTCCACAAGATCACCTACAACTAGTGATGAGTGGATGTTTGGGTTCGACGGGTTCGGCCGAACTTTGTTTCAAAGTTCGGTTCAGGTTCCGAACTTGACCCCGAACACCGAACCCCATTGAAGTCAATAGGGGCCCGAACTTTGGGGCTTAAAAATGGCTGTAAAGAAGTCATAGAAAGAGCTAGAGGGCTGCAAAAGGATCCAAAATGGTGTAAGAGCAGCACAATTGCCCTGCACACAAATGACCTAAAATAACATAAAATACCTAAAAAATAATAATAATCTTGAACCAGGAGGCAGAAGTCCAAGTGGAGTAGGACGTTGAGGAGGCGATGGACGTGGCAGTGTAGGTGGAAGAGGCAGAGGAGGAAGCCAACACTGTTTTTCTGGGGGTGTTTTTCTTTGATTTTTTAAATGTGTCTGTTAATTCTGTGCATGACCTACAGCCATCTTTTGGGGTGTGGCCGGTACACTTCTCTACTCTGCCAATATAACAAATAATAATCTTGAGCCAGGAGTTGGAGGTGGACATGGCGGTGTAGGTGGAAGAGGCTGAGGAAGCGGGGGAGGAAGCCAACACTGTTTTACCTTGGCTGTGGATAGGCGTATGCACCTGTCCATGATCATCCTTCCCCCCACAATGCTAAACACATGTTCGGACAATACACTCGCCGCAGGGCAGGCCAGCACCTTCAAGGCGTAAAGGGCAAGCTCAGGCCATGTGCCCAATTGGGAGACCCAGAAGTTAAATGGGGCAGACCCATCAGTCATTACGTGCAGACGTGTGGACACGTACTGTTCCACCATGTTGATGAAACGTTGCATCCTGCTAAGATGGTACGTATCAGATGTGGTGATGGATGTTGTGGCGTGCTGACAAAGCTTTTTCACATTTTGGCCATGCTAGCCCTCCCTTCAGAGGTGGTGGCGGTGCCCCAGCTGCATTAGTGACTTTCTCCTCCGCCGTGTGCTTCCACTGAGCCCCCACTGTCTTGTGGGAATGCCATCAGTAGCTTGTCTACCAGAGTGCGCTTGTACTCGCGCATCTTCCTTTCAAGCTCCAGTGACCAAAGTAAGTATGGTACGTTGTCCTTGTAGCAGGAATCCAGCAGGGTGGCCACCCAGTATTCAGCACTGGTAAGAAGGAGGGCAACTTAGCAGTCGTTGCTCTTCTGTGAATAGGGATCCTCCTATAAAACTGTGCCCTGGCTGGACAGTTGTGTACCTGCCCGCTGTTAGTACAAGAAACCACCCTCCAAGCCACCTGTGGATGACTGGCCTGATAACCGTGGTAATTATCCCTGTTTCTCCTCTTCTTCCTTCTGTGCCACATCCTCACCCATCATGGGTTAGCAAGACTGATAATGGCATTATCAGTGCTGGCCATGTTGGTGAAGTACTTGAAACAGCGCAACATGGCACACATGTCCCGCATGGTGGCCCACTCACTGGTGGTGAAGTGTTGTTGTTCCGTAGAGCGACTGACCCGTGCGTGCTGCAGCTGAAACTCCACTATCGCCTGCTGTTGCTCGCACAGTCTCTCCAGCATGTGCAATGTGGAGTTCCACCTTGTGGGTACGTCACATATGAGGCGGTGAGCGGGAAGGCAGAAGTTGCGCTGCAGCGCAGACAGGCGAGCAGCAGCAGGGTGTGAACGCCGAAACTGCGCACAGAGAACTCGCACTTTCCAAAGCAGCTCTGACACAAAAAAAACACAGCTGAAGTTCTGCTACAGTGGAAAAGCTCTAAGTTAGTCTAAGTTAGTCTCCTGAATATCTCAGATGCACTTATAAATGCAGCACTTGAGAATGCAGCAAGCTATGAGTGGTGGATACTCAGACACTGTGCTTCAAAACAGGTAAGGAATTTGTTAGACAGGTTCTTGCTATTGTCTGATTGCAAATGAGCATAGGTAATTAAGGTGTTACATTTGTTGTTGGGGAGGAGCTTTTGTGGGAGTGTGTGTATATATCGCAACATAGTATTAGCTTGCCTAATTATAGCTTGCTGCCTTCTCAAGTGCTGCCTTTATAAGTGCATCTGAGATACTCAGGAGGTAATCTGGAGGTGGATACAATCTAAAAAAGTAAGAATTGTTTGTTTAAAATCTTTCCCCTCTTTAAAATGGCAGACCTGGTTCTGACCAGGAATCGTGCTTTTATTACAGGTTCCACTCTTCGGAGGTTTGGATGCTGTCTGATCTGTAGACAGCTCTCCATAATGCAGCTGGAAATTGCATTTTTGAAATCTGAGATTCGTAAATTAACTGTTAAACAAACTCAGGCCGGGAATGTTGCAATGCCACTGCCACAGAGGCCTCCTAGAAATGGAAGATGGGTTACTGCAGGTTCTGGTAGACTGAGAGTTGTTGATAGAAGACATGTCCCACAGTCTGTGGCTCTCCATAATTCATTTGCAGCACTTTCAGAGCGGAAGAGCAACATGGAGGATGGCTCAGGCACAGTGGGTGAGGAACATTCATCTCCAATGCCTAAAGTATGCAAGACTGCAGCCAAAGACAAAAAGGATAAGGTGAGGACTGATAGTAAGCAGCTGTTGGTGGGCGATTCTATCATAAGAGGTGTGAAGTTTGAGGAAAATGGTTTTGTGAGATGTCTCCATTGTGCTACCACTAGCATGGATAGACGACGTATCCTTAATATTGTTAGGCAAGCAAAGCAGGAAAGGGAGGTGGATGTTATTGTCCATCTTGGGACAAATGATCTGGCTTGCAATGAGGTGAAGGAAGCTTTTCACACACTTGGAAATGATATACGGGAGGTTACATCAACTGTTTCATTCTCTGCAGTTTTGCCTGTGCATAACCTTCAGCATAACAGGAAGATGCACATTAAGGAATTCAATGTATGGCTTGGTGAATGGTGTCTGAACCAAGGGTTTGGCTTTGTGTCTCATGTTAGCTCTCGTTGGAATGGAAAAGAACTGTACAAGAAAGATGGTTTGCATCTTTCTCTCAAGGGAATGAATGTCCTCAGTGAAAAGTTCAAAGTATTTGCTAAGGGGCATTTAAACTAGGAAAGGGGGCAAAAGAGTGATAATCCAGCAGTCCGACTGCCCCCCGGAACAATGCCAGAAGATGCCAGTAGCACATAGGTTAAGAAATTACAAGATCAGAGTCTTGTCTACAAATGCTCGCAGTTTAGAAAATAAGATCAATGAACTTGAGTCTATAATGGCATCTGAGAATATAGATTTAGTGGCTGTTACTGAGACTGGGAGTAATGACTGGGATATAACAATACAAGGGTTCTCTCTATATAGGAAAGACAGAGAATGCAAGAAAGGGGGAGGGGTGGCCCTGTATGTGAAAGATAGCATAAAATCAAATTTAATACAAGTTAGCAAGACCAATTTAGAGTCAGTTTGGGTTACCTTGCAGCTTGGTAACTCGTGTAGGTGTGATATATAGACCACAATAGCAAAAATGGAAAAAAGCGGCTGCTCCTACAGAACGAATGGATCAGGGTGCTCACCTCCCGGTCCACCCAGACCGTATGAGAGAAAAATAGAAATAGCAAAGATGATGAGGGGCACTCTAAATTCGGGAAATGACAAACAGCGCTATACAAATATATCAAATATTTAATATGGTGGACCAGTTAATACAATGTCAACAATAAAATCATATATGCAATAAAACGGTGTCTCAGATAAATCTGGACATTGGATGAATGTAGTCCCAATATAACCTCTAATAACAGATAATTGCAAAGGATGACGGTAATATGTGGATGTCAGTCCTTGTCTGTAGCCCAGCGGTGTGCTCCAATAGAGCCAATGGAAAGACAAACAGTTTCAACCTCTTGTCGGCAATGCTGTATCAGCACTCTATAATGTCCCAACCAGCTAGGATATGTCCCGCTTCCCCAGCAGAATAACCAGGTAGTAGTAGTAGTGGAGGATAGACCTTACCACACTCCGTCACACGCTGGATACTCAGCTCGATTCTCCTGCCGTTCTTACCCAACGCGGCGTCCCACGTGGTATGGAGTCTCCAACGTGACGTCTCACGTGACTCCTCGACAGCGGTATGATGTCAGACGCTCCCTGCGATCCTGGATTTTGTATTCCAGCGCCCCCACTTAGAGGATCAAGCACAGTCCAAGGTGACTTAGATAGTCCATAAAGAAGCAATAATCACAGACACAGACGAATCCCGTGGATAGATCCTAGCAAGTGGGAAAAAAGCTCACTGTCCCAACAGAACCAGACGCGTTTCAGGGTATACACCCCTTCCTCAGTGGTGGTAACAGTGAGCACTTAGTAACCTTTTATACCTCTCCAGAGGCAAAGTGTGGGTGGGACTGGGCTAATTGGAACCATGGAAAGCTCGATCCGGAATACTGTTCTCATTATGATCCACATTCCAATCTAATAGGAATAGATTTAGGAAAAGACTTCAATTTCGCTTTAAATATTTCTATAGGCACTTGGGTCAAATAATCAATCAAATACTTGGGTCAAATAATCATCAAACTAAAATCAATATCAATATATGACTGTCAATCACAATCTTCATATACGAATGGATATAAAACATATAAAAAGATATACAAATATATATATAAAAAATAAAATAAATCAAAAATATAAAAAACGCATCAAAAACGCATATGCAGTGTGGATGCGTTTTCACTGCGTTATCGATGCGTTTTCCATTAAAATTATCCAGATAGCACCTAGGAGCTATGAATATCGAGTTTAGAGTCATCCGCCATACCAGAATTTGACTCCGAATGATAGGGGAGGAGAGCAGGGCAAGGAGGAAGGAACAGAGTGCTGATAAACAGCCAGACTCTGATCCTGCGTCACCACCAGGCTCGCCCCCCATACTTCAGAGAAATCCAAATAACTCTAATTCGGCATTGAGGCCCCTTGGAATGAGGGATTCAAACTCAAAGATACGATGAGACTCCTGTCTGGACATGGAGGCTATATGATTCTCACCTCTCCAAGGTCTCTTAACCCTTTCCAATGCAATAAATATGAGGGAGGAAGGATCACAGTTATGCACTTCTTTGAAATGCTTGGAGAGAGAGTGTAGCATGTATCCCTTCCTAATATTAGCCACATGTTCTGCCACCCTCTTTTTCAGCGTTCTCTTTGTCCTCCCTATGTATTGCTTTCGACAGTCACACTGCAACAAATAAATTACATCCATCGAGTCGTGATATATATAGACCACCTAGCCAAGTCAAAGAATTAGATGATCTACTAGTTGAGGAAATAGCTAAAATGACATTGAAAGGGGAAGTTATCATTATGGGAGACTTTAATCTTCCTGATGTAAACTGCAAAACCAAAATAGCTAGTTCTGCCAGGAGTACAGATATTCTAAATTCCCTACTGGGATTATCTGTACAGCAAGTAGTTGAGGAGCCAACCCGAAGGAGGCCATTTTAGATTTAGTATTCACAAATGGGAATTTGGTATCTGATATTACTGTAGGGGAAAGCTTGGGATCTAGTGATCACCATTCAGTGTGGTTTACTATAAGTACAGTGACTGAGTCACACCACACAAAAACAAAAGTTTTAGATTTAATAAAAATTTACTTTTCTAAAATTAGATTAGTGGTATGCGAGTCCCTATCAGATTGGAACAGTTTCAATGGAGTCCAGGAGAAATGGGACTACTTAAAAGTGGCACTATTGAAGGCAACAAATAATTACATTAGGCTTGTCAGTAAAAGCAAAAAAAGGAAGAGACCACTGTGGTATTCAGCAGAAGTGGCCAAAATCATTAAAAACAAAAAGATAGCATTTAGTAATTATAAAAAAAACAACGAGGATGACAGGCAAATTTATAAGATTAGGCAGAGAGAGAGGCCAAACAAGTTATAAGAGCTTCTAAAGCACAGACAGAAGAGAAATTAGCTCAGTGAAAAAAGGCGATAAGACATTCTTCAGATACATAAATGAAAAAAGGAAACTAAAACAAGGAATTAACAAATTAAAAACAAAAGAAGGAAGGTATATGGAAGAAGATAAAGAACTAGCTGACTGCCTCAATGAATACTTCTGTTCAGTTTTTACAAAGGAAAATGAAGGAAAAGGAAGGAAGACTAATGAATCTTTTGATGCATGTGTCTTTACAGAGGAAGAGGTTCTAAGTCAGCTGTCTAAAATTAATACAAATAAGTCACAGGGGCCTGATGGGATACACCCAAAGCTATTAAAAGAGCTTAGCGGTAAACTAGCAAAACCATTAACAGATTTATTTAACCAATCACTGGTAACAGGAGTCGCCCCAGAAGATTGGAAATGAGCAAATGTTGTGCCCATTCACAAGAAAGGTAGTTGGGAGGAATCGAGCAGCTATAGGCCATTAAGCCTGACATCAATAGTGGGGAAATTAATGGAAACCATACTTAAGGAGAGGATTGTGGAACATCTAAAATCCCATGGATTGAAAGATGAAAAACAGCATGGGTTTACTTCAGGGAGATCATGTCAAACTAATCTTATCGATTTTTTTGATTGAGTGACTAAAATAATCGATGGCGGAGGTGCAGTAGACATCGCTTATCTAGACTTTAGTAAGGCTTTTGATACTGTCCCACATAGAAGGCTTATCAATAAATTGCAGTCTTTGTGCTTGGACTCCCATATTGTAGAATGGATTAGGCAGTGGCTGAGGGACAGACAACAGAGGGTTGTAGTCAATGGCGTATATTCAGACCATGGTATTATTACCAGTGGGGTACCTCAGGGATCTGTTCTGGGACCCATATTGTTTAATATCATTATCAGCGAAATTGCAGAAGGCCTCGATGGTAAGGTGTGTCTTTTTGCTGATGACACAAAGATTTGTAACAGGGTTGATGTTCCTGGAGGGATACACCAAATGGAAAAGGATTTAGGACAACTAGAGGAATGGTCAAAAATCGGGCAACTAAAATTTAATGTTGATATACAGTACAGACCAAAAGTTTGGACACACCTTCTCATTCAAAGAGTTTTCTTTATTTTCATGACTATGAAAATTGTAGATTCACACTGAAGGCATCAAAACTATGAATTAACACATGTGGAATTATATACATAACAAACAAGTGTGAAACAACTGAAAATATGTCATATTCTAGGTTCTTCAAAGTAGCCACCTTTTGCTTTGATTACTGCTTTGCACACTCTTGGCATTCTCTTGATGAGCTTCAAGAGGTAGTCCCCTGAAATGGTTTTCACTTCACAGGTGTGCCCTGTCAGGTTTAATAAGTGGGATTTCTTGCCTTATAAATGGGGTTGGGACCATCAGTTGCGTTGAGGAGAAGTCAGGTGGATACACAGCTGATAGTCCTACTAAATAGACTGTTAGAATTTGTATTATGGCAAGAAAAAAGCAGCTAAGTAAAGAAAAACGAGTGGCCATCATTACTTTAAGAAATGAAGGTCAGTCAGTCAGCCGAAAATTTGGGAAAACTTTGAAAGTGAGGGCTATTTGACCATGAAGGAGAGTGATGGGGTGCTGCGCCAGATGACCTGGCCTCCACAGTCACCGGACCTGAACCCAATCGAGATGGTTTGGGGTGAGCTGGACCGCAAAGTGAAGGCAAAAGGGCCAACAAGTGCTAAGCATCTCTGGGAACTCCTTTAAGACTGTTGGAAGACCATTTCAGGGGACTACCTCTTGAAGCTCATCAAGAGAATGCCAAGAGTGTGCAAAGCAGTAACCAAAGCAAAAGGTGGCTACTTTGAAGAACCTAGAATATGACATATTTTCAGTTGCTTCACACTTGTTTGTTATGTATATAATTCCACATGTGTTAATTCATAGTTTTGATGCCTTCAGTATGAATCTACAATTTTCATAGTCATGAAAATAAAGAAAACTCTTTGAATGAGAAGGTGTGTCCAAACTTTTGGTCTGTACTGTATATGCCTCTATACATGGCTCTATTTCAGGGCACTGGCAGTAACCTTATTTGCCTTCAAGGTGATATATACATATATGTTCACGCATGTCTATAGGACTTGGTTCTCTATTTTTGTGATAGATGATACTATGCACATATGCACTTTTTTGCTGAGATTTAAACATTTGTCTTTATCACAAGTGGATGGGACCATTTGAGTGACCAGTTGCTATACACGTGTATGTCTCGAGTTGGGATTTTTGTCTTTGGTGCACTGGCAGCCTCTTATGTGGAGATATATACGTGTATACCATCACAATTTTGGACACTTGTTACATCTCTAACATATAAAACAGGTCTTGTCTTATATATATATGTTTGGAGATATACATCTGCACTTTTTCTGGACGTTTGTGACAACTGTGTGGGACATCTGTATACGTCAGTGCATTTGTTGTACGTCTTAGCTTTTTGGTAGCCTCACCGCCCTCTTCCCTTAATTGTTATGTAACTATGTTATGTCCCCTCAGGTGTAGTCCACCTTTTTATCTGATGTGATACATCACATATAATTAACCTTTTTATGTATTGTCTAATAAAGTATATGTATATTTTGCTACTATACCCGTCTAGTCTCAGTTTATCCTTTGTTTGTGCACTCCTATACCTAGTAGACAGTTAAAAAAAAATCACTAATTTGTCTGTTACATTTTCGAGTGAAATTCACCCATTTTTGGGTGTGATATATCACTGCTCTACCTAGTAGACAGGTTAAAAAAATTCACTAACTTGTCTGTTACATTTTCGGGTGAAATTCACCCATTTTTGCGGTTCAATCATTATTTTATTAAAGCATATAAATGAGTAAAGTATAAATATATCCAATATGTATACATAAACATGAAAATTACAAAGGTCGAAAACTGGTCATACAAATAAGTCTGAGGTAGTAGTACATTCTATGATTAGCATTACAGAACATTATTTTCAAGTAACAAGCCCATGAGGACTTCTGGAAATAAATCCAAGAGCACCCATGGTATATATTCTCCAAATTCCAGACCAGCAACCACACAAGACAAGGAGAGACATCACAAGACATGACAGACCAAGACAAGACATAGACAGAAAGAAGGAAGGGGGGAAGGGGGTGTATAGGATAGAAGATTCTGTTTGGTGTAGTATTTAGGAGCTATTACCCGGGATAATACCTGTTGTCAACCAATCATGAAAAGATGTGGAGGTTCGAAACTGATTCCAAGGGTCCCAAATGCCCCAGAAGGCCGAAAGCAGATCCTGAATCCACAGCGCCTAACTCTTCCATATGAACTAGTGAATCCAGAGCGCTAGACCAGGTCACTCTCAAAAGACTCTCCGTAGACCTCCATTGACGGGGAATTATCTGTCTCATAGCTAAGATAAACAAGCGAAGTGCGCCCTTCTTAATCTGCAAAATCCTCCCTGAGAACATGGATAGAAGAGCTATCGCAGGTGAGGGTGTAATAGTGGCTTTGCATAAGAAATTATATAAGTCAAAGATCTCCCGCCACAGGGGGGCCACACCTGGACAGTCCCACCATATATGTGTCATGGATCCTCTTGCATTAAGACACCTCCAGCATGTATCAGGAACCTGAGAATAAAATTGGTGTAATCGCACTGGGGTCCTATACCATCTGCTAAGGATTTTATAGTTGAGTTCCTGTAGATTACAAGACACAGTTAATTTATGAGTGAACAGAAATGATCTAGACCATTGGTCTGCAGAGAAAGTAGATCCCAGTTCCGATTCCCAATCAGACATGAATTTGAGTTTAGTTCCTTGAGTGCCTGTGGAAGAATCCTCTTTCTCCCCAGAGTTCAACATGGCATATAGTAGAGATATAGCATGATCAGGAGCTGACCTCGCTGTGCACATTTTCTCAAATTCAGTTAAGGGGGGACATGACCGCAATCCAGGCATCAGGGATTTAATAAAGCTTCGCAACTGAAAGTAGAGGAGCCAGCGTCCAGGGCCCGCAGGAATAATGTGAGAGAGATCATCTAAAGGGAGTAAACCATTCTGCTTATAGACGTCTGTCAATTTGATTGGATGTCTATTCTGGTCTCCCAGGGCTTAGAGCCGACTTAAACCTGTGGGAAGATCTGCATGGCCCGCGAGTGTCATGAGAGGACCAGGAGAATGTATAAGACTAAGTTTGGCCGCAAATTTAGCCCAGAGCCTAGCCAAGGTATATAGAAGCATCGGGGATTGCGAGTTAGGTAATAAATTCAAGGAAGTAGGGGACAACCAAAAAACTCCAGTGGCCAAATGTGGTGTCATTTCGTGCTCAATTTCCACCCATAGTTTAGTAGAGCGGTTGTGACATAAATCAAGCACACTATTCATGATTGTCGCTCTATAATATGAGATAAAATTTGGTAGTCCCGTACCTCCCAAAGCTTTAGAACGGGATATCAGGCTATAACTAAGTCTAGCCCTGGGTGTTTTCCATACAAAAACCGATACCATTCTCCTGATCTTAGCAAAATAGGTTAAAGGAATTTTACATGGGATCGTCTGGAACAAATATAGGAGGCGCGGTAAAATGTCCATTTTCACCACATTAATCCTCCCAAACCAAGAGATCTGGAGTGGAGTCCATTTATGGAAACTGGATTCAATAGCTCTAAGCAAGGGTAAATAGTTAAGTTTAAAAACATGTGTCAAGTTTGCTGGGATGTATACTCCTAAATATTTAATATGTTGGGAGGTCCACTTAAAGGAGAAAGAGTCCTTTAAACAATCTACTTCCCGTTGGGGCATGTTTATGTTTAAAATCTCTGATTTCTGCACATTGACTTTAAAGTTACTAAGGCGCCCAAAGAGATCAAATTCACGAAGAATCGAGGGCAGGCCAATCCTGGGAGAGGTTAAGTATATAGGCAGGTCATCTGCGAACAGGGACAGTTTGTGCTCCGTATTACCAAGTTTGAGACCCGAGATGGAAGGATTTGCCCGAAGAGCATTAGCAAGGGATTCCATCACAAGAGTGTATAAAAAGGGCGACAAGGGGCACCCTTGACGTGTTCCATTCCGAATCTCAAAAGGGGCAGACAGAAGTCCATTAACACGAACACAGGCTGAAGGGGAGGAGTAAAGAGCTAATATCCTATGGATCATTTTGTCTCCTAAGCCAATGTGGCGCAGGGTTTCCTCCAAGAACCTCCAGCTTACCCTATCAAACGCCTTCTCAGCGTCTACAGTGAGAAGGCATAGCGGGATTTTGGTTTGCTGAGCCCTCGCTATCAGCCCTAGCGTTTTAAGTGTATTATCTCGGGCTTCTCGTCCTGGTACAAATCCTACTTGCTCTTTGTGGATACAACCTGGAATGTGTGGATGGATCCTCAGAGCCAAAAGCTTGGCATACATTTTGAGATCCACATTGAGCAAGGAAATAAGCCTATAATTAGAGCATGAAGCTGGGTCCCTGCCTGGCTTAGGGATGACTGTGATATGTGCCTGAAGAGCTTGCCGTGTAAATGGACAATCCGGTGAGATGGAATTAAAGGTTTTCACCAATAAGGGTGCAAGATCTTCTCGGAGGATTTTATAGAACCGAGAGGTCAATCCATCAGGGCCTGGGGATTTCCCATTCTTCAAATTCTTGATCACTGATTCTAGTTCAGGGAGGGTAAAATCATCTTCCAACGTGGCTACATCTTCATCAGATATGGGAGTGGGGCCAAATTGGGTTAGGTATTCACGAGTTTCATCCCCAAAGGATTCCTGTGGGAGGGTAGATGCTGGGAGATTATATAAGGATGCATAAAAGGATTGAAACTCCGCTGTGATATCTACTGGGTTATGTACGGAGCCTCCTGCACCTGTATTGATTGATGGAACGTGAGTCAGGGCAGTTCGGGGATGTAAGGCCCTAGCTAGCCAGCTACCACATTTATTACCATATTCAAAGAACCCGTGTCTAATTTTATCTCTAAAACATAGAGATTTTTGGTCGGGGATCTGTAGTATTTGATGCTGAACTAAAGAAATATCTGATTTTAGGGTGTCAGTAGGGGAATTTTTGTTTAAATTTTCTTTTATGGCCAGATCAGATAGAAGAGCTTTCAATTTGTGGGAGCGTTCTTTTTTCAGTCTGGAGCCATGTGAAATAAACACCCCCCTAAGCACGCATTTGAGAGCCTCCCATTTAATAGGGGGGGCAGTCAAATCCGTTAGATGATTTTTAGTAAAGTCCGTGATAGCTTTCCGGATGTCTGCTAAGCAGGCTATATCTGATAGCAAGTTGTCATTCAGTCTCCATGAGAAGGGCCGGGGACAAGAGGGTTGGGAAGAAATAATACCACACACCGGTGCATGATCAGACCACAGGCGAGTGTCAATAGAGCATTTAGGCCCAGAATCCAGCAGTTGTTGAGATATAAAGATATGATCGAGTCTACCATAACTGTTGTGGATTGGAGAGTGGAAGCTATAATCCCTGACACCTGGATGCAAAATGCGCCATAAGTCCACCAGGCGGAGTGCCATGAGCTCAGATTTGAATCTGCGCAAAGAACTCGGGGAGATTGAGGACTTACCAGATGAGGAATCCAACAGCGGGTCCATCACTAGATTGAAGTCGCCTCCAAGTATGATCGGAGAACCATCTGCAAATTTGGATAATTTTTTCAAAATCTTGGATCCATAGGTTGTCTGTCCCTGGTTAGGAAAATAGACATTAGCTATAGTTATAACAGAGTGATCCACAGAGAGCTTAATGAAAACAAACCTGCCTTTCAAGTCTATCTCAGAAGATAAGACTGTATGGCTAAATGATTTGTGGAGTCCTATAGAAACTCCCCCCGACCTGCTGGTGGGATTAGGACCATGGAACCAATTCTGATAATAGCAGTTAGCATATTTGGGAACGGCACCTGCTTTAAAGTGGGTTTCCTGAATCATAGCAATCATAACTCTCTTTTTATGGAGGCTGTATAAAATCTGACTACGCTTCTCGGGCTTATTAAAGCCCCTAACATTAAAAGTGCAAAACGATATGGGTGCCATTTTGAGGAATATTAGTGAGCGGAAAACATAATCTTCCAGATCCTTTCAAAACCATCAGGAATGCAGTTGGGGTATAGGGAAGGACACATAAGGGAGGGAAGACAGAAAGGGGAACAATAAAACACAAGGTAGTGCATATATAAAACATGTGAATCTTATTTGGAAGAACCAACATCGTCAGTTCAAAAGGTGCTAGGTGACGACTGAGGTCGTTCGCAGCAGTGTGTGCCGCGGTCCCTAAGTGGGGTAGGGAGAAAGCAAGGACCGACCGTCTCCTTACTGGACTCCAGCTTACAATAACACAAGCATAACATTTGCTGAATGTAACAGGACAGGTGTGTATGGAGGTCTAGAAGACCCATCCACAAGATAATAGTGTGCACATAACTTCTATAACAATATAGAACAATGAAGGCAACAAGAGGGTGAAGATCCCCTCAGGTGAGTGAGCAGGAATATCCCAACAGTCAATCGTCAGGGTTAGGCCCACTTCTAGGAGCCCTCTTCTGCTTGGGTGAGGTCATCTGCCATCTTTCCCTCCGTGGAATGGGAATGGGTTGCCTCGGACTAGGCCAGTCCGGTAACTCCAAGGGCGGGATATCAAAGGCTGCACAGAGGTTAGCGAGGTCATCAAGGGATCTGAATACAGCTGACCTCCCTTCTTTAGAAGCAGGCAGTTGAAATGGGTACCCCCATCTGTAAGGAATGTCCTTGGCTTTGAGTGCTGTCAAAAGCGGTTTCAGCGCTTTGCGTAGCTGTAAGGTGCGCCTAGCTAGATCCTGTAGAATGATGACTTCCTTGTCAGCATGCATGACTTTGCCTGCAGATCTGGCTGCTTTCAAGATGGCCTCCTTATCTTTAAAGAAATGTATACGGCATATGACATCTCTGGGGCGATTAGGATCGCTTAATTTAGGGCCGAGGGCTCTGTGGATACGATCTATTTCAAGGGATTGTCCTAGATCTCTGGACAGTAATGTATTGAAAAAAGAAATGGCCCATTTCTCAAGATCTTGCGGTAAAATATCTTCAGGGAGGCCTCTAATGCGTAGGTTATTCCTCCTATTTCTATTTTCAATATCGTCCAGATGTGTGATGATATCTTGGATCTGAGCAGAGTGTGTCTGGATGACTTGGTGGTGTGATTCTAAGACCCCCAGTACTTTATCTTGCATGGATTCAGCCTCCTCCACCCTCTGACCCACCTGCTTCAAGTCGTGCTGCAAGGCCTCCATGTCTCTTTTATGAGATGTTTCCAGCCTGGAAAATAAGGCATCTATTTCATGCCTGGTGGGGAGGGATTTGAGGTGAACCTTCCAGTCCCAGTCCTCGTCTTCTCTTTGTGGGGTCATGGACGCCCCTGATTCAAGAATCATGGCCTGGGAGCAGCGGCTTCTTGGGGAATGTCCCTGAGGTGCTGCTGAGGACGACCTTGTATATGACGGAGATGAAGCCGCCGACGAGCCGGAGCTTGCTGCCGCAGCATAGGATGCCGGTGGACCGGTAGGTGTACCCCTCAGCTGCTGCGGTGACTCTGGGGTTTGTGGGCCTGAGTCCTTATGCTGTATAGGGGACGCTGCTCTCACCTGCTTAGACGCCATCTTGGGAGAATCGTCTCCCTCTTTGTCAGCGTCTGTCTGGCTGGAGGAGGCGAAGAAGCGGGAAATCGCTCCCGTTTTGCGGCGTGTCGGAGCGGGCGTTGATGGGGGTCTCCTCCTGCGACCTTTCATGTGATCAGCGGAGCGGAGGGTGTCCTGTGAGTCAGTGAAGCTGGAGTCGGTCGGGAGCCGAGGTAAAGCACGTCTTACCCGGCCATTGGTTATCTCCGCCCCCCGAAATTCACCCATTTTTGGGTGTGATATACCACTGCTCTACCTAGTAGACAGGTTAAAAAAATTCACTAATTTGTCTGTTACATTTTCGGGTGACATTCAACAATTTTTGGCTGTGATAGACCCCTGCTCTACCTAGTAGACAGGTTAATAAATTTCACTAATTTTTCTGTTACATTCTTGGGTTTACATTTTACAATTTTTGCTGTGAATAAACCCATGCTCTGCATAGGTGACAGGGACTGACATTTTTAAAAATAATCTGTTCCATTGGTGGGTGACATTACCCATTTCTGGCGATGAAAAACCCCTGCTCTGCATAGGTGACAGGGACTTAAATTTCAAAAATTCGTCTTTAATCGGCCCTTTCATTCGATCCTTCTGCTTTAATAATTTGTCCCACATTTCCGCTTCATTCCATTGCAGCCATTGACCTCCCTTGGATGAGGTCTCCCTTTCTGACGCTTCCTCTCTGGCGTGGAACCCTGTTTTGCCGATAACTGTGATCAACATGGTAGGCTCAGAAAAGAACATCGAAAGTTGATAGAGCAGATATCCAATTGGATCGTGAACATCAAGGGGACGTGCGACATGGTGGGGCAGTATGTTTGCACACACGTCTACACGAACTGACTGATAGTTCTGCCCCCTCCAACTTCTGGGTCTCCAAATTGGGCACATGGCCTGAGCTTGCCCTTTACGCCTTGGAGGTGCTGGCCTGCCCTGCAGCCAGTGTATTGTCTGAACGTGTGTTTAGCACGACTGGAGGGGGTTATCACAGGTTATATTTCCCAATATTTTGGGGTGTACCCTAATTTAAAAAAATAAAAATAAATTTAAAAACAAAAAGCAGTGTAAGCTACACTGGTACAACTTGTTTAAGTTTAAGCATTGAATCAAAGGAGGTGGCGCGCATCAATTAAAGAAGCATTTCAGAAATTGTATTCCCTGTCACCTATGCAGAGCAGGGGTATATTCACCTCTAAAATTGTATAATGTCAACCCAAGAATGTAACAGAAAAATTACAGAAATTAATTAACCTGTCTACTTGGTAGAGCAGGGGTCTATGACAGAAAACAATTGTTTATTGTCACCCAAAAATGTAAAATAAGAATTATTGAAATATATTAAGCTGTGGAGGAGGGGTATATTACATCCAAAAATTGGTGAATTTGACCATAAAATGTAACTGACAAATGTTTTTTTTTTTTTTACTGGTCTAATAGGTATAGCAGTGGTACATCACACCAAAAAATTTGCTGAATTTCACCGGAAAATGTAACTGCCAATTTTTTTTTATTTTTTTTTTACCGGTCTAATAGGTATAGCAGAGGTACATCACACCAAAAAACTGCTGAATTTCACCAGAAAATGTAACTGACAATTTTTTTTAATTTTTTTTTACCGGTCTACTGGTACTTCACAACAAAAAATTGCTGAATTTCACCAGAAGCTGTAACTGACAAATTTTTTGTTAACCGGCCTACTAGGTATAGCAGTGGTACTATACACCCAAAAGTTGGTTAATTTTACCCGAAAATGTTAATGACATTATTTTTTTTTTTTAACCGGCATACTAGGTATAGCAGTGGTGCTATACACCCAAAAATGTGTGAATTTCACCCGAAAATGTTAATGACAATTTTATATTTGTTTTTTTAACCGGCCTACTAGGTATAGCAGTGGTACAATACACCCAAAAATTGGTTAATTTCACCAGAAAATGTTAATGACAATTTTTTATTTGTTTTTTTAACCGGCCTACTAGGTATATGTCACAGCCAGACAGCTGAGAAGCGCTCACTGGAGCTTCTCAGATCCTCCTCCTTGAATTTCTTTGTTTTGGTTTAGTTTCTCATCTCGTTAGTCTATCTCAGCTGTCATGCAGTTAGACTGATTGCTACCCTTTAAGTTCCTCCCCATAATGCAGTAGTGTGCGGCTGATACAACTTCCTGGAGTGTGTGTGCATGCAGTTCCCAGTTCCCAGTTCCCAGTCCTCAGTCGTCAGTCGTCTGCAAGATAAGTGCTGTTTATGTATTTATGATTTTGTCTTTTCTGGATCCAGGTGACCCTGACTCCCTCCGTGTCAGTGTAGGGAGCCGGTGGTCGTGTCCCTTCACTATTGTAGGGTCTTCAGGTAATAGATAGCCGAGGAACGTGGATATGTGGCCATCCACCTTTGGGGTGTTCGCATATGCTGAGCAGTGAGGGAGAGCGGCAGGTCTATTGCAGGGGTCCCCCTTTGTTCCTTAGTTGTGGATCCAGAGAGACATTGTTTTTATGGTATTGTCTTGTTTCCTGTACACCATCCGAGACATTATCAGCCGCCAAAACCGTCTCAAGCATGGATCCGGTTTCACTTTTGGCTGAACGCTTTCAGGGTCTTTCTTTGGAGGTAGCTGATCTCCGTAAGACTTTTTCTCAGTTTCAAGTGACCGGTTCAGCTTGCGTTCATGGAGTTTGTGCTGAGCCTAAGATCTCGCTCCCGGATACGTTCTACGGGGGTAGTGAGAATTTTGTGCGTTTTAGAGAGGCTTGCAAACTCCATTTTCGCCTTCTTCCCCATTCTTCTGGTGATGAAGAACGGAGGGTGGGGATCATTATATCGCTGCTCAGGGGTAACGCTCAGTCCTGGGCCTTTTCGCTGCCGGAGGGGGCACGGCCCCTTCGTTCAGTGGATGAATTCTTTTTAGCCCTGGGTCAGATATATGATGATCCGGATCGTATTGCTCTGGCTGAGTCTAGACTACGTCTGTTATGCCAGGGTAAACAATCCGCAGAGATATACTGCTCAGAATTTCGGAGATGGGCAGCTGATACTGGTTGGAATGATGCTGCACTCCGAAGTCAATTTTGCTATGGTCTTTCAGAGGGATTGAAAGATGCATTTGCCTTTCATGAAAGACCTACCTCCTTGGATTCTGCTATGTCTCAGGCTGTTCGTATTGACAGGCGTCTTAGAGAGAGAGGAGAGATCTCTCCTTCCTGTCATACTCAGTCCCGGGACAGTGCAGCGGTCTCATTCTGTGCACAGGGGTCTCAGTCGCTGTCAGCCCCTTCTGAGCAGGAGTCCATGCAGCTGGGGTTGATTGCCTCTGACAATAGAAGATTCAGCCCGCAGGGGAGGGTTTGTTTTTGTTGTGGAGGTATAAATCATCTGGCAAATGTTTGTCCCTCTAGGAGATTCAGGCAGTTTTCTGGGAGTAATAAAGAGACAAAAAGGAAAAAATCTTTTAAAAATGTTCCGTCTGTTACTATATGCAGGGTTGAGGCGGAAATTGAAGGTTTTCCGTTTGCTTGTAGTTCCCGTTTTGTCCTGCCTGCTAGGGTGGCGCTAGAGAGCAAGAGCATTTTTTGTGAGATTTTTGTGGATAGTGGAGCAGCTGTCAACCTCATTGATAATCAATTTGCAATAACTCATGGTTTCCAGGTATGCACTTTGGGAAAGGATATTCCTGTTTTTGCTATTGATTCAGCTCCACTTTCTCAGAAATCATTAAAGGGCATAGTTCACAATATCCGTTTAATTGTGAGTGATGCTCATGTTGAGGATGTGTCATGTTTCGTCCTTAGAGGTTTGCCTACTCCTCTAGTGTTGGGGCTACCCTGGCTCACTAAACATAACCCCACCATTGATTGGCAAGCGAGGCAAATAAATGGTTGGAGTAACTTTTGCAGAGAGAATTGCCTCATAACATCTGTTTCTGAGGTTTCTACTAAGACTGTACCACCTTTCCTCTCTGAATTTTTGGATGTCTTCTCTGAGAGTGGAGTTCAGGGTTTACCTCCGCACAGGGAGTATGATTGCCCTATTAATCTCATCCCAGGCGCCAAGCTGCCTAAATCTTGTTTATACAATCTCTCCCAACCTGAGAGGGTCGCTATGCGGGCTTATATCTCTGAGAGTCTGAGAAAAGGACACATACGACCCTCGAAGTCACCTGTTACCGCTGGTTTTTTCTTTGTTAAGAAAAAAGATGGTTCTTTAAGACCTTGTCTGGATTTCAGGGAGCTGAACAGTATCACTATTCGTGATCCTTATCCGCTTCCTCTGATCCCGGACCTGTTTAACCAGGTTGTTGGGGCTAAAGTCTTTTCCAAATTAGACCTAAGAGGGGCATACAACCTGGTTAGGGTCAGAGAAGGAGACGAATGGAAGACGGCTTTCAATACCCCTGAGGGCCATTTTGAGAATTTGGTTATGCCTTTTGGTTTGATGAATGCCCCAGCCGTTTTTTAGCATTTCGTCAACAGCATTTTTTATCATTTAATGGGAAAATTTGTATTAGTGTATTTGGATGACATTTTGATTTTTTCTCCTGATTTCAAGACTCATAAGGAACACTTACGTCAGGTCTTGCTCATCCTGCGGGAGAATAAATTATACGTGAAACTGGAAAAATGTGTGTTTGCGGTTCCAGAAATCCAATTTCTGGGGTTTCTTGTCTCCGCTTCTGGTTTTCGCATGGACCCCGAGAAGGTCCGCGCTGTGCTTGAGTGGGAGCTTCCTGAGAATCAGAAGGCGCTGATGCGTTTTTTGGGCTTTGCCAATTATTACAGGAAATTTATTTTGAATTATTCCTCTGTTGTTAAACCACTCACTGATATGACCAGAAAGGGGGTAGATTTTTCTTCCTGGTCGGTAGAGGCGCGTAAGGCCTTTTCTAATATCAAGGAGAGTTTTGCTTCCGCTCCCATCCTAGTACAACCTGATATTTCGTTACCCTTCATAGTTGAGGTTGATGCTTCTGAGGTGGGGGTGGGTGCGGTCTTGTCTCAGGGTTCCTCTCCTGCCAAATGGCAACCGTGTGCCTTTTTCTCAAAGAAACTCTCCTCCGCAGAGAGAAATTATGATGTGGGAGATAGGGAATTGTTGGCCATCAAGTTGGCTTTTGAGGAATGGCGCCATTGGCTAGAGGGAGCCAGACACCCTATTACCGTGTTTACTGACCATAAAAATCTGGCCTACTTGGAGTCAGCCAAGCGTCTGAACCCGAGACAGGCCAGATGGTCTTTGTTCTTTTCAAGGTTTAATTTTGTTGTTACATTCCGCCCTGGGGTTAAGAATGTGAAGGCAGATGCCCTGTCACGTTGTTTTCCGGGAGGTGGGAATTTTGAAGACCCGGGTCCCATTTTGGCTGAAGGTGTGGTCGTCTCTGCTCTTTTTCCTGAATTGGAGGCAGAGGTGCAGGCAGCCCAGTCAGAAGCTCCTGATCTTTGTCCTCCTGGGAGGTTGTTTGTGCCTCTCGCTTTGAGACACAAGATTTTTAAAGAACACCACGACACGGTCCTTGCTGGGCACCCGGGGGCAAGAGCCACACTGGATCTCATCGCTCGGAGATTCTGGTGGCCTGCGCTTCGTAAGTCGGTTGAGGGTTTTGTGGCAGCTTGCGAGACTTGCGCTCGTGCCAAGGTCCCTCATTCACGGCCATCAGGTCCTCTCCTTCCTTTGCCCATTCCTTCCCGTCCTTGGACACATCTGTCCATGGACTTCATAACGGACTTGCCTCGTTCCTCAGGGAAGTCTGTGATTCTGGTGGTGGTGGACCGTTTTAGCAAAATGGTGCATTTTATCCCTTTTCCTGGTTTGCCCAATGCTAAGACGCTGGCGCAGGCATTTATTGACCACATTGTCAAATTGCATGGGATTCCTTCAGACATAGTCTCTGATAGGGGCACGCAGTTTGTTTCCAGATTCTGGAAGGCTTTCTGTTCTCGCTTGGGGGTTCGGTTGTCATTCTCTTCTGCTTTCCATCCGCAGTCGAATGGCCAGACAGAGCGCGTCAATCAGAATCTGGAGACATATCTGCGCTGTTTTGTGGCGGAGAATCAGGAGGATTGGTGTTCTTTTTTGTCCCTTGCTGAGTTTGCTTTAAATAACCGTCGTCAGGAGTCCTCTGATAAGTCACCATTTTTTGGTGCATATGGGTTCCATCCGCAGATTGGGACTTTCTCGGGAGAGGGCTCTTCTGGTTTGCCTGATGAGGACAGATTCTCCTCGTCTTTGTCATCTATTTGGCAAAAGATTCCGGATAATCTAAAGAGCATGAGTGAGAGATATAAGCGTGTGGCGGATAAGAGACGTGTGCCTGGTCCGGACCTGAATGTTGGTGATCTGGTGTGGTTGTCTACCAAGAAAATCAAATTGAAGGTTCCCTCCTGGAAGTTGGGTCCTAGGTTTATTGGGCCTTACAAGATCCTGTCTGTCATCAATCCTGTTGCCTACCGTCTTGATCTTCCTCAGACTTGGAAGATCCATAATGTTTTTCATAAGTCCTTATTGAAACCTTATGTTCAACCTATTGTACCCTCGCCTTTGCCTCCTCCTCCGATTATGGTTGATGGAAATCTTGAATTTCAGGTCTCTAGGATTGTGGATTCTCGTCTTGTCCGCGGTTCCCTCCAGTACCTCGTTCATTGGCAGGGTTATGGTCCTGAGGAGAGGATGTGGGTCCCAGTGACGGACATTAAGGCCTCTCGTCTCATCAGGGCTTTCCATAGGTCCCATCCTGAGAAGGTGGGCTCTGAGTGTCCGGAGTCCACTCCTAGAGGGAGGGGTACTGTCACAGCCAGACAGCTGAGAAGCGCTCACAGGAGCTTCTCAGATCCTCCTCCTTGAATTTCTTTGTTTTGGTTTAGTTTCTCATCTCGTTAGTCTATCTCAGCTGTCATGCAGTTAGACTGATTGCTACCCTTTAAGTTCCTCCCCATAATGCAGTAGTGTGTGGCTGATACAACTTCCTGGAGTGTATGTGCATGCTGTTCCCAGTTCCCAGTCCTCAGTCGTCAGTCGTCTGCAAGATAAGTGCTGTTTATGTATTTATGATTTTGTCTTTTCTGGATCCAGGTGACCCTGACTCCCTCCGTGTCAGTGTAGGGAGCCGGTGGTCGTGTCCCTTCACTATTGTAGGGTCTTCAGGTAATAGATAGCCGAGGAACGTGGATATGCGGCCATCCACCTTTGGGGTGCTCGCATAGGCTGAGCAGTGAGGGAGAGCGGCAGGTCTATTGCAGGGGTCCCCCTTTGTTCCTTAGTTGTGGATCCAGAGAGACATTGTTTATATGGTATTGTCTTGTTTCCTGTACACCATCCGTGACAGTATAGCAGTGGTACTATACACCTAAAAATTGGTGAATTTCACCAGTAAATGTTAATGACAATTTTATTTTATTTTTTTAACCGGCCTACTAGGTATAGCAGTGGTACTATACACCCAAAAATCTGTGAATTTCACCAGAAAATTTAAATAACAAAGTAGTGAAATAATATAAAATGAAACACGTACAAAAAAAAAAATTTGATTTATGAGGTGGAGTTCCATATGGAGTAGGAGTTTGAGGAGGCGGTGAACGTAGCGGAGTAGGTGGAAGCGGCGGTGGAGGAGGACGAGATAGCCAACACAGGTTTTTGGTTTTAAATTAAATTTTTTTAAATTAAGGTACACTCCAAAAGAGTGTGACATGTCCAAAATACAAACATGAGCAATTGCGCTGCAGTAAAACAATGGCTGCTTAGTGCCGGTATACATGTCTATTCTGCACAAGGTACGGACAAGTCCTGAGGGATCCATGCCTGGTTCATTTTAATGAACGTGAGCTTGTCCACATTGGCTGTGGACAGGCGGCTGCGCTTGTCTGTGATGACGCCCCCTGCCGTGCTAAACACACGTTCAAATAATACACTGGCTGCAGGGCAGGCCAGCACCTCCAAGGCGTAAAGGGCAATCTCAGGCCATGTGCCCAATTTGGAGACCCAGAAGTTGAAGGGGGCAGACCCGTCATTCAGTAAGTGTAGGCGTGTGCACACATACTGCTCCACCATGTTTGTGAAATGCTGCCTCCTGCTAAGACATTCCATATCAGCTGGTGGTGCTGGTTGTTGTGGTGTGCTGACAAAGCTTTTCCACATTTCGGCCATGCTAACTCTGCCTTCTGAGGTGCTGGCGGTGCCCCAGCTGCATTGGCGACCTCTTCCTCATCCTCTGCCTTCGCCTTGTGCTTCCACTGTGCCCCCACTATCAAGTGGGAATGCCACCAGCAGCGCGTCTACCAGCGTGCGCTTGTACTCGCACATCTTACCATCACCCTCCAGTGAGGGAATTAAGGACAGTACGTTGTCCTTGTAACGGGGATCAAGTAGCGTGGCCACCCAGTAATCAGCACAAGTTAGAATGTGGGCAACTCGGCGGTCATTGCGGAGACACTGCAGCATGTAATCGCTCATGTGTGCCAGGCTGCCCAGAGGCAACGAAAAGCTGTCCTCTGTGGGAGGTGTATCGTCTGTGTCCTCTGTATCTCACATCCACGCACCAGTGATGGCCATGAGCTGGTCTGGGTGCCACCCTGCTGTGAACATGGTTCCTCCTCCTCCATCTCCTCATCCTCCACCTCATCCTACAATTGTCTACCTTAGGTTTGTGGGTGCAGGAACCCACCCTTGGAGCCACTTGGGAATGACTGGTTGGAAACCCTACGAAATGATCCCTCTTCCTCCTCCTCCTCCTGTGCCACATTCTCTTCCATCATCGCCAGGAGCGTTTTTTTTAAAGAGGCATAGAAGTGGGATAGTAATGCTGAGAATGGCGTTATCGGCACTGGCCATGTTAGTGGAGTACTCGAAACAGCGCAACAAGGAACACAGGTCTTCCATGGAGGCCCAGTCATTGGTGGTGAAGTGGTGCTGTTCCGCCGAGCGACTCACCCGTGCGTGCTGCAGCTGAAACTCCACTATCGCCTGCTGCTCGCACAGTCTGGCCAGCATGTGCAAGGTGGAGTTCCACCTTGTGGGCACGTCGCATATGAGGCGGTGAGCGGGAAGGCCGAAGTTACGCTGCAGCGCTGACAGGCAAGCAGCAGCAGGGTGAGAACGCCGAAACCGCGCACAGACAGCCCTCACTTTATTCAGCAGCTCTAACATATGGGGGTAAGTTTTAAGGAATCTCTGCACCATCAAATTCCGCACATGCGCCAGGCAAGGGATGTGCGTCAAACCGGCTAGTCCCAGAGCCTCTATGAGATTTCGCCCATTATCACACACCACCAGGCCGGGCTTGAGGCTAACTGGCACAAACCACTCATCGGTCTGTTGTTCAAGGCCCGTCCACAGCTACTGAGCGGTGTGGGGTTTGTCCCCCAAACAGATACGTTTTAAAACTGCCTGCTGTCGTTTACCCCTGGCTGTGCTGAAGTTGGTGGTGAAGGTGTTACGTTGACTGGATGAGGAGCTGGTAGAGGATGAGGAAGCAGAGTAGGAGGAGGAAGCAACAGGAGGCAAACTGAAGCGCCCTGCAATTCTCGGTGGTGGAAGGACATGCGCCAAACTGCTATCCGCCTCAGGCCCAGCCGCGACTGCATTTACTCAGTGTGCTGTTATGGAGATATAAAGGCCCTGACCATGCTTACTGGTCCACGAATCCGTAGTCAGGTGCACCTTGCCACAGATGGCGTTGCGCAGTGCACACCTGATTTTGTCCCCTACTTGGTTGTGCAGGAAAGGGGTGGCTCGCCTTGAAAAGTAGTGGCTCGCCATGAAAAGTAGTGGCGGCTGGGCACGACGTACTGTGGGACAGCCACCACCATAAGGCCTTTAAAACTATCCGTCTCCACCAGACGGAATGACAGCATTTCAAAGGCCAGTAATTTAGAAATGCTGGCATTCAGGGCTAGGGATCGCGGGTAGGTAGGGGGGTATTTCCTCTTCCTCTCCAGCGTTTGGGAGATGGAGAGCTGAACGCTTCCGTGGGACATTGTGGAGATGCTTGGTGACCCAGGTGTTGGTGTTGCTGGCAGATACTCTGTTTGCGGCGTGGCAGGTGACACTGTCACTCCAGAGGTGGATGAAGAGGCCGCGACTGCAGCAGAAGAGGAAGCAGGAAGAGCCAGAGACCTTTCTTGGTTTTTGAGGTGTCTACTCCACTGCAGCTCGTGCTTTGCACTTAGATGCCTGGTCATGCAGGTTGTGCTCAGGTTGAGAACGTTTATGCCTCGCTTCAGGCTCCGATTGCACAGCGTGCAAACCACTTGTGTCTTGTCGTCAGCACATTGTCTGAAGAACTGCCACGCCAGGGAACTCCTTGGAGCTGGCTTTGGTGTGCTCGGTCCCTTGCTGCGGTGGGCAGTAGAAGTCGTACTGTCTAGAGGATGGCCGCTCCGCTTTTGCACCCTGCTCCCTCTTCTGCTGTGCTGGTGGCTCTGTGCGATCACCGCCTCTTCCTCTGAACTACATAGGTCACTCGCATGACCTTGATTCCATATGGGGTCGGGGACCTCTTCGTCCTCCACATCCTCTTCCACCCAGTCTTCACCCCTGACTTCCTTGTCGGTCTGCACACTTACAAAAGCCCCCAGCAGTTGGCACCTGTGTTTCGTCATCATCCGAGACATGCTGTGATGGTCCTCCCATGTATGTAATTCAAGAAAACGGGGGCACATCAAAATAGAGATAAGAGTGCCGGCACACGGTATAAAACACACTGTATGATTCAAAAAAGAAAAGAATACCGAGATAGTAGCCGCACATCTAAAAATATCAAATTTATTTTGGACAACAGACACAACAAGAAATGATTAAAAACATTGTATACAATGAATCTGGGCCATGTGCGCAAATCATATACACATGCCCGCCTGGCTCACCACAAAAACATAAACATTCCCCCACACATACAAATGGATAGAGAAGTAAAGTGCATGTAATCCATCAACAATAAAAATTATTGGAGAGCTATAATACTTATTATTAAAGATGACGTAGTGGGGGTATGCGTGGTGGTCAGGAAACAAGCCCAACGCGTATCGCCAGGCTCTGCTGGCTTCCTCAGGGGTGCCTGTTCCTGAATGCCACAGTAAATCCTTATATATGCACATAGTAGTTACAAATGGAATCAAAATCACCTGTGTTGTGGGCGGCAGAGTGGGATATGGGGGCGGCAACCATCCATATAGGTGGTCATGGGGGGAGAAGGGGAGGAGACAGACCGGAACGGTGGCAACCCAGTGGAATCTGCTGTGGGCTGTAAGAGAACACCAGCCATAGTTTACTGATAACGGCCTATATAGCGGCCGGAAATGATGCGCACCCATGTGCGTCGCCGAGCCGGCGCATCCTGCGTTCCAAAACCCGGAAATAGCAGGGCGCACATGCTCACAAAGCGCACACTGCGTGCCAGATGCCGGAATGGAAGAGGTCATCATGTGCGCCGCCGAGCAGGCGCGCCCTGCGTTCCAAACCACGGAAACAGCAGGGCGCATGCTCACAAGGCACACACTGAGTGCCAGATACCGGAAGTACTCCGGAATTGTTGGGGTCAACATAGATGCATACAGGGAAGAGGTCCCGCGGGCAAGGTGACATAGCAACAAAATAAGGGGACATGTAGGAGAAAATAATAAGACAATAAAAAACAAACAAACAAACAAAAAACAACAACAATAAATGACAGAAAACTATATATAATAAAGGTTAAATAATAAGAAAAGGGGGGAAAGAAAAAAGAAAAAGGGGGAGAATGAATGAATAAAAAACAAGAAGAAAAAAGAAAGAAAAAACATCATATTGCTGAACCTAGTCTAAAATTAATAGAAAATCCATCCATTGCGTGGATATACAGCAGTGGACTATCGCAATAATAAGCTTATAATCTATATCCCCTTAACTGTGTAAAGAATTATAAATAAACTATTACAGAAGTTTATTTTACATGCTTAAACCTCCTTTGTGTTTTTATACATTTATATAATTTTATTATTTTAGATTTTTAGATTTATTAAACCTTCTATTTTAAATTATTTATTATTTATATTATTTATCATTATTTTTGCGCATTATTTTCTATTTTCTATAATTTTTTATATTTTTTATATTATATTTTATATTTTATATTATTATACTTTAATTTATTAATTATGTAAATTCTTAAGATTTTAATTATATTTTTATAAAGAGATTTTTTATATGTTATTATTGATTATTTATTTTAATATTTTTATTTTTTATTTTTTATTATTTTTAATTTATTATTTATTTTTATATATATTTTCTGTCATTTATTTTTATTTTCTATTATTTTTTATTTATTATTTATTATATTTTTTTATCATATCTTCATTTCCAAACCCACCACCTTCACACAAAAAAAAAAAAAAAAAAAGGGAGAAAAAAGGGGAGAGAAAAAAAAAAAGCATGTCACCCTGTCCGCAGCGGCCCCGACCAAGGCCCACAAAAGGAAGGGAAGGAGAGAGATGGAAAGAGCAAAGGGAACCCCGTATACCAGACAATTAAAATTGTTGGAAATGTTATACAGAGTAATGTAATTCAAAGCACTATTTCGTATATATAACAAAAGCAACAAGTCCTTCAATATGCATCATCTTGAAGGAACCTCAGAAAACGATCCAGAGACTTCTTTATGGTCCATTATGCGCTGTCCCAGGTAGGGACAGGGAAAACATTATACATTCCGACAGCCGCCGGAGTGAAGACACAGTGAACTTGTGAAGGAAGTGCACAAAACATGTACAAATCGAAAAAAGAGAGAAAAAAGAGAGAAAAAAGAAAATATTATAGTATGTGACTAAAGTGTTATCCGGAATAGAAACCTGTGAATGAAAGTTCCTCATTAAGACCCCGAGGGGACATGCTATCCAAATTGAAAATCCATCGGGATTCAGCTTTAAGTAAACATTGTGTCATGTGTGTACCCCTAATGTTATATTGGATCCTTTCTAAACCCACCACCACCAAGCCATTATACTTACCGGCGTGATAGTCCAAAAAATGAGTGGCCACAGAAGTGAGAGGTTTCTCCTTTTCAGACCTATCCCGGGCAGCCAAAGCAATGTTAGACATATGCTGCTGGATCCGTTTCCGTAGTTCCTGTGAGGTTTGCCCCACATATATCTTCTTACATGGACAGATGATACCATATACGATACTCCTTGTGCGGAAGTTAATATAATGCTTGAGACGTATACGTTGTTCGTCCTTTGTGAAAATATCCTTGCCCAACATAAAAGGGCAAACATTACATTGGCCACACGGATGTGTACCCTTCAATCTGACCCCCCTCCCCAAACCCCGTGTGGGGCGCTGAAAGTGACTTCGTACAAGTTGGTCTTTGAGGGAAGGTGCCTTACGTGCAATCATTTTTGGTTTTTCATCTATATAAGGTACCAGCCTTTGATCAGACATGGTCAGGAACCAATGATTTTCCAAGACCCTATAAAGTGCTTTCCACTGGTTGTTATAACAAGTAATAAGATGTATCTTGCCATCCCTGATTTTAGATTTTGGGGTAAATAACTTGGCTCGATCGGAACTCTTGGCATCCTCATATGCACGAGATATAATTTTCTTAGGATAACCCCTGTCCTTGAACCGTGAAGACAGATCTTCCAAGGCTGTCCTAAAGTCGGTCAGATGCGTGCAATTACGTCGTAGTCTAAGAAATTGACCTTTCGGAATTCCATTTCTCATATGCGCTGGATGGAAGCTCCCATAATGCAGCAAACTGTTAGTGGCCGTACTTTTTCGAAAAAGAGAGGTAACAATCCGTTCCTTCTCCTTACGTATTTTCAGGTCCAAAAAATCCACTGAGACCTCCAAAATGGTGTATGTTAAATGAATATTCAAATTATTTTCATTTAATGTATCAATGAATTTGATGCATGTCTCTCTTGAACCCTGCCAAAAAAGCTGAATGTCGTCAATGTAGCGGAACCAGCCCACCACACACTCATGGAAGTACGGCGACGGGTACACGCACCCCTCCTCCCACCAACCCAAAAAAAGGTTGGCATACGAAGGTGCGCACCGCGCACCCATCGCCGTTCCGGACTCCTGCCTGTAAAAATTGCGATCAAAACCAAAATAATTATGATGTAAAACAAACTGCAGGAGACTCACCAAAAATGCGCAGTGGGCTGGCTCCGCCGAGGCCGACCTTTCCAAAAAATGAGAAACAGCCCCAGTCCCATCCTTATGCGCTATGTTGGTATACAACGATTCGACGTTGCAAGTGACCAGAAATACATCTGACGTAAAAGACACATGCTCCAGCATCTCAATCAAATGAAGAGAATCCCGTACATAAGAAGGTAGTTCCAGGACTAAGGGTTGGAGAAAAAAATCAATATAGGTACAGGCCTGCTCACACAGACCCCCAATGCCGGCCACAATTGGTCACCCTGGGGGGTTCTGGAGATCCTTGTGGACCTTGGGAAGCATATAAAAAGTTGGAATAATAGGTTGACTCACCTCCAAAAATTGATGTTCCTTCTTAGTAATTACAAACATCTCCCGTGCTGTCCTCAATAATTGATCAAGTTTCTTCTTGAAAACCATAGTTGGATCAGAAGGCAGAGGTGTATAAAAAGTATGATTCTTAAGCTGTCGATTCGCTTCCCGTGTATATAAATCAATATCCCATAGGACCACGTTACCGCCCTTGTCCGCTTCTTTGATAACAAATGTGGTATTTGCTTGTAGTTTGCGTATGGTATCAGATTCCAAGTTGTTCAAATTTCTACCATGTATGGAATCAGGTTTTAATTTACGGATTTCATGAACCACCGCTTGAAAGAAAAGCTGGATATTGGGAAATAGGTTCAGAGAGGGAGTGAGAGAGGTCCTCCCATGTACTCATCTTGAAAGATAAGTGGTTGGGCATTGGTGCACTCAATCTCTTCCACTTCTGGGGCAGGGCTAGATGGATGGCCCTGGGAAACCCTGCTAACAGAGTCATCAAAAAGCAGAAGAGACTGCTGCATGACTTGGGGCTCAGACTGCTTGGCTGATTTGCAAGGGGGTGAGGTGAAAGACTGATGGACATTGGCTGCAGGTGCCAACTGTGGTCTTTCAGCAGGAGACTGGGTGGGAGTCACTTATGCACGTGTAATCCCAGATGTGCAGTATATTAGAAGGTTTTTTCACCCTAACCAAAAAGGGTTTTCGGCACCCGGACCTGAACCCGAACCCGAACATTTACGTAAAAGTTCGGGGTTCAGCGATTTACAGAAAAAGTGTTTTGTGGGTGCAGTGCACAATTTTTTCAAGCCTGCCCTGAGCCAACTACTGCTGAAAACAAACTTTTTTTTCTTCAGTTAGTCAATATCAATACATGATCGGCAGCCATTTTATGCAACGATAGTGCACCAGCATAGGCTATCTGCAAGTCCAGAAATACAGCTTTGGCATACTGGGGTGAAAAAACCCTCTAATATACTGTACATCTGGGATTAGACAAGCATAAGTGACTGTCACATTTAGGACAGAAATACAGCTTTTTGGTTAGGGTGAAAAAACCCTCTAATATACTGCACATCGGGGATTACACGTGCATAAGTGACTGTCACATTTAGGACAGAAATACAGCTTTTTGGTTAGGGTGAAAAAACCCTCTAATATACTGCACATCTGGGATTACACGTGCATAAGTGACTGTCACATTTAGGACAGAAATACAGCTTTTTGGTTAGGGTGAAAAAACCCTCTAATATACTGCACATCTGGGATTACACATGCATAAGTGACTGTCACATTTAGGACAGAAATACAGCTTTTTGGTTAGGGTAAAAAAAAACTCTAATATACTGCACATCTGGGATTACACGTGCATAAGTGACTGTCACATTTAGGCCATAAATACGGCTTTGGCATACTGGGGTGAAAAAAGCCTCTGATATACTGCACATCTGGGATTAGACAAGCATAATTGACTGTTACATTTAGGACAGAAATACAGCTTTTTGGTTAGGTTGAAAAAATCCTCTAATATACTGCACATCTGGGATTACACGTGCATAAGTGACTGTCACATTTAGGACAGAAATACAGCTTTTTGGTTAGGGTGAAAAAACCCTCTAATATACTGCACATCTGGGATTAGACAAGCAAAAGTGACTGTCACATTTAGGACAGAAATACAGCTTTTTGGTTAGGGTGAAAAAAGCCTCTGATATACTGCACATCTGGGATTACACGTGCATAAGTCACTGTCACATTTAGGACAGAAATACAGCTTTTTTTGTTACTGGGGTGAAAAAACCCTCTAATATACTGCACATCTGGGATTACACGTGCATAAATCACTGTCACATTTAGGACAGAAATACAGCTTTTTGGTTAGGGTGAAAAAACCCTCTAATATACTGCACATCTGGGATTAGACAAGCATAAGTGACTGTCACATTTAGGACAGAAATACAGCTTTTTGGTTAGGGTGAAAAAACCCTCTAATATACTGCACATCTGGGATTACACGTGCATAAGTGACTGTCACATTTAGGCAATAAATACGGCTTTGGCATACTGGGGTGAAAAAAGCCTCTCATATACTACACATCTGGGATTAGACAAGCATAAGTGACTGTCACATTTAGGACAGAAATACAGCTTTTTGGTTAGGGTGAAAAAACCTTCTAATATACTGCACATCTGGGATTACATGTGCATAAGTCACTATCACATTTAGGACAGAAATACAGCTTTTTGGTTAGGGTGAAAAAACCCTCTAATATACTGCACATCTGGGATTAGACAAGCATAAGTGACTGTCACATTTAGGACAGAAATACAGCTTTTTGGTTACGGTGAAAAAAGCCTCTAATATACTGCACATTTGGGATTCGACATGCATAAGTCACTGTCACATTTAGGACAGAAATACAGCTTTTTGGTTAGGGTGAAAAAATCCTCTAATATACTGCACATTTGGGATTAGAAGAGCATAAGTGACTGTCACATTTAGGACACAAATACAGCTTTTTGGTTAGGGTGAAAAAACCCTCTAATATACTGTACATCTGGGATTAGACAAGTATAAGTGACTGTCACATTTAGGACAGAAATACAGCTTTTTGGTTAGGGTGAAAAAACCCTCTAATATACTGCACATCTGGGATTAGACAAGCATAAGTGACTGTCACATTTAGGCCATAAATACGGCTTTGGCATACTGGGGTTTAAAAACCCTCTGATATACTGCACATCTAGGATTAGACGTGCATAAGTGAGTGTCACATTTAGGCCAAAAATACCGCTGTCATATAGAGTAAAAAAAAAAAAATAGAGTGCAATACCCTACATCAGGGTTGTTATTGGCGGTTAATTATTTTTAACATACTTAACCACTTTTTGCTTTGCTTTGTGAACGCTAACTATGAGGCAAACATCTAATAAGGGATGCGGTCATGGTCGTGGTGGTGGTGTTGGTGGAGCCTCTGGTGCAGGGAGAGGACGTGGCCGTTCTGCCACAGCTACACGTCCTACTCAACCTACTACCCCAGGTCCCTGTAGCCGCCAGAATCTACAGCGATATTTGGTCGGGCCTAATGCCGTTCTAAGGATGGTAAGGCTTGAGCAAGTACAGGCGCTAGTCAATTGGGTGGCCGACAGTGGATCCAGCACGTTCACATTATCTCCCACCCAGTCTTCTGCAGAAAGCGCACAGGTGGTGCCTGAAACCCATGCCCATCAGTCTGTCACATCACCCCCGTGCATATCGGGGAACCTGTCTGAGCCTCAAGTCATGCAGCAGTCTCTTATGCTGTTTGAAGACTCTGCTGGCAGGGTTTGCCAAGGGCATCCACCTACCCCTTCCCCAGGGGTGGAAGACATAGAATGCACTGACGCACAACCACTTATGTTTCCTGATGAGGACATGGGAATACCACCTCAGCACGTCTCTGATGATGATGAAACACAGGTGCCAACTGCTGCGTCTTTCTGCAGTGTGCAGACCGAAAAGGAGGTCAGGGAGGAAGACTGGGTGGAAGACGATGCAGGGGACGATGAGGTCCTAGACCCCACATGGAATGAAGGTCGTGCCACTGACTTTCAGAGTTCGGAGGAAGAGGCAGTGGTGAGACCGAGCCAACAGCGTAGCAAAAGCAGGGTGCAAAAGCAGATCAGCCGTCGCCAAAACAGTTCGCCTGCTACTGGCCACCGTCAACTGGGACCGAGCCCACCAAAGGCAGCTTCAAGGAGTTCCCTGGCATGGCACTTCTTCACACAATGTGCTGACGACAAGACCCGATTGGTTTGCACTCTGTGCCATCAGAGTCTGAAGCGAGGTATTAACATTCTGAACCTTAGCACAACCTGCATGACCAGGCATCTACATGCGAGACACGGGCTGCAGTGGAGTAAGCACCTTCAAAACCAAGAAAGGGCTCAGGCCCCTCCTGCTCCCTCTTCTTATGCTGCCTCGGCCTCTTCCTCCGCCTCTGGAGGAACGTTGGCACCTGCCGCCCAGGAAACAGAGGATGTGCCACCAACAATACCACCTCCGTCATCAAGCATCTCCACCATGTCACACGGAAGCGTTCAGCTCTCCATCTCACAAACCTTTGAGAGAAAGCGTAAATTCCCACCTAGCCACCCTCGATCCCTGGCCCTGAATGCCAACATTTCTAAACTGCTGGCCTTTGAAATGCTGTCATTCAGGCTGGTGGAGACGGACAGCTTCAAACAGCTCATGTCGCTTGCTGTCCCACAGTACGTCGTTCCCAGCCGCCACTACTTCTCCAGGAGAGCCGTGCCCTCCCTGCACAACCAAGTATCGGATAAAATCAAGAGTGCACCGCGCAACGCCATCTGTGGCAAGGTCCACTTAACCACAGATACGTGGACCAGTAAGCACGGCCAGGGACGCTATATCTCCCTAACTGCACACTGGGTAAATGTAGTGGCGGCTGCGCCCCAGGCGGGGAGCTGTTTGGCGCACGTCCTTCCGCCGCCAAGGATCGCAGGGCATCATTCTTTGCCTCCTGTTGCCTCCTCTTCCTACTCGGCTTCCTCCTCCTCTTCTACCACCTCCTCATCCGGTCAGCAACAGACCTTCACCACCAACTTCAGCACAGCCAGGGGTAAACGTCAGCAGGCCGTTCTGAAACTGATGTGTTTGGGGGACAGGCCCTACACCGCGCAGGAGTTGTGGCGGGGTATAGAACAACAGACCGACGAGTGGTTGCTGCCAGTGAGCCTCAAGCCCTGCATGGTGGTGTTCGATAATGGGCGAAATCTCGTTGCAGCTCTGGGACTAGCCGGTTTGACGCACATCCCTTGCCTGGCGCATGTGCTGAATTTAATGGTGCAGAAATTCATTCACAACTACCCCGACATGTCAGAGCTGCTGCATAAAGTGCGGGCCGTCTGTGCGCGCTTCCGGCGTTCTCATCCTGCAGCCGCTCGGCTGTCTGCTCTACAGCGCAACTTCGGCCTTCCCGCTCACTGCCTCATATGCGACGTGCCCACCAGGTGGAACTCCACCTTGCACATGCTGGAGAGACTGTGCGAGCAGCAGCAGGCCATAGTGGAGTTTCAGCTGCAGCACGCACGGGTGGGTCGCACTGCGGAACAGCACCACTTCACCACCAATGACTGGGCCTCCATGTGAGACCTGTGTGCCCAGTTGGCTGTTTCGAGTACTCCATTATCATGGCCAGTGGCAATGACGCCGTTATCAGCGTTATAATACCACTTCTATGTCTCCTTGAGAAAACACTTAGGGCAATGATGGAAGAGGATGTGGCCCAGGACGAGGAGGAGGAAGAGGGGTCATCTCTAACACTTTCAGGCCAGTCTTTTAGAAGTGGCTCAGAAAGAGGATTTTTGCAACAGCAGAGGCCAGGTACAAATTTGGCCAGCCAGGGCCCACTACTGGAGGAGGAGGAGGATGGGGATGAAGCATGTTCACAGCGGGGTGGCATCCAACGCAGCTCGGGCCCATCACTGGTGCGTGGCTGGGGGGATACTGAGGACGCAGACGATACGCCTCCCACAGAGGACTGCTTGTCCTTACCTCTGGGCAGCCTGGCACACATGAGCGACTACATGCTGCAGTGCCTGCGCAAAGACTGCAGAGTTGCCCACATTTTAACGTGTGCTGACTACTGGGTGGCCACCCTGCTGGATCCCCGTTACAAAGACAATGTGCCGTCCTTAATTCCCTCACTGGAGTGTGATCGGAAGATGCGCGACTACAGGCGCACGCTGGTAGACGCACTCCTGAGAGCATTCCCGAATGACGCCGGGGGACAAGTGGAAGCACAAGGCGAAGGCAGGGGAGGAGGAAGAGGTCGCCAACGCAGCTGTGTCAGCGCCAGCACCTCAGAAGGCAGGGTTAGCATGGCCGACATGTGGAAAAGCTTTGTCACCTCGCCGCAACAACCGGCCCAACTGCTGATATGGAGCGTGTTAGCAGGAGGCAGCATTTGAACAACATGGTGGAACAGTACCTGTGCACACGACTACACGTATTGACTGATGGTTCTGCCCCATTCAACTTCTGGGTCTCCAAATTGTCCACATGGCCAGAGCTTGCCCTGTATGCCTTGGAGGTGCTGGCCTGCCCTGCAGCCAGTGTACTCTCTGAAAGTGTATTTAGCACAGCAGGAGGCGTCATTACAGACAGACGCAGCGCCTATCCACAGCCAACGTGGACAAGCTCACGTTCATTAAAATGAACCAGGCTTTGAACCAGGCTTGATTCCCACAAGACTTGTCTGTACCTTGTGCAGAATAGACATTTATACCACCATCAAACATACATTCTTGTACTCAAGTCAAGTGCAATGATTCTTTTTTTATTTTATTTTTTATTTGTCCCAATATTTTGAGGGCTACCTACCCCAATAAAAAATTAAAAAAACATTGTTGGCTACCTCCTCCTCCATTGCTGCCTCCACCTACAACACCACATTCACCGCCTCCTCCACCTCCGACTCAATATCCACCTCCTTCTCTGAGTTGCAGGTTAATAATTTGTAATTTTTAGTTATTTTATTTCATTTTAAGTTATTTCCCTATCCACATTTGTTTGCAGAGCAGTTGTCATGCTCTTAAGCACATTTTAGTGCCCTAAATTGAAAAAATTCTTATTTTCAATTGTCGGGTGACATTTTACCATTTTTGGCGTATACAAACCCCTGCTGTGCCTGGGTGACAGGGTCCTAAATCTCTCAAAATCCTCTGTTGTATTCCTGGGTGACAAGAACCCCCTTTTGCCGTGACTGAACCCCTGCTGTGCCTGGGTGACAGGGGCCTAAATCTCTCAAAATGCTCTGTTGTATTGCTGGGTGACATGAACCCCCTTTTGCCGTGAATAAACCCCTGCTGTGCCTGGGTGACAGGGGCCTAAATCTCTCAAAATCCTCTGTTCTATGGCTGGGTGACATGAACCCCCTTTTTCCATGAATGAACCCCTGCTGTGCCTGGGTGACAGGGGCCTAAATCTCTCAAAATCCTCTGTTGTATTGCTGGGTGACAAGAACCCCCTTTTGCAGTGAATGAACCCCTGCTGTGCCTGGGTGACATGGGCCTAAATCTCTCAAAATCCTCTGTTCTATTGCTGGGTGACATGAACCCCCATTTACCGTGAATGAACCCCTGCTCTGCCTGGGTGACAGGGGCCTAAATCTCTCAAAATGCTCTGTTGTATTGCTAGGTGACATGAACCCCCTTTTGCCGTGAATGAACCCCTGCTGTGCCTGGGTGACAGGGGCCTAAATCTCTCAAAATCCTCTGTTGTATTCCTGGGTGACAAGAACCCCCTTTTGCCGTGAATGAACCCCTGCTGTGCCTGGGTGACAGGGGCCTAAATCTCTCAAAATGCTCTGTTGTATTGCTGGGTGACATGAACCCCCTTTTGCCGTGAATAAACCCCTGCTGTGCCTGGGTGACAGGGGCCTAAATCTCTCAAAATCCTCTGTTGTATTCCTGGGTGACAAGAACCCCCTTTTGCCGTGACTGAACCCCTGCTGTGCCTGGGTGACAGGGGCCTAAATCTCTCAAAATGCTCTGTTGTATTGCTGGGTGACATGAACCCCCTTTTGCCGTGAATAAACCCCTGCTGTGCCTGGGTGACAGGGGCCTAAATCTCTCAAAATCCTCTGTTCTATTGCTGGGTGACATGAACCCCTTTTTTCCATGAATGAACCCCTGCTGTGCCTGGGTGACAGGGGCCTAAATCTCTCAAAATCCTCTGTTGTATTGCTGGGTGACAAGAACCCCCTTTTGCCGTGAATGAACCCCTGCTGTGCCTGGGTGACAGGGGCCTAAATCTCTCAAAATCCTCTGTTGTATTGCTGGGTGACAAGAACCCCCTTTTGCAGTGAATGAACCCCTGCTGTGCCTGGGTGACATGGGCCTAAATCTCTCAAAATCCTCTGTTCTATTGCTGGGTGACATGAACCCCCATTTGCCGTGAATGAACCCCTGCTCTGCCTGGGTGACAGGGGCCTAAATCTCTCAAAATGCTCTGTTGTATTGCTAGGTGACATGAACCCCCTTTTGCCGAGAATGAACCCCTGCTGTGCCTCGGTGACAGGGGCCTAAATCTCTCAAAATCCTCTGTTGTATTGCTGGGTGACAAAAACCCCCTTTTGCCGTGAATAAACCCCTGCTGTGCCTGGGTGACAGGGGCCGAAATCTCTCAAAATCCTCTGTTGTATTGCTGGGTGACATGAACCCCCTTTTGCCGTGAATGAACCCCTGCTGTGCTTGGGTGACAGGGGCCTAAATCTCTTAAAATCCTCTGTTCTATTGCTGGGTGACATGATCCCCCTTTTTCCGTGAATGAACCCCTGCTGTGCCTGGGTGACAGGGGCCTAAATCTCTCAAAATCCTCTGTTCTATGGCTGGGTGACATGAACCCCCTTTTGCCGTGAATAAACCCCTGCTGTGCCTGGGTGACATGGGCCTAAATCTCTCAAAATCCTCTGTTCTATGGCTGGGTGACATGAACCCCCTTTTTCCATGAATGAACCCCTGCTGTGCCTGGGTGACAGGGGCCTAAATCTCTCAAAATCCTCTGTTGTATTGCTGGGTGACAAGAACCCCCTTTTGCAGTGAATGAACCCCTGCTGTGCCTGGGTGACATGGGCCTAAATCTCTCAAAATCCTCTGTTCTATTGCTGGGTGACATGAACCCCCATTTACCGTGAATGAACCCCTGCTCTGCCTGGGTGACAGGGGCCTAAATCTCTCAAAATGCTCTGTTGTATTGCTAGGTGACATGAACCCCCTTTTGCCGTGAATGAACCCCTGCTGTGCCTGGGTGACAGGGGCCTAAATCTCTCAAAATGCTCTGTTGTATTGCTGGGTGACATGAACCCCCTTTTGCCGTGAATAAACCCCTGCTGTGCCTGGGTGACATGGGCCTAAATCTCTCAAAATCCTCTGTTCTATGGCTGGGTGACATGAACCCCCTTTTTCCATGAATGAACCCCTGCTGTGCCTGGGTGACAGGGGCCTAAATCTCTCAAAATCCTCTGTTGTATTGCTGGGTGACAAGAACCCCCTTTTGCAGTGAATGAACCCCTGCTGTGCCTGGGTGACATGGGCCTAAATCTCTCAAAATCCTCTGTTCTATTGCTGGGTGACATGAACCCCCATTTACCGTGAATGAACCCCTGCTCTGCCTGGGTGACAGGGGCCTAAATCTCTCAAAATGCTCTGTTGTATTGCTAGGTGACATGAACCCCCTTTTGCCGTGAATGAACCCCTGCTGTGCCTGGGTGACAGGGGCCTAAATCTCTCAAAATCCTCTGTTGTATTCCTGGGTGACAAGAACCCCCTTTTGCCGTGACTGAACCCCTGCTGTGCCTGGGTGACAGGGGCCTAAATCTCTCAAAATGCTCTGTGGTATTGCTGGGTGACATGAACCCCCTTTTGCCGTGAATAAACCCCTGCTGTGCCTGGGTGACAGGGGCCTAAATCTCTCAAAATCCTCTGTTGTATTCCTGGGTGACAAGAACCCCCTTTTGCCGTGACTGAACCCCTGCTGTGCCTGGGTGACAGGGGCCTAAATCTCTCAAAATGCTCTGTTGTATTGCTGGGTGACATGAACCCCCTTTTGCCGTGAATAAACCCCTGCTGTGCCTGGGTGACAGGGGCCTAAATCTCTCAAAATCCTCTGTTCTATTGCTGGGTGACATGAACCCCCTTTTTCCATGAATGAACCCCTGCTGTGCCTGGGTGACAGGGGCCTAAATCTCTCAAAATCCTCTGTTGTATTGCTGGGTGACAAGAACCCCCTTTTGCCGTGAATGAACCCCTGCTGTGCCTGGGTGACAGGGGCCTAAATCTCTCAAAATCCTCTGTTGTATTGCTGGGTGACAAGAACCCCCTTTTGCAGTGAATGAACCCCTGCTGTGCCTGGGTGACATGGGCCTAAATCTCTCAAAATCCTCTGTTCTATTGCTGGGTGACATGAACCCCCATTTGCCGTGAATGAACCCCTGCTCTGCCTGGGTGACAGGGGCCTAAATCTCTCAAAATGCTCTGTTGTATTGCTAGGTGACATGAACCCCTTTTGCCGTGAATGAACCCCTGCTGTGCCTCGGTGACAGGGGCCTAAATCTCTCGAAATCCTCTGTTGTATTGCTGGGTGACAAAAACCCCCTTTTGCCGTGAATAAACCCCTGCTGTGCCTGGGTGACAGGGGCCGAAATCTCTCAAAATCCTCTGTTGTATTGCTGGGTGACATGAACCCCCTTTTGCCGTGAATGAACCCCTGCTGTGCTTGGGTGACAGGGGCCTAAATCTCTTAAAATCCTCTGTTCTATTGCTGGGTGACATGATCCCCCTTTTTCCGTGAATGAACCCCTGCTGTGCCTGGGTGACAGGGGCCTAAATCTCTCAAAATCCTCTATTGTATTGCTGGGTGACAAGAACCCCCTTTTGCCGTGAATAAACCCCTGCTGTGCCTGGGTGACAGGGGCCGAAATCTCTCAAAATCCTCTGTTGTATTGCTGGGTGACAAGAACCCCCTTTTGCCGTGAATGAACCCCTGCTGTGCTTGGGTGACAGGGGCCTAAATCTCTCAAAATCCTCTGTTCTATTGAGGGATGACATGAACCCCCTTTTTCCGTGAATGAACCCCTGCTGTGCCTGGGTGACAGGGGCCTAAATCTCTCAAAATCCTCTGTTCTATTGCTGGGTGACATGAACCCCCTTTTGCCGTGAATGAACCCCTGCTGTGCCTGGGTGACAGGGGCCTAAATCTCTCAAAATCCTCTGTTCTAATCCTGGGTGACATGAACCCCCTTTTGCTGTGAATGAACCCCTGCTCTGCATTGCTGACAGGGAACTAAATTTAGTGAAAACATCTGTTACTGATCGGAAGATGCGCGACTACAAGCGCACACTGATGATAGCATTCCCACCCGACAGCGGGGGCAAAGTGGAAGCACAAGGCGAAGGAAGAGGAGGAGGAAGAGGTCGCCAACGCAGCTGGGGCACCACCAGCACCTGAGAAGGCAGGGTTAGCATGGCCAAAATGTGGAAAAGCTTTGTCAGCCTTGGAGGTGCTGACCTGCCCTGCAGCCAGTGTATAGTGTGAACGTGTGTTTAGCACGGCAGAAAGCATTATCACAGGCCTCAGCCAATGTGGGCAAGCTTACGTTTATTAAAATGAACCAGGCATGGATCCCACAGGACTTGTCCTTACCTTGTGCAGAATAGACATTTATACCAGCCTCAACCATCCATTCTTGTACTCAAGTGCACTTATTCTTTGTTTTATTTTGTTATATGTCCCAATATTTTGGGGGATACCCCAATTTAAAAATAAAAAATAACACAAATCAGTGTTGGCTACCTATTCCTCCTTCACCGCCGCTTCCACCTACACCGTCACGTCAACCTACACCGCCACATCGACCCATCCACCGCCACTTCAACCTCCTACTCCTAGATCCAGATTTGTATTTTTAATTTTTCTGTATTTTGTATTATTTTAAGTCATTTTCCTATCCACATTTGTTTACAGAACAGTTGTCATGCTCTTAAGCGCATTTTGATGCCTTTTGCAGCGCTCTAACCCTTTCCAGGACTATTTTAGAGCCATTTTAGTGCCCAAAAGTTCGGGTCCCCATTGACTTCAATGGGGTTCGGGGTCAAGTTCGGGTCCCGAACCTGCCGAACTCGAACATCCAGGTGTCCGCTCAGCTCTAACCACGTCCTCTCCCTGCAACAGGAGCTCCACCAGCAGCACCACGACCTGGGCCATGTCCCATATTTGACGCTCTCCTCATATTTTTCGAATTTAGGATCTTGCCCTAAATAGGTGTTTAATTAATAGTAGAATAGAACGACAGTATGTAAAGGGTGTATCTCACACGGTCTGAACCAGTGTAGGCCTAAATTAAAATTTTCTTTGCCCAAAATGGCTGTATTTCAAATGGCTGTATTTCAAATCCCTGAATCAAGCCCCTGTATGTAGAGGGGGTATCTCACACGGTCTGAACCAGTGTAGGCCTGAAGTGAATATTTCTTTGCCCAAAATGGCTGTATTTCAAATGGCTGTATTTCAAATGCCTGCATCAAACCCCTGTATGTAGAGGGGGTATCTCACACGGTCTGAACCAGTGTAAGCCTGAAGCAAAAATGTCTTTGCACAAAATGGCTGTATTTCAAATGGCTGTATTTCAAATGCCTGCATCAAACCCCTGTATGTAGAGGGAGTATCTCACACGGTCTGAACCAGTGTAGGCCTGAAGCAAAAATGTCTTTGTACAAAATGGCTGTATTTCAAATTGCTGTATTTTAAATCCCTGAATCAAACCCCTGTATGTAGAGGGAGTATCTCACAGGGCCTGAACCAGTGTAGGCCTAAATTAAATATTTCTTTGCGCAAAATGGCTGTATTTCAAATGGCTGTATTTCAAATCTCTGAATCAAAGCCCTGTATGTAGAGGGAGTATCTCACAGAGCCTGAACCAGTGTAGGCCTAAATCAAATATTTCTTTGCACAAAATGGCTGTATTTCAAATGTCTGTATTTCAAATGCCTGCATCAAATTCCTGTATGTAGAGGGGGTATCTCACACGGTCTGAACCAGTGTAGGCCTGAAGTAAATATTTCTTTGCCCAAAATGGCTGTATTTCAAATCCCTGAATCAAACCTCTGTATGTAGAGGGAGTATCTCACATGGCCTCAACCAGTGTAGGCCTAAATAGAATAATTATTTGCACAAAATGGCTGTATTTCAAATGGCTGTATTTCAAATGCCTGCATCAAACCCCTGTATGTAGAGGGGGTATCTCACACGGTCTGAACCAGTGTAGGCCTGAAGCAAAAATGTCTTTGCACAAAATGGCTGTATTTCAAATGCCTGTATTTCAAATGCCTGTATTTTAAATCCCTGAATCAAACCCCTGTATGTAGAGGGAGTATCTCACAGGGCCTGAACCAGTGTAGGCCTAAATTAAATATTTCTTTGCGCAAAATGGCTGTATTTCAAATGGCTGTATTTCACTTCCCTGAATCAAACCCCTGTATGTAGAGGGAGTATCTCACATGGCCTAAACCAGTGTAGGCCTAAATTAAATGTTTCTTTGCACAAAATGGCTGTTTTTCAAATGGCTGTATTTCAAATCCCTGAATCAAACCCCTGTATGTAGAGGGAGTATCTCACAGGGCCTGAACCAGTGTAGGCCTAAATTAAATATTTCTTTGCCCAAAATGGCTGTATTTCAAATGGCTGTATTTTAAATCCCTGAATCAAACCCCTGTATGTAGAGGGAGTATCTCACAGGGCCTGAACCAGTGTAGGCCTAAATTAAATATTTCTCTGCCCAAAGTGGCTGTATTTCAAATTGCTGTATTTCAAATCCCTGAATCAAACCCTTGTATGTAGAGGGAGTATCTCACAGTGCCTGAACCAGTATAGGCCTGAAGTAAATATTTCTTTGCCCAAAATGGCTATATTTCAAATGGCTGTATTTCAAATCCCTGAATCAAACCCCTGTATGTGGAGGGAGTATCTCACAGGGCCTGAACCAGCTTATAGGCCTAAATTAAATATATCTTTGCACAAAATGGCTGTATTTCAAATGGCTGTATTTCAAATGCCTGCATCAAACCCCTGTATGTAGAGGGGATATCTCACAGGGCCTGAACCAGTGTAGGCCTAAATTAAATATTTCTTTGCACAAAATGGCTGTATTTCAAATGGCTGTATTTCAAATACCTGCATCAAACCCCTGTATGTAGAGGGGGTATCTCACACGGTCTGAACCAGTGTAGGCCTGAAGTAAATATTTCTTTGCCCAAAACGGTTGTATTTCAAATGGCTGTATTTCAAATCCCTGAATCAAACCCCTGTATGTAGAGGGAGTATCTCACAGGGCCTGAACCAGTGTAGGCCTAAATTAAATATTTCTTTGCGCAAAATGGCTGTATTTCAAATGGCTGTATTTCAAATCCCTGAATAAAACCCCTGTATGTAGAGGGAGTATCTCACAGGGCCTGAACCAGTGTAGGCCTAAATTAAATATTTCTCTGCCCAAAGTGGCTGTATTTCAAATGGCTGTATTTCAAATCCCTGAATCAAACCCCTGTATGTAGAGGGAGTATCCCACAGTGCCTGAACCAGTATAGGCCTGAAGTAAATATTTCTTTGCCCAAAATGGCTATATTTCAAATGGCTGTATTTCAAATCCCTGAATCAAACCCCTGTATGTGGAGGGAGTATCTCACAGGGCCTGAACCAGCTTATAGGCCTAAATTAAATATATCTTTGCACAAAATGGCTGTATTTCAAATGGCTGTATTTCAAATGCCTGCATCAAACCCCTTTATGTAGAGGGGATATCTCACAGGGCCTGAACCAGTGTAGGCCTAAATTAGATATTTCTTTGCCCAAAACGGTTGTATTTCAAATGGCTGTATTTCAAATCCCTGAATCAAACCCCTTTATGTAGAGGGAGTATCTCACAGGGCCTGAACCAGTGTAGGCCTAAATTAAATATTTCTTTGCCCAAAATGGCTGTATTTCAAATCCCTGAATCAAACCCCTGTATGTAGAGGGGGTATCTCACACGGTCTGAACCAGTGTAGGCCTGAAGTAAATATTTCTTTGCCCAAAATGTCTGTATTTCAAATGGCTGTATTTCAAATCCCTGAATCAAACCCTTGTATGTAGAGGGAGTATCTCACATGGCCTAAACCAGTGTAGGCCTAAATTAAATATTTCTTTGCACAAAATGGCTGTATTTCAAATGGCTGTATTTCAAATCCCTGAATCAAACCCCTGTATGTAGAGGGAGTATCTCACAGGGCCTAAACCAGTGTAGGCCTAAATTAAATATTTATTTGCCCAAAATGGCTGTATTTCAAATCCCTGAATCAAACCCCTGTATGTAGAGGGGGTATCTCACACGGTCTGAACCAGTGTAGGCCTGAAGTAAATATTTCTTTGCCCAAAATAGCTGTATTTCAAATGGCTGTATTTCAAATCCCTGAATCAAACCCCTGTATGTAGAGGGAGTATCTCACAGGGCCTGAACCAGCTTATAGGCCTAAATTAAATATGTCTTTGCACAAAATGGCTGTATTTCAAATGGCTGTATTTCAAATCCCTGAATCAAACCCTTGTATTTAGAGGGAGTATCTCACATGGCCTAAACCAGTGTAGGCCTAAATTAAATATTTCTTTGCACAAAATGGCTATATTTCAAATGGCTGTATTTCAAATCCCTGAATCAAACCCCTGTATGTAGAGGGAGTATCTCACAGGGCCTGAACCAGTGTAGGTTTAAATTAAATATTTCTTTGCACAAAATGGCTGTATTTCAAATGGCTGTATTTCAAATGCCTGCATCAAACCCCTGTATGTAGAGGGGATATCTCACAGGGCCTGAACCAGTGTAGGCCTAAATTAAATATTTCTTTGCACAAAATGGCTGTATTTCAAATGGCTGTATTTCAAATGCCTGCATCAAACCCCTGTATGTAGAGGGGGTATCTCACACGGTCTGAACCAGTGTAGGCCTGAAGTAAATATTTCTTTGCCCAAAACGGTTGTATTTCAAATGGCTGTATTTCAAATCCCTGAATCAAACCCCTTTATGTAGAGGGAGTATCTAACAGGGCCTGAACCAGTGTAGGACTAAATTAAATATTTCTTTGCCCAAAATGGCTGTATTTCAAATCCCTGAATCAATCCCCTTTATGTAGAGGGGGTATCTCACACGGTCTGAACCAGTGTAGGCCTGAAGTAAATATTTCTTTGCCCAAAATGGCTGTATTTCAAATCCCTGAATCAAACCCCTGTATGTAGAGGGAGTATCTCACAGGGCCTGAACCAGCTTATAGGCCTAAATTAAATGTCTTTGCACAAAATGGCTGTATTTCAAATGGCTGTATTTCAAATCCCTGAATCAAACCCCTGTATGTAGAGGGGGTATCTCACAGGGCCTGAACCAGTGTAAGCCTAAATTAAATATTTCTTTGCCCAAAATGGCTGTATTTCAAATGGCTGTATTTCAAATCCCTGAATCAAACCCCTGTATATAGAGGGAGTATCTCAAAGGGCCTGAACCAGTGTAGGCCTAAATTAAATATTTATTTGCCCAAAATGGCTGTATTTCAAATCCCTGAATCAAACCCCTGTATGTAGAGGGAGTATCTCACAGGGCCTGAACCAGCTTATAGGCCTAAATTAAATATGTCTTTGCACAAAATGGCTGTATTTCAAATGGCTGTATTTCAAATGCTTGCATCAAACCTCTGTATGTAGAGGGGATATCTCACAGGGCCTGAACCTGTGTAGGCCTAAATTAAATATTTCTTTGCACAAAATGGCTGTATTTCAAATGGCTGTATTTCAAATCCATGAATCAAACCCCTGTATGTAGAGGGAGTATCTCACACGGCCTGAACCAGCTTATAGGCCTAAATTAAATATGTATTTGCACAAAATGGCTGTATTTCAAATGGCTGTATTTCAAATGCTTGCATCAAACCTCTGTATGTAAAGGGGGTATCTCACATGGCCTGAACCAGTGTAGGCCTAAATTAAATATTTCTTTGCACAAAATGGCTGTATTTCAAATGGTTGTATTTCAAATCCCTGAATCAAACCCCTGTATGTAGAGGGAGTATCTCACAGGGCCTGAACTAGTGTAGGCCTAAATTTAATATTTATTTGCCCAAAGTGGCTGTATTTCAAATGGCTGTATTTCAAATCCCTGAATCAAACCCCTGTATGTAGAGGGAGTGTCTCACAGGGCCTGAACCAGTGTAGGCCTAAATTAAATATTTCTTTGCCCAAAATGCCTGTATTTCAAATGGCTGTATTTCAAATCCCTGAATCAAACCCCTGCATGTAGAGGCGGTATGTCACAGGGCCTGAACCAGTGTAGGCCTAAATTAAATATTTCTATGCACAAAATGGCTGTATTTCAAATCCCTGAATCAAACCCCTGTATGTAGAGGGATTATCTCACAGGGCCTGAACCAGTGTAGGCCTAAATTAAATATTTCTTTGCCCAAAATGGCTGTATTTCAAATCCCTGAATCAAACCCCTGTATGTAGAGGGGGTATCTCACATGGTCTGAACCAGTATAGGCCTGAAGTAAATATTTATTTGCTTAAAATGGCTGTATTTTAAATGGCTGTATTTCAAATCCCTGAATCAAACCCCTGTATGTAGAGGGAGTATCTCACAGGGCCTGAACCAGCTTATAGGCCTAAATTAAATATTTCTTTGCCCAAAATGGCTGTATTTCAAATGGCTGTCTTTCAAATCCCTGAATCAAACCTCTGTATGTAGAGGGAGTATCTCACAGGGCCTGAATCAGTGTAGGCCTAAATTAAATATTTATTTGCCCAAAATGGCTGTATTTCAAATCCCTGAATCAAACCCCTGTATGTAGAGGGGGTATCTCACACGGTCTGAACCAGTGTAGGCCTGAAGTGAATATTTCTTTGCCCAAAATGGCTGTATTTCAAATGGCTGTATTTCAAATCCTTGAATCAAACCCCTGTATGTAGAGGGGGTATGTCACAGGGCCTGAACCAGTGTAGGCCTAAATTAAATATTTCTATGCACAAAATGGCTGTATTTCAAATCCCTGAATCAAACCCCTGTATGTAGAGGGATTATCTCACAGGGCCTGAACCAGTGTAGGCCTAAATTAAATATTTCTTTGCCCAAAATGGCTGTATTTCAAATCCCTGAATCAAGCCCCTGTATGTAGAGGGGGTATCTCACAGTGCCTGAACCAGCTTATAGGCCTAAATTAAATATTTCTTTGCCCAAAATGGCTGTATTTCAAATGGCTGTCTTTCAAATCCCTGAATCAAACCTCTGTATGTAGAGGGAGTATCTCACAGGGCCTGAATCAGTGTAGGCCTAAATTAAATATTTATTTGCCCAAAATGGCTGTATTTCAAATCCCTGAATCAAACCCCTGTATGTAGAGGGGGTATCTCACACGGTCTGAACCAGTGTAGGCCTGAAGTGAATATTTCTTTGCTCAAAATGGCTATATTTCAAATGGCTGTATTTCAAATCCCTGAATCAAACTCCTGTATGTAGAGGGAGTATCTCACAGGGCCTGAACCAGCTTATAGGCCTAAATTAAATATTTATTTGCCCAAAATGGCTGTATTTCAAATCCCTGAATCAAACCCCTGTATGTAGAGGGGGTATCTCACAGGGCCTGAACCAGTGTAGGTTTAAATTAAATATTTCTTTGCACAAAATGGCTGTATTTCAAATGGCTGTATTTCAAATCCCTGAATAAAACCCCTGTATGTAGAGGGAGTATCTCACAGGGCCTGAACTAGTGTAGGCCTAAATTAAATATTTATTTGCCCAAAGTGGCTGTATTTTAAATCCCTGAATCAAACCCCTGTATGTACAGGGAGTATCTCACTGGGCCTGAACCAGTGTAGGCCAAAATTAAATATTTCTTTGCACAAAATGGCTGTATTTCAAATGGCTGTATTTCAAATTCCTGAATCAAACCCCTGTATGTAGAGGGAGTATCTCACAGGGCCTGAACCAGTGTAGGCCTGAATTAAATATTTCTTTGCCGAAAATGGCTGTATTTCAAATGGCTGTATTTCAAATGCCTGATTCAAACCCCTGTATGTTGAGGGGGTATGTCACAGGGCCTGAACCAGTGTAGGCCTAAATTAAATATTTCTATGCACAAAATGGCTGTATTTCAAATCCCTGAATCAAACCCCTGTATGTAGAGGGATTATCTCACAGGGCCTGAACCAGTGTAGGCCTAAATTAAATATTTCTTTGCCCAAAATGGCTGTATTTCAAATCCCTGAATCAAACCCCTGTATGTAGAGGGGGTATCTCACACGGTCTGAACCAGTATAGGCCTGAAGTAAATATTTCTTTGCTTAAAATGGCTGTATTTTAAATGGCTGTATTTCAAATCCCTGAATCAAACTCCTGTATGTAGAGGGAGTATCTCACAGGGCCTGAACCAGCTTATAGGCCTAAATTAAATATTTATTTGCCCAAAATGGCTGTATTTCAAATCCCTGAATCAAACCCTTGTATGTAGAGGGAGTATCTCACTGGGCCTGAACCAGTGTAGGCCTAAATTAAATATTTCTTTGCACAAAATGGCTGTATTTCAAATTCCTGAATCAAACCCCTGTATGTAGAGGGAGTATCTCACAGGGCCTGAACCAGTGTAGGCCTAAATTAAATATTTATTTGCCCAAAATGGCTGTATTTCAAATTCCTGAATCAAACCCCTGTATGTAGAGGGAGTATCTCACAGGGCCTGAACCAGTGTAGGCCTGAATTAAATATTTCTTTGCCGAAAATGGCTGTATTTCAAATGGCTGTATTTCAAATGCCTGATTCAAACCCCTGTATGTAAAGGGGGTATCTCACACAGTCTGAACCAGTGTAGGCCTGAAGTAAATATTTCTTTGCCCAAAATGGCTGTATTTCAAATGGCTGTATTTCAAATCCCCGAATCAAACCCCTGTATGTAGAGGGTGTATCTCACACGGCCTGAACCAGTTTAGGCCTGAATTCAATATTGGTGCACCAAATGGCGGTATTTAAAATCTTTGAATGTAACCCAAATGTATTAAGGGTGTATCTCACAACTAAATTTTTTGTGCCCAAACGAGTATTTGTTTAACAACTGAATTTAGTGTTTTTTGTCAAAAAAGTGTGTTTTGAAAACCCCAGAAAATGATGGGTTTATCTCTAGCTTAAATTGCACACTGACTAATCCAGATGTTGTAGATTGCCAAAAAAGTCTTTTTTTTTGGTAACAGAATATTAAAGCTGTATATATTAAACTTGAATTTAACACTTGCAGATCTGGAAAATACTGTTTTTTTTTTTTTTTTAAAAGGGTGTTTTCAAAACCCCAGAAATTGATGGGTGTATTTCTACCTTAAATTGACACTGACTAATCCAGATGTTGTAGTTTGCCTAAAAAAATTGTGATTTGCAATGTCCCAAAAGCTCAGATGCAGTGCTAGTGCACTGAGCTTGCATAAAATGGCCGCCGCCGCTACCCACCTAACTAACAGAATTATAAAAGTAAATATTTTTTTGGTCAATGGCCTCAGGGCAGGGTAAAAAGATTGTGCCCTGCACCCACACAACTATTTCTCTGTAGATCGCTGAGTTAGATTCTCTTCTATTCTCTCCCTGAAATCACAAGTCCAGCAGCATCCTCTCCCTACACTTGTAACAGCAGAGTGACGTGCAGCGATACGTGACTCAAGCTTATATAGAGCCTGGGTGTCACGAGGGTGTCAAGAGCCACGCCTGACTCTGTTATACCCGGGGTCAGGAAGTCGCAGCGGGTGGCTGCGCGCTCTATGTAGAAAGATAGAGCTGTTTCTTTATGGTAGCTTTCTGGGTTTGCCTTGCAACCCTTTTTGGCTCACTCAGGGATCCGTAGCTCCTTTTCCTCAGCTGTTTCTTGTCCAGCACTCCCAACCTCCTTATAATCCCCTCTCCCACTTCTCTGGTTGCCAGATACAGAGCTTCCTGCCTGGACTTCTATACTGACCCACTGGAGCCGTGTAGCTGTGTTCCCTGGTAGTTGTTCCAGAACGTTACCCTCCGGATCCCTGTTGGGCCTTTGTGGTCTGCTGTGGTCGCCCACCTGGGATTATATGTTTGTCTGTATTGTCTGTCCTCTCCTTGGTGTTTTCCTCTTAGTGTCAGTGGTGCGGACTAGTGATCCCACCGCCCTGTTCACTACGTAGGGCTCATCTTAGGGAAAGCCAGGGTTTAGGCACGTGATCGGCGTACGGGTGAGGAACCCGTCTAGGGACGTCAGGGCAGTCAGGTGCTAGCCGCAAGGTGAGTCAGGGGTCACCACCTTTCCCTCTCCCTTGGACAGGGCCTTCCCATTTCCCTCCCTCTGCGTGACGCCGATCATTACACTGGGTCACATGCTGCTCTGGCCCATCACAGCCATGCCATTAGTAGGCATGGCTGTGATGACTCCTAAGGTGAGACAGTTAACCGCTTGTTGATTGGCTGCTCTGCAGCCTTTCAAAAAGCGGCAAGAAAGCGCCGAACACCGAACCCGAACCCGAAATTTTACGGAAATGTTCGGGTTCGGGGTCCAAAAAGCCTAAAGTTCGGTACGAACCCGAACTTTACAGTTCGGGTGCGCTCAACCCTATTTGGTACATATCTTCCCACTGGGAATGGTAGTTGGTAATGTACCTCACTGTTTCAACAGATTGATGCCTCAACAGATTGATGCCTCTCTCGTGGTGTATTTCTTGCTCTATTATAAGCTTTTTTAATAGATCTTTTACTATATCCTCTTTCGAGGAAACGGTTTTTCAGGATACCCGCCTGTCTCTCAAAGTCATCATTACTAGAACATATCCTCCCTATCCTAATGAATTGACCAGTTGGGATTCATCTGATAGTTTGAATTGGGTGTGATGAGGATGCATGCAAGAGTGTATTAGCAGATGTCTCCTTTCTATACACGTCCGTCTGTAAATAGCCCATATCATCAGTTTTGATCTTGACATCCAAAAATCCACCGTCCTGGGGTCTAAATTGTAAGTTAGATGAATATTATAATTATTAATGTTCAAACTATCCATAAATCCCTGTAGTTCATCAGCGGAACCATGCCAGATCAAGAAGATATCGTCGATGTACTGGGCCCAGAAAATGACCCAGTCCATCGACGTACTGTTATCTGACATGAATAGCTCCCTCTCCCACAGCCTCAGGAAGAGGTTGGCATACGAAGGCGCAAAAGCCGCCCCCATAGCCGTCCCCTGGAGCTGCAGGTAGAAGGAGCCATTAAAAGTGAAAAAAGGACTTGGTTCTCTATTTTTGTGATAGATGATACTATGCACATACGCACTTTTTTGATGAGATTTAGACATTTGTCTTTATCACAAGTGGATGGGACCATTTGAGTGACCAGTTGCTATACACGTGTATGTCTCGAGTTGGGATTTTTGTCTTTGGTGCACTGGCAGCCTCTTATGTGGAGATATATACCTGTATACCAGCAGAATTTTGGACACTTGTGACATCTCTAACATATAAAACAGGTCTTGTCCTATATACGTGTATATATATATATATATATATATATATATATATATATACATTCACCTAAAGAATTATTAGGAACACCATACTAATACGGTGTTGGACCACCTTTTGCCTTCAGAACTGCCTTAATTCTACGTGGCATTGATTCAACAAGGTGCTGATAGCATTCTTTAGAAATGTTGGCCCATATTGATAGGATAGCACCTTGCAGTTGATGGAGATTTGAGGGATGCACATCCAGGGCACAAAGCTCCCGTTCCACCACATCCCAAAGATGCTCTATTGGGTTGAGATCTGGTGACTGTGGGGGTCATTTTAGTACAGTGAACTCATTGTCATGTTCAAGAAACCAATTTGTAATGATTCGAGCTTTGTGACATGGTGCATTATCTTGCTGGAAGTAGCCATCAGAGGATGGATACATGTTCTTATTCTGTTTACGCCAAATTCGGACTCTACCATTTGAATGTCTCAACAGAAATCGAGACTCATCAGACCAGGCAACATTTTTCCAGTCTTCAACAGTCTAATTTTGGTGAGCTCGTGCAAATTGTAGCCTCTTTTTCCTATTTGTAGTGGAGATGAGTGGTACCCGGTGGGGTCTTCTTCTGTTGTAGCCCATCCGCCTCAAGGTTGTGCGTGTTGTGGCTTCACAAATGCTTTGCTGCATACCTCGGTTGTAACCAGTGGTTATTTCAGTCAACGTTGCTCTTCTATCAGCTTGAATCAGTCGGCTCATTCTCCTCTGACCTCTAGCATCCACAAGGCATTTTTGCCCACAGGACTGCCGCATACTGGATGTTTTTCCCTTTTCACACCATTCTTTGTAAACCCTAGAAATGGTTGTGCGTGAAAATCCCAGTAACTGAGCAGATTGTGAAATACTCAGACCGGCCCGTCTTGCACCAATAACCATGCCACGCTCAAAATTGCTTAAATCACCTTTCTTTCCCATTCTGACATTCAGTTTGGAGTTCAGGAGATTGTCTTGACCAGGACCACACCCCTAAATGCATTGAAGCAACTGCCATGTGATTGGTTGACTAGATAATTGCATTAATGAGAAATAGAACAGGTGTTCCTAATAATTCTTTAGGTGAGTGTATTTATATATATATGTTTGGAGATATACATCTGCACTTTTTCTGGACATTTGTGACAATTGTGTGTGACATCCGTATACGTCAGTGCGTTTGTTGTACGTCTTAGCTTTTTGGTAGCCTCACCGCCCTCTTCCCTTAATTGTTATGTAACTATGTTATGTCCCCTCAGGTGTAGTCCACCTTTTTATCTGATGTGATAAATCACATATAATAAAATTTTTTATGTATTGTCTAATAAAGTATATGTATATTTTGCTACTATATCTGTCTAGTCTCAGTTTATCCTTTGTTTGTGTATGTTTATGTACACTGAGTGGGTACATTACTATAGGGTACTCTCCATCACATAGGATCACTAAATGTGAACGCAAATCTGTGTGCATTCTGCCAGCACCTCCAAGGCGTAAAGGTCAAGCTCAGGCCATGTGGCCAATTTGAAGACCCAGAAGTTGAAGGGGGCAGACCCGTCATTCAGTACGTGTAGGTGTGTGCACACGTACTGCTCCACCATGTTGGTGAAATGCTGCCTCCTGCTAAGACGTTCCATATCAGCTGGTGGTGCTGTTTGTGGTTGTGGCGTGCTGACAAAGCTTTTCCACATTTCGGCCATGCTAACCCTGCCTTCTGAGGTGCTGGCGGTGCCCCAGCTGCGTTGGCGACCTCTTCCTCCTCCTCTGCCTTCGCCTTGTGCTTCCACTGTGCCCCCACTGTAAGGTGGGAATGCCACCAGCAGCGCGTCTACCAGTGTGCGCCTGTACTCGCGCATCTTACGATCAGGCTCCAATGAGGGAATTAAGGACGGTACGTTGTCCTTGTAACGGGGATCCAGCAGCATGGCCACCCAGTAATCAGCACAAGTTAGAATGTGGGCAACTCGGCGGTCGTTGTGGAGACACTGCAGCATGTAATCGCTCATGTGTGTCATGCTACCCAGAGACAACGAAAAGCTGTCCTCTGTGCGAGGTGTATCGTCTGTGTCCTCTCTATCGCCCAGCCACGCACCAGTGATGGCTATGAGCTGGTCTGGGTGCCACCCTGCTGTGAACATGGTTCCTCCTCCTCCATCTCCTCATCCTCCACCTCGTCATCCTCCAGAACTGTGCCCTGGCTGGACAATTGTGTACCTGGCATTTGTGGGTGCAGGACCCACCCTCGGAGCCACTTGTGAATGGCTGGCTGGAAACCCTATGAAATGATCCCTCTTCCTCCTCCTCCTCCTGTGCCACATCCACTTCCATCATCGCCAGCAGCGTTTTTTCAAGGAGGCATAGAAGTGGGATAGTAACGCTAAGAACGGCGTTATCGGCACTGGACATGTTGGTGGAGTACTCGAAACAGCGCAATAAGGATCACAGGTCTCGCATGGAGGGCCCAGTAATTAGTGGTGCTGTTCCGCAGAGCGACTCAGCTGCTGCAGCTGAAACTCCACTATCGCCTGCTGCTGCTCGCACAGTCTGGCCAGCATATGCAAGGTGGAGTTCCATCTTGTGGGCACGTTGCATATGAGGTGGTGAGCAGGAAGGCCGAAGTTATGCTGCAGCGCTGACAGGTGAGCAGCAGCAGGGTGAGAATGTCGAAAGCGTGCACAGACGGCCCGCACTTTATGCAGCATCCCTGACATATCCGGGTAATTTTTAAGGAATCTCTGCGTCACTAAATTCAGCACATGCGCCAGGCAAGGGATGTGCGTCAAAACGGCTTGTCCCAGAGCTGCTACGAGATTTCACCCATTATCGCACACCACCAGGCCGGGCTTGAGGCTCACTGGCACCAACCACTCATCGGTCTGTTGTTCAAAGCCCGTCCACAGCTCCTGCGCGGTGTGGGGTTTGTCCCTCAAACAGATAAGTTTTGAAACTGCCTGCTGTCGTTTACCCCTGGCTGTGCTGAAGTTGGTGGTGAAGGTGTTACGCTGACCGGATGAGGAGCCGGTAGAGGATAAGGAAGCGGAGTAGGAGGAGGAAGCAACAGGAGGCAAACTGAAGTGCAATCCTCGGTGGTGGAAGGACATGCGGCAAACTGCTATCCGCCTCAGGCCCAGCCGCCACTACATTTACCAGTGTGCTGTTATGGAGATATAACGTCCCTGACCGTGCTTACTGGTCCACGTATCCGTAGTGAGGTGGACCTTGCCACAGATGGCGTTGAGCAGTGCACACCTGATTTTGTCCCCCACTTGGTTGTGCAGGGTGGCATGCCTGGAAAAATAGTGGCGGCTGGGCACGACGTACTGTGGGACAGCCACCGCCATTAGGCTTTTAAAACTCTCTGTCTCCACCAGTCGGAATGACAGCATTTCAAAGGCCAGTAATTTTGAAATGCTGGCATTCAGTGCCAGGGATCGCGGGTGGGTAGGGGGGTACTTCCTCTTCCGCTGCAGTGTTTGGGAGATGGAGAGCTGAACGCTTCCATGGGACATTGTGGAGATGCTTGGTGACCCAGATGGTGGTGGTGCTGGCAGATCCACTGTTTGCGGGGTGGCAGGTGCACTGTCACTCCAGAGGTGGATGAAGAGGCCGAGACTGCAGCAGAAGAGGAAGCAGGAGGAGCCAGAGACCTTTCTTGGTTTTTGAGGTGTCTACTCCACTGCAGCTCATGCTTTGCACTTAGATGCCTGGTCATGCAGGTTGTGCTCAGGTTGAGAATGTTTCTGCCTCGCTTCAGGCTCCGATTGCACAGCGTGCAATCCACTTGTGTCTTGTCGTCAGCACATTGTCTGAAGAACTGCCACGCCAGGGAACTCCTTGGAGCTGGCTTTAGTGTGCTCGGTCCCTTGCTGCGGTGGGCAGTAGCAGGCTCACTGTCTAGGGGATGGCCGCTTTTGCACCCTGCTCCTTCTTCTGCTGTGCTGGTGGCTCTGTGCAACCACGCCTCTTCCTCCGAACTACACAGGTCACTCGCATGACCTTGATTCCATGTGGGGTCGAGGACCTCATCGTCCTCCACATCATCTTCCATCCAGTCTTCACCCTTGCCCTCCTTGTCGGTCTGCACACTTTCGAAAGCCCCAGCAGTTGGCACCTGTGTGCTGCGATGGTCCTCCCATGTACTCATCTTGAAATATAAGTGGTTGGGCATCGGTGCACTCAATCTCTTCCACTTCTGGGGCAGGGCTAGGTGGATGGCCCTGGGAAACCCTGCTAACAGAGTCATCAAAAAGCAGAAGAGACTGCTGCATAACTTGGGGCTCAGACTGCTTGGTTGATTTGCAAGGGGGTGAGGTGAAAGACTGATGGACAGCGGCTGCAGGTGCCAACTCTGATCTTTCAGCAGGAGACTGGGTGGGAGAGAATGTGAAGTAACTGGAGGCACTGTCAGCAACCCAATCTACTATCGCCTGTACTTGTTCTGGCCTCACCATTCGTAGAGCCGCATTAGGCCCGACCAAATACCGCTGCAGGTTCTGTTGCCTACTTGCACCTGAGAAAGGTGTTTCAATTGTGCGTGTAGCTGGCACATATCGACCACGTCCTCTCCCTGCAACAGGCGCTCCACCAGCACCAGCGCTCTCCTCATATTTCTGAAATTTAGGATCTTGCCCTAAATGGATGTTTTTCTAATAGCAGAATAGAACCACAGTATCTAAAGGGTGTATCTCACAATGACATATGCTGCACAGGCTGCAAAATTAAGTTTTTTGCCCAAAATTTTTATTTTTTTTAATAGCAGAATAGAACCACAGTATGTAAAGGGTGTATCTCACACGTACAGATGCAGACTAGGCCGCAATTAAAGATTTTTGCCCAAAATGGGTGTTTTATTAATAGCAGAATAGAACCACAGTATGTAAAGGGTGTATCTCACACGTACAGATGCAAACTAGGCTGCAATTAAATTTTTTGGCCCAAAATGGGTGTTTTATTATTAGCAGAATAGAACCACAGTATCTAAAGGGTGTATCTCACAATAACATATGCAGCAAAGGCTTCAAAATTAAGTTTTTGTTGCCCTAAATGGGTGTTTTTCTAATAGCAGAATAGAACCACAGTATCTAAAGAGTGTATCTCACAATGTCATATCATTGAAGCAAAGACTGCAAAATTGAGTTTTTTGCCCAAAATGGGCAATTTTTATTTTTTTTAATAGCAGAATAGAACCACAGTATCTAAAGGGTGTATCTCACACGTACAGATGCAGACTAGGCCGCAATTAAAGATTTTTGCCCAAAATGGGTGTTTTATTAATAGCAGAATAGAACCACAGTATGTAAAGGGTGTATCTCACACGTACAGATGCAAACTAGTCTGCAATTAAATTTTTTTGCCCAAAATGGGTGTTTTATTAATAGCAGAATAGAACCACAGTATCTAAAGGGTGTATCTCACAATAACATATGCAGCAAAGGCTTCAAAATTAAGTTTTTGTTGCCCTAAATGGGTGTTTTTATAATAGCAGAATAGAACCACAGTATCTAAAGGTTGTATCTCACAATGACATATGCTGCAAAGGCTGCAAAATTAAGTTTTTTGCCCAAAATTATTATTTTTTTTAATAGCAGAATAGAACCACAGTATCTAAAGGGTGTATCTCACACGTACAGATGCAGACTAGGCCGCAATTAAAGATTTTTGCCCAAAATGGGTGTTTTATTAATAGCAGAATAGAACCACAGTATGTAAAGGGTGTATCTCACACGTACAGATGCAAACTAGGCTGCAATTAAATTTTTTGGCCCAAAATGGGTGTTTTATTAATAGCAGAATAGAACCACAGTATCTAAAGGGTGTATCTCACAATAACATATGCAGCAAAGGCTTCAAAATTAAGTTTTTGTTGCCCTAAATGGGTGTTTTTCTAATAGCAGAATAGAACCACAGTATCTAAAGAGTGTATCTCACAATGTCATATCATTGAAGCAAAGGCTGCAAAATTGAGTTTTTTTCCCAAAATGGGCAATTTTTTTTTTTTTAATAGCAGAATAGAACCACAGTATCTAAAGGGTGTATCTCACACGTACAGATGCAAACTAGTCTGCAATTATTTTTTTTTGCCCAAAATGGGTGTTTTATTAATAGCAGAATAGAACCACAGTATCTAAAGGGTGTATCTCACAATAACATATGCAGCAAAGGCTTCAAAATTAAGTTTTTGTTGGCCTAAATGGGTGTTTTTATAATAGCAGAATAGAACCACAGTATCTAAAGGGTGTATCTCACAATAACATATGCAGCAAAGGCTTCAAAATTAAGTTTTTGTTGCCCTAAATGGGTGTTTTTCTAATAGCAGAATAGAACCACAGTATCTAAAGAGTGTATCTCACAATGTCATATCATTGAAGCAAAGGCTGCAAAAATTGAGTTTTTTGCCCAAAATGGGCAATTTTTTTTTTTTTAATAGCAGAATAGAACCACAGTATCTAAAGGGTGTATCTCACACGTACAGATGCAAACTAGTCTGCAATTAATTTTTTTTGCCCAAAATGGGTGTTTTATTAATAGCAGAATAGAACCACAGTATCTAAAGGGTGTATCTCACAATAACATATGCAGCAAAGGCTTCAAAATTTAGTTTTTGTTGGCCTAAATGGGTGTTTTTATAATAGCAGAATAGAACCACAGTATCTAAAGGTTGTATCTCACAATGACATATGCTGCAAAGGCTGCAAAATTAAGTTTTTTGCCCAAAATTTTTATTTTTTTTAATAGCAGAATAGAACCACAGTATCTAAAGGGTGTATCTCACACGTACAGATGCAGACTAGGCTGCAATTAAAGATTTTTGCCCAAAATGTGTGTTTTTTTAATAGCAGAATAGAACAACAGTATGTAAAGGGTCTATCTCACAATGACAGATGCAGCAAAGGCTGCAATATTAAGTATTTTGCCCAAAAAGGGTGTTTTTTTTACTAACAAAATATGACAGCAGTATATAACGCTTGAATTTCACACGTGCAGATGCAGCAACGGCTGTAAAATTGTGTATTTTGCCCAAAAAGGGTGTTTTTTAAAACCCAAAAAATTATAGCTGTATTTCTAGCTTAAATTGCACACTGACTAATGCTGCAAATGCACCAGATGTAGGATATTATCAAAAAAGGGTGTTTTTTTAAAACCTGACTATTATTGCAGTATTTCAAGCTTGGATTTGAATGTCACAAAAAGCACATATGCAGTGCTGGTGCACTGAGCTTGCATAAAATGGCCGCCCCGCCCAACTAACTAACAGACAGATAAAAGTTTTTTTTCTTTGTCACTGGGCTCAGGGTAGGGTAAAAAGACTGTGTACTGCACCCACACAACTAAATTTAAATGTAGATTGCTGAGTTCAATTGGAGTTCTGATTAAAGATTCTGTCCTATTCTCTCCCTTACAGCAGCAGCATCCCCTCCCTACACTAAGCACAGCAGAGTGACATGCAGCGCTACGTGACTCCAGCTTATATAGAGGCTGGGTCACATGCCGCACTGGCCAATCACAGCCATGCCATTAGTAGGCATGGCTGGGATGGCTTCTAAGGTCACACAGTTAAACGCTTGTTGATTGGCTTCTCTGTAGCCTTTCAAAAAGCGCTAAGAAATCGCAGAACACCGAACCCGAACTTTTACAGAAATGTTCGGGTTCGGGTCCGGGGTTCAAAAATCTTAAAGTTCGGTACGAACCCGAACTTTACAGTTCAGGTTCGCTCAACCCTACTCTTGAGCTGAATCTTTGTAGGAATGGAGTTCATGAGGAGACATGAAATGCAGAAAGGATGGACAGGACAGACAGCGGTAATGTGGGGCTGTAGTAATGGAGACTGCATACAAGTGGTACTGCTCATTATCCACACCCCACCTCCTCTCTGTACTTCATGTCTCCTCATGATCTCCATTCCTACAGGGATTTAGCTAAAGATCAGCTGTACTCAGGATCATAATCCCTGACAAGCAGAGCAGAGAGGAAGATGAGGGAGCTCTTTAGCTCAGTGTTGTGAAGTAAATTGTCCTCCTGTGTGATTAGGACAGGTTTTATGTGTACTAATAGGACAGCGGACATTTTATTTCTTCTAATGATTGTTCCCCAGACAAAACGAGCCATTATAAATAATGAAAGGTATTTGGGAATATATTTATAATAAAGAAATATATACACTCACCTAAAGAATTATTAGGAACAGTGTTGGACCCCCTTTTGCCTTCAGAACTGCCTTAATTCTACGTGGCATTGATTCAACAAGGTGCTGATAGCATTCTTTAGAAATGTTGGCCCATATTGATAGGATAGCATCTTGCAGTTGATGGAGATTTGAGGGATGCACATCCAGGGCACAAAGCTCCCGTTCCACCGCATCCCAAAGATGCTCTATTGGATTGAGATCTGGTGACTGTGGGGGCCATTTCAGTACAGTGAACTCATTGTCATGTTCAAGAAACCAATTTGAAATGATTCGAGTTTTGTGACATGGTGCATTATCCTGCTGGAAGTAGCCATCAGAGGATGGATACATGTTCTCATTCTGTTTACGCCAAATTCGGACTCTACCATTTGAATGTCTCAACAGAAATCGAGACTCATCAGACCAGGCAACATTTTTCCAGTCTTCAACAGTCCAATTTTGGTGAGCTCGTACAAATTGTAGCCTCTTTTTCCTATTTGTAGTGGAGATGAGTGGTACCCGGTGGGGTCTTCTGCTGTTGTAGCCCATCCGCCTCAAGGTTGTGCGTGTTGTGGCTTCACAAATGCTTTGCTGCATACCTCGGTTGTAACGAGTGGTTATTTCAGTCAACGTTGCTCTTCTATCAGCTTAAATCAGTCGGCCCATTCTCCTCTGACCTCTAGCATCCACAAGGCATTTTTGCCCACAGGACTGCCGCATACTGGATGTTTTTCCCTTTTCACACCATTCTTTGTAAACCCTAGAAATGGTTGTGCGTGAAAATCCCAGTAACTGAGCAGATTGTGAAATACTCAGACCGGCCCGTCTGGCACCAACAACCATGCCACGCTCAAAATTGCTTAAATCACCTTTCTTTCCCATTCTGACATTCAGTTTGGAGTTCAGGAGATTGTCTTGACCAGGACCACCCCCCTAAATGCATTGAAGCAACTGCCATGTGATTGGTTGACTAGATAATTGCATTAATGAGAAATAGAACAGGTGTTCCTAATAATTCTTTAGGTGAGTGTAAGTATTTCCATTTTATTAATTTCTGGAGAACCTCTTTAATGGAGTCACCTTCCGGAAAGGACTAATGGTGAATCAATCTAAATTTACCTGGTTCCTTTTTTAGTACTACACCAAGGGAGGATATCCGCAGATTAGGGAACAGAAGCTCCTCAAAAGGACCGGCCATATGACCCAGAGCCACCTCCTTATCTACCTTCTCCTGTGCCATCCAGGGTGATCCAACATTGATTTCAAATTACATACCTGTGAAAGCAACAGTGTGATGAGGAAAATGAGGAATCCAGAAACCCACCTCAAAACCTTCAAGAAGCCTGATGGCCTCATGTTGCTTGGTATACAACTGGCGCATCCTTTACACTTTCACCGGAGTCTGCCACTCTGGTAGGAACTGTTATGGCTGAGAAAGTAGCTTCTTTGAAGCACATAAGGGTCAAATGGGACCCACCATAGAGAGAACATTCATGTAAGAGGCAAATAAATAACGGTGTCCCTCATTGAAATGCCAACATGTTCCAGGATAGCGAACTCCTGGCGCAGGTCCGTAGTTACCCCCAGAAGGGCCTGAAAGGATAAGGTGGAAGTATGGCCTCTTGCACACGACCATATGCCCTCCCATTTGCATTTGAAACGTTCCAATCTTCTAAACAGATCTCCACCTCTAGATCCCAACGAGATGTTGTCAATGCCACGAAACTTCAAATCCTGCCACCTGTTCTGATGCTTGTCACGAAAATGTTGAGGTATAGATTTTAACCTAATGATGTCTGAAGCATCAATTTATGCTGCTGCCCGGATGTAAATATACCTTGTAAATAGTTCCCAAGCTTTGTCCGAATGCTGCTGACTATAAATGCCTGCTAAAATAGAAAAAGCTTGTAGCCAGTTGCCAAATGTCTTAGACACTTTAGGATTCTTATCATCTGATTTCTCAACCTGTTCTCCTTATCAACGGTCACTTTATCGACTGCCAATAAAAGACCATATATCGACATAATCACACTTTGCTATTTTTTCTTTCACATCCTGAGAGACCTGAGCACCTAGAGGGGTCTCTCCACAAAAATAAGCATCCAAGAAAAGCCCTGTAGTATCAACACCACTCGCAGGCGGTGGTGGGACCACCTCTGGCGTCACCACTGAACCCTGCATTCTGGCAACCATGGTCTTTAATATATCTAGCATATTGTCAGTATTAGAAACACTACAACTGCCCCAAGTCTGTGAACAGGCAGACTCACCACTCGGCGGTGGTGAGGCAGCAGATGAAATGGGAACCGGAAGAGAAGGGAGCATCGGTAGTCAGAACCACAGGCGCTGTCATCCCAGACGCCCACAATCAGCTGTCATAAAGCCTCCTGCAACTTCATCTCTGTCTTCGACGATCACATCTAGATGAGTACCTAGGACTCTCGACACTGGAAGGCGACGAATCTGTTCGGTATCTACGCCTACAGGAGCCATGACTGTAACATGACCGCCCACTGTGGTCAGACCTCTGGCTGTGAAACCTATGGAATGGACTCCAACAAAAATCCACACTGCAGTTCAAACTCAAAGATGACGTGGAACAGTGAGCACCCCCGACGACCACGGCCACTGACAGCGCTGGAACCACGAACCAAAATGCGTCCGTCAATAGGAATAGAAAATTGCCTATACAGCAGGGTGTCTTGGACAGATTCCAATGAAAAAAACTCACTGCTGGTAACAGCAGCTCTAGTAGCAGATGGCGCAGGAGCCTTGACAGCAGCTGGTGAGGAAACTAGTGGGGCAGGAGAAGAGCAGGAGGGAGAGTTACATTAGCTGCTTGGGGAGCCACTGACTGGTGGCCCTACCACCTTGCCAGTCTGCCAGGGGTTTAGGTGCAGGTTGCACATCCTCAGGGGGCATAATTGGCTATGCCACATTAGAGGGAGGAGGGGCTGTCAGAAGGGAGCTAACCAAGCAGAACCCTCCCTGACAAATTTCTCCTGTAGGAGAGCCAGGAGGGTGGCTTCTGCTTTGTCCGCCGACCGCCATTCTACTATAGGAAAACTACTATCACCTGGCGCAGACCACAAATCTTCTCTGGCCGAATGCACACCAAGAAGAAGTGGAGGAGGAGTTATCCCTTATATACTCCTTAGTGACACCCTCGGCACAGATAGCCCTCCCCTATACAAATTAACCCTTTCCCTACCCCTCTGCACCTCAGTCAAAAGCTCCGATGCTTAGAACAGCATGGGAGTCCCACATATTCTTCTGTAGGTTACAGTTCAACAGTATTTACACCACCTATTTTAAATTAATGACTTGGACTCCTTTTGAGTTTCAAGCTGGTGCTTATTATAATAGCATGCCCCTCCCTTCTTACAATCCACTATTCTTGTAACAGCGGATGCTGTGCACCGCTGTTCCCCTCCTTACCGCCATGGTCCCAGCGCCGTGTTCAGCTGTGATCTGCGGCCAGTGCTTCCCATTTACCACTGCAGTCCTGGGCTCTGTCTGTGTACCTGCTGTTGTTCTGGGATCCGCTCCACAGTTTCCTCTCAGCCCTGGCCACAGCAGGGCCGGCGCGCGTCACTTCCTGGGCTTTATGGGTTAGGTCATGTGACCTTGCTGACCAATCCTAGCCCTCCTTCCCAGATGCCTCAGTGTCAAGGTCCTTGTGTCCTGCTAAGGTTCCTGATTCCTGTGTTCCTGACTCGTACTTGTGTTCCTGGATTCTGCTACCCGTTTGATCCTTGCCTGCTTGCCTTGACTCTCCTGTTGCCAATCCGGATTGCCTGATCTGTGCCTGTGCCACCTGCCCTGTCCTTTTGCCTGTCTGACTTCGCCTCTGCCTCATCCTTTGGTCCTGCACTGTTGCTCCTGGTAACAACTCAGCCTGCTGACTACACCTGTACCTCTGGTACCTATCTCAGGTACCCCCTGGTCTGCCGGGAGCAGCTGCCTCGTGTTCCTATCCTCCTCAAGAGGTAGCGACCTGGTGTTCCCCTCGGGAAAGTCTATCCCCACCATCAGGGGTACTGTGAAGATCGAGGGGTTCACTTAGACAACGCGCTTAAAGGAGGTAGGACACATGGCACAGTGGGTTCACACCCGCTGGTTCGTGACAATTCTATTATGGAGCCAGTATATAGGTTGTAGTCTGGCTTTGTAATGTGACTTCATCTTGCAGTCTTCTATCCAGTTCTCACAGTCCTTTCTCTCTGAATTGAGCAAAATACATTTGGTGGCTAGAGTTGCCATATAGCTTTATAGACATCTCTGTTTCTGCTATTTCTCTGTCCAGGACACTCATCAGACTTTCTGGCTTCAACACTGGAGGCTCAAAAACCTTCCCCAGCTATCTCCCAAACTTTGGTTCCACCTCCCTCTTTTGCACACTACAGATACATATAGACGCTGTAACAGGCTCTACATGCTGGGTGAGTACAGCTTCTCTGGGTGTTACAAGTATATAGGGTCCAGATGTCATAGAAAAGTTAGGAGTAGAGTTGAGTAGAGTAAAGTTCGGGTTCGTACAGAACTTTACGATTTTTGGCACCCGGACCCGAACCTGAACATTTCCATAAAAGTTCGGGTTCAGTGTTCGGCGATCTCTTGGCGCTTTTTTGAAAGGCTGCAGTGCAGCCAATCAACAAGCGTTTAACTACTTTGCCCTAAGAGGCCATCACAGCCATGCCTACTAATGGCATGACTGTGATTGGCCAAGTGCAGCATGCATAGGCGTGCGCAGCCTATTACATTAGGGTGTGCACCCTAAAGCACGCGCGCACGTGTATTTATGTATATATAGCCTTTATGCCATTAGCCCCCATTATCAGCCCTTATGCCTCATTAGCCCCCATTATGCCTCTCATTAGTCTCCATTATGCCTCATTAGCCCCCATTATGCCTCTTATTAGCCCCCATTATGCCTCTCATTAGCCGCCATTATGCCTCTCATTAGCCCCATTGTGCCTCATTACCCCATATTATGCCTGATTGAAGCGGGGTGTTATATACCAATATACTTTCTTTATAGTGCTGGTTTTCCGGTTTGCCTGCCATTAAAATGAATGGGACCCGCCGCAAACTTGCGGTTCGCGAACATTTGATCTCGTTCGCGCGATCGCATTCGCGAACCATCCCGGCAGATGTTCGTCCATCACTATTAGCATGGCCGAAATGTGGAAAAGCTTTGTCAGCCTTGGAGGTGCTGATCTGCCCTGCAGCCAGTGTATAGTGTGAACGTGTGTTTAGCACGACAGGGAGCATTATCACAGGCCGCAGCCAATGTGGACAAGCTTATGTTTATTAAAATGAACCAGGCATGGATCCACAGGACTTGTCTGTACCTTGTGCAGAATAGACATTTATACCAGCCTCAACCATCCATTCTTGTACTCAAGTGCACTTAGTCTTTGTTTTATTTTGTTATATGTCCAAATATTTTGGGGGATACCCCAATTTAAAAATAAAAAATAACACAAATCAGTGTTGGCTACCAATTCCTCCTTCACCGCCGCTTCCACCTACACCGCCACGTTAACCTACATCGCCACATCCACCCATCCACCACTCCTCAACCTCCTACTCCTAGATCCAGATTGTTATTTTAAATTTTTATGTATTTTATGTTATTTTAAGTCATTTCCCTATACCACATTTGTTTGCAGAGCAGTTGCCATGCTCTTAAGCACGTTTTGCTGCCTTTTGCAGCCCTCTAGCCCTTTCCAGGACTATTTTAGAGCCATTTTAGTGCCCAAAAGTTCGCGTCCCCATTGACTTCAATGGGGTTCGGGTTCAAGTTCGGGTCAAGTTTGGGTCCCGAACCCGAACTTTGTTTTCAAGTTCGTCCGAACTCGTTGAACCCGAACATCCAGGTGTCCGCTCAACTCTAGTTAGGAGCTGAAGATATCTGAGTGGCAGAGATAAGTCTTGACTGGGAGAAGTCACCATGATGGTCTGAACCAGAAGAAAAGAATAGGAAAGAGAATAACTCTGTAGGAGACATCACTTGTAAGTCACTGGATGTAAATATTTATACTACCTGCATCTGATCAGTATTGTAGGCACCTGTATCTTCTAGATTAGCCATGCCCTATTAACATAAGCCACACCTTTAAAAAGGCCACCTGTTGTGCAAGCATCGCCCTGGGAAGCAGTTGACATCTATGCATATCAATAGAGCATCTACAATGTCCATGGCGTCCTGCCAGGGGCGTAGCTAAAGGCTCATGGGCCCTCGTGCAAGAGTTCAGCTTGGGCCCCCCTTCCCTCAGTGCTTTGTGGCCAGGGGCAGGGAAGCACATTGCCTTCATGCTGCCTGAGGCAGAAATTAAAACGGCCCCCCCCGCCCCATGACCTAACCCCTTCCCTCCAGTCAGAGGTCTAACTTGAACAACATGCACTTTCTATAATACTGGTGTCTTCATATGCGGCACAAGGGTCATTGGGCCCCCTCAGGCTCTTGGGCCCGGTAGCGACTGCTACCTCTGCACCCCCTATAGCCACGCCCCTGCATCCTGCCAAAAGGTATATTACTTTCCCAGAGTGACAATATGTTGTTGCAGGCTTTCTGTTACATTTTCCACCATTAGACAGATATCCTCAGGACCTGTGCATGCAGGATGTTTACTCTCGTAGGGCAGCATCTGATATTAGTTCTCTTACACAGAAAAAAATGCAGTGAGCCATGCACAACCTTAGGCATGCAACTGAGGTTCTTGGAAATGTTTCTATAATTCATAGGCCGAGGGGTATAGAGCTAAAGAACAGCCGGCTAAACCATCTCAAAGTGTCTAAGAGTGTGTTAGCAATGTTACCTCTCACAGCAGCAACGTCTCTTTCTGTTATGAACTCTTTCAGTTGTATATTAGCTAGTTATGTTGTGATGTCTTTTGTTTTGTACTTGTACCCTCTAAATTTGTAAAGTTCTGATGGCGCTATATGAATAAATATTAGAGGTGGGACGACGAATCAGTTGAATCCACGAATCCCTCGAATCTTGTTGGATTCGTGGGATTCGTGGACTAAAATCCCGATGTAATTTTGTAAAATTCGAATCCGACGAATCCCGCGATGAGATATGGCGATTTGGCCGACCCAAAAATGCTGTGATTAGTTTACCTAATGATACACGGCCGCCGCCATGCCGCACAGCGCAGTGGACGGATGTATCAACAGGGGAAGGAGGAGCTGGGGGTCAGCATCTGGATTAGGAATGACAGAGGGGACCGTGCAGTCCCTGTATTCTAATGCACCGGCCCCGCTCACTGTTGTATAATCTTATCTAACCTGTAGGCATTGTTAAGATATAATAATCATTTGTAATCCAGCTGTATTACTTACAACTAAGTTCCGTAGTTGGGAGGAGGCAGGCCAGGAGGGCAGGCGGGCGGCGTGTCACTCACTACGTCATGCACCTTGGCTGCCCATTTTATGAATGAAGCAGGCGGCGCGGGCGCGTGACGTAGTGAGTGACACGCCGCCCATCCGCCCTCCTGGCCTGCCTCCTCCCAACTCCGGAACTTAGTTGTAAGTAATACAGCTGGATTACAAATGATTATTATATCTTAACAATGCCTACAGGTTAGATAAGATTATACAACAGTGAGCGGGGCTGGTGCAATAGAATGCAGGGACTGCACCGGTCCCCACTGTCATTCCTAAGCCAGATGCCGGCCCCCAGCCCCTGTATTGGGGGTCATTCACACTGCCCCATAACAGTGCCATCCACAGATCCCCCCCATAACAGTGCCATCCACAGATCCCCCCCATAACAGTGCCATCCACAGATCCCCCCCATAACAGTGCCATCCACAGATCCCCCCATAACAGTGCCATCCACAGATCCCCCCCATAACAGTGCCATCCACAGATCCCCCCCCATAACAGTGCCATCCACAGATCCCCCCCATAACAGTGCCATCCACAGATCCCTCCCCCATAACAGTGCCATCCACAAATCCCCCCATAGCAGTGTCATCCACAGATCCCCCCATAAGTGTTTGGATCACTTTGTTTCTTACACCATTCACACAATTCTTATGTAAAGGATTCTTAGGATTCGAGATTCAAAAGATTCGATAGATTCGAGAACCTTTTCGGATTTGGATTTGAAAAAAAAATGGATTTGTCCCACCTCTAATAAATATTATTATTGCTATTATTAACTAGCAAAATACCTTGCTGAATCACTCTAGTGCACAGCCTTGCAGACTCTGGACCTTCCAATCTTTCTCTCACGCTGCTTTCTTGGGTATAAATGTCTCAGAGATGACTATTCGCTGAGCTCAGGTCTAGCTCTGAGGAGCTGGTATAACATATGTCCTCTTTCTTCTTCAGCTAACCACAGAACTCTCTAACCGGGGAGTGGACCCAGACAAAGGTCCCGAAACGCGCGTCGGGGCTGACACCATCCTAGAGGAGACACATAATGGGTAAATAGACTTTGTTCATTGTACAGTCAGGTCCATAAATATTGGGACATCGACACAATTATAACACTTTTGGCTCTATACACCACCACAATGGATTTGAAATGAAACAAACAAGATGTGCTTTAACTGCAGACTGTCGGCTTTAATTTGAGGGTATTTACATCCAAATCAGATGAACGGTGCAGGAATTACAACAGTTTGCATATGTGCCTCCCACTTGTTAAGGGACCAAAAGTAATGGGACAATTGGCTTCTCAGCTGTTCCATGGCCAGGTGTGTGTTATTCCCTCATTATTCCAATTGCAATGAGCAGATAAAAGGTCCAGAGTTCATTTCAAGTCTGCTATTTGCATTTGGAATCTGTTGCTGTCAACTCTCAAGATGAGATCCAAAGAGTTGTCACTATCAGTGAAGCAAGCCATTATTAGGCTGAAAAAACAAGACAAACCCATCAGAGAGATAGCAAAAACATTAGGCGTGGCCAAAACAACTGTTTGGAACATTCTTAAAAAGAAGGGACGCACCGGTAAGCTCAGCAACACCAAAAGACCCGGAAGACCACGGAAAACAACTGTGGTGGATGACCGAATAATTATTTCCCTGGTGAAAAAAACACCCTTCACAACAGTTGGCCAGATAAAGAACACTCTCCAGGAGTTAGATGTATGTGTGCCAAAGTCAACAATCAAGAGAAGAGTGAATACAGAGGGTTCACCACAAGATGTAAACCATTGGTGAGCCTAAAAAACAGGAAGGCCAGATTAGAGTTTGCCAAACGACATCTAAAAAAGCCTTCACGGTTCTGGAACAACATCCTATGGACAGATGAGACCAAGATCAACTTGTAGCAGAGTGATGGGAAGAGAAGAGTATGGAGAAGGAAAGGAAATGCTCATGATCCTAAGCATACCACCTCATCAGTGAAGCATAGTGGTGGTAGAGTCATGGGCATGTATGGCTGCCAATGGAACTGGTTCTCTTGTATTTATTGATGATGTGACTGCTGACAAAAGCAGCAGGATGAACTCTGAAGTGTTTCGGGCAATATTATCTGCTCATATTCAGCCAAATGCTTCAGAACTCATTGGACGGCGCTTCACAATGCAGATGGACAATGACCCAAAGCATACTGCAAAAGCAACCAAAGGGTTTTTAAGGGAAAGAAGTGGAATGTTATGCAATGGACAAGTCGATCACCTGACCTGAATCCGATTGAGCATGCATTTCACTTGCTGAAGACAAAACTGAATGGAAAATGCCCCAAGAACAAGCAGGGACTGAAGAAAGTTGCAGTAGGGGCCTGGCAGAGCATCACCAGGGATGAAATCCAGCGTCTGGTGATGTCTATGCGTTTCTAGACTTCAGGCTGTAATTGATTACAAAGGATTTGCAACCAACTATTAAAAAGTGAAAGTTTGATTTATAATTATTATTCTGTCTCATTACTTTTGGTCCCTTAACAAGTGGCAGGGACATATGCAAACTGTTGTAATTCCTACACCGTTCACCTGATTTGGATGTAAATACCCTCAAATTAAGGCCTCATGCACACGACCGTATTTTTTTGCGGGGTTCAGTTTTTCCGTGATCCGTGACCGTTTTTTCGTCCGCGGGTCTTCCTTGATTTTTGGAGGATCCACGGACATGAAAAAAAAGTCGCTTTGGTGTCCGCCTGGCAGTGCGGAGCCAAACGTATCCGTCCTGAATTACAATGCAAGTCAATGGGGACGGATCCGTTTGACGTTGACACAATATGGTGCAATTTCAAACGGATCCGTCCCCCATTGACTTTCAATGTAAAGTCAGGAGTTAATATACCATCGGATCGGAGTTTTCTCCAATCCGATGGTATATTTTAACTTGAAGCGTCCCCATCACCATGGGAACGCCTCTATGTTAGAATATACCGTCGGATTTGAGTTACATCGTGAAACTCAAATCCGACAGTATATTCTAACACAGAGGCGTTCCCATGGTGATGGGGACGCTTCAGGTTAGAATATACTAAAAGAACTGTGTACATGACTGCCCCCTGCTGCCTGGCAGGTGCTGCCAGGCAGCAGGGGGCAGCCCCCCCCTGTAGTTAACACATTGGTGGCCAGTGTGGCCGGCCTCCCCCTCCCCTGTTGTTAACTCATTGGTGGCCAGTGTGGCCGGCCCCCCCTCCCCTGTTGTTAACTCATTGGTGGCCAGTGCGGCCGGCCCCCCCCTCCCCTGTAGTTAACTCATTGGTGGACAGTGCGGCCGCCCCCCCCCCCTGTAGTTAACTCATTGGTGGCCAGTGGGCCCCCCCCTCCCCTGTAGTTAACTCGTTGGTGGCCAGTGGGCCTTCTCCCCTCCCTCCCCCTCCTAATTAAAATCTCCCCCCTATCATTGGTGTCAGCGGAGTGTACCGCTCGGAGTCCCAGTTTAATCGCTGGGACTCCGATCGGTAACCATGGCAACCAGGACGCTGCTGCAGTCCCGGTTGCCATGGTTACTTAGCAATTTGTAGAACCATTATACTTACCTGCGAGCTGCGATGTTTGCGTCCGGCCGGGAGCTCCTCCTACTGGTAAGTGACAGGTCCGGCCGGGAGCTCCTCCTACTGGTAAGTGACATGACCTGTCACTTACCAGTAGGAGGAGCTCCCGGCCGGACCTGTCACTTCCCAGTAGGAGGAGCTCCCGGCCGGACGCAGACATCGCAGCTCGCAGGTAAGTATAATGGTTCTACAAATTGCTAAGTAACCATGGCAACCAGGACTGCAGTAGCGTCCTGGTTGCCATGGTTACCGATCGGAGCCCCAGCAATTAAACTGGGACTCCGATCGGTACACTCCGCTGCCACCAATGATAGGGGGGAGATTTTAATTAGGAGGGGGAGGGAGGGGAGAAGGCCCACTGGCCACCAACGAGTTAACTACAGGGGAGGGGGGGGGGGTGGCCGCACTGGCCACCAATGAGTTAACTACAGGGGAGGGGGGGCCCACTGACCACCAATGAGTTAACTACAGGGAGGGGGGGGCCGGCCGCACTGGCCACCAATGAGTTAACTACAGGGGAGGGGGGCCCACTGGCCACCAATGAGTTAACTACAGGGAAGGGGGGGGCCCACTGGCCACCAATGAGTTAACTACAGGGGGGGGGCCGGCCGCACTGGCCACCAATGAGCTAACTACAGGGGAGGGAGGGGGGGGCGGCCACACTGGCCACCAATGTGTTAACTACAGGGGGGGGCTGCCCCCTGCTGCCTGGTAGCACCTGCCAGGCAGCAGGGGGCAGTCATGTACACAGTTCTTTTAGTATATTCTAACCTGAAGCGTCCCCATCACCATGGGAACGCCTCTGTGTTAGAATATACTGTCGGTTCTGAGTTTTCACGAAGTGAAAACTCAGCTATGAAAAAGCTTTTATGCAGACGGATCTTCGGATCCGTCTGTATAAAAACTAACCTACGGCCACGGATCACGGACACGGATGCCAATCTTGTGTGCATCCGTGTTCTTTCACGGACCCATTGACTTGAATGGGTCCGTGAACCGTTGGCCGTGAAAAAAATAGGACAGGTCATATTTTTTTCACGGCCAGGAAACACGGATCACGGATGCGGCTGCAAAACGGTGCATTTTCCGATTTTGAAAGTCAATGGGTCCGCGAAAAAAAACGGAAAACGGCACAACGGCCACGGGTGCACACAACGGTCGTGTGCAGGAGGCCTAAAGCTGACAGTCTGCAGTTAAAGCACATCTTGTTCGTTTCATTTCAAATCCATTGTGGTGGTGTATAGAGCCAAAAATGTTAGAATTGTGTCCATGTCCCAATATTTATGGACCTGACTGTATGTATGATATACTTTTATGCACTTGCACTTTAATATTATGTATAATGGAGATTGAGTCACCAGTTGTGTCTCCTGATGTGGATGTCACCTTTTCCTGCACTTGGTTTAATGTATGAATTGTTATTTATAAATTGTGTCAATAAATTATAGTTATATGCGGTCTGGTAATTTTAATTGGCATATATCCATCTTCTAGCATAATAAAGCTAAGGTTTTAACTAGAGATGAGTGATGTTATGAAAGCTTTGATTCAGCTGCTTCACAAATTTCACAAAGAAATTGTGATGCCCCCCCCTCCCTTCATTGAACCCCTCAGATGCAGAGTTCATCGCTGATCCCGACATCTGAGATGAAAAATGAGAGCTTTCAGGGGTTAAAAAAAAAATACTCAGCTTATCGGTTTGAGAGAGAAGAGGCCGTTATGGCCATCTTGATTGAAGATCCCACTCAAAATCTTGCTTGGTGCGTGATTACATCATCACACTGGCTGGTGTGGTTACATCATACGTCACCACACACGAGATTTCGCCCAGGATCTTTAATCAATATGGCCTCTTCTCTCGGAGGTATGTATTTTTTTACGTCATTTCATGGAAAATTGATTTGTTACCAAGAAACTCGAAGAAATTCGGCTTCACGGAGAATCCATTTTTCCCTGAAATTGCTGATCGAAGTCCATCTCGGATACTTTGACTCGCGCAACACTAGTCTTAACCCTTAGTTGTCCATAAAATTGTATTAGGTGTACAAATACAGTAAGTTAAAACGCTTCACTTAACAATGTAACTGTTATCCCTTTGCAGTGACCCTGTTCTGTGGTATTGCACATACAGCTATATAATGTAGCTAAATTGAAATACATGAGATTTATCCTTCAAGCATGAGCTACCTTGGACAATCATGTAAGGCGGTCAGACCTTACGAAAGATCTTTTTTGGCACTTAAGGCTACTTTCACACTAGCGTTCGGGGCTCCGCTTGTGAGCTCCGTTTGAAGGGGCTCACAAGCGGCCCCGAACGCATCCGTACTGCCCTAATGCATTCTGAGTGGACGCGGATCCGCTCAGAATGCATCAGTCTGGCAGCGTTCAGCCTCCGCTCCGCTCAGCAAGCGGACACCTGAACGCTGCTTGCAGCGTTCGGGTGTCCGCCTGGCCGTGCGGAGGCAAGCGGATCCGTCCAGACTTACAATGTAAGTCAATGGGGACGGATCCGTTTGAAGATGGCACAATATGGCTCAATCTTCAAACGGATCCGTCCCCCATTGACTTTCAATGTAAAGTCTGGACGGATCCGTCTGAACTACTTTCACACAATTTTTTTAAACTATAATGCAGACGGATCCGTTCTGAACGGATCCAAACGTCTGCATTATAGGAGTGCATCCGTCTGTGCAGACACCAGACAGATCCGCTCTGAACGGTAGTGTGAAAGTAGCCTAAGTGATGTGCATAGCTGATGTCTCTCTAGGATAGAGGAAGGAAACAGGTGCACACAGATCAAACTTGTAGCAAGAATATTTACTATTCTCACAGGATACAAACTTGACAGTTACAACAGTCTGACAAGAAGCAACAGGTTTAGCGGTTGCAGTCTTTTTAAGGGCAATGTGCATATAGTTACAGAGTCTTTCAGTGAAGGCACAGTCTTTGGCTTATTGCACATGAACGTGTGCTCTCCGTGGCCGTATTGCGGACCGCATTTGCGGATACATTCAGCATCACGGATGCGGACCCATTCACTTCCATGGGTACGCAAATCCGGACATGCGGAACGGAAGCACGGAACCCTACAGAAGCACTACGGAGTGCTTCCGTGGGGTTTCATCCCGTACTTCCGTTCCGCAAAAAAGATAGAACATGTCCTATCTTTTTGCGGAACGGCCGGATCGTGGACACATTAAAGTGAATGGGTCCGCGATCTGCTGCGGCTGCCCAACGGTGGGTGTTCGTACAGCACGGCCAGGGGGCGCACACGTTCGTGTGCAAGAGGCCTTTATCAGTGGGAAAAGGAATAAGGTATTGTGTCTTTAAGAGGTACCAGTTTACCCACTCCTGCAGTCGGCACCCTGAAATCCCCATCCAAAAGACGCTCCTAGGTTGCAGTATCTCTATCCTCGAAACTACAGTGCACACACTGCTCTGCACAACTGCATTATCGCACTCACTTCTGCTTATTGCTAGTCTCATCAGAAATGCACACTTTGCAGCAGGCCTGCTGGTCTTGATCCCAGGCTTGTTTGCTATGCAGGTCTTGGCTGCTCTCAGGATGCCCTTGGCTCTCTTTATGCCCCTGACTCTGGTCTCAACTCTCCTGCAGGGCTCATTAAGGTTATTTTCAACCCTCTTACTGTAATGTGTTTTTTTTTTACATTTTATTTTTGTTTTTGTATAACAATTTAACAGTACAAAAATCCGGATTCCTCAATATACAATCTGCCAAGACAGTCAGTATAGTAAAATACAATAATCAAAAACAATTACAGCGATAGTAAATAATCTACTTTGTTTTAGGTGGTTTCCAGGTTCCCAATTCGGTTTCACCTCACATTTAATCCGGATTATTTGTCACCTATATTAAATACATCCCCCCCACCCCCCCTCCACTTGGTGGTCATCTCGGTACACATTGCTGATGGCAGTTACTCTAATCTCTCTCCCACCCCCGCCACCCCCCCAGGCAACGACGCCACTCATCCACTGCCAGCTACATATTCCTCAAACCTCTCAATCCGTGTCAAGAAATTTTTCCACTCCGTGATGTTGGGCGCTCTTTTTGAGCCCCACTCTCTCGCTATAATGACTCTTGCCACCATGAGTCCTCTTATCCATACCCTTTTCCCCCTTTTATCTCGAATTAATAATGGCATACTACCTAGGACAGCCACTTCCAGATTTCATGGGAGAGATATTGAGGACTCTGCGCTCAACACATGGAAAACCTCTTTCCAATAGGATTGCACACTTGGACAGCTCCATATCATATGCATATAGTCGGCGGACACTTCTCTGCATCTTCAACAGTTTGATTCTCGACAAAGCATGAATTCACAGATTTCTGCTACCAATACATATATGGTCATATATATTCTATGGATAATATTAAAATAAATTAGCCTAATGAGATCGTTGTCTTTTTTATATTTTTGTATATATTCCCCCAATCTATTGTGTTTAATCCTATATCCTTTGCCCTTTTTCCCTCACTGTTAAATTTTACTATTTTCCCCAAACTCTTCCTTATCATCCTATAGACTTGAGAAATGGTCACCCTAGTTATCATGTATTGGTAGCAGAAATCTGTGAATTCATGCTTTGTCGTAATAAAATATTTCCTATTTTGTGTACCTTCAAATGCGTGTTTCAATTGATGGTATCGATATCGACTTATTAAATCTAAGTTCGTGTCAGGGCATAAATCTATTAGTGGTCTTATTTCCCCATTCTTAACTAACTGTAATACGTAAATTATGCCGTATTTTTCCCAGTATTTGTGTTCTGTGATTAATTGAAATTCTCTAATGCTGCTATTAAACCACAAAGGTGAAAAATGTGAAGTGTTCAAAATTCCTAGTATTCCTTTTATTTTACCCCAAGCCGAGTCAACCATTCGGCATATTGGGCTTTTCTTCCCTTTATTTTTAATAAATCTAGTCTCCAATATGCTAAATATGTTGTATTTTGGGCCATTAAAGCCCCTTACTAGATATTCATTTACAGTGGGATGCGAAAGTTTGGGCAACCTTGTTAATCGTCATGATTTTCCTGTATAAATCATTGGTTGTTACGATAAAAAATGTCAGTTAAATATATCAGATAGGAGACACACACAGCGATATTTGAGAAGTGAAATGAAGTTTATTGGATTTACAGAAAGTGTGCTATAATTGTTTAAACAAAATTAGGCAGGTGCATAAATTTGGGCACCACAAAAAAGAAATGAAATCAATATTTAGTAGATCCTCCTTTTGCAGAAATTACAGCCTCTAAACCCAATGAGAGTCTGGATTCTGGTTGAAGGTATTTTGGACCATTCCTCTTTACAAAACATCTTTAGTTCATTCAGGTTTGATGGCTTCCGAGCATGGACTGCTCTCTGTAAGTCACACCACAGATTTTCAATTATATTCAGGTCTAGGGACTGAGATGGCCATTCCAGAACGTTGTACTTGTTCCTCTGCATAAATGCCTTAGGCTGGGTTCAGACCTGAGCGTCTTTGATATGCGCGTTTAACGCGCGTTTTTGACGCGCGTTTTTGACGAGCGTTTTTTGCAATAGTAAACGCGCGTTTGACGCGCGTTTGTGTGATTGACTGCAATGTCCTATGGCCACAAACGCGCGTCAAAACGCCCCAAAGAAGCTCAAGTACTTGTTTGAGCGTAGGGCGTTTTACAGCGCGTTTTTCAGCGCTGTAAAACGCTCAAGTGAGAACCAGGGCCATAGGGAAGCATTGGTTTTCATGTGTTGAGCGTTTTACAGCGCGTTTGAACGCGCTGTAAAACGCTCAAGTGTGAACCCAGCCTTAGTGGATTTTGAGCAGTGTTTAGGGTCGTTGTCTTGTTGAAAGATCCAGCCTCGGCGCAGCTTCAGCTTTATCACTGATTCCTGGACATTGGTCTCCAGAATCTGCTGATACTGAGTAGAATCCATGCGTCCCTCAACTTTGACAAGATTCCCAGTCCCTGCACTGGCCACACAGCCCCACAGCATGATGGAACCACCACCATATTTTACTGTAGGTAGCAGGTGTTTTTCTTGGAATGCTGTGTTCTTTTTCCTCCATGCATAACGCCCCTTGTTATGGCCAAATAACTAAATTTTAGTTTCATCAGTCCACAGCACCTTATTCCAAAATGAAGCTGGCTTGTCCACATGTGCTTTAGCCCACCTCAAGCGCCACTTTTTGTGCTGTGGGCGGAGAAAAGGCTTCCTCTGCATCACTCTCGCATACAGCATCTCCTTGTGTAAAGTGCGCCGAATGGTTGAACGATGCACAGTGACTCCATCTGCAGCAAGATGATGTTGTAGGTCTTTGGTGCTGGTCTGTGGGTTGACTCTGACTGTTCTCACCATTCGTCGCTTCTGTCTATCCGAGATTTTTCTTGGTCTGCCACTTCGAGCCTTAACTTGAACTGAGCCTGTGGTCTTCCATTTCCTCAATATGTTCCTAACTGTGGAAACAGACAGCTGAAATCTCTGAGACAGCTTTCTGTATCCTTCCCCTAAACCATGATGGTGAACAATCTTTGTCTTCAGGTCATTTGAGAGTTGTTTTGAGACCCCCATGTTGCTTCTCTTCAGAGAAAATTAAAAGAGGAGGGAAACTTACAATTGACCCCCTTAAATACTCTTTCTCATAATTGGATTCACCTGTGTATGTAGGTCAGGGGTCACTGAGCTTACCAAGCTAATTTGAATTCCAATAATTAGTTCTAAAGGTTTTGGAATCAATAAAATGACAACAGTGCCCAAATGTATGCACCTGCCTAATTTTGTTTAAACAATTATAGCACACTTTCTGTATATCCAATAAACTTCATTTCACTTCTCAAATATCACTGTGTGTGTCTCCTATATGATATATTTAACTGACATTTTTTATCGTAACCAACGATTTATACAGCAAAATCATGACGATTAACAAGGTTGCCCAAACTTTCGCATCCCACTGTATTTTATTTCCCCCTGACTTTATCCATTGGATTTGGGAGGCTAAATAGTATCCCTGAAAAAAGGGAACCGATAGCCCTCCGTCCTCTTCCGCTAACCAAAGATATTTTTGTTTTAGTTTTACCCTTTTTCTTCCCCAGATTAAGGCCTCATGCACACAACCTTTTTATTTTGCGGTCCGCAAAACGGATTTCCGTTGTTCCATGATCCGTGACCGTTTTTTCTTCCGTGGGTCTTCCTTGATTTTTGGAGGATCCACGGACATGAAAAAAAAGTCGTTTTGGTGTCCGCCTGGCCGTACGGAGCCAAACGGATCCGTCCTGACTTACAATGCAAGTCAATGGGGACGGATCCGTTTGACGTTGACACAATATGGTGCAATTGCAAACGGATCCGTTTCAATGTAAAGTCAGGAGTCCCTATTAATATACCATCAGATCTGAGTTTTCTCCAATCCGATGGTATATTTTAACTTGAAGCGTCCCCATCACCATGGGAACGCCTCTATGTCAGAATATACCACCGGATTTGAGTTAGATCGTGAAACTCAGATCCGACAGTATATTCTAACACAGAGGCGTCCCCATGGTGATGGGGACGCTTCAGGTTAGAATATACTAAAAGAACTGTGTACATGACTGCCCCCTGCTGCCTGGCAGGTGCTGCCAGGCAGCAGAGGGCAGACCCCCCCTCCCTCCCCCCCCCCTGTATCTAACTCATTGGTGGCCAGTCCGGCCGGCCCCCCTCCCTCCCTTGTATTTAACACATTGGTGGCCAGTGCGGCCCCCCCCTCCCTCCATTGTATTTAACACATTGGTGGCCAGTGCGGCCGGCCCCCCCTCCCTCCCTCCCTCCCTTGTATTTAACACATTGGTGGCCAGTGCTATAAGCAATGCGCCGCACAGACCTTTCACTTACCAGTAGGAGGAGCGCCTGGCCGGTCATAGACATCGCAGGTAAGTATAATGCTTCTAAAATTGCTAAGTAACCATGGCAGCCAGGACTGCAGTAGCGTCTTGGCTGCCATGGTAACCGATCGGAGCCCCAGCGATTAAACTCGGACTCTCATCGGAACTCTCCGCTGCCACCAATGATAGGGGGTCGGTCATTTTAATTAGGGGGGGGGGGAGGGAGGGGGGGCCGGCCTCACTGGCCACCAATGTGTTAAATACAAGGGAGGGAGGGAGGGGGGGCCGGCCGCACTGGCCATCAATGTGTTAAATACAAGGGAGGGAGGAGGGGCCGGCCGCACTGGCCACCAATGTGTTAAATACAAGGGAGGGAGGGAGGGGGGTACGGCTGCACTGGCCACCAATGAGTTAAATACAGGGGTTGAGGGAGCGGGGGTCTGCAGTCATGTACACAGTTCTTTTAGTATATTCTAACCTGAAGCGTCCCCATCACCATGGGAACGCCTCTGTGTTAGAATATACTGTCGGATCTGAGTTTTCACGAAGTGAAAAATCAGATCTAAAAAGCTTTTATGCAGACGGATCAGTGGATCCGTCTGTGTGAAAGTAGCCTACGGACAAGGATGACGGACGCGGATGGCAGTCTTGTGTGCATCCGTGTTTTTCACGGACCCATTGACTTAAATGGGTCCGTGAACCGTTGTCCGTCAAATAAATAGGACAGGTCATATTTTTTTAACGGACAGGAAACACGGATCACGGATGCGGCTGCAAAACGGTGCATTTTACGATTTTTCCACGGACCCATTGAAAGTCAATGGGTCCACGAAAAAAAACGGAACAACGGCCGCGGATGCACACAACGGTCGTGTGCATGAGGCCTAAGTCATTCAGCAGCCGTTCTAGATGGTTGAAGAAACAGTCCTCTATCCAAACTGGGCAGGCTGCCAAAATGTACAAAATCTGGGGGAGTAACACCATCTTTATTAGTGCAATTCTATCTGCCTGTCCTATCGATAACTTCTGCCAAACACCAATTTTGTCCTTGCATCTAATCAACAAGGGAGAAACATTCAGTCTTGTAAAATCTAGTATACTTGCACTCAACTTTACTCCCAAATATTCCAAAGATTCCGTAGGTTTTAATACCCTGATCCCTAGGGAGTTCAGTGGGGTTACCTGGTTGAGCGGTAGCAGTACTGATTTAGCCCAGTTAATTTTATATCCCGAAATGTCACTAAACTTATTTATTAATTCCATAAGATAACTGGATGGACAAATGTCTTTTTTCGGCCTTATGTACTATGTTACTATGTTACTATGTATAAGACAGCTGGGATGTTGGGTTCTCAAAAAAAATTAGGATGTCATCCGCATACATACTTATCTTGTCTAAGGTCCTCTTCATGCCGAAACCGCTGATCCTTTCATCTGATCTAATTCTAGCAGCCAACGGTTCTATAAATATAGCAAACAGTGAAGGGGAAAGGGGACATCCCTGTCTTGTTCGTCTGTACAGCTCTATTTGCCCAGACCATACTCCATTAATGTTAATTCTCGCTTTGGGATGATTGTATAGAATCTGGACCCACTTAATAAGGCCCAGGTTCATCTTGTACATTACTTCTCATAAGGCCCCTTTCACACGGGCGAGTATTCCGCGCGGGTGCGATGCGTGAGTTGAACGTATTGCACCCGCACTGAATCAGGACCCATTCATTTCATTTCTTTGGGGCTGTTCACATGAGTGGTGATTTTCACGCATCACTTATGCGTTGCGTGAAAATCGCAGCAAGCTCTATTTTGCGCGTTTTTCACGCAACGCAGGCCCCATAGAAATGAATGGGGTTGTGTGAAAATCGCAAGCATTCGCAAGCAAGTGCGGATGCGGTGCGATTTTCACGCACGGTTGCTAGGAGACGATCGGGATGGAGACCCGATCATTATTATTTTCCCTTATAACATGGTTATAAGGGAAAATAATAGCATTCTGAATACAGAATGCATAATAAAATAGTGCTGGAGTGGTTAAAAAAAAAAATAATAATAATTAAACTCACATTAATCCACTTGCTCGCGCAGCCCGGCATCTCTTCTGTCTTCATCTTAGCTGTGTGCAGGAAAAGGACCTTTGATGACGTCACTCCGGTCATCACATGATCCATCACATGATCTTTTACCATGGTGATGGATCATGTGATGGACCATGTGATGACCGGAGTGACGTCACCACAATCAGCAAAGAAGGAGACAGAAAAGAAGCCGGGCTGCGCGATAAAGTGGACTAAGGTGAGTTTAATTATATATTTTTTTTTTAACCCGTCCAGCGCTATTTTACTATGCATTCTGTATTCAGAATGCTATTATTTTCCCTTATAACCATGTTATAAGGGAAAATAATACAATCTACAGAACACCGAACCCAAGCCCGAACTTCTGTGAAGAAGTTCGGGTTTGGGTACCAAACATGTGTGATTTTTCTCACGCGAGTGCAAAACGCATTACAATGTTTTGCACTCGCGCGGAAAATTCACGCATGTTCCTGCAACGCACCCGGATCTTTTCCCGCAACGCCCGTGTGAAAGAGAACTAAATATTTCCACTCCACCCTGTCAAACGCCTTCTCAGCGTCTAAAGACAGGATGGAGTGGGAACCTATCCCCTCCTCGACCTGCGTATTCAGAAAAGCTCTACGGATACTAGACTGTACAATTCTCTTGGGTATAAACCCTGTCTGATCTGGGTGTATTAACCTATCAATAACACTCTTTAGTCTATTGGCAAATATTTTTGCGCAGATTTTATAGTCTGTATTTAGCAGAGAGATTGGGAGGTACGCGCCCGTCTCTCTTTCATCTTTACCCTTTTTTAGGATAAGAGTGATCACAGCTTCAGATAAAGATGAGGGAAGTTCACTGGTCTGATACGTTTCATTTAATACCTGTAGTAACTTTGGCAAGATTGTCTCTCCATGCTGATGGTAGATTTCAAACGGGAGCCCGTCCGTCCCTGGAGATGAGTTTCCACGAATAGTCCCAACAACCTCAAATAATTCCTTTAGGTCTATTGGTCGATTTAGTATTTTACATTCCTGTTCTGATAATATAAGGAGGTTAATCTTCTCCAGAAAGTTTTTAACTTCTCCACCCTGATGGTTTTTATTATTTGTGTATAGGACTTTATAATACCTGACGAACTCTCGCTCAATCTCCTCCGGGCACTTGGTAACCACCCCATTTTCCAATTTGAAATTTTTGATCTTATTAATCAACTGTATTGTGCTTTAAATTCTAATATTTATTATATACCCAGACTGCTGATTGGCAGCTGATAAGTAACCATTAATTGCAATGCCGCACGCCTCAGAGGAACAGATTGGAATATGGAATAATCAATCACAGTGGCAATCCTCACATACAACATAGCTATGTTTGGTGCTATGTCTGATTGAAAAATACAATCAATGCATGTAATAAATAGTGTTGCGATTTATCTATATTGTACATTATGGGGTCCAGAAGTCGGGACCTGACATAGCATGCACCAACAGAATATGGAGATTATATCCACTGAGGTGGAAGTACCGTTGTGCTGCTGACACTCTGGATATATCCTGAGGACAGGTCATCAGTATTTTAGCACTACACAACCCCTTGTTGTTGAATTATAACCCTTAGGAGTATATTGACTATTTTACATTGCTTTGGTTATCCCTGGCAATCAAATATCATTTCTAGAGCGTCTTCTCCAGTAAAGGGCTGTTATTTGCACCACATGCCATCCACATGCATCATCAATTACACTATAGCCTTTATTGGACTGAAGGAGCCGGTGATGTAATGAAAGCAATGCAAATTTTATTAGCATATCATAGAGATTCTGCATCATGATCCATTTCATACTTAGAATGCGCCATTGAACATTCACACAACTCTTTGTTCTTTGGTAATTAAATACATTTTAATTAATCATAATTACCAGCTTCATAAACACTCGTGTTTTGCGGCAGCTAACTCTGTATGTTCTCATTCATTTTTCTGTGTATCTTTAATGAGTCCCTAATTTCACCATTAAAATAGAAATTTTACCAAGAAGCAAATTATGGAATTAGTCCTAAAGGAGAAGTTATCAAGTTGTTGTGATTATAACTACTCACAATGGGACGAAGACGGGAGGTTTGCAAAATAGAATTATATGTATCTAACTAGGTAAGCCCCCCAGGGATCCTGAGATTGCTAATGTATATTGTTGTATTGTACATAATACTAGTAATAATAGTTTATTAATACATACTTTTGTCTGGTCATGAACTACATCTATTTACAAAGAACTATAGAATCGGGGATATAACTACCGCCATGGACTCCAGCAGCCAAGGGGTTCACCTGAAGTTGGTGCAGTTAATGATCACTGTAGATGATGGAGGGAGAAAGTGAATAGGGGTTGTGAAAATGGAAAGCAGATATCTGGTACCCAAAAAAGGAGGAAAAGACACAGAAAAAACAAAATACTCATATTCTAGGTCCTGATCTCACTTGCTACTGAGGGATTGTGGTGGAGTGGTCCTTCTAATTTTTGCTATAGGACCCAATGTCTACAGTATTTACAATGCTGTATCTATTTAATATATAGCATAAATATACATTCCGTAATCTAGGATTTGAGGAGCTGCATTTTGTCAGCCATTTAAGAAGTAAAGGGCAGCAGGGCCGAGATGAGGAGTAGGTGAGGGTAAGTAGGGGTATGCATTATACACTGGCACTTCAGGGGGGGGTGGGGCATTATATACTGGCACTATAGGGGGAGGGGCGTGCATGATACACTGGCACCACAGGGGAGGGGGATGCATTATATACTGGAACTACAGGGGGTAGGGAGATGCATTTACACTGGCACTTCAGGGGGGATGCATTATATACTGGTACTACAGGGGGAAGAGGGGTGCATTATATACTGGAACTACAGTAGGTAGTGGTATGCATTATACACTGGCACTTCAGGGGGGCGCATTATATACTGGCAGTACAGGGGCATGCATTATATTCTGGCACCACAGAAGGGTTCATTATATACTGACACTACAGGGGAAAGGGGAGTGCATTATATACTGGCAATACAGGGGGAAGGGGGTGCATTATATACTGGCACTACAGGGGGGTGCATTATATACTGACACTTCAGGAGGAAGGGGAGTGCATTATATACTGGCACTTCAGGGGGTGCATTATATACTGGCACTACAGGGGCATGCATTATATTCTGGCACCACAGAAGGGTGCATTATATACTGGCAATACAGGGGGAAGGGGGTGCATTATATACTGGCACTACAGGGGGAGAGGGATGCATTATACACTGGCACTACAGGGGGGAGAGGGATGCATTATACACTGGTACTACAGGGGGGAGGGGGTGCATTATATACTGGCACTACAGGGGGGAGGGGGTGTATTATATACTGGCACTAGGATGGGGGTGCATTATATGCTGGCACTGGCACTTGCAAAATCTCTAACAATCCCCCATCTACCATGTGTCATATAGTAATACTGGTGTCTCATGTGGCAGATGGGGCTGCACACCACTGACCAAATGAGTCTGCCCCTGATGGCCTGGACCAAATAGAGAAGAAAAGCAAAGTGAACAATTGAAATTCGTGGGGATAGAAGCATAGAAACATAGAAACATAGTCAATTTCAAGGAAAAAACTGTAACCTTGAGTCTGGTGTTTGTTCACACCAGGCAGCAACACATAAGTCCTTGGATAAAACAGAAGTCTATGTGCTTTCATCCAAACAGGATACCAGGCCTTAATCTCAGCCCAAACTCTCAGGCCCCAACACAGAGACTGGCAAAGCTCCACTGTCAGATGGAGGATAATCCACTCACAGCTGAGACTGCTGGCTGGGTTTTATATCCCTAACTAAAACCTGGCCTGGAACGTGGGGAACAGCCACCCACCCTGCACTTTGGCTGCTCCCAGTAAGAGCCGTCCCGGATCGGCTTTACAGCCACACTAAATAACCAATAGTGTCAGTCAGCACTAGCTGCCGCTGACACTTAAAATTACCGGCTCTTACCTCACCGAGGCCAGGAACCTCGGTGACACATATCTTCCATCAATTATGGCCCCTTGCACTTTCCTACAAGGCCTAAGTGCTCACCGAGTGCCATGACCTCTTTATACAGCTGATCAACAGGGGTGTCAGGAGTCGGACCCCCGCTGATCTGATATCAATGACCTATCCTTAGAATAGACCATCAAAATCCAAGAGAACCTCTTTAAAATTAAGCTTTCTTGGACTTTAACCCCTTCCCGACTGTCCACTGTGTATATACGTCCTATCTGCACATGCCCTGTGCAGATAGCACATATATACATGTGCAGACAGAGCTTTAATACCAGCGCTGATCTCCTGCTCCTCCAATCTAGCAGGAGCAGTTTGGGTCCCTACTAGGGTGGCCACGGCTTCACCCAAGAAAGCCGGACATCACCGGCCACGCCCCCAAATGATAAGCCATGCCCGCATAAGTGAAGCCACACCCCCGACTGAGTGAAGCCATGCCCCCATCGCCGGCCGGGCAGGGGGAAATGGGGGGAGGAGAGGGAAGAAATTTTTGAGGGGATGGTGAGCAGGGAGCCATGTCCGCCAGCTCTAGTGACTGACTGGGGGTGAGAGAAGCCTCAGTCAGTTGCTGCAGCTCACACTCTGACAGTGCAGTGCTGCTGTCTGACCAAAAAAACTGACTGTCCGGCATAAAACCGGACATCTGGCCACCCTAGTCCCGGCTGACAGACACAGCAGGGTCCTAGAGGAGACAGGAGCGGTTTATTACCGCTTCTCCCTTCTCCTGTGCCAGCAGGAGAGCTCTGAATGAGTGCATGGTGGAGGGAGCAGGAAGTGGCAGAGTCGCTTCCTCTTTTAGTCCCGGCGGTCACGTGACCGCCGGGGGTTTCTGGAGCAGGGGCAGGAACAGAGCTGCAGGGTCTAAGGAGACCCTGATCAGCTTTGCCTGTGTGTCATGCCCCCACAGGGGGCTGTTTTCCCCTGTAACTGGGACTCCTGTGGATGCCCCAGGTACAGTAGAAACAGTGAAAAAAATGTAAAAAAAAAAAAAGTGTCTTCCAGAGGTCTTTTAATGACCTCCTGAGGGACATATTATGTGCCAAAAAGAAATTAAAGTATAAGTTAAAAAAATAATAATAAAAAGTAAAAAAAATTAAAAAATTAAAAATGCAGTCGCTAACAGAAACCTTCACCATAGTTGTCCCGTTCTCTCAAACCTACACATGTTACATATGAAAACGATTGTCAAAAAATAGGGAACCCATTGCAATAATTAATTTTGGTGTAAGTTTTAATATTTAAGAAATAAAAAGCTATAATTAAAAAAATTACTTTTTAATAATAATTAGCAGTTTTCTTCCAAATTAAACCTAAAAAAGAAAAAAATAGACCTCTAAAAAAACATTCTAATAAAAAGTCCTAAGTGTCAAGTAAAAAAAATTTTTAAATCGCAAAAATTATTTTGGTATTCAAACAAATAAAAAAGCTACGGTCACCAAACCGCCACGTGCACAAAATCACAAAATGTTGCCTGGACATTCAGGCCTTTTTTGGGCCCGGTCATGAAAGGGTTAATGTTGATGGTTTATCTTTAGAATAGGCCAACAATATCAGCTTAGTGGGGTTCCTGACATCCCCACTGATCAACAGATTCAAGTGGCTGTGACACTTAGACTAGCACTACAGACTTTTCAATGTTGACCAAGCACAGCTTTATATATTTTGTTGCGGCTCTGCCTGATTTTGCAGCTCAGTCCGATTTACTTGAATAGGTCCGAGCTGAAGGAAGCTCCAGTAGCAGGTAAAACTGCAACTAAATGTAAGGAACAGTGGTAAATAATAATGAAGAGGCTGCAGCACTCACCTGAGCAATGCATCAATGTATTTAGCTAGTTAGTGGGATGCCAGGAGTGAAATTTTTAGTCCCGGAAAATATCCCTAACACATGGTTCTTGCTCGCTGTAGGCTTGAGTCTCAGACATACTGTTTCCACCACTTCCACGTGTCATGCTCTTGAAAAGTAATCATGGGAATTATTACAATCATATCCTCTCTGATGGGCAGCAAAGAATCTAAAAACAGGATGAATAAATGCTACCTCGTCTCCACAGGTTGCCTATTTGCCTTTACGAACTCTTTAAGAACATAATAATAACATACACCATCCAAAAAACAGTTAGTGTTGGCAATGCAAAGACTGACTTGGATAAATATACGCAACTGCCTTATATGAACTTCTGATATGAGGCCATTTTTTACCAAGAAGTACAGCAACAGGGACAAATGAAAGGGTCCAAATGAGAATAAGAAAGTTAGTAAGTTGACCAAAAGGATCCTAGTTGACTTTTTTTGTCCTCTTGAGGTACAATAAAGGTCATTTTGAATTTTGTTTTTGAATGTAAGAAGTATATGTGCTGTGCAAAATGTCAAGAGGGCAGCACTAAAGAGAAACACCAGTTCAAGCATGATGACTAGGTAAATGTTCCTCCAAGTTGCATCTGAAAACCCATAGAAACAATGCGATTCGTTATTGTCCTTAAGTCGAAGAAGAAAACCAGTAGATGATCCCCACACGGTTATGCAAACCAAGATGCATATTATGGTTGCCTTCTTAGGAGACCTCAATACCTTAGAATAGAAGGGGAATTGTATAGCAATGTAACGGTCCATACAGATACACACTGATATGAAAATGCTACCATACATATTGACAAAGTATAGGCTCTCCAGGAATGTGCAGACACCAGATCCAAGGGTCCACTTTTCCCCAACATTATATGCTTTTATTTTAAAAGGTAGGGTAATTAACAGCAAGGAATCGAAGAGGATTAAAGTTGCCATATACGTTGTTGTTTCCATCCATTTCTTAATCCTGAAGAAGAGCATCCAGAGGGCTATTGTGTTAAAGATTAGGCCAAAGATGAACGTTGGGATGTAAACTATTAATTGAAAGAGTTCAACTGACTTTTCAATATCAGTAAAGTTGGACATTTTGTGGAAAGCCTGCAAAACATATATAGTTAATTACTAATAATGTATGTCTATCCACATAATGTAGTCACTAGAAGGTTATGAATAACATTGAATGCAATACTCATGCTTCTACTCAGCCCTCTACCTAATGACTGTTTATGGCTGCCTAACCTGTATTAGGCTTCATTCACACATTTTGGTTAGTATTTTGCATCATTATTTATTATAACTGTGAGTGGGTCCACAATACACAAAAAGTGCAAATCTTTCCGTTGTACTTTCCTTTATGTTCCACTGCAGGTTTTGACCTACAAATACTCATAGAAGACACTGACCAAAATACGTGTGAATGAGGTTTCAAAGAGATTGTCCAGTAATTGGCAGCTTTCATTCACAAACAGTTCCATACCTTTTCACAGGTTGTGTTTGGTATTGCAGCTCATATAATAAATCACAGAATTTTCAAAGGGGTTGTCTCATTTCAACAATTGGCATTTACAGGGGCGTAGCTAAAGGCTCATGGGCCCTGGTCCAAGGGTTCAGCTTGGGCCCCCCCTTCCCTCAGTGTTTTGTGGCTAGGGAAGTACATAGCCTTCATGCTGCCTGCGGCAAAAAATTTAAACAGTAGACCCCCCCCAACCCTCCCATGCCAAATTTTTTACCTAACCCCTTCCCTCCAGCCAGAGCTATAACTTGACCAGCATGCACTTTCTATAATACTGGTGTCTTTCTATAATACTGGTATCTTATGTGGCACAAGGGCCCCCTCAGGCTCCTGGGCCCGGTAACGACTGCTACCTCTGCACCCCCTATAGCTACGCCCCTGGCATTTATCATGTAGAGAAAGTTAATGCAAGGAACTTACTAATGTATTCTGATTTTCCATATTGCCTCCTTAGCTGACTTGATTCTGCAATCCAGCATTGGTGGTTGTGCTTAGACACTTTAGGAAAAGATGCGGCCTCTCTGGTGGCCAGGACCATGGGAGTGCACATAGGCCAGTGTTTTTTCCTATAGTACTATATTCAAGCACAGCCACCAATGCTGGACTGTGGTAACCCCTGGATAATGTGATGGAAAAATGAATCAAGACAGCAAAGGAGGCAATATGGACAATCACAGTACATTAGCGGGTACAGCTTGCGCCTGGTTTTATTTGGGCTATAGTGACCCAGCAGTACCTTGTTCATTTGTTTTATACCCAATTCCTGGTCATCCAGTAAAAAACAATGAGCTGCCTTTCCAGAGCCACTGGTGTATCTACCAATATATACCAACGAAGGCAGAAAGGTGGTAGATTTCCTTGATTATATCTAAGGCAAAAATTTATTAAAATCATCATGTGTATGGTATGGATATTCAGGGTACATTCACATGCTTAACCCCTTAGTGACCAGCCTGTTTTGGGCCTTACTGACAAGCATTTTTCTTCCTTTTTTTCATCGTCGGCTTCCAAGAGCTATACATTTTTATTTTTACGTCTATGTAACTGTATGAGAGTTTGTTTTTTAGTTGTAACATTTAATTCTGGGGTACACATAACTTTCTGATTAACTTTTATTAACTTTTTCTGGGAGGGATAAAAAAACAGCAATACTGCCAATTAGTTTTTAGTTTAGAAATTTTACGGCGTTCATTTTTTGGTATAAATAACATAATATCTTTATTCTCTGGGTCAGTATAATTATAGCAATACCAAATAGGTATAGGTTTTTTTTACGTTTTACTACTTATGTTCAATAAAACCCCTTTTTGCATCACCACTTCCCAAGACCCATGTTTTTTATTTTTATTTCTATGGAGTTGAGTACAGGCTTGATTATTACAGGATGACTTGTAGTTTTCGTTGGTCTCATTTTGGGGTATATTACACTTTTTGATTGCTTGTTATTAAGTTTATTCGGTGGCGATTAAGAATAAATTAGCAATTTGGCTATTTTGTTGTTGTTTTTAATAGTGTTTACTGTAGGGGATAATTTACATGATATTTGTGTAATGCGAGTCATTACGGATGTGGCGATACCAAATATGTGGGGAAGATTTTACTTTTTCAATTTTTTTCAATGGAAAAAAACAATTTTTATTATTTTTATTTCATACATTTTTTTTTACCACTTAATAGTCCTACAAGGGGACTATAACAGACAAGATTTTGATTGCTTTCAAAATACACTGTTCAAAAAAATAAAGGGAACACAAAAATAACACATCCTAGATATGAATTAATTAAATATTCTTCTGAAATACTTTGTTCTTTACATAGTTGAATGTGATGACAACAAAATCACACAAAAATAAAAAAATGGAAATCAAATTTTTCAACCCATGGAGGTCTGGATTTGGAGTCACACTCAAAATTAAAGTGGAAAAACACACTACAGGCTGATCCAACTTTTATGTAATGTCCTTAAAACAAGTCAAAATGAGGCTCAGTAGTGTGTGTGGCCTCCACGTGCCTGTATGACCTCCCTACAATGCCTGTGCATGCTCCTGATGAGGTGGCGGACGGTCTCCTGAGGGATCTCCTCCCAGACCTGGACTAAAGCATCTGCCAACTCCTGGACAGTCTGTGGTGCAACGTGACGTTGGTGATAGAGCGAGACATGATGTCCCAGATGTGCTCAATTGGATTCAGGTCTGGGGAACGGGCGGGCCAGTCCATAGCATCAATGCCTTCGTCTTGCAGGAACTGCTGACACACTCCAGCCACATGAGGTCTAGCATTGTCTTGCATTAGGAGGAACCCAGGGCCAACCGCACCAGCATATGGTCTCACAAGGGGTCTGAGGATCTCATCTCGGTACCTAATGGCAGTCAGGCTACCTCTGGCGAGCACATGGAGGTCTGTGCGGCCCTCCAAAGAAATGCCACCCCACACCATTACTGACCCAATGCCAAACCGGTCATGCTGGAGGATGTTGCAGGCAGCAGAACGTTCTCCGCGGAGTCTCAAGACTCTGTCACGTCTGTCACATGTGCTCAGTGTGAACCTGCTTTCATCTGTGAAGAGCACAGGTCGCCAGTGGCGAATTTGCCAATCTTGGTGTTCTCTGGCAAATGCCAAACGTCCTGCACGGTGTTGGGCTGTAAGCACAACCCCCACCTGTGGACGTCGGGCCCTCATATCACCCTCATGGAGTCTGTTTCTGACCGTTTGAGCAGACACATGCACATTTGTGGCCTGCTGGAGGTCATTTTGCAGGGCTCTCGCAGTGCTCCTGCTGTTCCTCCTTGCACAAAGGTGGAGGTAGCAGTCCTGCTGCTGGGTTGTTGCCCTCCTACGGCCTCCTCCACGTCTCCTGATGTACTGGCCTGTCTCCTGGTAGTGCCTCCATGCTCTGGACACTACGCTGACAGACACAGCAAACCTTCTTGCCACAGCTCGCATTGATGTGCCATCCTGGATAAGCTGCAATACCTGAGCCACTTGTGTGGGTTGTAGACTCCGTCTCATGCTACCACTAAATTGAAAGCACCGCCAGCATTCAAAAGTGACCAAAACATCAGCCAGGAAGCATAGGAACTGAGAAGTGGTCTGTGGTCATCACCTGCAGAACCACTCCTTTATTGGGGGTGTCTTGCTAATTGCCTATAATTTCCACCTGTTGTCTATCCCATTTGCACAACAGCATGTGAAATTGATTGTCACTCAGTGTTGCTTCCTAAGTGGACAGTTTGATTTCACAGAAGTGTGATTGACTTGGAGTTACATTGTGTTGTTTAAGTGTTCCCTTTATTTTTTTGAGCAGTGTACAATGCACTATCCCTATAGTGCATTGCATTTTAATGTTAGTGCTATACTGACATTGACCAGCAAGCTGCGCCAGAGAGGTGCAATCTGCTGGAAAACACTCAAGGCAGGCTTGGGGCCTATACCAGGTCCCAGCCAGCCTTTACACACATCGGCACCCTGCGATTGCATTTGCAGGGTGCCATTGGGAGACAGAGGGAGTCCGCTGCCATTTATTGTCCTTCAGTTTTTTCTGAGCTGTCCAGGTACATGAGAACCTGATTCTCACAGTCAGTGGCAGAGAGGAGGGCTTGGGTGGCCCCCTGGGCATTGGCCCACCAGGAAATTTCCCTGTAGGGTCTATGGCCAATCCACCCCTGGTAATAGATCTTTTTATTATTATTATTATTATTATTATTATTATTAAAGTGCCATTCATTCCATAGCGCTGTACATATGGAAAGGGGTATACATACATAATACAGACAATTGCAGTAAGCATAAACAAGACGAGTTACAAACTGGTACAGAAGGAGAGAGGGCCCTGCCCGTGAGGGCTTACAATCTACATGATTGTATTGACTCTCAATTCTCAATTCTGATCTTGTCAGCAGATAAAATAAGCATAAGCAGATTGTTTCAATTACCTTTACATAGCATGGGGGAACCCCTTTATAGAAGCATGTTTTCCACAGAGATAAGAAGCTACCCAGTCTGAGTCATTTGAGAATAGACTGACTGAGTAAAAATTGAATAAGTGTTACAAAACTATCCTTTGCAGAGATCAGCTCTTAAATTTGCAGAGAGGCAAGTCTGCTGTATACTAGATGGCTAAAGATTAGGATGTATGGGGGTCATTTACAAAGTCCAGCTTTTTTCTTTCTTTCCCCTCTGTGCTGTCCTAACTTGAGCCTAATTTATGACAAGGCATGCGCCTCGTCATCAATTAAGCACATCTCTGGCATCGTGTGCCTATCAAGTAAAACTGCTCCCTGACTATGCACAAATATCGAAAAATGCTTTGCCACAGAATATTGTCATTGTCTCTGTCTCCTGGGAGTTAAAAAGTAACGAAAAGGAGGTTTGTGACTTTTTTTTCTGCCTAAAACAGGCGTAGCATACTTCATAAATGACGGGGCTAATAATCTGGAATAACCATTCATCCACCCAATTTTTCCTCCCATAGACATCCATTCTTTTTTTTTTTGTAGCTTTAAAAAAAAAAAAAAACATGTGCAATGTGTGTTGGCATTTTTAATGGTGTTTTTTTTTGCGCCAATGTATTTTCCCTATACTGCTTTATAGAGTATGGAACATTACAGCAGGGTACATGCTTTCCTATAAAAGGAAAACAAAAAACTGAAAAATGCAAGCCATGCATATATCGGTATGAAAAAAAGCAGGAGATAACACATTATATAGGCAAAATGCCTCAAAACCCCCAAAAAAACCTACAAAAAATGTCAGTTCTATTTCGAGGAGTTTTATTTTTGCCCCTCAAAATGCAGCACCCTAACAGTGGATTTGCATATATATATTTTAGGTTGCCTTTTTCGGGCCTTTTTTTCATTTTTTTAAGGAGTTTTTTAGCACATTCAGTTTTTGGTGAAAAAACGCCAGCTCCAGATGTTAGCTGAGAGGTCTTTTTTGGTAGTTTTGTGTCTCTGGCCTTTTTTGTAAACAAGTCTTTTTTTTAGCGCAAGAGCAAATTTGTATGTGAAGGAGCTTTTTTCTATTTTAATGTGCACAATTTATTACAACTTACCACGAATCAACTTAAAAACACTTGCCTGTTGTGTGAGCTGATGTGCGGTCATAAAACACGTAGATCAGTTGATACCACAAAGCTTCCTGTTCCTGTATCGTTCTGTCATGAGATAAAATCAACTCTCCCTCTATACAGCATTCATTAAGAAACTTGGGGGACAATGTTTCACAATTGTGGCTGGAATTCAGCTAAAAATGAACATTTGGATGGAGCATCAGCTAAAACATCATTGCTCAAAAATGTCGACATTGCTGATTAGTTGAAGCAGCCCTAAACTCTGGTTCTGGGTAATGCCAATGTTGGGGCTACCTGGCGATATGTGTTGTGCTGCCTGTTGATCATGATTTTCCACTGAAACATTGCATAAAATTTTTTTTTTCAAAGGAGATGTAACGTGACGTGTATTGACTGTGACGTGCCAGTCACAAAGAATCCGACACTGAAGCCTCAATATCAGGGTGTGCCCTCCTGTCAATGCCCTGCCCTAGGGAGCATTAAGGGCTCATGCACACGACCATAGCCGTTTTTGTTCCACAAAACATGGATACTGGCCATGTGTCCATGAGTCCTAAGGCCTCTTTCACACTAGTGTCACAGATTTTTCCGGATGCGTTGCCGGTGCATTGCGGCAAACCCGCGCGAGTAGGCACTCAATTTCAGTCAGTTTTGTGTTCCGGTGTTCAGTTTTTTCCCCTCGAGTGCAAAGTGTTTTAATGCGTTTTGCACGCGCATGATAAAAAACTGAATGTGGTACCCAGACCCGAATCCGGACTTCTTCACTGAAGTTCGGGTTTGGGTTCGGTGTTCTGAAGATTTTATTATTTTCCATTATAACATGGTTGTAATGAAAAATAATAGCATTCTTTCATACAGAATGCTAAGTAAAATGTCTCTTGAGGGTTAAAAAATAATAAAAAAATTACTCACCTCATCCACTTGATCGTGCAGCCATTATCATCTTCTTTCCTCTTCTTGCAGGACCTGCAAAAGGACCTGTGGTGATGTCATCGCAGGTCCTGCTGAATGAACATAGAAGGATTCAGCAGGACCTGCGCTGACGTTACCGCGCTCACCACGTGGTGAGTGCGATGATGTCAACGCAGGTCCTTTTGCAGGTCCTGCAAGAAGAAGAAAGAGGACGATAACGGCTGCTTGATCAAGTGGATGAGGTGAGTAACTTTTTAATTATTATTTAACCCTCAAGGGACATTTTAGTTAGCATTTTGTATTAAAGAATGCTATTATTTGCACTTGCGGATGCAATACGATTTTCACGCAGCCCCATTTACTTCTATGGGACCTGCGTTGTGTGAACAACGCAGAATATAGAACATGCTGCGATTTTCACGCAACGCAGAAGTGATGCGTGAAAAACAACGCTCATCTACACAGCCCCATTGAAATGAATGGGTCCGGATTCAGCGCGGGTGCAATGCGTTCACGTCACGCATTGCACCCGTGTGGAATTCTCGCTCGTGTGAAAGGGGTCTAAGTGTGAGGACTGCTACTGTGAATAACTGATTCAGCCAGAGCCACTACCACTCCCATACTCTGGGTCTGTGACACTGGCGCTCCCATTTTTTTTCATTGTTCTGCCCCTATGATAGAGCAGAACAACAGAAATAACTATGGGTGATGTGAACAATCCCTTAGCACAGCTACATGTGTATCATTGGTTTGATTCAAGCTTGAACTACGTGAGAGAAATTGTCAGGAAACAGACGAGAGATCATCAGAAACAGAAAAAAAATGCAAATCTGGAAAGAAACAGAAGAATCAGAGATAACTTGCAATATGATGAGGATTCTAACCTGTAGCTGTGTCTCTGATGCATGGAGAAGACCAGGGAATTGTGTCCGTTAATTATTACAACATGTAAATTCTCTCACCTCAAAGAGGAAGAAAGCTGTCTCTTCAGTTCTATCTATGGGTAACTACCACATAAGTCCAACCCATTATAGACCTTAGAAATGTGATATCAGCCAAGTCATAGACACCCATCTGTACACAGCCCGCATTCAGAGGCTATTCTCCTCATCAGTACAGAGTAATGTTCTGGCTGGCTGAGATGACTGGATTCCGGGGTGAAATGTCTCTTAGAAGGTATTAAAGTGCATCTGTCAGCAGATTTGCACCTATGAAACTGGCTGACCTGTTACATGTGCGCTTGGCAGCTGAAGGCATCTGTGTTGGTTCCATGTTCAGTAGAGATGGCCTTGCAGTTCGCGGTGAACTTTGCGCGTTCGCTATTCGCCGAACATGCGAACATATGGCGATATTCGCGCCCGCCATATTCTTTTACATTGTGAAGATCTTTGACCCATGACACATCCATCAGGTGGTACAGGACAGCCAATTGAGACGTTTCAGCACATGGACATACCCCCTACCTTATAAATAGACCTGATCTGGCCGCCATTTTACATTCAGTCTTTTGCCAGTGTAGGGAGAGGTTGCTGTGAGGAGCAGGGACAGACTGTTAGGGACACAAATCGCTAGCTAATAGGGCCACAAAAGTCCTTTTAAGGACTGTTATAGGTGTACTATTGATAGGTGGGACATACTGAGGGGTGTAATATACTTATAACATACTTTCTAACATAGAAAGTATATTATAGTGCATTTGTATTGTGCAGCAGTTGTGTGAGGTTCTGTTGCAATACCGCAGCCACACAGAGTGCCAAACGCTATTGGAACAAATAATTTCTACTGGTGTGATTTACCAGTTGCCCCCCCCCAAAAAAAATTGATAGAAGCAGCGGTGTTATATACCAATAATATACATTCTATATAATGCATTTAGGTAGTGCAGCATTTGTTTGCGGTTTTGCTGCGTTACCGCTGTTGTGTGCTGTCAAGTGAATGCCTATTGGCTAATTTTTGGGGCCTGTACTGGCCGACAGTTACATTTTTATCCTGTGACCACCTAATATACCTCCGCCTAATGTACCTCCATTTACCTGCTGTTATGTGTCGGCCTTATACTACAGCATTACCATTTACCTGCTGCTGCCTGAGGTGTTTAAGTTTATTTTAGGTGTTGCCCTGATCTGGTAGTGGACCATTCCTGGGAACACATTGCTGCTAAGAACCAGCTGCTGTCTGTTCCTGAGTTTTGTGGAGTTATATGTAGGCCTTATACTCAACAATTACCTTTACCTACTGCTGCTGCTATCTGTCCTGATCCTGATGAGTTTGCCCTGGACTAAAGGGGCCTTACTGTAACCTTATCATTTAGAATTACACCAAAACATAGCAATATTTAAAAAATGAAAGCACACGTTAGAAATGAAAAAACTATTTATGAACAATTTAACAAAAATAACATGTCTTTATGGCAATTTTTTAAGTTGGTCCGGCAGGTCTAGAACCTCCTGCATCCCAGTGCGGTTCTGCTCCTCCAACTTTTGCACCTTGTGCAGAAATGTCATGCGCTGCGCCCGCATCTTGCGCTGCAGCTCCTTCATTTTCAGCTCCTGCTGCTCCCGGAGCTCCTTTGTTGATTTTTGGTGCTCCTGCTGCAGCTTTTTTATTTTCCCCTGCATTTTCTTAATTACTGTTAGGATAAAAAATTCCAAATGGGGTGAAGCGGGAAAAAAATTCCAAATGGGGTGAAATTGCAAAAAAAATGCAATTCCACCACAGTTTTAAGGGCTTTTTATTTATGACGTTTGATGTACTATAAAACGGACCAGTTACTTTTATTCTACAAGTCAGTAACAATCTGGCGATACCTTATATGTATAGTTTTTCTTGAGTTTTGATAGTGATAAAAAAATTAAAAAGTGGGAAAAAAAATCTGTTTTATTTTTTTGTTGCCATATTTTGACACCTATAACTTCATTGGAATTATGTGTATGGAGCTGTATGGGGGCTCATTTTTTGCAGGGCAGCCGGAACTTTTCGTTGATACCATTCTGGGGTGTGTATGACTTTGATCACTTTTTATTTAATTTTTTGTAGATAATGAAGCGACCAAATGGGGACTATAATGGGGACGGGGTCGGAGCTCCGGAGCAGCATGGCAGTGCACGGCAAAAGGCCGCTGGACTAAAAGTACTGCATGTCCGACTTTTTAGTCCGGTGGCCTCTCACCGCTAACTGCCGTGCTGCGCCGGAGCTCCGCCCACGTCCCCATTATAGTCAAAGGGGATGGAGCGGCGGTCCGGCGGCACGGCGAAATAGCGGCAGGACGGATCCAACAGGGTGAACATCCTGTCGGATCCGTCCTGCCGCTAGTGTGAAAGTACCCTTAATGAACCAGAAAATACTGGCGGTCAGACAAAGAAAGCTTCTCCTGACCAACAGGACACAAACTCTAATCTATAGACTGTGTGTGGGTGGGTATATAGTGTGTGGTATATAGTGTGTGGCAGGAAAATGGATGTGCAATGTGCACGTGAGAGATATTTCCCTGCTGTCCATACATACATGCTGCAGACATAGTGCTGTGATGTCACAAGTTCTCACAACAATAGTTAGTGCACCAACCACTAATATCTCATGAGACCTTATAAAATGTGAAGTTGTGTATACCGCGAAAAAAAAATCGCATCATTAGGGATTTTCGCAATGGTGCTTTTTTTTTAACACTCGATCTGCATATACAGCGATTGTTCTAACATGCATGTGAAATGTAATCAAATACACTGCTTTAATGTCAAATTACTTACAGTGATCAGAAGTTCTTCCTCAACGTTGTGAAAATTGTTGCCGACCATCTTTTCTGATCGCATCCAACTTCGGTCTGGTGGAAACCAGTTGCTGTAGTAGGCCATGCCTATTTTGCGCATGCGCATACGCTAAAATGACATTGCCGATATTTCGCATTGAAAAAAATAATGAATGGAGATCGCAAATTCGAATAATACATCTGGTATGTCACTGTCCATGTTGTGGGACTATTTGTGCACTAGTAATTATTTGGTGGCTGCAAATATGACCTGAAGTTTTTTCAGGTTCACCAGCCATTCAAGTCTATTGGGCCCGCTGCGAACACACAGTTCGTGAACATTTGAGCGCGAACGCGCATTCGCGTTCGCGAACCGTCCCGGCCAATGTTCGTTCATCACTAATGTTCAGATGTGCCCACATTACTGAGAAATTTGATGTTTTAATACATTACAAAGAGCCTCTATGAGCAACAGGGGTGTTGCCATTACACATAGATGCTCCATTCTCTCTGCAACTGTCGTGCCCTCTGCACTTTGATTGACATGGCTAGGCAGTGAAAACGTCATCCCACCTGGCCTTGTCAATCAAAGTGCAGGGGGCATGGCAGTTGCAGAGAGAGCAGAGTCTCTAGGAGTAACAGCAATGCCCCCATTGCTCCTAGAGGCTCATTTGCATATATTAAAGCACCATTTTTGTCAGCAATGCAGGCACATATGAACATGGGACCAACACAGATGCCTTCAGCTGCCAAGCGCACATGTAACAGGTCAACCAGTGTCATAGGTACAAATCTGCTGACAGCTAGCCGGTGTCATAGGTACAAATCTGCTGACAGATGCTCCTTAATTATCATTGAAGAGATCTAGCTAGAGTAGAGAGTTTTACAGGCAATGCTCTAGAGATGAACGAACCACTCGAGATTCGGTTCAGTTCAGGTTCGCCAAATTTTAAAAAAAGTTCAGCTCAAACCCTTATCGATTCGGGCCAAACCAAAGTTGCTCCAATTGTCCTGACATTTGGTATAAAACCCCCTCTAGCCTCCTAGGACTCATACTTTTTAGGAAAACATCTATTTTCATTTATTTTTTATGAATTTTTTTCTTTCCGGATGCAGCAGCAGCATGATGTTGGCGGGTTGCAGTAGTGGCATGATGACGGCGGTGGCATGATGGAGGCAGCAGCAGCCGTACAGAACATGATGGTTGGGAGGTCGCAGTAGATTCATGATGGCGGCAGTGGCATGATGGAACCAGCAGACGCTTCATGAAGGTGATGGTCGGCAGGCCACAGCAGTGATATGGTGGTGGCAGTGGCATGATGGAAGCGGCAGCAGCAGTCGTAGAGAACATGATCGTTGGCAGGTCACAATGGTGGCATGATGGCAGCAGTGGCATGATGGAGGCAGCAGCAGTAGCCATATAAAGCATGATGTTTGGCAGGTCTCAGCAGTCGCATGATGGTGGCGATGGCATGATGGAGGCAGCAGCAGCCTCACGGAAGATGATGGTCAGCAGGCCGCAACAGTGGCATTATGGTGATGGTGGCATGATGGAGGTAGGAGCAAACCTGATGCAGCAGTACAGAACATGATGGTTGGCACATCGCAGCAGTGGCATAATGGCAGCAGCCGTACAGAACATAATAGTTGTCAGGCAACACAAGTGGCATGATGGCAGGGATGGCATGACGGAGACAGGCAGGCAACAACAGTGGCAAAATGTGGCACCACCAGCAAGGCCAGATCTATTAATTGGCCTCAGCCAGAGGAGTGTGAAAATCCTCCCCAATCCAGCTTTGGTTCATTTTGACAAAAACGATGTTATGGACACTTGGTCCATTTGAGTGTCACCACACCCACTGCAGCGCTGAAAGCCATCTGCGAAATGACACTAGAGGCTGGGCAAGAAAGAGAGCATGTTGTGCCAGTTCTGGTCTCTGTTTCAGTCTGCCTGCCCAGAAATCCATGGGGTCAGGGAACACGGTATGCACAAGAGACTGTCCAGAGTTTAGGTAGGTCTGAACCTGGGCTTTGATGCAGGAGCTGTTGCTTGCTGACTGTCCTCAGCCTGGCACGGCGCATGGAAAAACTGCTCCATCATGTAGAGGAGACTGAAATGGATGCTGCTACTGCTTTGGCTTCTGCTGCTCATTGCGGTGTGAGGGAATTAACTCTGCGGGAGAGGAGAGGAACCTCTCTTTCAGACATACTGGTGGCAGGTGTTTGCTCACCGTAAGCTGTGATAAGCTGCGTACACAGTGTTTCCTGGTAATAACGCAATTTCTACTCCCTTTCTGCCTTCGTAGTAAGGGTCTAAAAGCATGGCTATCCAGTAATCATCAGACTTCTTGATGTCAACAAGCCTGTTACTGCGTAAGCAAGAGAGAATACAGGTCGTCATTCGGGCCAGAGTGCTTGAGGAGCCAGTTCTTTCTGGCTCCGTCCCCCACGTCACCAGAGTCCTCACCCTCTTTGCCGCTTTTATAAGACTGTGAGATATCATGGTGGGCTCCTGGGCCCCCCTCCCCTGCTCTGCTTTTTCCCCAACTGTCACTGTTGCTACTGTCACGGACGTTCCCGCAACAGGTGGAAGGAGATCGGTGAGACTGGCAACACGTGGTTTGATCTGACATGTTTTCCGTTTGGATCAAATGACGTCTGTGTTGTTTATGGTGCTTGCCACACCTTCTTTCCCCAGGTGTGGCTATTATGGTCATTTAACCTTCTCTATTTATAGTTGCTTCTCCCACAATGCTGCGCGGTTTATAGCTTCTGTTTGGACCGTTGGATAGATTGTGGTTGGATATCGGCTGAGTTCCTGGTGATTCCATTGCTCCTTTGAAGTTAAGTCTTTCCTTTCCCTTTTGTATTTTGTTTGGGTTCTGTGTGTTGCGTTTCCCTATTGTTTGTATTAGGCCTGAAGGAGACTCCTGTTCGTCCTTTCTTTTTGGAGGAAGAGGTAGTCTTGTCCCTGCCATTAGTACCAGGGTCCTAAAGGGCTTGATAGGACCCTTGGGGTCTGTTCATGCTGATAGTCAGTCAGGATTTTAGTTAGGGTTTTCACAAGGAGGTGTCCATTTTCCTTCAATAGTTCTCAGGCCTGACTCCCTGTTCCCCCCTTCCCTCCTATGCTCGGTGTGGTGTTTCCCTCCCACATCGAAGCGTGACAGCTGCCCTCACCGCCAATGCTGTGAATATAGGTGCCACTATTACCACCATTGGGAATTAGTGTTTTACAAAGTGGATGATGATGAGACACAGTTGCCAATAAGTCAGCGGCAATTAGTGTCTCAAAAGTTGATGATGATGATGAGACACAGTTGTCAATAAGTGAGGTTCTTGTTAGGTCAACAAGTCAGGAGGATGACCAGAGTGAGGAAGTGGAAGAGGAGGTGGTGGACGATGAAATCACCTAACCAACCTGGGAAGGTGGCAAGCCGAACGAGGGCAGCAGTACAGATGGGGAGGAATCCGCAGCACCGCAATAGGCTGGAAGAGGCAGTGGGGTGGCAAAAGGGAGAAGGCGGGCCACACCAAACAGGCCCGCAACTGTTCCCCGGAGCATCCCCTTGCGGCAATCTTCCTTGCCGAGGGGTAGGTGTTCCACAGTCTGGCGCTTTTTTGAGGAAAGTGCGAACGATAAAAGAATTGTCATTTGCCACCTGTGCCGTACCAAAATGAGAATGGGCGTGAACACTAGCAACCTCACCACTACCTACATGATCCGCCACATGGCATCAAAGTACCCTAAAAGGTGGTCCGAATGCCTGGGTCCACAATCAGTGTCTGCGGGTCACACCATTGCCTCCTCTTCCCCTGTGTTACGTGCTGGCCAAACCCCTGTCCAAGACGTAGGCCCGGATGCCTCCCGCCCTGCACCTGGACCTTCGCAAGCACCATCAACTAGAACATCCACTTCTGTGTCCCAGCGCAGAGTACAGATGTCCATACCCCAGGCCTTTGAACGAAAGCGCAAATACCCAGCCACCCACCCACAGGCAATAGCACTAAGTGTGCACCTTTCCAAATTGCTGGCCCTGGAAATGTTGCCATTTAGGCTTGTGGACACTGAGGCTTTCTGCAGCCTGATGGCAGCGGCCGTCCCTCGTTACTCAGTCCCCAGCCGCCACTATTTTTCCCGGTGTGCCGTCCCCACCAGCATGTCTCCCGTAACATCACCCGTGCTCTGACCAACGCAGTTATTGGGAAGGTCCACTTAACGACTGACACATATTGGCCAAGCTTTGTGAGCAGCAGAGGGCAGTAGTGGAATACCAGCTGCAACATGGTCGTCGCCTTTCCAGTCAGCTTCCGCTCTTCACAAGCAAGGAGTGAGCTTGGATGTCTGACCTCTGTGAGGTTTTATGCAATTTTGAGCAATCAACACAGATGGTGAGCGGCGATGCCACTATTATCAGCGTAATCATCCCACTTCTGTGTCTACTGAAACGCTCCCTGCTCACAATGAAGGCGGACATTTTGCATGTGGAAGAGGTGGAAATGGGTGAAGACAGTACACAGGGTGATAGCCACACCACCCTCAGTTCGTCTTCTCAGCGCAAATTGGATGATGATGATGAGGAGGAGGAGATGGTTGCACCTCTACAGAGGGTAGTACCCATAGCAGGTTTATTCCATCTGTTCAGCCTGGATGGGCTAAAGAGGAGGAAGAGGATGAGGAGATTGAGACTCATCCTCCTGATGAGGACAGTGAAGTCTTGTCTGTTGGGACTCTGGCACACATGGCTGACTTTATGTTATGCTGCCTTTCCCGTAATCCTCGCGTTCTACGCATTTTGGCCAACACCGATTACTAGTTGTTCATCCTTCTCGACCCCCGCTACAAACTTCTCATCTCTCATTCCTGTGGTGGAGAGGACTAGCAAAATTGTGCAATACCAGAAGGTCCTTGTGGAAAAATTGATCCAAAAATTTCCAGCTGACAACGCTGGCTGCAGAGTACGTAGTTCCTTGGGCAACCGAGGAAGGGAGATGAGGGGAACACACAGCAGTTCCAACAGAGGCAGGGCAACACTCTCCAAGGTTTGGGACAGTTTCAGACACCCCGCCAGCACCCTCATTCTGATGCGTGGCCTAGTGTCACAAGGAGGGAAAAGTTTTGGAAGATGGTGAAGGAGTACGTAGAAGACCGTGTCAGCGTCCTCAGTGATTCCTCTGTGCCTTACAATTACTGGGTGTCCAAGCTGGACACGTGGCACGAATTGGCTTGCAGGTGCCAGCCTGCCCTGCCGCCAGCGTTTTGTCAGAGCGTGTATTTAGTGCTGCTGGGGGCATAATAACTGATAAGCGCATCCGCCAGTCAATTGAAAATGCTGACAGGTTGACTCTTATCAAAATGAACAAGGCCTGGATTGCTCATGACTTCTCTACTCCACCAGAGGAAAGCGGCTGAACATAAAAGCACTTTAAATGTGGCTTTTATGGGGCCCTCGCCCCTAATGTTTTAGAGGGTCAGCTCAGCAGCAGACCCTGACCCCTAATGTTTTAGATAGTTAGATCAGCAGCAGTCCTTTTACTTAGTGCATAGGCTTTATGAGTTTAGGAGTCACTGTATTCCCATGCACCTCTTCCACCACAAAAAAGGATATATGGTTAAATCTTCCTTTTCTCGACCTCCTTCTCCTTCTCCATCATATCAACATGCTTATTAGGCTGCCCTTGCTCCTAATGTTTTAGAGGGTCAACACAGCCGCAAACCCTCACCCCTAATGTTTTAGATGGTCAGATCAGCAGCAGGCCCTCGTCCATAATGTTTTAGATGGTCAGATCAGCAGTAGGCACTCGCCCCTAATGTTTTAGAGGGTCAGATCAGCAGCAGCAGACCCTCACCCCTAATGTTTTAGATCTTCAGATCAGCAGCAGGCCCTCGCCCCTAATGTTTTAGAGGGTCAGCTCAGCAGCAGACCCTCACCCCTAATGTGTTAGATGGTCAGATCAGCAGCAAACTCCCTTGCTCCTAATGTTTTTGAGGGTCACCAGCAGGCCATCAATCATAATTTTTCAAGGCTGTGTATGATGCTCTCCTTCATGTGTAATAAAGGGTGTATTGGAGTGCCGGCTCCTTGTAATTTTTGACAGTCCTTTCACTTATGAGTGTAGGAGTCCCACTATCTGAACAATTGTACAACAATGTGAATGAGGCCCTCCTTTATGTCATATACAGGTTGTATTGGAGTGCCTCTTCCTTGTAATTTTTGGCAGCGCTTTCACTTTATATACAAGTAAATATACAGGAAAGAATGTTTCCTAACAATCTTTCCTCTAAAATTGATTTATCTTCGGTTTTGTGCGTATTATTGTCAGTCTGTAAAAGTGGCGTACTACTTGGAAAGCATCATTCCCAGCAGCGACCTGGGAGTCCAAGATGCATCCAGACATCCTCCCCATGCTGTTCCTGAACCATTTTAGAGGTGTTTTCATCAATTTCTGACCTTGTCCTGTGAACAAGACACCCTCCCCTCTTCAGGGCAGGGGGTGCCTGGTTTAACCCCTTAAGGACTCAGCCCTATTTCACCTTAAGGACTTGGCCATTTTTTGCAAATCTGACCAGTGTCACTTTAAGTGCTCATAACTTCAATAACTCAAATTTCCAAGTTTCAATTTCTCTACTTCTATAATACATAGTAATACCTCCAAAAATAGTTATTACTTTACATTCCCCATATGTCTACTTCATGTTTGGATCATTTTGGAAATTATATTTTATTTTTTGGGGATGTTACAAGGCTTAGAAGTTTAGAAGCAAATCTTGAAATTTTTCAGAAATTTTCAAAAACACAATTTTTAGGGACCAGTTCAGGTCTGAAGTCACTTTGCGAGGCTTACATAATAGAAACCACCCAAAAATGACCCCATTCTATAAACTAAACCCCTCAAGGTATTCAAAACTGATTTTACAAACTTTGTTAACCCTTTAGGTGTTCCACAAGAATTAATGGAAAATAGAGATACAATTTCCAAATTTCACTTTTTTGGCAGATTTGCCATTTTAATAATTTTTTTCCAGTTACAAAGCAAGGGTTAACAGCCAAACCAAACTCAATATTTATGGCCCTGATTCTGTAGTTTACAGAAACACCCCATATGTGGTCGTAAACCGCTGTACGGGCACACGGCAGGGTGCAGAAGGAAAGGAATGCCATATGGTTTTTGGAAGGCAGGTTTTGCTGGACTGTTTTTTTTGACACCCATGTCCCATTTGAAGCCCCCCTATGCACCCCTAGAGTAGAAACTCCATAAAAGTGACCACATCTAAGAAACTACACCCCTCAAGGTATTCAAAACTGATTTTACAAACGTCGTTAATCCTTTAGGTGTTCCACAAGAATTAATGGAAAATAGAGATACAATTTAAAAATTTCACTTTTTTGGCAGATTTTCCATTTTAATAATTTTTTTCCAGTTACAAAGCAAGAGTTAACAGCCAAACCAACTCAATATTTATGGCCCTGATTCAGTAGTTTACAGAAACACCCCATATGTGGTCGTAAACTACTGTACGGGCACACGGCAGGGCGCAGAATGAAAGGAATGCCATACGGTTTTTGGAAGGCAGGTTTTGCTGGACTAATTTTTTTTTGACACCATGTCCCATTTGAAGCCCCCCTGATGCAACCCTAGAGTAGAAACTCCATAAAGTGACCCCATCTAAGAAACTACACCCCTCAAGGTATTCAAAACAGATTTTACAAACGTTGTTAACCCTTTAGGTGTTCCACAAGAGTTATTGGCAAATGGAGATGAAATTTCAGAATTTAAATTTTTTGGCAAATTTTCCATTTTAATCCATTTTTCCCAGTAACAAAGCAAGGGTTAACAGCCAAACAAAACTCAATATTTATGGCCCTGATTCTGTAGTTTACAGAAACACCCCATATGTGGTCGTAAACAGCTATACGGGCACACGGCAGGGCGCAGAAGGAAAGGAATGCCATACGGTTTTTGGAAGGCAGATTTTGCTGGACTGTTTTTTTTGACACCATGTCCCATTTGAAGCCCCCCTGATGCACCCCCAGAGTAGAAACTCCAAAAAAGTGGCCCCATTTTAGAAACTATGGGATAGGGTGGCAGTATTGTTGGTACTAGTTTAGGGTACATATGATTTTTGGTTGCTCTATATTACAATTTTTGTGAGGCAAGATAACAAGAAAGAGCTGTTTTGGCACCGTTTTTATTTTTTGTTATTTACAACATTCATCTGAGGGGTTAGGTCACGTGGTATTTTTATAGAGCCGGTCGATACGGACACGGTGATACCTAATATGTATACTTTTTTTTATTTATGTAAGTTGTACGCAATGATTTCATTTTTGAAGCAAAAAAAATCATGTTTTAGTGTTTCCATAGTCTGAGAGCCATACTTTTTTCAGTTTTTGGGCGATTACCTTGGGTAGGGTATGATTTTTGCGGGATGAGATGACGGTTTTATTGGCACTATTTTGGGGTGTGTGTGACTTTTTGATCGCTTGCTATTACACTTTTTGTGATGTAAGGTGACAAAAAATGGTTTATTTAGCACAGTTTTTATTTTAAATTTTTTACTGTGTTCATCTGAGGGGTTAGGTCATGTGATATTTTTATAGAGCCGGTCGATACGGACGCGGCAATACCTAATATGTATACTTTTTTTTTATTTATGTAAGTTTTACACAATGATTTCATTTTTGAAACAAAAAAAGTCATGTTTTAGTGTTTCCATAGTCTGAGAGCCATAATTTTTTCAGTTTTTGGGAGATTACCTTGGGTAGGGTATGATTTTTGCGGGATGAGATGATGGTTTAATTGGCACTATTTTGGGGTGCGTGTGACTTTTTGATCGCTTGCTATTACACTTTTTTTGATGTAAGGTGACAAAAAATGGTTTATTTAGCATTTTTTTTTTTTACGGTGTTCATCTGAGGGGTTAGGTCATGTGATATTTTTATAGAGCCAGTCGATATGAACGCGGCGATACCAAATATGTATACTTTTTTTTATTTATAGAAGTTTTACACTATAAGCTTTTTTCAAACCAAAAAAATGATGTTTTAGTGTCTCCATATTCTGAGCCATAGTTTTTTTATTTTTTGGGCGATTGTCTCAGGTAGGGGCTCATTTTTTGCGGGATGAGGTGATGGTTAGATTGGTACTATTTTGGTGGGCAAACGCCTTTTTGATCGCTTGCTGTTGTACTTTTTGTGATATAAGGTGACAAAAAATGGTTTATTTAGCACAGTTTTTTTTTTTTTTTTTTTACGGTGTTCATCTGAGGGGTTAGGTCATGTGATATGTTTATAGAGCCGGTCGATACGGACATGGTGATACCTAAAACATATATATTCCCCCCCTATTTTTAACCAATTTTTTTTTACTTTATTTGGGGAAAATTACGTTTTTGTTTATTTTTACTTGAAACTTAAATTTTTTTGGGGGTATATTCCTTTACAATGCATTCCAACACTTCTGTATTGGAATGCATTGGCTGTATGAGTAATACTGTGTGTATTACTCATACAGCTTCCTGCCTGTGAGATCCAGGGGGCTGGATCTCACAGGCTCGTCACCGGAAGGCAGCGCGATGCTATCCTTAGACATCGCGCTGCCTTCCATGCCATTGGGTCCCCCCCACAGCCGCATGGGGACCCGATGGCACCGCCGACACCCTGCCATGGTAACCGATAGGAGCCCCAGCGATTAAACTGGGACACCGATCGGAACTCTCCGCTGCCACCAATGATGGGGGGGTGATTTTAATTAGGGGGGGGGGAGATGGGAGGCCGCACTGGCCACCAATGAATTTAATACTGGGGAGGGAGGGAGGGGGCCCGCACTGGCCACCAATGAATTTAATACTGGGGAGGGAGGGGGGCCCGCACTGGCCACCAATGAATTTAATACTGGGGAGGGAGGGGGGGCCACACTGGCCACCAATGAATTTAATACTGGGGAGGGAGGGAGGGGGGGCCGCACTGGCCACCAATGAATTTAATACTGGGGAGGGAGGGAGGGGGGCCGCACTGGCCACCAATGAATTTAATACTGGGGAGGGAGGGAGGGGGGCCACACTGGCCACCAATGAATTTAATACTGGGGAGGGAGGGAGGGGGGCCGCACTGGCCACCAATGAATTTAATACTGGGGAGGGAGGGAGGGGGGCCGCACTGGCCACCAATGAATTTAATACTGGGGAGAGAGGGAGGGGGGCCGCACTGGCCACCAATGAATTTAATACTGGGGAGGGAGGGAGGGGGGCCGCACTGGCCACCAATGAATTTAATACTGGGGAGGGAGGGAGGGGGGCCGCACTGGCCACCAATGAATTTAATACTGGGGAGGGAGGGGGCCCGCACTGGCCACCAATGAATTTAATACTGGGGAGGGAGGGGGGCCACACTGGCCACCAATGAACTTAATACTGGGGAGGGAGGGGGGGCCGCACTGGCCACCAATGAATTTAATACTGGGGAGGGAGGGGGGCCGCACTGGCCACCAATGAATTTAAAACTGGGGAGGGAGGGGGGTCTGGCCCCTGCTGCCTGGCAGCACCTGATCTCTTACAGGGGGCTATGATACGCACAATTAACTCCTCAGGTGCGGCACCTGAGGGGTTAATTGTGCGGATCACAGCCCCCTGTAAGAGATCGGGTGCTGCCAGGCAGCAGGGGGCAGTTATGTACATAGTTCTCAGTATATTCTAACTTTAGGCGTCCCCATCACCATGGGAACGCCTCTGTGTTAGAATATACTGTCGGATCTGAGTTTTCACGATCTAACTCAAATCCGATGGTATATTCTAAAATAGAGGCGTTCCCATGGTGATGGGACGCTTCAAGTTAAAATATACCATCAGATTGGAGAAAACTCTGATCCGATGGTATATTAATAGGGACTCCTGAATTTACATTGAAAGTCAACGGGGGACGGATCCGTTTGCAATTGCACCATATTGTGTCAACGTCAAACGGATCCGTCCCCATTGACTTGCATTGTAAGTCAGGACGGATCCGTTTGGCTCCGCACAACAAGGTGGACACCAAAACGCTGCAAACTGCGTTTTGGTGTCCGCATCCAGAGCGGAATGGAGGCGAAACGGAGCCAAACGGATGCATTCTGAACGGATCCTTATCCATTCAGAATGTATTGGGGATGAACGGATCAGTTCGGGGCCGCTTGTGAGAACCCTCAAACGGATCTCACAAACGGAACCCCAAAAGCACGTGTGAAAGTAGCCTTACATAGTGGAAACTGTGGCACCCCGAGCATGAGTGCTTGGCCTGTGTTCTGGGGACTCAGAGCTCCCCCTTATTCAAACAAATAACTGTCCCTTCTCTCCCTCTCCATCTTCCCCCACATCCTAAAACAGACCACCGCCATAAACTTCTTAGTCCCTGATCCAGAGGTGACAACGATCACTGGCCTCCATGACACTTTATATGAACATGCCTGTATAGTGGACAGCTTCAAAGGGGTTTATTACTTTATGATAGGGGCACACGTCCGGAGGGTGGGGGCAAGCTGCTCTCCATACCTCGCTGTCATTGGGAAAATCTTACTCCGGTCATAACTCGAAAATACAGCTCAATAGAGATTATTGAGGTATGCCATTTTAACGGTCAGGAGGTGACGGTGCCACACATACCAAAAACCACCCACTTATGTTAAATCCTGGCTCAGAAAATCATTTCTTCTGATTGGGGTCACGTGGACACCCTGTGTTTGGTGCCCCTGTGACCCCAATACTGAGAGCTGAAAAATGAGCCCAAAATTATCGGGCGGGCATTCTCCTGTGTAGAGTTATGGGCAGAAATCCATTTTAGACCAGATTTCAGCGTGACTGACCGGTCATAAAAGTCACAGCCAACCCATATGTCACGCCATAAAGGCGGGTTTACAGACTGCCTGGACCAATTCTTATAAATTGGATAGAGCAGATGGTACTGAGTTCCCCATTTTGAGGCCAATCTGATTGAATGAGGATCCGTGTCTTTCTGTCTTGCCTCAGGACCTGATAGCTGCAAGTCTCTGTGTGAGTAAAGTAAGCGTCAGTTTTCTTTCATCCTTTTTATTTTAAAAACTGTTCTGTGTATATTTGTATGCTTCTGTTTTTTTACATCTTTCAATTTTTATTAAAACCAATTATTTAACCTAGTACGGGCAATAATTTTTATGGCAATTAGAGTTCCTAATTTTCAGCTACCTGTTTGCTTTAAAATGCGAATCTCAGAAGTTTAGTAGTTGTTAGAAGGAAACGGCAATTCGATAGTGTGTGTAGTGTCAGTACTTGTCCCGATTGACTGCTGATACCTGATCCCGGTCTGATCAGGCACTGCGACCTGGGGAATCGGGCAAGATCGTTACAGATTGGTGGCAGCAGGTGGATGATCAAGGGAGGACCGGCATGACAACCGAGCCAGATGGCAGTCCTCCCCAGCTGGTCTGTGAGATAAACCCAAAGCCTGCCTCTCCTGCCGGTGAGAACTCTGAGCAGAGTACCACCTCAGAAGGACTGCCCTCATCCATACAGGCTGCGCTGGCCTGCCTAGGTGACTCGGATGCCGAACTTAGTTTGCAACTCATCCTAGAGTACCAGAAAGCCGCCGAGCGCCAAGCTGAGAGGGAAGCCGCAGAACGCCAAGCTGCTCGCCAACTGAAGCTGGAGTTAGCGTGGCTCGACCGGGGCATTGCATCACCAGCCCCCACAGAAACCAGAGAGGTACGTCAACCAATGCCATCTTTTAACAAGTTCCCCGTGATGGATGAGAGGTCAGAGGTTGATGGATTCTTCGGGAGCTTTGAAAAGGTGTGTCACCAGTATCAGCTCCCCGACACCCAGTGGGCAAAATATCTCACTCCAGGCCTGAGAGGGAAGGCACTGGATGTTTTTGCTGACCTGCCTATGGACTGTGATGGGGACTATGCTAAAATCAAAGGGTCCATAATCAAAAGCTACAACCTCACCCCTGACATGTACCGAAAACGGTTCAGGACTCTGCAGCTCGGCTTGGCAGTCACTGCCCGATTCGGCAGTCGGCCTACCGGATTACCCGGGAAGTCCTAGAGAATATGAAGCGAGAGGTAGGGGAGATGCTAGGCTTACAGATTATACAAAAATCACACAGTGCCTGGGCTTCTCCTGTCGTCCTTGTTCCAAAAAAGGACCGGACAACCCGGTTCTGTGTAGATTACCGGAAGTTAAATGCCGTGACGGTCTTTGATGCCTAGCCAATGCCCAGGATTGATGAACTGTTAGACAAACTGGCAGCAGCCCAGTTTATAACAGTCATGGATCTGAGCCGAGGGTACTGGCAGATAAAGCTAGTGAAAGGTCTGCCTTCATCACCCCCTTTGGGCTTTTTGAGCTTCTAGTGATGCCCTTTGGCATGAAAAATGTCCCAGCCACCTTTCAGCGAGTGGTAAATGACTTGCTGGGGAGTTTGGAACATTGTGCGGTGGCTTATCTTGATGACATCGCTGTCTTCAGCAACACGTGGGAGGAGCATCTCACCCACCTGACACAGGTTCTCGAAATTAAATCTGAGACTGGCAAGGTGGAAGCTATTACTACCTGACCCACCCCGCAGACCAAAAAACAAGTAATGTCTTATCTGGGTACAAGCAGATATTATCGGAAATTTGTGCCCAATTACAGTGCCTTGGCAAAGCCTCTGACAGACCTCACTAAGAAAAAACTCCCCAAGCTGGTCACTTGGACTCCTGACTGTGAGACATCTTTCAATGCCTTGAAATACGCTCTATCCCACTCCCCTGTTCTTCAGGCCCCTGATTTCACCCTCAGGTTTTATGGTACAAATGGAGGCCTCTACCAATGGCCTAGGAGCTGTCCTCAGCCAGGTGGACCTGGCTGGGGAGGAGCACCCGGTTCTGTACCTTAGCCGGAAGTTGCTGCCCCCGGAGGTGGCATATGCCACCATTAAAAAGGAGTGTCTTGCCATAGTTTGGTCTCTTAAGAAATTAGAGCCATACCTCTATGGGCGCAACTTTACTGTACTCACTGACCATAACCCCTTGAGCTGGCTGAACCGTGTAGCCGGTGACAACGGAAAACTGCTGAGATGGAGTTTGGCTCTGAAGCAGTACGATTTTACCATCCAGCACAAGAAGGGGAGCGACCATGGGAATGCGGATGGACTGTCTAGGGCTGCTGAACCCACAGTGACAGGTGCCATGGAGAATGACCTGTGAGTCATCCTCCCCAGGCACCTTCTAAAATGGGGAAGGTGTGGCACCCCGAGCATGAGTGCTTGGCCTGTGTTCTGGGGACTCGGAGCTCCCCCTTATTCAAACAAATAACTGTCCCTTCTCTGACTCGGAGCTCCCCCTTATTCAAACAAATAACTGTCCCTTCTCTCTCTCTCCATCTTCCCCCACATCCTAAAACAGACCACCGCCATAAACTTCTTAGTCCCTGACCCAGAGGTGACAACAATCACTGGCCTCCATGACACTTTATATAAACATGCCTGTATAGTGTACAGCTATTAAAATGGAAAATCTGCCAAAAAAGTGAAATTTTGAAATTGTATCTCTATTTTCCATTAATTCTTGTGGAACACCTAAAGGGTTTACAAAGTTAGTAAAATCAGTTTTGAATACCTTGAGGGGTGTAGTTTCTAGAATGGGGTCATTTTTGGGTGGTTTCTATTATGTAAGCCTCGCAAATTGACTTCAGACCTGAACTGGTCCCTAAAAATTGGGTTTTTGAAAATTTCTGAAAAATTTCAAGATTTGCTTTTAAACTTCTAAGCCTTGTAACATCCCCAAAAAATAAAATATCATTCCAAAAATGATCCAAACATGAAGTAGACATATGGGGAATGTAAAGTAATAACTATTTTTGGAGGTATTACTATGTATTATAGAAGTAGAGAAATTTAAACTTGGAAATGGGCAATTTTTTACAAATTTTTGGTAAATTTGGTATTTTTTTTATAAATAAAAATTTTATTTTTTTGACAGTGTCATGAAGTACAATATGTGACGAAAAAACAATATCAGAATGGCCTGGATAAGTCAAAGCGTTTTAAAGTTATCACCACTTAAAGTGACACTGGTCAGATTTGCAAAAAATTGCCTGGCCCTTAAGGTGAAATAAGGCTGTGTCCTAAAGGGGTTAAAGGAAAATGGAGATTCAATTTCTAAATTTCACTTTTTTTGGCAGATTTTCCATTTTAATCAATTTTTTTCTTTTACACATCAAGGGTTAACAGACAAACAAAACTTAATATTTATTACCCTGATTCTGCGGTTTACAGAAACACCCCACATGAGGTCGTAAACTGCTGTACGGGCACACGGCAGGGCGCAGAAGAAAAGGAACGCCATATGGTTTTTGAAAGGCAGATTTTGCTGGACTGGTTTTTAGATGCCATGTCCCATTTGAAGCCCCCCTGATGCACCCCTACAGTAGAAACTCCTAAAAAGTGACCCCATTTTAGAAACTACGGGATAAGGTGGCAGTTTTAATGGTACTATTTTGGGGTACATATGATTTTTAATTGCTCTAAACGTGTTTTGTGAGGCGAGGTACGTGTTTTGTGAGGCGAGGTACGTGTTTTGTGAGGCGAGGTAACCAAAAAATGGCTGTTTTGGCACCGTTTTTATTTTTTACAACATTCATCTGACAGGGTAGATCATGCACTATTTTTATAGAGCAGGTTGTTACGGACACAATGATATCAAATATGTCTACTTTCTTTGTTTGTTTAAGTTTTACATAATAAAGCATTAAAAAAATAATTGTTTTTGTGTCTTCATTTTCTGAACGCCTTATTTTTTTTTATTTTTCTGCTGATCGTCTTGTGCAGGGGCTCGTTTTTTGCAGAAAGAGTTGATGTTTTTATTGGTACCATTCTTGGATACATATGATTTTTTGATCATTCATTATTACACTTTATGGGGCAAGGTGACCAAAAAATTGGTTGTTTTTTTAACAGTTTTTATTTATTTATTTTTACAGCGTTCACCTGAGCAGTTAGATCATGTTACATTTTTATAGAGCAGATCATTACGCATGTGGCAATACCTAATATGTATACTTTTTCTTATTTATTTAAGTTTTACACAATAATAGCATGTTTGAAACCAAAACAATTATGTTTTATTGTCTCCATAGTCTGAGAGCCATAGCTTTTTTATTTTTTGACGAATTGTCTTTGGTAGGGTCTCATTTTTTGCAGGATGAGGTGACGGTTAGCTTTGTACTATTTTGGGGGTCATACACATTTTTGATCACTTGGTGTTGCAATTTATGTGAACTAAAGTGACAAAAAATGGTTTTTTGGCACTGTTTTTATTTTAATTTTTTTACGGTGTTCAGCTCATGTGATATTTTTATAGAGCTGGTTGTTACGGATGCGGCTATACCTAATATGTATACTTTTTAAAATTTATTTCACTTTAATACAATAATAGCATATTTGAAACAGAAAAATGATGCTTTAGTGTCTCCACGTTCTAAGAGCTATATATTTTTTTTATTTTTTAAGCGATTTTCTTATGTAGGGGCTCATTTTTTTGCGGGATGAGGTGACGGTTTTATTGGTACCATTTGGTAGTACATACGCCTTTTTGATCGCTTGGTGTTGCACTTTTTGTGATGTAGGGTGACAAAAATGGCTTTTTTGACACCGTTTTTCTTTTTTCTTTTTATGATGTTTATCAGACAGGGTGGATCATGTGATATATTTATAGAGCCGGTCGTTACGGATGCGGTGATACCTAATATGTGTAGTTTATTTTTATTTTTCATTTTTTAATCTCTTATAAATGAGCGGATATAGGAAAAGGCAATTTATTTAATTTTTATTTTAAATTTAAATTTTTTTTACTTTTTTTACTTTCACACTTTTTTTTTATCAAGTCCCACTTGAATCTTGAAGATCCAGTGGGGCTGATGGCTGTACTATACTTTGCAATGCTCTTGCATTGCAAAGTATAATACTATCAGTTTTACACTGATAGATGGCAGCACTGGACGCCTTTGCAGCATAGCAGCCCGATGGTTGAGAGAGGGAGCCCCCTCCCTCTGTTAACCCCTTGGATGCCGCTGTTGATGGCGGCGGCTCATAAACGGAGCCTCCGCCATCACAAATAGCAGGGGCAAGGAGCAGGGGGACCCACCGGGGAAGGGGGGGGGGGGGGTCAAAATTAGGGCAGGGCTGGCACAGATGGGGGCAGGGCATGGAGGAAACACAGCCACAACCTACGGACACCAGGGAAGACATCAAATGGCAGACAGGCCACAGGAAGACAGATCGGGGTACACATATTGGGGGCACACAGCAGCCAGTGCAGATCAGAGCCTGAAGCCGGCAAGGAACCACTCTGATTGGTCCCTTGCCGGCAATACTGGACTGTATGCTGTCCGTAACAGCAGCAGTCCAGGGGCAGAAGCTTTAATCCAAGCGTTTTGCAGCGCTTGGATTAAAGAGCTGTCATGACGTCTATACACGTGCTAGCTGCACGGGCATGTGCAGATAGCACTTATATAGCTGTATGGCAGTCGGGAAGGGGTTAAACACTTTGCAACCCTTACAAGATGATCATGGTGTGCAAAACTCTCAAAAATGTGGAAGGTGTCCCAGACTATGAACCATCGACACACATAGCATGGAAGTGTGGTAGGCGCCAGAGACTACATACCATCCACATGCAAAAAGTCTCACAATCAGCTCTACAATGCTCTTAAGGCCTCATGCACACGACCGTATTTCTTTGCGGTCCGCAAAACGGGGTTCCGTTTTTCCGTGATCCGTGACCGTTTTTTCGTCCGTGGGTCTTCCTTGATTTTTGGAGGATCCACGTTTTGGTGTCCGCCTGGCCGTGCGGAGCCAAACGGATCCGTCCTGAATTACAATGCAAGTCAATGGGGACGGATCCGTTTGACGTTGACACAATATGGTGCAATTTCAAACGGATCCGTCCCCCATTGACTTTCAATGTAAAGTCAGGAGTTAATATACCATCGGATCGGAGTTTTCTCCAATCCGATGGTATATTTTAACTTGAAGCGTCCCCATCACCATGGGAACGCCTCTATGTTAGAATATACCGTCGGATTTGAGTTACATCGTGAAACTCAAATCTGACAGTATATTCTAACACAGAGGCGTTCCCATGGTGATGGGGACGCTTCAGGTTAGAATATACTAAAAGAACTGTGTACATGACTGCCCCCTGCTGCCTGGCAGGTGCTGCCAGGCAGCAGGGGGCAGCCCCCCCCCCTGTAGTTAACACATTGGTGGCCAGTGTGGCCGGCCCCCCCCTCCCCTGTAGTTAACTCATTGGTGGCCAGTGGGCCCCCCTCCCCTGTAGTTAACTCATTGGTGGCCAGTGGGCCCCCCCCTCCCCTGTAGTTAACTCATTGGTGGCCAGTGCGGCCGGCCCCCCTCCCTCCCCTGTAGTTTACTCGTTGGTGGTCAGTGGGCCCCCCTCCCTCCCCTGTAGTTAACTCATTGGTGGCCAGTGGGCCCCCCTCCCTCCCCTGTAGTTAACTCGTTGGTGGCCAGTGGGCCTTCTCCCCTCCCTCCCCCTCCTAATTAAAATCCTCCCCCTATCATTGGTGGCAGCAGAGTGTACCGATCGGAGTCCCAGTTTAATCGCTGGGGCTCCGATCGGTAACCATGGCAACCAGGACGCTACTGCAGTCCCGGTTGCCATGGTTACTTAGCAATTTGTAGAACCATTATAATTACCTGCGAGCTGCAATGTCTGCGTCCGGCCGGGAGCTCCTCCTACTGGTAAGTGACAGGTCATGTCACTTACCAGTAGGAGGAGCTCCCGGCCGGATGCAGACATCGCAGCTCGCAGGTAAGTATAATGGATCTTCGGATCCGTCTGTATAAAAACTAACCTACGGCCACGGATCACGGACACGGATGCCAATCTTGTGTGCATCCGTGTTCTTTCACGGACCCATTGACTTGAATGGGTCCGTGAACCGTTGTCCGTCAAAAAAATAGGACAGGTCATATTTTTTTGACGGACAGGATACACGGATCGCGGTCTCGGCTGCAAAACGGTGCATTCTCCGATTTTTCCACGGACCCATTGAAAGTCAATGGGTCCGCGAAAAAAAAACGGAAAACGGCACAACGGCCACGGGTGCACACAACGGTCGTGTGCAGGAGGCCTAATGCTGAGGTTTGTTTTTCCAGGTTCTAGATTTGATGTACAGCATTTTACTCCATTATTCTCAAATCTAGGTTCACTTTCACATTTGTTTTAATTTCTCAATGTATTAGCAAGAAGTATTAGACAGATGGAAAGATTCACTGTTACCATAATAATCTTGTAATTCAGTGTCTTTTATACAAGATATTTCAACATAGTCTGTTTCTCACACTATAGCAGTCAGGATGTGGAGTTAGCGGTGGGGACATAAAGATGAGTCAGTACTGCAAAACACAAGTATGTCACCTGAAGATTATAAATCTAGTTTTATACTAGCGCTTGTTACATCCAACAGGGAACAGCCGTCCTTCTCTCTCTGTATCCGGCATTGCCAGAAGCTACAAGCATTGCAGTCTGGTCCTATTAACTATAATGGGAACTGGCAGAAATCCGTCCGTAACCCGGCAAATACTATATTAAGCAAGTATTTGCAAAGTTTCTTAACTTATTATATAGATTATTTTTATATGTAACTTGTAAATGTTGTTTAAAGCTGACCAATTACTTAGGCTCCATTCAGACATCCGTAGAATGGGTCCGCATCTGTTCCGCAACTATCCGGAATGGGTGCGGACCCATTCATTCTCTATGGGGCCGGAAGAGATGCGGAGAGCACACTCTGTGCTCTCCGCATCCGCATTTCCGGAGTGCAGCCCCGATCTTCCGGTCCGCAGCTCCGCAAGAAAATATAGCATGTCCTATTCTTGTCCGCAATTGCGGACAAGAATAGATATTTCTATGGGGGTGCCGGCCGGGTGTATTGCGGATCCGCAATTTGCAGGTCTGCAATGCACTACGGACGTCTGAATGGAGCCTTACAAGGGATTTTCTGTAAAGCAGATATTGATCTCCATATAGTTCATCAATATAAGATCGATGAGTGTCTTTAACCCGCGATCAGCTGTTTCGGACAGCCAGCAGTGCTGCAGTTTATACAAACATAGCTTTCCATCTACTGTGCAGATTCAAGTGATTAGGTGATGAACTGCAGTATGTTGCCACTGGAAACTACACATTGGATGGCACCTTCTGTCCACTGTAAAATTTCCGGTGCTGGCAGCTGTCAGAAACAGATTATGACTAGGGGTGCCAGGTGTGAGACCTCTACCGATCTGATATTAATGACCTGTCCTGAGTATAGGTCAACAAAACAAAATAACTGAAAAGCCTCTTTAAAAGAGATTGCAAGGCAAACAAAATTGGGGGGTTAGTCAGCACACCTCAATGCGCAGGTTGACGTCACCATGGCTGGAAGCACAAACGTAAAAGACAAACAATGTAACAACACTCTGCAAACACAAACAATAAATACATATAATAATGCCATACTCACTATAAAAAATATAAAATACTAATGCTGCGTTGTAATGCTAATGCTGCATATGCCTGTGGAACCTGCATTCCCCGAATTTAATGGAGGCCATTATGGCACCAGAAGAGGTATCATACAGTGTGGGCTCAGCATACATGTGGATCCTGCATTCCCTGAATGTAATGGAATGGTATGGCACTTAGTGAATGTAGCATGTAGTGTTACGTTCCTGTCCTAAAGAGATCGCCTTGATGCTGGCGGACGGGCAAAAATAATTTTGTACAAAATGTATTTGCCAAGAATCTCACATTTACAACTCAGCATTAGTATTTTATATTTTATATAGTGAGTACAGCATTATTATATGTACTTATTTTATTGTTTGTGCTTGCAGAGTGCTGTTACATTGTTTGTCTTTCCCTTTAAAAGAGATTGTTTCTTTGCAGAATCCAGAAATTGATGGGTCTGGTTGCAAAAACTGATTTTGTCAGGGGAAGATTAACTGTTAATCTAACCTGCAGTGGCTGCTTCATAAGGAATGGCGTATTACAGGCTGCAATTCAAGTGACTATCCATACATGGGCTCACCAGGTACACCAGGGCAACAGCCACTGTTTATTATTTGCTTTGCATTCTTGTTTTTAGAGGGCATTTAATGAGGGATCCCTCTCTATGATGAGACATCACCTATTCAAAGTTTCTGGCCTAGAAATCCATGTAGTACAGTTAACATCATTATCACATAAAACATATACTAGAAGTATCTAAATCAGAGTCTGGACACATTTCACAATAATGCCATGTTAAGTAAAATGTATCCTTATTTGGGCATTTCCTTCTATTCAGTTCAAGGTATGTTGAAGATTATATTAAAATAGCCATTTATTATACAAGTAAAATGAGAACAGAATCAAAAGCCAGGAAAAGTGTTTTATTCCAAATCCATGTTAACAAAATTAAAAAAAATATTATTGTGACATAGGAAAGAAAATCTGTACAGTCTTATACAATATATACATTTTTATCAGAAAATACTTCACTTATTCTTGTATAATATACTGCCTTCCCCTATAGATACTGTCACTGTTACACAGTAGAATTTTGGTCAGTATTTTGCATTTTCTTAGCATTTTTATAGATCAAAACCCATAAAGGAACCTCCAGAGAAAATGTGTAATGAAAACATTTGCGCCTCTACTTTATTGTGGACCCACTTTTGGTTTTGACTTACAAATACTAAAAGAAAACACTGGTCAGGATACTGCTGTGTGAAATTGAATTGGCAAAAAGGTGTTTCCCTATTTACATCAACAGCTTTTAAAATAATCATTTATGAAGGGAGCTGTAATTTTTGTAATGCATTTCTTTTACCTTTATTGCTCCTATTTTTCGTTCTGGGCTGTGGTCACATGACCATGTCCATGCATCTCTTCTTTATCTAAGTAGAGAGATTTGAACTCCAGCTGACCATGAAGTAATGTCATATCCTATAAGTAGAAAATCACTTTATAAGATCAGAATACTTCTTTTATGGGTGCAGAAAGAATGGATGTTTTCATATTCTCTATTTTCCCTGTACCTATTTTTGAAATACAGCAGAGCTGCACTTGAGCTCTGCATCTTTCAGTGATCTTATTTGTAAGCCTTCATTTACAGTGCCTTGAAAAAGTACTCATACCCCTTGAACTTCTCCAAATTTTTTCATGTTACACCCACAAACTTAAATGTATTTTATTGGGATTTTATGTGATAGACCAATACAAAGTAGCAAGTGTGTGAAGTGAAAAGAAAAGGATACCTGGTTTTCAAAATATTTAGTAAATAAAAATCTGAAAAGTTTGGCGTGCATTTGTATTCAGCCCCCTGTACTCTGATACCCCTAAATAAAATCCTGTGTGACCAATTGCCTTCAGAAGTCACTCAATTAATACATAGAGTCCACCTGTGTGTAATTTATTTCTCAGTATAACTATAGCTGTTCCATAAAGACTGTTCCATGAAGGTCAGGGATAAAGTTGTAGAGAAGTGTAAAGGGATAGGTTATTAAAAAATATCTCAAACTCTGAACATCTCATGGAGCACTGTTCAATCTATCATCCGAAAATGGGTATGCTTTTCTTCAGCAGGGACAAGGAAGCTGGTCAGAGTTGATGGAAAGATGGTAGAGGCTGCAAAGGAATTGAGACTGGGGCGGAGGTTCACCTTCCAGCAGGACAACGACCCTAAACATACAGCCAGAGCTATAATGGAATGATTTAGATCAAAGCATAGTAATGTGTTAGAATAGGCCAGTCAAAGTCCAGACCTAAACACCATTGAGAATCTGTGGCAAGACTTCAAAACTACTGTTTAAAGAGGACCTGTCACCGCTCCAGACATGCCTGTTTTGTTTTAAAATTGTTTTTATTGTTTTACAACATAAGGATCATACACTTATTGAAATGCCCCAATGAGAAAGATACAGCTGATATTGTACAATCAGATTGGTAACAATCAAATTATATAAAATTTTAAAAATAATAATAATAATAAGATTACAGGAACAAAGAATAAGAGGGAGGTGGGGAAGGAAGGTCAGAGGGAGAGAAAGGGAGGGGGTAATGGCCCCATTTTTGGTGCAAAATGTTAGCACTTGGATACGGATATTTAGTTTGAACAATATCATACGAGATCACAAAACAATATGCTTAAGGTTATCATTTCGTAAAACCTCTAAAATCTTTCCAAGGTTTCCAAATTGCTTCAAATCTGTGCGGTGTTCGGGCCTCCCAGTGAGCCATCTGTTCAAGGCGATACAATTGGTCACATCTTTGAATCCAATGTTTTAATGGGGGTGTCTCTACTTTTTTCCAGTATACTGCAATGAGTAATCTGGCTGCTGCCAATAAAATCTGACCCAGCTTTTGTGTGTCCCTGGAGCATCTGAGATCCCCGAACACCCCAAAGAGGCACATTTTTGAAGAAACCGGAAAGCTTATTTTACACACATCAGAAATGACTCTGCATATCTTTTGCCAGTAGGATGCAATTTTAGAGCAGCTCCACCATATATGGCAGTGAGTGCCTAATTCCGCCTCACACCTCCAACAGAACGGGCTACTTTCAGGAAACATCCGGTTAATTTTTTGTGGAGTGTAATACCATTGAGAAAGCACTTTATAACTATTCTCTTGTAGTTTGACACACCTGGACACCCTGTGAGGCGCTTTTAATACACTATGCACTTCCTTTGTTGAGAATTGTATCTTTAGATCCTTCTCCCATTTAGAGATGAAGGAAACTTTTCCCTGGCACGTTAGGGCTAATACTGTAGAAGGCTGTAAAGCTTGGATATCTTTCCTTTTGGTTCTTTTAATTGCAAGGCTAGTTTCTCAAAAACAGATTTTTCTGAGGTTAAATTGAGATTTTTGAGGTGGGATTTCATAAAATGGATAAAGTGAGCCAATTGGAAATTAGAAAGGCAAGCTACTTTAGGATGCTTTTTCAGTTCTTCGGATATTGGGATGTCATTATCTGGACATAAAGACAAAACCGGTGTAGTAACAGCTTTGGCTTTGTCAGATATAGTTTCCCAGAACTGGGTTGAAGAGTGGCAGAGGACATCTCGCACTTGCATCAGGGCAAGGTAATTGGTTAATAAGTGGTCTTTCCATCTAGAGTTCTTCCACATGTCTAAAGTATATTTAGTGATGGTACTAAATGTTTGTAATTTGGCATGTTTTGGAGATTGGTCCAAGAAGATTAAAGAGTGAAGTGGGAGGTTTAACATATTGTCTTCTACAATTAGATCTAGTCGATTTGGAAAAGGTCTCAGCCATTCTAGGCATCTAAGTGCAATTACTGCTTTATGATAGTTATATAGGCCTGGAATACCAAGCCCTCCATTTGTAGGGTGTTGCATCAAGAGAGTAAGAGGCAATCTAGATCTCTTACCACCCCAGAGGAATTTAGATAAGATTCCCTGTAATTTTGCAAAATAAGTCTTTGGGATAGGGATAGGCAATGCTTGCAAAAAGTAAAGAACAGTGGGTAGCAATATGGTTTTAATCAGTGTCCTTCGACCGAACCATGATATAAATGGAATATCCCACTGACATGCCTGTTTTAATAGCTACATGCATTCCCCATGTAATAAAAATTCTGGAGCATCTAGTCTTATGGCTCTATGGTGTGTATGCAAGCGGCATGACGTAGGTGTGCTGCGCTCCTCCTCTGGCTGCCCTCTCCTCTCTCTCCCCCACCTCGCTCCTGATGTAAACCGCCGAAGGAACGCTGATCCCAGCCCTGGCTAATCGAGCCTAGATGGGACCGATGGGACCGTGATCTGCTGAGACGCTACCTCCTGTATGTTACCTGCTCTGAGCGGTCCCCCTGTTTCCCGATGTGACCTGCCGCCTGCCGTTTCGCCCTGCCGCCTGCTGTGACCCAACTTGCCGTTTATTACCTGCCCTGAGCGGTCTCCTCCTATTCGATGTGATCTGCCGTTTGCCGTTTCACCTGCCTTGAGCCGCTGCCTGCGGCCCGCTGTATGGAGTCTGCTCTGCCCCTCGCTTGCTGGCGGCTGTGACCCGCCTCCATGCTGTTCGTTGCCTTTGATCGGTGGTGCCCCTGTGTCTTGCCGCATGTGGTCTGCTGCCTGTGAGGTATTGGGGGCGCTGGAACTGGTGAGCCTGGTGAGCTACTGAGCTCCGGTTTCCGTGGGTGGAGTGGAGAGCTGGTGTCCGGTGGGTGAATTCGGAGTTCTCTCTCGATTATTAACCTACTAACATACTTTTGGGAGACAGCAGTGGACTGGCGTTGTTGGCGGGGGGCGCTGTGAGGTCGGGGTGTATTATACTCCACGATATCTTCTGTGGCCCTTGTTGGATTCCCGTGGGGTTGTCAGCTGTATGACCCGTTGTGGTCATTGGACCTGGGTCCTGGGAACTTAAGGAACGGTTCCCCCCCTCTTTTCTACAGATGAAGCGTCAAGGCCCAAGAGGATCCTTTTCCATTTGATAGATTTTAGGCCTTTTTTTTTGTCTATTATATTTGGATGGATTGTCTAGATGGATTGATCCCTTAAAAATTGTAGTCGTTAGTGGGGAACTTACGTGGGCGCTTTTGTCATTATAGCGGGGCGGCTGAAAAGCTATATTTTTGGGGGCCCTAACCAGAAAGCAAGATCGGCGTCATTGCTGGGTACCCTGCTGTCGTACTCAGTAAACTGGACTTACACACTAACTCTAATCTCAATGGGTTATTTAGTTCTTTCAATAAGTTATATAGTTTGTTTGTTAGTGGCCTTGTACCTCTCTCTGCTCTATGTGATGATTGTTATATAATTACCTGCGACCGTTTATAGTCTTTTATTTGGGGGATGTAATTATCTATTTAGTCTGCAACTAGCTTGTGTGCAGGGCTGCGCTCCTACCCAGTATCCGCTTTCTATTATTTATCCTGTAACTTATCTTTTTCTTACCATGAGTATTTGATACCATTAATAACCGGCCTTTTGAGGTGCTGAGTTGGGTCCATAGTTGGGGCGTTGAATTGTGTCTATAACCGCAGCTTACCTATTTAGATAAAAATGCCGCCAAAATTTCGCAAATCAGGAGGACTGACCTCCCCAAAAGGAGGTGCAGGGGGGAGCCCACAGGCCCGATTAGATAAATTTCTGAAGTCACCACCACCTAAAACTAGAGGAGGGGTACATAGGTCTGCTCCTCAGATTGAGCCAGGATTAGATAATACGGATCAGTTAGAACGGGTTTATCAAAGGCCAGTTCCTCCCATAGTGAAGGTTTTGATAGTATTAATAAAAAACTCCAGGATATATTGGGAGTAGTAAACACTACTAACACTTCGGTGGCAGAGTTGACTTCTTCTCTTGCAGTAGTTCAAGGCGATGTTACCATAATAAGAGACGAAATGTCGAAGTTGAGACTAAAGGTGAAGGAATTGGAATCGGCAGTCAACTCTGTCACCGTAGAGAATGGTGTATTAAAGAACAGACTAGAAGAGGTAGATGAAGACCGCTCTTGGTTAAGAAGAAAAGTGGTAGAGTTGGAGGATAGGTCTCGTAGATATAATTTGCGGTTAGTAGGGTTCCCAGAAGGGGCAGAACAGGATAACCCGTCGAATTTCATTCAGAAGTGGTTGGTAGAAAGTCTGGGACCAGACTATGATGTATCTACCTTCTGTGTGGAAAGAGCCCATAGAATCCCCTTCAAAAAACCTCCCCCAGGGACCCCTCCCAGGGCAATCCTGGCAAAATTTGTTTGCTCAAAGGATCAGGATTGGGTCCTTAGACGCAAAAGAGAAGTAGAAAATATAAAATTTAACGGTAATCTGATATCAATTTTTCCCGATTTCTCGCGAGAGACCCAAAATAAAAGAAGATCTTTTTTTGATGTGAAAAAAAGATTGATTGCAGCTAAGATTATCTATTCAATGTTATATCCCGCTAAATTGAGAGTGGTATACAATGATTCTGTGCGGTTTTTCTCCACACAGTCGGAAGTGGTGCAATGGTTGGATTTAAAGGGCCTATGAAAAGTACGGAAGGTGGGTGAGGAGGGAGGTTAATGAGGGGAGGTGGCAGGGGGGAGGTTTGCGTGCCTCTCCGTTAAGGAAGGGGGGATAGAAACTCCGTTTATCAATAGGATATGCCGTATAACATTCTATTTTGGAATGTGAGAGGGCTGGGAGACAGGGTGAAGAGGACGGTTGTATTTGATCTCGTGGTCCGCCATCTGCCGGCGATTGTGGTACTATTAGAGACCCATGCTACATTAGACAGGATTTATATACTGAAAAGGAAATGGGCCTCTCTTGAGTACCACGCTTGCTACTCGTCTTATGCAAGAGGGGTTAGCGTATATATTCATCATGGGATGGAGTATCAGCCGCTAGATAACCTGATTGATAAAGAAGGTAGATTTGTATTCCTCCACGGGTATTGGAAAGGGCAGGAGGTCATACTGGCTTTTATCTATATTCCCCCACCATTTAATGCAACGGTATTTTCACAGTTAGTCCAGTATATATCCACAAAAAATCAATGTGCGTTATTAGTGGCAGGTGACTTTAATGCAGTACCGGATCCTGAGCTGGATCGGTTCTCGTCGTTCTCCGGGCGCGGGCGCGCGGGATCCCCCTTGACTGCTGTATGCCAGGAGCTGGCGCTGGTTGATATCTGGCGCCACCTCTATGGCAATAAAAAAATCTTTTCATGTTTTAGCCAGTCATTCGGGTCTATGTCCCGTATAGACTTGGCATTTGCAAGTCGGGATCTGTGCGGTCGCGTCCTGAGAATGAGGTATGAACCTCATGGAATCTCGGATCACTCCCCAGTTCTTGTTATATTTGCGGAGGCCCCGAATACAGGTAGAATTTTTAAACTGAACCCGCACTGGTTTGATGTGATAGGGGAGCAAGCCAGAATAGATCAGGATATTCAGGAATTTTGGGACTTTAATGTAGGATCGGCACATATTCACTACGTGTGGGATGCTTTGAAAGCCCATATAAGGGGCTTATACTTTAGTAAAATTAACAGGTTTAGAACGGAAGTACGGCACAGGGAACAACAATTGACAGACTCAATAAGGAGTTTACGCGCCGCATTAATTGACTCCTATACGGAGCAATCCATTAATCAGTTAAAAGAGGCCAACTTACAGCTTAAGACGCTCCTATATAAAAAAGCACAACATAAGCTCCTATTTCAAGGCCAGAATCGCTTTTGCGAATCTGGTAAAACAGGCAGGTTTTTGGCTCGTCTGGTGGCCAATCAGAGAGAGTCTACCAGTATAAGAGAAATTAGGAACTTACAGGGTGTTGGGGTGAGCTCTGCAGTGGAGATAAGGGAGGAGTTTGCGAGATATTATTCCGACCTTTATAAATCTGAGTCTACGCTTAGTCGTATCGATATGGATCAATATCTTCAAAGATTAGAGCTCCCCCAGTTATGTTCTCAAGATAGAGAGCGCTTGGACTCCCCCATTCTTTTAGAGGAACTTCAGGCGACTCTTTCCTCTTTAAAATATGAATCAGCCCCCAGTTCAGATGGATTGCCGTTTGATCTATATAGGTACCATGCTAAAGTACTTTTGCCGATCCTGCTTTTAGTCCTGAATGAGTCCCGCGCATGCTACTCTTTACCTCCATAATTTAGAGAGGCAGTGATTATCTTGGTCTTAAAAAAGGAGAAGGATCCGTGTGATATGGGGTCATATAGGGAGGAATCGAGCAACTATAGACCAGTGAGTCTGACATCAATAGTAGGCAAATTAATGGAAACCCTATTAAAGGATAGGATTGTGGAACATCTAAAATCCCATGGATTGCAAGATGAAAAACAACATGGGTTTACTTCAGGGAGATCATGTCAAACAAATCTTATAGATTTTTTTGACTGGGTGAATAAAATAATAGACGGTGGAGGTGCAGTAGACATCGCATATCTAGATTTTAGTAAGGCTTTTGACACTGTCCCACATAGAAGACTTATCAATAAACTGCAGTCATTGAGCATGGACTCCCATATTGTTGAGTGGATTAGGCAGTGGCTGAGTGACAGACAACAGAGGGTTGTAGTCAATGGAGAACATTCAAAACAAGGTAATGTTACCAGTGGGGTTCCACAGGGATCTGTACTGGGACCGATTTTGTTTAATATCTTCATAAGTGATATTGCAAAAGGCCTCGCTGGTAAGGTTTGTCTTTTTGCTGATGACACAAAGATATGTAACAGGGTTGATGTTCCTGGAGGGAAACGCCAAATGGAAAAGGATTTAGGAAAACTAGAAGAATGGTCAGAACTCTGGAAACTGAAATTTAATGTGGATAAGTGCAAGATAATGCACCTGGGGCGTAAAAACCCAAGGGCAGAATATAGAATATTTGACACAGTCCTGACCTCAGTATCTGAGGAAAGGGATTTAGGAGTAATTATTTCAGAAGACTTAAAGGTGGGAAGACAATGTAATAGAGCAGCACGAAATGCCAGCAGAATGCTTGGATGTATAGGGAGAGGTATAAGCAGTAGAAAGAGTGAAGTGCTTATGCCGCTGTACAGAACACTGGTGAGACCTCACTTGGAGTATTGTGCGCAGTACTGGAGGCCATATCTCCAGAAGGATATAGATACTCTAGAGAGAGTTCAGAGAAGAGCTACTAAACTAGTACATGGATTGCAGGATAAAACTTACCAGGAAAGGTTAAAGGACCTTAATATGTATAGCTTGGAAGAAAGAAGAGACAGAGGGGATATGATAGAAACTTTTAAATACATAAAGGGAATCAACTCGGTAAAGGAAGAGAGCATATTTAAAAGAAGAAAAACTACCACAAGAGGACACAGTTTTAAATTAGAGGGGCAAAGGTTTAAAAGTAATATAAGGAAGTATTACTTTACTGAGAGAGTAGTGGATGCATGGAATAGCCTTCCTGCAGAAGTGGTAGCTGCAAATACAGTGAAGGGGTTTAAGCATGCATGGGATAGGCATAAGGCCATCCTTCATATAAGATAGGGCCGGGGGCTATCCATAGTATTCAGTATATTGGGCAGACTAGATGGGCCAAATGGTTCTTATCTGCCGACACATTCTATGTTTCTATGTTTCTATATCACTTTTAAATACGGACTACAAGATTTTCGCAAAAATTTTGGCCAATCGTCTAAAGAAGGTTATAGCGAGTTTGGTACACCCCAATCAGATGGGCTTTATCCTGGGACGGCAAATACAGATGAGTCTATATAGGGTTTATTTGAATTTGTCTGTTGGGGGCAGTATAGACCACTCCATTCTGTCTTTAGACGCCGCAAAAGCGTTTGACAGGATGTAGTGGTCTTTTTTGTGGGCTACAATGTCCCATTTTGGCCTTGGGAACTCGTTCCTGGAAATGACTCAAATGCTATATGCACAGCCAGTTGCATCTATTAGTGTCAACGGTATTAGCTCTTCCCCTGTCATGATGCAGAGAGGGATGAGACAGGGCTGTCCCCTGTCTCCTCTCCTCTTCGCTCTTTTTATTGAACCATTGGCTTCCCGGATTCGCTTAGATAACTGTATAGATGGTTTTGGGGTGGCGGGAGTGAGCGACAAAATAAGCTTATATGCCGATGACGTGATTCTGTTCCTGGATCAGGGATGGAAAATTCTCTTGCATGTCATAGAGGTAATAGAAGAATATGGCAAACTATCAGGTTATAGAATTAATTGGTCAAAGTCATCTCTCCTCCCGCTGAATCGCAAAGCCGTAGATGAGGGGAGGCGAGTTCGTGTTTTGGCCCCTAATGACACTTTAGATTATCTGGGGGTTAAGATTGGGGTCCCTATAAATAGGTTTTATGATCTTAATCTGGCCCCGGTTCTGAATAAAGTCAGGGATAAAATCAGCGCTTGGCGGAAATTTATTATTGGCCCAAACGGACCGAATAGCTTTGATTAAAATGATTATTTTACCGATAGTTTTGTTTCCGTTGTGTGCCTCCCCCATCTGGATAGATGATATCTTTTTTCATAGGTTGGAGACTATGATCAACGATCTAATTTGGGGAAGGAAGAGGGTACGCATAAAGCAGAGGTATCTATGGTTGTCGGAGGCAGATGGTGGGCTGTCATTACCTTTTTTTCAAGGTTATTATCTATGTGCACAGATTCAGCGTTGCTGTTATTCAAAAGAGAGTTTACTTTCACGATATTTGACAAAAGTTTTTGATAAACCAGTTGATAATATTTTTGCATGTTTGGAGACTGGGTTTATGGGAATGAGGAGGTCCTTGTTGGTCCCGTGCTCACTGCAGAGGGTGTGGAACAGACTGAAGAAGATCCTTAAATCTTCTGGACCGTTTGTTTTTACCCCTCTGTGGGAAAACAGGGAGCTGGAGGAGTTCTTCAAAATTACAGATTTTGGTTATTGGTCTTGTAATGGGTCGCTTTAAATCACTTTTGGAATTTGGTTTTACCGATAGCTCACCATTAGATTTAATTATGTATGCACGTTTGAAACATATATTTGAAACCTCTAGGAATAGGGGTCTTATTTTTTTTACGAGAGAATATATTTTTTGATTTTTGTGACGCCCAGAAGTATGAAAAGGTGAAGCTATCTAGACTTTATGCGAAACTCCGAATGGCACTGGAAACTGTAACGCCTTTCAAAAGCACAGATAAGTGGGAGTAAGAGTTGAATTGCCCCCCACTACAGTGGTCTACTATTTATAGGAATGTGAGAAAGGCGACAGTTTCCAGTGCGCATAGGCTAATTCAATTTAAGATACTCCATAGACTGTATTATACGCCGAAAGCCCAGGGAAAATTTCCCCAAAATAAAGATCGTGATTGCTGCTGCTCTAAATGTGGATATGTTAATGCCAACTATGTCCATTTGCTTTGGAGCTGCAGCAAAATAAGAAGTTATTGGGATGAGGTCTTCACTATTCTACAAAAGGAGAGTTCAATGAACTATAACCCGGGAATTTTGATAGTGATTTTTGGAGATTATGGGTCAGAAGTGGAAGTCCCGCCCTAGGTTAGACGGATTTGGATGCGGGGATTGATGGTTGCTAAGGCTATATTGATAAAGTATTGGGGCTCTGTCTCCCCGCCCTCAACAAGGGAGTGGAGTTCATACCTCCAAAAAATTAGGGTATACGAGGACATTGAAAGGAAACGGAGAGTTGCACGCAGAGCTGCATAGCTATAATTAATACTGATACTATTCTATATAACAATGAATGGAGCGGACGGCAGCCAATGGGGGGGGGGGGGTTGATATAGTTATTATTATATATTATCTTGAGGGTGTCCTTAGGATGCTGTGTAGAATCTTTCTTGTAAGGATGTCTATGATTGCCATGCTGGGCACACCATTGAGATTGATATCGTTTTATGTATTAACATTTTGATTTGGAAAATAAAAATATATATTTATTTAAAAAAAAGAAGTCACTCAATTAATACATAGAGTCCACCTGTGTGTAATTTATTTCTCAGTATAACTATAGCTGTTCCATAAAGACTGTTCCATGAAGGTCAGGGATAAAGTTGTAGAGAAGTGTAAAGGGATAGGTTATTAAAAAATATCTCAAACTCTGAACATCTCATGGAGCACTGTTCAATCTATCATCCGAAAATGGGTATGCTTTTCTTCAGCAGGGACAAGGAAGCTGGTCAGAGTTGATGGAAAGATGGTAGAGGCTGCAAAGGAATTGAGACTGGGGCGGAGGTTCACCTTCCAGCAGGACAACGACCCTAAACATACAGCCAGAGCTATAATGGAATGATTTAGATCAAAGCATAGTAATGTGTTAGAATAGGCCAGTCAAAGTCCAGACCTAAACCCCATTGAGAATCTGTGGCAAGATTTCAAAACTACTGTTTAAAGAGGACCTGTCACCGCTCCTGACATGCCTGTTTTAATAGCTCCATGCATTCCCCATGTAATAACAATTCTGGAGCATCTAGTCTTATGGCTCTATGTTGTGCCATTCCTTTATTATTTCTACTAGAAGTTATGAATGAATTGCTATTAGCCTGCAGTAAGGGTACAGAGGAATGGTAACAAGTTGGGGGTGTGTGCCTGCACAGTCTGAAAATGGCAGCAACGATTGGATAGAGTGAGTCTGTACAGGTACACACCCCCAACTGGTTACAACGTCTTTGTACCCTTACTGCAGACTGCTAGCAATTCATTCATAACTTCTAGTAGAAAAATTAATGGAATGGCACAACATAGAGCCATAAGAATAGGTGCTTGAGCTATTTTGCAAAGAAGAATGGTCAGAAATGTCAGCCTCTAGATGTGCAAAGCTGGTAGAGATACCCCAAAAGACTTGCAACTGTAGTTGAGTGAAATTGGGTCCTACTAAATGTTGAATGCCACAATTTCCAGACTTTTATTTATTAAAAATTTTGAAAACCATGTATCATTTTCTTTTCACGTCACACATACTTTCTACTTTGTGCTGGTCTATCACATAAAATCCCAATAAAATACACTGCTCAAAAAAATAAAGGGAACACTTAAACAACACAATGTAACTCCAAGTCAATCACACTTCTGTGAAATCAAACTGTCCACTTAGGAAGCAACACTGAGTGACAATCAATTTCACATGCTGTTGTGCAAATGGAATAGACAACAGGTGGAAATTATAGGCAATTAGCAAGACACCCCCAATAAAGGAGTGGTTCTGCAGGTGGTGAGCACAGACCACTTCTCAGTTCCTATGCTTCCTGGCTGATGTTTTGGTCACTTTTGAATGCTGGCGGTGCTTTCACTCTAGTGGTAGCATGAGACGGAGTCTACAACCCACACAAGTGGCTCAGGTAGTGCAGCTTATCCAGGATGGCACATCAATGCGAGCTGTGGCAAGAAGGTTTGCTGTGTCTGTCAGCGTAGTGTCCAGAGCATGGAGGTGCTACCAGGAGACAGGCCAGTACATCAGGAGACGTGGAGGAGGCCGTAGGAGGGCAACAACCCAGCAGCAGGACTGCTACCTCCGCCTTTGTGCAAGGAGGAACAGGAGGAGCACTGCCAGAGCCCTGCAAAATGACCTCCAGCAGGCCACAAATGTGCATGTGTCTGCTCAAACGGTCAGAAACAGACTCCATGAGGGTGATATGAGGGCCCGACGTCCATAGGTGGGGGTTGTGCATACAGCCCAACACCGTGCAGGACGTTTGGCATTTGCCAGAGAACACCAAGATCGGCAAATTCGCCACTGGCGCCCTGTGCTCTTCACAGATGAAAGCAGGTTCACACTGAGCACATGTGACAGACGTGACAGAGTCTTGAGACGCCGTGGAGAACTTTCTGCTGCCTGCAACATCCTCCAGCATGACCGGTTTGGCATTGGGCCAGTAATGGTGTGGGGTGGCATTTCTTTAGAGGGCCGCACAGCCCTCCATGTGCTCGCCAGAGGTAGCCTGACTGCCATTAGGTACCGAGATGAGATCCTCAGACCCCTTGTGAGACCATATGCTGGTGCGGTTGGCCCTGGGTTCCTCCTAATGCAAGACAATGCTAGACCTCATGTGGCTGGAGTGTGTCAGCAGTTCCTGCAAGACGAAGGCATTGATGCTATGGACTGGCCCGCCAGTTCCCCAGACCTGAATCCAATTGAGCACATCTGGGACATCATGTCTCGGTCTATCCACCAACGTCACGTTGCACCACCGACTGTCCAGGAGTTGGCAGATGCTTTAGTCCAGGTCTGGGAGGAGATCCCTCAGGAGACCGTCCACCACCTCATCAGGAGCATGCACAGGCATTGTATGGAGGTCATACAGGCACGTGGAGGCCACACACACTACCGAGCCTCATTTTGACTTGTTTTAAGGACATTACATCAAAGTTGGATCAGCCTGTGTTTTTCCACTTTAATTTTGAGTGTGACTCCAAATCCAGACCTCCACGAGTTGAAAAATTTGATTTCCATTTTTTAATTTTTGTGTGATTTTGTTGTCAGCACATTCAACTATGTAAAGAACAAAGTATTTCAGAAGAATATTTAATTAATTCATATCTAGGATGTGTTATTTTTGTGTTCCCTTTATTTTTTTGAGCAGTGTACATTTAAGTTTGTGGGTTTAATGTGGAAAAAGGGTATGAATACTTTTTCAAGGCACTGTAACACTGAACGTGATAAAATAAGGTATTAGGAGACCATCATGTTGCTATACTATGTGTTTTAACTAAGCTAAAATAATAAATGAAGAAGCTTTGCAACAGTTTTGATTAAAAGTATCCTACAATTTTGTGTGTTAATATTTGGGTATCTCTATGGCTACAAAAACCCTGTGCCTAGTCTGAACCTGCAACCCCATTAAATCTTTCCCCTCTTGTACTGTCTGTGAGTTAGCAAGAAGACGGTTTTGTAGTCAGTAACCATTGAGACATAAATCACAAATGGGCTGTATACACAAAATTGTATATTTTCAATCAATACTATTTGTAAAGTTTATTTTGATTTTAGATTTATTTGAGCAAACTGCTTGCAGAAGTTTACATACCCTTGAACAAATGTATTGCAAATTTCCTGTTGGTGATCTGAACAGATGGTTGGAATGATGGTTGTTAGGCCCCTTTCACACAAGCGAGTTTTCAGCGCAGGTGCAATGCGTGACGTGAACGCATAGCACCCGCACTGAATCCTGACACATTCATTTCAATGAGTCTGTGTACATGAACGTTGTTTTTAACTCATCAGTTCTGTGTTGCGTGAAAATTGCAGCATGTTCTATATTCTGCGTTTTTAACGCAGCCCTGGCCCCATAGAAGTGAATAGGGGTGCGTGAAAAAACGCATTGCATCCGCAAGCAGGTGCGGATGCAATGCGTTTTTCACTGATGGTTGCTAAGAGATGTTGTTTGCAAACCTTCCGTTTATCACGAGCGTGAAAAATGCATCAAAACGCATTGCACCCGCGTGGAAAAAACTGAACAACTGATCACAATCGCAGACAAAACTGACTGAACTTGCTTGCAAAATGGTGCGAGTTTCGCTGAACGCAACACTGAACGCATCCGGACCTAATCCGTATCGTTCGTGTGAAAGAGGCCTTACTTTTGACAGGATGGCCTAAAGAAATATATTCTTTCTATTCCAAAGTAAATACATCACATGGTGGTGAAAGACCCAGAAAATAGTGAGTGCAATAGACTCTATCAATCAAATCTAGACCCATGTGGTGGGAGAATGCTGCATCAGGTGAAAGGCCTTGTAACCTTAAAGTACAGTACTATATACTGTATATAGAAAAATATATATTTCTGCCTCTAAGTTATCTACATATCTTTTTAACTTAGAACCTAATTTGCCATAAACATTTACAGTTTTCTTTTTAGATATATTCATATTGATAATACTCCTATCAATGAAGTACTGAAGTGCAATGCATTCATAGTGTACGTGATCTGTTTTAGACAAGCATTGACTATGAGTACAGAACTAGTATTTCACCTAATGCAAAACTTTACCGAATGACAAAATCAGATTATTGTATTGTCAACTTGTGTCACGCTTGAATGACTCTTAACCAATTTTCTTCGAAATTCTTTCCCCACGTAATAGTAGGTAATAGCATCAAGACAGCAGTTAATGTTGGAAATACATAGGGCCACTTGCACGAAAAGACTTATATGTTTCTTTATCAAACAGTTTGAAATGACATGTTTTCTGACCAAGAACTGCAAGAAGATACCAATATGGCTAAGCAAAAATGAAAACAAAAACACTATCAAGTTAGAGATAATGATGCGTATGACATAAGCCTTTGATCCTTCACATTGCACAGATGATGATGATACCGGAACCAGCAGAGTCATGATGATCTGGATAGAACAGTACAGCATGACTGTCATAGGGATCAGAAATCCGAAAATCTCTAGAGGTACAATTATGTGGGTACTCCAAATACTGTCTGACATATTATGAAAACAGCTGCCCTGTCTTAAGTCGTCTTGAAAGTTAAAAGTGCAGAGAGCCACCGTCCATACAAAAACCCAGATAAAAATGCAAATGCATAGAGTTTTTTTGGGTGAGCGTAGCATCTTGGACAGGAAAGGGAATTTAATGGCAATATATCTGTCCACACTGATGAACATGATTGTGTAGATACTCCCATACATATTAGTGAAGTAGAGAGACTCTAAAAAACTGCACATCCGGCCACTTACAATGACATTGTACTGTGAGAAGTGGAGTCTGATTGGTAGAGACACAACAAGGCAAAAATCTAGTAACGCCAAATTCAGAAGGTATATTGAGGCTTCTGTGTGCTTTTTCATGGTGAAACAGAATATCCACAGGGCAAATATGTTGAGGATGAATCCTATGATAGTTGTAGGAATGTAGATGGAAAATTGTACGGTATTCATTATTGATGTCACATTTACAAATATGCAGTTGTTCAGGCTCTCATTCATTTCTCTGTTAAGACAACATAAAATTAATGAAGTCAACATGGTTTGCATAGAGGTCTAACAATTCATCTTACACAGTGAAATGGGAATTTTCTTTGTGATACTTACTTTAAGACACTGGGAATCATGTACTAATGACTTACACAAGTTTTTTTGGTGTTCAAAAGTTGCTAATTTTGTCACACGTGCAGTTTTGCAAAAAAATTGTGGATTTTTCCAGCATCTCTGCACCTTTTCCCCTTTTCCAAATAGCGGGCAGGAGGAGGCGGCCCGTGGTTGGGAACTCTTTGGTTCGACTCCAACATGTGAGGCAGAAATGTACTCCTGGTTCTTGTAGATTTCTGTTCTGATGCATGGACAGCAGAAGATGGGAGAAATAGAGATGAGCGAAGTATTCCAAAATTCGATTCGGCTGCTTTGCTGAATTTTCCCCAAAAAAATTGCTTTTTGACGAATTACTTCGTCATGAAGCGCATTTCTATGTAAGTAGTGGTTTGCAATGACAGGGAGAGGTGCCGCTTCCCATCATTGTACCCCTCAGATGCCCCATTCATAGCTGATCACGGCATCTAATAGAGTGTTAAATAAAATAAAAAATCATACTTACCTGATCCATTTGCTCACGACAGGCCGGCTGCCACCATCTTGATGGAAGATCTGGCTCGACATCATACGTCACCATGCACAGGATTTCGTGCGAGATCTTCAAGCAAGATGTTTTTTACACTATTTCAGGTAAAATCGATTCGCAACCATGAAGCACAAGGAAATTTGTCTGAATTTATCCTGAAATTTGTTTCAAAGTCCACTAAATCAACACTAGTGACCAAGTTTTAAGAGGGTGTGCAGACTTATGCAACCATAATATTTTATTTTTATATTTTTTCTTTCCTCTACCTAAAAGATTTCAGTTTGTTTTTCAATTGAGTTGTACAGTTTATAGGTCACATTAAAGGTGGAAAAAGTTCTAAAATGATTTATCTTTGCCTCATTTTTTTTACATCAATGAAACCTGACATTTTAACAGGGGTGTGTAGACTTTTTATATCCACTGTACACAGACTGAGATGTAAGTCAAGCATGCAAACTCCTCCTACTGTTTTAAAACTACAACTTCCATCATGTCCGGACAGCCTAGAGCTATCAGGGCATGCTGAGCTTAGTAGTGTTGCAGCAGCTGGAGGGCCGCAGGTTGGACATCCCTGATGTAAAGAGATACTGTATACATTCAAACACAAGAAAACACAAGTGCTTGCAATGCTGAAAGGGGAATTACCTCCTAGGTTTTCTGTATAGGAAACAAGAATGCTATTTGTACAGAGGGTTTATTAAAACTGCCTCACGGTAAAAAAAAAATGGCCTAATTGGCCAGAAAAAAATCTGTTACATTGCAGATTGTATTTGGCCATATACATTGACTATACTATGGTTGCGATGAATTAGACAGGTTTGATAAATGTGTAATATCCACTGCCACAGTGTTATACTGGCCCTGGACAGACAGTGAACGAATGGTTGGATAGTAGCATGCCATTCCTAGAGAGAAACAATTTAGCGCCATACATTGTTAAAATACAAAGTATATACTACATTGCAGAGTTCCAGATTTTGCACAGATAGTTTCATACAATGCCAATATAAAGCCAAAATATGAACATACCATATTTGCGGATGCAAATAGGGGAGACATGACCCCACTATTTGCATGTGCAAATTTACACATCAATAACCAACTTACCTGGAAACAGATGGAAATGGATCAGGCTGAAATCCTCATAGAAGAGCCAAATAGCAACTTGATTGGAGGAAGAATCAACAGTTGCCACGAGGATCAACCTATAAGAGAAGGAGAAAGACAGTTAGCTGCGCACGCACGGAAGTGGCAGTGAAGAAACCTGCACCTACATGAAAAATGGAAGACCTCCTAAAATAATTGATTAAAAAAGTTGAAACTCACAGAGGTGAAGACTGGCTGAAGAAATGCCTTCAGGAGGAGAGCATCATTGATGAAACGGATCTTTAACCATCTAATCCGGTCTGCGCAGCAGTCTTTTGCAGGAGCGTAGAGCCGGACACAAGAGATGACATCATCACTGCGCTCCGCCGCAACGATGCTCCCCATTCTCCACCTCCATCAAAAAGAAGCCGCAAGAAAAAATGAAATTATTCCCCACCTCAGAACTGCATATGATGCAGGAATACAAATTATTCTGCGTCATGCAGAGCGAGAGGCAGGGAAAAGAAAAGATCGGTCTCCTCCAGCAACTGTCAGTAAGGCTCGTGAAACCAACCGCATCAGAACTTCTAGCAAAACACAGGAGGGTGAGAATATAACTAATACACACACATTTAATAGTGACTGCTTTTTTCAGTGCACTAATTCAAATGTAAAAAATAATACATGCATTTCAGACACCTTATCTGATGAAAAAAATACAACTCTTTAGAATTTATTTATTTTATGTCTAACAAGGAGGCTAGACAGTATCCAGTGACTGTATGGTCGTCACCAGACAGACACTCAGATTTGGATAGTCTCAAGGAACCAGAGCATATAACTACTAACTGTTTCATTCTCTGCAGTTTTGCCTGTGCATAACCTTCAGCGTGACAGGAAAATGCACATTAAGGAATTCAATGTATGGCTTGGTGAATGGTGTCTGAGCCAAGAGTTTGGCTTTGAGTCTCATGTTAGCTCTCGTTGGAATGGAAAAGAACTGAACAAGAAAGATGGTTTGCATCTTTCTCTCAATGGAACGAATGTCCTCAGTGAACAGTTCAAAGTATTTGCTAAGGAGCATTTATACTAGGAAAGGGGGGCAAAAGGGTGATAATCCAGCAGTCCGACTGCCCCCCGGAACAATGTCAGAAGATGTCAGTAGCACCAGCACATAGGTTAAGAAATGGCAAGCTCAGAGTCTTGTCTAAAAATGCTCGCCGTTTAGGGAATAAGATCTATGAACTGGAGTCTATAATGGCATCTGAGACTATAGATTTAGTGGCTGTTACTGAGACATGGTTCAATGGGAGTAATGACTGGGATATAACAATACCAGGGTTCTCTCTATATAGGAAAGACAGAAAAGGCAAGAAAGGGGGAGGGGTGGCCCCGTATGTAAAAGATAGCATAAAATCTAATTGAATACAAGTTAGCGAGACAAATTTAGAATCAGTTTTGGTTACCTTGCAGCTTGATAATTATAAGTTAACTCGGGTAGGTGTGGTATATAGACCACCTAGCCAAGTCAAAGAATTAGATGATCTGCAATTAGCCTGTATATTATTACTACATTGTATTGTATTTTTTTTCTTTTGTGGTGTAATCCCCATTTAGTATGTGTTGCACAATTGACAACGCAGTCCAGTGCACATCTTGCATGATGTATGCAGTCCTGGAACAGCCGTTCCAGGGTGAATTTCTTTGTTCAAGATGTGAGCAAATTACCCGTTTGGAATCGCTAATCGAGTCTCTAAATGGGCAAGTTGCAACACTGAGAGGCATTGACAATTTGCAAAAAAGTTTGCTTCTCACCGAGCAAGCACTCTTTGGGGTAGATGAGGGAGAGGGTGACAGAGAGGAGGCTGAGGAAAGTGAGGTAGCTAGCTGGGTAACATTTAGAAAGCGGGGTAGAGGGAAGAGTGCCAGGGAGGCTAGCCCTGATCTGACACACCCCAACAAGTTTGCACGTTTGGCAGATGAGGGGGATGTCAGTCCAGGGACGGCACTGCCGCAGCCGGACACTTCCTCTGCCAGTCAGGGGAATGTCAGCTCCGGTAAGCAGGGGACCAGGAGAGCAGGGCAGGCCAGACAGGTGCTGGTAGTGGGAGACTCAATTATTAGGGGAACAGATAGGGAAATCTGTCACAAAGACCGTGATCGCCGAACAGTGTGCTGTCTTCCTGGCGCTAGAGTTCGACATATCGCGGATCGGGTTGACAGATTACTGGGAGGGGCTGGAGAAGATCCAGCGGTCATGGTCCATATCGGAACCAATGACAAAGTTAGGGGTAGGTGGAGAGTCCTTAAAAATGATTTCAGGGATTTAGGGCAAAAGCTTAGGGGAAGGACCTCAAAGGTAGTATTTTCCGAAATACTACCGGTACCACGGGCCACACAAGAAAGGCAGCGGGAGATTAGGGAAATTAACAAGTGGCTCAAGAACTGGTGTAGGATGGAGGGGTTTGGGTTCCTGGAGAACTGGGCCGACTTCGCTGTCGGCTACAGCCTCTATCGTAGGGACGGGCTGCACCTCAATGGGGAAGGAGCAGCTGTGTTGGGGAAGAAGATGGCTAGAAGGTTGGAGGAGTGTTTAAACTAGGGACTGGGGGGGAGGGTAATTACACTATAGAAGGGGAAGATAGTGCAGATAGAGACCGGGGGCAAGGTAGTGGGACTGGGGGAGAAATGGAAGGAGGGACAAGAACAGTTCAGAAGGAAAGGTGTAGGGTAAAAAATATACATAAACCTCTCATATGTATGTATACTAATGCCAGAAGTCTGACTAATAAAACTGGTGAACTGGAATTAGTGATGTGTGAGGAGGACTATGACATAGTGGGAATAACTGAGACATGGCTGGATGATAGCTATGACTGGGCAGTTAATGTACAAGGTTACAGTCTGTTCAGAAAGGATCGTCAAAACCGGAGAGGTGGAGGGGTCTGCCTTTATGTAAAATCTTGTCTAAAGCCCACACTCCGTGAAGATATAAGTGAGGGACATGAACATGTGGAGTCACTGTGGGTAGAGATACATGGAGCTAAAAACAACAATAAATTACTAATAGGAGTCTACTATAAACCACCTAATATACCAGAGTCCACAGAAAATCTACTACTAAACGAGATAGACAAGGCGGCAAATCATAATGAGGTGGTTATTATGGGGGACTTCAACTACCCAGATATAGACTGGGAAACTGAAACTTGTATATCTCATAAAGGAAACAGATTCTTGGCAATAACCAAAGACCATTATCTCTCCCAACTGGTTCAGGACCCGACTAGAGGGACGGCCATACTGGACTTAATATTAACCAATAGACCTGACAGAACAACAGACGTGCAGGTTGGGGGACACCTGGGAAATAGTGACCATAAAGTAATAACCTTCCAATTATCATTCAAAAGAGCGTTTCTACAGGGAGAAACAAAAATACCAAACTTCAAAAAAGCTAAATTTAGCCAACTAAGAGAGGCCATAGGCCTAACTAACTGGGACAAAGTCCTCAAAAATAAAAATACAGCCAAAAAATGGGATATCTTTAAAAACATCCTAAAATCTCATTGTGAGAGGTACATACCGTATGGGAATAAAAGGTTAAGGAACAAAAAGAAACCAATGTGGATAAACAGAACTGTAAAGAAAGCAATAAATGACAAAAAGAAAGCATATAAAACCCTAAAACAGGAGGGTAGCACGGAAGCACTGAAAAACTATAAGGAAAAAAACAGAACATGTAAAAAACAAATAAAAGCGGCCAAACTAGAGACCGAGAGATTAATTGCCAAACAGAGTAAAACTAACCCTAAAATGTTCTTCAATTATATAAATGTTAAAAAGTATAAATCTGAAGGTGTCGGCCCTTTAAAGAGTAATGAGGGGGGAGTCGCAGAGAGCGACGAGGAGAAAGCAAAGCTGTTAAATATTTTTTTCTCCAATGTATTCACTGAGGAAAATAACTGTCAGATGAAATGCTGAATGCTGAAATAAATTCGCCATTAAAAGTGTCCTGTCTGACCCAGGAAGAAGTACAACAGCGACTTAAAAAAATCAAAATAGACAAATCGCCAGGACCGGATGGCATACACCCCCGTATCCTAAGGGAATTAAGTAATGTCATAGCCAGACCCTTATTTCTGATATTTGCGGACTCTGTACTGACAGGGAATGTCCCACAGGATTGGCGCATGGCAAATGTGGTGCCAATATTCAAAAAGGGTCCAAAAACAGAGCCTGGAAACTATAGGCCGGTAAGTTTAACATCTGTTGTGGGTAAACTGTTTGAAGGTTTTCTGAGAGATGCTATGTTAGAGCATCTTATGGGAAATAAGCAAATAACGCCATATCAGCATGGCTTCGTGAGGGATCGGTCATGTCAAACTAATTTAATCAGTTTCTATGAGGAGGTAAGTACTAGACTTGACAGCGGCGAATCAATGGATGTCGTGTATCTGGACTTCTCCAAAGCATTTGACACTGTACCTCATAAAAGGTTAGTATATAAAATGAGAATGCTCGGACTCGGAGAAAACGTCTGTAAGTGGGTAAGTAACTGGCTCAATGATAGAAAACAGAGGGTGGTTATTAACGGTACATACTCAGATTGGGTCACTGTCACTAGTGGAGTACCTCAGGGGTCAGTATTGGGCCCTATTCTCTTCAATATATTTATTAATGATCTTGTAGAAGGCTTGCATAGTAAAATATCAATTTTCGCAGATGACACTAAACTGTGTAAAGTAATTAACACTGAAGAGGACAGTATACTACTACAGAGGGATCTGGACAGATTGGAGGCTTGGGCAGATAAGTGGCAGATGAGGTTTAACACTGAGAAATGTAAAGTTATGCACATGGGAAGGAATAATGCAAGTCACCCGTACATACTAAATGGTAAAACACTCGGTAACACTGACATGGAAAAGGATCTAGGAATTTTAATAAACAGCAAACTAAGCTGCAAAAAACAGTGTCAGGCAGCGGCTGCCAAGGCCAATAAGATAATGGGTTGCATCAAAAGGGGCATAGATGCCCGTGATGAGAACATATTCCTACTACTTTACAAATCACTGGTCAGACCACACATGGAGTACTGTGTACAGTTCTGGGCTCCTGTAAACAAGGCAGACATAGCAGAGCTGGAGAGGGTCCAGAGGAGGGCAACTAAAGTAATAACTGGAATGGGGCAACTACAGTATCCTGAAAGATTATCAAAATTAGGGTTATTCACGTTAGAAAAAAGACGACTGAGGGGAGATCTAATTACTATGTATAAATATATCAGGGGGCAGTACAGAGATCTATCCCATCATCTATTTATCCCCAGGACTGTGACTGTGACGAGGGGACATCCTCTGCGTTTGGAGGAAAGAAGGTTTGTACACAAACATAGAAAAGGGTTCTTTACGGTAAGAGCAGTGAGACTATGGAACTCTCTGCCTGAGGAGGTGGTGATGGTGAGTACAATAAGGAATTCAAGAGGGGCCTGGATGTATTTCTGGAGTGTAATAATATTACAGGCTATAGCTACTAGAGAGGGGTCGTTGATCCAGGGAGTTATTCTGATTGCCTGATTGGAGTCGGGAAGGAATTTTTTATTCCCCTAAAGTGAGGAAAATTGGCTTCTACCTCACAGGGTTTTTTTGCCTTCCTCTGGATCAACTTGTAGGATGACAGGCCGAACTGGATGGACAAATGTCTTTTTTCGGCCTTATGTACTATGTTACTATGTTACTATGTTACTAGTTGAGGAAATAGCTAAAATGACATTGAAAGGGGAAGTTATCATTATGGGAGACTTTAATCTTCCTGATGTAAACTGGAAAACCAAAATAGCTAGTTCTGCCAGGAGTACAGATATTCTAAATTCCCTACTGGGATTATCTTTACAGCAAGTAGTTGAGTCAACCCGGAAGGAAAATGAAGGAAAAGGACCTCAGTTAGGAAGGAAGACTAATGAATCTTTTGATACATGTGTCTTTACAGAGGAAGAGGTTCTAAGTCAGCTGTCTAAAATTAATACAAATAAGTCACAGGGGCCTGATGGGATACACCCAAAGCTATTAAAAGAGCTTAGTGATGAACTAGCAAAACCATTAACAGATTTATTTACCAATCACTGGTAACAGGAGTCACCCCAGAAGATTGGAAATTAGCAAATGTTGTGCCCATTCACAAGAAAGGTAGTAGGAAGGAATCGAGCAACTATAGGCCAGTAAGCCTGACATCAATAGTGGGGAAATTAATGGAAACCATACTTAAGGAGAGGATTGTGGAACATCTAAAATCCCATGGATTGAAAGATGAAAAACAGCATGGGTTTACTTCAGGGAGATCATGTCAAACTAATCTTATTGATTTTATTGATTGGGTGACTAAAATAATAGACGGCGGAGGTGCAGTAGACATCGCTTATCTAGACTTTAGTAAGCCTTTTGATACTGTCCCACATAGAAGGCTTATCAATAAATTGCAGTCTTTGTGCTTGGACTCCCATATTGTTGAATGGATTAGGCAGTGGCTGAGGGACAGACAACAGAGGGTCGTAGTCAATGGAGTATATTCAGACCATGGTCTTGTTACCAGTGGGGTACCTCAGTGATCTGTTCTGGGACCCATATTGTTTAATATCTTTATCAGCGAAATTGCAGAAGGCCTCGATGGTAAGGTGTGTCTTTTTACTGATGACACTAAGATTTGTAACAGGGTTGATGTTCCTGGAGGGATACACCAAATGGAAAAGGATTTAGGAAAACTAGAGGAATGGTCAAAAATCTGGCAACTAAAATTTTATGTTGATAAGTGCAAGATAATGCACCTGGGGCTTAAAAACCCAAGAGCAGAATATAAACTCAGTGATACAGCCCTAACCTCAGCAGAACTAAATATCTCAGGGCAGCACAAAATACTGCTTGATCAGAACCAGATACCACAGTGCAGTATAAAATACTGCTGCCCTCCCTACAGTATTCAACTGTATCATCGTTTTGAGGATGGTGATACAATTGAGTTCAGGAGGGGACCAACAGCCGTTGGTCAGATGCATAAGTACCTGACACTCCTAGAATTAATTAAGGCTGAGAGCATCAGAGATAGTTATGTGCCCTGCCGGCGGCCACAAGGGGGACTCAGGAGGTCCACTGGTCATCGGCCCACCAGGAAATTTCCCTGTAGGGTCTATTGCCAGTCCGCCCCTCGATGCAAACATCTTTATTGGTAATATAACATCAAACAAAGCGTTTCAGGGATAAAAATTCCCCTTCTTCGGGTAAAAAAAAGAACTGGAAAATAGAAGTTTGTTCAGCACTAAAATCCATCATACTTTATTTATTCTCGAAACATACAGAAAATGTAAAATCTATTTTGCTTCATTTCTGGTGGAAGCTACAGGAGCCTCCAAATCAATAGCAGGTCATCAATATAGCTTCCATACCAGCCCATGCATGACAAGAAAGGGTTATTAGCTGAGTAAGGGTCCATTCACACGTCCATATGTGTTTTGCGGATCCACAAAACACAGACATCGGCAATGTGCGTTTCCGCATTTTACGGACCACACATCGCCGACACTCTCATAGAAAATGCCTTTTCTTGTCCGCAATTGCTGACAAGAATAGGACATGTTCTACTTTTTTGCGGAACAGAAGTGCGGATCCAGAAGTGCGGATCCGCAAATGCGGATGCGGGCAGTACATTCTGGCACCATTGAAAATAAATGAGTCCGCAACTGTTCCGCAAAATTTCAGAAAGGATGCGGACCCATTTTGCGGAAGTGTGAATGGACCCTTAAATGTACAGTTCTTCAAACCATGCCATAAATAATATCACTAACATTGGAGAGAATCTCGTACCCACTGGACATCCCCATAATCACTCTAATTCATCCCCATATCTCTGCCATCTTTGAGATAACCTGGTATGCCAGTGGTTGGAGATGACCATCCAGCCACTGGCATAGTCCTGCATGCAATTCAGCTGAACACCACACAGAGAATTATTCCTGCATGCATATGAATAGATAACCCTGCAAAACATTACTTATGAATTTATCCATGCTGAAGAGCATTGCTCCTGCATGCATATCAGCTAGGCATTCCGCAGAGCATTACTTCTGTGTGCATATGAACTAACCACTGTGCAGAGCATTGCTCTTGCATGTATATCCGTTAAGCATTCCGCAGAGCATTACTTTACAGAGCCATACCATGTTATCTACGTCTCCTGTTTTCCCTTTTTCCATTTGCCAGGGTATTAAAGGGGTGCTCCCATCACAGATAATGGGGGCATATCGCTAGGTGGCCGTTCATGCGCAGTGCGCTCCCATTAACTTCTATGCGGAGAACACTTGGTGGTAGCTAGAGATGAGCGAATTTCTCAAAAATTCGATCGGTTCGCCGAATTTTCCGAAAAATTAGATTCGAATTAATTTGTGGCAAATCGCATTGAAAACCAGCTATTTCCTGACTGCAGATAGCCTGTATAGTGGTGTAGAACACTGTGCCTTGCAGCAACATGCATAGTGAGTCTGCTGTGGTGATGAAACAATACTGTCAATCAGTATGACACACAGATGACAGGTGTCGCTCTTAGAATAACTGCACACTTCACTTATTTGGGCAGTTACGGGGCCAAAACTGACTAAATAACTCTAGTGTGAACTGAACCTTACAGGTCGATATTAGCGTCAGGTATAAAGAACCATGCAGAGACCCAAGATCCTACTATAGCATAAAAGAGCGCACTTCTTTTACACCGTCATCAGCTGATTCCACATAGATGTCTACAGAACCTGTTCTATTAAACGCTCATACAAGTAGAGCACCCCTGACAGAGTGGAGAGGGTGTCAGCAGTAAGTTTATGTTGACGTCACTGATTATTTTGCCCTTCCTCTGATCCGTCAGAACAATAACCCCCCAAAAAATGGATCCTGTCTGTTGATCATCAGCCTTCACTCGGTCAGCATTTGGTCAGTAATCCATCAGTATTGCTAATGGAAAAAAAAACAGGAGTGGATCCAAAACAGAGATAATACGTGAATGGAATATTTGCATTTTTTCTGTGTTTTGAACACACTTTTGTTTTTGGCTACCAAATCATAAGCCAATTCTGATGGGACCATACAGGCTTTACAGCTGCTACACAGACAGGATCTGTTGTGTGTCTCATTTTTCCTTCCTTCTGACAGATCAGAAGGGTCAAATAAATGATTATGTCAACCTGGCCAAAAAGGCAAAATATTGGCACAGTCATGAAGTGGGGAGGGGGGGAACAGTATGAGAAATCCACAGAGTGGCCCAATGACAATCCACAGAGTGGCAAGGTGACATAGTGTGGAGGTGGCAGCAGCATCAGGAGACCACAGAGTGGCAAGGTGACATAGTGTGGAGGTAGCAGCAGCATCAGGAGACCACAGAGTGGCACAATGACAGAGTGTGGAGGTGGCAGCAGCAGCATAAGGAGGCCACAGAGTGGCAAGGTGACAGTGTTGAGGTGGCGGAAGCATCAGGAGACCACAGAGTGGCAAGGTGACCTAGGGTAGAGTTGGCAGTAGCATCAGGAAACCAGAAATTGGCAAGGTGACATAGTGTGGAGTTGGTAGCAGCATCAGGAGACCACAGAATGGCAAGGTGACAGTGTGGAGGTAGCAGCAGCATCAGGAGACCACAGAGTGGAACAATGACATAGTGTGGAGGTGGCAGCAGCAGCATGAGGAGGCCACAGAGTGGCAAGGTGACATAGTGTTGAGATAGCAGCAACATCAGGAGACCACAGACTGGCAAGATGACAGTGTGGAGGTAGCAGCAGCATCAGGTGGGCCACAGAGTGACAAGGTGACATAGTGTGAAGGTTGCAGCAGCATCAGGAGACCACAGAGTGGCAAGGTGACATAGTGTGGAGGTGGCAGCAGCATGAGGAGGTCACAGAGTGGCAAGGTGACAGTGTGGAGGTAGCAGCAGCATCAGGAGACCACAGAGTGACAAGGTGACACAGTGTGGAGGTGGCAGCAGCATCAGGAAACCACAGAGTGGCAAGGTGATGTAGTGTGGAGGTTGCAGCAGCATTAGAAATCCACAGAGTGGCCCAATGACATATTGTGGAGGTGGCAGCAGCATCAGGAGACCACAGAGTGGCAAGGTGACATAGTGTTGAGGTAGCAGAAACATCAGGAGAACACAAACTGGCAAGATGACATAGTGTGGAGGTGGCAGCAGCATCAGGAGACCACAGAGTGGCAAGGTGACATAGTGTGGAGGTAGCAGCAGCATCAGGAGACCACAGAGTGGCACAATGACAGAGTGTGGAGGTGGCATCAGAACCATGAGGAGGCCACATAGTTGCAAGGTGACATAGTGTTGAGGTAGCAGCAACATCTGGAGACCACAGAGTGGCAAGTTAACATAGTGTGGAGGTGGCAGCAGCAGCATGAGGAGGCCACATAGTGGCAAGGAGCCTCAGGAGACCACAGAGTGGCAAGGTGACATAGTGTGGAGGTGGCAGCAGCATCAGGAGACCACAGAGTGGCAAGGTGACATAGTGTGGAGGTGGCAGCAGCATCAGAAGACCAAAGAGTGGTAAGGTGACATAGTGTGGAGGTGGCAGCAGCATCAGGAGACCACATAGTGGCAAGGTGACATAGTGTAGAGGCGGCAGCAGCATCAGGAGACCACAGAGTGACCTGGTGACAGAGTGGTGGGTGGGTGGCGCTAACAGTACTTGCTGACCACGGTGGGTGGAAGAAGGAGCACTTGGCATCAGATGTGTGGTATCAGGCGGGTGACAGCATCAGAATAGTAGCTGAGGCAGGTAGCCAGAAGAAACCAGTCTCTTTTGTCAAGGTTTGGGTGAGGCAGCATGGATGATCTAATCTGATGCATCAGTCATTGGTGGGTGGAAATCCTGGCTGATCCACGCCTGATTCATCTTGACAAAGGTCAGTCTCTCCACATTTTGGGTGGACAGGCGAGTTCTCCTTGGGGTAACCATGGCCCCCGCCGCACTAAACACCCGCTCTGATGCCACACTACTGGCTGGGCAGGACAGCTTTTCCAGGGCAAACTCGGCCAGTTGCCGCCACAAATCCAGTTTGGCTGCCCAGTAGTCCAACGGATCTTCAAAAAAGGCTGGCAGGGTGCACTCCAAGTATGCCATTACCTGCTGGTTCAGGTTCTGCTCTATGTGTAGCTATTGGTGAATAGTTTCTTCACTATACGGGTGAAGAAAGCTGCTCATCAGTGACTCTAGACTGAGGCTGCTGCTGATGGAGCTGGTACTGCTCCTGCCACCTTCCACTCCTCAGCAGCCATGGCAGTGGAAAGTGAGTGCAGAGGGCCCCTCTGGTCATCCCTGCGAGAGGATGGACGATGGCGTAGATAGGCAGCGGCTAACTGACTACATAGGATGTGTAATGCAAGGCACCAACAAACAGACCAGTGATGAAAGCAAAAAGGTGTTTATTCACCAGAAACATAAACGTCCAGGACACTTGCTGGTAACAAGGAATAATAAGAAAAACCAGGCAAGGAGATTCCAGGAATAGTCCCAACCTGTGCTGAATGATGCTGTGCACTTGGCAGTCGAGTCACTCCAGGTCTTGGGTCCGTTGCAAAGGACAAAGTTCCTGGCAGTCTTCAGTCACTAGCAGTTGTGACCTACACCTGGTTGAGGGAAAATAACAGTGGGCACTGATCACCCTGAGAGACCTCCTTTTAAATGCCTGCTGACCAATCCCAGGGTGCCAAGTGTCCACTACCATAGGTGAACAAATTGCCCTGCACCTGAGTACATGGCCTAAGGCAATCACAAGTTGATTAACCCATGGCTGGCTCCCTAATCCACTTTGCTCTTGTGAGTCAGTATATTATGCGCCACTGGTCGACGAAGCGCATAAGAAGCGCGTACTCGCGACCGTGTATCCCTTTGCGAACCTGCCCTCGTGCGTACGCACGGACGCATGATTGACTCAGCGCGAGTATGCGAGCGCGTGGACCCAGATGCGGAAACGGAAGTCGCAGGAGACACCGGAGACAACCCTGGCCGCGGCGTCTTGTCACTCGCCTGGCCACTCTGTCCCCGGGACTCCGACGGTCCTCCCCTCCGATGTCCACGCGAACGCATCCCCGCACTGGTTCGCAAAGGGGTCAGCACTGGTGCATCAGAGACACGCATAACCTGTCCCGCAACTCCACGAGGACCCCTCTTGGTTCCCCTGGAGTGCAAAGCAGGTGAGGATCTTACAGGATGTCTCTGTAGTAGTTCAGTTTGTCCTCCATCTCAGTGGGTGTAAAACAAGCCCCCATTTTGGACCGGTAGCGAGGCCGAATGGTGACAATTCGACTGTCACTGCACAAGCAAGTGAGCATGCATCGGGCCATTTGCGCAAGTGACTCAGAGGGACTCCCTGCCTCCATCTCCACTGCATACTGCCACGGTGTGTCTGGGTCATCTGCCTCGTCTTCCTCATCTCCCTCTTGCTCCTCCGGCTGCTCCTCCTCTTCTGTCCCCTGTGTAGAAAAACCACCCATTTCGCTACCCATTGCTACCCATTGCAATGTTCTCCTCCTCCAGTTCAGCCCCCGCAGGGCTCATGTGGCCTTGAGATATAGGCGCCACATCTCCAGTCCCCTGACCCGCCAGATTTACCAGCATCTTTTCCAGGATATGAAGCAGTGGAATGACGTTGTTCATCCCGTAGTCCTGGCGACTGACAAATAAAGTGGCTCTCTCAAAGGGCACGAGCAATCGGTAGGTGTCACGCATGAGCTGCCACTAGCTAACATCGAAGTTACACAGGGGAGTACCTCTGTCCGTCTGTATCATCAAGAAATCGTTTATGGCCTTTCTTTGTTCGTACAGTTGGTCTAATATTTAGAGGGTGAAAATCCAACGGGTGGAAACATATCAGCCTATGTTGGGGGACGCAGTTCTGCCTCTGTAGCTCAAGGAGGGTGTGCTTGGTGGTGTACGAGTGGCTGAAGTGCATGCAAAGTTTTCTGGCCATTTTTAGGATGTCTTGCAGATGGGTGGAAGACTTCAGGAAATGCTTGACAACCAGATTGAACACGTGCGCCATGCTTGATGCAGCGCCGACACCATGTTCTTCCCGTTGTCAGTCACCATGGTTCCGATTTTGAGTTGTCGCTGAGAAAGCCAGGAGTCGATTTCTTGATGAAGGATGCAGAGAAGTTCCTCCCCTGTGTGACTCCATTCGCCCAGGCAAACTAGGTGCAGAACAACGTGACACCGCCGTGCCCTGCACATGTGGTATGCTGGTGGGGCACTATGAATTGTCCCTGCAGTGGAGGCTGAGGACAAGGTGAAGGATGAGAAGGCAGAGATGGACATTGTTACAGGACCAATGGCGTGAGAACATGGAGGCGGAAGTGGCGTCACCTGGCCAAGTTGCTGGTTTGGCTGGGCAGGAACCACATTTACCCAGTGGGCCATTAAAGAGATATATTTTCCTTGACCGTAGTTACAGCTCCACGCGTCGGTGCTGCCGTGCACTTTGGCAGGCACCGACAGGCTCAAGGACTGGCCCACCTTCTGTTCTACATATGTGTGCAGGGCTGGTACTGCCTTTTTGGCAAAGAAATGATGGCTTGGGACTTTCCACTTTGGCTCGGCACAAGCCATCAGTTCTCTGAAAGGTGCAGAGTCCACCACTTGGAAATGGAGGGACTGCAGTACCAGCAACCTGGCCAGAAGCATGTTTAGCTTCTGTGCCATTGGATGAGTTCACACATACTGTTGTCTCTTGGCAATCACTTCGGTGATTGATTGCTGACCAAACGACTGACTAGGAGGAGGAGGAGCATCAGGACCAGCAGATGATGGGAAGGACAGACAGTTTCCTTCGGCTGAGGTGCTGGAGCCTTGACTGTCTGAAATCGGGTGCGTGCCACTGGGTGATGCAGCGGTTGCTGCGGCAGGCTGGAACAATACATTGGAGCTACGGTTCTCCCAGGCCACTTTATAGTGACGCTGCATATGTTGACGCACGGCCATGGTACCAACATTGACACCCTTGCCACGCTTCACCTTCTGCCCGCAGATTCGACAAATGGCCATGTTAACTTCCCCCGGCGGCTTAACAAAAAACTGCCACACCGACGAGTAGGTGATTTTACCCCCAACACTCCGCACTGACTGACCGGCTACCGCCACTGCCTCCGTGAACCCCTGCACCACTACTTTCCGGGCCGGTGGGCTCCTGCGAAGCAGGTGGTCTACCCTGGGCACGTTTGTCTCCCGACCTCCCACTGCTGCCACACTGCTGACTCCCGGCCACGCTACCGACTTGCTAGCTCCACCACTGCCTCACGTGCAAGCTGCTACCCTCTTCTCTCGATGATGAAGCCCCTTAGTCACCTGGCTCCCAATTGCGATCGGCTACATCATCTTCGAGTACTATCTGCACGTCACTGATGTCCTCCTCAACAGTCTCTGAGCCAGGAGCCTTACCGCTCGCAACACCAGCTCCCAGGACAGTCTCCTCATCACTATTTGCCCGCCTACTGGAGGAAGCGGATGTGTCCTCCGGATCTTGGCTGGGCAGTAGCTGCCGACTGATCTCTAGTAGCTCGTCCTCGCTGTATAGTGGAACTGAACCCACAGCATATGGTACTTCTCTGGCTTAGGGAACAGAAAAGGACAGAGGCAGGTTGAGGACAGGTGAGGGCACAGGGCTTGCTCCCGGGCCATGCCAACTAAGGGTTGTGTCTGACAAACCCACCTACTCTTGGCAGGGGGTGTCTGATGCCGAAGATCCAGTTTAACCATTCAAGAACCGCTGGGTTGCTGGTCATGACACGACCGCTAGCTGCCACTAGGAGCTCAGGCCTCTTGAAGTGACCCCTGCTGCCACGCCCCTTTACTCTGCTATGACCTGTGCCTGCGCCAGAAACATTTAGGCCTCTGCCCCTTCCCTGTGCAGGGCCTGTCACTTCTCTGTTTGACATACTTTTAGATCAAATAAGTAAATAAAAAATAAATTAATACATGCCAAAAAGGGCTTTAATTTTCTTACTTCACCACACAACAGCTAATAAGCCCCTTTTCTCCCCACTAATACACTTAAAAAAAAAGGCTTTAGAACATATAACTGCGGCCGTGAACGGCAAACAAATATTTTTTTTTTGCCATTAATACATGCCAAAAAGGGCTGTAATTTTCTCACTTCACAACACAACGGCTAATAAGCCCCTTTTGTTGCCCCCACTAAAACATGCGAAAAAAAGGCTTTAGAACATAAAACTGCGGCTGTGAACGGCAAATAATACTTTTTTTTTGCCACTAATACACGGTAAAAAAGGGCTTTAATTTTCCCACTTCACCACACAACGGCAAATAAGCAAGCAAGTGCGGATGCAATGCGATTTTCACGCATCCCCATTCATTTCTATGGGGCCTGTGTTGCATGAAAAATGCTGAATATAGAACATGCTGGGATTTTCACACAACGCACAAGTGATGCGTGAAAATCACAGCTCATATGAACAGCTCCATTCAAGTGAATGGGTCCGAATTCAGTGCCGGTGCAATGCGTTCACCTCACGCATTGCACCCGCGCGGAATTCTCGCCCGTGTGAAAGGAGCCTAAGACTGTTCTATTGATGGCAGAACATTCCGTTCTGCAAAATGTGGAACGTACACAGCCCGTATCCAGCCACGTGCATGAGCCCTAACGGTGGTTGTCCATCAAAAACGTATAAGTGAAATTAATGAAGTTTTTCTATATGTTTCCAGACTAAATAAAGTATGGAGGATTTTATCTGAGTCCTGAATTAATTTCTGTTTTCCATATATCAGCTGGGAAGCAGCCCAGTGTTCGTGCACTAACATAGTAGATGGAAGTGAGCTGATTCAATTTGTATCTGTGTTAGGCCTGGTGTGAAGGCGTTCTGTGCATTGGGGACCGCAACTTGCTGTCCCCAATGCACGGGCAACGTCCGTGCAGCGGCCAGGACGGATCGAGACCCATTCAACTTAGGCTACTTTCACACTGGTGTTTTGAATTCCGTTTATGAGATCCGTTTCAGGGCCCTCACAAACGGTTTAAAAAGGATCAGTTCAGCCCCAATGCATTCTAAATGGAGAAGGATCCGTTCAGAATGCATCAGTTTGGCTCCGTTCCGCTTGCAGCATTTTGGTGTCCGCCTGGCGTTGCGGAGCCAAACGGATCCGTCCTGACTTACAATGTAAGTCAATGGGGACGGATCCGTTTTCACTGACACAATATGGTGCAATTGAAAACGGCACTACGTTTTGACTTAAACCTGAGTGAAAAATTAACCGCCTCCATTTGCTCGCGACAGGCCGGCCGCCATCTTGCTTGAAGATCTCGGCCGAAATACTGTGCGGCGGCAGATTACGTCATCACGCCGGCCGTCGCGAGCAAATGGAGGAGGTAATTTAGATTTTTATTTTTTTTTATACTATTATACAAGGAAATTCGGCTTCTAGGCGAATCGAATTTATCCTGAAATTCGGATCGAATTCCACTTCTTGGGATTTAATTTACTCATCTCTAATAGTGATGTGTCAGAATTTTTCATTGGTGTGGTGCTGAGACCCCCAACTATCATTAAAACATGAGTAGAATCACTTTCTCTCTGGGCTCACATTTTTTTAGCCTGTATTCAGTGGCTCTGTGATTCTGCCACTTTGCTTCAGTGATCAATGGGGGTTTTAGCGCCCAGACCCTACCAATCTAAACTTCTGACATGTCAAAAATGACACTGACAGTAACACTTTAATGTTTAATGAGCTGTTTACTTTCCATTTATCCATATGCAGGGCCGTATTTCCAATTAGGAACCTGAAGGCACCAGGAAGTTGGGGGCAGCCGCAAGTCCCCCTCCTGAAGTTAACTGTATCCCCTTCCTCAGCATGGCGATGCTGTTGAATACTGCGGCAGAGCAAGGAAGTCGATGGTTCCCTGCCCCGCCATTCACTTTCATAGGTCTCAGGCTTGCAGGTAGGCCTGAGACCTATGAGGCTGAAATTCCTGGCACAGGAAGGCTTTATGACGGGACATAGTGCTGTCAACATGACTAGTGGCCTATGTCTCAGCTTCCAAGACCGTAGACCGGAAGAGACATGTGGCCCGCATCTCAGATGCCGGAGAATGGGACTCTCAGTAATTTTTTTTTCTTTGTTGGCTACTTGGGGACATTACTGGGGAAGAACTGGGAGGTGGGACTATTCGAGACATTACTGCTGGGGCCATTGCTACTGGGGTAGCACTGACTGTGGGAGACATTACTACTGGTGGGGCACTGGAGACATCATGCAACTACTGGAGGAGCACTGTGTGGAGACATTACTACTGGGGGGACATTACTGGAGGGGCACTGTGGGGGACAATATTACTGGGGGGCACTGTTCGGGACATTACTAATGGGGGCACTGGGGGGATATTACTATTGGGGGGCACTGGGAAACATTACAGGAGAACACTTGGAGACATAGCTACTAGAGGGGTACTGTGAGGGACATTACTACTGGGGGGACATTACTTCTAGAGGGGCACTGTATGTGGGGGGCATTACTGCTAGGGAAACACTGTGGAGGACATTACTACATGGGGACACTATGCGGGAGCACTAAATGGGCCATTACTGGGGCACTATAGGAGAACATTTAATACTGAGGACAGTATAAGGGGCCTTACTGGAGACATCGGGGACATTCTAAAACTGGGACACTATTGGGCGGATCTTTTGCACTCAGAGTATTACTACTGGGGGCACTATAGGGAGCATTATAAATACTTGGGGCACTATAGTGGCATTTTTACTAGGGGGTACAATAGGGGACATTATTGCTGAAGGCACTGTAGGGGCATTTCAATTACTAGTTGGATATTAGGGGACATTATTTCTGGGGACACTATACAGGCATTATTACTGGGAGCACAATGGGGGGTTTTATCATTACTGGAGGCATTTTAGGGGACATAATTATTTTCTGAGGTACAGTAGTTTACGGGGCATTATTATTGATGGAGGCACTATAGGGGCATTATTACCACTGGGGCACTATATAGGCATTATTATTAATGGAGACATGTTAGGGGGCATTATTACTACTGAAGTCATTTTTTTTTAGTAGTATAGTATTTGAGGAGCATTGTGGACATGGTATTGGGGGTGGCAACAGAATGACATAAAATTTTACAGCACAATATACTGACCCAGAACCATAAAATACCAAAGTGTGGAACAATATACTGCCCCTCTATGGTACTGCTGGTGTTAGCATCACCTACTTGAGTTGACCCCGACTACTCATGTTGGTCAATTTGGGCCCTGGTAGGAAGTATTCAGACTTGGTGCCTAGGGTGGCACCAGCTATAAATGCAGTCCTGTCCATATGTTAGACAGACCTACAATCTAACTTTTAGGTCTCCTGCACATGAACGTATTTGTTCCGTTCCGTGCGTTCCGTGCATTGGGGACCGCAATTTGCGGTCCCCAATGCACGGGCAACCTCCGTTGCCGCCGGGACGGATCCAGACCCATTCAACTTGAATAGGTCGGCATCCGTCCGTTCCGCAAAAAGATAGAACTTGCTCTATCTTTTTGAGGAACGGAAGTACTGAACGGAACCCCACGGAAGCATTCCGTAGTGCTTCTGTAGTGTTCCGTTCCGCATCTCAATCAATTCAAACATATTCAAGTCAATGGGTCCGCATCCGCGATGCGGAATGCACACAGAACGGTGCCCGTGTATTGCGGATCCGCATATGCGGTCCGCAATACGGCAAAGGGACACCTACGGTAGTGTGCAAGAGGTCAAGTACTTTTCTAAAACTCTTGCAAAAACTCCTCTAAGGGTACATACACACTGTGAGGATTTGTATGGAGAAAAACACTTAAACCGCACAAAAAACCTAACATAAGGCCACCTGCACATAGTACAGATTATGTGAAGTTTTTCCGTGTGGATTCTCATGCGGAAAAACTGCAGCAAAATGTATGAAATTAGAGAATTTTATTACAGTACTCTTTGCATGTTTCTTCTGTGCAGAAATATTTTAGTAAACCGCCATCTGCGTGCAGGTAGCCTGAATCTGCACTATTTATTAAAGTTTTGATGCCATTTTCATGCATTTTTTTGTTGTGCATTTTCTGTTTATGTTAACAACTAGATTCAAGCCTATGAGGAAAACCACTCTACAGAAGTTGCAGAATTGCGCAAACAACTGATATGCTGCAAATTTTTAAATCCACACAACAGGTCATTTTCTGCACAGGCTACATGCACACGACCGTTGTTTTGGTCTGCATCCGAGCCGCAGATTTTGCGGCTTGGATGTGGACCTATTCACTTAAATGGAGCCGAAAAAGATGCGGACAGCACTCTGTGTGCTGTCCGAATCCATTTCTCCGTTCCGTGGTCCGCAGAAAAAATATAACCTATCCTATTCTTGTCAGTTTTGCGGACAAGAATAGGCAGTTATATTAATGGCTGTCCGCGCTGTTCCGCAAATTGCGGAATGCACACGGAAGCCATCCGTGTTTTGTGGATCCGAAATTTTAAGACTGCAAAACACACAACGGTCGTGTGCATGTAGCCTTGTGCTGCAGTTTTTTCCTCACAAAAATCCTAAAATCTCCTGCAAATTACAAATCTGCCACCAAAAATAAGGCCTCTTGCACACCAACGTTGAGTGACCGTGACCATATTGTGGCCGTATGGGTCGGCAATCACAGAGATGCGGAACGGAAGCAAGGATCACAACCCCACGGAAGCACTATGGAGTGTTTCCGTGGTGTTTCTGTCCGGGGTCATGTATAAATACATCACATAATCCACCCCGTCTGATAAACACCATAAAATAAGATAACTGTTTTTAAAAAAAGCCATTTTTGTCACCTTACATCACAAAAAGTGCAACATCAAGTGATCAAAAAGGCATATGTCCCACAAAATTGTACCAATAAAACCGTCACCTCATCCCGCAAAAAATGAGCCCCTACATAAGAAAATCGCTCAGAAAATAATAAAAACTATAGCTCCCAGAACATGGAGACATTAAAACATAATTTTTTGTATTAAAAATTCTATTATTGTGTTAAAGTAAAATAAATAAAAAAAGTATACATATTATGTATCGCCGCATCCGTAACAACCAGTTCTATAAAAATATCATCATAGAAGGGCAACAAAAGGGGGAGAGGCGCTTATAGGGTGATATGTATAGTTAGGGAGCTGTTACTTACGATAATTAGGCTCACCTTCTGTGGTTGTGCAAACATAGGCAGAACCCTAGTGTTCATTTTTTGTCACCTTACATCACAAAAATTGCAACACCAAGCGATCAAAAATTCGTATTTTCCCCAAAATAGTACCAATCAAACCGTCACGTCATCCTGCAAAAAATTAGACCCTACCTAAGACAATCGGTCAAAAAATTATGACTCTCAGACACTCTGGAGACACTAAAAAATTATATTTTTTGCTTCAAAACTGCTATTATTGTGTTAAAGTGAAATAAATATTAGGTATTGCTGCGTCCATAATAACCTGATCTATAAAAATATCACACGACTTAACCCCTCAGGTGAACACCGTAAAAAAATAAAAACAATGCCAAAAATAACATTTTTGTCACGTAACAGAACATAAGTGCAACACCAAGCGATCAAAAAGGCGTATGCCAGCAAAATAGTACCAATCAAACCGCCACCTCATCCCACAAAAAAATTAGACCCGAAATAAGACAATCGGTCAAAAAATAAAACAGTTATGGATCTCAGACTATGGAGACACTAAAACATAATTTTTTGGGGTTTAAAAAATGCTATTGTGTAAAACTTAAATAAATAAAAAAAGTATACATATTATTGCCACGTCCTAACGACCTTCTGTATAAAAATGTCACATGACCTAACGCTGTAAAAATAAATGAATAAAAACTGTACAAAAACAACAAATTTTTTGGTCACCTTGCCCCATAAATTGTAATAATGAATGATCAAAAAATCATATGTACCCAAAAATGTTACCAATAAAAATGTCAACTCTTCCTGCAAAAAACTAGCCCATGCACAAGACGATTGGCAAAACAAAATAAAAAATATGGCTTTCGGAAAATGGAGACACAAAAACATAACTTTTTTTTCAAAATTGCTTTAATATGTAAAACTGAAACAAACAAAGTAGACATATTTGATATCATTGCGTTTGTAACAACCTGCTCTATAAAAATAGCACACGATCTACCCTGTCAGATGAATGTTGTAAAGAATGAAAAATATTATCCCCTAGTTTCCAAAATGGGGTCACTAATTGGGTGTTTCTACCTTAAGGGTGCATCAGGGGGGCTTTAAATGGGACATGGCATCTAAAAACTAGTTCAGCAAAATCTGCCTTCCAAAAACCATATGACGTTCCTTTTCTTCTGCGCCCTGCCATGTGCCCTTACATCAGTTTATGACCACATGTGGGGTGTTTATGTAATCAGGGTAATAAATATTACGTTTTGTTTGGCTGTTAACCCTCGATGTGTTAAAAGAAAAAAAAATTATTAAAATGGAAAATCTGCATCTCCATTTTCCTTTAATTCTTGTGGAACACCTAAAAGGTTAACAAAGTTTGTAAAATCAGTTTTGAGTAACTTTAGGGGTGTAGTTTCTACAATGGGGTCATTTATGTAAGCCCCACAAAGTGACTTCAGAACTGAACTGCTCCTTAAAAAAGTTGACTTTGAAAATTTTCTTAAAAAGTAGATATTTGGGGAATTTTAATTATCTGTCTTAGGCCTCTTGCACACGAACTTGTGCTGCCCGTGCCCTTGCTGCGGAGCACAAATTGTGGTCCGCAATGTACAGGCGCCGACCATGGGCCAGCCCCATACGGATCGCGACCCCATTCACTTGAATGGAGTCCGCGATCCGTCTGTTTCGCAAAAAGATAGGACAAGTTCTATCTTTTTGGGAATGGAAGCACGGAACGGAACACCACAGAAGCACTCCGTAGTGCTTCCGTTCTGTGGTTCCGTTCCTTTCCGCAATTGAATGGGTCCGCATCCGTAATGCGGAATGCACATGGCCGGTGTCCTGTGTATTGGGGACCCGCCGTATGCCGGTCGCAATACGGCCACGGGGGACACACGGTCATGTGCAAGAGGCCTTAAAAGCAGAGAGATTCAAATTTAGAAAACAGTGAATTTTTTCAAATTTTCGTTAACTTGTGGATTTCTTTTTTAAATAAAGGTAAAACATATTGACTCAAATTTACCATTAACATGAAGTACAATGTGTCACGAGAAAAAGATCTCTGAATGGCTTAGATAAGTAAAAGCGTTCCAAAGTTATTACCACATAAAGTGACACATGTCAGATTTGCAAAACTAGGCCTGGTCAGGAAGGGGGTAAATGGCCCGGTCTGGAAGTAGTTAATAAAAATCACTCCAGCCAGGGCTGGTTTTTCCACCAGGCGCACGAACTGCTGAAGGTGTGCCTAATTTATGATGAGGTGCATGCCTTGGCATAAATTAAGTGCATTTTCTGCAGCAAAGTCAGTGCAAAAGAGGTGTAAAAGACTAATGTGGAAAGCTGGTCTTTGTCAATGACCTCCTGCCAGGGCTGGCTCTATCATAAGGCAGCCCAAGCGACTGCTTGAGGGTGCAGAAAACAATTAACTTACCCCACTGAGCCTGTGTGCCGAGTAGCCCGGCCCTCACTGTCTCAGTCACAGAGCAAGCGGCACGCAGCTGACAGGCTGAGGCAGCAGCCGCAGCAACACAAAACACACAATCTCTCTCTCAGAGCTACGAGACCCTGGTGTATTTAAATCTCATTTAGCATGTCTTTCAGAAAAGTTTCTCCTGGGATTCGAACTCGCAACCTTTCACATCAAAGGCAAGGCACTTACCCACACAGCTATGAGAGCTGGGATAGCCAGTATAAAAAATAAAAAATAAAAATGTAAATATATATAAGACTTCTACTGTAGGTAACTTTGATACCTACTGTACATCCATACACATGACAGCTCCGCGGACACCCAGCTCTGCTACATCTATACACAGTACTGGGGAAGCTGTCATGTGTATGGATGTACACTAGGTATCAAAGTTATCTACAGTAGAAGTCTTATATATATAATTTTTTTTTAAGCAAGTGGCTATACAGCTCTCATAGCTGTGTGGGTAAGTGCTTTACCTCTGATACAGAAGGTCATGGGTTCAAATCTCAGCATAAACTTTTCTGAAAGACAGGCTAATTATCTTATTTAGCACTAATTAAAGAAATGGACATGAATCATGAGGAGCAGAAATCAGAAATGTGAAATGATGGGTGGGGGGGGGGGGGAAGAAATGGACATGAATCATGAGGGGAAGAAATGTGAAATGATGGGGGGCAAGAAATGGACATGAATCATGAGGGGCAGAAATATGAAATGATTGGGGGGGGGGCAAGAAATGGACATGAATCATGAGGGGCAGAAATGTGAAATGATGGGGGGGGCAAGAAATGGACATGAATCATGAGGGGCAGAAATGTGAAATGTGAAATGTGAAATGTGAAATGTGAAATGTGAAATGTGAAATGTGAAATGTGAAATGATGGGGGGGGGGGGGGGGGGGGGGGCAAGAAATGGACATGAACCATGAGGGGCAGAAATGTGAAATGATGGGGGGGGGCAAGAAATGGACATGAATCATGAGGGGCAGAAATGTGAAATGATGGGGGGAGGCAAGAAATGGACATAAATCATGAGGGGCAGAAATGTGAAATGATGGGGGGGGGGGCAAGAAATGGACATAAATCATGAGGGGCAGAAATGTGAAATGATGGGGGGGGGCAAGAAATGGACATGAATCATGAGGGGCAGAAATGTGAAATGTGAAATGTGAAATGTGAAATGTGAAATGTGAAATGTGAAATGATGGGGGGGGGGGGGGGGGGCAAGAAATGGACATGAATCATGAGGGGCAGAAATGTGAAATGATGGGGGGGGGCAAGAAATGGACATGAATCATGAGGGGCAGAAATGTGAAATGATGGGGGGAGGCAAGAAATGGACATAAATCATGAGGGGCAGAAATGTGAAATGATGGGGGGGGGGGCAAGAAATGGACATAAATCATGAGGGGCAGAAATGTGAAATGATGGGGGGGGGCAAGAAATGGACATGAATCATGAGGGGCAGAAATGTGAAATGATGGGGGGGGGGGCAAGAAATGGACATGAATCATGAGGGGCAGAAATGTGAAATGATGGGGGGGGGGGGGGGCAAGAAATGGACATGAACCATGAGGGGCAGAAATGTGAAATGATGGGGGGGGGCAAGAAATGGACATAAATCATGAGGGGCAGAAATGTGAAATGATGGGGGGGGGGGGCAAGAAATGGACATGAATCATGAGGGGCAGAAATGTGAAATGATGGGGGGAGGCAAGAAATGGACATGAATCATGAGGGGCAGAAATGTGAAATGATGGGGGGGGGGCAAGAAATGGACATAAATCATGAGGGGCAGAAATGTGAAATGATGGGGGGGGGGCAAGAAATGGACATGAATCATGAGGGGCAGAAATGTGAAATGATGGGGGGGGGGCAAGAAATGGACATGAATCATGAGGGGCAGAAATGTGAAATGATGGGGGGGGGGCAAGAAATGGACATAAATCATGAGGGGCAGAAATGTGAAATGATGGGGGGGGGCAAGAAATGGACATGAATCATGAGGGGCAGAAATGTGAAATGATGGGGGGAGGCAAGAAATGGACATGAATCATGAGGGGCAGAAATGTGAAATGATGGGGGGGGGGGCAAGAAATGGACATGAATCATGAGGGGCAGAAATGTGAAATTATGGGGGGGGGGGCAAGAAATGGACACGAATCATGAGGGGCAGAAATGTGAAATGATGGGGGGAGGCAAGAAATGGACACGAATCATGAGGGGCAGAAATGTGAAATGATGGGGGGGGGGCAAGAAATGGACATGAATCATGAGGGGCAGAAATGTGAAATGATGGGGGGAGGCAAGAAATGGACACGAATCATGAGGGGCATAAATGTGAAATGATGGGGGGGGGCAAGAAATGGACATGAATCATGAGGGGCAGAAATGTGAAATGATGGGGGGGGGCAAGAAATGGACATGAATCATGAGGGGCAGAAATGTGAAATGATGGGGGGGCAAGAAATGGACATGAATCATGAGGGGCAGAAATGTGAAATGATGTGGGGGGGGGGCAAGAAATGGACATGAATCATGAGGGGCTGAAATGTGGATTCGCTTGTGTTGACAAAAATCCTTGCACCGGCCCTGCCTCCTGCTATATAATCTCAAATACATTTCTGCAAAAAATAAGCTGTGTATGAACATACTGGGGCACATTTATTACAGTGTTTGCACCTGTCTTTGGTTGAAAAAATGCTGTATTAGACAGTCTAATTTTTTAGGCACATTTACTACTGAAAGTGCGCCTGTTTTGGAGGCATTTGCTACCTGTTCAACAATTTCGAAGTTTTATACTAATTCTGCAGTTGTCTAATTTTGAAATGTATGCAAAAACAGTGCTATTTTTACTCAACTCCAGGACTGACTTATTTTTATATGTCAGTTTTGAGTGGTGAAGTGCAACTATTTTTGCATTAAAAGTCGCGGTTTGAGGTAGATGTGCAATTTTTCACTGCACATTTGCGCCTTTTTTCATGCACATACTAATTAGCCTAGTCTAATTGAAGTTAAACCACCAGAGACCTGACTAAGGGCTCATGTACACAACCATATTCATTTTTGTGGTTCGCAAATCGCTGATCCACAAAACACTTTTTTTTCCTGCAGAAATGTCCTATCCTTGTCCACAAAACAGCCAAGAATAGGACATGTTCTATTTTCGAGATGAATGGGTCCACATCTGATCCACAAAACATACGAGTTGGAAGCAGGCCAAAACTACAGCCGTGTGCATGAACCCTAAGGCCTCTTCTACACGACCGTATGGTTTTGCGGTCCGTTTTAAACGGATACGTTTTTCTGTTTTTTTGTTTCAGTAGTATTTCCGTTTCCATTCCATTCTGCCATTCCGTTTTTCCGTTTGGTTTCCGTTTGTGATCAGGTTTTGCTGATCGCAAACGGAAACGGAAGTATACAATAATGTTTAAACAGTAAGTACATAAAAAAATTGGGCTGGGCATTAAATTTTCAATAGATGCGGAACCATTGACTTGAATGGAGCCATGGAACGTGATTGGCGGGCAATAATGACATGTTCTATCTTTGAACGGAATGGAAATACGGAAACGGAATGCATACGGAGTACCTTCCATTGTTTTTGCGGACCCATTGAAGTGAATGGTTCTGCATACGGACCGCAAATGAAACGCAAAAAAACTGAACGGAAATGGAAAAATAATACGGTCGTGTGCAAGAGGCCTAATACAAAGACACCTTGTTTCATTCATCAACTGCTTTTAATGGCGAATCCACTACTCCAGTCTAACTGCAGTCTAAAAAACAGACGAGCTTGATAAATGTGTCGAAGAAGGTGCAAATGCCTCCAAAACAGGCACACTTTCAGTAGTAAATGCGCCAAAGAAAGATTAGGCTGTCTAAAACAGCATTTTTTCAACCATAAAGAGGCGCAAACACTATAATAAATGTCCTCCAATATTCACAGAAAAATATTATACACGTAAAATGTAAATACATTAATACAAATGGAAATACAGAGCACAGTCACCGTCTGTTTCTCAGCTATTGATATTTATACCTAAATCATTATATTCTCTAAATGCAATATTTTTATTCTATATTATCATCAATAATGATAATAATAATAATAACAACAATAATAATCATAAACCTCAGTGTTACACTAAACAAAAACCAAACAATTTACCTGCTGAGGAAGCTTCCTTGAATAAGCTGGCTATCAATATGTAAAATATAATGTATGCATGCCATCTACTTCTGACATGTATAGCATGGCCAACCATTCATAACCACTTCCCCTAGAAGCAGAGCATGGCAGCAATGATTGCATGTGTACAGCTTCTAATTTGGGGAAGGATGTGCTGACAAGTAGCTTAAATGAATGTGGTAACACGATTTACCAACAACCACCTACTGACTCTCCAGAACAAAAAGCATAAGAGAAGCTGCACCTTCAAAAGAGGAAAACATTGCACTAAAGTTTTTTACTGGTCTGCTAATTCATATATGAAATCATATCTGCAGCAATAAGATGTACAATCCTATGCTATTTATGTTATATTCACACATGACAGATTTATTGCAGAACATTTTGGGAGTAAAATCAGTTCCATACATTTGAATGAGCTTGTACTGTGTGCTACATGAACTATACTGCCCTCTACCTGAACATCATGGATTGCACTGCTATCTACTTGTACTACATGATGAAAGAAGGAATGAGGCTCCTCAGTGGTTGATACCTTTTAATGGCTAACTGAAAAGATGATTACAAAACTGCAAGCTTTCAAGGCTACTTGGGCCTCTTCATCAGGCATCTCATAAGCAGTGATGCATGGCAGGGGCAATATTCGAATTCGCGATATTTCACAAATATTTGGGCGAATAGTTATCATATATTCGCGAATTCTAGAATTCGTGATCTCCAGTCATTATTTTCTTGATTGCGAAACTCGGCAATCGGAAAATTTGCGATAGAAATTCTCCATAAATGCAATGAAGCCAAGAGATCTGAGAGCCACATTTGTTAAGGCCTCTTTCACACGGGCATCCCTGATTTGCTCCCGATGCGTCGCGGAGAAACCGCGCGAGTGTGCACGTAATTTCAGACCCCCTAAAACATTATGGGTGAGGGCCAGCTGCTGAGATGAACCTCTAAAACATTAGGAGCGAGGGCAGCCTAATAAGCATGTTGATATGATGGAGGAGGAGGACGAGAAAAGGATGATTGAACCATATACCCTTTCTAGTGGTGGAAGCGGTGCATGGGAATACAGTGTATTCAACATACAATAAAAGCCACATTTAGAGTGCCTTTAACCACTTCAACCCCCCTAGCGGAAACACCCTTAATGACCAGACCACTTTTTACACTTCTGACCTACACTACTTTCACCGTTTATTGCTCGGTCATGCAACTTACCACCCAAATGAATTTTACCTCCTTTTCTTCTCACTAATAGAGCTTTCATTTGGTGGTATTTCATTGCTGCTGACATTTTTACTTTTTTTGTTATTAATCGAAATTTAACGATTTTTTTGCAAAAAAATGACATTTTTCACTTTCAGTTGTAAAATTTTGCAAAAAAAACGACATCCATATATACATTTTTCGCTAAATTTATTGTTCTACATGTCTTTGATAAAAAAAAATGTTTGGGTAAAAAAAAAAATGGTTTGGGTAAAAGTTAGAGCGTTTACAAACTATGGTACAAAAATGTGAATTTCCGCTTTTTGAAACAGCTCTGACTTTCTGAGCACCTGTCATGTTTCCTGAGGTTCTACAATGCCCAGACAGTACAAACACCCCACAAATGACCCCATTTCGGAAAGTAGACACCCTAAGGTATTCACTGATGGGCATAGTGAGTTGGACATTTACCAGCAATAGTGGCCTTGTTAAAAACACATCTTACAGCTGAAAAAGTGACTGCGCTCGGCGGAAGGAGATGGGCCTCTCACGAATATTACTCTTGCTACTCCACATATTCCCGTGGAATTAGCGTCTATGTTCATAGACAGGTGGATTATGACCCAATAGAACAGCTAATTGATCAAGAGGGCCGGTATATTTTTCTTCATTGTGATTGGCAGGGGCAGAGGAGAATTATTGCCTTTATATTCATTCCACCCCCTTTTACAACAACTGTGTTATGTAAACTGTTGGATTATATTTCAGCACGAGAGGAGTGCCCGGTGCTGGTGGTGGGCGACTTCAACTCGGTCATGGACATTAAAATAGATAGGATATCTACCATAACCAATTATGAACCAAATCCTGGTTCAAGCACTCTACTATTCAGAATGTGTAAAGAAATGGCATTGGTTGATATATGGCGATCTCTCTATGGAAATAAGCAAGTATTCTCTTGCTTTAGTAAGACATACAGGGAGTGCAGAATTATTATTTTTGAGGATTAATTTTATTATTGAACAACAACCATGTTCTCAATGAACCCAAAAAACTCATTAATATCAAAGCTGAATATTTTTGGAAGTAGTTTTTAGTTTGTTTTTAGTTTTAGCTATTTTAGGGGGATATCTGTGTGTGCAGGTGACTATTACTGTGCATAATTATTAGGCAACTTAACAAAAAACAAATATATACCCATTTCAATTATTTATTTTTACCAGTGAAACCAATATAACATCTCAACATTCACAAATATACATTTCTGACATTCAAAAACAAAACAAAAACAAATCAGTGACCAATATAGCCACCTTTCTTTGCAAGCACACTCAAAAGCCTGCCATCCATGGATTCTGTCAGTGTTTTGATCTGTTCACCATCAACATTGCGTGCAGCAGCAACCACAGCCTCCCAGACACTGTTCAGAGAGGTGTACTGTTTTCCCTCCTTGTAAATCTCACATTTGATGATGGACCACAGGTTCTCAATGGGGTTCAGATCAGGTGAACAAGGAGGCCATGTCATTAGATTTTTTTCTTTTATACCCTTTCTTGCCAGCCACGCTGTGGAGTACTTGGACGCGTGTGATGGAGCATTGTCCTTCATGAAAATCATGTTTTTCTTGAAGGATGCAGACTTCTTCCTGTACCACTGCTTGAAGAAGGTGTCTTCCAGAAACTGGCAGTAGGACTGGGAGTTGAGCTTGACTTCATCCTCAACCCGAAAAGGCCCCACAAGCTCATCTTTGATGATACCAGCCCAAACCAGTACTCCACCTCCACCTTGCTGGCGTCTGAGTCGGACTGGAGCTCTCTGCCCTTTACCAATCCAGCCACGGGCCCATCCATCTGGCCCATCAAGACTCACTCTCATTTCATCAGTCCATAAAACCTTTGAAAAATCAGTCTTGAGATATTTCTTGGCCCAGTCTTGACGTTTCAGCTTGTGTGTCTTGTTCAGTGGTGGTCGTCTTTCAGCCTTTCTTACCTTGGCCATGTCTCTGAGTATTGCACACCTTGTGCTTTTGGGCACTCCAGTGATGTTGCAGCTCTGAAATATGGCCAAACTGGTGGCAAGTGGCATCTTGGCAGCTGCACGCTTGACTTTTCTCAGTTCATGGGCAGTTATTTTGCGCCTTGGTTTTTCCACACGCTTCTTGCGACCCTGTTGACTATTTTGAATGAAACGCTTGATTGTTCGATGATCACGCTTCAGAAGCTTTGCAATTTTAAGAGTGCTGCATCCCTCTGCAAGATATCTCACTATTTTTGACTTTTCTGAGCCTGTCAAGTCCTTCTTTTGACCCATTTTGCCAAAGGAAAGGAAGTTGCCTAATAATTATGCATACCTAATATAGGGTGTTGATGTCATTAGACCACACCCCTTCTCATTACAGAGATGCACATCACCTAATATGCTTAATTGGTAGTAGGCTTTCGAGCCTATACAGCTTGGAGTAAGACAACATGCATAAAGAGGATGATGTGGTCAAAATACTCATTTGCCTAATAATTCTGCACGCAGTGTATAGGTCCATGTCGTGAGTTGATCTGGCCCTCGCCAGCCCCGGGCTCATTAACAGGGTTAAAAAAATGAATTATGAACGTCACGGTGTCTCTGACCATTGCCCGGTTATGGTAACATTGGATAGCCATAATAAGTTAAACAAAATAGAATTTTTAAACTCAACCCCCATTGGATGACATTAATAAGGGATGTGGATAAGATTAACGAAGAAATAAAGTTCTTTTGGAGTGATAACGTTAATTCAACACACATTCACATGGTTTGGGACTCGCTGAAGGCATACCTCCGGGGTATATATTCACACCAAATTAGGAAACAGAAAAACGTCTTCGCCCAAAGTCAAAAAGAACTAGAAGGTACGCTCGATCAGATAATGAACGAGATTACCCATGTAAACATCCTAGAAAAACAACTCCAATTAAAAAAAGTGCAAGATGAATATAAACAATATCTATATAAAAAAGCACAGAATAAAATGTTTTTTTTCGGGGTTGAGAACCTTCAGCGAGTCCGGCAAACCAAGTAGACTGTTATCCATAATAGTAAAAAATCTAAGGGGAAGCAACAACATTATGGGAATTAGGACAGAGGCAGGAAACATTTTACGAGACCCTGATGATATCCTAAGGGAATTTACCCAATATTTCTCGATGCTATACCAAGCCGGGTCTAAAAATCAGGGAGGTAAAATAGATCAATACCTAGACAACATTAAGATTCCTGAATTTGACCAACAAGATATTGATTGGTTGAATAGACCTATCCAACTGACCGAGCTACAAACTACGTTGCAATCTATTAAGGGTAATACGTCCCCAGGGTTGGACGGCTTTCCATTTGAGGTATATCGAAAACATGAAGGAATCATCCTTCCCCAAATGTTGGAGGTATTAAACGAATCATGGATAATGGGCTCCCTACCCCCTTCATGGATGGAAGCAACTATCACATTAATCCCCAAAAAAGAGAAAGACCCGTTGTTAGTTACATCTTATCGTCCCATCTCTCTGTTGAACACAGATTATAAAATCCTTGCCAAACTGTTAGCCAACAGATTAAAATCAGTTATTAACAAAGTTGTTCATGCGGACCAAACCGGGTTTATCCCTAAAAGGAATATACAGGACAACATAAGGAGGGCCCTCTTGAACGTCCAGATGGGCGATGGGGAGGACTGCTCCATCCTGTCCCTGGACGCGGCTAAGGCCTTCGACAGGGTGGAGTGGCCCTTCCTCTGGAGAGTGATGTCACGGGTGAAAATAGGCGAATACTTCTCCAGATGGGTTCGCATTCTGTATCAAAACCCGGTATCCAGGGTCCGAGTCAATGGTGAATACTCTGTTCCTTTCCCCTTGACCAGGGGAACGCGTCAAGGATGCCCCCTCTCCCCCCTGCTCTTCTCTTTGTTTTTGGAGCCAATGGCATGTAAAATCAGAGCAGATGGGGAAATACCGGGTTTTGGGTGTCAGGGAGAAGTTGAAAAAATAAGTCTCTATGCGGACGATACGTTACTTTTTTTGGGGAGAGGGTACAAGAATTTGCCCAGGGTTATGGAAAGCTTGGACGAATTTGGATGCCTATCTGGATATGAGATAAATTGGGAAAAATCTAAATTTCTCCCATTAAGACGTCCGGTTCCGCCCGGTCATAATTTTCGGGTTAGCATACTGACCCCAGCAGACTCCTTAACATATCTGGGCATCCAGATTGGGACCAAACTGGAACACTACACGAAACTAAATATACTCCCAATAATAGATAAAGTTAAGGGGAAAATCAGAACATGGCTAAAACTTCCCCTGTCACAAATCAACCGCATAGCTCTTATAAAAATGACGTTATTACCAATGTTACTATATGTACTTAATGCTAGCCCAATAACGATAGAAGATAAGTTTTTTAATAATCTAGAGACCCTCTTTAATGAACTAATATGGGGGCGCAAACGAGTTAGAATTAAGATACAATATTTGTATAAAGAAGAGGGCGGAATCTCTGTCCCTTTTCTAAAAAAAAACAGGAAATAGACACCCTACTTACACAGGCAGACACCTATAGGTAGCAATTGCTATGTCAGTTTATGAGTATGTAACATAAAATATTCTAAAGCAGCACTTTAACTTTAAAATGGAACCCTATAATATACCCTAAGCACAAGCAGAGGGCGGTTTGTTTTAAAGTAAGGGGGTATGTAACACTCAGAGTGGTTTTACCATTCCTACACCCTTTCACTGTCTCTAATGGGCTAACATAAATGTCATCGTATGTATTTCTGTCCAGGTCCTCTACTTATTGCAATGCTATGATTGTTATGCAATTGTTATTACATGTAATATGCCTGGTTCACCAGCAGGTGGCAGTGTGTATGGCAGAGCCATACTTAGAATGGAATTCACCATTCCATTCTCCCTCCTCTGAGCAGAAGTGGCCCAGTCCTGCTTCCTTACAGTAGGGAGGGCCTCCATTAAATACAGGGAATGCAGGTACCAACATGCATGCCGAGCCCACTCCACACCTCTCCTGGTGCCAAATGGCCACTAACGAATGCAATGAGAGTCCACCCTATACCTCTCCTGGTGCCATATGGCTTCCAGTGAGCGAGAAAGAGCAGGCTAAGCTTTATACTCACACTAATTAAAATCAGCCTATGGGGCAAACAGGCTGGTCAGGGGTGCACGACTAAAGTGTCAGCCACACCTCCTGTACAAACTTCAAAGAAAAAAAAAAAAGGGGGTCAGTCAGCACATCCCAATGCGCAGGTGCACGTTGCTGTGGCTGAAAACACAAAGTAAAAAATGCAATGCAACAGCTCTCTGCAAACCAAATAAAGTACAAACAAGTATTCTAATGCTAATGCTATGTTTATTATGTAAATTAGAGATGCTTGGCAAATACATTTTGTACAAAATTATTTGGGCCTGTCTGCTACACGTCAAGGCGATCTCCGTAAGACGGGAAACTAACACTAAATTCTACCTGTTATGTGCCATGGCGGCTACCAATTCAGGAAGTGTAGGTTCCACATGCATGCTGGGCTTATTTTTTGTCATCTTTGGTCTTACAGAGATCGCCTTGACATGTGGCAGACGGGCCCAAATAATTTTGTACAAAATGTATTTGCCAATCATCTCTAATTTACATAATAAGCACAGCATTTGCATTACAATACTTTTTTGTACTTTATTTGGTTTGCAGAGAGCTGTTGCATTGCATTTTTACTTTGTGTTTTCAGCCACAGCAACGTGCACCTGCGCCTTCGCATTGGGATGTGCTGACTGACTCCCCTTTTTTTTTTCTTTGCAGTTTATAAACATTTCTCCTCCCACATCCCCCTCTGTCCATACTCCCTAAATACTTATTGGTGGCCGTGTGTGTATCTTTATATATTTTTTTTGTATTAATACACTTACCTTCAAGTCCATATCGTGGATGGCTTGTTTTCTCAGGCCTTTTTAGATGGTTATAATAAATAGTACGTTTTAAGAGGTTCACTTATATTTAATTTTGACTTACTATAGGGTTCCCTCTAGCTATTCCAGTAAGAGAGGTGCCTAGAAAACAAGGAAGCTGGGTGGCCTGTCTCTGTGTCTAAAAATAATCTCAGCCACCCGATGCATCTAAAATAATAAACTTTTAAATAATCTACTCAGACTTTTACATGAATATAGGCTAGTTGAGATGCTGTACGCTGCATATCTATATTTAGTGCAGTCACTCTACTGTGCCATGTGCACTTGTGAAAAAGGTGGAGGACTAGGGGCCCATTAGGGGATTCACCTGTACCCCTGTGGGCCAGTCTGAGCCTGGCTGGGGGGATACAGAGTACACAGAAAATACACCTCCCACCAAGAACAGTTTGTCGCTGCCTCTGAGCAGCCTGGCACACATGAGCAAGTACATGCTGCAGTGCCTGCGCAATGACCGCCGAGTTGCCCTGATTTTTACCAGTGATGATTACTAGTTGGCCACCTGTGCTGTCACAAAGAGGGGGAGGGGATGGTGCACCACTGACTCCACCCATACCCCTGTCCCTGCCTACTTGCACTATCCGTCCTAGGTAACAGAGCACAACTGGGCGGCGTTCCCTAGCCTTGGTAAGTGCAGAGGGACAAACAAGACAGACAAACATAGAATGGTCAACAAGCCGAGTCAGAACCAGGAGATAACTACAATACTAGAGGATAAGCAAGGACGGGTCAAAAACAAGACAAAGTCAAAAACCAGGAGAAGCGAAGCAGACAGAAGGAGCAAACAAGGACAGAGACAATAAACCAGTCAGGAGTAAAAGCCATGGAATCACACTAAGGAACGCTGGATAGGACCTTATACACAGGCAACCTGTGGCCAGCAGGTTGCCTGTATATATAGTAGGGAAGGGGAGTGATGTGACGTGGCCAGTGCCACATGACCTATTCCCCAGCAAGAGGAGTCATGTGACATGGCCAGCGCTACATGACTCATTCTCCTGTAACCAGCCGAGTGCCAAGCTGAGCTCAGCTCAGAGCTCAGACTCCTTACAGTTACCATGAAAGTGGAGGACGCCGACAGCGCTAAGGAGATGAGTGCGGGTCCTCCCCGCCCTCCGTTGCTGTGGAGACGAGGACACAGCGCTCGTCCTCGTTCCGTACTAGCCACAGGGCGCCGGCGGTACTGAGGAGGGAGAACGTGAAGACGGCGCCTCGTGACAGTACCCATCCTTTTACGAGGGGCACCGGACCCAAAGTCACCAGAGACGGTTTGTCAGGATGATCATGATGAAACTTTTTAATCAACCTATTCACATGAATTCTATTAACTGGTACCCAGGACCTTTCCTCAGGTCCATAACCCTTCCAATGAACCAGGTATTGAATTGAGTTTCAAGCTCTCCTGACGTCAATGATTTTAGAAATGACAAATTCATTTTGATCATTAACCTGTACCGGGGGAAGGGCTGCCTGCGATGAAATTAAGGGGCGAAACATGTTTCTTAAGCATTGATTTGTGTAATAAATTGTGAATACGGATCAAATCTGGCAGCTTCAACCGAAAAGATACGGGATTAATAACATCGAGGATCTCATCTCATATGAACCAATAAAACGTGGTGCAAACTTCCTGGACGACACCTTTAGCGACAATTTTTTTGTGGACAGCCAAACCTTTTCTCCGACCTGAAAGTCCACCCCTCTGGAACGCTTCCTATTAGCCTTAATTCTCTGATCCTCCTGAGCTTTTTCCAAGTTCAGTTGAACCTGAGCCCAGACTGTGCACAGTTCTGACGTTACCCTATCCGCTTCAGGGTTAGGTGAAGGAACAGATGAACCAGAATGAAATTGAGGGTGGAAACCAAAATTGCAGAAAAACCGAGACACCCCAGTGGAAGAGTTCACACGGTTATTAATGGCAAACTCCGCCAAAGGGAGGAATTTTACCCATAACTGCTAGTTATCAGAGATGTAAGATCTTAGAAATTGTTCAACAGCCTGATTAAGCAGTTCGGTTTGTCCATTGGTCTCGGGATGAAAAGCTGACGAAAAGGACAGATATTTCACATCTCTGACAAAAAGTTCTCCAAAATTTGGAGACAAACTGGACACCCCTGTCAGACACAATTGTGTGGAGTCTTGGACTTGGCACATACCTTGCAAGCAGAGACATAAGACCTGACATCTCTAGATAACGTGGGCCACCAATAACACCTGGACACGAGTTCTCTGGTACCCTCAATACCGGGATACCCACAAAAAACAGAATAATGACACTCACCAAGCAGGAAATGCCCATAAACAAAAAACTTATCTGTAGGTGTCTGTGCCAGAGCTAGATGTTGCTCTGCCTCAATATGAGACTCAAGATCCGCAGATAATGCTGCCACAATGATGTTAGCTGGTAAGATGGGTTCAGGAGGAATGTCAGGGGGTTGAAATGCACAAAAGCTTTGAGACAAGGCATCAGCCTTCACATTCTTACTTCCTGGCCTAAAAGTAATAGAGAAGTTAAAACGCGTAAAGAAAAATGCCCATCTAGCTTGATGAAGATTCAGCCTTTTCGCAGACTCAAGAAACAATACATTTTTATGGTCAGTGACAACAGTGATACAATGTTTGCCCCCCTCTAAAAAAATTCTCCACTCCTGAAAAGCCCATTTGATGGCTAACAATTCCCGATTACCAATATCATAGTTCCTCTCAGTGGGAGAGAACTTCCATGCGAAAAACACACAAGGTCTTAAATTAGTGAGGTTAGAGGGTCCCTGGGAAAGAACAGCCGCCACCCCATCCTCAGAAGCATCCACCTCCACTATAAAAGGTTTCTCTTGATCCGGCGGAATCAAGACTGGGGCGTTCCTAAAAGATCTTTTAAGGGGTTCGAATGGTCACCAAAGGCCAGTTAACAAGATCCGTCCCCTTCTTAGTAAGGTAGGTTAAGGGTTTAGCAGTTACCGAATTTTTTTTTATAAACTAAGGTAATAATTAGAGTATCCTAAAAAGCACTGTAAGGCTGGGTTCACACGGGCATTGCGGGAAAATGTGCGGGTGCGTTACGGGAACACCCGCGATTTTTCCGCGCGAGTTCAAAACATTGTAATGCGTTTTATTCACTCACGTGAGAAAAATCGCGCATGTTTGGTACCCAAACCCAAACTTCTTCACAGAAGTTCGGGCTTGGGATCGGTGTTCTGTAGATTGTATTATTTTCTCTTATAACATGGTTATAAGGGAAAATAATAGCATTCTGAATACAGAAGGCATAGTCAAATAGCGCTGGAGGGGTTAAAAAAATAATAATAATAATTTAACTCACCTTAATCCACTTGACCGCGGATTAAGTGGATTAAGGTGAGTTAAATTATTTTTTTTATTTTTTTTAACCCCTCCAGCGCTATTTTACTATGCATTCTGTATTCAGAATGCTATTATTTTCCCTTATAACCATGTTATAAGGGGAAATAATAATGATCGGGTCTCCACCCCGATCGTCTCCTAGCAACCGTGCGTGAAAATCGCACCGCATCCGCATTCACTTCTATGGGGCCTGCGTTGCATGAAAAAATGCAGAATATAGAGCATGCTGCGATTTTCACGCAACGCACAAGTGATGTGTGAAAATCACCGCTCATGTGAACAGCCCCATACTAATGAATGGGTCGGTATTCAGTGCAGGGGCAATGCGTTCAACTCACGCATAGCATCCGCGCAAAATACTCTCCCGTGTGAAAGGGGCCTAAGGCCTCTTTCACACGGGTGAGATTTCTGCGCGGGTGCAATGCGTGAGGTAAACGCATTGCACCCACACTAAATCTGGACCCATTAATTTCTATGGGGCTGTGCACATGAGCGGTGATTTTCATGCATCACTTGTGCATTCCGTGAAAATCGCAGCATGTTCTATATTGTGCGTTTTCCACGCAACGCAGGCCCCATAGAAGTGAATAGGGCTGCGTGAAAATCGCAAGCATCCGCAAGCAAGTGCGGATGCGGTGCGATTTTCACGCACGGTTGCTAGGAGACGATCAGGATGGGGACCTGATCATTATTATTTTCCCTTATAACATGGTAATAAGGGAAAATAATAGCATTCTTAATACAGAATGCTTAGTACAATAGTGCTGGAGAGGTTAAAAAAAAAAGAAAAAATAATTTAACTCACCTTAATCCACTTGTTCACGCAGCCCGGCTTCTCTTCTGTCTTCATCTTTGCTGTGCAGTAGGAAAAGGACCTGTGGTGACGTCACTACGCTCATCACATGGTCCGTCACATGATTCATCACCATGGTAAAAGATCATGTGATGGACCATGTGATGAGCGCAGTGACGACATCAAAGGTCCTATTCCTCAAAGAAGAAGACAGAAGAGAAGCCGGGCTGCTCGAACAAGTGGATTAAGGTGAGTTTAATAAAAAAATTAAATTTTAACCCCTCCAGCCCTATTGTACTAAGCATTCTGTATTAAAAATGCTATTATTTTCCCTTAGAACCATGTTATAAGGGAAAATAATACAATCTACACAACACCTAACCCAAACCCGAACTTCTGTTTTGCACTCGCGCGGAAAAATCGTGCATGTTCCCGCAACGCACCCGCATCTTTTCCAGCAACGCCCATGTGAAACCAGCCTAAGGCTTTTAGGGATAACCGTCTCACCCAGTGTAAAATAGCTTGTACCTTACCAGGATCCATTTTAAACGCATGTCGAGTGAGGACAAAAAAAAATTCGAACTTAGCAGATAGTAAATTTTTTTTTTGAATATCAAGTACTTGCCTGATATGCATAACATGAGAATCCCAACTCGAAGAAAAAATCTAAGTATTATCAAGATACACAAACAAAATTTGCCAATAAAGTCCCTGAAAATGTCATTCATGAAATTTTGAAAAACTGCAGGAGCATTACTAAGCCCAAAAGGCATGACCAAATATTCAAAATGTCCTTCCGGAGTCTTAAAAGCAGTTTTCCATTCGTCTTCTTCTATAATTCCAACTAAATTGTATGCTCCTCTCAAATCGAGTTTGGAAAACCATGAAGCCCCCCAGAACCTGACTGAACAGATCGGGGATTAAAGGAAGGGAATATTGATTCTTAATGGTGATCTTGTTCAATTCCCGATAGTCAATACAGGGTCTAAGGCCTCCGTCCTTTTTTTTTGCCAAAAAAGAAGCCAGCCCCCATAGGAGACACAGAGCGTCGAATGAGACTTTCCTTAACATATTCTCTCATGTAATTGCATTCAGGACCAGATAAATTATATATCCGCCCCTTAGGAAACATAGACCCTCCCACTAGTTCAATAGCGCAATCATATGGTCTATGGGGGGTAAACTCTTGGGGTCAGATGAGGAGAATACATCCATATATTACTCGATGAATGGAGGTAAAGTCTTGGATTCTGCTGAGACCCCTGCTTGCACAAAATATAAACAAGAATCACATTTAGGGCCCCATTTTTCAAGCTCCCCTCTGGCCCAATTTATCACCAGGTTATGCAATTGGAGCCAGGGCATACCTAACACCACATCAACAGTTACATTTTCCAAGATTAACAGAGAGCAAATCTCAGTATTGCACACCCCTACAGTTAAAGTTATTTCAGGAGTATAAAACTTGATTATCATAATGGGGTGTAATCTATGGCTACCATGTAAACAGGGGATCCCCACCTGAAGAGCAAACTTAATATCAATAAAGTTAGCGGCAGATCCAGAGTCGATAAACTTACCTTACCTGAACCCTTGTTAGTCCCTAATGAAATAGTAACCGGTACTAATAATTAACTTTTAACCACCCCATGGAGTACCTTGTCTTTAGATCCCTCAGTTTTGGGTGATCTTGCAGAAGGAGGGATCTTGGGACACTGGCGGATCAAATGATCGGAGTCGCCACAGTAAAAACATGTACCATGGCGGCAGCGTTGGTCTCTTCTGCTCATACCAATCTGCATGGGTTCATCAGCAAAAGGCTCGGACTTGATTCCCATGGGACAGACCTCTGGTTTGGACATAACCTGGGGAAAAAACGAATGTTCCTGCTGTCTCTCCCTAATGCGTCTGTCCAGTCTTACTGCAAGAGTCATGGTTTCTTTCAAGGTCTCAGGGGAAGGATAACCTACAAGCATATCTTTAAGAGTCTCAGACAAACCAGATCTGAACTGACTTGAGAGCAGGTTTATTCCAACCAGATGGAACGCACCACTTTCTAAACTAAGTACATTATTCCTCTACTGGTCGGTCACCCTGCACCAAAGCTTTCAGCTGACTCTCTGCTACGGTTGCTTTTTCCGGTTCATCGTATAGCAGCCCTAGGGCCTGAAAAAACGCACCTACTGACTCAAGACACAGCGAGTCGGGGGGTAATGAAAACGCCTACTCCTGGCAGTCACCCTGTAACAGGGATATAATAATTTCCACTCACTGTGGCCAGAGGCCAGAAGAATGGGGTTGCAGTCAGAAATATAGTTTGCAACTCTCCTTAAAGGTTTGAAAACTTTTGTGGTCCCCTGAGAACCGCTCAGGAAGTTTAACGTCGGGTTCCACCTGTAAAGCAGATGGAGGGGAAACAGTGAGGTTACGGACAGCTTCTTGAGCTTGTAACCTCTCTCCTAGCTCCTGAACAACCTGGGCCAGGTTCAGGACATGATCCGTCAGGTTTTGCAGGGGATTCATAGTGGTAAAGTGGGCCTGTGAATCTGTCACAAAGAGGGGGAGGGAATGGTGCACCACTGACTCCACCCACACCCCTGTCCCTGCCTACTTGGACTATCCATCCTAGGTAAGGGAGCACAACTGGGCGGGATTCCCTAGCCTTGGTAAGTGCGGAGGGACAAACAAGACAGACAAACATAGAATGGTCAACAAGCAGAGTCAGAACCAGGAGATAACTACAATACCAGAGGATAAGCAAAGACAGGTTTTAAAACAAGCCAAAGTCAAAAACCAGGAGAAGCGAAGCAGACACAAGGAGCAAACAAGGACGGAGATGATAAACCAGTCAGGAGTCACACTAAGGAACACTGGATAGGACCTTATTCACAGGCAACCTGTGGCCAACAGGTTGCCTGTATATATAGTGGGGAAGGGGAGTCATGGGACGTGGCCAGCGCCACGTGACTCATTCCCCAGCAAGAGGAGTCATGTGACGTGGCCAGCGCCACATGACTCATTCTCCTGCAACCAGCCGAGTGCTCAGCTCGGCACTCGGACTCCTTACAGTTGCCATGGAAGTGGAGGACGCTGACGCGCTAAGGAGGTGAGTGCCCTCCGTGGCTGTGGAGGGATGAGGATGCAGCGCACATCCTCGTTCTGTACTAGCTGCAGGGTGCCGGCAGCACTGAAGAGGGAGAATGTGAAGTCGGCGCCTCGTGACATGTGCAGTCTGTGTGCTGTGTCTGAGAAACAGCGGCATCTTGTGGCCGAACAGCAAAATAACATTGTTCATGCAATAAGAGCTGTTTCAAAATCTCACAGGTGGTCTCTCATTCCCGGGATTCTTACTTCCTCTTTTTAACATGTGCAGCAGCCATTTTAGTAAAAATCTGATTAGTTACCACAAAGAGCGAGGTAATTCAACTTTGTGACGTATCAAACTTTTCCTTAAATTTGGATTGAATTCCACTTCATCAACTTCGATTCGCTCAACACTATCTATAAACTACACATATATCCTGTTCCTTCCATATATAAGAAGTATAGGGAATTCAGTATACTCCTGTATATGTGGAATATGTGTTCATTCAACTATAAACTACACATATATCCTGTTCATTCCATATGTAAGAAGCACAAGGAATTCAGTATGCATCTATATACAGGTATGTGGAATATGTGTTCATTCAACTATAAACTACACATATAAACGCAAAACCACAAATGCAATAGCACTCTGCAACCAGCACTCTGCCCTGCCTCTATGCTGGATGTTGAATAAGGCATTGGTGTACATTTTGGCCAAAGCGTAATAAGCCACTCACCACGTCAAGGTCGCCTCTATGAGTGGTCCCTAACACTAGTTTCTACCTGTTTATGGGCCATGATAGCCACACAAAGTCCAGGGAGCGCAGGTACAGCATGCACGCCAGGCACACTCTGCTTTTAACCCCGTCCGGTGCCGTGACAGCTTTCATCGGATCCAGGGATGCAAGTACCAACATGCATGCTGAGCCCACTATATACTTCTCCTGGAGCCAAATGGCTACTGGTAGGCGCTGTAAAAGTAGACTCAGTTTTGTGACTCAGTTGTGCTGACTGAATCCCCCACATTTTTTCTTTGTAGTATATATTGGAGGCGTGGCGATCTCCATGCAGTCATGCACACCTGACCAGTTAGTCTGCCCTGGAGGCTGTTTTTAAAGTCAGTATAAAACTGAGTCTACTTTTACAGCGCCTACCAGCAGCCATTTGGCTCCAGGAGAAGTATATAGTGGGCTCAGCATGCATGTTGCTTTTTTTCCACCTAAAATAATAAATAACGGATCTTTCTCTCACTAAAGGCTACTGGGAAGCATTTGAAGACAGAATTAATGAAGTCTTCTCCAGTGCTTTCTCACGTACACCTCCTTCTATTGTGCCTTACCCCTTCAATTAAGCCCCGGAAGCATAATCTTCCTACAATGCTATTGCCGGTCGCTAAATTATTAATACCAACCTTTTCGCAGAATCCTAAGGGCTCTTTCACACTGTGTGAAAGAGTGCCAAGCCCCACTCCGGACTGCAGAGACACGGAGTATTAACATGATTGATAATGCTCCATGCCTCTCTGGGACCTTTTTACTACAAAATCACAGTGAGATAAAGATGTCACTGTGATTTTGTAGTAAAAAGATAACAGAGAGGAACAAAGCGTTATCAATAGTTTTGAGCGAGCATGCTCGGCCTAACATGCTCGAGTCTCCTCCCTGCACGTTTCGCGGCTGCTATGCGGCAAATAAACGTGTAGGTAAGTACTGCCCGCACTGCAATACCAGTAGCCATGTTGGCTACTGATATTACAGTGATTGGCTTGCCGGAACACGTCATCGGGTGCTAAATAACACCCGATGACGCATGTTCGGCTCATTTGTAGTCAGGGAGAGCTGCACTTTGGAAGGGACAGAGAGATTGTAGGGAGTCTGATCGCAATCAATTCAGTAGAAAAAAACGTTTCAAAGACCCAAAAGTCCTTTTAAGGACTATTGTGTGTGGTGGCAGGCTGGCAGTATTTTATAGCTACAGTACAATTGTCAGGGCCAGAGATAGGAGAAATATAACTGAAAAATACTATATTTTTTCCATCATTTTCAATACTTTTCATATAGAGGGTGTCTGCAGTGACTAGACACATCTGTCCAATACCTTCTGTGTGTCAGGGCCAGAGATTGGAGAAATATAACGGAAAAATACTATATTTTTTCCATCATTTTCAATAATTTATCTATAGAGTGTGTCTGCAGTGACTAGAGACATCTGTCCAATACTTTCTGTGTGTCAGGGACAGGGATTGGAGAAATATAACTAAAAAATACTATATTTTTTCACTCATTTTCAATAATTTATCTATAGAGTGTGTCTGCAGTGACTAGAGACATCTGTCCAATACCTTCTGAGTGTCAGGGCCAGAGATAGGAGAAATATAACTGAAAAATACTATATTTTTTCCATCATTTTCAATACTTTTCATATAGAGGGTCTCTGCAGTGACTAGAGACATATGTAAATTACCTTCTGTGTGTCAGGGCCAGAGATTGGAGAAATATAACTGAAAAATACTATATTTTTTTCATCATTTTCAATAATTTTTCTATAAAGGGCGCCTGCAGTGACTAGACACATCTGTCCAATACCTTCTGTGTGTCAGGGCCAGAGATTGGAGAAATATAACTGAAAAATACTATATTTTTTCCATCATTTTCAATAATTTATCTATAGAGTGTGTCTGCAGTGACTAGAGGCATCTGTCCAATACTTTCTGTGTGTCAGGGACAGGGATTGGAGAAATATAACTGAAAAATACTATATTTTTTCACTCATTTTCAATAATTTATCTATAGAGTGTGTCTGCAGTGACTAGAGACATCTGTCCAATACCTTCTGTGTGTCAGGGCCAGAAATTGGAGCAATATAACTGAAAAATACTATATTTTTTCCATCATTTTCCCAAAAAATTCTACAGAGTGTGTCTTCAGTGACTAGAGACATCTGTCCAATACCTTCTGTGTGTCAGGGCCAGAGATTGGAGAAATATAACTGAAATCTATTTTCCTTTTTCCCTACTTTTACGTACTTTTTCCATATACTCTGCTTGTTGTGAACTGTGACATCCGTGCCACATCTTGTGTGTCAAGCGTGCATATAACATTTAATATGCGCAAGGCGAGCAGTAAGGGACAGGGAAGTGGCCGTGATGCTGATGGTTCATGCAGAGGCCGTGGCCCTGGACGTGTTGAAACTGTGCCTGCTGCCAGAGCATAATAAAAACAATCACCCACGATACCTAGCTTCATGTCCCACTTTGCAGTGCGTCGCAGGACAAAACTCTTGAAGTCAGACCAGTGCTAGCAGGTGGTCGGTTGGATTGCAGCAGATAATGCTACCAGTCGGTTAAGCACCACCCTGTCTTCCACCAAGTCCAGTCTCAGTAGCCAAGTGTCTGGTCAACAGAATCCTCACCCTGATTCTCCTTCCTCCCAGCCTGGCCAAACAAGTGATCCCACACCCGGAAATTCCGAGGATCTCTTTTCATCTCTATTACTTGATTTGGCCCTCTCGCCAAGCACGCTTGAAGAAGGACATGAGATCTTGTGCCCTGATTCCCAAACTCTTGAGCAGCCACAGTCACAAGAACATGACGTTGCGGAACGGCAATTAGTGTTTAATGAGGTGGATGATGATGAGACACAGTTGCCAATGAGTCAACCGCAATTACTGTCTCAAGAGGTTGATGAAGAGTACACAGTTGTCAATCACTGAAGTTGTGGTTAGGTCAACAAACCAAGAGGATGATCAGAGTTAGGAAGTGGAAGAGGAAGTGGTGGACAATGAGGTAACTGACCCAACCTGGGAAGGTGGAAAGCCGAGTGAGGACAGCAGTACAGAGGGGGAAGGATCTGCAGCACCGCAACAGGCTGGAAGAGGCAGTGGGAAAGGGAGAAGGCGGGCCACACCAAACAGGTCCACAACTGTTCCACAGAGCAGCCCCTTGCGTAAATCACCCTTGCCTAGGGGTAGGTGTTCCGCAGTATGGCGCTTTTTTGAGGAAAGTGCGGATGACAAAAGAATAGTAGTTTGCAACCTGTGCCAAACCAAAATGAGCCGTGGCGTGAACATTAGCAACCTCACCACCACAAGCATGATCCACCACATGGCATCCAAGCACTGTAATAAGTGGGACGAACGCCTGGGTCCACAACCTGTGTCTGCGAGTCACACCACTGCTTCTTCTTCCTCTATGGCACGTGCTGGTTAATCGCCTGTCGAAGGGGCAGGCGAGGATGCCTCCTGCCCTGCATCTGTACCTTCACAAGCACCATCAGCGACCACATCCACTTCCCTGTCCCAGCGCAGCATCCAAATGTCATTACCCCAAGTATTTAAACGCAAGCACAAATACCCAGCCACCCACCCACCCACAGGCCATAGCACTAAATGCGCACCTTTCAAAAATACTGGCCCTGGAAATGTTTCCATTTAGGTTTGTGGACACTGAGGACATCGCAGCCTGATGTCAGCGGCCGTCCCGCGTTATGCAGTTCCCAGCTGCCACTATTTTTCAGCGTGTGCCGTGCCTGCCTTACACTAACATATGTCCCGTAACATCACATGTGCCCTGACCAACGCAGTTATTGGGAGGGTCCACTTAACCACGGACACATGGACAAGTGCATTCGGCCAGGGACGCTACATTTCCCTGACGGCACACTGAGTGAATATTGTGGAGGCTGGGAGCGATTCGTACCCTGGGATGGCACAGGTGCTACAGACGCCAAGGATGGCAGGCCCTACGTAGATCACGGTTTCCGCCAGCACCTACGTTAGTGGCCCTAAAACCCACTTCTCCTCCTCCGCCTCCTCCTCCACTTCCACTTCCGAATTATCCGTGTGCAGCACCAGTCAGTCATCAGTCGGTAGCTGGAAGCAGTGTAGCACTGCAGTGGGGAAGCGGCAACAGGCCGTGCTGAAGCTGATATGCTTAGGGGACAAGCTGCACACCGCCACAGAGCTGTGGCAGGAGATAAGAGACCAGACTGAGCTGTGGCTCTCACCACTCAACCTACAACCAGGCATGGTTGTGTGTGATAATGGCTGTAACTTGGAGGCGGCTTTGGAGCTCGGCAAGCTCAGACACATCCCATGCCAAGCCCACGTGTTCAAACTTGTGGCTCAACGGTTTCTCAAAACCTACCCCAATTTGCCTGAGCTACTGGTGAAGGTGTGCTGCGTGTGTGCACATTTCCAGTCATCATCCTATCAACGCTGCAGCAGCGCTTGAAATTGCCAGCTCACTGGCTGTTGTGCGACATGAGCACGCGCAGGAACTTCACGTTACACATGTTGCCCAAGCTTTGTGAGCAGCAGAGGGCAGTAGTGGACTAATTGCATGTGGAAGAGGGGGAAATGGGGGAAGACATTACACAGGGTGATAGCCAGACCACCCTCAGTTAGTCTTCTCAGCGCGAATTGAACGATGAAGAGGAGGAGGAGGAGCAGGAGACAGTTGCCTCCGATACAGAGGGTAGTACCCATGGAAGTTTAATTCCATCTGTTCTGCGTGGGTGGGCAGAAGAGGAGGAAGAGGATGAGGAGATTCAGAGTCATCCTCCTGATGACGACAGCAAAGTCTTGCCTGTTAGTGCTCTGGCACACATGGCTGAATTCATCATAGGTTGCCTTTCCCACGAACCGCGTGTTATACGCATTTTAGACAACATCAAATTACTGGTTGTTCACCCTTCTTGACCCCCGCTACAAAGAGAACTTTTCATCTCTCATTTCTCTGGTGGAGAGGACGAGCAAAACGGTGCAATACCAGAAAATCCTTGTTGAAAAATTGCTCCAAAAATTTTCATCTGACAAAGCTGGCAGCAGAGTCTGTAGTTCCTTGGCCAACTGATGAAGGGATAAAAGGGGAACACAAAACAGTTCCAACAGAGGCAGGGCAACACTTTCCAAAGCCTGGGACAGTTTCATGACACCCCGCCAGCACCCTCACCCTGATGCGTGGCCTAGTGTCACAAGGAGGGAAACATTTTGGAAGATGGTGTCAGCACCCTCAATAATCCCTCAGTGCCTTTAAAAACACTGGGTGTCCAAGCTAGACACGTGGCACAAACTGGTGCTCTACGCCATGGAGGTGTGGCCTGCCCTGCCGCCAGCGTTTTGTCTCAGCAGGTATTTAGTGCTGCTGGTGGCATTATAACAGATAAGCGTATCCACCTGTCAACTGAAAATGCTGACAGGTTGACTCTTATAAAAATGAACAAGGCCTGGATTGACCATGACTTCTCAACTCCACCAGAGGAATGCTGATAAACATAAAGGCACTTTAAATGTGTTGTTCATAATGTACTGAGTACACTGTATTCCCATGCACCCCTTCCACCATAAAGAAGGGTATATGGTTGAATCTTCCTTTTCTCATCCTCCTTCTCCTCTTCCATCATATCAACACATGCTTATTCGTCACATATATCCTTAGCATATAATGTTTTACAGGGTCATCTCAGCTGCAGGCCCTCGCATATCATTTTTTAAAGGGTGAGATCACCAGCAGGCCCTCGCATATAATTTTTTAGAGGGTCAGCTCACCAGCAAGCCCTCGCATATAATGTTTTACAGGGTCAGCTCACCAGCAGGCCTTCACCTACAATCCTTTACAGGGTCAGCTCACCTGCAGGCCCGCACCTAAAATCTTTTACAGGTCAGATCACCTGCAGGCCCTCACCTAATTATACCTAATAGGTAATTTGCGCGCATGCTGCCTTGCTTAGATATGGTAGCAGTAGCTGTTTTTCAGGCTCCCTCTCCGGAATCGAACCATGATTTCCCGGTTACCCATAGTCTACATGTTTGGGATTAAAATAACATCGAAACTTGATAGGGCAGACATCCGAATAGATCGTCGCCGTCACAGGGACGTGCGATCGGCCCCAGGTTATCTAGAGTCACCAAAGCGGCAGCAGGCCATCACCCATAATGTTTTAGATGGTCAGATTAGCAGTCTGTGGCAGGTGCAGCACTATGAAGTGACTTTTGTGCTGTGGCATTAGAAGAATTTTAGTCTAAATAGACTATCTATTACTCTGTAATTCCTCTAGCGCCGTTCTATGGAAGCAGTAGGTTTAAAGAGCACGCCAAATGTGTGAAATAACTTCTCTATTAACTTCAACTTTTCTTCATATATAACACTGCCGCCTCCGCAACAGATAGTCCATGTATAAAACACGTGTTGAAAAAGTATCATAAAATGGCGGTATGCATAAGATGGTGGTTCAACTGTTCAATCTTGTCATTCAACATAAAATAGTGGATATATTTCTCTCTTGAGTATCTGTACTCTCATTTTAAGTTATTTATGCACTTTATCATCTCTCAGAGAGGTATATCTGAGGTCTAACTAATAGTTCACTTGCTGAATTTGGTCGCAATTTGCAATATGCAGTTAGCAGTAACTATTTGCAGATTGGTTGAGTATGATCTGGTATGATTGTATGCAATTTGGATTGCAATATGGAATTTGAATGGTTGAAATTGTTTGTATGGTATTTGTAGTTTTCAATTGAATTTGAAGTTTGCAATTGGTGAAACTGTAAGTAAACACAAATATAACTGGTTCAGTATTCAGTTCTAATCACTATATTAACAGTAGGAACATTATATAACTGTTTTAAATACCTATTTTGGCCTTTCTGCTTCCATAAAACACAGCTCTTAGTGGTGGGAATTTCTGTTCAGCTTCTCTCTCTGGTGAATAATGATTTCTAGCAGCTCCTGCTAGGGGAATTTCCCACACAGGCTGTGTGTGAGGCTGGATGTGATTGGTCAAAACTCCTGGGGGGTGTGAGGCTGGCTAGGATTGGTCAAGACTCCTTCCCAGCAACAACAGTTTAAAGAAGTATTCCCATCTTAGACAATGGGGGCATATCGCTAGGATATGCCCCCATTGGCTTATAGGTGCGGGTCCCACCGCTAGGACCCGCACCTATATCAATAACGGAGCAGGGTGCGCTGTGGCTGGAGGACCCTAGATTTCCCGGGGTCCGTTTACCACCAAGCGCTAATCCCCGCCTCTCCCATAGAAATGAATGGGAGCGTGCCGCGCATGCGCGGCCAATGCTCCCATTAATTTCTATGGGGCAGATGGCAATAGCCGAGTCAGTGCTCGGCTATTTTCTGCGGCCCCATAGAAATGAATGGAGGGCGGCTGCGCATGCGCAGTGCGCTCTCCTTCACTTTTGGGGCTCCGATCTCGATATAGGTGCGGGTTCCAGTGGTCGGACTCGCACCTAAAAGACAATGGGGGCATATCCTAGCGATATGCCCCCATTGTCTGAGATGAGAAAATGCATTTAACTCTCTACTTTCTTTTGTTTCCAACATGAAGTCACTGTAAATAACTCTGCTTTTGTCTTAATAACACACAAACATAGGAACTGTATTGAGGTTATTGGCAGGTCTAGCTGTATAAACATATAAGCTATATTAGCAACCTAGGACAGGTCTTAGCTGGCCAGCTACACCCCTAGTGTGCCAGTACAAATCATATTCCCTTATAATGTGCTCCAGTAAGAAATACCCCCTTTTATGGCAGCGCAAAAAATACCTCCTAAACTTTCAGATCAGACCCCCATATCAGGTCTTCAGATCAGACTCTCATATCAGACACCCATATTACATCCTCAGACCCCCATCTCAGATCCCCAGACCCCAATATCATATCCTCAAACCCTCATATCAAACCTTAGATGAGACTCCCATCAGACCTTCATGTTCAATCTCCTCTTCCCTCAATATCAGACCCCCTTTAGACCTCCATGTCAGAACCCCATATCAGACCTCAGATCAGACCCCCATGTCAGACCTCAGGTCAGATCCCAATTAGACCTCCATGTGAAACCCCCATATAAGACCTCAGATCAGACCCCCTTTAGACCTCCATGTCAGACACCAACATCAGACCTCAGATCAGGACTCCATGGCAGAACCCTTTGAATGTCATACCCCCATTAAACCTCCAAATCAGACCCTGCAAGTATAAGACCTCAGATCAGCAGTTAAAATAAATAAATTAACTTCTCCTGCTCTGCCACCACTCTCTAGGTCAGGTGTTATCTCCTGCATTCTTCACTCCTGATCTTCGCTGTGCTGCACTGCTCTGTTACCTACCTTCCTGCAGAGTCAGGCCATAGTGCACGCAATATGTCCTGATACTGTACGAAATCAGTACTGTTCAGCGCCGCCAGGGTCGACCTTAGGATAATTGGTGGCCTGTGCAACAAAAAAAATCACTACATAGACTATATTTACCCTACACACACAACCTAAATAGAATATACTTATCCTATATACATAAACTATATAGAAAACACTTTCCCTATACCCACTATATAGACTACACCAACCATATACACAATTTACACACACACACACACACACACACACACACACACCGCACAATATAGAGGACACCCTATATACACACACAAACACCACACAATATAGAGGACACCCTATATACACACACCCCACACAATATAGAGGACACCCTATACACACACACACACACACACACACCACACAATATAGAGGACATCCTATATACACACACACTGCAGTATATAGAGGGCATCCTATATAGACACACTGCAGTATATAGAGGACACCCTATATACACACAGTGCACTATATAGAGGATACCCTATATAAACACTATATATACTACACTTTCCCTATGAGCACTATATAGACTACACTGTCGTATACACATTATATAGAGGGCAACCTTTACACACACCCCAGTAAATAGATGACACCCTAAACACACACCACACATTATATAAAGGACACCCTACATATACACACTATACACATGACTCCTATACCCATAGCACACACTATACAGATGACCCCTATATACACACCCCACACAATAAATACATGACACCCCATTCACTATAGAGATGAACCCCATATACACACATACTATAGAGATAACCCCTATAAACACATCATGCACATAGAGGTGACCCCTTTACACAAATTACACAGATTATGCAATAAAAGAGAGAAAACACAGCCGGCACTACTACGTGCGGTATGGTGCAAGTAACTTTCTCTCAGCAACCATGCAAATAATCGAGTGGTGCTCAGCCAAAACGAAAGATCAATTGCATCATAAAAAGAAGAAGAAAAAAGAATAAAGGCGCAACTGTTGTGCGAAACAGCTGTTGCCTTTTTTTTCTGCAAATTGTGACCCGCACCCGCTATGTTTTAACCTGAATAAAGCTACGACTTGATGAAGATTCGGTGAGTGCCGCCTTTCTTTTTTTTTCTTCTAATTTTTATTATCACACAGATTATGGTTGACCCCTATACACACATCACTCACATAGAAATAACCCCTATACACACATTACACACTATGGAGATGACCCCTACACACACACATAGAGATGACACCTATACACACATCACACACAGGGTGAGGACCCCCATGCACACATGTTTTTGACCCCTATACACACATAACACAAATAGAGATTACCCCTATACACACATCACACTATAGAGATGACCCCTACACACACATAGAGATGATTCCTATACACACATCACAAACTATAGAGATGACGCCTACACACACACGCACACAACACACACACATAGAGTGACCCTTACACACATAGAGGTGACACCTATATACACATCACACAGTATATAGGTGACCCCTATACACACTATAGAGCTGACCCCTATAAACACATTACACAGTATATAGTTGACCCCTATACACACGTCACTCACATAGAGTTAACCCCTACACACACACCACACACACACACATAGGGTGACCCTTATACCTAAATCACACACTATAGAGATAACCCGAGGGGGTAATTTTCACAAGCGTTTAATACAGAGAGAAGCCTTCTGGATACTTCAATTAAAAACAAGGTATCCAGCTGGTCTCAACTTAAAAAAGGAAATCATGTACTTATATTAGAATTTATCCATTGTGATGTGCATGAATTTTATTTTCTTTTTCTATGTCTATTCTTTGTATTCTAGTCTATTTCCTGATTACGGACTTGCCATATTTAGTTTCTTTCGTTTTTAACATTGGGAATGAATATTCAGACCATGCGGTTTTTCTTTTTTCTTTTATCCTGCTGGGAACTTTTCCTCATGTATTGCTATCCCTGGAATCAGACCTGAGGGTCAGAACATTCATGTATTTTAAAGTGCACATATATGGTTTTATTTAATGGTTGCAAGCCAATACACCAATGTTTGTTCCAGATTTTCCCATCGTGGCATTTGTTTGGTGGATTTTCCAATCTACTACCTTCAATCACAACCTGGAGATGAGAGGAGTAGTGGGAGCTCACCTTTACAAATTTTGCCACCTGGAAATCTCTGGTCAGTCATGAATAAGAACATGTCTGTTCAAAACGCGTAGACGATCTTATGGGAACACTGGGGTGATGCTTTCACTGTATGGATCTGTGTTATTGTGAATAAAGGAATTTACAACGCTGTAATACTTTGATGCTGGATTCATCCTTATTGTTAGAAGTTACGTGGTCTTACCCAAGTCTCCGTGCATCAAGGAGGTCAACAAATGGGATAGAGGCAGCAGGTGAGCTGGATACCGGTTACTTTGTCTACAGATAACCCCTATACACTTATCATACATATAGAGAAGACCCCTATACACACAACACACACTATAGAGATGACCCCTACACACATCACACACATAAAGATGACCCCTATACACATATCACACGCTATATAGATAACCTCTACACACACACACACATCACACACCCATAGAAGTGACCCCTATACACACATCACACACATAGAGATGACCCCTATACACACACATCACACAGTATATAGATAACCCCTATACTCACGTCACACACATAGAGGTGACCCCTCTACACACATCACACAGCATATAGATGACCCCTATACACACTACAGAGCTGACCTCTATACGAACATAACACACATAGAGATGACCCCTACACACACACACACACACACACTACACACATAGAGATGACCCCTATACACACATCACACACACATGATGCCTATACACACATCACACCTATAGATATGACCACCACACACACACACACACACACTACACACATAGAGATGACCCCTATACACACATCACACACACATGATGCCTATACACACATCACACCTATAGATATGACCACCACACACACACACACACACACACACACACACCACACACAGAGATGAATCTTATACACACATCACACACTATAGAGATGACCCCTATACACACATCACACACATTTAGATAACTGCTATGCACATATCACACACTATAGAGATGACCCTTGTATACACATCACACACATACAGATGACCCCTGTACACACATCACATACTACAGAGATGACCCCTATAGCTATGCCGGTGGCTTTAGTGCTACGTACAAATGTGTATAAAATGTATATGGTGTACGTAGGTAAATCTACTGTACTGTAAATGTAGCCTATGGGTAATTTATATACTGTATGGTGTATCATATATTGGTTTATATTGTATATGTGATTATGTGAGTGTAGTGTCTATATAGTCTGTTTAGATATGCATACCTCCCAACCATCCCGGATCTGGCATAACTACTGTGTAGGGGGCACAATGGAAACTAGGCAGGATTGGGACATGTACAGATAGACATTGGTTAGAGTTAGAGCTGTGGGCCAGCACTTTAAAAAATTTGTAGCGTCGCGCTTTTCATTCCGCTGATAGGTTAGCTCCTTAGGTTTTTTAAAAGTTGGGCGGTATGTGTGTGTAGTGTATATATGGTGTATTTATGTCTGTATACTATGTATATGGTGTATTTATGTGTATGTATATGTAAACGTGTCGTGAACACAGCGTGTATTGTGCTGTATTGTCTTGTTTCATCTGTCTCTTTATACTTCCCTTTACCACCTTTGGAGCAATTTGTGCGGTAATATTACAATATGTCTTGGATTCCATATAAACCTGCACAGGATCCGTTTTTTCCTGTTCTTATGATGGCTCAGAAGAACAGAAAAATAATGGTGATGTGAAATCCCCCTTAGGCTACATGTATATGACAGTGAAAAGAAATGTAACTAAAAGCAGATCAACTGTCTACTTTTAATGGACGTTTTTTCACTGATGCCTTTCTGAGAAACGGATGTTAAAAACTGATCCATTCATTTGTATGGGGGCAGCCGATCAGTGAAAAAATGGACAACATAGAATATGTTCTATTTTTTTAAGTCCGTTTTTCACTGACTGTCAATAAAAACTTCAGTGTGAATAACCCCAGAGACTACAATTGGTTTTAAAATGGACGATTGATGGTCGTTAAAAAAAAAAAAGTCGTGTGCATGAAGCCTAAGATTGTTTTTCATGGCCATTTTATATTCCTGCTTCCCCTGCTTGCCCCCATTAAGACATTACTGCCGGTGTAGCTGCATGCTGCTGCCCTGTATGTCTGCGGTCACAACTGTCTTGGGATCCCATTGTGATGTCACAGAATCTGTTGGAATGTACAGTCATGTGATGTTCCAGTGAGGAACTAGAAAGTCTCATTACATATGATCATGACCATGACGCGTAAAATGCTGAATGCTCTGTTAATTATTTTTTTATTTATATCAGTGGAGAGTGCTCCGATAAAGAAAATAATAGATAACTCAGAAGAGAATGAAAGAAGACCAGGTAAGTGCAATATCAGACATACACAGGATAATACACTGGGCAATGCTAGAATACGCAGATACATGATCTGATGGGACTAATCCTAGTATTCATCCTAATAACATACAGATTAGAATAATCCTGTTCCCTCCATGCTGGATACCCTCACTACTAGATATTGTAAGAGAAGAGCAATAAGTGCTTGGCCAAGTTATAGTAAGCTTTCCTCCATTCCAGGAAACTGTATGAAATAAGAAATAATCCTAATCCCGCCTGTTTCCCCTGCACCATTAATATCGCTACATCTCTGGTCCTTCTCCTTTGTATACCAGACTGCAGTGGTGACACTGAGGTATACAGCACTTGACCGCTGCAGCCTATCACTGGCCTCTGTGGTTTCATATCACATATCGCTGAGAACGGTGCTGGAGAGACAGGTGAATGTAGGATTATTTTTCATTTTATAGGATTTCCTGGCATGAGGCAAAGTTTACGATAACTCAGACAATCCAATTATCAGGATGATGACAGGAGATCTGGGAAAAACATGTTACTTCTCAGTTTGTCATTATAGTTATTTTCCAATGTCTCTTGTTATTTTTTAGTGATGAAAGGAGATTTAAAATTTGGGCCATGTTCAAAAACCTGCGGTAAGTATCTCAGATATGACTTTGACATTTAACCCTTACACACCAGGATGTAACTATACATCAGGGGTGCACAACGTTTCCTGGTTGGGGGCCACATTGCCAGACTGAACCAATGACGAGGGCCGAAATTAAAATTTAAAGGTGTATTAACAACTGAAATTTTGTACTTATGGCATATTGAACACACATTATATACCATTAATGTCTAGTTACACTTCCAGGACTCTCATCTAATGGGAGAAATACATGAAAATTACATGTAAGCAGCCACAAGACATAGGCATACATGTCTGTTACCAGATGGTTGGGGGCCGCACAGAATGGTATCAAGGGCCGCATGTGGCCCCCGGGCCGCAGGTTGTGCACCCCTGCTATACATCATTGCTCCATTATAAGAGTATGTGGTGGGCTGATATGCAGAACCCGCTCCATATACAGCAAGCGCCTGCTGTGTAATATAGCTGGCTCCTGACCACAATGATCGGGATCGGAGATAACCCTGTTTTGGAGAGAAGGCTTTGCCCTGTAGAAAGTAATTACATTACCTATTTAATAACAATTATGGAGCATCTTTTCATAAAACTCTATGTTATATTGTTCCTCTATAGTTGAATGCATCCTTATTACCCCCATAATGTAGTTATGCCCCCACAGTAGTCATGTCCCCTCAGTGTTCCTACATAGTAGTTACGCCCTCTTAGATCTCCCACATAGTAGCCATGCCCCCTCAATGCCCCCAAATAGTAGTGAAGCCTCCTTAGTGCCTCCATTAGGCCCCTTTCACACGAGCGTGACGGATTAGGTCCGGATGCGTTCAGGGTGCGTTCAGTGAAACTCGCACCATTTTGCAAGCAAGTTCAGTCAGTTTTGTCTGCGATTGCGTTCAGTTGTTCAGTTTTTTTCGCACGGGTGCAATGCGTTTTGATCTGTTTTTCACGTGCGTGATAAAAAACTGAAGGTTTACAAACATCTCTTAGCAACCATCAGTGAAAAACGCATCGCACCCGCACTTGCTTGCAGATGCAAAGTGTTTTTCACGCAGCCCCATTCACTTCTATGGGGCCAGGGCTGCGTGAAAAACGCAGAATATAGAACATGCTGCGATTTTCACGCAACGCAGAACTGATGTGTGAAAAACAACGCTCATGTACACAGACCCATTGAAATGAATGGGTCAGGATTCAGTGCGGGTGCTATGTGTTCACGTCACTCATTGTACCCGCGTGGAAAACTCGCTCGTGTGAGAGGGGCCTTACAATAGGGCTGCCCCTGTAGTTAAAAAATATATATATTAATCTCTACTTATCCCCGTTCCCCCGATGAACGGAGCAATTCAGCAGCTGGTACAATGTGGTAATGTTATCGCACCTTCTAAGCTGATTAGGAGATTATTAGAGCGCACAATAGAGGGGATGTCCCCCCATCTGTGCAGTCTCCTTCTTAACCCGTCAGTCATGATGATGTCACCACATGGCGCCTGCTGCAGGGAGAACACACAGTGACCTCAGGGTAAAAATACAGTGGAAGCTGTGACCGATGGCACAGCCACTGTAATCTGGGACTGTCCTGCTGGATCCGGGATGGTTGGGAGGTACGGTATTCACAGGTAGGATATGTTGTCAGAGCTTCTGTTTTCTCACACAACTAATTCATGCTTTATTTTGCCAGGGATTGGTACAAGGGCAGTCTATGCCATCCGAGGCTGCCCAAATAATAAAAAAATGTGTTTATTCAGAATGGAGCCATGTGACCTTACTGACTGTGAATGTAAGTAACTGCGTGAAAGGTTAAACAATGGTCCGTCTAGTTCATTCTATTATCTGGCAGTGTCAATGCTAAGCAACACCTATGAAGCAGGAGAGGTCATGGTCAGTGGTGGAACGGGAGTTCTGTGGGCCCCAGGTTACATTTTGGAACTGGTCCCTCTTCTCCCATGAGAGTATGTTGCATTAGTAGGCTCTATATATATAGATGTAATCTTACCGACCTATAGAATATATGTACCACATCAGTTATGCTGCACAATGAAAATTAAATCATGAAATCAATGGCGGAATCTCTGTTTATTCCCATTCCCTCCCACAAAAAAAAAAAATGACATTAATAAAATAAAATAAATAGTCAGCCCCAAAGACACATATGGGGCTATTTACTAACCAGATTTTCTGACTTTTGTTCTTTCTTCTTCTTTTTTTCAGTGGATAAGATACCTGAAAGCTCCGCAAACACACCTGAAGGCCCAACTGGTTTATTAAAACCTTTTAGCAAATTAATATTATTTTATTTGACTTCTGCTGTCTTCTTCATCTCTGGAGTTGTGTGCACCATTGCCATGTAAGTGTGTCTATAAGTTAAGATTTTATCAGCCACACAGTAGTCTGCATAAACAATACCACAGTTTAAGTTAACCTCTTCATGACTTCTACCGTGCATGTACAGCAGTTGTTGGGCTTTTAAAGATGTCTCTGTAGTGGAAGCGCCATAGACGCAGGATGACTGCTGATTTCCTGCCGATCGCAGACATTTAACCCCTCAAAAAGATTTACAGCATCTAAAACGTAGAAAAAAGAGGATGCACATGCTTTCCGGACAGGAACACATTCCTCTTGCTGAGAAATGAGAAGGTGTTAATAATGAGTCATAGGTAGGGTGGCCACTCAGACCACCCTCATAAGCCAGACTTTACAACCCTACCCCCGGCTCTGCTTAACCACTCCGCCTAAAATGGGCAGGAGGAAGGGTGACTTTCTACCTGCAGCTCACGGTCAGACATCACAGTGCTCCTCTGGCCACCCTCATCATAGGCCTAAGCCTGTACAAGGCTTCTAGGTCAAATACTGGTATATAACAGTGGAGGCCTGTAGGCGGCACCACTGCATTGAAATATACTGAATGTTGTACTTAATAGATACAAAGTATTGCTTCTTATAGTCACCTAGTGTAGCTTAAAAAAATGTAAAAATTGTTTTAAAACATAAATAAACAAAAGACCCCCTTACTCCAAAATAAAAATAAACTAAATCATAGGCATTGCCGCACCTGAAAACACCGGTACTATTAAAATCTAAAAATATTTACCCATATGGCCATTGGCCTAACAGCAAAACAGTTCAAAATGTCGATTAGCATGTTTTTCGTATCTTCAACTCCCTAAACATTGAATGAAAAGTTATCAAAAAGTCATACATACCCCAAAATGGTATGAATGACAAGTACAGATCGCTCAACAAACAATAGATTTAAAAAGAAAGAGAAAATGGGGGTCAGAATATGGTAATGAAAAGACAAAAAAAGATTTATTCTAAAAAAAAATTCAATATTAAAGCACAAGAAAAACTGTACAAATATGGTATTGCTATAAACCTATTGACCCAAAGAATGAAGAGCATTAGTCAATCTTACCGTATAGGTGACAAATGGGGTCATTTATCAAACTAGTGTAAAGTAGAAATGGCTTATTGTCCATAGCAACCAATCAGATTCTATCTTTCATTTTCCAAAGTAGCTGTCCAAAATGACAGGTGAAATCTGCTTTTCCCCAAAAGCCCGGAAAACTGTAGAGGAATTGCATTTTTTTTCCAATTTCACTTTTCCAGCTTCCCACTACATTTAATGCAGTACAGCATTACAATAGAAAGTGCAACTCGTCCCCCCCAAAAAAGTAAGCCATGATACGGCTATGTGAAAAAAAAGATAAAATAGTTATTGCTCTGGGAAGGCTGGGAGTAAAAAATTGAAATGCAAAAACAGAAAACCACTGCATCATGAAGGACTTAATCTAAGTTCTACAGTAGTTCTATAGTAGAGTATATTTTAGTGTAGATGTCTTGTTTCTCATAAACATGTCACTCTTGTGCCCGGGTGGGGGAAAGACCTGGTAGCTACACATAGCACTTTTATGGACATAATAAATTGCTGATTGTTATAAATGCCTAATGAGTGCCAATAGTTTTACTGACAGGAACAGATACAATTAATGAAGACACATATCTTATTAGTCTTTATTACATTCTCCAGAACACAGATTGTTTACTTTACTAATTTACAATATGACTTCTATTTTTAAAATTTTAAAGATCAGAGAAGAAAAAAAGCACACGAGACGCAGAATGCGAATGTTTAATAATTACTAAGAGCGCCCCACCAGACAGTAAGTATCTCTTGACAAACCTGACATTAATATCTGCACTCCTCAGCATTGAAATTACAACACTAAGATGAACCGGTGTTGCTGAGTTCTGCCAGTGATCACATTTTCAACCACCTAGCTCCAATCTATAGCATGCGGGAGGGGCATAAAAGTCAGATTGAAAGCACAGATATTTAGCCACAGGAAATCTCAAAAATCAGATCACGTCATGTGAGATTATTGTGTGATGCCTTCTGTTCATCGACAAGCCAGTTATTGCCATTTGTCACAAACTTAGAGGGACAGTATCCTTGAACTGAGAGACCTTGGTTTATCACTGGAGATGTCAGCAGTGTTCAGTGTTGTATGTCCTGGTGCTTAGGAGAACAACGACGAACTGGAATGATGATAAGAGGTGAACAGGGGCAAACCTCTGCACACATGGATCATCTGATTAGAAGAATGATGTGTAGGGATCCATTCAATGCTGGAAATAAAACATCACATCACAAGACTAGGGAAAGCAAACAGTGTCTACACAAGCCAAAAGAAGATATATGCACCACATTGGGCTATGAGCTAGACGACCAACTGCAGGTGTTACATGGATCTCATACCAGCAATCTCAAAAGCTATGGGCACGTGGGCAAAGTCATGAAAAGGCCTTAACAAGAGGTTGTCAGACTGCTCCGACTTCCAAGATTACGGTGCGGGGTGACATAATGTAAAGTAGCCAGACCCCCAGTGGTCTTCATTTCCAGTACACTAACCACTTGGTGTTACATTGATTTGGGTGTGGAACCAGTGGTAGGGCCATTTCTCCAAAGTGTCCAAGAAGCCAGGAAGCATGTTACTTAAAGGGGTTGTCTCACTTCAGTAAATAGCACTAAGGCTACGTCTACTCGACGACATTTGCCGCGCAACAATAAGTCGCGCGACAGACCGGGCACAACTACACTGCAACATTTGTAGCGCAACATTTTGTTGCACTGATGTCGCGCGACAATTTTTATAATGGCAGTTTATGGTGTCGCACTGCAACATGCAACATGCTGCAACGCAAAAGTCGCAGAAAAATCCATCTCGAATGTCGCAGCATGTTGCATGTTGCAGTGCGACACCATAGACTGCCATTATAAAAATTGTCGCGCGACATTAGTGCAACAAAATGACGCGCGACAAATGTCGTCGTGTAGACGTAGCCTTATTATGTAGAGAAAGTTAATACAAGGCATTGTCTAATGTATTGTTATTATCTATATTGCTTCCTTTGCTGGTTGGATTCATTTTTCTATCACATTATACATTACTTGTTTCCATGGTTACGGCCACCCTGCGATTCTGCAGCAGTGGTCATGCTTGCTCACTATAGAAAAAAGCACCAGCCTATGTGTGCTCCTATGGTCCTGACCACCAAAGAGGCTGGCATTTTTTCCTAAAGTGTGCAAGCACGATCATTCCTGGATTGTAGGGTGATAAATGGCACTTGCTGAAATGAGACAACCCCTTTAGGCTAGGTCTACACGACGACATTTGTCGCGCAACATTTTGTTGCACCTATGTCGCGCGACAATTTTTATAATGGCAGTCTCTGGTGTCGCACTGCAACATGCGACATGCTGCGACTGCGACGCAACAGTCGCAGAAAATCCATTCGAGATGGGTTTTTTCTGTGACTGTCGCAGTCGCAGCATGTTGCATGTTGCAGTGCGACACCATAGACTGCCATTATAAAAATTGTCGCGCAACATTGGTGCGACAAATGTCGTCGTGTAGACCTAGCCTTAAGTTACTGTGAGCAGCCTGCATGGCCTAAACATGCTACCATGGCCTATAGCATCTCTGGACTTGTCTCCTATTGAGCAAATGTGGTCGACAAATCCAAACTGAGCTATCAACGGTGGATCTTGTGTGCACTGCAGAACATTCTTTAGACAAATATATATATATATATACAGTTGGTGATGGCTATATAATCACATGAAGTCAGTCTGCCTAGTGGAGTTACTTAGTTAGGTCCCCTGGTGACATTCCAATTTGTCTCTTTCAGTAGATAAAATATTTTTTATTTTATTCTTTAAAGCAGCTTTGATACCAACACTGTGTATTTCCGTTCTTCTGGACCGTTATAGGCGCAGAAGAATGAAAATAATGAAAGTGCTGGATTTGACACATAACTGAAACGGAGCCTAACAGACCCCGCTGACATTCTTCCCTTTAGGCTTCCTGCACACGAACGTGTGCACTCCCTGGCCATATTGAAGACCGCATTTGCAGATTCGCAATACACGTGCGCTGTTCCGTGGGCATTCCGCATCACAGATGCAGACCCATTCACTTCAATGGGTCCGCACAGCCGGAGATGCGGAATGGTGAGGAACGGAACCCTACGGAAGGGTTTTGTCCCGTACTTCCGTTCCGCAAAAAGACAGAACATGTCCTATCTTTTTGTGGAGCGGGCGGATCGCGGACCCATTAAGGTGAATGTGACCTGCTGCAGGTGCCCCACGGTCGGTGTTCGAGCACCACGGGGCGCACAAGTCTTTTCTCTCAGCCATTTTTGGCAAATTCTGATACGGAATCCCTGAACGGAGCTTCCAACACTATGTGAAAGCAGCTTTAGTGCTCATGCACGCGACCGTATGGTTCTGTGGTCCGTTTTTCACAGATCCGTTGTTTGTTTGTTTTTCCGTAGTGTTTCAGCTTCCATTCCATTTTTCCGTTTTGCTTCCCTTTGTGATCCTTTTTTTTTTTTTCGGAACGGAAACATAAAATATACAGTATACAGTAATTACATATAAAAATTGGGCTGGACATAAAATTTCTAATAGATGGTTCCGCAAAAACGGAACGGATACGGAAGACATATGGATGCATTCCATATGCATTTCGTTATTTTTTCAGAACCGTTGACTTGAATGGAGCCACGGAACTTGTTTTGCGGACAATAATAGGACATGACTCAAAATGTTGCGGAACGGAAATATGGAAACGGAATGCATACGGAGTACCTTCCGTATACGGAATGCAAAATAATGGAACGGAAACGGAACGAAAATACGTTCGTGTGCATGAGCCCTTAATGGGATTATGCCATGACTGTTGTAAAAATGACAGACATCATACAGTACATAACAATCTCTTTCTAACAATGTTAAAACCAGCCCTGTACCTTACATGGATCCAGAAATCTCCACACTCATTGATCCAGTTGCTCTACTAGATTATCTTAGACCAGTGATGAGGAACCTTTTACAGACCGGGTGCCCAAACTGTGCCCAGTTTAAGGATGGAACTGAGCATGTGTGACCACCTCAGTAGGCTATTATAATTGAGTAAAGAGAATATCTAGGAACTGACACATTTTCTAATAGAAAGTAGATTACCAAAGTAACCAGTTTTTCTAATTCTAAATTATATTAAAATAATGTTTAATGGTGGAATAATCCTTTTAAAGGAATCATGTCAGTAAATGAACCCTACGTGGGGTAGTTCAGGAGGCTGAGGAAAAATAACAACAGTTGTAATTTACATTCTTTTGATTAAATATATATCTGCCATTTATAACAATATTTTAGAGGATTATTGTTTATGCATGTTCTTAATATTTTATGGGGCCCCAACCCCAGACTGGCAGTGTAGTAGAATTAATGTTCATTAAATGGAAAGCTAGTCTTATAAACTATGTTTGTTTTATAGTACAAGAGTTCAAAAAGCCTCCAACATCTCCTCCACCACCACCACCAGAAACCGAAAGCCGCCCACCATTTCCTCCAGCCACCATTAAGCCAAATAACTAAAGATCAGAACTTCTACTGCCTCCTGCCGCCATAATCCACAAGAAAAAAATCTGCCCCACGTCTACTGCCTCCAGCCGCCACAGCCATATTTATGTATATATTGTAAATAAGTTTCATTTATTTTTGTAATTTTTGTATATATTGTAAATAAGTTTTATCTATTTTTATAATTAGTGTATTTATTGTAAATTATATATATATTTTTGTTATTTTTGCATATATTGTAAATAAGATATATCTATTTTTTTAATTATTGTATTTATTGTAAATAAGATATTTTTTGTAATTGTATATATTGTAAATAAGTTTTATCTATTTTTATAATTAGTGTATTTATTGTAAATAGTATATATATATTTTTGTTATTTTTGTATATATTGTAAATACTATATATCTATTTTTTTTTAATTATTGTATTTATTGTAAATAAGATATTTTTTGTAATTGTTGTATATATTGTAAATAAGCTATATCTATTTTTGTAATTCTTGTATATATTGTAAATAAGATTTATCTATTATTGTAAATATTGTAATTCTTGTATATATTGTAATTACTGTATATATTGTAAATAATATATATTTATTTTTATACCAAACATTGCAGTTGGCTGTTTTTTACCAATATTCCTTATGAGTCCAGAAAACCTTGTTGCTAAATATAAACCCACATTTTCCATAATTCATGCTATTAGGTGCACTGCACTATAGGATATGCCTAGATTTACCCCTGGTGTTTGAAGACCCTGGAGGGTTTAACTTCATTTAAAGGCTTTAACATACAGCGTGTTTAACATCACACCTCGCTGGCACATATGTTATGCTTTTTCATTTTCCAAAGCTTCCAGAAATTGTCCCTTATCAGGGGCAGATGATGTATAAACACACATGGTGTTATGGGTTAAAACAAGGGTCCAAAAATCATGCCTTGACAGGGTTGGAATAACTGTACATACGACAGGCGCAATTGATTGTCAGAAGAAAAAGTGGCTCATTGTGAATGGGTGTAAAAAATTCTCCCTTTTAATTGGAGCAGCAGCAGTGCGGTGTGGATGTGTAAATGTGAGGCACGCACAGTAATATGACCCCGATTGTGCCTCCATCACAGGCAGCAAAAATAATAAACCCCACATACTCACCTCATTCCCCAGCAGTGGCAGAATACACTGTGCCCCCGCCCGGCCCTGCCACCTACCCAGACCTGCAGTCTGAAGAGCAGACAGGGGGAGGAATGATGGAGCAGGGAGACAACGGATGGCTCTTGTTTCATCATTACAGGCATCTGTCTCTGCTTCCTATTGAAGCAGGGGCAGCTGCTAGAAAGCGGGACATACCTCCCCTGTACCGGGATCGCGGATCAGCCACTGAAATCCGGGATTGTCCTGCCAGATCCGGGACGGTTTGGAGGTATGATATAGTGGCATGCTCCCACAATAGTAGCAGCAGCAGGAGCAGTATAGCATTGAACAACCGAGGCTGTCTATGGGTAGTAGTAGCAATAGTAGAAGTAGCAGTGATAGAAGTTATAGTGGTGGCAGATGTTTCGTGTTAATGGTGGTGGCAGTAGGGGATTAACAGCAAGGGGCATCAGCAGCCATAAGGTATATGGAAGAAAGGCAGGAGCATGATGGAGGCAGCAGCAGCCTTACAGAAGATGATGGTCGGAAGGGCAAAGCAATGGCATCATGGTGGCAGTGACATGATGGAGGCGGTGGCATCAGCCGTACAGAAAGTGATGTTTGGAAAGTGGTATAAGTGGCATGTCTTACACCATCATGGAGGGGATGTGAGTCACATTATTGTACAGGGTATTGAAAAATTAAGATTATATGAGACGGGTGGAGATTTTCAGAGAAAACGTTTTAATCGTGAGGCTTTTTGGATATTCAAGTATGGATTGAATAGAAAACAAGATCTAATCTTGCAAAAATGAGGGGGCACACTCAAGAGAGAACCACTAGATGGATGATGGCATAATATTTTATTACTCTAAAAACAAACCCCTAAAAATATATAAAAACAATCATAAAATAGCATATATTAATGCAGCAATCCTATAGTGCATGACAAGCGGTACTACACATATATGACAAATACCATATGATATATAACATGCAGCAGTATAACAATGCGTGACACGCTAGTGGTATGGAACCGTATGTGATAGTCCTGTAGCCGTCCTATTGATAATAGGTAAAATGTCAGCACTTTCGTGCATAAATGTCCCACTGAGACTTGATGGTAATGGTACTATGACCAAATGTCCCAATAAAGATGATGCCACTATTATTAGGACAGTGTAGCTAAATCCAATAGGGCAGTTGAATACCAGTGTCCGGTATTGTAGATGTACAATATGCGTACATATATTAGATACTGGAGCTACTTACTATATCACGCCGCCTGTAGTGTCCCGGTCTCACCCCACCTTCTTGCTGCTTGACCGCAGCGTTGATTCCCCAGGTGGCCGAACGCGGCCGAACGTGGCGTCCCACGTGACCTGGTTGCTTAGGGTTCCGGGTTGGCGCTTCCCTGACGTCACTAATATGCGACTGTGACTCTGGCTGTAGCTCCGTACCGGAGATGTGATGGAAATGTATCTCTTGTACTTGGAACTTCTGGCTTTTTGTTCTTTTCTCTTCTTATTGAATCCACGCTCACTCCGTGCTACCAGACGCGTTTCAGGGTCTACACCCCTTCCTCAGTGGCCACCGAGTGAGTGGATTCTCACTCTTTTAAATGGTGTTGTCCCACCCACAATTGTGTTCTTTTGTGCTTGACTCAATATGTGGGGTGGATTTTGATTGCTGATAAATCATGTTAAAACATATATAAATGACATAAAATAATAAATATAACATCCCCACATGTAATACTGTATAAAAACACTTAAAAAAACAGTTCTGGATGAAGACTGCAAGGTCAGATTATCTTTTTGGGAAAAAACGCATCAAAACCGCATCAGTGTGAACTGCGTTTTGCATGCGTTTTTTATGTAATTGTCAATTATAGGGTCTAACAGTATTTCTAAACGGATAACACCAAAAATAACATCATTATATAATGTGTTCTCCGTGTAATTTCATATTTGGCGATCCTAAATATATATATTCCCAGATTGGGTAGTATGTCGTATAGGGGAGGAGCCATCCAGTGGGGAGGGGAGATCACAATGTCGATTGTCGACCAAACTGCGATGTCCCATCCCCCCCGGACGACCCCCCAACAATCACAGGAACCCGAACACCTCCATCTCGGCGTTGAGGCCCCTGGGAATGATGGTATCATACTCAAAGATTCTGCGGGATTCTTGTCTCGACATGTGTGCAATATGGTTACCTCCTCTCCACATTTTTTTGACTCTTTCTATGGCTGTGAATTTTAGACTAGTTGGATCACAGTTGTGTTGAATTTTAAAATGTTTCGATAAGGAATGTGTTTCTAAACCTTTTTTAATGTTTGCCACATGTTCCGCTATCCTCTTTTTGAGTGTTCTTTTGGTCCTGCCTATGTACTGTTTCTTACATCCACATTCTAATAGGTAGATGACATCCGTGGAGTCGCAGGTTAAACATTCTTGTATTTCTAAGCTGAAAGAGTTTACTGTGGATGTAACCTTTGTTGTTTTTTTAGGAAAATTTGTCATTTTACAATTTGCGCACCTTCCACATTTAAAAAACCCATTAGTTGTTAACCAATTGTTTTTTGTTATTTGTTGTTTCTCTTTCTTAATTTTTACGGTTGGGGCTATTTTGCCTGCTAAATTATTGGCCCTTGTGTATGTTATTTTCGGTACGTCACTCAGTAATGGGCCAATTATCTTATCATTCAGCAGATGACCCCAATGTTTGCGAATGCTCCTCTCCATCACTCTATACTGGGAATTGAACGGGAGGATAATTCTCAATGTTTCATCTCGTAATTGTAATGGACCTGTCTCAAAGAAACTTTTTCTTTCCATCTTCTTCACCTTTTCCAGTGATTTGTCTATAATCTGGACTGGGTAATCTCTTTCCAATAATTGCTGTTTTAGGCCGGTGGCCTCTTCATCAAATTTGCTGTCCATCGTACAGTTGCGCTTAAGTCTGCGGAACTGGCTAGTTGGTATATTGATAAGCCACCGCGGAAGATGGCAACTTGCAAATCTGATTAAGCTATTTTTGGCCACCGGCTTAAAGAATGTATTACAGCATAATTGTTCTTCCCTAATCCATATCTCCAAATCTAGAAATTCAACCTTTTCTTTACTAATGGTTGGACTAAATATGAGGTTCTTGTCATTTTTATTGATATCACTGAGAAATAGATCCAGAGATTCAGCTGTGTCTCGCCAGATGAACAGAATGTCATCAATGTACCGCCGCCATAGCACCAGATCCGTCCCCAGCCTGGGAGCAATGATCTCTCTCTCCCATTGAGCCAAGAAAAGGTTGGCATAGCTGGGGGCGAATCTGGTGCCCATGGCGGTCCCGGTACACTGCAAATAAAACTCCCTTTCAAAAGAAAAATAATTGTGGGCCAATATATATCCTACTCCCTCTAACAGGAAATCTAATTGTTCCACAGGGAGCCCGGCCTCTCCCGACAATTGCTCATGTAATGCCTGTATCCCCCTGGTATGTTCAATAACCGTGTAGAGGGATCCAACATCCAGTGTCCCCAAGATCCATCCATCTACCCATTTGACATTTTCAAGTGTTTTGATGATGTCTGTAGTGTCTCGAATATATGATGGTACTCGTTTTACATATGGTTGGAGCCACTGGTCAATGTATTTGGATAAATTACATGATATGGATTGGATACCCGACACAATCGGGCGACCTGGAGGTGCTTCCAGGTTCTTATGGATCTTGGGGACACAATAGAACATGGGGATCCTCCCCTCAGTGTCCAGAATAAATTTTGCTTCCTGATCGGAAAGAAAGCCAGCTCCTACCCCCCTTCCACAATAATCTTTAAGAATATTATAGTATTCCTGTGTTGGGTCTCCTTTTAATCTTTGGTAGGTATTCTCTGATCTTAGCTGTCTGTAACATTCTTCTGTATAATCTCTAGTGTTGAGTATCACGACAGCTCCACCCTTAGGCTGGCCTAATTGTGATATTATTGGCCTCTTGTAGGGATTTTATGGCCTTAATTTCTTCTCTGTTCAGATTCGCATTGATCCTGCGACTTTTTATCCTCCTCAAATCTCGTTCCACATTATTTTTAAAAGTGGCCATTTCACTACTGATCTCCTGCCTGGGATATTTCTTTGATCTCACCTTCAGATCTGTATGTGAATATTTACTTGTGTTACCTCCTATATCCATCTCCCTATTAATGGGATTTTTGAGAAAATATTTTTTAAGACATAGACGTCTAATGAACTTCTCCACTCCTATGTATGTTGCAAATTTGTCCATAGGGTTCGTCGGAGCAAACTTTAAACCTTTATTAAGAAGCTGCACCTGGATGTCAGTCAGTACAGCCTCACTGATGTTGATTACATTGGTGGTTGGTGCTATTAATTTTTGTGCTTTCTTCTTATGTGCATGTCGTCCTCTCCGAATTGTTCGTTGTGATTGTGCCTTTGTGACCTGTTCATTGTTGGTGTGTAATGGTGTGTTGTGTCCTGATAGTGTCTGTGTTCCTGTCTGTGTGTCTGGTAATTCCCTCTGTTCTGTGTGTACTCCCTCGGACGCTCCCTCAAATTGTATTCGTGAACATAACCCTGTGTTTTGTGATTGTGTTTCTTTGGCTCTTGTCGTGGTGGGGTGGGAGTGCGTGTGTTCAGCAGCCATAAGCTATATGGAAGAAAGGCAGGAGCATGATGGAGGCAGCAGCAGCCTTACAGAAGATGATGGTCGGAAGGGCAAAGCAGTGGCATCATGGTGGCAGTGACATGATGGAGGCGGTGGCATCAGCCGTACAGAAAGTGATGTTTGGAAAGTGGTATAAGTGGCATGTCTTACACAATCATGGAGGGGATGTGAGTCACATTATTGTACAGGGTATTGAAAAATTAAGATTATATGAGACGGGTGGAGATTTTCAGAGAAAACGTTTTAATCGTGAGGCTTTTCGGATATTCAAGTATGGATTGAATAGAAAACAAGATCTAATCTTACATTATTAATCTATGTTTGAAGATTGTCATGTATATTGTTGTGACAGTGCACAAAGTTTAAAATTTTATGTAAGGAAATGTTTTGTTGTATATTGTGTTCATTTGGCAATGTCGTTTTAAGGTCCTGTTCACACACAGTCTAGTTGTCTATGGCGGTCAAGGGGTTATTTTGGAAGTGGCTAGTATTCCTCTATGTCAATCACACCCACTGGGTGTGTCCTCTCCCTCCTTTCCACCATAAAACCTGACTGGTGTAGTCATCTAGTGACTCTATGACTAAGGGTGCTACAAGCGTGTACCCGGAACTCGTCAGAGAGATGTGAGGCCTGTTTTAAAGAGACACGTGAAGTCCTTCACAATATGGTGGATAAAACCTCAGTGGAAATATGTGATGCTAAATTAAAGGCGACCATTGAAAAATTGGAAACTGAGATCACTGATGTAAAACATAATACATTTTTGCGGGACTTACAAGATTATAAGACGAACAGTGTCTACAATTGGAGGAAGCTATCCAACACCCAGTCTACTCCTAAAACTATTCTTAAAAAAATCTAACCGCAGGAAACAAAATAAAAAATGCTGCGAGTCTTTAAGGGTTAATTTTAGCTCCACTGATATGAACTTTTCAGACACTGCCTCTGAGAGCAGTGAAACAATTAGAAAAATGGATCAAGCACCTGCTCTGCGAACACCTCAACATATTCCAAAAGCAAAAAACGACGCAGGGGGAGAAAGCACAAAAGAGGGTTATCGCTATCCACGGAGACACAGAAGGAATTAACGGACATACAAGTGTATAATCTATCTGCAAAATTTATCCTTGATACGCAATTGGGGATCCTATCTAGGGGTCTGATGTTCTCCCCCACATGCAATTTTGACTTATATAATACCATTTGCAAATTTGCCAGAAATATCACTTTCAGGAAGCACTTTCTGAGGGATAACTATCCTCCTGAGAGGGGCTCCACCAGACTGTGCTTCCAGCAGGAGTTCAGCGCCTGTATCTTTTCAGGAATTAAAAGCCATATGTCAACTACAAATGCTACGCAGCAATTCTGGTAATGTCAAAAATATTAGTATGTCTACTGCTTTTGTAACAAAAAAACCCTTGTTTTATCCAGTTAACTCCAGGTCACCAGCTCTTGATCGGTTTCAGGAGCTAGTAGAGCGGGACTTAGTCAAATTATATGATGTGAATAAGTCCCACACTAATATCAAACAAATGTCCAATCTTTCTAGAACAGAAAGAGATGCTCTGACCTTGCTGAGTAAACTGGATGATATAATTATATCGCAAGCAGTCAAGGGGGTGTTATTGTTGTTTTGGATGCAGATCTGTACGAAAAACAATGTTTATTAATGTTACAAGACATGTCAACATATAAAAAATTAACGTCAGATCCTACACAAATATTCAAAAAAGAATTGGAAAGACTGGTAGCGGAAGGGCTACAATGTGGTGTTATTACTCTTAAACGATCCCTGCATATCCAGTCCTTTCAATTTTTCATGCCTTGCCCATGGTCCATAAAAATAGTTTCCCTTACGTCCTAACCAGCAGCACATGTGGGGTTTATCCGCCACAGTGAAACTGGTAGAACAGACGGAATATTTAATGAAGTAAAGTAATCAAATAAATCCACGCCCCCACTACCTCATTATAAGAGGCCAAACCCCCCATACATCAGTGTGTTTTTTTCTGTCCTTGGGACTTCAGGACAGACGGGGGCAGCCATTTGGCTGCCGTACTCTTAGATTACATGCTAACCTTGTGTTTTTCTTTCAGGGTTGCAGCTTATCTGATGGAAGCTGGTTCTGCCGTGCGGCGTGGTGGAGGCATGCAAGCTCCTGTCCTAGGCACGGAGCTCCTGTATTCAGCTTCCTGTTTGGCTTCCTCTCTTCACCTGCGGTAGCTTGTGTGCCAGCGCCCTCTGGTGGTCTGTCGGTGAACAGCAATGATTAAAGTTTGTTCAAACCTGGCGTCTGACGTCACTTTGGGCGCCAAATTTGAATATATAAAGCCTCCAGTCCTTCCAGGCTGTGCTGTTTGCAGCCTTGGGTTGGTTACTGAGGCAAACTACTTTAGTTACAGCTTTCCTGTGTCTGGTAGGTTTGCTGTTTCTTTGTTATCTAATGAATAGACCTTGTTTATTCATTATAACTTTTTCTCTGCAGATAATGTCCTCTGCCGGTGATGGGGATCGGTCTGGGCGCAAGACGTCATCCAAGCGCAAGCATTTGGCGTGTAGGGATTGTGACACCCCTCTAGCAGACTCCTATGAATTTAATAGGTGTCCCTCTTGCCGTCCTCCTCCTCTGCCTCCTGATACGGAGCCTACCATACGGGACGTAGTAGTCTGGGTAAAGGACTTTGTAGAGTCCTCAATGAACACCCTAAGGGATTCCGTGTCATCTAGAAGACCCAGTGTCCGATCTCCTCTGAGACCCACTCCTATGCAGGAGGAAGCCTACCATACCGTGGACGAAGTCCATTCCTCTGAGTCTAGCGGGGAGGAAGAAGAGGCTGTAAGGTACTTCTTTCCTGTAGAGAAGACCCAGAGGTTACTTAGATTCATCCGTTTGGGGGACCAGGATGTTGATCCCGGGGAAGCTTCAGAGTCCACCTCTAGGGGGCCAAGGGCCTTCAAAGTGGACGAGACTATGTCTCGGTTAATGAAACTAGAATGGAAGCATCCTGAGAAGGCACCGGTCATCTCAAAGCGCTTCAAATCTATGAGGACTCTTGTCCCGGCTGATGACGGCTCCAACTTACAGGACCCGATGGACAGGCGGGTAGAATGCACCTTGAGAAGGTCTTACTCCACTGCTGCTGCTGCTGCATCTGTGGCTATATCCTCTATGGAGGTAGCCGTCTTCCTCCAAAGACGCCTCCGACAGGTACAGTCGGATATCGACTCTGGCATATCCCGTGATGACATCCTGGCGCAGTTTAAGTCCATTCTACTTGCCGTGGAATTTCTGTGTGACTCCGGCCCACAGCAGTTAAAATTAGCTTCTAAGGCTATGGCTCTCTCTTCAGCGGGTAGGAGGCCACTATGGCTAAAACCTTGGGTGGCAGATAATGCCTCCAAGTATAATTTATGCAGCCTCCCTTACGAGCCAGGAAGGCTTTTTGGGGCTGAACTGGACCGCATTATGGAGGGTCTTGCCGATAAAAAAGGTAAATGCCTCCCTCAAACCCGTAGGGGTAGGCAGGGTAGAGGGTCCAGACCCTTTCAGGGCCAATCCAGGCTCCAGGAGGGGAGGATCATATAGTTCCGGTGGGAACAAAAACAATAAAGCCGACCAGTGACGGCCCTCCCCTTCCGTCAGATCCAGTCATAAATTTGACTCCTATTCTTTCAGACCGGAGGCCGTTTAATTTTTTTTCTAAATACCTGGACAGAGTTTGTTCCAGATCCCTGGGTCCTGAATATAATAAGGACAGGGTACAGGATAGAATTTTTATCTGTTCCCCCAGAAAAATTTGTTTTGACAAGATTACTTCCCCGCAAAAAGCAAGCGGTGTTGGAGGAGTCTATACTCGAATACAGGCGGAAAGGGGCCTTGGAGGAGGTTCCTCCAGAAGAGATTGGATCCGGCGTTTATTTGCCAGTTTTCCTTGTTCCCAAAGCCACAGGAGGTTGGCGCATGATCATAGATCTCCGCTACCTTAACCGATTCATAACGAAAAGGCGGTTTCGGATGGAAACCATCAAATCGGTAATCAGCATCCTGAGCCCAGGGGACCTGATGGTTACACTGGATCTAAGGGATGCCTATCTCCACATCCCTGTGTGCCAGGCCCACAGGAAGTATCTACGAGTGGCAGTGAGTCTCAGGGGGACGGTGAAACATTTTTAGTTTGCCGCGCTTCCCTTCGGCATCACAACCGCGCCCTACATCTTCACCAAAGTGGTAATAGCTGTAGTAGCTCCCCTCAGATTGAGAGGCCTGGAGATCATTCCATATCTGGACGATTGGCTTCTAAAAGCCCACTCGGTAGAGACGCTTCATCTTCATCTGCTGCAGGCTCAGTCCTTCCTCCAGCGCTTGGGCTGGATTATCAATTGGCAGAAGTCAGAGATTTCTCCCTCCACTACCAGGAGGTTTCTAGGGTTCATAATAGGTTCTGCCAACATGACGCTCTACCTTTCTCCGGAAAGGAAGTTACGCATTTCCAAGACTGCAGATCAACTCAGAGTATTAATGAGAATGTTAGGCCTAATGTCAGCAGCCGTGGATGCATTTCCTTGGGCCTTGTGGCATATTCGCCCTCTTCAAGCGGAAGTTCTGAGTCTATGGGATCGAACTCCCAGAGGGCTAGAGACAAAGTGCTCCCTGTCATCTCAAGCTCGCCGCTCACTGAAGTGGTGGAAACAGGTCAAAGATGGGAGGTCCTTGATCCAACCTTGTTGGATCCTGTTGACGACAGATGCATCCCTTCTAGGCTGAGGTGCCCATCTAGAGGAACTTCAAGTTCAAGGATACTGGAGCCATCCTTGATGTCATCCAATCTGAGAGAACTCAGACCAATCCGGATGGCTCTCTTTCATTTTTTCCCCCTTATCAGAAATAAGGCTGTAAGGGTTCGCTCAGACAATTCTACTGCGGTATCCTACATCAACAAACAGGGAGGCACCAGGTTTCAGAGTCTACTCTCAGAAGTAGGTCTAATTCTGTCTTGGGCAGATCAGAATCTTTCCCACCTTTCAGCAGTCCACATTCGGGGGTCCCTGAATGTGGTTGCGGACCAGCTCAGCAGAGGAGTCCCAGCTCTGGGAGAAATGTCTCTGAATCAGGAGATCTTTCATCAGATCACTCTCCGGTGGGGTCGCCCAGACATAGATCTCATGGCGACAAGATTCAATGCCAAAGTGGAAACGTTCTGTTCCCTGTATCGGGAGGACAATCCCTTGGCAGTAGATGCTCTGTCAATTCCATGGGAGTTCAGGCTGGCCTACATCTTTCCTCCCATCGCCATGATACCCAGGGTATTGATGAAGATTCGGCAGGACCAAGCCTCAGTAATAGCCGTGATTCCATTCTGGCCCAGAAGGTCTTGGTTTACCCTGCTCATGCAGATGAGCCGAGGGCAATATTGGAAGCTTCCCCCAATGCAGAACCTGGTGTCCCGGGGCACTCAGCTCTGCCTGGATCCATCCAGACTCAATCTGACAGCCTGGAGATTGATGAGTCCCTTCTAGAGCCTGAAGGGCTATCAGCAGCGGTCTTAAGAATGATGTCTCATTCCAGAGCTCCTGCTACTGTCAAGGCCTACGCCAGGGTAAAGTGCATTTTTCTTCTATGGTGTGCATCTCATCAAGTACCATCTCAGGATCCTCCAGTATCTGCTATTCTCCAGTTCATGCAGGATGGACTAGATAAGGGCCTCAGCCCTTCTACACTCAAGGTACAGATCTCTGCTCTGTCAGCCGCCTTTGGCAGATCTTTACATCAAGACCCTCTGATTAAGAGGTTCCTTAAAGGAGCCGTACGTCTTAAGCCTAGCATTTCAAGACATATACCGCAGTGGGATCTCTCAGTGGTGCTTAAAGGGTTGAGTGGTCCCCCCTTTGAACCCTTGGAAGAAGTGGACTTTAAGTTTTTATCCTGGAAGGTAACCTTTTTGTTGGCCGTAACTTCGGCCAAACGCATTTCAGAGCTTCAGGCTTTTTCGGCGTATGAGCCATACACTTTATTTTTACCGGACAGAGTCCTTTACGTTTTTTACCCACCTTTTTGCCTAAGGTGCCCTCTGTGCACAACATTAATCAAGTTGTGTCTTTGCCTGTGTTATGTTCCTCTTCTTCCTCTGCAGAAGAAAGTTCCCTCTATACTCTGGATGTGGCCAGATGTTTGAGAATCTACATTGAGAGATCCCAGGAGTTCAGAAGGTCAGAGAATCTTCTTATCCTGTTCTTTGTCAGGAATAAAGGGAAGAATGCCTCTAAGCCTACTCTAAGTAGATGGATAAGAGAGGCCATCAGAGAATCTTTCGCTTCCCAGAATAGACCTCCTCCTGCCTTTGTCACTGCTCACTCCACCCGAGCAGTCTCTACTAGTTGGGCCGAAAGGTCTCTTATTCCACTGGAGCAGATTTTTTCGCGGCCTCCTGGAGCTCACATTCTACCTTTGTGAGCCATTATAGACTCAACCTCAGGGGTTCAGAAGACACTGCCTTTGGGCGGTCTGTTTTGAGTTCCATTCAGCATTGAAGTCCCTACCCTTTAGGCTAACTTCTTGCTAAGTCCCCACATGTGCTGCTGGTGATGCATAATTATTTCATGTTTTGCAGCTCGTCCTATTTACAAATATCTGGTGCATCTATGGGGGCGAAGATATCGCCATCAATAGCAAATATTTTCATGTGTTTGTGAGAACATCAATATTTGTTCTCTGACAACAATCCATTTATTGACCACCTGCAGTGGTATGGTCGCTATATCGATGACCTGTTGTTTATATGGGTCGGAGATGTGGCAACCGTACCGGATTTCATAAAATACATAAACAATAACACAAATAATTTGTTCTTTTCATATCACTATGATCCTTTGATAATGTCCTTTCTTGATTTGAATCTGACAGCCTCACCAGACACAGGGAGGATTATTACATTCACTTATAGAAAAATTATGGCAGGTAACACTATAGTCCATGGTAAATCATGTCATCCTGCACATACAATTAAAAGTATACCTGTAGGTGAACTAGTCAGAGAAAATCGGAATTGCACATGTGAACAAGACTACCAAAAAGAATCCACTGACATGGTTCAGAGACTAATGAGACGCAGTTATCCTGACTGGAGTGTGAACAGAGCCTTAAAACTGGTTAGTCAGAGAGACAGAACTGAATTAGGCCCTTTTTTTCTCTGCTTCCGTTTAGTTTTTTTTGCGGATAGGATGGGGACCCATTAATTTCAATGGGTCAGCAAAAAAATGCTGATAGTTCATCCGTTTGTGTTCCGCGTCCGTTGTCCATGTTTCCCTTCAGCAAAAAAATATAGTGCATGTCCTACTCTTTTCACATTTGCGGACAAGGATATGCATTTATTATAAGGGATCTGTGGAAAAAAAACGGATTCTCCAAAAAAAACGGAAGCCGCATCCGATTTTTTTAGCGGATGCACAATTTGCGGACGCAAAAAACAACCGTCGTGTGCATGAGGCCTTACTCAGAGATGTGGACACACCCAAAGGGAAAACACAGGATAGAAACAGAGTGGTGTTTTCAACCCCATATAGTCCACAATAGAACTTAATTTGCCAAATTATGAAAAAACACCTGTCAGTTCTTCAAATGGACCCAGGTTTTGCTGAAGTAGTCAGTATATGAATTCAGTGTGTAGCGAGACAAGCAAAGACATTGGGTAATACTTTATCCCCCAGTCTATTTAGAGATAACAGCACTGGCAATAATAAAACTTGGTTACAACATAAAGGTACATATAAATGTGGCCACAATGTCTGCACCTGCTGCTCTGTTATTCACGTATCAAAAGACTTTACTTCTTGCACAGAGAACCAAACATACATGAATAAACAATACATTAACTTTAACACATATGGTGTAGTTTACCTGATTACCTGCAAAACTTGCCGTCTCCAATATGTAGGGTGTACATCTGGTCCCTTAAAAATTTGGATTAGACGGCATTTGTCGGATGCAATCAAAGATGACAATAAAAACACAAACACATTCCGCCATATCTCAGCAGTCTTCCATCATGTCTTACACCATCATGGAGGGGATGTGAGTCACATTTTGGTACAGGGTATTGAAAAAGTAAGATTATATGAGAGGGGTGGAGATTTACAGAGAAAACTTTTTAATCGTGAGGCTTTTTGGATATTCAACCTTAAATCATGTGTCCCCCATGGATTGAATAGAAAACAAGATCTAATCTTACATTATTAATCTACAGTATGTTTGAAGATTGTCATGTATATTGTTGTGAGAGTGCACAAAGTTTTAAATTTTATGTAAGGAAATGTTTTGTTGTATTTTGTGTTCGTTTGGCAATGTCGTTTTAAGGTCCTGTTCACACACAGTCCAGTTTTATTTGTTTTGGTTTCACTTTGTCATCTCTTTTCCTTCTCCCAGCTGTCATCTATTTACACTGCCTCTCTTTATATCCCCTCCCATACTGCCTCACTTTGCGGTTTATACTACTTCCTGGATTGTGTTCACTGCTAGATGCTGCAACTGCTGGTTCCTCAGATAAGTATTTTCCTTTTTTTGTGTTTCCATGCTGCCTTGATTCTAGGTGACCCTGACTCCCTCCGTTTTAAGTGCAGGGAGCCGGTGGTCGTGTCCCCTCACTATTATAGGGTTTTCAGGTGTCACACAGCCTAGGTACGAGGGCATGCAATTATCTATCTTAAAGATCTTTGCATGGGCAGAGCAGTCAGAGAGAGCACTATGGGTTTTATAGGGCTCACCTATATGTTCGTTAGTTTGGGATCAAGTTAGTCGGATGTTTATTTATAACTTCCAGTTTTCTGTAACACCATCCGTGACATTATAAACCGCCAAAACCGTCTTAAGCATGGATCCGGTTTCAGCCTTGATGGACCGCATGCAGGGTCTTTCACTGGAGGTAGCAGATCTCCGTAAAACTGTGTCTCAATTTCAGGTGACCGGTTCTGCTTGCGTTCATGGAGTTTGTTCCGAGCCTAAGATCTCGCTTCCGGATACGTTCTCCGGGGGTAGTGAGAATTTTGTTTGTTTTAGAGAGGCTTGCAAACTCCATTTTCGCCTACTTCCCCATTCCTCTGGTGATGAGGAGCAGAGGGTGGGGATCATCATCTCGCTGCTCAGGGATAACGCTCAGTCTTGGGCCTTTTCACTGCCGGTGGGGGCACGGCAGCTCCGATCGGTGGATTCATTTTTTTGTAGCCCTGGGGCAGATATATGATGACCCGGATCGTATTGCTCTGGCTGAATCTAAACTGCGTCTTTTATGCCAGGGTAAACAGTCCGCAGAGATATATTGTTCAGAATTTCGGAGATGGGCATCTGATACTGATTGGAATGATGCTGCACTCCGAAGTCAATTTTGCCATGGTCTTTCGGAGGGATTGAAAGTTGCATTTGCCTTTCATGAGAGACCTGCCTCGTTAGAGTCTGCCATGTCTCGAGCTGTGCGTATTGACAGGCGTCTTAGAGAGAGAGGAGAGATTACTCCTTCCTGTCATATTCAGTCCAAGGACAGTGGGGCAGTCTCATTCAGTGCGCAGGGGCCTCAGTCTCTCTCAATCCCCTCTGAGCAGGAGGCCATGCAGCTGGGTTTGCTTGCCTCTGATAGTAGAGGATTCAGCTCTCAGAGGAGGGTTTGTTTCTGTTGTGGAGGTATAAATCATTTGGCAAATGTTTGCCCCTCTAGGAGATTCAGGGAGTTTTCTGAGGTTAATAAAGAAACAAAAAGAAAAAAAGCCTCTAAAAACTTTCCATCTGTTACTATTGGCAAGGTTGATGCGGAAATTGAAGGTTTGCCGTTTGCTTGTAGTTCCCGTTTTGTCCTATCTGCCAGGGTGGAGCTGGATAGCAAGAACATTGTTTGTGAGATTTTTGTAGATAGTGGAGCAGCTGTCAATCTCATTGATAATCAATTTTCTATAACACATGGCTTCCAGGTATGCACTTTGGGAAAGGATATACTTGTTTTTGCCATCAATTCCGCTCCACTCTCTCAAAAATCGTTAAAGGGCATAGTTCACAATATCCGTTTGACTGTGGGTGATGCTCATGTTGAGGATATGTCATGTTTCGTCCTAAACGGATTACCTACTCTTCTAGTGTTGGGGCTACCCTGGCTCACTAAACATAACCCCACCATTGATTGGCAAGCAAGGCAAATAAATGGTTGGAGTGACTTTTGCAGAGAGAATTGCTTCACGGCGTCTCTTTCAGAGGTTTCTACCAAGATTGTACCATCTTTTCTCTCTGAATTTTCGGATGTGTTTTCATAGAGTGGTGTCCAGGAGCTGCCCACTCACCGGGAGTACGATTGCCCTATTAATCTCATCCCAGGCACCAAGCTGCCAAAATCACGTTTATACAATCTGTCCCAACCTGAAAGGGTCGCTATGCGTACTTATATCTCTGAGAGCCTGAGAAAGGGACACATCCGACCCTCGAAGTCACCTGTTGCCGCTGTTTTTTTTTTTGTTAAGAAAAAAGATGGTTCTTTAAGACCATGTCTGGATTTCAGGGAGCTGCACTGTATCTCAATTCGTGACCCTTATCCGCTTCCTCTGATCCCGGACCTGTTTAACCAGATTGTTGGGGTTAAAGTTTTTTCTAAGTTGGATTTAAGAGGGGCATACAACCTAGTCAGGGTCAGGGAAGGGGACGAATGGAAGACGGCCTTCAATACCCCTGAGGGCCATTTCGAGAATTTGGTTATGCTCTTTGGTTTGATGAATGCTCCAGCTGTCTTCCAACATTTTGTGAACAGCATTTTTTATCATTTAATGGGGAAATTTGTACTGGTGTATCTAGATGACATTTTGATTTTTTCTCCTGATTTCAAAACTCATAGGGACCACCTACGTCAGTTCTTGCTCATTCTGCGGGAGAATAAATTGAACAAACCGGATTCCAAAAAAGTTGAGACACTAAACAAATTGTGAATAAAAACTGAATGCAATGATGTGGAGATGGCAAATGTCAATATTTTATTTGTAATAGAACGTAGATGACAGATCAAACGTTTAATCCGAGTAAATGTATCATTTTAAAGGAAAAATACGTTGATTCAAAACTTCACGGTGTCAACAAATCCCAAAAAAGTTGGGACAAGTAGCAATAAGAGGCTGGAAAAAGTAAACTTGAGCATAACGAAGAGCTGGAAGACCAATTAACACTAATTATGTCAATTGGCAACATGATTGGGTATAAAAAGAGCTTCTCAGAGTGGCAGTGTCTCTCAGAAGCCAAGATGGGTAGAGGATCACCAATTCCCACAATGTTGCGCAGAAAGATAGTGGAGCAATATCAGAAAGGTGTTACCCAGCGAAAAATTGCAAAGACTTTGCATCTATCATCATCAACTGTGCATAACATCATCCGAAGATTCAGAGAATCTGGAACAATCTCTGTGCGTAAGGGTCAAGGCCGTAAAACCATACTGGATGCCCGTGATCTCCGGGCCCTTAAACGACACTGCACCACAAACAGGAATGCTACTGTAAAGGAAATCACAGAATGGGCTCAGGAATACTTCCAAAAACCATTGTCAGTGAACACAATCCACCGTGCCATCCGTCGTTGCCAGCTGAAACTCTACAGTGCAAAGAAGAAGCCATTTCTAAGCAAGATCCACAAGCTCAGGCGTTTTCACTGGGCCAGGGATCATTTAAAATGGAGTGTGGCAAAATGGAAGACTGTTCTGTGGTCAGACGAGTCACGATTCGAAGTTCTTTTTGGAAATCTGGGACGCCATCTCATCCGGACCAAAGAGGACAAGGACAACCCAAGTTGTTATAAACGCTCAGTTCAAAAGCCTGCATCTCTGATGGTATGGGGTTGCATGAGTGCGTGTGGCATGGGCAGCTTGCATGTCTGGAAAGGCACCATCAATGCAAAAAAATATATTCAGGTTCTAGAACAACATATGCTCCCATCCAGACGTCATCTCTTTCAGGGAAGACCCTGCATTTTTCAACAAGATAATGCGAGACCACATTCTGCATCAATCACAACATCATGGCTGCGTAGGAGAAGGATCCGGGTACTGAAATGGCCAGTCTGCAGTCCAGATCTTTCACCTATAGAGAACATTTGGCGCATCATAAAGAGGAAGGTGCAACAAAGAAGGCCCAAGACGATTGAACAGTTAGAGGCCTGTATTAGACAAGAATGGGAGAGCATTCCTATTTCTAAACTTGAGAAACTCGGTCCCCAGACGTCTGTTGAGTGTTGTAAGAAGAAGGGGAGATGCCACACAGTGGTGAAAATGGCCTTGTCCCAACTTTTTTGGGATTTGTTGACACAATGAAATTCTGATTCAACATATTTTTCCCTTAAAATGGTACATTTTCTCAGTTTAAACTTTTGTTCCGTGATTTATGTTCTATTCTGAATAAAATATTAGAAGTTGGCACCTCCACATCATTGCATTCAGTTTTTATTCACGATTTGTATAGTGTCCCAACTTTTTTGGAATCCGGTTTGTACACTAAACTGGAAAAATGTGTGTTTGCGGTTCCAGAAATTCAATTTCTGGGTTTTCTTCTCTCCGCTTCTGGTTTTCGCATGGACCCTGAGAAGGTCCGCGCTGTGCTTGATTGGGAGCTTCCTGAGAATCAGAAGGTGCTGATGTGGTTTTTGGGTTTTGCCAATTATTACGGGAAGTTCATTTTGAATTATTCCTCTGTTGTTAAGGCACTCACTGATATGACTAAAAAGGGCGTATTTTTCCTCCTGGTCGGTAGATGCGCTTAAGGCCTACTCTAAGTAGATGGATAAGAGAGACCATCAGAGAATCTTTCGCTTCCCAGAATAGACCTCCTCCTGCCTTTGTCACTGCTCACTCCACCCGAGCAGTCTCTACTAGTTGGGCCGAAAGGTCTCTTATTCCACTGGAGCAGATTTTTTCGCGGCCTCCTGGAGCTCACATTCTACCTTTGTGAGCCATTATAGACTCAACCTCAGGGGTTCAGAAGACACTGCCTTTGGGCGGTCTGTTTTGAGTTCCATTCAGCATTGAAGTCCCTACCCTTTAGGCTAACTTCTTGCTAAGTCCCCACATGTGCTGCTGGTGATGCATAATTTTTTCATGTTTTGCAGCTCGTCCTATTTACAAATATCTGGTGCATCTATGGGGGCGAAGATATCGCCATCAATAGCAAATATTTTCATGTGTTTGTGAGAACATCAATATTTGTTCTCTGACAACAATCCATTTATTGACCACCTGCAGTGGTATGGTCGCTATATCGATGACCTGTTGTTTATAGGGGTCGGAGATGTGGCAACCGTACCGGATTTCATAAAATACATAAACAATAACACAAATAATTTGTTCTTTTCATATCACTATGATCCTTTGATAATGTCCTTTCTTGATTTGAATCTGACAGCCTCACCAGACACAGGGAGGATTATTACATTCACTTATAGAAAAATTATGGCAGGTAACACTATAGTCCATGGTAAATCATGTCATCCTGCACATACAATTAAAAGTATACCTGTAGGTGAACTAGTGAGAGAAAATCGGAATTGCACATGTGAACAAGACTACCAAAAAGAATCCACTGACATGGTTCAGAGACTAATGATATGCAGTTATCCTGACTGGAGTGTGAACAGAGCCTTAAAACTGGTTAGTCAGAGAGACAGAACTGAATTAGGCCCTTTTTTTCTCTGCTTCCGTTTAGTTTTTTTTGCGGATAGGATGGGGACCCATTAATTTCAATGGGTCAGCAAAAAAATGCTGATAGTTCATCCGTTTGTGTTCCGCGTCCGTTGTCCATGTTTCCCTTCAGCAAAAAAATATAGTGCATGTCCTACTCTTTTCACATTTGCGGACAAGGATATGCATTTATTATAAGGGATCTGTGGAAAAAAACGGATTCTCCAAAAAAAAACGGATGCCGCATCCGATTTTTTTAGCGGATGCACAATTTGCGGACGCAAAAAACAACCGTCGTGTGCATGAGGCCTTACTCAGAGATGTGGACACACCCAAAGGGAAAACACAGGATAGAAACAGAGTGGTGTTTTCAACCCCATATAGTCCACAATAGAACTTAATTTGCCAAATTATGAAAAAACACCTGTCAGTTCTTTAAATGGACCCAGGTTTTGCTGAAGTAGTCAGTATATGAATTCAGTGTGTAGCGAGACGAGCAAAGACATTGGGTAATACTTTATCCCCCAGTCTATTTAGAGATAACAGCACTGGCAAAAATAAAACTTGGTTACAACATTAAGGTACATATAAATGTGGCCACAATGTCTGCACCTGCTGCTCTGTTATTCACGTATCAAAAGACTTTACTTCTTGCACAGAGAACCAAACATACATAAATAAACAATACATTAACTTTAACACATATGGTGTAGTTTACCTGATTACCTGCAAAACTTGCCGTCTCCAATATGTAGGGTGTACATCTGGTCCCTTAAAAATTTGGATTAGACGGCATTTGTCGGATGCAATCAAAGATGACAATAAAAACACAAACACATTCCGCCATATCTCAGCAGTCTTCCATCATGTCTTACACCATCATGGAGGGGATGTGAGTCACATTTTGGTACAGGGTATTGAAAAAGTAAGATTATATGAGAGGGGTGGAGATTTACAGAGAAAACTTTTTAATCGTGAGGCTTTTTGGATATTCAACCTTAAATCATGTGTCCCCCATGGATTGAATAGAAAACAAGATCTAATCTTACATTATTAATCTACAGTATGTTTGAAGATTGTCATGTATATTGTTGTGAGAGTGCACAAAGTTTTAAATTTTATGTAAGGAAATGTTTTGTTGTATTTTGTGTTCGTTTGGCAATGTCGTTTTAAGGTCCTGTTCACACACAGTCCAGTTTTATTTGTTTTGGTTTCACTTTGTCATCTCTTTTCCTTCTCCCAGCTGTCATCTATTTACACTGCCTCTCTTTATATCCCCTCCCATACTGCCTCACTTTGCGGTTTATACTACTTCCTGGATTGTGTTCACTGCTAGATGCTGCAACTGCTGGTTCCTCAGATAAGTATTTTCCTTTATTTGTGTTTCCATGCTGCCTTGATTCTAGGTGACCCTGACTCCCTCCGTTTTAAGTGCAGGGAGCCGGTGGTCGTGTCCCCTCACTATTATAGGGTTTTCAGGTGTCACACAGCCTAGGTACGAGGGCATGCAATTATCTATCTTAAAGATCTTTGCATGGGCAGAGCAGTCAGGGAGAGCACTATGGGTTTTATAGGGCTCACCTATATGTTCGTTAGTTTGGGATCAAGTTAGTCGGATGTTTATTTATAACTTCCAGTTTTCTGTAACACCATCCGTGACATTATAAACCGCCAAAACCGTCTTAAGCATGGATCCGGTTTCAGCCTTGATGGACCGCATGCAGGGTCTTTCACTGGAGGTAGCAGATCTCCGTAAAACTGTGTCTCAATTTCAGGTGACCGGTTCTGCTTGCGTTCATGGAGTTTGTTCCGAGCCTAAGATCTCGCTTCCGGATACGTTCTCCGGGGGTAGTGAGAATTTTGTTTGTTTTAGAGAGGCTTGCAAACTCCATTTTCGCCTACTTCCCCATTCCTCTGGTGATGAGGAGCAGAGGGTGGGGATCATCATCTCGCTGCTCAGGGATAACGCTCAGTCTTGGGCCTTTTCACTGCCGGTGGGGGCACGGCAGCTCCGATCGGTGGATTAATTTTTTGTAGCCCTGGGGCAGATATATGATGACCCGGATCGTATTGCTCTGGCTGAATCTAAACTGCGTCTTTTATGCCAGGGTAAACAGTCCGCAGAGATATATTGTTCAGAATTTCGGAGATGGGCATCTGATACTGATTGGAATGATGCTGCACTCCGAAGTCAATTTTGCCATGGTCTTTCGGAGGGATTGAAAGTTGCATTTGCCTTTCATGAGAGACCTGCCTCGTTAGAGTCTGCCATGTCTCGAGCTGTTCGTATTGACAGGCGTCTTAGAGAGAGAGGAGAGATTACTCCTTCCTGTCATATTCAGTCCAAGGACAGTGGGGCGGTCTCATTCAGTGCGCAGGGGCCTCAGTCTCTCTCAATCCCCTCTGAGCAGGAGGCCATGCAGCTGGGTTTGCTTGCCTCTGATAGTAGAGGATTCAGCTCTCAGAGGAGGGTTTGTTTCTGTTGTGGAGGTATAAATCATTTGGCAAATGTTTGCCCCTCTAGGAGATTCAGGGAGTTTTCTGAGGTTAATAAAGAAACAAAAAGAAAAAAAGCCTCTAAAAACTTTCCATCTGTTACTATTGGCAAGGTTGATGCGGAAATTGAAGGTTTGCCGTTTGCTTGTAGTTCCCGTTTTGTCCTATCTGCCAGGGTGGAGCTGGATAGCAAGAACATTGTTTGTGAGATTTTTGTAGATAGTGGAGCAGCTGTCAATCTCATTGATAATCAATTTTCTATAACACATGGCTTCCAGGTATGCACTTTGGGAAAGGATATACTTGTTTTTGCCATCAATTCCGCTCCACTCTCTCAAAAATCGTTAAAGGGCATAGTTCACAATATCCGTTTGACTGTGGGTGATGCTCATGTTGAGGATATGTCATGTTTCGTCCTAAACGGATTACCTACTCTTCTAGTGTTGGGGCTACCCTGGCTCACTAAACATAACCCCACCATTGATTGGCAAGCAAGGCAAATAAATGGTTGGAGTGACTTTTGCAGAGAGAATTGCTTCACGGCGTCTCTTTCAGAGGTTTCTACCAAGATTGTACCATCTTTTCTCTCTGAATTTTCGGATGTGTTTTCATAGAGTGGTGTCCAGGAGCTGCCCACTCACCGGGAGTACGATTGCCCTATTAATCTCATCCCAGGCACCAAGCTGCCAAAATCACGTTTATACAATCTGTCCCAACCTGAAAGGGTCGCTATGCGTACTTATATCTCTGAGAGCCTGAGAAAGGGACACATCCGACCCTCGAAGTCACCTGTTGCCGCTGTTTTTTTTTTTGTTAAGAAAAAAGATGGTTCTTTAAGACCATGTCTGGATTTCAGGGAGCTGCACTGTATCTCAATTCGTGACCCTTATCCGCTTCCTCTGATCCCGGACCTGTTTAACCAGATTGTTGGGGTTAAAGTTTTTTCTAAGTTGGATTTAAGAGGGGCATACAACCTAGTCAGGGTCAGGGAAGGGGACGAATGGAAGACGGCCTTCAATACCCCTGAGGGCCATTTCGAGAATTTGGTTATGCTCTTTGGTTTGATGAATGCTCCAGCTGTCTTCCAACATTTTGTGAACAGCATTTTTTATCATTTAATGGGGAAATTTGTACTGGTGTATCTAGATGACATTTTGATTTTTTCTCCTGATTTCAAAACTCATAGGGACCACCTACGTCAGTTCTTGCTCATTCTGCGGGAGAATAAATTGAACAAACCGGATTCCAAAAAAGTTGAGACACTAAACAAATTGTGAATAAAAACTGAATGCAATGATGTGGAGATGGCAAATGTCAATATTTTATTTGTAATAGAACGTAGATGACAGATCAAACGTTTAATCCGAGTAAATGTATCATTTTAAAGGAAAAATACGTTGATTCAAAACTTCAGGGTGTCAACAAATCCCAAAAAAGTTGGGACAAGTAGCAATAAGAGGCTGGAAAAAGTAAACTTGAGCATAACGAAGAGCTGGAAGACCAATTAACACTAATTATGTCAATTGGCAACATGATTGGGTATAAAAAGAGCTTCTCAGAGTGGCAGTGTCTCTCAGAAGCCAAGATGGGTAGAGGATCACCAATTCCCACAATGTTGCGCAGAAAGATAGTGGAGCAATATCAGAAAGGTGTTACCCAGCGAAAAATTGCAAAGACTTTGCATCTATCATCATCAACTGTGCATAACATCATCCGAAGATTCAGAGAATCTGGAACAATCTCTGTGCGTAAGGGTCAAGGCCGTAAAACCATACTGGATGCCCGTGATCTCCGGGCCCTTAAACGACACTGCACCACAAACAGGAATGCTACTGTAAAGGAAATCACAGAATGGGCTCAGGAATACTTCCAAAAACCATTGTCAGTGAACACAATCCACCGTGCCATCCGTCGTTGCCAGCTGAAACTCTACAGTGCAAAGAAGAAGCCATTTCTAAGCAAGATCCACAAGCTCAGGCGTTTTCACTGGGCCAGGGATCATTTAAAATGGAGTGTGGCAAAATGGAAGACTGTTCTGTGGTCAGACGAGTCACGATTCGAAGTTCTTTTTGGAAATCTGGGACGCCATCTCATCCGGACCAAAGAGGACAAGGACAACCCAAGTTGTTATAAACGCTCAGTTCAAAAGCCTGCATCTCTGATGGTATGGGGTTGCATGAGTGCGTGTGGCATGGGCAGCTTGCATGTCTGGAAAGGCACCATCAATGCAAAAAAATATATTCAGGTTCTAGAACAACATATGCTCCCATCCAGACGTCATCTCTTTCAGGGAAGACCCTGCATTTTTCAACAAGATAATGCGAGACCACATTCTGCATCAATCACAACATCATGGCTGCGTAGGAGAAGGATCCGGGTACTGAAATGGCCAGTCTGCAGTCCAGATCTTTCACCTATAGAGAACATTTGGCGCATCATAAAGAGGAAGGTGCAACAAAGAAGGCCCAAGACGATTGAACAGTTAGAGGCCTGTATTAGACAAGAATGGGAGAGCATTCCTATTTCTAAACTTGAGAAACTCGGTCCCCAGACGTCTGTTGAGTGTTGTAAGAAGAAGGGGAGATGCCACACAGTGGTGAAAATGGCCTTGTCCCAACTTTTTTGGGATTTGTTGACACAATGAAATTCTGATTCAACATATTTTTCCCTTAAAATGGTACATTTTCTCAGTTTAAACTTTTGTTCCGTGATTTATGTTCTATTCTGAATAAAATATTAGAAGTTGGCACCTCCACATCATTGCATTCAGTTTTTATTCACGATTTGTATAGTGTCCCAACTTTTTTGGAATCCGGTTTGTACACTAAACTGGAAAAATGTGTGTTTGCGGTTCCAGAAATTCAATTTCTGGGTTTTCTTCTCTCCGCTTCTGGTTTTCGCATGGACCCTGAGAAGGTCCGCGCTGTGCTTGATTGGGAGCTTCCTGAGAATCAGAAGGTGCTGATGTGGTTTTTGGGTTTTGCCAATTATTACGGGAAGTTCATTTTGAATTATTCCTCTGTTGTTAAGGCACTCACTGATATGACTAAAAAGGGCGTATTTTTCCTCCTGGTCGGTAGATGCGCTTAAGGCCTTTTCTAGTATCAAAGAGAGTTTTGCTTCCGCTCCCATCTTGGTACAACCTGATGTCTCTCTGCCTTTCATTGTTGAGGTGGACGCTTCTGAGATGGGTGTGTGTGCGGTCTTGTCTCAGGGTCCCTCTCCTGCCAAATGGCGACCGTGTGCCTTTTTCTCAAGGAAACTCTCTTCCGCAGAGAGAAATTACAATGTGGGAGATAGGGAGTTGTTGGCCATCAAATTAGCTTTTGAGGAATGGCGCCATTGGCTAGAGTGAGCCAGACACCCTATTACCATGTTTACCGACCAGAAGAATCTGGCCTACTTGGAATCAGCCAAGCTTCTGAACCCGAGACAGGCCAGATGGTCTTTATTCTTTTCTAGATTTAATTTTGTTGTCACGTTCCGCCCTGGGGTTAAAAATGTGAAGGCTGATACCCTGTCACGTTGTTTGAAGACCCGGGTCCCATTTTGGCTGAAGGGGTGGTTGTCTCTGCTCTTTATCCTGATTTGGAGGCAGAGGTTCAGGCAGCCCAGGCAGAGGCTCCTGATCTTTGTCCTCCTGGGAGGTTGTTTGTGCCTCTCACTTTACGACACAAGGTTTTTAAGGAGCACCACGATACTGTCCTTGCTGGGCACCCAGGGAGTAGAGCCACAGTCGATCTCATTGCTCGGAGATTCTGGTGGCCGGCTCTTCGTAAGACGGTTGAGGGTTTTGTGGCAGCCTGCGAGACCTGCGCTCATGCCAAGGTCCCTCATTCACGGCCATCGGGTTTTCTCCTCCCGTTACCCATTCCTTCCCGTCCTTGGACGCATCTGTCCATGGACTTCATTACGGACCTGCCTCGTTCCTCGGGGAAGACTGTGATTCTGGTAGTAGTGGACCGTTTTAGCAAAATGGCGCATTTCATTCCCTTTCCTGGGTTACCCAATGCTAAAACGCTGGCGCAAGCATTTGTTGATCACATTGTCAAATTGCATGGCATTCCTTCAGATATAGTTTCTGATAGGGGCACGCAGTTTGTTTCCAGATTCTGGAAGGCTTTCTGTTCTCGCTTGGGGGTTCGGTTGTCGTTCTCTTCTGCTTTTCACCCGCAGTCGAATGGCCAGACCGAACGCGTCAATCAGAATATGGAGACATATCTGCGCTGTTTTGTGGCAGAGAATCAGGAGGATTGGTGTTCTTTTTTGTCCCTTGCTGAGTTTGCTTTAAAGAACCGTCGCCAGGAGTCCTCGGATAAGTCACCATTTTTTGGTGCATATGGGTTTCATCCGCAGTTTGGGACATTCTCTGGAGAGGGGTCTTCTGGTTTACCTGATGAGGAGAGATTTTCCTCGTCTTTGTGCCTTCCGTCTTGATCTTCCTCAGACTTGGAAGATCCATAATGTTTTTCACAGGTCCCTATTAAAACCTTATGTCCAACCCACTGTACCCCCCTCTTTGCCTCCTCCTCCGATTGTTGTTGATGGTAATCTTGAATTTCAGGTCTCTAGGATTGTGGATTCTCGCATTCTCCGCGGTTCTCTCCAGTATCTCGTTCATTGGGAGGGTTATGATCCTGAGGAGAGGATGTGGGTCCCAGTGGCGGACATCAAGGCCACTCGTCTTATCAGGGCTTTCCATAGGTCCCATCCTGAGAAGGTGGGCTCTGAGTGTCCGGAGTCCACTCTAGAGGGAGGGGTACTGTCACCGCCAGCTCTCTGAGAAGCTCTGACAGACGTTCTTCTGTACCTCTTGCATGATGTTCTTTGTTTTGGTTTCACTTTGTCATCTCTTTTCCTTCTCCCAGCTGTCATCTATTTACACTGATTGCCTCCCTTTATATCCCCTCCCATACTGCCTCACTTTGCGGTTTATACTACTTCCTGGATTGTGTTCACTGCTAGATGCTGCAACTGCTGGTTCCTCAGATAAGTATTTTCCTTTATTTGTGTTTCCGTGCTGGCTTGATTCTAGGTGACCCTGACTCCCTCCGTATTAAGTGCAGGGAGCCGGTGGTCATGTCCCCTCACTATTATAAGGTTTTCAGGTGTCACACAGCCTAGGTACGAGGGCATGCAATTATCTATCTTAAAGATCTTTGCATGGGCAGAGCAGTCAGGGAGAGCACTAGGGGTTTTATAGGGCTCACCCATATGTTCCTTAGTTTGGGATCAAGTCAGTCGGATGTTTATTTATAACTTCCAGTTTTCTGCAAAACCATCCGTGACACCTGACTGGTGTAGTCATCTAGTGACTCTATGACTAAGTGTGCTACAAGCGTGTACCCAAAACGTGTCAGAGAGATGTGAGGCCTGTTTTGTATTTACCTTTTGTAACTTCCATTGTTATCCTCCAGTTTGTTCATTCTATTTGTCATTTCCAAGTGTTATGGGGCCTCCCCAAAAAAAACTAACAAACAAAATATAAAAAGTAACAATAGAAAAATGAGCGAGCACTCATACACTTGGCAACCAGATTGCCATATGCAGAAAATATTTATTAAATCCCCATAAAATACAAGTAATAAAATTTATAAGAACAATGTAGCAATAATATACAACATTACAGTCACATATATTGTGGTAGATATGATCGACACTATATTCATATGACTCAATAGTGTCGATAAATTCAATAGTATATATCTCACCAAAAAACTTCAAGTATATGCTGTTATTTGGGAAAGAGGGGGTATTATCTTCTAGCGCTCTATCCCAATTTGGGAAACTGAATGTCACTGAAAATGTTGTAGGTGTATTCACTGGGAGCGCAATATGTTCATAAAGTGTCCACAGGAATCCTGATAATGTGAAAAGTCTCTTATAGCATATCCTTTTAAGCTCGATATGAGCTTTGGATTGAAGAAAACTTTAAATCGATGTTTGGCTTACCGTCTAGCGTCTGCTGTCTCCCTATTGCTTCAATGGAGCTTTAAATATTTGCCGGCTTATTCAGTCGCTCCATACAGCAAGCTGGTTTAAGTTTCGCGGGAGTTCCAAAGATCGCAGGAGTTACCACTCTGTTCCGCAATTTCCTTTGGTGCAGCTTTCAACGATAAGAATAGTTAATCCTTTACTGTAGACTAACTATTCTTATCGTTGAAAGCTGCACCAAAGGAAATTGCGGAACAGAGTGGTAACTCCTGCGATCTTTGGAACTCCCGCGAAATTTAAACCAGCTTGCTGTATGGAGCGACTGAATAAGCCGGCAAATATTTAAAGCTCCATTGAAGCAATAGGGAGACAGCAGACGCTAGACGGTAAGCCAAACATCGATTTAAAGTTTTCTTCAATCCAAAGCTCATATCGAGCTTAAAAGGATATGCTATAAGAGACTTTTCACATTATCAGGATTCCTGTGGACACTTTATGAACATATTGCGCTCCCAGTGAATACACCTACAACATTTTCAGTGACATTCAGTTTCCCAAATTGGGATAGAGCGCTAGAAGATAATACCCCCTCTTTCCCAAATAACAGCATATACTTGAAGTTTTTTGGTGAGATATATACTATTGAATTTATCGACACTATTGAGTCATATGAATATAGTGTCGATCATATCTACCACAATATATGTGACTGTAATGTTGTATATTATTGCTACATTGTTCTTATAAATTTTATTACTTGTATTTTATGGGGATTTAATAAATATTTTCTGCATATGTCAATCTGGTTGCCAAGTGTATGAGTGCTCGCTCATTTTTCTATTGTTACATTTGCCTTTTAAAAGAGGGTGGGGTGATTCCCTCTATATGAGCTTGCAGCACCATACCTTAACTACTTGCTAGTGAGCCACCACAACCTACCACTAAAATATAAAAAGTGTTGGCTGCCTCCCCCGCCTCTTCCACATACACCTTCATGTCCAACTCCTCCTCCACTCGGACCTCCACCTCCTGGTTCAAGATTATTGTTTGTTATATTGGCAGAGTAAAGGATTATACCGCTGCACCCAGTTATTGTTATACACCAGCATGGTTTGTGCGTTCTGTTTGCCATTTCTCAATGTTTTGGGGCCTTCCTAAAATAAAATAAAAAATAAAAATCAAAGAAAAGAAATTCAAAAATAACACAAAACACTGTGTACCTCCTCCTCCGCCTCTTCAACCTACAATGCCTCAGCCTCCTCAATCTCCTACTCCACTGGGACACTTGCCTCCTGGTTCAAGATTATTATTTTTTATTATTTTCTATTCTATGTTATTTTAAGTCATTTCCCTATCCAGATTTGTTTTCAAGACAATTGTCCTGCTCTTACCCTATTTTGCTTACTTTTGCAGCCCTCTAGCCCTTACTACAACTTTTTTACAGCCATTTTACAGCACCAAAGTTCAGGTCCCCATTATCTTCTATAGGGTTCGGGTTTGGGGTCAAGTTTGGGTACAAAAAACCAAACTTTGAACCAAAGCTCGGTCGAACTCGTTGAACTCGAACATCCACAGGTCGCTCATCCCTACCTATAACATCTGTCCCTTCACTAAGTTCACTGGAAAATGACAGAGATCGGGCAGGAGGAGACTTTTTATAGTGCTATGACATCGCAGGGGCTGTCTAGCAGAATGCATTATGGGTGTGTAAGCCATATACCGGGGTATACAGCAAAGTCACAAATGAGGAAAACAACTCTGACACCAGCTTTTGTAAAACAGACTTTTTACTATAACGGGATATCAAACACAACCTCAAATGCAGTGAACATAAAATCAGATTAAATACACTCAGCCCGGAGGCCGAGACCCCTGTTTTTCACAGCACGGCGCCCTCCAATGGTAGCCGGAAAACACTTGAGCTAATTTACCTACTGCGAGCAGAGTTAGCACTGCCTCGCCATAACTGTTAGTACCCTAAAGAACAGGAACGATTGTTTGGGGTGTAAGATACAGGATAGCCCGCGGTGCAACACAGCAGCTTACAATCTTACCAGACTATACATTAATTTCCCCCTTCCCTTTTCCCAAAGCTGGTAATGTGTAAAGTGTCTAATTTATTACTCCTGATAAAAACGCTGGGATAACTGGAGATTATGGTGAAGTCCTTTCTGCTCTCCAGAGCGAACCACAAGTTTAACTGTTAAGTCCTGGTGATCAACAAACAACAATCTTTGTAGCCTGCCACACAGCAACACTAACGGACTAACTAATGGCAGGTTTGATCTCGGCTCTTGTAATTTCAGAGCCAATCCTATATTGAGGTGCTTGCACGATCTCTCTTACCAGTCTGCTATGTCTCCACTGATGCTTCCGAACAAGCAGTCTTTCAAATGAACATGCGGTACCACAGAATAGGTAATCTGTTCCTAAGCTGTCATCAGCACCCCTTGAAGATGTCCTCTGTCTAGTGGGCAGCATCTGGGTTTTAAGCAGCGATCAGCTTCCCTTGGCTGTAACTCGGGTCACAAAATCTTGGTCCCACGCCTGGATGTGAAGGGATTCACTCCTCTCTCTGTGTCTGAGTCTTTTTAAAATGGCGACTTCCTGCTTCTCTCTGCAGCTTGATATCCCCTCATCATGCATATTGTAATCTGTGCAGTCTGTGCCCTGTGTCTGGGAAACAGCGGCATCTTGTGGCCGAACAGCAAAATAACAGTGTTCATGCAATAAGAGCTGTTTCTCAATCTCACAGGTGATCCCTCATTCCCGGGATTCTTACTTCCTCTATTTAACATGTGCAGCAGCCATTTTAGTAACAATCTGATTAGTTACCACGAAGAGCGAGGTAATTCGACTTTGTGACGAATAAAAATTTTCCTGAAATTTGGATTTAATTCCACTTCATCAACTTCAATTCACTCAGCACTATCTATAAACTACTCATATATTCTGTTTCTTCCATACATAAGAAGCACAGGGAATTCAGTACACACCTGTATTTGTGGAAAACGTGTTTATTCCACTATCAACTACACATATATCCTGTTCGTTCCATATGAAAGAAGCACAGGGAATTCAGTATACACCTGTATATGTGGAATATGTGTTCATTCCACTATAAGCTACACATATATCCTGTTCCTTCTATATGTAAGAAGTATAGGGAATTTATATACACCTGCATATATGTAATATGTGCTCATTCCACTATCAACTACACATATATCCTGTTCCTTTCATATATAAAAAGTACGGGGTATTCAGTATACACCTGTATATGTGGAATATGTGTTCATTCCACTATAAACTACACATATATCCTGTTCCTTTCATATACAAGAAGTACAGGGAATTCAGTATACACTTGTATATGTGGAATATGCGTTCATTCCAATATAAACTACTCATATATCTTGTTCATTCCATATGTAAGAAGCAGTATAAACCTGTATACTGTATTTTTCGCCCTGAACGACGCACTGGCCCCTAAGACGCACCTAGGTTTTTGAGGAGGAAAATAAGAAAAAAAATAATACTTTGAACCAAAAGGTGTGCTTTTGGTGGGTTTTAAACTAATGGTGGTCTGTGGATGACACTATTATGGGGCATCTGTGTATGACACTGTTTTGGGGGATCTGTGGCCGACACTGTTATGGGGGATGAAGGGAATCCATGTTATAGAACATGTAGAAGCTTCTTTGTTTGTGTATCAGTTTCTGTTCTCTGTATCAGTTTCTGTTCTCTGTAAAATGAAACTTATCTCTTTGGCACTACGCCCAGATGTTTCCCCCAAATATGTAAGTTCCGCTCTTTGCTCTATTTGCCTGTAGAATAGAACATGTTACCCTAGCTGATGTGCTGGGACCAGGACAGAGTACCGCTGATCCCTGCCCACAAAGCAACCTCCACTCCCAGCCAGAGAGCAACACAGAGACCGGGAGTACAAGTTACCAACACAACCTTGGTGGACTCACTGGACAGAGACAGGCCACCCAATTCAACAGGTCCAGTATTTGGTTGTGGGTGGGCTGCCAGACTAACTCAGGTACCGACCGGCGTGAGGTCAGGTATCTGGTTAGTCTTCCCTGGAAGGGGGAGATGTGTGACGAAACTAACCTCGCCACCGGGTTTTGGAGGGGCCTGTTTGCCAGCCTCTTGCCTCAGGATTATGGCCCATATACTAACTTTGAAGGAGAAGACAGACCGGCTGCACAGCCTAAATCTGTGGAACTGTTTTGGGCAGGAAAGCCATGCTTGCGGTCGGCCAAATGTCACTTTCATGGAATTCGAGAACCCCTGCTTGGATCTGGGTGATATATGTTGTTCGCCCAGATCAGAGCTATCCATGGATGTATAAATGATGGGGATATGTGGGGTTTTGGAAAAAATGTGTGTTTTCTGCCTGTGAGTGATTAAGTTAGCCTATTATGTTTGGTAATTGTATCACAGGCAGAGCCTATTGTGTTTTGTTAATTGTGTTTGGTAATTGTATCACAGGCAATGCCCATTGTATATTGTTGATTTCGTCACAGACAATGCTCATTGTATTTTGTTGATCGCGTGACAGACAGAGGGGGGTGATTGCTGGGAAGGTTTCAATACTGTAAATGCATGTGATTGGCTAATGTATACATTTTTGCAGTCTTCCACAAGGTCCCCAGGGAGAGTGTCCCTTGCTGGAAGACCTGCATAAAAGGCTGACATGTAGCCCCATTAAAGAGTTCCTGTTTTACCCTCAACATAGAGCCTCGTCTCATGTGTGGGGGGGGGGGGGGAAGGCTGTATCTACACTGGGGAATGCTATATGCTGTATACTCCCCTGGCTATAATCACTGAGCTCTTTTAAGAGCTTGTTCCTGCATCGCTCTCTGAAGGAAAAGAGGTTCATCCACTGGAGCCTTGTCATAGGTCCAGGGTGGGTAGGAGATGGCGAAACCCAACCAAGCTGCGGCGGTTCGTGGGGTCTGCAGTGCTTACGATGTCAAGTGGAGTGCTTGGAGCCCTCGGGAAGCACTAGGGGCATCCATTAACGGAGGTACCCAGTCGGGGTGCCAGGAGATCCGTTACAAACATGCTTATTTGTCGCATATAATGCCCTTGCATATCTGCCCTTCGCATATATTGTTTTACAGGGTCAGCTCAGCTACAGGCCCTCGCATATAATTTTTTAGAGGGTCAGCTCACCAGCAGGCCCGCACCTAAAATCTTTTACAGGGTCAGCTTACCAGCAGGCCCTCACATATAATGTTTTACAGGGTCAGTTCACCAGCAGGCCCGCACCTAAAATCTTTTACAGGGTCAGCTCACCAGCAGGCCCTCGCATATAATTTTTTAGAAGGTCAGATCACCAGCAGACCCTCACCTACAATCTTTTACAGGGTCAGCTCACCAGCAGGCCCTCGCATATAATGTTTTACAGGGTCAGCTCACCTGCAGGCCCTCGCATATAATGTTTTACAGGGTCAGCTCACCAGCAGGCCCTCACCCACAATCTTTTACAGGGTCAGCTCACCAGCAGGCCCTCACCTAAAAAATTTTAGAGGGTCAGCTCACCAGCGGGCCATCAATCATTATTTTTTAGGGTGTATGATGCCCTCCTTTATGTGTAATTAAATGTGTATTTGGAGCGCCGGTTCCTTGTAATTTTAATATATATGAAAGAATGTTTCCTAACAATTTTTCCTCTAAAATCGATTTTATCTTCGGTTTTGTGCATATTATTGTCAGTCTTTAAAAGTGGCGTACTACTCGGACAACATCGTTCCCAGCAGCGACCTGGGAGTCCAAGATGCATTCAGACATCCTCCCTATGCTGTTCCTGAACCATTTCGGTGGTGTTTCCATCAATTTCTGACCTTTTTCTATGAACCAGACACCCTCCCCTCTTCAGAGCAGGGGGTGCCTGGTTTAATGCTCGAGTTCTCCCATTGACTTCCATTGTGCATCCTGAGGTGTTTGGCCCGAGCACCCGAGCACTTTGGTGCTCGATCAACACTAGTGACCACCACTTTCTCCCACAACCCCATGGTGGTCAACTACCAGCTGAGAAGAAAAAAGATGGTCGGTCAGGAGAGATAAGGGTAACCCCCTAAATACTGCTCAGGTGCAAGAATCAATAAACTATAAGGGGCAGTATACTAAGATTAAAAATTCACTTTTAATGAGATATGGGAGATAAAACAACGGCCCCTACAGACAAACAACACATAAGACCTGTGCACACTCAACAGGTGTGCTGAGTGGTCAAAGACAGTTAACAAAGAACAAACACACACATATATAGGTGATGGACTAGACTGATGATAGAAGGAGACGGGCAAAACAGTGTAGATACCAAATAAACTGGCCCTATTGACTCCCTGCTTATCCTGAGTCGCCCTATAGATTGTGTCCAAAGGACGGGGTCCAAAAAGCCCCGCAAGGGGTGGCCCAGACTGGAACTCTCTCCCTGTTAAGTGACCCTAATGAGGCCCTAACAGAGGGGAGAGTGTCCGTCCAAAGGATTGGCATACACATACAAAAAATAAAGAAAATGAGTAAAAATGTAACCCCACTCAGTCACCCCAGGAAGGGTAAAGAGGGTGGGCAAATACTCATGTGTCCCGACACGTTTCTTCACAGGATGCCCCAGGATTCATCAGGGGACACGGGGCAAAAAATGTCAGTTATCCCTCCTGGCTAATTAGCCCAGAGGCGGGGGAATAGCCTGCATAGATACTTCAGTCCTGGTGTGGCTGAGTCTGGGGACAACAGAAAAGCAACAGAAAGCCAAAGTAAGTCACTTAACACAGAAAAACCTCAATTTAACCACCCATATGGGGCTCTGGAGGAAAGGTACTCACATATTGTTGGCAGCGGTCGGCATTCAGCTGTAAATCCACCTTCCAAGCAACGACCCAGGGTGGTGGTGTCTGCTGAGGTGGGGTGACCGGCAACAAGTGGGGCAGAAACCGCCCCCTTATAAGGGCTGTGGGGCCCTACAAAGCGTCCCATAGCCTCCTGCGCCTACCTATGACGTCAGAGGAGGCATATCCCTAGCATACCCATGTGATCGCACGGGATGTGCCTGCACGTTCGCGCATGCGCATTGAGTCACCCATGAGTTTCATGGGACTCAGAGTGGAACGCATAGCTGTACTTCTTTATCATGTGACCGCCGCAGAACGCCGCCCAGAGGGCTGATACGTCACAGCGGCGGTCACATGATCGGAACAAAGCAACAGCAGTAGAGGCGTCCCTGGTGACTGACGAGCCGAGTAAGGCGCTATACTTAATAGGTATATTATCATCCAGGGGCGTCATGGAGTACATGCAGAACCGCTCCCCCGGTCTGCATGCCTCATAGCTGGGTCAAACCCCTATTAAGAGTGTATCAACAGGAGAGACACAGCGCTCATAGCAACTTGAATAATAGGGTAAAGGAGGAATACACCAAGGGGGAGGGAATCACCTCATCGGTCTATTAGGACCCTGACCCCCTTGTCCCTATTACATACGGGGACATGACGGTATACGTCCAGCGTCCCACATATTAAGACCAAAGGTACAGGGGTTAAATGGCTGTTCATCTGAACCACGGATACAGAACATGAACGACCGGTATTCAAAGGAAACAGCTAAAATTAATTTGTTCATTCAGACCATGGGGGGCAACCGTATTGAGGGTGAACGTCCACCAACATTCCCTTTGCAGAATGAGTCTGTTCCAGTCGCCCCCCCCCGTGTGGGTTTGGGCACCCGTTCAATTGCCATAAAACTGATTGCCGAGACGCGTCCATCATGAGAAAGCTGTACATGACGTGCTATGGGGGTATCCCTATTGTTTCGGATGTCCCCGAAGTGTTCTCCCATGCGTTTACGCAATTCCCTAGAGGTCTTGCCCACATAGCGAAGCCCACAGATGCATGTCACAAGATAAATCACACCCACTGTGCGACAATTAATAAAGCCCTTCACATGGTAAACCGTGTTGTTGGGTTCCCCAGTGAAGCTCTTAGCTTGTGACAAGCTGCCACAGAAACTGCAAGAACCGCACCTGTGGCATCCCGTCACAGGTGTGTCCAGCCACGTCCGTGGCTTAGCTGGAGGGGTGAAATGGCTATGCACCAATCTGTCCCTCAGATTGTTGCCTCTCCTAAAAGTTAGAGAGACTGTGGGGCTTAGGACATCTGAGAGATCTGGGTCCATAAGGAGAGTATCCCAATGCCGTGCCAGGATTCTTTTTACCTGGGAAACCGCGGCGTCAAAGGTACCTATCAACCGGACAGTACCTTCAGACTCACTCGCCCCACTAGTTGTGGGGTGGAGTAGCTCAGTTCTCGTACGAATTTTAGTTTTTTCATATGCCAGTCTCAGAGTCCTGTCCGGATACCCCCTTTCCTGGAATCTCGACCTAAGATCCCTAGCCTGGCATTTAAAGTCGTCGAGTTCCGAGCAATTACGTTTTAGTCTAAGGTACTGTCCGGTTGGGATACCTCTCTTAAGGGGGACCGGATGACAACTGTCCCACCTAAGCAGAGAGTTAGTGGAGGTTGGTTTCCGATAGATGGATGTGCTCAAACCACCCTTTTGGTCCCTACAGATAACCACGTCCAAGAAAGGGAGGCCGTCCTTGACGATCACAGAGGTAAATCTGAGATTGAAGCTGTTTGCATTCAAATCAGAGATGAGTCTGCAGAACTCGCCCTTTGGTCCGCTCCACAAGACGAATATATCGTCAATGTAGCGTGACCAGAGGGCGATATGTTCGGCAAACCACATTGATGGGTCACCAAACACTACAGACTCTTCCCACCAGCCCAGGAGCAGGTTGGCATACGACGGGGCACAGGAACTGCCCATCGCCGTACCCCTGAGCTGGTGGTACAGTCGGCCGTCAAACAGAAAAAAGTTATTCAATAGAATAAAATTCAACAGTTCAAGGGTAAACTCATTATGCTTCATGAATTGTTGGCCCCTAGTTTTGAGGAAATGGCTAGTGGCTTCCAACCCACAGTCATGTGGAATGGACGAGTATAAGGCCTCTACATCAATAGAGGCCAGGAACCAGTGTGGTTCGATACAAATATCCTCCAACTTCCCCAAAAGGTCCCCAGTGTCCCTCACGTAAGACGGTAAGGTTGACACAAAGGGACGTAGCACCTTATCTACGTAAACACCACAGTTCTGGGACAGACTCCCAACTCCCGAGACAATTGGTCGTCCGTTTATGGGGACAGTTTCCTTGTGGACTTTCGGCAGGCAAAAGAAAGTAGCTGTAACCGGGTGAGGTGGATACATAAACTCATATTCCTCCCTACTGATTAGAGAGGCTTTTTTGGCCTTCTCAAGGATGTGTCTCAAGGTCCTTTGTAGATTATTGGTAGGGTTATGAGTGAGTATTTCATATCCCGTACTATCTTCCAGGATAGAGAGACACATTCTTTTATATACCACCATGTCCATCACAACGACATTACCCCCTTTATCTGAAGGTTTAATAATGATGTCTTTGTCACCTTCAAGACTAGCAATGGCCCTTCTCTCCTCCCTGCTACAATTGAACCTAGGGGGGACAGGATGTATAGCGGCCAGATCTGCAGTGGTGTGCTGCTGAAACACATCCACACAGGATAGATCGCCCATAGGGGGCATTCTGACACTTTTATTCCTCAGGGACGTAAAGGGACCTAGCCCCTCTGCATTAGGTGGTAACTGATCGAGGTTGAAGAGAAGATGGACGTCCTTCAGAATGTCGATAGGCACGCCCAGTTCTCGACTTTCCCTCCTCTCTTTCAGTTTGTGGAACTTGTGCCACTTTAATCTCCGGGTAAAGAGGTGCAGGTCCCTTGTCCACCGGAAAATATCAAATTTGTTCGTAGGAACAAAAGATAATCCCCGTCCCAACAATTTAAGTTCAGTTTGTGTTAGTACGCGGGAAGAGAGGTTTATGACCCGTTTATCCAGGCAGAGAGAAGGAGGGAAGGTGGGGTTGCGTGTTGTGTCTATGGCTGAGTGTTCCGGCTCCTGAGGGGATAATAATGTGCCCCTTGATCTAAAAAAGGTGAGCCTGATGCTGGTACAGAGATGTTTTGAGGGGGGTTTTGTGGGTTCTGTCTAGGGCGGTTCCCACGTCCCTTAGATCTATATGATCCCCGTCCTCGCCCCCTATTCTTGGGATATCTTTCTCTCTCCACGTCGGATACTTCCGTATCAGTGGAGGAAAGATCTGTGTTCTGCGTGGCGGGTGGGTTGGTCAGAAATTGATAAGCCTTATTATCGCGGAAGTCCTGAAAGTCTCTGTTGAACTGTTTATGTTTATGGTCCTTTAGCTGGTACTGATACTGTTCAACCGTATTCTGTAATTGAACTTCTTTGACAGCAAACTCCGATTCTGACTGGAACTTTTTGGCAATCTCAATTTGTTCATTGAGACTGCTTTCTGCCCGAGTCAGAATCAGCTTCTCCTCATCCAGGAGAAGTTGCATAAGTTTAAGGGAACTGGATGTTGCCTCCCTCTCCCATTTTTTCAGGAATTCGGGATTCCTAATACGATGTCCGGGAGGGAGAGTAAGCCGAAGGCCCCTAGGTATAATGCCCTGTCTTATGAACCTCCCACCATGAACTAATGTGTTCATTATAGAGCCTGGTCAGCTCTGAAAAGGCACCATTCAAAGTGGGAGTATATTTTTTCTGAACAAAGGATTGCTCAGAAAAGACTACGCTGTCCTCTGAAACCCAAATGTTCCTGTCCAGACCCGTGGACAAAAAACCGGACATACCCCTGATGCTAATAAGAAAAAAGATGGTCGGTCAGGAGAGATAAGGGTAACCCCCTAAATACTGCTCAGGTGCAAGAATCAATAAACTATAAGGGGCAGTATACTAAGTATACCCATTCATTTCTATGGGAGAGGCGGGGATTAGCGCTTGGTGGTGAACGGACCCCGGGAAATCTAGGGTCCTCCAGCCACAGCGCACCCTGCTTCGTTATTGATATAGGTGCGGGTCCTAGCGGTGGGACCCGCACCTATAAGACCATGGGGGCATATCCTAGCGATATGCCCCCATTGTCTAAGATGGGAATACTTCTTTAAACTGTTGTTGCTGGGAAGGAGTCTTGACCAATCCTAGCCAGCCTCACACCCCCCAGGAGTTTTGACCAATCACAGCCAGCCTCACACACAGCCTGTGTGGGAAATTCCCCTAGCAGGAGCTGCTAGAAATCATTATTCACCAGAGAGAGAAGCTGAACAGACATTCCCACCACTAAGAGCTGTGTTTTATGGAAGCAGAAAGGCCAAAATAGGTATTTAAAACAGTTATATAATGTTCCTACTGTTAATTTAGTGATTAGAACTGAATACTGAACCAGTTATATTTGTGTTTACTTACAGTTTCACCAATTGCAAACTTCAAATTCAATTGAAAACTACAAATACCATACAAACAATTTCAACCATTCAAATTCCATATTGCAATCCAAATTGCATACAATCATACCAGATCATACTCAACCAATCTGCAAATAGTTACTGCTAACTGCATATTGCAAATTGCGACCAAATTCAGCAAGTGAACTATTAGTTAGACCTCAGATATACCTCTCTGAGAGATGATAAAGTGCTTAAATAACTTTAAATGAGAGTACAGATACTCAAGAGAGAAATATATCCACCATTTTATGTTGAATGACAAGATTGAACAGTTGAACCACCATCTTATGCATACCGCCATTTTATGATACTTTATTCAACACGTGTTTTGTACATGGACTATCTGTTGTGGAGGCGGCAGTGTTATATATGAAGAAAAGTTGAAGTTAATAGAGAAGTTATTTCACACATTTGGCGTGCTCTTTAAACCTACTGCTTCCATAGAACGGAGCTAGAGGAATTACAGAGTAATAGACAGTCTATTTAGACTAAAAAGTCAGGAGATATCAAAATTCTTCTAATGCCACAGCACAAAAGTCACTTCATAGTGCTGCACCTGCCACAGACTGCTAATCTGACCATCTAAAACATTATGGGCGAGGGCCTGCTGCCGCTTTGGTGACTCTAGATAACCTGGGGCCGATCGCACGTCCCTGTGACGGCGACGATCTATTCGGATGTCTGCCCTATCAAGTTTCGATGTTATTTTAATCTCAAACATGTAGACTATGGGTAACCGGGAAATCATGGTTCGATTCCGGAGAGGGAGCCTGAAAAACAGCTACTGCTACCATATCTAAGCAAGGCAGCATGCGCGCAAATTACCTATTAGGTATAATTAGGTGAGGGCCTGCAGGTGAGCTGACCCTGTAAAAGATTGTAGGTGAAGGCCTGCTGGTGAGCTGACCCTGTAAAACATTATATGCCAGGGCTTGCTGGTGAGCTGACCCTCTAAAAAATGATATTCGAGGGCCTGCTGGTGATCTCACCCTTTAAAAAATGATATGCGAGGGCCTGCAGCTGACCCTGTAAAACATTATATGCTAAGGGCATATATGCGAGGGCATTATATGTGACGAATAAGCATGTGTTGATATGATGGAAGAGGAGAGGGAGGATGAGAAAAGGAAGATTCAACCATATACCCTTCTTTATGGTGGAAGGGGTGCATGGGAATACAGTGTACTCAGTACATTATGAACAACACATTTAAAGTGCCTTTATGTTTATCAGCTTTCCTCTGGTGGAGTTGAGAAGTCATGGTCAATCCAGGCCTTGTTCATTTTTATAAGAGTCAACCTGTCAGCATTTTCAGTTGACAGGTGGATACGCTTATCTGTTATAATGCCACCAGCAGCACTAAATACCTGCTGAGACAAAACGCTGGCGGCAGGGCAGGCCACACCTCCAAGGCGTAGAGCACCAGTTTGTGCCACGTGTCTAGCTTAGACACCCAGTGTTTTTAAAGGCACTGAGGGATTATTGAGGGTGCTGACACCATCTTCCAAAATGTTTCCCTCCTTGTGACACTAGGCCACGCATCAGGGTGAGGGTGTTGGCGGGGTGTCATGAAACTGTCCCAGGCTTTGGAAAGTGTTGCCCTGCCTCTGTTGGAACTGTTTTGTGTTCCCCTTTTATCCCTTCATCGGTTGGCCAAGGAACTACAGACTCTGCTGCCAGCTTTGTCAGATGAAAATTTTTGGAGCAATTTTTCAACAAGGATTTTCTGGTATTGCACCGTTTTGCTCGTCCTCTCCACCAGAGAAATGAGAGATGAAAAGTTCTCTTTGTAGCGGGGGTCAAGAAGGGTGAACAACCAGTAATTTGATGTTGTCTAAAATGCGTATAACGCGCGGTTCGTGGGAAAGGCAACCTATGATGAATTCAGCCATGTGTGCCAGAGCACTAACAGGCAAGACTTTGCTGTCGTCATCAGTAGGATGACTCTGAATCTCCTCATCCTCTTCCTCCTCTTCTGCCCACCCACGCAGAACAGATGGAATTAAACTTCCATGGGTACTACCCTCTGTATCGGAGGCAACTGTCTCCTGCTCCTCCTCCTCTTCATCGTTCAATTCGCGCTGAGAAGACGAACTGAGGGTGGTCTGGCTATCACCCTGTGTAATGTCTTCCCCCATTTCCCCCTCTTCCACATGCAATTAGTCCACTACTGCCCTCTGCTGCTCACAAAGCTTGGGCAACATGTGTAACGTGAAGTTCCTGCGCGTGCTCACGTCGCACAACAGCCAGTGAGCTGGCAATTTCAAGCGCTGCTGCAGCGTTGACAGGATGATGACTGGAAATGTGCACACACGCAGCACACCTTCACCAGTAGCTCAGGCAAATTGGGGTAGGTTTTGAGAAACCGTTGAGCCACAAGTTTGAACACGTGGGCTAGGCATGGGATGTGTCTGAGCTTGCCGAGCTCCAAAGCCGCCTCCAAGTTACAGCCATTATCACACACAACCATGTCTGGTTGTAGGTTGAGTGGTGAGAGCCACAGCTCCGTCTGGTCTCTTATCTCCTGCCACAGCTCTGTGGCGGTGTGCAGTTTGTCCCGTAAGCATATCAGCTTCAGCACGGCCTGTTGCCGCTTCCCCACTGCAGTGCTACACTGCTTCCAGCTACCGACTGATGACTGACTGGTGCTGCACACGGATAATTCGGAAGTGGAAGTGGAGGAGGAGGCGGAGGAGGAGAAGTGGGTTTTAGGGCCACTAACGTAGGTGCTGGCGGAAACCGTGATCTACGTAGGGCCCGCCATCCTTGGCGTCTGTAGCACCTGTGCCATCCCAGGGTACGAATCGCTCCCGGCCTCCACAATATTCACCCAGTGTGCCGTCAGGGAAATGTAGCGTCCCTGGCCGAATGCACTTGTCCATGTGTCCGTGGTTAAGTGGACCCTCCCAATAACTGCGTTGGTCAGGGCACATGTGATGTTACGGGACATATGTTAGTGTAAGGCAGGCACGGCACACGTTGAAAAATAGTGCCAGCTGGGAACTGCGTAACGCGGGACGGCCACTGACATCAGGCTGCGATGTCCTCAGTGTCCACAAGCCTAAATGGAAACATTTCCAGGGCCAGTATTTTTGAAAGGTGCGCATTTAGTGCTATGGCCTGTGGGTGGGTGGCTGGGTATTTGTGCTTGCGTTCAAATGCTTGGGGTAATGACATTTGGATGCTGCGCTGGGACAGGGAAGTGGATGTGGTCGCTGATGGTGCTTGCGAAGGTACAGATGCAGGGCAGGAGGCATCCTCGCCTGCCCCTTCGACAGGTGATTAACCAGCACGTGCCATAGAGGAAGAGGAAGCAGTGGTGTGGACCCAGGCGTTCGTCCCACTTATTACAGTGCTTGGATGCCATGTGGTGGATCATGCTTGTGGTGGTGAGGTTGCTAATGTTCACGCCCCGGCTCATTTTGGTTTGGCACAGGTTGCAAACTACTATTCTTTTGTCGTCCGCACTTTCCTCAAAATACTGCGCCATACTGCGGAACACCTACCCCTAGGCAAGGGTGATTTACGCAAGGGGCTGCTCTGTGGAACAGTTGTGGACCTGTTTGGTGTGGCCCGCCTTCTCCTTTTCCCACTGCCTCTTCCAGCCTGTTGCGGTGCTGCAGATCCTTCCCCCTCTGTACTGCTGTCCTCACTCAGCTTTCCACCTTCCCAGGTTGGGTCAGTGACCTCATTGTCCACCACTTCCTCTTCCACTTCCTCACTCTGATCATCCTCTTGGTTTGTTGACCTAACCAAACATTCAGTGATTGACAACTGTGTACTCTTCATCAACCTCTTGAGACAGTAATTGCGGTTGACTCATTGGCAACTGTGTCTCATCATCATCCACCTCATTAAGCACTAATTGCCGTTCCGCAACGTCATGTTCTTGTGACTGTGGCTGCTCAAGAGTTTGGGAATCAGGGCACAAGATCTCATGTCCTTCTTCAAGCGTGCTTGGCGAGAGGGCCAAATCAAGTAATGGAGATGAAAAGAGATCCTCGGAATTTCCGAGTGTGGGATCACTTGTTTGGCCAGGCTGGGAGGAAGGAGAATCAGGGAGAGGATTCTGTTGACCAGACACTTGGCTACTGAGACTGGACTTGGTGGAAGACAGGGTGGTGCTTAACCGACTGGTAGCATTATCTGCTGCAATCCAACCGACCACCTGCTCGCACTGGTCTGACTTCAAGAGTTTTGTCCTGCGACGCACTGCAAAGTGGGACATGAAGCTAGGTATCGTGGGTGATTGTTTTTCTTATGCTCTGGCAGCAGGCACAGTTTCAACACGTCCAGGGCCACGGCCTCTGCATGAACCATCAGCATCACGGCCACTTCCCCGTCACTTACTGCTCCCCTTGCGCATATTAAATGTTATATGCACGCTTGACACACAAGATGTGGCACGGATGTCACAGTTCACAACAAGCACAGTATATGGAAAAAGTACGTAAAAGTAGGGAAAAAGGAAAATAGATTTCAGTTATATTTCTCCAATCTCTGGCCCTGACACACAGAAGGTATTGGACAGATGTCTCTAGTCACTGCAGACACACTCTATAGATAAATTATTGAAAATGAGTGAAAAAATATAGTATTTTTCAGTTATATTTCTCCAATCCCTGTCCCTGACACACAGAAAGTATTGGACAGATGTCTCTAGTCACTGCAGACACACTCTATAGATAAATTATTGAAAATGATGGAAAAAATATAGTATTTTTCAGTTATATTTCTCCAATCTCTGGCACTGACACACAGAAGGTATTGGACAGATGTGTCTAGTCACTGCAGGCACCCTCTATAGAAAAATTATTGAAAATGATGGGAAAAATATAGTATTTTTCAGTTATATTTCTCCAATCTCTGGCCCTGACACACAGAAGGTAATTTACATATGTCTCTAGTCACTGCAGACACCCTCTATATGAAAAGTATTGAAAATGATGGAAAAAATATAGTATTTTTCAGTTATATTTCTCCTATCTCTGGCCCTGACACACAGAAGGTATTATACAGATATCACTAGACACTGCAGACACCCTCTATATAAAAAGTTATGAAAATGATGGGAAAATAATAATTGTACTGTAGCTATAAAATACTGCCAGCCTGCCACCACACACAATAGTCCTTAAAAGGACTTTTGGGTCTTTGAAACGTTTTTTTCTACTGAATTGATTGCGATCAGACTCCCTACAATCTCTCTGTCCCTTCCAAAGCGCAGCTCTCCCTGACTACAAATGAGCCGAACATGCGTCATCAAGTGTTATTTAGCACCCGATGACGTGTTCCGGCAAGCCAATCACTGTAATATCAGTAGCCAACATGGCTACTGGTATTGCAGTGCGGGCAGTACTTACCTACACGTTTATTTGCCGCATAGCAGCCGCGAAACGTGCGGGGAGGAGACTCGAGCATGTTAGGCCGAGCATGCTCGCTCAAAACTATTGATAACGCTTTGTTCCTCTCTGTTATCTTTTTACTACAAAATCACAGTGACATCTTTATCTCACTGTGATTTTGTAGTAAAAAGGTCCCAGAGAGGCATGGAGCATTATCAATCATGTTAATACTCCGTGTCTCTGCAGTCCGGAGTGGGGCTTGGCACTCTTTCACACAGTGTGAAAGAGCCCTTAGGATTCTGCGAAAAGGTTGGTATTAATAATTTAGCGGCCGGCAATAGCATTGTAGGAAGATTATGCTTCTGGGGCTTAATTGAAGGGGTAAGGCACAATAGAAGGAGGTGTACGTGAGAAAGCACTGGAGAAGACTTCATTAATTCTGTCTTCAAATGCTTCCCAGTAGCCTTTAGTGAGAGAAAGATCCGTTATTTATTATTTTAGGTGGGAAAAAAAATACTGAAATGTATCCCAAATGTGGTAACTGATGCACAAGATCCGTGTTTTTTTTTTTACAGGATATGTTTTTTGTTTTCTATTCTTCTAATAATAATTTTTATTCATGTAGTACCAACATATTCTGCAGCGCTTTACAATCAGAGGGTTTATATACAAACAAAATCATACATTACACAGCAGCAAACAAGCCAACAATAAAAATAAGAGGAATGAGGGCCCTGCTCCGAAGAGCTTGCAATCTATGCGGAGATAGAGGAGAGACAAAAGGTAATGGAAGATCAGAAAAATAATGCTGATATAAACTCCCCTAAAGTGGATCCATGTTGTAGAAGGAAGCAATAGTGGGTGGACCCTTTATAGTGGGCGGGTCTAATGCACAAATAAACAATGAATTGCACAAATAGACAGAGCCAATGCAACAGAACAGTAGATGGCAAGGCGTAATTGTTTAGTTTTATACAGGACATACTAAAACACAAGTAAATATCAATTTGTAAATCCATAGAGAGCGGTATAATTAGTTTTATGTATTTACTATGAACACATATTCCACATACCTGTATATAAGTGTATACTGTATTCCCTGTGCTGCTTACATATGGAAGGAACAGGATATATATGTAGTTTATAGAGGAATGACAACATATTCCACATATACAGGTGTATACTGAATTCCCTGTGCTTCTTACATATGGAATGAACAGGATATATATGTAGTTTAAATGTGGGGGATTCAGTCAGCACAACCCTGTATGCAGGTGCACATCGCTATGGCGAAATACATATACAAACGCAAAAACACAAATGCAATAGCACTCTGCAACCAGCACTCTGCCCTGCCTCTATGCTGGATGTTGAATGAGGCATTGGTGTACATTTTGGCCAAAGCGTAATAAGCCACTTACCACATCAAGGTCGCCTCTATGAGTGGTCCCTAACACTAGTTCCTACCTGTTTATGGGCCATAACAGCCACACAAAGTCCAGGGAGCCCAGGTACAGCATGCACGCCAGGCACACTCTGCTTTTAACCCCGTCCGGTGCCGTGACAGCTTTCATCGGATCCAGGGATGCAAGTACCAACATGCATGCTGAGCCCACTATATACTTCTCCTGGAGCCAAATGGCTGCTGGTAGGCGCTGTAAAAGTAGACTCAGTTTTATACTGACTTTAAAACCAGCCTCCAGGGCAGACTAACTGGTCAGGTGTGCATGACTGCATGGAGATCGCCACGCCTCCAATATTTACTACAAAGAAAAAATGTGGGGAATTCAGTCAGCACAACTGAGTCACAAAACTGAGTCTACTTTTACAGCGCCTACCAGTAGCCATTTGGCTCCAGGAGAAGTATATAGTGGGCTCAGCATGCATGTTGGTACTTGCATCCCTGGATCCGATGAAAGCTGTCACGGCACCGGACGGGGTTAAAAGCAGAGTGTGCCTGGCGTGCATGCTGAACCTGGGCTCCCTGGACTTTGTGTGGCTATCATGGCCCATAAATAGGTAGGAACTAGTGTTAGGGACCACTCATAGAGGCGACCTTGACGTGGTGAGTGGCTTATTGCGCTTTCGCCAAAATGTACACCAATGCCTCATTCAACATCCAGCATAGAGGCAGGGCAGAGTGCTGGTTGCAGAGTGCTATTGCATTTGTGTTTTTGCGTTTATATGTGTAGTTTATAGTTGAATGAACACATATTCCACATACCTGTATATAGGTGCATACTGAATTCCTTGTGCTTCTTACATATGGAATGAACAGGATATATGTGTAGTTTATAAATGAATGAACACATATTCCACACATACAGGAGTATACTGAATTCCTATACTTCTTATATATGGAAGGAACAGGATATATGTGTAGTTTATAGTTGAATGAACACATATTCCACATATACAGGAGTATACTGAATTCCCTATACTTCTTATATATGGAAGGAACAGGATATATGTGTAGTTTATAGATAGTGTTGAGCGAATCGAAGTTGATGAAGTGGAATTCAATCAAAATTTAAGGAAAAGTTTGATACGTCACAAACTTGAATTACCTCGCTCTTTGTGGTAACTAATCAGATTTTTACTAAAATGGCTGCTGCACATGTTAAAAAGAGGAAGTAAGAATCCCGGGAATGAGAGACCACCTGTGAGATTTTGAAACAGCTCTTATTGAATGAACAATGTTATTTTGCTGTTCGGCCACAAGATGCCGCTGTTTCTCAGACACAGCACACAGACTGCACATGTCACGAGGCGCCGACTTCACATTCTCCCTCTTCAGTGCCGCCGGCACCCTGCAGCTAGTACAGAACGAGGATGTGCGCTGCATCCTCATCCCTCCACAGCCACGGAGGGCACTCACCTCCTTAGCGCGGTCAGCGTCCTCCACTTCCATGGCAACTGTAAGGAGTCCGAGTGCCGGGCTGAGCACTCGGCTGGTTGCAGGAGAATGAGTCATGTGGCGCTGGCCACGTCACATGACTCCTCTTGCTGGGGAATGAGTCACGTGGCGCTGGCCACGTCCCATGACTCCCCTTCCCCACTATATATATATACAGGCAACCTGTTGGCCACAGGTTGCCTGTGAATAAGGTCCTATCCAGTGTTCCTTAGTGTGACTCCTGACTGGTTTATCATCTCCGTCCTTGTTTGCTCCTTGTGTCTGCTTCGCTTCTCCTGGTTTTTGACTTTGGCTTGTTTTAAAACCCGTCTTTGCTTATCCTCTGGTATTGTAGTTATCTCCTGGTTCTGACTCGGCTTGTTGACCATTCTATGTTTGTCTGTCTTGTTTGTCCCTCCGCACTTACCAAGGCTATGGAATCCCGCCCAGTTGTGCTCCCTTACCTAGGATGGATAGTGCAAGTAGACAGGGGTGTGGGTGGAGTCAGTGGTGCACCATTCCCTCCCCCTCTTTGTGACAGATTCACAGGCCCACTTTACCACTATGAATCCCCTGCAAAACCTGACGGATCATGTCCTGAGCCTGGCCCAGGTTGTTCAGGAGCTAGGAGAGAGGTTACAAGCTCAAGAAGCTGGCCGTAACCTCACTGTTTCCCCTCCATCCGCTTTACAGGTGGAGGGGAAACAGGTTGTTCAGGAGCTAGGAGAGAGGTTACAAGCTCAAGAAGCTGGCCGTAACCTCACTGTTTCCCCTCCATCCGCTTTACAGGTGGAACCCGACGTTAAACTTCCTGAGCGGTTCTCAGGGGACCACAAACGTTTTCAAACCTTTAAGGAGAGTTGCAAACTATATTTCTGACTGCAACCCCATTCTTCTGGCCTCTGGCCACAGTGAGTGGAAATTATTATATCCCTGTTACAGGGTGACCGCCAGGAGTAGGCGTTTTCATTACCCCCTGACTCGCTGTGTCTTGAGTCAGTAGGTGCGTTTTTTCAGGCCCTAGGGCTGCTATACGATGAACCGGACAAAGCAACCGTAGCAGAGAGTCAGCTGAAAGCTTTGGTGCAGGGTGACCGACCAGTAGAGGAATAATGTACTTAGTTTAGAAAGTGGTGCGTTCCATCTGGTTGGAATAAACCTGCTCTCAAAAGTCAGTTCAGATCTGGTTTGTCTGAGACTCTTAAAGATATGCTTGTAGGTTAACCTTCCCCTGAGACCTTGAAAGAAACCATGACTCTTGCAGTAAGACTGGACAGACGCATTCGGGAGAGACAGCAGGAACATTCGTTTTTTCCCCAGGTTATGTCCAAACCAGAGGTCTGTCCCATGGGAATCAAGTCCGAGCCTTTTGCTGATGAACCCATGCAGATTGGTATGAGCAGAAGAGACCAACGCTGCCGCCATGGTACATGTTTTTACTGTGGCGACTCCGATCATTTGATCCGCCAGTGTCCCAAGATCCCTCCTTCCGGAAGATCACCCAAAACTGAGGGATCTAAAGACAAGGTACTCCATGGGGTGGTTAAAAGTAAATTATTAGTACCGGTTACTATTTCATTAGGGACTAACAAGGGTTCAGGTAAGGTAAGTTTATCGACTCTGGATCTGCCGCTAACTTTATTGATATTTAGTTTGCTCTTCAGGTAGGGATCCCCTGTTTACATGGTAGCCATAGATTACACCCCATTATGATGATCAAGTTTTATACTCCTGAAATAACTTTAACTGTAGGGGTGTGCAATACTGAGATTTGCTCTCTGTTAATCTTGGAAAATGTAACTGTTGATGTGGTGTTAGGTATGCCCTGGCTCCAATTGCATAACCTGGTGATAAATTGGGCCAGAGGGGAGCTTAAAAAATGGGGCCCTAAATGTGATTCTTGTTTATCTTTTGTGCAAGCAGGGGTCTCAGCAGAATCCAAGACTTTACCTCCATTCATCGAGTAATATATGGATGTATTCTCCTCATCTGACCCCGAGAGCTTACCCCCCATAGACCATATGATTGCGCTATTGAACTAGTGGGAGGGTCTATGTTTCCTAAGGGGCGGATATATAATTTATCTGGTCCTGAATGCAATTACATGAGAGAATATGTTAAGGAAAGTCTCATTCGACGCTCTGTGTCTCCTATGGGGGCTGGCTTCTTTTTTGGCAAAAAAAAAGGACGGAGGCGTTAGACCCTGTATTGACTATCGGGAATTGAACAAGATCACCATTAAGTATCAATATTCCCTTCCTTTAATCCCCGATCTGTTCAGTCAGGTTCTGGGGGGCTTCATGGTTTTCCAAACTCGATTTGAGAGGAGCATACAATTTAGTTCGAATCATAGAAGAAGACGAATGGAAAACTGCTTTTAAGACTCCGGAAGGACATTTTGAATATTTGGTCATGCCTTTTGGGCTTAGTAATGCTCCTGCAGTTTTTCAAAATTTCATGAATGACATTTTCAGGGACTTTATTGGCAAATTTTGTTTGTGTATCTTGATAATACTTAGATTTTTTCTTCGAGTTGGGATTCTCATGTTATGCATATCAGGCAAGTACTTGATATTCTAAAAAAAAATTTACTATCTGCTAAGTTAGAATTTTTTTTTGGGTACAATAAATTTTGTATCTTGGCTCACTCCACATGCGTTTAAAAATGGATCCTGGTAAGGTACAAGCTATTTTAGACTGGGTGAGACGGTTATCCCTAAAAGCCTTAGGCTGGTTTCACACGGGCGTTGCTGGAAAAGATGCGGGTGCGTTGCGGGAACATGCGCGATTTTTCTGCGCGAGTGCAAAACAGAAGTTCGGGTTTGGGTTAGGTGTTGTGTAGATTGTATTATTTTCCCTTATAACATGGTTCTAAGGGAAAATAATAGCATTCTTAATACAGAATGCTTAGTACAATAGGGCTGGAGAGGTTAAATTTTTTTTTTTTATTAAACTCACCTTAATCCACTTGTTCGCGCAGCCCGGCTTCTCTTCTGTCTTCTTCTTTGAGGAATAGGACCTTTGATGTCGTCACTGCGCTCATCACATGGTCCATCACATGATCTTTTACCATGGTGATGAATCATGTGACGGACCATGTGATGAGCGTAGTGACGTCACCACAGGTCCTTTTCCTACTGCACAGCAAAGATGAAGACAGAAGAGAAGCCGGGCTGCGCGAACAAGTGGATTAAGGTGAGTTTAATTATTTTTTCTTTTTTTTTTAACCTCTCCAGCACTATTGTACTAAGCATTCTGTATTAAGAATGCTATTATTTTCCCTTATTACCATGTTATAAGGGAAAATAATAATGATCAGGTCCCCATCCTGATCGTCTCCTAGCAACCGTGCGTGAAAATCGCACCGCATCCGCACTTGCTTGCGGATGCTTGCGATTTTCACGCAGCCCCATTCACTTCTATAGGGCCTGCGTTGCGTGGAAAACGCACAATATAGAACATGCTGCGATTTTCACGGAACGCACAAGTGATGCATGAAAATCACCGTTCATGTGCACAGCCCCATAGAAATTAATGGGTCCAGATTTAGTGTGGGTGCAATGCGTTCACCTTACGCATTGCACCCGCGCAGAAATCTCACCCGTGTGAAAGAGGCCTTAGGCCCCTTTCACACGGGCGAGTATTCCGCGCGGATGCGATGCGTGAGTTGAACGCATTGCACCCGCACTGAATACCGACCCATTCATTACTATGGGGCTGTTCACATGAACGGTGATTTTCACGCATCACTTGTGCGTTGCGTGAAAATCGCAGCATGCTCTATATTCTGCGTTTTTCACGCAACGCAGGCCCCATAGAAGTGAATGCGGATGCAGTGCGATTTTCACACACGGTTGCTAGGAGACGATCGGGATGGAGACCCGATCATTATTATTTCCCCTTATAACATGGTTATAAGGGAAAATAATAGCATTCTGAATACAGAATGCATAGTAAAATAGCGCTGGAGGGGTTAAATTTAAAAAAAAAACAATTTAACTCACCTTAATCCACTTAATCCGCGGTCAAGTGGATTAAGGTGAGTTAAATTTTATTTTTATTTTTTTAACCCCTCCAGCGCTATTTGACTATGCATTCTGTATAGAGTTCGGGTTTGGGTACCAAACATGCGCGATTTTTCTCACGCGAGTGAAAAAAACGCATTACAATGTTTTGCACTCGCGCGGAAAAATCGCGGGTGTTCCCGTAACGCACCCGCACATTTTCCCGCAACACCCGTGTGAACCCAGCCTTACAGTGCTTTTTAGGGTACTTTAATTATTACCTTAGTTTATAAAAAAAAATTCGGTAACTGCTAAACCCTTAACCGACCTTACTAAGAAGGGGACGGATCTTATTAACTGGCCTTTGGTGACCATTGAAGCCTTCGAACCCCTTAAAAGATCTTTTAGGAACGCCCCAGTCTTGATTCTGCCGGATCAAGAGAAACCTTTTATAATGGAGGTGGATGCTTCTGAGGATGGGGTGGCGGCTGTTCTTTCCCAGGGACCCTCTAACCTCACTCATTTAAGGCCTCTTTCACACTTGCGTTGTTGGGATCCGGCATGCACTTCCGTTGCCGGAGGTGCCTGCCGGATCCGTAACAACGCAAGTGTACTGAAAGCATTTGAAGACGGAGCCGTCTTCCAAATGCTTTCAGTGTTACTATGGCACCCAGGACGCTATTAAAGTCCTGGTTGCCATAGTAGGAGCGGGGAGCGGGGGAGCGGTATACTTACAGTCCGTGCGGCTCCCGGGGCGCTCCAGAATGACGTCAGAGCGCCCCATGCGCATGGATGACGTGATCCATGTGATCACGTGATCCATGCGCTTGGGGAGCCGGGGAGCCGCACGGAAGGTAAGTACACTGCTCCCCCGCTCCCCACTACACTTACCATGGCTGTCAGGACTTTAGCGTCCCGGCAGCCATGGTAACCACTCTGAAAAAGCTAAATGTCGGCTCCGGCAATGCGCCGAAACGACGTTTAGCTTAAGGCCGGATCCGGATCAATGCCTTTCAATGGGCATTAATCCCGGATCCGGCCTTGCGGCAAGTCTTCAGGATTTTTGGCCGGAGCAAAAAGCGCAGCATGCTGCAGTATTTTCTCCGGCCAAAAAACGCTCCGTACCGGAACTGAAGACATCCTGATGCATCCTGAACGTATTTCTCTCCATTCAGAATGCATTAGGATAATCCTGATCAGGATTCTTCCGGCATAGAGCCCCGACGACGGAACTCTATGCCGGAAGACAATAACGCAGGTGTGAAAGAGCCCTAAGACCTTGTGTGTTTTTCGCATGGAAGTTCTCTCCCACTGAGAGGAACTATGATATTGGTAATCGGGAATTGTTAGCCATCAAATGGGCTTTTGAGGAGTGGAGAATTTTTTTAGAGGGGGGGCAAACATTGTATCACTGTTGTCACTGACCATAAAAATGTATTGTTTCTTGAGTCTGCGAAAAGGCTGAATCTTCATCAAGCTAGATGGGCATTATTCTTTACGCGTTTTAACTTCTCTATTACTTTTAGGCCAGGAAGTAAGAATGTGAAGGCTGATGCCTTGTCTCAAAGCTTTTGTGCATTTCAACCCCCTGACATTCCTCCTGAACCCATCTTACCAGCTAACATCATTGTGGCAGCATTATCTGCGGATCTTGCGTCTCATATTGAGGCAGAGCAATATCTAGCTCTGGCACAGACACCTACAGATAAGTTTTTTGCTCATGGGCATTTCCTGCTTGGTGAGTGTCATTATTCTGTTTTTTGTGGGTATCCCGGTATTGAGGGCACCAGAGAACTCGTGTCCAGGTGTTATTGGTGGCCCACGTTATCTAGAGATGTCAGGTCTTATGTCTCTGCTTGCAAGGTATGTGCCAAGTCCAAGACTCCACACAATTGTGTCTGACAGGGGTGTCCAGTTTGTCTCCAAATTTTGGAGAACTTTTTGTCAGAGATGTGAAATATCTGTCCTTTTTGTCAGCTTTTCATCCCGAGACCAATGGACAAACCGAACTGCTTAATCAGGCTGTTGAACAATTTCTAAGATCTTACATCTCTGATAACTAGCAGTTATGGGTAAAATTACTCCCTTTGGCGGAGTTTGCCATTAATAACCGTGTGAACTCTTCCACTGGGGTGTCTCCGTTTTTCTGCAATTTTGGTTTCCACCCTCAATTTAATTCTGGTTCATCTGTTCCTTCACCTAACCCTGAAGCAGATAGGGTAACGTCAGAACTGTGCACAGTCTGGGCTCAGGTTCAACTGAACTTGGAAAAAGCTCAGGAGGATCAGAGAATTAAGGCTAATAGGAAGCGTTCCAGAGGGGTGGACTTTCAGGTGGGAGAAAAGGTTTGGCTGTCCACAAAAAAATTGTCGCTAAAGGTGTCGTCCAGAAAGTTTGCACCACGTTTTATTGGTTCATATGAGATCCTCGATGTTATTAATCCCGTATCTTTTAGGTTGAAGCTGCCAGATTTGATCCGTATTCACAATTTATTACACAAATCAATGCTTAAGAAACATGTTTCGCCCCTTAATTTCATCGCAGGCAGCCCTTCCCCCGGTACAGGTTAATGATCAAAATGAATTTGTCATTTCTAAAATCATTGACGTCAGGAGAGCTTGAAACTCATTTCAATACCTGGTTCATTGGAAGGGTTATGGACCTGAGGAAAGGTCCTGGGTACCAGTTAATAGAATTCATGTGAATAGGTTGATTAAAAAGTTTCATCATGATCATCCTGACAAACCGTCTCTGGTGACTTTGGGTCCGGTGGCCCCTCGTAAAAGGATGGGTACTGTCACGAGGCGCCGTCTTCAATTTGTGCATCCGCTAAAAAAAACGGATGCGGCATCCGTTTTTTTTGGAGAATCTGTTTTTTTTCCATATATCCCTTGTAATAAATGCCTATCCTTGTCCGCAAATGTGAAAAGAGTAGGATATGCACTATTTTTTTTTGCTGAAGGGAAACACGGACAACGGACGCGGAACACAAACGGGTGAACTATCAGCATTTTTTTGCTGACCCATTGAAATGAATGGGTCCCCATCCTATCCGCAAACAAAAACTAAACGGAGGCCGAGAAAAACAACTGTCGTGTGCATGAGGCCTAATTCAGTTCTGTCTCTCTGACTAACCAGTTTTAAGGCTCTGTTCACACTCCAGTCAGGATAACTGCGTCTCATTAGTCTCTGAACTATGTCAGTGGATTCTTTTTGGTAGTCTTGTTCACATGTGCAATTCCGCTTTGCTCTGACAAGTTCACCTACAGGTATACTTTTAATTGTATGTGCAGGATGACATGATGTAACGGTCGCGTACACACACGCACAGGGGGAAGGGAAGTGACCACTGCGCTCCACCCTTACCCCTGGCCCTGCCTACTTGCCTCGCGAGTCCTAATGACAGGGGACAACTGGACGGCAATCCCTAACTTGGAATAAGTGCAGGGATGACAGACAGACAAACAACAGAACGTGAACGGACCGAGTCAATACCAAGAGCGCTACGCAGTACAAAGGATTAAGCAAAGAATGGTCAGGAGAAGCCGGGGTCAAATACCAGGAGAGCAGAGAAGTACAAGAGGAGTCCTAAGAGAGTAGTCAGGTGGGAGCCGAGGTCACAATACCAGGACAGATGCGCAGTACAGGAGGAGCAGGCAAAAGGATGGTCAGGGAACAGGATCAGGTAAGTATTCAGCAGTCCAACAAATAGCCAGGAACCTAGAAATTAACAGGCAACCTGTAGCCAGCAGGCTGCCTGTATTTATAGTGGGGAGTGAGGGTCATGTGACGTGGCCAGCGTCACATGACCGACAGACCAACCAGTCAAGCACCGAGTGATCAGCTCGGCGCTCAAGGCAGACTAGGAGCAGGGAGCCACCCAGCTAGTAAAGCCGCCCTGGGAATGAGGTCAAACACAGATCCTCATTCCCAAAGCTAAGCAACAGGTCTGCGGGCAATGGGGGACCGAGTGCACCTTCGGAACCCCGTGACAGTACCCCCCCTTTTACGAGGGGCCACCGGACCCAAGACTTCAGGCGATGGCTTTTCAGGGTGTTCTAAATGAAATTTACGAACAAGTCTAGGAGCATGAACCTCCCTGGCAGGTACCCAGGATCTCTCTTCAGGTCCATACCCCTTCCAGTGAATCAGGTACTGCAAGGAATTACGCACCTTCCTGACATCCACTATTTTAGACACCACATACTCGACAGCATCATTAACAAGAACCGGGGGAGGCGAGGCTTTTGATGGTACTACCGGTTCAAAATATTTTTTAAGCAGAGATTTATGGAACACATTATGAATGTGGAATGACTCGGGCAGCTCCAACCTAAAAGATACCGGGTTAATCTGTCACGGAACCATGAACCAGACGTACAACAAGAGATAAGTGAAAATAAGAAGGCTTTATTGAAAATAAAGCTGTAAAGCAAAAGTCCAAACGGATGGCGAAACCGAAGCAGAGTCTTTGCGAAGCCAGAGGTCAGGAACCAGAAGGGTAGTCAGACGAAGCCAGGATCAGGAACCAGCAGGGTAGTCAGACGAAGCCAGGATCAGGAACCAGCAGGGTAGTCGGACGAAACCAGGATCAGGAACCAGCAGGGTAGTCGGACGAAACCAGGATCAGGAACCAGAAGCAGCAGCAGTCTTAGAAGCATGTGAACACAGGAGGACCAAGCAAGGAACTGAAGCCACAGACCTCCTATATATATGAGCTAGGCATCCAGCTCCTCCCAGTGGGAAGGAGGAGCCGCAGGGTGGGAGGCTACAAGAAACCCAGAAACCAAGATGGCCGCCAGCACATGTCAAACGAAGGAGAACAGCAAGAAGGTAAGACCATGACAGTACCTCCCCCTCAAGGGCCCCTCCTCCGCGGAGTAAAGAACGGTTTCTGAGGGAAGCGTGCGTGGAAGGCTCGGAGCAAGGCAGGAGCATGGACATCTGCGGAGGGAACCCAGGAACGCTCCTCTGGACCATAACCACGCCAATGGACCAAAAACTGCACCCGACAGCGGACCAGGCGTGAGTCCAGGATATTGCTCACCTCATACTCCTCACGATTGCCCACTTGGACCGGACGAGGCCGAGGAACCGAGGAAGTGAAACGATTACACACCAGTGGCTTCAACAGGGAGACATGAAACACGTTGGAGATCCGCATGCCAGGAGGAAGCGCAAGGGCATAGGCTACCGGGTTTACCCTGCGAAGCACTCGGAAGGGACCAACAAAGCGAGGCGCCAGCTTGGGAGTGGGCACTCGAAGGTTGAGGTTGCGGGTGGACAACCATACACGGTCTCCGACCTGGTAGGAAGGAGCAGGCGCTCGTCTGCGATCAGCCTGGAGTCTCTGGCACTGCGCAGAGACCTCAAGGGACTTCTGGATCAGTACCCAAGAAGCACGTAGGACGGAAAGGTGATCCTCCACAGCCGGAATATCCTGGGGAGAGAATACCTCCGGTAACACGGCAGGTTGGAACCCATAATTGGTGATGAAGGGAGACATCCCAGAGGAAGACTTCACCGCCGTGTTCCTGGCAAACTCAGCCCAAGGCAGGAGGTCAACCCAATTGTCTTGGTGATCGGAGACATAGCAACGAAGGAATTGCTCCAAGGCCTGATTGGATCGTTCTGCGGCCCCATTGGACTGAGGGTGGTAGGCCGAGGAGAAGGAGAGATGAATCCCCAACTGAGAGCAAAAGGCGCGCCAGAACCTGGACACAAACTGACTCCCCTGATCCGACACAATCTCCTTGGGCAAACCGTGCAACCGGAAGACCTCCCTGGCAAAAATCGTGGCCAACTCTTGTGCAGAGGGTAACTTCTTGAGAGGAACACAGTGGCACATTTTGGAAAACCGATCCACAATCATGAGAATGACAGTATGGCCTCGGGATGCAGGGAGGTCCACAATGAAATCCATCCCCAGGGCAGGTGTGACCATGGGCGCTCCCCGGTGGCTATGGGTTGCAGAAGGCCCAACGGAAGGTGCCGAGGGGACTTACTCTGGGCACGAACGGAGCATGCCGCTACATATGCGGCGATGTCGGAACGTAGGGAAGGCCACCAGAACAGACGTGAAACAGCCCAGGACAGCTGATTCTTTCCAGGATGCCCCGCGGTCTTGGAGTTATGGTAGGTTCGCAACAACCGAGTGCGCAACTCCTCAGGCACAAAACATCTGCCGTTGGGTCTCCCAGAGGGAGCACCAGATTGAGCCGCCAAAATCTGCTCACCCAGGGGAGAGGTCAGGCTGGTGCGAATGGCGGCCAAGATCTGATTCGGAGGTATGACCGAAGTCGGAATCGACTCCTCCCTGGACAGCTCGGAGTACTGCCGTGATAAGGCATCCGCCCTGATGTTCTTGGAACCGGGTAGGTAGGAGACCACGTAATTAAAACGTGACAAGAACAGAGCCCATCTGGCCTGACGTGGTGTCAATCTCTTGGCCTCAGAAAGGTAGGTCAGACTCTTGTGGTCCGTCAGGATGAGGACCGGAACCACCGAACCCTCGAGCAAGTGCCTCCATTCTTTAAGGGCCTGCACGATGGCCAATAACTCCCTGTCACCAATCTGATAGTTGCACTCCGCGGAAGACAGTTTCCGGGAGTAAAACCCACAAGGAAGCAGAGGACCCTCTGGTGTTCTACGCTGAGACAGAAGGGCGCCTACTCCCGTCTCAGACGCGTCCACCTCGAGGACAAAGGGCAACCCAGGGTTGGGATGCGACAGAATCGGAGCCGACACAAAGGCGGACTTTAGGGCCTCAAAAGCTCGGATGGCCTCGAGCGGCCAGACCTGGGAATTACTGCCCTTCCTGGTCAGATCCGTGAGAGGCTTGGCTAGCATGGAAAAGTCCCTGATGAACTTCCGATAATAATTGGCGAAGCCCAAAAAGCGCTGCAGGGAACGAAGACCACTGGGCTGGGGCCACTGTAAGACAGCCGAAACCTTCTCAGGATCCATGGAGAACCCCTCAGCGGAAATGATGTAACCTAAGAAGGTTACCTGGGATCGGTGAAATTCGCATTTCTCAAGCTTACCGAACAGCTTGTTCTCTCGTAACCGTTGCAACACTCGTCTGACATCCAGAATGTGGGCCTCCATGGATTCAGAATATACCAAGATGTCATCCAAATAGACCACCACACACTGCTGCAACAGGTCACGGAAAACATCGTTGATGAATTCCTGAAAGACTGCGGGCGCATTGCACAACCCAAAGGGCATAACCAAGGATTCATAATGACCGGTCCTGGTGTTAAACGCGGTCTTCCACTCATCGCCCGCCTTGATCCTAACCAGGTTATATGCCGCCCTCAGGTCGAGTTTGGTAAAGACCGTGGCCCCTTTAAGGCGATCGAACAGCTCGAAAATCAAGGGTATCGGGTAAGCGTTCTTGATCGTGATGCGATTGAGACCCCTGTAATCGATGCAAGGCCTCAACTCACCGCCCTTCTTTTTCACAAAGAAAAATCCAGCCCCTGCCGGGGACGAGGATTTGCGAATGTGTCCGCGTGAAAGCGCCTCCCTCACGTACTCCTCCATGGCCTCATTCTCCGCTACCGACAGTGGATAGACTTTGCCACGAGGAGGAACGGCACCAGATTGTAACTCTATGACACAATCGTATGGGCGGTGCGGAGGTAGGGCAACCGCGCGCACCTTATCGAATACATCCCGGTACTCCTCGTATTCAGGAGGCAACAGAGAGTCCGAGGAAGTACACAGCAACTTGACAGACCCATGGATGCAACTAGCCCCACACTGCGGTGACCACGAGAGGATCTCGGCCGATCTCCAATCGAAAGTCGGATTATGCTTCTGGAGCCAGGGGTACCCCAAGACCACCGAGTAGTGTGGAGACGAAATAACCTGGAGGCAGACCGACTCTCTGTGAACGGCACCAATGGCTATCCCCACTGGAAGGGTCTCATGAGTCACTTGTGGCGGCAGAAGGGGTCTGCCGTCTATCGCCTCAAGAGCCAGTGGGGAACCTCGAGCCTGCAGAGGAATGGAATTGGCGGCAGCGAACACACTATCAATGAATAAACCACCAGCACCAGAGTCCACCAACGCCTGGGTCGTCACCGAGCCACCGACCCAGGAGAGGACAACAGTGTTCAGTGGTTTGTCAACACGGGAAACCGGGGACGAGGAGACTCCACCCAAGATCTGCCCCCGACAGGATCTCAGGTGCGAGCGTTTCCCGGACGGTTCGGACATGCCAACCGAAAATGCCCACCGAGACCACAGTACATGCATCGGCCCTCACGTCTCCGGAGTACCCTCTCCCCCTCGGACAGGCGAGCAAACCCCAGCTGCATGGGTTCACCCCCAGACAAGTCATCCCCAGGAGGCGTGGGAGGAGAGGGAGGCACGGGTGGGACAGCAAACGTAGGCGCCAATCTGTTAGAAAACCTCCGCAGGCTCTCCTTAAAGGAAGGTCTCTCCCTGAGTCTGGTGTCAATCAAAATCAGGAAAGAAATAAGAGACTCGAGCTCCACTGGTAGGTCCTTAGCTGCAACCTCATCCTTCAAGGCATCCGAGAGACCATGAGAGAAAGCAGCGACCAGAGCCTCATTATTCCAGCCCACCTCTGCTGCCAGGGTACGAAACTCAATGGCGTATTCAGCTACCGATCGTGAACCCTGTCTGATGGACATAAGGAGCTTCGCAGCAGAGGCAGCACGAGCCGGCACATCGAATACCTTCCGAAGAGAAGCAACAAAACCGGAAAACTCGGCAACCACCGGATTGTTGTTCTCCCATAAAGGGCTGGCCCAGGCCAAGGCCTTGTCCGAGAGCAGCGAGATCAAGAAGCCCACCTTTGATCTCTCAGTAGGAAAGGCATGTGGCAGCAACTCAAAATAAATGCCCACCTGGTTAAGGAAACCTCGGCACTGAGTTGGCTCTCCCCCAAAGCGCTGTGGAAGAGGGGCAGAACCGGTCATACCCCGAAACACCGCAGGCGCAACAACAGGTGTCGGGGTAGACTCTGGCGCAACAACCGGAGCGGCAGTAGGAGCGGGCCCAGGAGCGACAACCGACCCATCGGCAACGGGAGCGAAATGAGCCGTGCGTTCAAGCAGGGTTTGCAACGCCACAGCGAACCGACCCAACAGGTGATCCTGCTGATCAAGTCTGGCAACCAGCGTGGGTAGCGAGGATGGCCCTGTACCGTCAGAATTCATGGCTTGGTCCTAATGTCACGGAACCATAAACCAGACGTACAACAAGAGATAAGTGAAAATAAGAAGGCTTTATTGAAAATAAACCTGTAAAGCAAAAGTCCAAATGGATGGCGAAACCGAAGCAGAGTCTTTGCGAAGCCAGAGGTCAGGAACCAGAAGGGTAGTCAGACGAAACCAGGATCAGGAACCAGAAGCAGCAGCAGTCTTAGAATCATGTGAACACAGGAGGACCAAGCAAGGAACTGAAGCCACAGACCTCCTATATATATGAGCTAGGCATCCAGCTCCTCCCAGTGGGAAGGAGGAGCCGCAGGGTGGGAGGCTACAAGAAACCCAGAAACCAAGATGGCCGCCAGCACATGTCAAACGAAGGAGAACAGCAAGAAGGTAAGACCATGACATAATCACTTCCGTGATCTTATATGGTCCAATAAAACGAGGAGCAAACTTTTTAGAATTTACCTTAAGAGAGAGATTCTTGGAGGACAACCATACTTTATCCCCAACCTGAAAATTCACCCCCCTTGAACGTCTCCTATCGGCCTTGAGTTTCTGAGAACTTTGAGCCTTTTCTAAGTTCGATTGAACCCGGGCCCAAACTGTGCACAGTTCAGAGGAGAGCCTATCTGCCTCAGGGTTAGAGGAGGAGACTGATGACCCAGAATGAAAACGGGGATGGAAACCATGGTTACAAAAGAAAGGTGAAACCCCAGCAGAAGAATTGACACGGTTATTCAAAGCAAATTCAGCCAATGGAAGATATTTCACCCATAATTGCTGGTCATCAGCAACATACGACCTCAAGAATTGTTCGACAGACTGATTAAGGCGTTCAGTCTGCCCATTACTCTCAGGGTGGTAGGCAGAGGAAAAAGACAATGAAATTTTACATTTTTGACAGAAGGCCCTCCAGAATTTGGACACAAACTGCACAGCCCTGTCAGAAACAATATTTTCCTGGATACCATGCAATCGAACAATTTCTTTCACAAAAATAGACGCCAAGGTTTTGGCATTCGGGAGTTTAGACAGGGGAATGAAATGGACCATCTTGCTAAACCTATCGACCACTACCCAAACTACAGTCTTACCCTCCGCCGGCGGTAGGTCAGTTATAAAGTCCATCGAGATATGGGACCAGGGTCTACTGGGAATGGGTAGGGGTCGTAGGTTACCAGCAGGGCGAGTCCTAGGTGTCTTGGATCTGGCACAAACCTCACAGGCTGACACGTAGGACTTGACATCCCTAGTTAGAGTGGGCCACCAATAAGATCTAGAAACCAGATCCTTAGTGCCCTCAACACCCGGATGTCCACAAAAGGCCGAATCGTGACACTCACCCAACAGCTGGAGACGAAATTGTACGGGAACAAACAACTTATCTGTTGGGGTGGCTACCGGTGCCAGATGTTGTTCAGACCTAATGCGAGCCGAGATATCCTGGGTAAGAGCTGCTAAGAAGATTTTTGCTGGCAGGATGGATTCAGGTGGTACCTCAGTAGGTTGAAAAGCCTGGAAGCTCCGAGATAATGCGTCCGCCTTCACATTTTTACTTCCCGGCCTGAACGTAATGGAAAAATCAAAACGAGTAAAAAACAGAGCCCATCTGGCTTGACGGGGATTCAACCTCTTAGCAGACTCGAGAAACATAAGGTTTTTATGGTCAGTGACAACAGTTACACAATGCCTTGCCCCCTCCCGAAAATGCCTCCACTCCTCAAATGCCCATTTAATGGCCAGCAGCTCCCTATTCCCTATGTCGTAGTTTCTCTCCGAGGGAGAGAATTTCCTGGAGAAGAAGGCACATGGTCTCAGATTAGTGAGGCTAGCAGGACCTTGCGAAAGGACTGCTCCTGCGCCGTCCTCGGACGCATCCACCTCCACAATAAAAGGTTTCTCCTGATCAGGCTGGATCAGAATGGGAGCGCTACTGAATGCCTTTTTTAATTTTTCAAATGAAGAAATGGCCTCAGTAGACCAATTCTCCAAATCCGCCCCTTTCTTAGTAAGGTCGGTCAACGGTTTAGCAATTACGGAAAAATTCATAATAAATTTACGATAGTAATTGGCGAAACCTCAGAACTGTTGTAAGGCCTTTAAGGATGAAGGTCTTACCCATTCCTTAATTGCTAGTACCTTACCAGGATCCATCTTGAAGGCGTGAGGAGTCAGAACATGCCCTAGAAACAGAATCTCCTGTACACCAAAGACACATTTCTCTTGTTTAGCGGATAGCTGATTCTCCCTCAACACCTCTAATACTTGTTTAACATGAGACACATGGGATTCGAAGTCAGGAGAGAATATCAAAATGTCATCAAGATAGACAAAAACAAATTTACCTAAGAACTCCCTAAGAATGTCATTCATGAAGTTTTGGAACACAGCTGGGGCATTGCTGAGTCCAAAAGGCATCACCTGATATTCAAAGTGTCCTACCGGAGTATTGAACGCCGTCTTCCATTCGTCTCCCTCCTTGATTCGGATTAGATTGTATGCCCCTTTCAAGTCAATTTTGGAAAACCAGGTTGCCCCCAGAACCTGGTTAAATAAATCCAGAATCAATGGGAGGGAGTATCTATTCTGGACAGTGATTTTATTTAATCTCCGGTAATCGATACATGGCCTAAGACCACCATCTTTTTTCTTAACGAAGAAAAACCCCGCCCCCATAGGAGAGACAGAAGGTCTAATATGCCCTTTACCAAGGCTCTCCTTAATATAATCTTCCATGGCCTTGCGTTCGGGCATAGAAAGATTATAAATTCGTCCTTTAGGAAACTTGGCCCCCTCTACTAGCTCTATGGTACAATCATAAGGTCTATGGGGGGGTAGAACCTCCGGGGTTGGTGATGAGAATGCATCAGAATATTCTTTAACAACAGTGGGTAATGTATCAGACTTTACTGAGACCCCAGCCTGTACCACGGACAAGCACGAGTCACACTTAGGCCCCCATCTCACCAACTCCCCATTGGACCATTCTATAGTGGGGTTATGTAGTCGGAGCCAAGGCAACCCTAGTACCACCTCAGCCGGTAGGTTCTCCAGGACTAAAAGCGAACATCTCTCTGAGTGGCACACACTCACGGTTAGAGAAATCTCTGAGGTACATAAGCTCACCGTACCACCAATAAGAGGAGTAGCATCAATAGCCATGACATGGATAGGAGTTGGTAAGGCAAACATAGGAATACCCAATCTTACGGCATACTCAGAGTCAATAAAGCTAGCTGCTGAGCCAGAATCAATAAAGGCCTTACCCGGCCATTTATCTACTCCCAGAGAAATCGTAATGGGTACCGAAAGCTTACATTTAGAAAATTCAGGGTGTACCTGGTCTTTAGGTTGCCTTGCCTTAGGAGACTTGACAGAGAGGACCTTCTTAGGACACTGGTTGATCCAGTGGTCAGGATCTCCACAGTAAAAGCATTCTCCACGTCTGCGGCGAAGATTCCCTCGGGTCATGCCAACCTGCATGGGTTCCTCGGTGGAGACCTCAGCATTGTCTCTGGGATAGGCCTCTGACTGGACCATCATCTGGGAAGAGAACTGTTGCTCCTGTCGTCTCTCTCTAACCCGTCGGTCGAGTCGGACAACAAGGGTCATCATCTCCTCTAAGGTCTCTGGAAGTTGATAACTGACCAGAAGATCCTTTAATTTATCAGACACACCTGACCTGAACTGACTCTTCAGGGCTGGTTGGTTCCATCCTGAGGGGACACACCACCTTCTAAATTGGGTGCAATAATCCTCCGCTGGTAGATTGCCCTGAACCAGTGCCTTTAGAGCCGTCTCGGCTACTAGAGCCCTGTCTGGTTCATCATAGAGGGTACCCAGGGCTTGAAAGAACCCCTCCACAGAATATAAACAACTGGCGCCAGCAGGTAAAGAGAACGCCCAGTCCTGGGGATCACCCTGTAATCGGGAAATGATAATGCCCACGCGTTGACTCTCGGGATGTGAACGGACCGAGTCAATACCAAGAGCGCTACGCAGTACAAAGGATTAAGCAAAGAATGGTCAGGAGAAGCCGGGTCAAATACCAGGAGAGCAGAGAAGTACAAGAGGAGTCCTAAGAGAGTAGTCAGGTGGGAGCCGAGGTCACAATACCAGGACGGATGCGCAGTACAGGAGGAGCAGGCAAAAGGATGGTCAGGGAACAGGATCAGGTAAGTATTCAGCAGTCCAACAAATAGCCAGGAACCTAGAAATGAACAGGCAACCTGTAGCCAGCAGGCTGCCTGTATTTATAGTGGAGAGTGAGGGTCATGTGACGTGGCCAGCGTCACATGACCGACAGACCAACCAGTCGAGCACCGAGTGATCAGCTCGGCGCTCAAGGCAGACTAGGAGCAGGGAGCCACCCAGCTAGTAAAGCCGCCCTGGGAATGAGGTCAAACACAGATCCTCATACCCAAAGCTAAGCAACAGGTCTGCGGGCAATGGGGGACCGAGTGCACCTTCGGAACCCCGTGACAGTACCCCCCCTTTTACGAGGGGCCACCGGACCCAAGACTTCAGGCGAATCTCCTGTACACCAAAGACACATTTCTCTTGTTTAGCGGATAGCTGATTCTCCCTCAACACCTCTAATACTTGTTTAACATGAGACACATGGGATTCGAAGTCAGGAGAGAATATCAAAATGTCATCAAGATAGACAATAACAAATTTACCTAAGAACTCCCTAAGAATGTCATTCATGAAGTTTTGGAACACAGCTGGGGCATTGCTGAGTCCAAAAGGCATCACCTGATATTCAAAGTGTCCTACCGGAGTATTGAACGCCGTCTTCCATTCGTCTCCCTCCTTGATTCGGATTAGATTGTATGCCCCTTTCAAGTCAATTTTGGAAAACCAGGTTGCCCCCAGAACCTGGTTAAATAAATCCGGAATCAATGGGAGGGAGTATCTATTCTGGACAGTGATTTTATTTAATCTCCGGTAATCGATACATGGCCTAAGACCACCATCTTTTTTCTTAACAAAGAAAAACCTTGCCCCCATAGGAGAGACAGAAGGTCTAATATGCCCTTTACCAAGGCTCTCCTTAATATAATCTTCCATGGCCTTGCGTTCGGGCATAGAAAGATTATAAATTCGTCCTTTAGGAAACTTGGCCCCCTCTACTAGCTCTATGGTACAATCATAAGGTCTATGGGGGGGTAGAACCTCTGGGGTTGGTGATGAGAATACATCAGAATATTCTTTAACAACAGTGGGTAATGTATCAGACTTTACTGAGACCCCAGCCTGTACCACGGACAAGCACGAGTCACACTTAGGCCCCCATCTCACCAACTCCCCATTGGACCATTCTATAGTGGGGTTATGTAGTCGGAGCCAAGGCAACCCTAGTACCACCTCAGCCGGTAGGTTCTCCAGGACTAAAAGCGAACATCTCTCTGAGTGGCACACACCCACGGTTAGAGAAATCTCTGAGGTACATAAGCTCACAGTACCACCAATAAGAGGAGTAGCATCAATAGCCATGACATGGATAGGAGTTGGTAAGGCAAACATAGGAATACCCAATCTTACGGCATACTCAGAGTCAATAAAGCTAGCCGCTGAGCCAGAATCAATAAAGGCCTTACCCGGCCATTTATCTACTCCCAGAGAAATCGTAATGGGTACCGAAAGCTTACATTTAGAAAATTCAGGGTGTACCTGGTCTTTAGGTTGCCTTGCCTTAGGAGACTTGACAGAGAGGACCTTCTTAGGACACTGGTTGATCCAGTGGTCAGGATCTCCACAGTAAAAGCATTCTCCACGTCTGCGGCGAAGATTCCCTCGGGTCATGCCAACCTGCATGGGTTCCTCGGTGGAGACCTCAGCATTGTCTCTGGGATAGGCCTCTGACTGGACCATCATCTGGGAAGAGAACTGTTGTTCCTGTCGTCTCTCTCTAACCCGTCGGTCGAGTCGGACAACAAGGGTCATCATCTCCTCTAAGGTCTCTGGAAGTTGATAACTGACCAGAAGATCCTTTAATTTATCAGACAGACCTGACCTGAACTGACTCTTCAGGGCTGGTTGGTTCCATCCTGAGGGGACACACCACCTTCTAAATTGGGTGCAATAATTCTCCGCTGGTAGATTGCCCTGAACCAGTGCCTTTAGAGCCGTCTCGGCTACTAGAGCCCTGTCTGGTTCATCATAGAGGGTACCCAGGGCCTGAAAGAACCTCTCCACAGAATATAAACAACTGGCGCCAGCAGGTAAAGAGAACGCCCAGTCCTGGGGATCACCCTGTAATCGGGAAATGATAATGCCCACGCGTTGACTCTTGGGGCCAGAGGACACGGGGCGCAAACGGAAGTAAAGTTTACAATTCTCCTTAAAAGAGAGAAACTTCTTCCGGTCTCCAGAAAAGGGTTCTGGGAGCTTAATCTGGGGCTCAAAATGCGGACTGGAGGCCTGAGGAGTGGAAGAACCTTGCCCTAACTCAAAAGAACTGAGTTTTTCCCCTAACTTCTGCACCCTCTGCGTCAGATTAGAGACATGGTCAGTCAGGGTCACCAGAGGATTCATAATACAGTGGTTATTGGGCCTGTTAATCTATAACGGTCGCGTACACACACACACAGGGGGAAGGGAAGTGACCACTGCGCTCCACCCTTACCCCTGGCCCTGCCTACTTGCCTCGCGAGTCCTAATGAGAGGGGACAACTGGACGGCAATCCCTAACTTGGAATAAGTGCAGGGATGACAGACAGACAAACAACAGAACGTGAACGGACCGAGTCAATACCAAGAGAGCTACGCAGTACAAAGGATTAAGCAAAGAATGGTCAGGAGAAGCCGGGGTCAAATACCAGGAGAGCAGAGAAGTACAAGAGGAGTCCTAAGAGAGTAGTCAGGTGGGAGCCGAGGTCACAATACCAGGACGGATGCGCAGTACAGGAGGAGCAGGCAAAAGGATGGTCAGGGAACAGGATCAGGTAAGTATTCAGCAGTCCAACAAATAGCCAGGAACCTAGAAATGAACAGGCAACCTATAGCCAGCAGGCTGCCTGTATTTATAGTGGGGAGTGAGGGTCATGTGACGTGGCCAGCGTCACATGACCGACAGACCAACCAGTCAAGCACCGAGTGATCAGCTCGGCGCTCAAGGCAGACTAGGAGCAGGGAGCCACCCAGCTAGTAAAGCCGCCCTGGGAATGAGGTCAAACACAGATCCTCATTCCCAAAGCTAAGCAACAGGTCTGCGGGCAATGGGGGACCGAGTGCACCTTCGGAACCCCGTGACACATGATTTACCATGGAGTATAGTGTTACCTGCCATAATTTTTCTATAAGTGGATGTAATAATCCTCCCTGTGTCTGGTGAGGCTGTCAGATTCAAATCAAGAAAGGACATTATCAAAGGATCATAGTGATATAAAAAAGCACAAATTATTTGTGTTATTGTTTATGTATTTTATGAAATCCGGTAAGGTCGCCACATCTCCGACCCATATAAACAACAGGTCATCGATATAGCGACCATACCACTGCAGGTGGTCAATAAATGGATTGTTGTCAGAGAACAAATATTGATGTTCTTACAAACACATGAAAATATTTGCAATTGATGGCGATACCTTCGCCCCCATAGACGCACCAGATCTTTGTAAATAGTACGAGTTGCAAAACATGAAATAATTATGCATCAACAAATAATGTACGGCTGTACATAAGTAATCCCGCAAAGTTGGAGTATAATCGCTATATGTTAAGAAAAGCCACTGTAACGCAGATATAGCCTGATCCTGGGGTATGGAAGTGTATAATGCTGTAACTTCAGCAGTGACCCATAGAAACTCTTTTCCCCACTGGAGGTTATGCATTACTTGTAGTACATGCTTTGTGTCACGTATAAAACCAGGCATGGATCCAATTAGTGGCTGGAGTAGGCTGTCAGACCACTCAGACAGCCTTTCATTCAATGATTTAATGCCTGAAACTATAGGTCTGAGTGGTGGAGGGAAACTATTTTTATGGACCTTGGGCAAGGCATGAAAAATTGGAAGGACTGGATATGCAGGAATCAAATATTCAGATTGTTTAAGAGTAATAACACCACATTGTAGCCCTTCCGCTACCAGTCTTTCCAATTCTTTTTTGAATATTTGTGTAGGATCTGACGTTAATTTTTTATATGTTGACATGTCTTGTAACATTAATAAACATTGTTTTTCGTACAGACCTGCATCCAAAACAACAATAACACCCCCCTTGACTGCTTGCGATATAATTATATCATCCAGTTTACTCAGCAAGGTCAAAGTATCTCTTTCTGTTCTAGAAAGATTGGACATTTGTTTGATATTAGTGTGGGACTTATTCACATCATATAATTTGACTAAGTCCCGCTCTACTAGCTCCTGAAACCGATCAAGAGCTGGTGACCTGGAGTTAACTGGATAAAACAAGGGTTTTTTTGTTACAAAAGCAGTAGACATACTAATATTTTTGACATTACCAGAATTGCTGCGTAGCATTTGTTGTTCACATATGGCTTTTAATTCCTGAAAAGATACAGGCGCTGAACTCCTGCTGGAAGCACAGTCTGGTGGAGCCCCTCTCAGGAGGATAGTTATCCCTCAGAAAGTGCTTCCTGAAAGTGATATTTCTGGCAAATTTGCAAATGGTATTATATAAGTCAAAATTGCATGTGGGGGAGAACATCAGACCCCTAGATAGGATCCCCAAAAGCGCATCAAGAATAATTTTTGCAGATAGATTATACACTTGTATGTCCGTTAATTCCTTCTGTGTCTCCGTGGATAGCGATAACCCTCTTTTGTGCTTTCTCCCCCTGCGTCGTTTTTTGCTTTTGGAATATGTTGAGGTGTTCGCAGAGCAGGTGGTTGATCCATTTTTCTAATTGTTTCACTGCTCTCAGAGGCAGTGTCTGAAAAGTTCATATCAGTGGAGCTAAAATTAACCCTTAAAGACTCGCAGCATTTTTTATTTTGTTTCCTGCAGTTAGATTTTTTAAGAATAGTTTTAGGAGTAGACTGGATGTTGGATAGCTTCCTCCAATTGTAGACACTGTTCGTCTTATAATCTTGTAAGTCCCGCAAAAATGTATTATGTTTTACATCAGTGATCTCAGTTTCCAATTTTTCAATGGTCGCCTTTAATTTAGCATCACATATTTCCACTGAGGTTGTATCCACCATATTGTGAAGGACTTCACGTCTCTCTTTAAAACAGGCCTCACATCTCTCTGACGAGTTCCGGGTACACGCTTGTAGCACCCTTAGTCATAGAGTCACTAGATGACTACACCAGTCAGGTTTTATGGTGGAAAGGAGGGAGAGGACACACCCAGTGGGTGTGATTGACATAGAGGAATACTAGCCACTTCCAAAATAACCCCTTGACCGCCATAGACAACTAGACTGTGTGTGAACAGGACCTTAAAACGACATTGTCAAATAAACACAAAATACAACAAAACATTTCCTTACATAAAATGTAAAACTTTGTGCACTGTCACAACAATATACATGAAAATCTTCAAACATAGATTAATAATGTAAGATTAGATCTTGTTTTCTATTCAATCCATGGGGGACACATGATTTAAGCTTGAATATCCAAAAAGCCTCACGACTAAAAAGTTTTCTCTGTAAATCTCCACCCGTCTCATATAATCTTAATTTTTCAATACCCTGTACCATAATGTGACTCACATCCCCTCCATGATGGTGTAAGACATGCCACTTATACCACTTTCCAAACATCACTTTCTGTATGGCTGATGCCACCGCCTCCATCATGTCACTGCCACCATGATGCCACTGCTTTGCCCTTCCGACCATCATCTTCTGTAAGGCTGCTGCTGCCTCCATCATGCTCCTGCCTTTCTTCCATATACCTTATGGCTGCTGATGCCCCTTGCTGTTAATCCCCTACTGCCACCACCATTAACACGAAACATCTGCCACCACTATAACTTCTATCACTGCTACTTCTACTATTGCTACTACTACCCATAGACAGCCTCGGTTGTTCAATGCTATACTGCTCCTGCTGCTGCTACTATTGTGGGAGCATGCCACTATATCATACCTCCAAACCGTCCCGGATCTGACAGGACAATCCCGGATTTCAGTGGCTGATCCGCGATCCCGGTACAGGGGAGGTATGTCCCGCTTTCTAGCAGCTGCCCCTGCTTCAATAGGAAGCAGAGACAGATGCCTGTAATGATAAAACAAGAGCCATCCGTCGTCTCCCTGCTCCATCATTCCTCCCCCTGTCTGCTCTCCACACTGCAGGTCTGGGTAGGTGGCAGGGCCGGCCGGGGGCTCAGTGTATCCTGCCACTGCTGGGATGAGGTGAGTATGTGGGGTTTATTATTTTTGCTGCCTGTGATGGAGACACAATCGGGGTCATATTACTGTGCGTGCCTCACATAGTGTCCCTCTTCTTTCTTTTCTAAAGTTGGGAGGTATGCTATATTCGTACGGTACCATTTACACATCCACACCACACTGCTGCTGCTCCAATTAAAAGGGAGAATTTTTTTTACACCCATTCACAATGAGCCACTTTTTCTTCTGACAATCAATTGCGCCTGTCGTATGTACAGTTATTCCAACCCTGTCAAGGCATGATTTTTGGACCCTTGTTTTAACCCATAACACCGTGTGTGTTTATACATCAACTGCCCCTGATAAGGGACATTTTCTGGAAGCTTTGGAAAATGAAAAAGCATAACATATGTGCCAGCGAGGTGTGATGTTAAACACGCTGTATGTTAACCACCTCAGCCCCCAGTGCTTAAACACCCTGAAAGACCAGGCCACTTTTTACACTTCTGACCTACACTACTTTCACCGTTTATTGCTCGGTCATGCAACTTACCACCCAAATGAATTTTACCTCCTTTTCTTCTCACTAATGGAGCTTTCATTTGGTGGTATTTCATTGCTGCTGACATTTTTACTTTTTTTGTTATTAATCGAAATTTAACGATTTTTTTGCAAAAAAATGACATTTTTCACTTTCAGTTGTAAAATTTTGCAAAAAAAAACGAGATCCATATATAAATTTTGCTCTAAATTAATTGTTCTACATGTCTTTGATAAAAAAAAAGTTTGGGTAAAAAAAAAATGGTTTGGGTAAAAGTTATAGCGTTTACAAACTATGGTACAAAAATGTGAATTTCCGCTTTTTGAAGCAGCTCTGACTTTCTGAGCACCTGTCATGTTTCCTGAGGTTCTACAATGCCCAGACAGTACAAACACCCCACAAATGACCCCATTTCGGAAAGTACACACCCTAAGGTATTCGCTGATGGGCATAGTGAGTTCATAGAACTTTTTATTTTTTGTCACAAGTTAGCGGAAAATGATGATTTTTATTTTATTTTTTTTCTTACAAAGTCTCATATTCCACTAACTTGTGACAAAAAATAAAAAGTTCTATGAACTCACTATGCCCATCACGAAATACCTTGGGGTCTCTTCTTTCCAAAATGGGGTCACTTGTGGGGTAGTTATACTGCCCTGGCATTCTAGGGGCCCAAATGTGTGGTAAGGAGTTTGAAATCAAATTCTGTAAAAACTGACCAGTGAAATCCGAGAGGTGCTCTTTGGAATATGGGCCCCTTTGCCCACCTAGGCTGCAAAAAAGTGTCACACATCTGGTATCTCCGTACTCAGGAGAAGTTGGGGAATGTGTTTTGGGGTGTCATTTTACATATACCCATTCTGGGTGAGAGAAATATCTTGGCAAAAGACAACTTTTCCCATTTTTTTACAAAGTTGTTATTTGACAAAGATATTTATCTCACCCAGCATGGGTATATGTAAAAAGACACCCCAAAACACATTCCTCAACTTCTCCTGAATAAAGAGATACCAGATGTGTGACACTTTTTTGCAGCCTAGGTGGGCAAAGGGGCCCATATTCCAAAGAGCACCTTTCGGATTTCACTGGTCATTTTTTACAGAATTTGATTTCAAACTCCTTACCACACATTTGGGCCCCTAGAATGCCAGGGCAGTATAACTACCCCACAAGTGACCCCATTTTGGAAAGAAGACACCCCAAGGTATTCGCTGATGGGCATAGTGAGTTCATGGAAGTTTTTATTTTTTGTCACAAGTTAGTGGAATATGAGACTTTGTAAGAAAAAAAAAATAAAATCATCATTTTCCACTAACTTGTGACAAAAAATAAAAAATTCTAGGAACTCGCCATGCCCCTCATGGAATACCTTGGGGTGTCTTCTTTCCAAAATGGGGTCACTTGTGCGGTAGTTATACTGCCCTGGCATTCTAGGGGCCCAAATGTGTGGTAAGGAGTTTGAAATCAAATTCTGTAAAAAAATGACCAGTGAAATCCGAAAGGTGCTCTTTGGAATATGGGCCCCTTTGCCCACCTAAGCTGCAAAAAAGTGTCACACATCTGGTATCTCCGTATTCAGGAGAAGTTGGGGAATGTGTTTTGGGGTGTCATTTTACATATACCCATGCTGGGTGAGAGAAATATCTTGGCAAAAGACAATTTTACCCATTTATTTATACAAAGTTGGCATTTGACCAAGATATTTATCTCACCCAGCATGGGTATATGTAAAATGACACCCAAAAACACATTCCCCAACTTCTCCTGAATACGGAGATACCAGATGTGTGACACTTTTTTGCAGCCTAGGTGGGCAAAGGGGCCCATATTCCAAAGAGCAGCTTTCGGATTTCACTGGTCATTTTTTACAGAATTTGATTTCAAACTCCTTACCACACATTTGGGCCCCTAGAATGCCAGGGCAGTATAACTACCCCACAAGTGACCCCATTTTGGAAAGAAGACACCCCAAGGTATTCGCTGATGGGCATAGTGAGTTCATGGAAGTTTTTATTTTTTGTCACAAGTTAGTGGAATATGAGACTTTGTAAGGAAAAAAATAAATAAAAAAATCATCATTTTCCACTAACTTGTGACAAAAAATAAAAAATTCTAGGAACTTGCCATGCCCCTCACGGAGTACCTTGGGGTGTCTTCTTTCCAAAATGGGGTCACTTGTGGGGTAGTTATACTGCCCTGGCATTTTCCAGGGGCCCTAATGTGTGGTAAGTAGGTAAATGACCAGTGAAATCCGAAAGGTGCTCTTTGGAATGTGGGCCCCTTTGCCCACCTAGGCTGCAAAAAAGTGTCACACATGTGGTATCTCCGTATTCAAGAGAAGTTGGGGAATGTGTTTTGGGGTGTCATTTTACATATACCCATGCTGGGTGAGATAAATATCTTGGTCAAATGCCAACTTTGTATAAAAAAATGGGAAAAGTTGTCTTTTGCCAAGATATTTCTCTCACCCAGCATGGGTATATGTAAAATGACACTCCAAAACACATTCCCCAACTTCTCCTGAGTACGGAGATACCACATGTGTGGCACTTTTTTGCAGCCTAGATGCGCAAAGGGGCCCACATTCCTTTTATGAGGGCATTTTTAGACATTTGGATCCCAGACTTCTTCTCACGCTTTAGGGCCCCTAGAATGCCAGGGCAGTATAAATACCCCACATGTGACCCCATTTTGGAAAGAAGACACCCCAAGGTATTCAATGAGGGGCATGGCGAGTTCATCGAAATTTTTTTTTTTTGGCACAAGTTAGCGGAAATTGATTTTATTAATTTTTTTCGCACAAAGTCTCCCTTTCCGCTAACTTGGGACAAAAATTTCAATCTTTCATGGACTCAATATGCCCCTCACGGAATACCTTGGGGTGTCTTCTTTCCGAAATGGGGTCACATGTGGGGTATTTATACTGCCCTGGCATTCTAGGGGCCCTAAAGCGTGAGAAGAAGTCTGGAATATAAATGTCTAAAATTTTTTACGCATTTGGATTCCGTGAGGGGTATGGTGAGTTCATGTGAGATTTTATTTTTTGACACAAGTTAGTGGAATATGAGACTTTGTAAGAAAAAAATAATAATTTCCGCTAACTTGGGCCAAAAAAATGTCTGAATGGAGCCTTACAGGGGGGTGATCAATGACAGGGGGGTGATCAATGACAGGGGGGTGATCAATGACAGGGGGGTGATCAGGGAATCTATATGGGGTGATCACCCCCCTGTCATTGATCACCCCCCTATAAGGCTCCATTCAGATGTCCGTATGTGTTTTGCGGATCTGATCCATGTATCCGTGGATCCGTAAAAATCATACGGACATCTGAATGCAGCCTGACAGGGGGGGTGATCAATGACAGGGGGGGGGTGATCAATGACAGGGGGGGTAATCAATGACAGGGGGGTGATCAGGGAGTCTATATGGGGTGATCACCACAGTCATTGATCACGCCCCTGTAAGGCTTTATTCAGACGTCCGTATGCGTTTTGCGGATCCGATCCATCAGTGGATCCGTAAAAATCATGCGGACATCTGAATGGATCTTACAGGGGGGTAATCAATGACAGGGGGGTGATCAGGGAGTCTATATGGGGTGATCACCACAGTCATTGATCACGCCCCTGTAAGGCTTTATTCAGACGTCCGTATGCGTTTTGTGGATCCGATCCATCTATCAGTGGATCCGTAAAAATCATGCGGACATCTGAATGGATCTTACAGGGGGGTAATTAATGACAGGGGGGTGATCAGGGAGTCTATATGTGGTGATCACCACAGTCATTGATCACGCCCCTGTAAGGCTTTATTTAGACGTCCGTATGCGTTTTGCGGATCCGATCCATCTATCAGTGGATCCGTAAAAATCATGCGGACATCTGAATGGATCTTACAGGGGGGTAATCAATGACAGGGGGGTGATCAGGGAGTCTATATGGGGTGATCACCACAGTCATTGATCACGCCCCTGTAAGGCTTTATTCAGACGTCCGTATGCGTTTTGCGGATCCGATCAGTCTATCAGTGGATCCGTAAAAATCATGCGGACATCTGAATGGAGCTTTACAGGGGTGTGATCAATGACAGGGGGGTAATCAATGACAGGGGGGTGATCAGGGAGTCTATATTGGGTGATCAGGGGTGATCAGGGGCTAATAAGGGGTTAATAAGTGACGGGGGGGGGGGGGGTGTAGTGTAGTGTAGTGGTGCTTGGTGCTACTTTACTGAGCTACCTGTGTCCTCTGGTAGTCGATCCAAACAAAGGGGACCACCAGAGGACCAGGTAGCAGGTATATTAGACGCTGTTATCAAAACAGCGTCTAATATACCTGTTAGGGGTTAAAAAAAACACATCTCCAGCCTGCCAGCGAACGATCGCCGCTGGCAGGCTGGAGATCAACTCTCTTACCTTCCGTTCCTGTGAGCGCGCGCGCCTGTGTGTGCGCGTTCACAGGAAATCTCGGCTCGCGCGAGATGACGCATATATGCGTGACTCTGCGCAGGGCTGCCACCTCCGGAACGCGAATCTGCGTTAGGCGGTCCGGAGGTGGTTAATATTATTTTCTTCTCAATAATACCAGATTCGAGAATATGGAAAAGATCCTCCCAGGGTCTACAGTGCTCCCCAAAAATAGGGCGAATACATTTGTTCTTTCGATTCCTCACACACCATCTCACTTGTGCAGCTACAAAGTCCGTTTTTCACTGACTGTCAATAAAAACTTCAGTGTGAATAACCCCAGAGACTACAATTGGTTTTAAAATGGACGATTGATGGTCGTTAAAAAAAAAAAAGTCGTGTGCATGAAGCCTAAGATTGTTTTTCATGGCCATTTTATATTCCTGCTTCCCCTGCTTGCCCCCATTAAGACATTACTGCCGGTGTAGCTGCATGCTGCTGCCCTGTATGTCTGCGGTCACAACTGTCTTGGGATCCCATTGTGATGTCACAGAATCTGTTGGAATGTACAGTCATGTGATGTTCCAGTGAGGAACTAGAAAGTCTCATTACATATGATGATGACCATGACGCGTAAAATGCTGAATGCTCTGTTAATTATTTTTTTATTTATATCAGTGGAGAGTGCTCCGATAAAGAAAATAATAGATAACTCAGAAGAGAATGAAAGAAGACCAGGTAAGTGCAATATCAGACATACACAGGATAATACACTGGGCAATGCTAGAATACGCAGATACATGATCTGATGGGACTGATCCTAGTATTCATCCTAATAACATACAGATTAGAATAATCCTGTTCCCTCCATGCTGGATACCCTCACTACTAGATATTGTAAGAGAAGAGCAATAAGTGCTTGGCCAAGTTATAGTAAGATTTCCTCCATTCCAGGAAACTGTATGAAATAAGAAATAATCCTAATCCCGCCTGTTTCCCCTGCACCATTAATATCACTACATCTCTGGTCCTTCTCCTTTGTATACCAGACTGCAGTGGTGACACTGAGGTATACAGCACTTGACCGCTGCAGCCTATCACTGGCCTCTGTGGTTTCATATCACATATCGCTGAGAACGGTGCTGGAGAGACAGGTGAATGTAGGATTATTTTTCATTTTATAGGATTTCCTGGCATGAGGCAAAGTTTACGATAACTCAGACAATCCAATTATCAGGATGATGACAGGAGATCTGGGAAAAACATGTTACTTCTCAGTTTGTCATTATAGTTATTTTCCAATGTCTCTTGTTATTTTTTAGTGATGAAAGGAGATTTAAAATTTGGGCCATGTTCAAAAACCTGCGGTAAGTATCTCAGATATGACTTTGACATTTAACCCTTACACACCAGGATGTAACTATACATCATTGCTCCATTATAAGAGTATGTGGTGGGCTGATATGCAGAACCCGCTCCATATACAGCAAGCGCCTGCTGTGTAATATGGCTGGCTCCTGACCACAATGATCGGGATCGGAGATAACCCTGTTTTGGAGAGAAGGCTTTGCCCTGTAGAAAGTAATTACATTACCTATTTAATAACAATTATGGAGCATCTTTTCATAAAACTCTGTTATATTGTTCCTCTATAGTTGAATGCATCCTTATTACCCCCATAATGTAGTTATGCCCCCACAGTAGTCATGTCCCCACAGTGGTCCTACATAGTAGTTACGCCCTCTTAGATCTCCCACATAGTAGCCATGCCCCCTCAATGCCCCCAAATAGTAGTGAAGCCTCCTTAGTGCCTCCATTAGGCCCCTTTCACACGAGCGTGACGGATTAGGTCCGGATGCGTTCAGGGTGCGTTCAGTGAAACTCGCACCATTTTGCAAGCAAGTTCAGTCAGTTTTGTCTGCGATTGCGTTCAGTTGTTCAGTTTTTTTCGCACGGGTGCAATGCGTTTTGATCTGTTTTTCACGTGCGTGATAAAAAACTGAAGGTTTACAAACATCTCTTAGCAACCATCAGTGAAAAACGCATCGCACCCGCACTTGCTTGCAGATGCAAAGCGTTTTTCACGCAGCCCCATTCACTTCTATGGGGCCAGGGCTGCGTGAAAAACGCAGAATATAGAACATGCTGCGATTTTCACGCAACGCAGAACTGATGTGTGAAAAACAACGCTCATGTACACAGACCCATTGAAATGAATGGGTCAGGATTCAGTGCGGGTGCTATGTGTTCACGTCACTCATTGTACCCGCGTGGAAAACTCGCTCGTGTGAGAGGGGCCTTACAATAGGGCTGCCCCTGTAGTTAAAAAATATATATATTAATCTCTACTTATCCCCGTTCCCCCGATGAACGGAGCAATTCAGCAGCTGGTACAATGTGGTAATGTTATCGCACCTTCTAAGCTGATTAGGAGATTATTAGAGCGCACAATAGAGGGGATGTCCCCCCATCTGTGCAGTCTCCTTCTTAACCCGTCAGTCCTGATGATGTCACCACATGGCGCCTGCTGCAGGGAGAACACACAGTGACCTCAGGGTAAAAATACAGTGGAAGCTGTGACCGATGGCACAGCCACTGTAATCTGGGACTGTCCTGCTGGATCCGGGATGGTTGGGAGGTACGGTATTCACAGGTAGGATATGTTGTCAGAGGTTCTGTTTTCTCACACAACTAATTCATGCTTTATTTTGCCAGGGATTGGTACAAGGGCAGTCTATGCCATCCGAGGCTGCCCAAATAATAGAAAAATGTGTTTATTCAGAATGGAGCCATGTGACCTTACTGACTGTGAATGTAAGTAACTGCGTGAAAGGTTAAACAATGGTCCGTCTAGTTCATTCTATTATCTGGCAGTGTCAATGCTAAGCAACACCTATGAAGCAGGAGAGGTCATGGTCAGTGGTGGAACGGGAGTTCTGTGGGCCCCAGGTTACATTTTGGAACTGGTCCCTCTTCTCCCATGAGAGTATGTTGCATTAGTAGGCTCTATATATATAGATGTAATCTTACCGACCTATAGAATATATGTACCACATCAGTTATGCTGCACAATGAAAATGAAATCATGAAATCAATGGCGGAATCTCTGTTTATTCCCATTCCCTCCCACAAAAAAAAAAAAATGACATTAATAAAATAAAATAAATAGTCAGCCCCAAAGACACATATGGGGCTATTTACTAACCAGATTTTCTGACTTTTGTTCTTTCTTCTTCTTTTTTTCAGCGGATAAGATACCTGAAAGCTCCGCAAACACGCCTGAAGGCCCAACTGGTTTATTAAAACCTTTTAGCAAATTAATATTATTTTATTTGACTTCTGCTGTCTTCTTCATCTCTGGAGTTGTGTGCACCATTGCCATGTAAGTGTGTCTATAAGTTAAGATTTTATCAGCCACACAGTAGTCTGGATAAACAATACCACAGTTTAAGTTAACCTCTTCATGACTTCTACCGTGCATGTACAGCAGTTGTTGGGCTTTTAAAGATGTCTCTGTAGTGGAAGCGCCATAGACGCAGGATGACTGCTGATTTCCTGCCGATCGCAGACATTTAACCCCTCAAAAAGATTTACAGCATCTAAAACGTAGAAAAAAGAGGATGCACATGCTTTCCGGACAGGAACACATTCCTCTTGCTGAGAAATGAGAAGGTGTTAATAATGAGTCATAGGTAGGGTGGCCACTCAGACCACCCTCATAAGCCAGACTTTACAACCCTACCCCCGGCTCTGCTTAACCACTCCGCCTAAAATGGGCAGGAGGAAGGGTGACTTTCTACCTGCAGCTCACGGTCAGACATCACAGTGCTCCTCTGGCCACCCTCATCATAGGCCTAAGCCTGTACAAGGCTTCTAGGTCAAATACTGGTATATAACAGTGGAGGCCTGTAGGTGGCACCACTGCATTGAAATATACTGAATGTTGTACTTAATAGATACAAAGTATTGCTTCTTATAGTCACCTAGTGTAGCTTAAAAAAATGTAAAAATTGTTTTAAAACATAAATAAATAAACAAAAGACCCCCTTACTCCAAAATAAAAATAAACTAAATCATAGGCATTGCCGCACCTGAAAACACCGGTACTATTAAAATCTAAAAATATTTACCCATATGGCCATTGGCCTAACAGCAAAACAGTTCAAAATGTCGATTAGCATGTTTTTCGTATCTTCAACTCCCTAAACATTGAATGAAAAGTTATCAAAAAGTCATACATACCCCAAAATGGTATGAATGACAAGTACAGATCGCTCAACAAACAATAGATTTAAAAAGAAAGAGAAAATGGGGGTCAGAATATGGTAATGAAAAGACAAAAAAAGATTTATTCAAAAAAAAAAATTCAATATTAAAGCACAAGAAAAACTGTACAAATATGGTATTGCTATAAACCTATTGACCCAAAGAATGAGGAGCATTAGTCAATCTTACCGTATAGGTGACAAATGGGGTCATTCATCAAACTAGTGTAAAGTAGAAATGGCTTATTGTCCATAGCAACCAATCAGATTCTATCTTTCATTTTCCAAAGTAGCTGTCCAAAATGACAGGTGAAATCTGCTTTTCCCCAAAAGCCCGGAAAACTGTAGAGGAATTGCATTTTTTTTCCAATTTCACTTTTCCAGCTTCCCACTACATTTAATGCAGTACAGCATTACAATAGAAAGTGCAACTCGTCCCCCCCAAAAAAGTAAGCCATGATACGGCTATGTGAAAAAAAAGATAAAATAGTTATTGCTCTGGGAAGGCTGGGAGTAAAAAATTGAAATGCAAAAACAGAAAACCACTGCATCATGAAGGACTTAATCTAAGTTCTACAGTAGTTCTATAGTAGAGTATATTTTAGTGTAGATGTCTTGTTTCTCATAAACATGTCACTCTTGTGCCCGGGTGGGGGAAAGACCTGGTAGCTACACATAGCACTTTTATGGACATAATAAATTGCTGATTGTTATAAATGCCTGATGAGTGCCAATAGTTTTACTGACAGGAACAGATACAATTAATGAAGACACTTATCTTATTAGTCTTTATTACATTCTCCAGAACACAGATTGTTTACTTTACTAATTTACAATATGACTTCTATTTTTAAAATTTTAAAGATCAGAGAAGAAAAAAAGCACACGAGACGCAGAATGCGAATGTTTAATAATTACTAAGAGCGCCCCACCAGACAGTAAGTATCTCTTGACAAACCTGACATTAATATCTGCACTCCTCAGCATTGAAATTACAACACTAAGATGAACCGGTGTTGCTGAGTTCTGCCAGTGATCACATTTTCAACCACCTAGCTCCAATCTATAGCATGCGGGAGGGGCATAAAAGTCAGATTGAAAGCACAGATATTTAGCCACAGGAAATCTCAAAAATCAGATCACGTCATGTGAGATTATTGTGTGATGCCTTCTGTTCATCGACATGCCAGTTATTGCCATTTGTCACAAACTTAGAGGGACAGTATCCTTGAACTGAGAGACCTTGGTTTATCACTGGAGATGTCAGCAGTGTTCAGTGTTGTATGTCCTGGTGCTTAGGAGAACAACGACGAACTGGAATGATGATAAGAGGTGAACAGGGGCAAACCTCTGCACACATGGATCATCTGATTAGAAGAATGATGTGTAGGGATCCATTCAATGCTGGAAATAAAACATCACATCACAAGACTAGGGAAAGCAAACAGTGTCTACACAAGCCAAAAGAAGATATATGCACCACATTGGGCTATGAGCTAGACGACCAACTGCAGGTGTTACATGGATCTCATACCAGCAATCTCAAAAGCTATGGGCACGTGGGCAAAGTCATGAAAAGGCCTTAACAAGAGGTTGTCAGACTGCTCCGACTTCCAAGATTACGGTGCGGGGTGACATAATGTAAAGTAGCCAGACCCCCAGTGGTCTTCATTTCCAGTACACTAACCACTTGGTGTTACATTGATTTGGGTGTGGAACCAGTGGTAGGGCCATTTCTCCAAAGTGTCCAAGAAGCCAGGAAGCATGTTACTTAAAGGGGTTGTCTCACTTCAGTAAATAGCACTAAGGCTACGTCTACTCGACGACATTTGCCGCGCAACAATAAGTCGCGCGACAGATCGGGCACAACTACACTGCAACATTTGTAGCGCAACATTTTGTTGCACTGATGTCGCGCGACAATTTTTATAATGGCAGTTTATGGTGTCGCACTGCAACATGCAACATGCTGCAACGCAAAAGTCGCAGAAAAATCCATCTCGAATGTCGCAGCATGTTGCATGTTGCAGTGCGACACCATAGACTGCCATTATAAAAATTGTCGCGCGACATTAGTGCAACAAAATGACGCGCGACAAATGTCGTCGTGTAGACGTAGCCTTATTATGTAGAGAAAGTTAATACAAGGCATTGTCTAATGTATTGTTATTATCTATATTGCTTCCTTTGCTGGTTGGATTCATTTTTCTATCACATTATACATTACTCGTTTCCATGGTTACGGCCACCCTGCGATTCTGCAGCAGTGGTCATGCTTGCTCACTATAGAAAAAAGCACCAGCCTATGTGTGCTCCTATGGTCCTGACCACCAAAGAGGCTGGCATTTTTTCCTAAAGTGGATCATTCCAGTACAGGCCGGACTTAAGGCTGCAAGACTGGGGGTAGGCCTGGCATGACAGGCGTTTGGAGGGAGTGAGTTGGGAGGCTTAGGGTTAAGGGGTATTGCAAGGATGAGAGGTGGAGGGGCGTTAGGGGAGGAGTGTAGGGTTTAAAAGGGGTAGCGGGAGGCGGGATCAGGGTCATCTTGTGCGGGACAACAGTCTTTCAGCAGCCCCTGTCCTGCTGCTGCGTTACCTCGTTAGTGACTGACCTTTTCCCGAAGATGTCTTCTGTTGATGCTTTGCTGGCGCAGCTCCGGGCGGCAGCTGAGAGCAAGGGACCCGAATGGCTCCAGGCGACGGTTCAAGGCTTGCTTCCGGGGTCAGGGGATTCGGCCTCCACAGCCCTCCCTATTCGCCGGCCGCGGAGGACCAGGCCTCCGGCGCGCCTAAGTCCGGAGGAGACCCCGAGGGTCCGGCGCCGGGTACGGAGCCCCATCAGGGACCCTCCGGCACGCATCGCAGGTAGGAGCAGTAGAGCCGGGCGGTCGCGTGCCGGGAGTAATCCGGTTTCACGGCGGGGCCCTGGGCAGGAGAGACCTGACATCTCCACCCCTGAATCAGGCGACGTGGGAGCGGGACCAGGATCGGCAGGTGGGCCAGGGCGGGCTCACCTGGCATGCCGTGGGAGCGAAGTCCGGGATCCATCTGGGGGACGGCGTGGTCAAGATGGCGGCCGGGAGCAGGATTCTCTGATCGGGCAGCACGGAGCTGGCTCAGCATCGACGTCTTCTGGGGAAATGGCGGCCTCCAGTGGTCGAGCTGCAGTATTGCAGGCTCCAGTGTCAGTCTCAGCCGGGGAAATGGCGGCCTCTAGTGGGCGAGCTGCAGAACTGCAGGCTCTGGGATCTCAAGCAGCAAGAGTGGGCACTGGTAGTGCTGAAGATTGGAGATTGTCCAGAGGGGAGATCAGCGCCGGTCAAGATCCACGACATCACGTTCCGGCTGGTGGAATCACAGCGTCCACGCAGCCAGGTGAGATTCAAGGGGATTCAGCATTAGCGGTGGCTTGTATTGGGGGGGGTCCTGGGGTTGGGGGGGGCCCACAGGGGTCTGTTGCGGGGGGGGGGTTAGAGGCATTGTTAGGAGGGTTGAGGGATTTAGTGAAGGGGTTGGTAAATGTGGGGCCAGGGACAGGGTCTCCGGTGGCGGCTTGGGGCATACAAGGGGCAGGGTCCGGGGGTCAGGGGCAGACGGCTGGGTCTGTTGGGCCGGGGGACGGCGGGATCGCGGGCGCAGGCAGTGGTGGGTCATTGGGGGTTCCAGCGACAGGTCCGGTGGACAAGGCCGGTGGTAGAGATAAGGAAGCGAATACGGAAAAGGATAGAGTGGAACCACGGTTGGACGATGGGGCGAGAGGGGAGGTATACGTTTGTTTTGAAGGGCCACTGGGGGCTCACCTTAAGTCAGAGTTGAGGGAAAAAATATGGAAGGGGGAGTACGTGGACATATTCTCATTGCTCCCGCTAGAACGGTTTAATTTGGATAGAGATAGGAGGGAGGATAAGAAGAAGGAGGATGAGGACAGGCGGCGATGCCGTTTGATTCCGCGGACTTTCTCGAACTGGATGCAGGCGTTCGTTATCCTGGCCAGTGTCATTGGGGAAAAGGCGCCGGAAAATTGTTCCGCGCTTTTCTGTTACCTGGATGCAATAGGAGAGGCTTATCGGACATATGGGGGGATGGGATGGTTGAGGTACGATGAGCAATTTAGACAACGAAAAGCGTCTCGGTCCACCATCCGGTGGGACCATAAGGACATCGGATTGTGGATGAGGGTGATGGCTCCGGTCAGGGGGGGGCAGTCCTTTCCAGGGGGAGCCGGGGGTTCTGGGCAAGCGGAACGCTCGGCGGCCTCTCAAAAGGGTTTATGCTTCCTGTTCAATGAAGGGGGATGTAAGTATGGGGACAAGTGCAAGTTCAAGCACGAATGTTCCTCATGTGGAGGGAGTCATGGAGCACAGCGGTGCTTCAGGGGTCGAAAAGGGAGGGGTTGGAGCGATTCGGCTGGAAAAGGGGCAGACGCCCATCCGAGTAACCGAGATGGCGCCCTTCCTAAATAGGTATCCGAATGTGGCAGCGGCGGGTTTTTTGTTGTCAGGTTTTGAAGAGGGTTTTCGTATCCCGTTCGTGGAGGGGGAAATTTTGCAAGAGTTTAAGAACTTGAGGTCGGCGAGGGAGCTTCCAGGGGTGGTGACGGAAAAATTAAACAAAGAGGTGGCATTGGGTCGCATGGCAGGCCCCTTCAAGGATCTGCCGATGCCGGATTTGCGGGTATCGCCGTTGGGGGTTGTACCAAAGAGGGTACCTAATAAGTTTTGTTTGATACATCACCTTTCATTTCCGAAGGGAGGTTCGGTTAATGACGGTATCGCGCCAGAGTTGTGTTCGGTGGTGTATACGTCGTTTGATGAGGCGGTTCGTTGGGTTCGGTTTTATGGGCAAGGGGCTTTGCTGGCGAAAGTAGATATTGAGGCGGCGTTCGGTCTTCTACCTGTTCATCCGGATTGTCAGCACTTGTTGGGTTGTTTTTGGGACGGGGGTTTTTTCGTGGATCGCTGTTTGTCCATGGGTTGTTCGGTTTCATGTTCCTATTTTGAGAAGTTTAGTACATTTTTGGAATGGGTGGCGAGGGATTGGTCGGGTTGGGGTTCTATTATCCATTATTTGGACGATTTTTTGTTTATTGGGCCGCCGGAGTCGAAGGGGTGCTCTGTGATGCTGCATTCGTTCGAAGTTATGGCGCGACTGTTTGGGGTTCCTTTGGCGTCAGAAAAGACGGAGGGTCCTGCGACTGCTCTGAGTTTTCTGGGGATAGTCATTGATACGGTGGCTATGGAATGTCGGTTGCCGGACGACAAGGTTGAGGATCTGCGAGGGGTGCTCGCGGCGGCCTGTGGGCGGAGGAAGCTGCGTCTGCGGGAATTGCAGTCCTTGCTGGGAAAACTCAACTTTGCCTGTCGGATTATGCCCATGGGGCGGATTTTTTGTAGAAGGTTGGCACAGGCGACAGCTGGAGTTCAGGCCCCTCATCATTTTGTACGGCTTACCCGTGAACTCCGGGGGGACTTGTGGGCAGTGTTCCCTCTAAGCTGCGCGGGTGAGCGGCCGCACAGCAATTATTGTGCCCCCGCTCACAAGTTTAATAAGTCCGCTCAGCAGCACCCGCTCGGAAAAAGGCCACACTTGCCCACACTATTTATGAGTTCTTCAACACTTCCTCCTTCCGTGAGCGGCTCAGCGGGGCGCCGCCTACTACATGTTCCCGCGCTACTGCTGCCTCCTCCTTTTCTAACTGAAGAGGAGGACTGAGCAGCAGTGCACAGGCAGAGGTAATGTGGCGGTCTGATGGAGAGAAAGGCCCCGCTGCTAATGTCCCCCGGCCCCATAAATCTCACTGCTGTGCAGGTGGAAGAAGGAGACAGATCAGTCTCTGTTCATGAAATCCTAATGTATTCCTCACATCCCGCCCCAAAGCAGTCACCCTGACACCGCCCCAGTAATAAGGGGGGGCCGCTAATATTTATTAAACCGGACACACTCCTTGACAAGAGGCAGGTGCCTACTGTATATGTTGGGGTACAACTTGTTGTGAAATCCTACTGTGTCCTGACTCCTTACATTGGACTGTAGCCGCATGTACCGACTGTTCACAGCACAGACACTGCAGCCTCAGTCCATTTACAAACCAAGCTCTGCTACATCTGTTCACAAATCTCTGTGTGCCTATACTGCAATAATATTTCTTTTCTTTAGTTCTATCCGCTTCTAGAAAAGCTGGGTGAAAGCCAATATTGCTGCCATCCCGACCTTCACCCAGCTTTCCCAGACTGCAGAACAACAAACCCTGAGGAGCAAACGTCGGGTGCACTGGTATGTACATTCCGAGGCCTTCTCCACACAGCTGGGGAGAGGGGGGGGGTGTGGTAGATATAGGTATAAGGCTGTATATAAGTATAGACCGTATATAGGTATAGACTGTATATAGGTATAGGCAGTATATATGTACATAGGTATAGGCTGTGTATAGGTATATCTATCTATCTATCTATCTATCTATTATCTATCCCACAGGGGTTATATTTATATCTGGCATGGTGTAACCTCCATACATTTGCTGTACAGTATACATATAATTACACAATGCCGTTCAATATATAGTATAACGGCATGGTGTATGGATTAGAATGTATATTTTACTGTAAGGTGTATGGATTATAATGTATATTATACGGCATGGTGCAGGGGTTATAATGTATATTATACGGCATGGTGCAGGAATTATAATGTATATTATACGGCATGGTGCAGGGATTATAATGTATATTATACGGCATGGTGCAGGGATTATAATGTATATTATACGGCATGGTGCAGGGATTATAATGTATTCTGTACAGCATGGTGTAAGGATTATGCTGTATATTACACAGCATGGTGCAGGGGTTACATTGTATGCTCTTTAATGTGACAATTATTTTAGGTTTTCCTATCGCCCACCTTTGATGGCGCCGTGCCCAGCTCTGAGCCGACCCCGCTCAGCAGCTGCCAAGGCTTAGAGGGAACACTGCTTGTGGGTGTGGGCTTCCTTTTTAAAACGGTATAACGGGCGGTCTTTGTGGATGGCGGAGGGGGTGTTGGCAGCGGATCTTGACCTTTTTACGGATGCGGCTGGGGGGTGCGGGTTTGGGGCGTACTTACAAGGTCGTTGGTGTGTAGGGGAGTGGCCTGTGCAATGGCAAGAGGAGGGCTGGGTAAAAAATCTGGTGTTGCTGGAACTCTTTCCCATTGTGGTAGCGGTGTCCGTTTGGGGGGAACATTTCAGGAACAGGAAGGTGCGATTCCACTGCGATAATTTGGGGGTTGTGGAGGCCATTAACCGTGTTTCGGCCTCGTCACCGCCGGTTGTCTGTTTGCTTCAACATTTGGTTTTGAGTTGCTTGTCGTTGAATGCTTGGATTGTAGCGTCCCATGTACCAGGGGTGAGTAACTCAATTGCGGATGCTTTGTCTCGTTTTCAGTGGGAGCGTTTCCGGGTGCTGGCACCAGAAGCGGACGTACAAGGAACGAGTTTCCCGCAGGAACTGTGGAAGCTGCCATTTGGTCGGCTGGCGATTTGGTGAGGGGATCCCTGTCGGGGGGGAGTTGGGCGGCATACGACAGGGCTTGGAGATTATGGGAGGAATGGAGGGAGCGTTTTCAGGGGTGTGGGTTGGAGGAAGGGGCTATGATGTTGCTTTTTGTGGGGCACTGCAGAGAGGAGGGATGGTCAGTGTCCAGAATGAGTAAGTTTATGGCAGGGGTGGCTTTTGGTTGTAAGGGTTGGGATATAGTGGATGTGACTAAATCATTCTGGGTATTGCAGGCTTTGAAGGGTTGGAGGAGGCGGGCACCGGGTGGGGATTGGCGCAGGCCGGTTTCCTTCGAGTTGTTAGGGGAGATATTGGAGCAGGTGCAAAAGGTCTGTGTATCAGTGAGTGAAGTTAGGCTGTTTAAGTTGGCCTTTTCGTTGGCTTTCTTTGGTGCGTTGCGCATTGGAGAATTGGTTAGCCTGAGTAAGTGCAGAGCAGGGGGACTGCAGGGTGAAGACGTGTTTTTATTTCAGGACAGGGTGGAGTTTGTTATTCGGCGGTCGAAAACTGATCAGTTGGGCCGGGGTTGTCGGGTGGTTTTATATCAGGTGGCAGGGTCGGATGCGTGCCCAGTTCAGTGTCTTAGGAATTTTTGGGGGCAGGAGGTTGGGGGGAGCGGACCGTTGTTGGTGCACGATGACGGTCCTTCCTTTCTAGATTCCAGTTTATAGCGGTATTTCGAGCATGTTTAAAAGGGCTGGGCAGGGACCCAGCGTTGTTTGGGGGGCATTCATTCCGGATCGGTGCTGCCACCGAGGCGGCTAGGAGAGGATTGAGTGACGAGGCTATTCGCCGCATTGGGCGATGGGAGTCGCTGCGCTTCCGGTCCTATGTTAGGCCGGCGTTGTTATAACCGGGGGGGAGAATGTTAGTGTTGTTGGGCGGAGGGAACGGGTGGAGAGCTGTTCTTTGCTGCCCGGTTGACGTATTTTATTTTGTGCTTCTTTCAGGTGGAGTGGCGTGCCTGGTGTGGATTATGGGGCACTCGTACGTGTTTTGGGGAGCGTTGCGAGCAGCAGTCAGGCCGGATGGAAGGCAGTTGGGCTTTTCTAGGGAGGTGGCGGTGGTTCGTTGGTTGGGGATTAGAGGTATGTTGTGGAGCCGGGTTCTTCCAGAATTTTATAATTTTACCAGGCTAGACTCGTATCCGGGGGTTTTGGTGTTACACGTAGGGGGTAACGATTTGGGGGGGCGCCCTTTTCGTGAGCTTACGAGGGATATAAAGTTTGATTTGCTGCGTTTGTGGGCGCAGTGTCCTGGTATGGTTACGGTCTGGTCGGATATGGTGCCGCGTAAGCAGTGGAGAGACGCTAGGTCGGTAGAGAGGTTGAACAAAGCCCGGATAAAGGTTAATAGGGCAGTGGGCCGGTTTGTGGTGAGGAATGGTGGTGTTGCAGTCCGGCATAGGGAGCTGGAGGCGGGAGAGGGGGCTTTTTGGAGGACAGATGGGGTTCATCTAAACGCGGTGGGTATCGACCTGTGGTGTTCAGGAATACAGGATGGAATCGAGGTTGCGCTGCGGGTGTGGCGGGACGCAAGGAGGTGAGGCGTCACCCCCTTGGGTCGTGGCGGGGGTGGGTCCTTGGAGTTGGTGGTTATGGTGGCTCTGGCATGGTGGGGAGGGAGCCAAAGGGGCTCTGGACTCCCCAGGTATTGGATGTTTGGGTGTGATATGGCGGGTATCTGCCCCACGGTTGTTGCCCATGGTTACCGGTTCTGCCTCCGAGCTGGCGTTTATCGGCTGGAGGTAATTTAATTGAGGGCACGGGGCTGTTATCCGTCAGGTTTTACGGGGCTCCAAGGACCCTCTCCGTGCTGGGCATGTTTCTCTGTGGTCTGGAAGTTTTTTCTTGGGCGGGGGGCCTTCAGGTGGGAAGGCCTTGGATTGGTTATGTTATATGTTATTTATGCTTAAATTATTATTATTAATAAATAAATGGCTGCTGTGGCCAATAAAATCCACCAGTGGAGTTGTGTCTTTATTTGGGGAAGGAGGGGAGAGTGGGAGGTAAAACAACTTGACAATACGCTGGTCAAGTACAGGCCGGACTTAAGGCTGCAAGACTGGGGGTAGGCCTGGCATGACAGGCGTTTGGAGGGAGTGAGTTGGGAGGCTTAGGGTTAAGGGGTATTGCAAGGATGAGAGGTGGAGGGGCGTTAGGGGAGGAGTGTAGGGTTTAAAAGGGGTAGCGGGAGGCGGGATCAGGGTCATCTTGTGCGGGACAACAGTCTTTCAGCAGCCCCCTCCCACCCACCCTTTGGCTTCTGGTTGGGTAGGGAAGCCAGTGGCGGTCATGGTTGATGTGGTTTATGGGTGGATTTTGGTCCAGCAGGGACGGCATTGTCATAGCGGCCATGGCGGGGGTGGGTCCTTGGAGTTGGTGGTTATGGTGGCTCTGGCATGGTGGGGAGGGAGCCAAAGGGGCTCTGGACTCCCCAGGTATTGGATGTTTGGGTGTGATATGGCGGGTATCTGCCCCACGGTTGTTGCCCATGGTTACCGGTTCTGCCTCCGAGCTGGCGTTTATCGGCTGGAGGTAATTTAATTGAGGGCACGGGGCTGTTATCCGTCAGGTTTTACGGGGCTCCAAGGACCCTCTCCGTGCTGGGCATGTTTCTCTGTGGTCTGGAAGTTTTTTCTTGGGCGGGGGGCCTTCAGGTGGGAAGGCCTTGGATTGGTTATGTTATATGTTATTTATGCTTAAATTATTATTATTAATAAATAAATGGCTGCTGTGGCCAATAAAATCCACCAGTGGAGTTGTGTCTTTATTTGGGGAAGGAGGGGAGAGTGGGAGGTAAAACGACTTGACAATACGCTGGTCATGGATTGTAGGGTGATAAATGGCACTTGCTGAAATGAGACAACCCCTTTAGGCTAGGTCTACACGACGACATTTGTCGCGCAACATTTTGTTGCACCTATGTCACGCGACAATTTTTATAATGGCAGTCTCTGGTGTCGCACTGCAACATGCGACATGCTGCGACTGCGACGCAACAGTCGCAGAAAATCCATTCGAGATGGGTTTTTCTGTGACTGTCGCAGTCGCAGCATGTTGCATGTTGCAGTGCGACACCATAGACTGCCATTATAAAAATTGTCGCGCAACATTGGTGCGACAAATGTCGTCGTGTAGACCTAGCCTTAAGTTACTGTGAGCAGCCTGCATGGCCTAAACATGCTACCATGGCCTATAGCATCTCTGGACTTGTCTCCTATTGAGCAAATGTGGTCGACAAATCCAAACTGAGCTATCAACGGTGGATCTTGTGTGCACTGCAGAACATTCTTTAGACAAATATATATATATATATATATATACAGTTGGTGATGGCTATATAATCACATGAAGTCAGTCTGCCTAGTGGAGTTACTTAGTTAGGTCCCCTGGGGACATTCCAATTTGTCTCTTTCAGTAGATAGAATATTTTTTATTTTATTCTTTAAAGCAGCTTTGATACCAACACTGTGTATTTCCGTTCTTCTGGACCGTTATAGGCGCAGAAGAATGAAAATAATGAAAGTGCTGGATTTGACACATAACTGAAACGGAGCCTAACAGACCCCGCTGACATTCTTCCCTTTAGGCTTCCTGCACACGAACGTGTGCACTCCGTGGCCATATTGAAGACCGCATTTGCAGTATCGCAATACACGTGCGCTGTTCCGTGGGCATTCCGCATCACAGATGCAGACCCATTCACTTCAATGGGTCCGCACAGCCGGAGATGCGGAATGGTGAGGAACGGAACCCTACGGAAGGGTTTTGTCCCGTACTTCCGTTCCGCAAAAAGACAGAACATGTCCTATCTTTTTGTGGAGCGGGGGGATCGCGGACCCATTAAGGTGAATGTGACCTGCTGCAGGTGCCCCACGGTCGGTGTTCGAGCACCACGGGGCGCACAAGTCTTTTCTCTCAGCCATTTTTGGCAAATTCTGATACGGAATCCCTGAACGGAGCTTCCAACACTATGTGAAAGCAGCTTTAGTGCTCATGCACGCGACCGTATGGTTCTGTGGTCCGTTTTTCACAGATCCGTTGTTTGTTTGTTTTTCCGTAGTGTTTCAGCTTCCATTCCATTTTTCCGTTTTGCTTCCCTTTGTGATCCTTTTTTTTTTTTTCGGAACGGAAACATAAAATATACAGTATACAGTAATTACATATAAAAATTGGGCTGGACATAAAATTTCTAATAGATGGTTCCGCAAAAACGGAACGGATACGGAAGACATATGGATGCATTCCATATGCATTTCGTTATTTTTTCAGAACCGTTAACTTGAATGGAGCCACGGAACTTGTTTTGCGGACAATAATAGGACATGACTCAAAATGTTGCGGAACGGAAATATGGAAACGGAATGCATACGGAGTACCTTCCGTATACGGAATGCAAAATAATGGAACGGAAACGGAACGAAAATACGTTCGTGTGCATGAGCCCTTAATGGGATTATGCCATGACTGTTGTAAAAATGACAGACATCATACAGTACATAACAATCTCTTTCTAACAATGTTAAAACCAGCCCTGTACCTTACATGGATCCAGAAATCTCCACATTCATTGATCCAGTTGCTCTACTAGATTATCTTAGACCAGTGATGAGGAACCTTTTACAGACCGGGTGCCCAAACTGTGCCCAGTTTAAGGATGGAACTGAGCATGTGTGACCACCTCAGTAGGCTATTATAATTGAGTAAAGAGAATATCTAGGAACTGACACATTTTCTAATAGAAAGTAGATTACCAAAGTAACCAGTTTTTCTAATTCTAAATTATATTAAAATAATGTTTAATGGTGGAATAATCCTTTTAAAGGAATCATGTCAGTAAATGAACCCTACGTGGGGTAGTTCAGGAGGCTGAGGAAAAATAACAACAGTTGTAATTTACATTCTTTTGATTAAATATATATCTGCCATTTATAACAATATTTTAGAGGATTATTGTTTATGCATGTTCTTAATATTTTATGGGGCCCCAACCCCAGACTGGCAGTGTAGTAGAATTAATGTTCATTAAATGGAAAGCTAGTCTTATAAACTATGTTTGTTTTATAGTACAAGAGTTCAAAAAGCCTCCAACATCTCCTCCACCACCACCACCAGAAACCGAAAGCCGCCCACCATTTCCTCCAGCCACCATTAAGCCAAATAACTAAAGATCAGAACTTCTACTGCCTCCTGCCGCCACAATCCACAAGAAAAAAATCTGCCCCACGTCTACTGCCTCCAGCCGCCACCGCCATATTTATGTATATATTGTAAATAAGTTTCATTTATTTTTGTAATTTTTGTATATATTGTAAATAAGTTTTATCTATTTTTATAATTAGTGTATTTATTGTAAATAATATATATATATTTTTGTTATTTTTGTATATATTGTAAATAAGATATATCTATTTTTTTAATTATTGTATTTATTGTAAATAAGATATTTTTTGTAATTGTTGTATATATTGTAAATAAGTTTTATCTATTTTTATAATTAGTGTATTTATTGTAAATAGTATATATATATTTTTGTTATTTTTGTATATATTGTAAATACGATATATCTATTTTTTTTAATTATTGTATTTATTGTAAATAAGATATTTTTTGTAATTGTTGTATATATTGTAAATAAGCTATATCTATTTTTGTAATTCTTGTATATATTGTAAATAAGATTTATCTATTATTGTAAATATTGTAATTCTTGTATATATTGTAATTACTGTATATATTGTAAATAATATATATTTATTTTTATACCAAACATTGCAGTTGGCTGTTTTTTACCAATATTCCTTATGAGTCCAGCAAACCTTGTTACTAAATATAAACCCACATTTTCCATAATTCATGCTATAAGGTGCACTGCACTATAGGATATGCCTAGATTTACCCCTGGTGTTTGAAGACCCTGGAGGGTTTAACTTCATTTAAAGGCTTTAACATACAGCGTGTTTAACATCACACCTCGCTGGCACATATGTTATGCTTTTTCATTTTCCAAAGCTTCCAGAAATTGTCCCTTATCAGGGGCAGATGATGTATAAACACACACGGTGTTATGGGTTAAAACAAGGGTCCAAAAATCATGCCTTGACAGGGTTGGAATAACTGTACATACGACAGGCGCAATTGATTGTCAGAAGAAAAAGTGGCTCATTGTGAATGGGTGTAAAAAATTCTCCCTTTTAATTGGAGCAGCAGCAGTGCGGTGTGGATGTGTAAATGTGAGGCACGCACAGTAATATGACCCCGATTGTGCCTCCATCACAGGCAGCAAAAATAATAAACCCCACATACTCACCTCATTCCCCAGCAGTGGCAGAATACACTGTGCCCCCGCCCGGCCCTGCCACCAGGGCCGATCCTACACGGGGTGCAGTGGGTGCCCCGCACCCCAGCGCTGTTACCCGAAAGGCGCCGAGCGCAGGGCCGGACTGGCCTGCCGGGATAGCGGGAAATTTCCCGGTGGGCCGGCAAGCCTGAGTGCCGCAAGGCCGCGGCCCTGGTGACAAGTGGGGGCGGCCGCGGCCGGCGGCAGGGCAGAGCAGGAGATGAGCGCCTCCATTGCGGAAGCGCTCATCTCCATAGTCATCTGTATTGACTGTGCTGCGGCAGGGGAGGGAGAGGTGTGTCCCCTCCTGTTCCTCTGATAGGCTCCCGGCTTAGTGCTGGCAGCCTATCAGAGGCCGGTGCAGGCGGCGCGATGACGTCATCGCGTCGCCTGAGCCGTATAGCGAGGGACACAGACGGAAGAGGCGGCTTGCATCGCATCGCATTGCTGGAGGTAAGTATAAGTGTATTATTTTTTTTAATTTTTTTATATAGGTACAATACTGGGCTGGCACATGATAAGGGGGGCTACTGGGCTGGCACATAAGGGGGGCTACTGGGCTGGCACATAAGGGGGGACTACTGGGCTGGCACATAAGGGGGGACTACTGGGCTGGGCTGGCACATGATAAGGGGGGCTACTGGGCTGGCACATGATAAGGGGGGACTACTGGGCTGGCACATGATAAGGGGGGACTACTGGGCTGGCACATGATAAGGGGGGCTACTGGCACATGATATGGGGGGCTACTGGCACATGATATGGGGGCACTCTGGCTACTGGCACATGATATGGGGGCACTCTGGCTACTGGCACATGATAATGGGGGGGATCTGGCTACTGGCACATGATATGGGGGGGGGCTCTGGCTACTGGCACATGATAAGGGGGGGGGCTCTGGCTACTGGCACATGATATGGGGGGCTACTGGCACATGATAAGGGGGGCTACTGGCACATGATAAGGGGGCTACTGGCACATGATAAGGGGGTCTACTGGCACATGATAAGGGGGGCTACTGGCACATAGGGGGGCTACTGGCACATAAGGGGGGCTACTGGCACATGATATGGGGGGCTCTGGCTACTGGCACATGATATGGGGGGGCTCTGGCTACTGGCACATGATGGTGGGGGGGCTCTTATTTCTGGCACATGATTGGGGGCACTCTGGCTACTGGCACATGATATGGGGGGCTCTGGCTACTGACACATGATATGGGGGGGCTCTGGCTACTGACACATGATATGGGGGGGCTCTGGCTACTGGCACATGATGGTGGGGGGGGCTCTGGCTACTGGCACATGATATGGGGGGGGCTCTGGCTACTGGCACATGATATGGGGGGCTACTGGCACATGATAAGGGGGGCTACTGGCACATGATATGGGGGGCTCTGGCTACTGGCATATGATATGGGGGGCTCTGGCTACTGGCACATGATGGTGGGGGGGCTCTTATTTCTGGCACATGATTGGGGGCACTCTGGCTACTGGCACATGATATGGGGGGCTCTGGCTACTGACACATGATATGGGGGGGCTCTGGCTACTGACATGATATGGGGGGGCTCTGGCTACTGGCACATGATGGTGGGGGGGGCTCTTATTACTGGCACATGATTGAGGGCATCTATGGGGGCACATCTTACTGCAGATTATTGGGGGGCACTATAGGGGCATCTACTGAGGCTAAAAAAGAAGATATTTTATATGGGGGCTCTGTATAGGGGCATTTTATACTGGGACACATTATGGTGGGTACTATGAGGAAGGGGGGGGCACTATGGGGGTCATCTACGGGGGCACTGAGAAGGGGTATTTTATATTGGCACATTATGGGAACATTAGCTCAACTGGGGGCATTACAAATGTTTTGCATATTATAAGGAGAATTATTACTACTGGGGGGGCATTATGGTGGGCTTTATTACTCCCCCATGGTATGACCCCCTAGTAGCAGCACCAGCCTCTCCCTGCTCTGCTATCCCTCTGCCCTTTCTCCAAATCCTTATTATGAAATCTTTCTCATTAGGTTAAAGCACAACATCAGCTCCGCCGAGCCCCCTGCCAAAGTGTTGAAGTGGCGTCCGAGATCCCCAAGGGCCAAGTCAAGTAACTGTAAGTTTTTATGGGGGTTCTACAAAAGAGCTATCGTGGGGCAAAGTTCATATTCGTGTTTACACACGTGTTTTAAAATGAATGCTTTCTCCTACTATAAACAAGTAAATAATGACGCAATGCTGTGGGGCTGGTGTGCAACTTTTTCCAGGGCTGGTTTTTATCCCCAGTCCGGCCCTGGCCGAGCGAGCCGCCGGGACTTTTTTTTTTTTGACTTTTTTTTTTTTTTAAGCCGAGCAGCCGAGCCGCCGATTCGTGGGGCTGAAGTTGGGGGCTGAAGTTGTTGCTATAGAAACATTGTAAAGGGGAGGAGTTAGTAAGATAACCACGCCCATGTGGGGGCGCCAGAAATATTTCTGCACCCAGGCGCCTGTGACCCTAGGATCGGCCCTGCCTGCCACCTACCCAGACCTGCAGTCTGAAGAGCAGACAGGGGGAGGAATGATGGAGCAGGGAGACAACGGATGGCTCTTGTTTCATCATTACAGGCATCTGTCTCTGCTTCCTATTGAAGCAGGGGCAGCTGCTAGAAAGCGGGACATACCTCCCCTGTACCGGGATCGCGGATCAGCCACTGAAATCCGGGATTGTCCTGTCAGATCCGGGATGGTTTGGAGGTATGATGTAGTGGCATGCTCCCACAATAGTAGCAGCAGCAGGAGCAGTATAGCATTGAACAACCGAGGCTGTCTATGGGTAGTAGTAGCAATAGTAGAAGTAGCAGTGATAGAAGTTATAGTGGTGGCAGATGTTTCGTGTTAATGGTGGTGGCAGTAGGGGATTAACAGCAAGGGGCATCAGCAGCCATAAGCTATATGGAAGAAAGGCAGGAGCATGATGGAGGCAGCAGCAGCCTTACAGAAGATGATGGTCGGAAGGGCAAAGCAGTGGCATCATGGTGGCAGTGACATGATGGAGGCGGTGGCATCAGCCGTACAGAAAGTGATGTTTGGAAAGTGGTATAAGTGGCATGTCTTACACCATCATGGAGGGGATGTGAGTCACATTATGGTACAGGGTATTGAAAAATTAAGATTATATGAGACGGGTGGAGATTTTCAGAGAAAACGTTTTAATCGTGAGGCTTTTTGGATATTCAAGTATGGATTGAATAGAAAACAAGATCTAATCTTACATTATTAATCTATGTTTGAAGATTGTCATGTATATTGTTGTGACAGTGCACAAAGTTTAAAATTTTATGTAAGGAAATGTTTTGTTGTATTTTGTGTTTATTTGGCAATGTCGTTTTAAGGTCCTGTTCACACACAGTCTAGTTGTCTATGGCGATCAAGGGGTTATTTTGGAAGTGGCTAGTATTCCTCTATGCCAATCACACCCACTGGGTGTGTCCTCTCCCTCCTTTCCACCATAAAACCTGACTGGTGTAGTCATCTAGTGACTCTATGACTAAGGGTGCTACAAGCGTGTACCCGGAACTCGTCAGAGAGATGTGAGGCCTGTTTTAAAGAGACACGTGAAGTCCTTCACAATATGGTGGATAAAACCTCAGTGGAAATATGTGATGCTAAATTAAAGGCGACCATTGAAAAATTGGAAACTGAGATCACTGATGTAAAACATAATACATTTTTGCGGGACTTACAAGATTATAAGACGAACAGTGTCTACAATTGGAGGAAGCTATCCAACACCCAGTCTACTCCTAAAACTATTCTTAAAAAAATCTAACCGCAGGAAACAAAATAAAAAATGCTGCGAGTCTTTAAGGGTTAATTTTAGCTCCACTGATATGAACTTTTCAGACACTGCCTCTGAGAGCAGTGAAACAATTAGAAAAATGGATCAAGCACCTGCTCTGCGAACACCTCAACATATTCCAAAAGCAAAAAACGACGCAGGGGGAGAAAGCACAAAAGAGGGTTATCGCTATCCACGGAGACACAGAAGGAATTAACGGACATACAAGTGTATAATCTATCTGCAAAATTTATCCTTGATACGCAATTGGGGATCCTATCTAGGGGTCTGATGTTCTCCCCCACATGCAATTTTGACTTATATAATACCATTTGCAAATTTGCCAGAAATATCACTTTCAGGAAGCACTTTCTGAGGGATAACTATCCTCCTGAGAGGGGCTCCACCAGACTGTGCTTCCAGCAGGAGTTTAGCGCCTGTATCTTTTCAGGAATTAAAAGCCATATGTCAACTACAAATGCTACGCAGCAATTCTGGTAATGTCAAAAATATTAGTATGTCTACTGCTTTTGTAACAAAAAAACCCTTGTTTTATCCAGTTAACTCCAGGTCACCAGCTCTTGATCGGTTTCAGGAGCTAGTAGAGCGGGACTTAGTCAAATTATATGATGTGAATAAGTCCCACACTAATATCAAACAAATGTCCAATCTTTCTAGAACAGAAAGAGATGCTCTGACCTTGCTGAGTAAACTGGATGATATAATTATATCGCAAGCAGTCAAGGGGGTGTTATTGTTGTTTTGGATGCAGATCTGTACGAAAAACAATGTTTATTAATGTTACAAGACATGTCAACATATAAAAAATTAACGTCAGATCCTACACAAATATTCAAAAAAGAATTGGAAAGACTGGTAGCGGAAGGGCTACAATGTGGTGTTATTACTCTTAAACAATCTGAATATTTGATCCCTGCATATCCAGTCCTTTCAATTTTTCATGCCTTGCCCAAGGTCCATAAAAATAGTTTCCCTTACGTCCTAACCAGCAGCACATGTGGGGTTTATCCGCCACAGTGAAACTGGTAGAACAGACGGAATATTTAATGAAGTAAAGTAATCAAATAAATCCACGCCCCCACTACCTCATTATAAGAGGCCAAACCCCCCATACATCAGTGTGTTTTTTTCTGTCCTTGGGACTTCAGGACAGACGGGGGCAGCCATTTGGCTGCCGTACTCTTAGATTACATGCTAACCTTGTGTTTTTCTTTCAGGGTTGCAGCTTATCTGATGGAAGCTGGTTCTGCTGTGTGGCGTGGTGGAGGCATGCAAGCTCCTGTCCTAGGCACGGAGCTCCTGTATTCAGCTTCCTGTTTGGCTTCCTCTCTTCACCTGCGGTAGCTTGTGTGCCAGCGCCCTCTGGTGGTCTGTCGGTGAACAGCAATGATTAAAGTTTGTTCAAACCTGGCGTCTGACGTCACTTTGGGCGGCAAATTTGAATATATAAAGCCTCCAGTCCTTCCAGGCTGTGCTGTTTGCAGCCTTGGGTTGGTTACTGAGGCAAACTACTTTAGTTACCAGCTTTCCTGTGTATGGTAGGTTTGCTGCTTCTTTGTTATCTAATGAATAGACCTTGTTTATTCATTATAACTTTTTCTCTGCAGATAATGTCCTCTGCCGGTGATGGGGATCGGTCTGGGCGCAAGACGTCATCCAAGCGCAAGCATTTGGCGTGTAGGGATTGTGACACCCCTCTAGCAGACTCCTATGAATTTAATAGGTGTCCCTCTTGCCGTCCTCCTCCTCTGCCTCCTGATACGGAGCCTACCATACGGGACGTAGTAGTCTGGGTAAAGGACTTTGTGGAGTCCTCAATGAACACCCTAAGGGATTCCGTGTCATCTAGAAGACCCAGTGTCCGATCTCCTCTGAGACCCACTCCTATGCAGGAGGAAGCCTACCATACCGTGGACGAAGTCCATTCCTCTGAGTCTAGCGGGGAGGAAGAAGAGGCTGTAAGGTACTTCTTTCCTGTAGAGAAGACCCAGAGGTTACTTAGATCCATCCGGTTGGGGGACTAGGATGTTGATCCCGGGGAAGCTTCAGAGTCCACCTCTAGGGGGCCAAGGGCCTTCAAAGTGGACGAGACTATGTCTCGGTTAATGAAACTAGAATGGAAGCATCCTGAGAAGGCACCGGTCATCTCAAAGCGCTTCAAATCTATGTACCCGATTGTGACATCCCAATTAGACCAGTGGGGCACTGTGCCCAAAGTTGATTTGGCAATTGCAAAATTGTCTAAGAGGACTCTTGTCCCGGCTGATGACGGCTCCAACTTACAGGACCCGATGGACAGGCGGGTAGAATGCACCTTGAGAAGGTCTTACTCCACTGCTGCTGCTGCTGCATCTGTGGCTATATCCTCTACGGAGGTAGCCGTCTTCCTCCAAAGACGCCTCCGACAGGTGCAGTCGGATATCGACTCTGGCATATCCCGTGATGACATCCTGGCGCAGTTTAAGTCCATTCTACTTGCCGTGGAATTTCTGTGTGACTCCGGCCCACAGCAGTTAAAATTAGCCTCTAAGGCTATGGCCCTCTCTTCAGCGGGTAGGAGGCCACTATGGCTAAAACCTTGGGTGGCAGATAATGCCTCCAAGTATAATTTATGCAGCCTCCCTTACGAGCCAGGAAGGCTTTTTGGGGCTGAACTGGACCGCATTATGGAGGGTCTTGCCGATAAAAAAGGTAAATGCCTCCCTCAAACCCGTAGGGGTAGGCAGGGTAGAGGGTCCAGACCCTTTCAGGGCCAATCCAGGCTCCAGGAGGGGAGGATCATATAGTTCCGGTGGGAACAAAAACAATAAAGCCGACCAGTGACGGCCCTCCCCTTCCGTCAGATCCAGTCATAAATTTGACTCCTATTCTTTCAGACCGGAGGCCGTTTAACTTTTTTTCTAAATACCTGGACAGAGTTTGTTCCAGATCCCTGGGTCCTGAATATAATAAGGACAGGGTACAGGATAGAATTTTTATCTGTTCCCCCAGAAAAATTTGTTTTGACAAGATTACTTCCCCGCGAGAAGCAAGCGGTGTTGGAGGAGTCTATACTCGAATACAGGCGGAAAGGGGCCTTGGAGGAGGTTCCTCCAGAAGAGATTGGATCCGGCGTTTATTTGCCAGTTTTCCTTGTTCCCAAAGCCACAGGAGGTTGGCGCATGATCATAGATCTCCGCTACCTAAACCGATTCATAACGAAAAGGCGGTTTCGGATGGAAACCATCAAATCGGTAATCAGCATCCTGAGCCTAGGGGACCTGATGGTTACACTGGATCTAAGGGATGCCTATCTCCACATCCCTGTGTGCCAGGCCCACAGGAAGTATCTACGAGTGGCAGTGAGTCTCAGGGGGACGGTGAAACATTTTTAGTTTGCCGCGCTTCCCTTCGGCATCACAACCGCGCCCTACATCTTCACCAAAGTGGTAATAGCTGTAGTAGCTCCCCTCAGATTGAGAGGCCTGGAGATCATTCCATATCTGGACGATTGGCTTCTAAAAGCCCACTCGGTAGAGACGCTTCATCTTCATCTGCTGCAGGCTCAGTCCTTCCTCCAGCGCTTGGGCTGGATTATCAATTGGCAGAAGTCAGAGATTTCTCCCTCCACTACCAGGAGGTTTCTAGGGTTCATAATAGGTTCTGCCAACATGACGCTCTACCTTTCTCCGGAAAGGAAGTTACGCATTTCCAAGACTACAGATCAACTCATGGTTCCCCGCTGGGTAACTATCAGAGTATTGATGAGAATGTTAGGCCTAATGTCAGCAGCCGTGGATGCATTTCCTTGGGCCTTGTGGCATATTCGCCCTCTTCAAGCGGAAGTTCAGAGTCTATGGGATCGAACTCCCAGAGGGCTAGAGACAAAGTGCTCCCTGTCATCTCAAGCTCGCCGCTCACTGAAGTGGTGGAAACAGGTCAAAGATGGGAGGTCCTTGATCCAACCTTGTTGGATCCTGTTGACGACAGATGCATCCCTTCTAGGCTGAGGTGCCCATCTAGAGGAACTTCAAGTTCAAGGATACTGGAGCCATCCTTGATGTCATCCAATCTGAGAGAACTCAGAGCAATCCGGATGGCTCTCTTTCATTTTTTCCCCCTTATCAGAAATAAGGCTGTAAGGGTTCGCTCAGACAATTCTACTGCGGTATCCTACATCAACAAACAGGGAGGCACCAGGTTTCAGAGTCTACTCTCAGAAGTAGGTCTAATTCTGTCTTGGGCAGATCAGAATCTTTCCCACCTTTCAGCAGTCCACATTCGGGGGTCCCTGAATGTGGTTGCAGACCAGCTCAGCAGAGGAGTCCCAGCTCTGGGAGAAATGTCTCTGAATCAGGAGATCTTTCATCAGATCACTCTCCGGTGGGGTCGCCCAGACATAGATCTCATGGCGACAAGATTCAATGCCAAAGTGGAAACGTTCTGTTCCCTGTATCGGGAGGACAATCCCTTGGCAGTAGATGCTCTGTCAATTCCATGGGAGTTCAGGCTTGCCTACATCTTTCCTCCTATCGCCATGATACCCAGGGTATTGATGAAGATTCGGCAGGACCAAGCCTCAGTAATAGCCGTGATTCCATTCTGGCCCAGAAGGTCTTGGTTTACCCTGCTCATGCAGATGAGCCGAGGGCAATATTGGAAGCTTCCCCCAATGCAGAACCTGGTGTCCCGGGGCACTCAGCTCTGCCTGGATCCATCCAGACTCAATCTGACAGCCTGGAGATTGATGAGTCCCTTCTAGAGCCTGAAGGGCTATCAGCAGCGGTCTTAAGAACGATGTCTCATTCCAGAGCTCCTGCTACTGTCAAGGCCTACGCCAGGGTAAAGCGCATTTTTCTTCTATGGTGTGCATCTCATCAAGTACCATCTCAGGATCCTCCAGTATCTGCTATTCTCCAGTTCATGCAGGATGGACTAGATAAGGGCCTCAGCCCTTCTACACTCAAGGTACAGATCTCTGCTCTGTCAGCCGCCTTTGGCAGATCTTTACATCAAGACCCTCTGATTAAGAGGTTCCTTAAAGGAGCCGTACGTCTTAAGCCTAGCATTTCAAGACATATACCGCAGTGGGATCTCTCAGTGGTGCTTAAAGGGTTGAGTGGTCCCCCCTTTGAACCCTTGGAAGAAGTGGACTTTAAGTTTTTATCCTGGAAGGTAACCTTTTTGTTGGCCGTAACTTCGGCCAAACGCATTTCAGAGCTTCAGGCTTTTTCGGCGTATGAGCCATACACTTTATTTTTACCGGACAGAGTCCTTTTACGTTTTTTACCCACCTTTTTGCCTAAGGTGCCCTCTGTGCACAACATTAATCAAGTTGTGTCTTTGCCTGTGTTATGTTCCTCTTCTTCCTCTGCAGAAGAAAGTTCCCTCTATACTCTGGATGTGGCCAGATGTTTGAGAATCTACATTGAGAGATCCCAGGAGTTCAGAAGGTCAGAGAATCTTCTTATCCTGTTCTTTGTCAGGAATAAAGGGAAGAATGCCTCTAAGCCTACTCTAAGTAGATCGATAAGAGAGGCCATCAGAGAATCTTTCGCTTCCCAGAATAGACCTCCTCCTGCCTTTGTCACTGCTCACTCCACCCGAACAGTCTCTACTAGTTGGGCCGAAAGGTCTCTTATTCCACTGGAGCAGATTTTTTCGCGGCCTCCTGGAGCTCACATTCTACCTTTGTGAGCCATTATAGACTCAACCTCAGGGGTTCAGAAGACACTGCCTTTGGGCGGTCTGTTTTGAGTTCCATTCAGCATTGAAGTCCCTACCCTTTAGGCTAACTTCTTGCTAAGTCCCCACATGTGCTGCTGGTGATGCATAATTATTTCATGTTTTGCAGCTCGTCCTATTTACAAATATCTGGTGCATCTATGGGGGCGAAGATATCGCCATCAATAGCAAATATTTTCATGTGTTTGTGAGAACATCAATATTTGTTCTCTGACAACAATCCATTTATTGACCACCTGCAGTGGTATGGTCGCTATATCGATGACCTGTTGTTTATATGGGTCGGAGATGTGGCAACCGTACCGGATTTCATAAAATACATAAACAATAACACAAATAATTTGTTCTTTTCATATCACTATGATCCTTTGATAATGTCCTTTCTTGATTTGAATCTGACAGCCTCACCAGACACAGGGAGGATTATTACATTCACTTATAGAAAAATTATGGCAGGTAACACTATAGTCCATGGTAAATCATGTCATCCTGCACATACAATTAAAAGTATACCTGTAGGTCAACTAGTCAGAGAAAATCGGAATTGCACATGTGAACAAGACTACCAAAAAGAATCCACTGACATGGTTCAGAGACTAATGAGACGCAGTAATCCTGACTGGAGTGTGAACAGAGCCTTAAAACTGGTTAGTCAGAGAGACAGAACTGAATTAGGCCCTTTTTTTCTCTGCTTCCGTTTAGTTTTTTTTGCGGATAGGATGGGGACCCATTAATTTTAATGGGTCAGCAAAAAAAATGCTGATAGTTTATCCGTTTGTGTTCCGCGTCCGTTGTCCATGTTTCCCTTCAGCAAAAAAATATAGTGCATGTCCTACTCTTTTCACATTTGCGGACAAGGATATGCATTTATTATAAGGGATCTGTGGAAAAAAACGGATTCTCCAAAAAAAACGGATGCCGCATCCGATTTTTTTATCGGATGCACAATTTGCGGACGCAAAAAACAACCGTCGTGTGCATGAGGCCTTACTCAGAGATGTGGACACACCCAAAGGGAAAACACAGGATAGAAACAGAGTGGTGTTTTCAACCCCATATAGTCCACAATAGAACTTAATTTGCCAAATTATGAAAAAACACCTGTCAGTTCTTCAAATGGACCCAGGTTTTGCTGAAGTAGTCAGTATATGAATTCAGTGTGTAGCGAGACGAGCAAAGACATTGGGTAATACTTTATCCCCCAGTCTATTTAGAGATAACAGCACTGGCAAAAATAAAACTTGGTTACAACATAAAGGTACATATAAATGTGGCCACAATGTCTGCACCTGCTGCTCTGTTATTCACGTATCAAAAGACTTTACTTCTTGCACAGAGAACCAAACATACATAAATAAACAATACATTAACTTTAACACATATGGTGTAGTTTACTTGATTACCTGCAAAACTTGCCGTCTCCAATATGTAGGGTGTACATCTGGTCCCTTAAAAATTTGGATTAGATGGCATTTGTCGGATGCAATCAAAGATGACAATAAAAACACAAACACATTCCGCCATATCTCAGCAGTCTTCCATCATGTCTTACACCATCATGGAGGGGATGTGATTCACATTTTGGTACAGGGCATTGAAAAAGTAAGATTATATGAGAGGGGTGGAGATTTACAGAGAAAACTTTTTAATCGTGAGGCTTTTTGGATATTCAACCTTAAATCATGTGTCCCCCATGGATTGAATAGAAAACAAGATCTAATCTTACATTATTAATCTACAGTATGTTTGAAGATTGTCATGTATATTGTTGTGAGAGTGCACAAAGTTTTAAATTTTATGTAAGGAAATGTTTTGTTGTATTTTGTGTTCGTTTGGCAATGTCGTTTTAAGGTCCTGTTCACACACAGTCCAGTTTTATTTGTTTTGGTTTCACTTTGTCATCTCTTTTCCTTCTCCCAGCTGTCATCTATTTACACTGCCTCTCTTTATATCCCCTCCCATACTGCCTCACTTTGCGGTTTATACTACTTCCTGGATTGTGTTCACTGCTAGATGCTGCAACTGCTGGTTCCTCAGATAAGTATTTTCCTTTATTTGTGTTTCCATGCTGCCTTGATTCTAGGTGACCCTGACTCCCTCCGTTTTAAGTGCAGGGAGCCGGTGGTCGTGTCCCCTCACTATTATAGGGTTTTCAGGTGTCACACAGCCTAGGTACGAGGGCATGCAATTATCTATCTTAAAGATCTTTGCATGGGCAGAGCAGTCAGGGAGAGCACTATGGGTTTTATAGGGCTCACCTATATGTTCGTTAGTTTGGGATCAAGTTAGTCGGATGTTTATTTATAACTTCCAGTTTTCTGTAACACCATCCGTGACATTATAAACCGCCAAAACCGTCTTAAGCATGGATCCGGTTTCAGCCTTGATGGACCGCATGCAGGGTCTTTCACTGGAGGTAGCAGATCTCCGTAAAACTGTGTCTCAATTTCAGGTGACCGGTTCTGCTTGCGTTCATGGAGTTTGTTCCGAGCCTAAGATCTCGCTTCCGGATACGTTCTCCGGGGGTAGTGAGAATTTTGTTTATTTTAGAGAGGCTTGCAAACTCCATTTTCGCCTACTTCCCCATTCCTCTGGTGATGAGGAGCAGAGGGTGGGGATCATCATCTCGCTGCTCAGGGATAACGCTCAGTCTTGGGCCTTTTCACTGCCGGTGGGGGCACGGCAGCTCCGATCGGTGGATTAATTTTTTGTAGCCCTGGGGCAGATATATGATGACCCGGATCGTATTGCTCTGGCTGAATCTAAACTGCGTCTTTTATGCCAGGGTAAACAGTCCGCAGAGATATATTGTTAAGAATTTCGGAGATGGGCATCTGATACTGATTGGAATGATGCTGCACTCCGAAGTCAATTTTGCCATGGTCTTTCGGAGGGATTGAAAGTTGCATTTGCCTTTCATGAGAGACCTGCCTCGTTAGAGTCTGCCATGTCTCGAGCTGTTCGTATTGACAGGCGTCTTAGAGAGAGAGGAGAGATCACTCCTTCCTGTCATATTCAGTCCAAGGACAGTGGGGCGGTCTCATTCAGTGCGCAGGGGCCTCAGTCTCTCTCAATCCCCTCTGAGCAGGAGGCCATGCAGCTGGGTTTGCTTGCCTCTGATAGTAGAGGATTCAGCTCTCAGAGGAGGGTTTGTTTCTGTTGTGGAGGTATAAATCATTTGGCAAATGTTTGCCCCTCTAGGAGATTCAGGGAGTTTTCTGAGGTTAATAAAGAAACAAAAAGAAAAAAAGCCTCTAAAAACTTTCAATCTGTTACTATTGGCAAGGTTGATGCGGAAATTGAAGGTTTGCCGTTTGCTTGTAGTTCCCGTTTTGTCCTATCTGCCAGGGTGGAGCTGGATAGCAAGAACATTGTTTGTGAGATTTTTGTAGATAGTGGAGCAGCTGTCAATCTCATTGATAATCAATTTTCTATAACACATGGCTTCCAGGTATGCACTTTGGGAAAGGATATACTTGTTTTTGCTATCAATTCCGCTCCACTCTCTCAAAAATCGTTAAAGGGCATAGTTCACAATATCCGTTTGACTGTGGGTGATGCTCATGTTGAGGATATGTCATGTTTCGTCCTAAACGGATTACCTACTCTTCTAGTGTTGGGGCTACCCTGGCTCACTAAACATAACCCCACCATTGATTGGCAAGCAAGGCAAATAAATGGTTGGAGTGACTTTTGCAGAGAGAATTGCTTCACGGCGTCTCTTTCAGAGGTTTCTACCAAGATTGTACCATCTTTTCTCTCTGAATTTTTGGATGTGTTTTCATAGAGTGGTGTCCAGGAGCTGCCCACTCACCGGGAGTACGATTGCCCTATTAATCTCATCCCAGGCACCAAGCTGCCAAAATCACGTTTATACAATCTGTCCCAACCTGAAAGGGTCGCTATGCGTACTTATATCTCTGAGAGCCTGAGAAAGGGACACATCCGACCCTCGAAGTCACCTGTTGCCGCTGGTTTTTTTTTGTTAAGAAAAAAGATGGTTCTTTAAGACCATGTCTGGATTTCAGGGAGCTGCACTGTATCTCAATTCGTGACCCTTATCCGCTTCCTCTGATCCCGGACCTGTTTAACCAGATTGTTGGGGTTAAAGTTTTTTCTAAGTTGGATTTAAGAGGGGCATACAACCTAGTCAGGGTCAGGGAAGGGGACGAATGGAAGACGGCCTTCAATACCCCTGAGGGCCATTTCGAGAATTTGGTTATGCTCTTTGGTTTGATGAATGCTCCAGCTGTCTTCCAACATTTTGTGAACAGCATTTTTTATCATTTAATGGGGAAATTTGTACTGGTGTATCTAGATGACATTTTGATTTTTTTCTCCTGATTTCAAAACTCATAAGGACCACCTACGTCAGTTCTTGCTCATTCTGCGGGAGAATAAATTGAACAAACCGGATTCCAAAAAAGTTGAGACACTAAACAAATTGTGAATAAAAACTGAATGCAATGATGTAGAGATGGCAAATGTCAATATTTTATTTGTAATAGAACGTAGATGACAGATCAAACGTTTAATCCGAGTAAATGTATCATTTTAAAGGAAAAATACGTTGATTCAAAACTTCACGGTGTCAACAAATCCCAAAAAAGTTGGGACAAGTAGCAATAAGAGGCTGGAAAAAGTAAACTTGAGCATAACGAAGAGCTGGAAGACCAATTAACACTAATTATGTCAATTGGCAACATGATTGGGTATAAAAAGAGCTTCTCAGAGTGGCAGTGTCTCTCAGAAGCCAAGATGGGTAGAGGATCACCAATTCCCACAATGTTGCGCAGAAAGATAGTGGAGCAATATCAGAAAGGTGTTACCCAGCGAAAAATTGCAAAGACTTTGCATCTATCATCATCAACTGTGCATAACATCATCCGAAGATTCAGAGAATCTGGAACAATCTCTGTGCGTAAGGGTCAAGGCCGTAAAACCATACTGGATGCCCGTGATCTCCGGGCCCTTAAACGACACTGCACCACAAACAGGAATGCTACTGTAAAGGAAATCACAGAATGGGCTCAGGAATACTTCCAAAAACCATTGTCAGTGAACACAATCCACCGTGCCATCCGCCGTTGCCAGCTGAAACTCTACAGTGCAAAGAAGAAGCCATTTCTAAGCAAGATCCACAAGCTCAGGCGTTTTCACTGGGCCAGGGATCATTTAAAATGGAGTGTGGCAAAATGGAAGACTGTTCTGTGGTCAGACGAGTCACGATTCGAAGTTCTTTTTGGAAATCTGGGACGCCATCTCATCCGGACCAAAGAGGACAAGGACAACCCAAGTTGTTATAAACGCTCAGTTCAAAAGCCTGAATCTCTGATGGTATGGGGTTGCATGAGTGCGTGTGGCATGGGCAGCTTGCATGTCTGGAAAGGCACCATCAATGCAAAAAAATATATTCAGGTTCTAGAACAACATATGCTCCCATCCAGACGTCATCTCTTTCAGGGAAGACCCTGCATTTTTCAACAAGATAATGCCAGACCACATTCTGCATCAATCACAACATCATGGCTGCGTAGGAGAAGGATCCGGGTACTGAAATGGCCAGTCTGCAGTCCAGATCTTTCACCTATAGAGAACATTTGGCGCATCATAAAGAGGAAGGTGCAACAAAGAAGGCCCAAGACGATTGAACAGTTAGAGGCCTGTATTAGACAAGAATGGGAGAGCATTCCTATTTCTAAACTTGAGAAACTCGGTCCCCAGACGTCTGTTGAGTGTTGTAAGAAGAAGGGGAGATGCCACACAGTGGTGAAAATGGCCTTGTCCCAACTTTTTGGGGATTTGTTGACACAATGAAATTCTGATTCAACATATTTTTCCCTTAAAATGGTACATTTTCTCAGTTTAAACTTTTGTTCCGTGATTTATGTTCTATTCTGAATAAAATATTAGAAGTTGGCACCTCCACATCATTGCATTCAGTTTTTATTCACGATTTGTATAGTGTCCCAACTTTTTTGGAATCCGGTTTGTACACTAAACTGGAAAAATGTGTGTTTGCGGTTCCAGAAATTCAATTTCTGGGTTTTCTTCTCTCCGCTTCTGGTTTTCGCATGGACCCTGAGAAGGTCCGCGCTGTGCTTGATTGGGAGCTTCCTGAGAATCAGAAGGTGCTGATGTGGTTTTTGGGTTTTGCCAATTATTACGGGAAGTTCATTTTGAATTATTCCTCTGTTGTTAAGGCACTCACTGATATGACTAAAAAGGGCGTATTTTTCCTCCTGGTCGGTAGATGCGCTTAAGGCCTTTTCTAGTATCAAAGAGAGTTTTGCTTCCGCTCCCATCTTGGTACAACCTGATGTCTCTCTGCCTTTCATTGTTGAGGTGGACGCTTCTGAGATGGGTGTGTGTGCGGTCTTGTCTCAGGGTCCCTCTCCTGCCAAATGGCGACCGTGTGCCTTTTTCTCAAGGAAACTCTCTTCCGCAGAGAGAAATTACAATGTGGGAGATAGGGAGTTGTTGGCCATCAAATTAGCTTTTGAGGAATGGCGCCATTGGCTAGAGTGAGCCAGACACCCTATTACCATGTTTACCGACCATAAGAATCTGGCCTACTTGGAATCAGCCAAGCTTCTGAACCCGAGACAGGCCAGATGGTCTTTATTCTTTTCTAGATTTAATTTTGTTGTCACGTTCCGCCCTGGGGTTAAAAATGTGAAGGCTGATACCCTGTCACGTTGTTTGAAGACCCGGGTCCCATTTTGGCTGAAGGGGTGGTTGTCTCTGCTCTTTATCCTGATTTGGAGGCAGAGGTTCAGGCAGCCCAGGCAGAGGCTCCTGATCTTTGTCCTCCTGGGAGGTTGTTTGTGCCTCTCACTTTACGACACAAGGTTTTTAAGGAGCACCACGATACTGTCCTTGCTGGGCACCCAGGGAGTAGAGCCACAGTCGATCTCATTGCTCGGAGATTCTGGTGGCCGGCTCTTCGTAAGACGGTTGAGGGTTTTGTGGCAGCCTGCGAGACCTGCGCTCGTGCCAAGGTCCCTCATTCACGGCCATCGGGTTCTCTCCTCCCGTTACCCATTCCTTCCCGTCCTTGGACGCATCTGTCCATGGACTTCATTACGGACCTGCCTCGTTCCTCGGGGAAGACTGTGATTCTGGTAGTAGTGGACCGTTTTAGCAAAATGGCGCATTTCATTCCCTTTCCTGGGTTACCCAATGCTAAAACGCTGGCGCAAGCATTTGTTGATCACATTGTCAAATTGCATGGCATTCCTTCAGATATAGTTTCTGATAGGGGCACGCAGTTTGTTTCCAGATTCTGGAAGGCTTTCTGTTCTCGCTTGGGGGTTCGGTTGTCGTTCTCTTCTGCTTTTCACCCGCAGTCGAATGGCCAGACCGAACGCGTCAATCAGAATCTGGAGACATATCTGCGCTGTTTTGTGGCAGAGAATCAGGAGGATTGGTGTTCTTTTTTGTCCCTTGCTGAGTTTGCTTTAAAGAACCGTCGCCAGGAGTCCTCGGATAAGTCACCATTTTTTGGTGCATATGGGTTTCATCCGCAGTTTGGGACATTCTCTGGAGAGGGGTCTTCTGGTTTACCTGATGAGGAGAGATTTTCCTCGTCTTTGTGCCTTCCGTCTTGATCTTCCTCAGACTTGGAAGATCCATAATGTTTTTCACAGGTCCCTATTAAAACCTTATGTCCAACCCACTGTACCCCCCTCTTTGCCTCCTCCTCCGATTGTTGTTGATGGTAATCTTGAATTTCAGGTCTCTAGGATTGTGGATTCTCGCATTCTCCGCGGTTCTCTCCAGTATCTCGTTCATTGGGAGGGTTATGATCCTGAGGAGAGGATGTGGGTCCCAGTGGCGGACATCAAGGCCACTCGTCTTATCAGGGCTTTCCATAGGTCCCATCCTGAGAAGGTGGGCTCTGAGTGTCCGGAGTCCACTCTAGAGGGAGGGGTACTGTCACCGCCAGCTCTCTGAGAAGCTCTGACAGACGTTCTTCTGTACCTCTTGCATGATGTTCTTTGTTTTGGTTTCACTTTGTCATCTCTTTTCCTTCTCCCAGCTGTCATCTATTTACACTGATTGCCTCCCTTTATATCCCCTCCCATACTGCCTCACTTTGCGGTTTATACTACTTCCTGGATTGTGTTCACTGCTAGATGCTGCAACTGCTGGTTCCTCAGATAAGTATTTTCCTTTATTTGTGTTTCCGTGCTGGCTTGATTCTAGGTGACCCTGACTCCCTCCGTATTAAGTGCAGGGAGCCGGTGGTCGTGTCCCCTCACTATTATAGGGTTTTCAGGTGTCACACAGCCTAGGTACGAGGGCATGCAATTGTCTATCTTAAAGATCTTTGCATGGGCAGAGCAGTCAGGGAGAGCACTAGGGGTTTTATAGGGCTCACCCATATGTTCCTTAGTTTGGGATCAAGTCAGTCGGATGTTTATTTATAACTTCCAGTTTTCTGCAAAACCATCCGTGACACCTGACTGGTGTAGTCATCTAGTGACTCTATGACTAAGTGTGCTACAAGCGTGTACCCAAAACGTGTCAGAGAGATGTGAGGCCTGTTTTGTATTTACCTTTTGTAACTTCCATTGTTATCCTCCAGTTTGTTCATTCTATTTGTCATTTCCAAGTGTTATGGGGCCTCCCCAAAAAAAACTAACAAACAAAATATAAAAAGTAACAATAGAAAAATGAGCGAGCACTCATACACTTGGCAACCAGATTGCCATATGCAGAAAATATTTATTAAATCCCCATAAAATACAAGTAATAAAATTTATAAGAACAATGTAGCAATAATATACAACATTACAGTCACATATATTGTGGTAGATATGATCGACACTATATTCATATGACTCAATAGTGTCGATAAATTCAATAGTATATATCTCACCAAAAAACTTCAAGTATATGCTGTTATTTGGGAAAGAGGGGGTATTATCTTCTAGCGCTCTATCCCAATTTGGGAAACTGAATGTCACTGAAAATGTTGTAGGTGTATTCACTGGGAGCGCAATATGTTCATAAAGTGTCCACAGGAATCCTGATAATGTGAAAAGTCTCTTATAGCATATCCTTTTAAGCTCGATATGAGCTTTGGATTGAAGAAAACTTTAAATCGATGTTTGGCTTACCGTCTAGCGTCTGCTGTCTCCCTATTGCTTCAATGGAGCTTTAAATATTTGCCGGCTTATTCAGTCGCTCCATACAGCAAGCTGGTTTAAATTTCGCGGGAGTTCCAAAGATCGCAGGAGTTACCACTCTGTTCCGCAATTTCCTTTGGTGCAGCTTTCAACGATAAGAATAGTTAATCCTTTACTGTAGACTAACTATTCTTATCGTTGAAAGCTGCACCAAAGGAAATTGCGGAACAGAGTGGTAACTCCTGCGATCTTTGGAACTCCCGCGAAATTTAAACCAGCTTGCTGTATGGAGCGACTGAATAAGCCGGCAAATATTTAAAGCTCCATTGAAGCAATAGGGAGACAGCAGACGCTAGACGGTAAGCCAAACATCGATTTAAAGTTTTCTTCAATCCAAAGCTCATATCGAGCTTAAAAGGATATGCTATAAGAGACTTTTCACATTATCAGGATTCCTGTGGACACATTATGAACATATTGCGCTCCCAGTGAATACACCTACAACATTTTCAGTGACATTCAGTTTCCCAAATTGGGATAGAGCGCTAGAAGATAATACCCCCTCTTTCCCAAATAACAGCATATACTTGAAGTTTTTTGGTGAGATATATACTATTGAATTTATCGACACTATTGAGTCATATGAATATAGTGTCGATCATATCTACCACAATATATGTGACTGTAATGCTGTATATTATTGCTACATTGTTCTTATAAATTTTATTACTTGTATTTTATGGGGATTTAATAAATATTTTCTGCATATGTCAATCTGGTTGCCAAGTGTATGAGTGCTCGCTCATTTTTCTATTGTTACATTTGCCTTTTAAAAGAGGGTGGGTTGATTCCCTCTATATGAGCTTGCAGCACCATACCTTAACTACTTGCTAGTGAGCCACCACAACCTACCACTAAAATATAAAAAGTGTTGGCTGCCTCCCCCGCCTCTTCCACATACACCTTCATGTCCAACTCCTCCTCCACTCGGACCTCCACCTCCTGGTTCAAGATTATTGTTTGTTATATTGGCAGAGTAAAGGATTATACCGCTGCACCCAGCCATTGTTATACACCAGCATGGTTTGTGCGTTCTGTTTGCCATTTCTCAATGTTTTGGGGCCTTCCTAAAATAAAATAAAAAATAAAAATCAAAGAAAAGAAATTCAAAAATAACACAAAACACTGTGTACCTCCTCCTCCGCCTCTTCAACCTACAATGCCTCAGCCTCCTCAATCTCCTACTCCACTGGGACACTTGCCTCCTGGTTCAAGATTATTATTTTTTATTATTTTCTATTCTATGTTATTTTAAGTCATTTCCCTATCCAGATTTGTTTTCAAGACAATTGTCCTGCTCTTACCCTATTTTGCTTACTTTTGCAGCCCTCTAGCCCTTACTACAACTTTTTTTACAGCCATTTTACAGCACCAAAGTTCAGGTCCCCATTATCTTCTATAGGGTTCGGGTTTGGGGTCAAGTTTGGGTACAAAAAACCAAACTTTGAACCAAAGCTCGGTCGAACTCGTTGAACTCGAACATCCACAGGTCGCTCATCCCTACCTATAACATCTGTCCCTTCACTAAGTTCACTGGAAAATGACAGAGATCGGGCAGGAGGAGACTTTTTTATAGTGCTATGACATCGCAGGGGCTGTCTAGCAGAATGCATTATGGGTGTGTAAGCCATATACCGGGGTATACAGCAAAGTCACAAATGAGGAAAACAACTCTGACACCAGCTTTTGTAAAACAGACTTTTTACTATAACGGGATATCAAACACAACCTCAAATGCAGTGAACATAAAATCAGATTAAATACACTCAGCCCGGAGGCCGAGACCCCTGTTTTTCACAGCACGGCGCCCTCCAATGGTAGCCGGAAAACACTTGAGCTAATTTACCTACTGCGAGCAGAGTTAGCACTGCCTCGCCATAACTGTTATTACCCTAAAGAACAGGAACGATTGTTTGGGGTGTAAGATACAGGATAGCCCGCGGTGCAACACAGCAGCTTACAATCTTACCAGACTATACATTAATTTCCCCCTTCCCTTTTCCCAAAGCTGGTAATGTGTAAAGTGTCTAATTTATTACTCCTGATAAAAACGCTGGGATAACTGGAGATTATGGTGAAGTCCTTTCTGCTCTCCAGAGCGAACCACAAGTTTAACTGTTAAGTCCTGGTGATCAACAAACAACAATCTTTGTAGCCTGCCACACAGCAACACTAACGGACTAACTAATGGCAGGTTTGATCTCGGCTCTTGTAATTTCAGAGCCAATCCTATATTGAGGTGCTTGCACGATCTCTCTTACCAGTCTGCTATGTCTCCACTGATGCTTCCGAACAAGCAGTCTTTCAAATGAACATGCGGTACCACAGAATAGGTAATCTGTTCCTAAGCTGTCATCAGCACCCCTTGAAGATGTCCTCTGCCTAGTGGGCAGCATCTGGGTTTTAAGCAGCGATCAGCTTCCCTTGGCTGTAACTCGGGTCACAAAATCTTGGTCCCACGCCTGGATGTGAAGGGATTCACTCCTCTCTCTGTGTCTGAGTCTTTTTAAAATGGTGACTTCCTGCTTCTCTCTGCAGCTTGATATCCCCTCCTCATGCATATTGTAATCTGTGCAGTCTGTGCCCTGTGTCTGGGAAACAGCGGCATCTTGTGGCCGAACAGCAAAATAACAGTGTTCATGCAATAAGAGCTGTTTCTCAATCTCACAGGTGATCCCTCATTCCCGGGATTCTTACTTCCTCTATTTAACATGTGCAGCAGCCATTTTAGTAACAATCTGATTAGTTACCACGAAGAGCGAGGTAATTCGACTTTGTGACGAATAAAAATTTTCCTGAAATTTGGATTTAATTCCACTTCATCAACTTCAATTCACTCAGCACTATCTATAAACTACTCATATATTCTGTTTCTTCCATACATAAGAAGCACAGGGAATTCAGTATACACCTGTATTTGTGGAAAACGTGTTTATTCCACGATCAACTACACATATATCCTGTTCGTTCCATATGAAAGAAGCACAGGGAATTCAGTATACACCTGTATATGTGGAATATGTGTTCATTCCACTATAAGCTACACATATATCCTGTTCCTTCTATATGTAAGAAGTATAGGGAATTTATATACACCTGCATATATGTAATATGTGCTCATTCCACTATCAACTACACATATATCCTGTTCCTTTCATATATAAGAAGTACGGGGTATTCAGTATACACCTGTATATGTGGAATATGTGTTCATTCCACTATAAACTACACATATATCCTGTTCCTTTCATATACAAGAAGTACAGGGAATTCAGTATACACTTGTATATGTGGAATATGTGTTCATTCCAATATAAACTACTCATATATCTTGTTCATTCCATATGTAAGAAGCAGTATAAACCTGTATGCTGTATTTTTCGCCCTGAACGACGCACTGGCCCCTAAGACGCACCTAGGTTTTTGAGGAGGAAAATAAGAAAAAAAATAATACTTTGAACCAAAAGGTGTGCTTTTGGTGGGTTTTGAACTAATGGTGGTCTGTGGATGACACTATTATGGGGCATCTGTGTATGACACTGTTTTGGGGGATCTGTGGCCGAAACTGTTATGGGGGATGAAGGGAATCCATGTTATAGAACATGTAGAAGCTTCTTTGTTTGTGTATCAGTTTCTGTTCTCTGTATCAGTTTCTGTTCTCTGTAAAATGAAACTTATCTCTTTGGCACTACGCCCAGATGTTTCCCCCAAATATGTAAGTTCCGCTCTTTGCTCTATTTGCCTGTAGAATAGAACATGTTACCCTAGCTGATGTGCTGGGACCAGGACAGAGTACCGCTGATCCCTGCCCACAAAGCAACCTCCACTCCCAGCCAGAGAGCAACACAGAGACCGGGAGTACAAGTTACCAACACAACCTTGGTGGACTCACTGGACAGAGACAGGCCACCCAATTCAACAGGTCCAGTATTTGGTTGTGGGTGGGCTGCCAGACTAACTCAGGTACCGACCGGCATGAGGTCAGGTATCTGGTTAGTCTTCCCTGGAAGGGGGAGATGTGTGACGAAACTAACCTCGCCACTGGGTTTTGGAGGGGCCTGTTTGCCAGCCTCTTGCCTCAGGATTATGGCCCATATACTAACTTTGAAGGAGAAGACAGACCGGCTGCACAGCCTAAATCTGTGGAACTGTTTTGGGCAGGAAAGCCATGCTTGCGGTCGGCCAAATGTCACTTTCATGGAATTCGAGAACCCCTGCTTGGATCTGGGTGATATATGTTGTTCGCCCAGATCAGAGCTATCCATGGATGTATAAATGATGGGGATATGTGGGGTTTTGGAAAAAATGTGTGTTTTCTGCCTGTGAGTTATTAAGTTAGCCTATTATGTTTGGTAATTGTATCACAGGCAGAGCCTATTGTGTTTTGTTAATTGTGTTTGGTAATTGTATCACAGGCAATGCCCATTGTATATTGTTGATTGCGTCACAGACAATGCTCATTGTATTTTGTTGATCGCGTGACAGACAGAGGGGGGTGATTGCTGGGAAGGTTTCAATACTGTAAATGCATGTGATTGGCTAATGTATACATTTTTGCAGTCTTCCACAAGGTCCCCAGGGAGAGTGTCCCTTGCTGGAAGACCTGCATAAAAGGCTGACATGTAGCCCCATTAAAGAGTTCCTGTTTTACCCTCAACATAGAGCCTCGTCTCATGTGTGGGGGGGGGGGGGGGAAGGCTGTATCTACACTGGGGAATGCTATATGCTGTATACTCCCCTGGCTATAATCACTGAGCTCTTTTAAGAGCTTGTTCCTGCATCGCTCTCTGAAGGAAAAGAGGTTCATCCACTGGAGCCTTGTCATAGGTCCAGGGTGGGTAGGAGATGGCGAGACCCCAACCAAGCTGCGGCGGTTCGTGGGGTCTGCAGTGCTTACGATGTCAAGTGGAGTGCTTGGAGCCCTCGGGAAGCACTAGGGGCATCCATTAACGGAGGTACCCAGTCGGGGTGCCAGGAGATCCGTTACAAACATGCTTATTTGTCGCATATAATGCCCTCGCATATATGCCCTTCGCAGATATTGTTTTACAGGGTCAGCTCAGCTACAGGCCCTCGCATATAATTTTTTAGAGGGTCAGCTCACCAGCAGGCCCGCACCTAAAATCTTTTACAGGGTCAGCTTACCAGCAGGCCCTCACATATAGTGTTTTACAGGGTCAGTTCACCAGCAGGCCCGCACCTAAAATCTTTTACAGGGTCAGCTCACCAGCAGGCCCTCGCATATAATTTTTTAGAAGGTCAGATCACCAGCAGACCCTCACCTACAATCTTTTACAGGGTCAGCTCACCAGCAGGCCCGCACCTACAATCTTTTACAGGGTCAGCTCACCAGCAGGCCCGCACCTACAATCTTTTACAGGGTCAGCTCACCTGCAGGCCCTCGCATATAATGTTTTACAGGGTCAGCTCACCAGCAGGCCCTCACCCACAATCTTTTACAGGGTCAGCTCACCAGCAGGCCCTCACCTAAAAAATTTTAGAGGGTCAGCTCACCAGCGGGCCATCAATCATTATTTTTTAGGGTGTATGATGCCCTCCTTTATGTGTAATTAAATGTGTATTTGGAGCGCCGGTTCCTTGTAATTTTAATATATATGAAAGAATGTTTCCTAACAATTTTTCCTCTAAAATCGATTTTATCTTCGGTTTTGTGCATATTATTGTCAGTCTTTAAAAGTGGCGTACTACTCGGACAACATCGTTCCCAGCAGCGACCTGGGAGTCCAAGATGCATTCAGACATCCTCCCTATGCTGTTCCTGAACCATTTCGGTGGTGTTTCCATCAATTTCTGACCTTTTTCTATGAACCAGACACCCTCCCCTCTTCAGAGCAGGGGGTGCCTGGTTTAATGCTCGGGTTCTCCCATTGACTTCCATTGTGCATCCCGAGGTGCTTGGCCCGAGCACCCGAGCACTTTGGTGCTCGATCAACACTAGTGACCACCACTTTCTCCTACAACCCCATGGTGGTCAACTACCAGCTGAGAAGAAAAAAGATGGTCGGTCAGGAGAGATAAGGGTAACCCCCTAAATACTGCTCAGGTGCAAGAATCAATAAACTATAAGGGGCAGTGTACTAAGATTAAAAATTCACTTTTAATGAGATATGGGAGATAAAACAACGGCCCCTACAGACAAACAACACATAAGACCTGTGCACACTCAACAGGTGTGCTGAGTGGTCAAAGACAGTTAACAAAGAACAAACACACACATATATAGGTGATGGACTAGACTGATGATAGAAGGAGACGGGCAAAACAGTGTAGATACCAAATAAACTGGCCCTATTGCCTCCCTGCTTGTCCTGAGTCGCCCTATAGATTGTGTCCAAAGGACGGGGTCCAAAAAGCCCCGCAAGGGGTGGCCCAGACTGGAACTCTCTCCCTGTTAAGTGACCCTAATGAGGCCCTAACAGAGGGGAGAGTGTCCGTCCAAAGGATTGGCATACACATACAAAAAATAAAGAAAATGAGTAAAAATGTAACCCCACTCAGTCACCCCAGGAAGGGTAAAGAGGGTGGGCAAATACTCATGTGTCCCGACGCGTTTCTTCACAGGATGCCCCAGGATTCATCAGGGGACACGGGGCAAAAAATGGCAGTTATCCCTCCCGGCTAATTAGCCCAGAGGCGGGGGAATAGCCTGCATAGATACTTCAGTCCTGGTGTGGCTGAGTCTGGGGACAACAGAAAAGCAACAGAAAGCCAAAGTAAGTCACTTAACACAGAAAAACCTCAATTTAACCACCCATATGGGGCTCTGGAGGAAAGGTACTCACATATTGTTGGCAGCGGTCGGCATTCAGCTGTAAATCCACCTTCCAAGCAACGACCCAGGGTGGTGGTGTCTGCTGAGGTGGGGTGACCGGCAACAAGTGGGGCAGAAACCGCCCCCTTATAAGGGCTGTGGGGCCCTACAAAGCGTCCCATAGCCTCCTGCGCCTACCTATGACGTCAGAGGAGGCATATCCCTAGCATACCCATGTGATCGCACGGGATGTGCCCGCACGTTCGCGCATGCGCATTGAGTCACCCATGAGTTTCATGGGACTCAGAGTGGAACGCATAGCTGTACTTCTTTATCATGTGACCGCCGCAGAACGCCGCCCAGAGGGCTGATACGTCACAGCGGCGGTCACATGATCGGAACAAAGCAACAGCAGTAGAGGCGTCCCTGGTGACTGACGAGCCGAGTAAGGCGCTATACTTAATAGGTATATTATCATCCAGGGGCGTCATGGAGTACATGCAGAACCGCTCCCCCGGTCTGCATGCCTCATAGCTGGGTCAAACCCCTATTAAGAGTGTATCAACAGGAGAGACACAGCGCTCATAGCAACTTGAATAATAGGGTAAAGGAGGAATACACCAAGGGGGAGGGAATCACCTCATCGGTCTATTAGGACCCTGACCCCCTTGTCCCTATTACATACGGGGACATGACGGTATACGTCCAGCGTCCCACATATTAAGACCAAAGGTACAGGGGTTAAATGGCTGTTCATCTGAACCACGGATACAGAACATGAACGACCGGTATTCAAAGGAAACAGCTAAAATTAATTTGTTCATTCAGACCATGGGGGGCAACCGTATTGAGGGTGAACTTCCACCAACATTCCCTTTGCAGAATGAGTCTGTTCCAGTCACCCCCCCGTGTGGGTTTGGGCACCCGTTCAATTGCCATAAAACTGATTGCCGAGATGCGTCCATCATGAGAAAGCTGTACATGACGTGCTATGGGGGTATCCCTATTGTTTCGGATGTCCCCGAAGTGTTCCCCCATGCGTTTACGCAATTCCCTAGAGGTCTTGCCCACATAGCGAAGCCCACAGATGCATGTCACAAGATAAATCACACCCACTGTGCGACAATTAATAAAGCCCTTCACATGGTAAACCGTGTTGTTGGGTTCCCCAGTGAAGCTCTTAGCTTGTGACAAGCTGCCACAGAAACTGCAAGAACCGCACCTGTGGCATCCCGTCACAGGTGTGTCCAGCCACGTCCGTGGCTTAGCTGGTGGGGTGAAATGGCTATGCACCAATCTGTCCCTCAGATTGTTGCCTCTCCTAAAAGTTAGAGAGACTGTGGGGCTTAGGACATCTGAGAGATCTGGGTCCATAAGGAGAGTATCCCAATGCCGTGCCAGGATTCTTTTTACCTGGGAAACCGCGGCGTCAAAGGTACCTATCAACCGGACAGTACCTTCAGACTCACTCGCCCCACTAGTTGTGGGGTGGAGTAGCTCAGTTCTCGTACGAATTTTAGTTTTTTCATATGCCAGTCTCAGAGTCCTGTCCGGATACCCCCTTTCCTGGAATCTTGACCTAAGATCCCTAGCCTGGCATTTAAAGTCGTCGAGTTCCAAGCAATTACGTTTTAGTCTAAGGTACTGTCCGGTTGGGATACCTCTCTTAAGGGGGACCGGATGACAACTGTCCCACCTAAGCAGAGAGTTAGTGGAGGTTGGTTTCCGATAGATGGATGTGCTCAAACCACCCTTTTGGTCCCTACAGATAACCACGTCCAAGAAAGGGAGGCGGTCCTTGACGATCACAGAGGTAAATCTGAGATTGAAGCTGTTTGCATTCAAATCAGAGATGAGTCTGCAGAACTCGCCCTTTGGTCCGCTCCACAAGACGAATATATCGTCAATGTAGCGTGACCAGAGGGCGATATGTTCGGCAAACCACATTGATGGGTCACCAAACACTACAGACTCTTCCCACCAGCCCAGGAGCAGGTTGGCATACGACGGGGCACAGGAACTGCCCATCGCCGTACCCCTGAGCTGGTGGTACAGTCGGCCGTCAAACAGAAAAAAGTTATTCAATAGAATAAAATTCAACAGTTCAAGGGTAAACTCATTATGCTTCATGAATTGTTGGCCCCTAGTTTTGAGGAAATGGCTAGTGGCTTCCAACCCACAGTCATGTGGAATGGACGAGTATAAGGCCTCTACATCAATAGAGGCCAGGAACCAGTGTGGTTCGATACAAATATCCTCCAACTTCCCCAAAAGGTCCCCAGTGTCCCTCACGTAAGACGGTAAGGTTGACACAAAGGGACGTAGCACCTTATCTACGTAAACACCACAGTTCTGGGACAGACTCCCAACTCCCGAGACAATTGGTCGTCCTTTTATGGGGACAGTTTCCTTGTGGACTTTCGGCAGGCAATAGAAAGTAGCTGTAACCGGGTGAGGTGGATACAGAAACTCATATTCCTCCCCAATGATTAGAGAGGCTTTTTTGGCCTTCTCAAGGATGTGTCTCAAGGTCCTTTGTAGATTATTGGTAGGGTTATGAGTGAGTATCTCATATCCCGTACCATCTTCCAGGATAGAGAGACACATTCTTTTATATACCACCATGTCCATCACAACGACATTACCCCCTTTATCTGAAGGTTTAATAATGATGTCTTTGTCACCTTCAAGACTAGCAATGGCCCTTCTCTCCTCCCTGCTACAATTGAACCTAGGGGGGACAGGATGTATAGTGGCCAGATCTGCAGTGGTGTGCTGAAGAAACACATCCACACAGGATAGATCGCCCATAGGGGGCATTCTGACACTTTTATTCCTCAGGGACCTAAAGGGACCTAGCCCCTCTGCATTAGGTGGTACCTGATCGAGGTTGAAGAGAAGATGGACGTCCTTCAGAATGTCGATAGGCACGCCCAGTTCTCGACTTTCCCTCCTCTCTTTCAGTTTGTGGAACTTGTGCCACTTTAATCTCCGGGTAAAGAGGTGCAGGTCCCTTGTCCACCGGAAAATATCAAATTTGTTCGTAGGAACAAAAGATAATCCCTGTCCCAACAATTTAAGTTCAGTTTGTGTTAGTACGCGGGAAGAGAGGTTTATGACCCGTTTATCCAGGCAGAGGGAAGGTGGGGTTGCGTGTTGTGTCTATGGCTGAGTGTTCCGGCTCCTGAGGGGATAATAATGTGCCCCTTGATCTAAAAAAGGTGAGCCTGATGCTGGTACAGAGATGTTTTGAGGGGGGTTTTGTGGGTTCTGTCTAGGGCGGTTCCCACGTCCCTTAGATCTATATGATCCCCGTCCTCGCCCCCTATTCTTGGGATATCTTTCTCTCTCCACGTCGGATACTTCCGTATCAGTGGAGGAAAGATCTGTGTTCTGCGTGGCGGGTGGGTTGGTCAGAAATTGATAAGCCTTATTATCGCGGAAGTCCTGAAAGTCTCTGTTGAACTGTTTATGTTTACGGTCCTTTAGCTGGTACTGATACTGTTCAACCGTATTCTGTAATTGAACTTCTTTGACAGCAAACTCCGATTCTGACTGGAACTTTTTGGCAATCTCAATTTGTTCATTGAGACTGCTTTCTGCCCGAGTCAGAATCAGCTTCTCCTCATCCAGGAGAAGTTGCATAAGTTTAAGGGAACTGGATGTTGCCTCCCTCTCCCATTTTTTCAGGAATTCGGGATTCCTAATACGATGTCCGGGAGTGAGAGTAATCCGAAGGCCCCTAGGTATAATGCCCTGTCTTATGTAATGTTCAAGGCCTTGAACCTCCCACCATGAACTAATGTGTTCCTTATAGAGCCTGGTCAGCTCTGAAAAGGCACCATTCAAAGTGGGAGTATATTTTTTCTGAATAAAGGATTGCTCAGAAAAGACTACGCTGGCCTCTGAAACCCAAATGTTCCTGTCCAGACCCGTGGACAAAAAACCGGACATACCCCTGATGCTAATAAGAAAAAAGATGGTCGGTCAGGAGAGATAAGGGTAACCCCCTAAATACTGCTCAGGTGCAAGAATCAATAAACTATAAGGGGCAGTATACTAAGTATACCCATTCATTTCTATGGGAGAGGCGGGGATTAGCGCTTGGTGGTGAACGGACCCCGGGAAATCTAGGGTCCTTCAGCCACAGTGCACCCTGCTTCGTTATTGATATAGGTGCGGGTCCTAGCGGTGGGACCCGCACCTATAAGACCATGGGGGCATATCCTAGCAATATGCCCCCATTGTCTAAGATGGGAATACTTCTTTAAACTGTTGTTGCTGGGAAGGAGTCTTGACCAATCCTAGCCAGCCTCACACCCCCCCAGGAGTTTTGACCAATCACAGCCAGCCTCACACACAGCCTGTGTGGGAAATTCCCCTAGCAGGAGCTGCTAGAAATCATTATTCACCAGAGAGAGAAGCTGAACAGACATTCCCACCACTAAGAGCTGTGTTTTATGGAAGCAGAAAGGCCAAAATAGGTATTTAAAACAGTTATATAATGTTCCTACTGTTAATTTAGTGATTAGAACTGAATACTGAACCAGTTATATTTGTGTTTACTTACAGTTTCACCAATTGCAAACTTCAAATTCAATTGAAAACTACAAATACCATACAAACAATTTCAACCATTCAAATTCCATATTGCAATCCAAATTGCATACAATCATACCAGATCATACTCAACCAATCTGCAAATAGTTACTGCTAACTGCATATTGCAAATTGCGACCAAATTCAGCAAGTGAACTATTAGTTAGACCTCAGATATACCTCTCTGAGAGATGATAAAGTGCTTAAATAACTTTAAATGAGAGTACAGATACTCAAGAGAGAAATATATCCACCATTTTATGTTGAATGACAAGATTGAACAGTTGAACCACCATCTTATGCATACCGCCATTTTATGATACTTTATTCAACACGTGTTTTGTACATGGACTATCTGTTGTGGAGGCGGCAGTGTTATATATGAAGAAAAGTTGAAGTTAATAGAGAAGTTATTTCACACATTTGGCGTGCTCTTTAAACCTACTGCTTCCATAGAACGGAGCTAGAGGAATTACAGAGTAATAGACAGTCTATTTAGACTAAAAAGTCAGGAGATATCAAAATTCTTCTAATGCCACAGCACAAAAGTCACTTCATAGTGCTGCACCTGCCACAGACTGCTAATCTGACCATCTAAAACGTTATGGGCGAGGGCCTGCTGCCGCTTTGGTGACTCTAGATAACCTGGGGCCGATCGCACATCCCTGTGACGGCGACGATCTATTCGGATGTCTGCCCTATCAAGTTTCGATGTTATTTTAATCCCAAACATGTAGACTATGGGTAACCGGGAAATCATGGTTCGATTCCGGAGAGGGAGCCTGAAAAACAGCTACTGCTACTATATCTAAGCAAGGCAGCATGCGCGCAAATTACCTATTAGGTATAATTAGGTGAGGGCCTGCAGGTGAGCTGACCCTGTAAAAGATTTTAGGTGTGGGCCTGCAGGTGAGCTGACCCTGTAAAAGATTGTAGGTGAAGGCCTGCTGGTGAGCTGACCCTGTAAAACATTATATGCCAGGGCTTGCTGGTGAGCTGACCCTCTAAAAAATGATATTCGAGGGCCTGCTGGTGATCTCACCCTTTAAAAAATGATATGCGAGGGCCTGCAGCTGAGATGACCCTGTAAAACATTATATGCTAAGGGCATATATGCGAGGGCATTATATGTGACGAATAAGCATGTGTTGATATGATGGAAGAGGAGAGGGAGGATGAGAAAAGGAAGATTCAACCATATACCCTTCTTTATGGTGGAAGGGGTGCATGGGAATACAGTGTACTCAGTACATTATGAACAACACATTTAAAGTGCCTTTATGTTTATCAGCTTTCCTCTGGTGGAGTTGAGAAGTCATGGTCAATCCAGGCCTTGTTCATTTTTATAAGAGTCAACCTGTCAGCATTTTCAGTTGACAGGTGGAAACGCTTATCTGTTATAATGCCACCAGCAGCACTAAATACCTGCTGAGACAAAACGCTGGCGGCAGGGCAGGCCACACCTCCAAGGCGTAGAGCACCAGTTTGTGCCACGTGTCTAGCTTGGACACCCAGTGTTTTTAAAGGCACTGAGGGATTATTGAGGGTGCTGACACCATCTTCCAAAATGTTTCCCTCCTTGTGACACTAGGCCACGCATCAGGGTGAGGGTGTTGGCGGGGTGTCATGAAACTGTCCCAGGCTTTGGAAAGTGTTGCCCTGCCTCTGTTGGAACTGTTTTGTGTTCCCTTTTATCCCTTCATCAGTTGGCCAAGGAACTACAGACTCTGCTGCCAGCTTTGTCAGATGAAAATTTTTGGAGCAATTTTTCAACAAGGATTTTCTGGTATTGCACCGTTTTGCTCGTCTTCTCCACCAGAGAAATGAGAGATGAAAAGTTCTCTTTGTAGCGGGGGTCAAGAAGGGTGAACAACCAGTAATTTGATGTTGTCTAAAATGCGTATAACGCGCGGTTCGTGGGAAAGGCAACCTATGATGAATTCAGCCATGTGTGCCAGAGCACTAACAGGCAAGACTTTGCTGTCGTCATCAGGAGGATGACTCTGAATCTCCTCATCCTCTTCCTCCTCTTCTGCCCACCCACGCAGAACAGATGGAATTAAACTTCCATGGGTACTACCCTCTGTATCGGAGGCAACTGTCTCCTGCTCCTCCTCCTCTTCATCGTTCAATTCGCGCTAAGAAGACGAACTGAGGGTGGTCTGGCTATCACCCTGTGTAATGTCTTCCCCCATTTCCCCCTCTTCCACATGCAATTAGTCCACTACTGCCCTCTGCTGCTCACAAAGCTTGGGCAACATGTGTAACGTGAAGTTCCTGCGCGTGCTCACGTCGCACAACAGCCAGTGAGCTGGCAATTTCAAGCGCTGCTGCAGCGTTGACAGGATGATGACTGGAAATGTGCACACACACAGCACACCTTCACCAGTAGCTCAGGCAAATTGGGGTAGGTTTTGAGAAACCGTTGAGCCACAAGTTTGAACACGTGGGCTAGGCATGGGATGTGTCTGAGCTTGCCGAGCTCCAAAGCCGCCTCCAAGTTACAGCCATTATCACACACAACCATGTCTGGTTGTAGGTTGAGTGGTGAGAGCCACAGCTCCGTCTGGTCTCTTATCTCCTGCCACAGCTCTGTGGCGGTGTGCAGTTTGTCCCGTAAGCATATCAGCTTCAGCACGGCCTGTTGCCGCTTCCCCACTGCAGTGCTACACTGCTTCCAGATACCGACTGATGACTGACTGGTGCTGCACACGGATAATTCGGAAGTGAAAGTGGAGGAGGAGGCGGAGGAGGAGAAGTGGGTTTTAGGGCCACTAACGTAGGTGCTGGCGAAAAACCGTGATCTACGTAGGGCCCGCCATCCTTGGCGTCTGTAGCACCTGTGCCATCCCAGGGTACGAATCGCTCCCAGCCTCCACAATATTCACCCAGTGTGCCGTCAGGGAAATGTAGCGTCCCTGGCCGAATGCACTTGTCCATGTGTCCGTGGTTAAGTGGACCCTCCCAATAACTGCGTTGGTCAGGGCACATGTGATGTTACGGGACATATGTTAGTGTAAGGCAGGCACGGCACACGTTGAAAAATAGTGCCAGCTGGGAACTGCGTAACGTGGGACGGCCACTGACATCAGGCTGCGATGTCTTCAGTGTCCACAAGCCTAAATGGAAACATTTCCAGGGCCAGTATTTTTGAAAGGTGCGCATTTAGTGCTATGGCCTGTGGGTGGGTGGCTGGGTATTTGTGCTTGCGTTCAAATGCTTGGGGTAATGACATTTGGATGCTGCGCTGGGACAGGGAAGTGGATGTGGTCGCTGATGGTGCTTGCGAAGGTACAGATGCAGGGCAGGAGGCATCCTCGCCTGCCCCTTCGACAGGCGATTAACCAGCACGTGCCATAGAGGAAGAGGAAGCAGTGGTGTGACTCGCAGACACAGGTTGTGGACCCAGGCGTTCGTCCCACTTATTACAGTGCTTGGATGCCATGTGGTGGATCATCCTTGTGGTGGTGAGGTTGCTAATGTTCACGCCCCGGCTCTTTTTGGTTTGGCACAGGTTGCAAACTACTATTCTTTTGTCGTCCGCACTTTCCTCAAAATACTGCGCCATACTGCGGAACACCTACCCCTAGGCAAGGGTAAGTTTGGTGTGGCCCGCCTTCTCCCTTTCCCACTGCCTCTTCCAGCCTGTTGCGGTGCTGCAGATCCTTCCCCCTTTGTACTGCTGTCCTCACTCGGCTTTCCACCTTCCCAGGTTGGGTCAGTGACCTCATTGTCCACCACTTCCTCTTCCACTTCCTCACTCTGATCATCCTCTTGGTTTGTTGACCTAACCAAAACTTCAGTGATTGACAACTGTGTACTCTTCATCAACCTCTTGAGACAGTAATTGCGATTGACTCATTGGCAACTGTGTCTCATCATCATCCACCTCATTAAGCACTAATTGCCGTTCCGCAACGTCATGTTCTTGTGACTGTGGCTGCTCAAGAGTTTGGGAATCAGGGCACAAGATCTCATGTCCTTCTTCAAGCGTGCTTGGCGAGAGGGCCAAATCAAGTAATGGAGATGAAAAGAGATCCTCGGAATTTCCGAGTGTGGGATCACTTGTTTGGCCAGGCTGGGAGGAAGGAGAATCAGGGAGAGGATTCTGTTGACCAGACACTTGGCTACTGAGACTGGACTTGGTGGAAGACAGGGTGGTGCTTAACCGACTGGTAGCATTATCTGCTGCAATCCAACCGACCACCTGCTCGCACTGGTCTGACTCCAAGAGTTTTGTCCTGCGACGCACTGCAAAGTGGGACATGAAGCTAGGTATCGTGGGTGATTGTTTTTCTTATGCTCTGGCAGCAGGCACAGTTTCAACACGTCCAGGGCCACGGCCTCTGCATGAACCATCAGCATCACGGCCACTTCCCCGTCCCTTACTGCTCCCCTTGCGCATATTAAATGTTATATGCACGCTTGACACACAAGATGTGGCATGGATGTCACAGTTCACAACAAGCACAGTATATGGAAAAAGTACGTAAAAGTAGGGAAAAAGGAAAATAGATTTCAGTTATATTTCTCCAATCTCTGGCCCTGACACACAGAAGGTATTGGACAGATGTCTCTAGTCACTGAAGACACACTCTGTAGAATTTTTTGGGAAAATGATTTATATTGCTCCAATTTCTGGCCCTGACACACAGAAGGTATTGGACAGATGTCTCTAGTCACTGCAGACACACTCTATAGATAAATTATTGAAAATGAGTGAAAAAATATAGTATTTTTCAGTTATATTTCTCCAATCCCTGTCCCTGACACACAGAAAGTATTGGACAGATGTCTCTAGTCACTGCAGACACACTCTATAGATAAATTATTGAAAATGATGGAAAAAATATAGTATTTTTCAGTTATATTTCTCCAATCTCTGGCACTGACACACAGAAGGTATTGGACAGATGTGTCTAGTCACTGCAGGCGCCCTCTATAGAAAAATTATTGAAAATGATGGAAAAAATATAGTATTTTTCAGTTATATTTCTCCAATCTCTGGCCCTGACACACAGAAGGTAATTTACATATGTCTCTAGTCACTGCAGACACCCTCTATATGAAAAGTATTGAAAATGATGGAAAAAATATAGTATTTTTCAGTTATATTTCTCCTATCTCTGGCCCTGACACACAGAAGGTATTATACAGATATCACTAGACACTGCAGACACCCTCTATATAAAAAGTATTGAAAATGATGGGAAAATAATAATTGTACTGTAGCTATAAAATACTGCCAGCCTGCCACCACACACAATAGTCCTTAAAAGGACTTTTGGGTCTTTGAAACGTTTTTTTCTACTGAATTGATTGCGATCAGACTCCCTACAATCTCTCTGTCCCTTCCAAAGCGCAGCTCTCCCTGACTACAAATGAGCCGAACATGAGTCATCGGGTGTTATTTAGCACCCGATGACGTGTTCCGGCAAGCCAATCACTGTAATATCAGTAGCCAACATGGCTACTGGTATTGCAGTGCGGGCAGTACTTACCTACACGTTTATTTGCCGCATAGCAGCCGCGAAACGTGCGGGGAGGAGACTCGAGCATGTTCGGCCGAGCATGCTCGCTCAAAACTATTGATAACGCTTTGTTCCTCTCTGTTATCTTTTTACTACAAAATCACAGTGACATCTTTATCTCACTGTGATTTTGTAGTAAAAAGGTCCCAGAGAGGCATGGAGCATTATCAATCATGTTAATACTCCGTGTCTCTGCAGTCCGGAGTGGGGCTTGGCACTCTTTCACACAGTGTGAAAGAGCCATTAGGATTCTGCGAAAAGGTTGGTATTAATAATTTAGCGGCCGGCAATAGCATTGTAGGAAGATTATGCTTCCGGGGCCTAATTGAAGGGGTAAGGCACAATAGAAGGAGGTGTACGTGAGAAAGCACTGGAGAAGACTTCATTAATTCTGTCTTCAAATGCTTCCCAGTAGCCTTTAGTGAGAGAAAGATCCGTTATTTATTATTTTAGGTGGGAAAAAAAATACTGAAATGTATCCCAAATGTGGTAACTGATGCACAAGATCCGTGTTTTTTTTTTTTACAGGATATGTTTTTTGTTTTCTATTCTTCTAATAATAATTTTTATTCATGTAGTACCAACATATTCTGCAGCGCTTTACAATCAGAGGGTTTATATACAAACAAAATCATACATTACACAGCAGCAAACAAGCCAACAATAAAAATAAGAGGAATGAGGGCCCTGCTCCGAAGAGCTTGCAATCTATGAGGAGATAGAGGTGAGACAAAAGGTAATGGAAGATCAGAAAAATAATGCTGATATAAACTCCCCTAAAGTGGATCCATGTTGTAGAAGGAAGCAATAGTGGGTGGACCCTTTATAGTGGGCGGGTCTAATGCACAAATAAACAATGAATTGCACAAATAGACAGAGCCAATGCAACAGAACAGTAGATGGCAAGGCGTAATTGTTTAGTTTTATACAGGACATACTAAAACACAAGTAATTATCAATTTGTAAATCCATAGAGAGCGGTATAATTAGTTTTATGTATTTACTATGAACACATATTCCTCATACCTGTATATAGGTGTATACTGTATTCCCTGTGCCGCTTACATATGGAAGGAACAGGATATATATGTAGTTTATAGAGGAATGACAACATATTCCACATATACAGGTGTATACTGAATTCCCTGTGCTTCTTACATATGGAATGAACAGGATATATATGTAGTTTAAATGTGGGGGATTCAGTCAGCGCAACCCTGTATGCAGGTGCACATCGCTATGGCGAAATACATATACAAACGCAAAAACACAAATGCAATAGCACTCTGCAACCAGCACTCTGCCCTGCCTCTATGCTGGATGTTGAATGAGGCATTGGTGTACATTTTGGCCAAAGCGTAATAAGCCACTTACCACATCAAGGTCGCCTCTATGAGTGGTCCCTAACACTAGTTCCTACCTGTTTATGGGCCATAACAGCCACACAAAGTCCAGGGAGCCCAGGTACAGCATGCACGCCAGGCACACTCTGCTTTTAACCCCGTCCGGTGCCGTGACAGCTTTCATCGGATCCAGGGATGCAAGTACCAACATGCATGCTGAGCCCACTATATACTTCTCCTGGAGCCAAATGGCTGCTGGTAGGCGCTGTAAAAGTAGACTCAGTTTTATACTGACTTTAAAACCAGCCTCCAGGGCAGACTAACTGGTCAGGTGTGCATGACTGCATGGAGATCGCCAAGCCTCCAATATATACTACAAAGAAAAAATGTGGGGAATTCAGTCAGCACAACTGAGTCACAAAACTGAGTCTACTTTTACAGCGCCTACCAGTAGCCATTTGGCTCCAGGTGAAGTATATAGTGGGCTCAGCATGCATGTTGGTACTTGCATCCCTGGATCCGATGAAAGCTGTCACGGCACCGGACGGGGTTAAAAGCAGAGTGTGCCTTGCGTGCATGCTGAACCTGGGCTCCCTGGACTTTGTGTGGCTATCATGGCCCATAAACAGGTAGGAACTAGTGTTAGGGACCACTCATAGAGGCGACCTTGACGTGGTGAGTGGCTTATTACGCTTTCGCCAAAATGTACACCAATGCCTCATTCAACATCCATTGGTGTACATTTGCTGGTTGCAGAGTGCTATTGCATTTGTGTTTTTGCGTTTATATCTGTAGTTTATAGTTGAATGAACACATATTCCACATACCTGTATATAGGTGCATACTGAATTCCTTGTGCTTCTTACATATGGAATGAACAGGATATATGTGTAGTTTATAGTTGAATGAACACATATTCCACACATACAGGAGTATACTGAATTCCTATACTTCTTATATATGGAAGGAACAGGATATATGTGTAGTTTATAGTTGAATGAACACATATTCCACATATACAGGAGTATACTGAATTCCCTATACTTCTTATATATGGAAGGAACAGGATATATGTGTAGTTTATAGATAGTGTTGAGCGAATCGAAGTTGATGAAGTGGAATTCAATCAAAATTTAAGGAAAAGTTTGATACGTCACAAAGTTGAATTACCTCGCTCTTTGTGGTAACTAATCAGATTTTTACTAAAATGGCTGCTGCACATGTTAAAAAGAGGAAGTAAGAATCCCGGGAATGAGAGACCACCTGTGAGATTTTGAAACAGCTCTTATTGCATGAACAATGTTATTTTGCTGTTCGGCCACAAGATGCCGCTGTTTCTCAGACACAGCACACAGACTGCACATGTCACGAGGCGCCGACTTCACATTCTCCCTCTCAGTGCCGCCGGCACCCTGCAGCTAGTACAGAACGAGGATGTGCGCTGCATCCTCGTCCCTCCACAGCCACGGAGGGCACTCACCTCCTTAGCGCGGTCAGCGTCCTCCACTTCCATGGCAACTGTAAGGAGTCCGAGTGCCGAGCTGAGCACTCGGCTGGTTGCAGGAGAATGAGTCATGTGGCGCTGGCCACGTCACATGACTCCTCTTGCTGGGGAATGAGTCACGTGGCGCTGGCCACGTCCCATGACTCCCCTTCCCCACTATATATATATACAGGCAACCTGTTGGCCACAGGTTGCCTGTGAATAAGGTCCTATCCAGTGTTCCTTAGTGTGACTCCTGACTGGTTTATCATCTCCGTCCTTGTTTGCTCCTTGTGTCTGCTTCGCTTCTCCTGGTTTTTGACTTTGGCTTGTTTTAAAACCCGTCTTTGCTTATCCTCTGGTATTGTAGTTATCTCCTGGTTCTGACTCGGCTTGTTGACCATTCTATGTTTGTCTGTCTTGTTTGTCCCTCCGCACTTACCAAGGCTAGGGAATCCCGCCCAGTTGTGCTCCCTTACCTAGGATGGATAGTGCAAGTAGACAGGGGTGTGGGTGGAGTCAGTGGTGCACCATTCCCTCCCCCTCTTTGTGACAGATTCACAGGCCCACTTTACCACTATGAATCCCCTGCAAAACCTGACGGATCATGTCCTGAGCCTGGCCCAGGTTGTTCAGGAGCTAGGAGAGAGGTTACAAGCTCAAGAAGCTGGCCGTAACCTCACTGTTTCCCCTCCATCCGCTTTACAGGTGGAACCCGACGTTAAACTTCCTGAGCGGTTCTCAAGGGACCACAAACGTTTTCAAACCTTTAAGGAGAGTTGCAAACTATATTTCTGACTGCAACCCCATTCTTCTGGCCTCTGGCCACAGTGAGTGGAAATTATTATATCCCTGTTACAGGGTGACCGCCAGGAGTAGGCGTTTTCATTACCCCCTGACTCGCTGTGTCTTGAGTCAGTAGGTGCGTTTTTTCAGGCCCTAGGGCTGCTATACGATGAACCGGACAAAGCAACCGTAGCAGAGAGTCAGCTGAAAGCTTTGGTGCAGGGTGATCGACCAGTAGAGGAATAATGTACTTAGTTTAGAAAGTGGTGCGTTCCATCTGGTTGGAATAAACCTGCTCTCAAAAGTCAGTTCAGATCTGGTTTGTCTGAGACTCTTAAAGATATGCTTGTAGGTTAACCTTCCCCTGAGACCTTGAAAGAAACCATGACTCTTGCAGTAAGACTGGACAGACGCATTAGGGAGAGACAGCAGGAACATTCGTTTTTTCCCCAGGTTATGTCCAAACCAGAGGTCTGTCCCATGGGAATCAAGTCCGAGCCTTTTGCTGATGAACCCATGCAGATTGGTATGAGCAGAAGAGACCAACGCTGCCGCCATGGTACATGTTTTTACTGTGGCGACTCCGATCATTTGATCCGCCAGTGTCCCAAGATCCCTCCTTCCGGAAGATCACCCAAAACTGAGGGATCTAAAGACAAGGTACTCCATGGGGTGGTTAAAAGTAAATTATTAGTACCGGTTACTATTTCATTAGGGACTAACAAGGGTTCAGGTAAGGTAAGTTTATCGACTCTGGATCTGCCGCTAACTTTATTGATATTAAGTTTGCTCTTCAGGTGGGGATCCCCTGTTTACATGGTAGCCATAGATTACACCCCATTATGATGATCAAGTTTTATACTCCTGAAATAACTTTAACTGTAGGGGTGTGCAATACTGAGATTTGCTCTCTGTTAATCTTGGAAAATGTAACTGTTGATGTGGTGTTAGGTATGCCCTGGCTCCAATTGCATAACCTGGTGATAAATTGGGCCAGAGGGGAGCTTGAAAAATGGGGCCCTAAATGTGATTCTTGTTTATCTTTTGTGCAAGCAGGGGTCTCAGCAGAATCCAAGACTTTACCTCCATTCATCGAGTAATATATGGATGTATTCTCCTCATCTGACCCCGAGAGCTTACCCCCCATAGACCATATGATTGCGCTATTGAACTAGTGGGAGGGTCTATGTTTCCTAAGGGGCGGATATATAATTTATCTGGTCCTGAATGCAATTACATGAGAGAATATGTTAAGGAAAGTCTCATTCGACGCTCTGTGTCTCCTATGGGGGCTGGCTTCTTTTTTGGCAAAAAAAAAAGGACGGAGGCCTTAGACCCTGTATTGACTATCGGGAATTGAACAAGATCACCATTAAGTATCAATATTCCCTTCCTTTAATCCCCGATCTGTTCAGTCAGGTTCTGGGGGGCTTCATGGTTTTCCAAACTCGATTTGAGAGTGCAGCGTACTCAAGTTGTGTGTAGAAATGTGTTCCTGGGTGTAGTAGTGCAATAGACACTAACCTGAGACGGCTGACTCTCTGCATAGGCAGGTGATGGTAGGAAAATGTACGTGACGCCAGTGGCAATTAAACGGTGGCACGCCGTTTGCTGATAGCAGGAATAAATGAGGAACACCGTGATGTTAAAACAGAACTCCAACTTTAGTAGTTTTAAATATAGAGACATTCACGGAAGCACAGTTCCTTTGCATACAGTTGATTTTTCAATACGGTCGATGCAGGCAATACAGATTAAGCAAGGTGATTTCAGAATGTGAAACACAGGACTTGCAGTACAGGAGCTTGCACTCTATCTCTGACTGATCCTGGAACATAGCAAATCTTCTCCAAGGCCCAATACCTTAACTCTGGCGTATATCCTTGGTTTTAGCTTTATAAAGTACCTCCTCTGTTATCTTGAGTACCTCTTGCTTTCCTTGACATGCCTCTGTCTACCTCTCAGCTTCCTCAGGCTCTAGAAGCTTCTGAGCTCTAGACTAGACTAGACTTTTGCTTCCCTGTCTGGGCCTTATATAAACTAGGGCTCTCTAGCTCCCTCTAGTGACTAGAAGCTGGAATGACACCCCTAGCAGGCCTGTACATGCAAGTGTCACAGTAACAGGGAAATACATAGCATTACATTACATGACAATTTATAAAGATGACATATACCAACTTCCCCATAATTAAGGGGGGGACGACAGCACACCAAGAGACACTTTTGTAGTGACGGGCATTACAGTCCCCGTACACTACATACCCCACTGCTTTAAGCTGAGTACGACCTCGTACTCCATCAGGGCTCGCCCAACTGGAATCTCTACCTGAAACAGAAAAAAGAGACATGCAAGCATACATACATGTAATTCATCTGCATTTACATTCATATCAGGTCCAATTGGCAAAGATGAAGGGTGGTGACAAGGGGCGTCGTTCTCTTCTCCTCAGGATAATGAATGGAACTGGGGCGCTGACCTGGCACAGCGTAACATTATAACCAGGATAGTCCATGACAATGAATAAGTCCATAATAGAACAGCAAAATAGATAAAACAGTATAAAAACGGAACTACCCAGGAGTTTCCTGTGGGTGTAACACAGGCAAGGGCTCGCGTGGAGGAGTCCATTCTTGCGCACAAATGTCAAGTAAGGTATTGCCAGTGGCAACTGTTTGGGAGGAGACACCACCAGAATAGTCAAAGTCTCCTAAACGGACTGGCGGGCGTCCCCTGGTCATCCGGGTAGACCTTCTCAAAACAGGGGTCTCCTCTTCCCTTAGCAACGAGGTAGAAGAGAGAGGAGCAACAGGAGGGTCTCCATCAGGGAGATCTTGGTCAGGAACAACTGGAACAACTGGAACAATTAGATCCACTAGAGGGGGAACTGGATCCGGTGCATCTTGAACCAGCTCTTCCAGAGGTGAAGCTACAGTAGGCACCAGCAAGTTCAACCAAGGTGTCAGAAGCCAATGCATGGGATCAGCGTCATACCTCAGATTACTAACAGCCTGCATAGGATCCTCGGGCTGTATTGCTGACTCTGACACAGGATATTCAGATCCAGAACTCTCAGCACTAGGTTCTGGTGTCAGGCAGAGCTTTAACCGGTTTCGGTGTACAATTTGGGATCCCTTGTCTTCCCGGGTGATCTCATAAGTGTGAGTTCCAACATTTGGGATTGCCGTGACAACATAGGGACTTCGCTCCCATTTACTGTCCAATTTACTGGTACGGCGGTTATTCTTTAACCATACCACAGCCCCTATTGTCAAGGGTTCTGCATGGGCTGCTTGATCATAGTCTCTCTGCTGTCGGTCCCTAGCATAGTCCATACGCTCCTGAACAATGGCTTTGGCTGTATTCAATCGCCTTTGATGTTCAGCAACCCAGTCGGTGTTAGGTAATGGGTTAATGCAATCAGGTACGTGTATGTCTAATGAATGGTCAGCAGGCAATGTCCCTTGGCGCCCAAACATCAAGTAAAAAGGGGTATACCCGGTGGAACAATGTATGGTATGATTGTATGTGAACATGAGCTGTGGCAACAGACTGGGCCAATCTCCTCTGTTCTCAGGAGGCACGGCCCTCAGCATCTCTATCAAGGTCTGATTCATTTTTTCACATAATCCGTTACCTTGAGGGTGGTAGGCCGTTGTCCGGATCTTCTTACAGTTGTGTAAGCAGCACAGTTCATGGAACAGATGGGACTCAAAAGCAGGTCCTTGATCGGTGAGGATCTTTTCCGGACATCCATAGGGCGGGAGGAAGTGCTTCCAGAACATTTCGGCTGTAGTCTTGGCTGTCTGGTCTCTCACAGGCACTGCTACAACAAACTTTGTGAAATGGTCAATAATAGTCATGGCATAAGCATACCCTGAGCGACTAGGCTCCAGTTTCACATGGTCGATGGCGACAAGTTCAAGAGGACGGGTACTTACAATGGGTCTCAGTGGTGCCCTCTGATCATGGTGCTCACTTCGTTTTAAGGCACAGGCTACACACTCCCGACACCACTTCTCCATGTCTTCTCTCATGCCCACCCAGTAAAACCGCTGGCGGATAGTAGCCTCAGTCTTTTGGACCCCAAAGTGACCGGATTGATTGTGGTACATCTCCAACACCATACCTGCATCTCGTCGGGGTATGAGAATCTGGTGCACTCTCTCGTTGGACACTGGGTCTAGGCTTCTCCGTAGCAATAGGCCCTTTTGTATGAAGAGTTGATGGCGCTGTCTCCACAGTTTGATGAGCTCAGGATCTGCACTCTTACGCCGAATCCTCTCAGGGGCTCTGCCACTAGTAATGAAGTCCAACAACTCACCCAGCACTCTACTTTCAGACTGTAGTTTCACCCACCTTTCTTCTTTAGGATCAGGCCTACTGGAGGGTGAAGGAACTGCAGCTCTGTCATTGGTAGCTCGAGCCTGATCCTGTTGAGCAAATTTGTTATAGAAAGCCGGCATCTCTACATCTTCCCAAGCATCTCGCACATCATCAGGAGCTGTCTCTGTGGGAAGCCTGGATAAAGCATCAGCATTATCATTAGTACGTCCAGCACAATACTTTACAGAGAAATTATAGTTGGCAAGGCGAGAGGCCCATCTCTGCTCCAAGGCCCCCAATTTAGCTGTATTTAGATGCGCCAGAGGGTTATTGTCAGTGAATGCAATGAACGGGGTGGCGGCTAGATAATCCTTGAATTTTTCTGTCACCGCCCACACTAATGCCAGGAACTCTAGTTTGAAGGAACTATAATTCTGGTCATTTTTCTCAGCTCCTTTCAGGGAGCGGCTTGCATAAGCTATCACTCTTTCTTTTCCCTCTTGGATCTGGGCTAACACAGCTCCCAGGCCTCGCTTGCTAGCATCAGTATACAGATGGAAGGGCTTGCTGTAGTCTGGATAACCTAACACAGGAGGCTCGGTCAGTTTCTTTTTTAACAATTGGAACGCTATCTCTCTTTCCTCATTCCACTCAATGGGCACAGGAGTTCGAGGACTTTTTTTGGGTTGCCCCCTCAAGAGTTCCTGGATAGGATCAGCTATTTGAGCAAATTGGGGGATAAAACGTCTATAGTAACCGGCAAAACCAAGAAAACTCCTCACCTCTTTGACGGTAGTAGGAACCGGCCAATTACGGACAGCTGCTAATTTATCAGGGTCAGGTTGCACTCCCTCTCCGCTTACTACATGCCCCAGGTATCTTACTGCAGGTTTGAGCAGGTGACACTTGGATGGCTTTACCTTCAAGCCATATTTGATAAGGATTTCAAATACTTCTGCCAAATGTTTCAGATGGTCTTCATATGTTTTTGAGTACACAATGACGTCATCTAGATACAGCAGCACTGTTTCGAAGTTTTTGTGACCCAAACACCGTTCCATTAGTCTCTGGAAAGTTCCTGGGGCATTACATAGCCCGAACGGCATACAATTGAATTTGAACAGGCCCATGGGAGTAGTGAAAGCAGTCTTTTCCCTATCTGCAGGGGCCATGGGTACTTGCCAGTAGCCACTGGTCAAGTCCAATGTGGAGAAATAGGCAGAGGAGCCCAGAGCGGTTAGTGACTCCTCAATGCGGGGCAGTGGGTATGCATCTTTGTGGGTTATTTGATTAATTTTCCTATAATCCACACAGAAACGGATACCACCATCCTTTTTCTTTACAAGAACCAGGGGTGCAGCCCACGGACTACGGCTGTCCCGGATTACATTAGAGTCTTTCATCTCTTGGATCATTTCTTTTACAGTCTGATATGAAGTAGGTGGTAAAGGTCTGTATCTCTCCTTGATAGGAGGATGAGAGCCAGTAGGTATGGTGTGTTGTATGGCACTAACCTCTCCATAGTCAGTAGCATGCTTACTGAAGGCCTGGTGGTGCTCCTTGACAAGCTGTAGATTCCCTTCTTGTTGATGTTGGGGGGTAGTCTCGTCCCCTACATGGAGCTCTTCCCACCAGGGCACTTGTGGCTGGGTCACCGGCGAACATCCGCTGACTGCAGCTGGCGGCTTTTCTGTCACTGGAAGACGAATGACGTCTTGGAAGGACACCTGGGACAGCTGGGCAACACGGCAATGCTTAGTAAGCGCAACAGGATGATCACTCAGGTTAATCAGACGGACAGGTACTTTACCTTGGGAGACGGTCACCAGGCACTTGGCAGCTCTCACATAAGGGTAATCCTCCATCTGGATTGGTTCTACCAGGGCTGGATAATCTCGGCCTTGGACTCCCAGGACAGCACGACACCATAAAAGAGTTTGAGAATTAGGAGGCAAAGTCACAGGCTTAATATCACTAATCCTGGCAGTACAAATTTCTCCTTTCCCATTAGCAAACCTCTGTTGGGCACTTAACACAGTAATAGTCTTTTGAATCACCCTCCTGGATGCAGAGGAAGCAGTGGGCAAAGTCTGATGTAATACAGCAAGTATTTCTGAATAACAGTTTTTGAAGACATTGGTGCCTAGAATGACAGGATGTCCTCCTCTGTCACCGGCCTGTACTACGATCACTCCCTGTTGAGGCAGGGTTACTTCTCCCACCTGCAGGGTGGGTTCCCAGTATTCATGAATCTTTACTGGTTTGCCATTGCTGGCGATAATTTCCACCCAGGATTCAGGCGGTTGGGTCAACTGGTTGGTGTCCCAGAACTTTTCAAATGCAGGCAGCTGAATAGTAGTGACCTGAGACCCAGCATCTAATAGGGCTTCAAAGGGGACCCCGTTGATCTCTATATTGATTTTAGGATGGGATCCTACATAACGTGGCATCCAATTTGGATCCTCTGGACCTAGTGTTCTACCTCCCGAGGGGCGGTCCTCAGCCTCAGGGGTTGCCCGTTTAACTGCCAGCACGTGGATTCTGTGTGTCCCAGCTTTTTGCAGTATGTACACACGGGCCGCTTGCGATCTCTATTACGCCTCCCAGGATCCCTGGGGTGAGTCTCTTGGTAAGGAGGTGGGAACGGCCTAGGAGGTGACAGGAATTCTTCATCTAGCATTATGGGTTTTTCCCATTCCTCTATTTTTCTGCACACTTTCTCTGGACTTTTAGTGAGGTGATTTACTTGCTCTGTCAGCATGGCAATAGTATCGGTAGCTGACACTTGAACAGCTTGGCCGGCCTCAGCTCGGTTAGTGATAAGCGGTTTTGGCCTGCAGGCTGGTGACTCAGGTGGGGTGCTCAACTCAGGAGATACTGCGGACCCCAGAATTTTTATAGCCAGTTCTTTAAAGTCCAGAAAGGTACTGTTAGGGTGCTGGGCGGACAGCATCTTTAATTGGGTCCTTATTTGTTCACTAGACACCCCGTTGATAAATTGTTCCCTCAGGGTCTGGTCCTGGTTATCAGCCTCTTTGGGATCTATCTGAATTACAGCCCCTAAAGCCTCCTGAAGTGATAGGGCATAGTCACGGAGGGACTCACTGGACTTCTGTTTCTTGCCAAAGAAATGCATCTTTATCTCTGAGGCAGTCCTAGTTTCAAAAGTGGCCCTGAGGCGGGTGAATATCTGTTCTAGAGTACTCCGCTCAGTAGCAGGCCAGGATAATACCTCCCTGCGGGCAGCTCCCTCCAGCTGCGCTAGCAGGATTTCCATTTGCTGGTCGGCATTTATGGGGTACAGTTTGAATAATGCCAGCAACCTTTCTTTAAAGTCCCTTAGGGTATGGGTCTCTCCTCTGTAGCGGGGGAACCATGGGGCCCCGAAATAGTAAGGCATGGTAAAGGGCATCATGCTGGGGGCTGTAGGATGATTAGGAGCCGCAAGCTCTCCCGGGGTCGGCTGCTCAGGCACTCCCGGTTCTGACATGGTAGTTTATTGAGATATGGCCGCTGGCGACTAAAGGGGCCGGAACAATTCCCTTCCCTCCAGTTACAAGTGCTTACCGGTATCGCCGGGCTTGCGCAGGCCAAGTCTCGAGAGATTCCGGACGTCCTGAGCACCCGATGACGTAGAAGAAGCAGGGCCGCGGCGGTGCGATGATGAAGAGGGGCGGGATTCTCTGTGTCCTTGCAGGTATCCGCCCACGAAGGTCCTCAGCAGCGCGGGAAACTTTACTCCAGGCGGCCGGTGGCCATCTTTAGCAAAACGCTGTCCATTCACTGACAGCAAGCAGGATTGTAAAAAGTCCACAAAACCACACTCCAATGCGGCGATTTTCTTTCTCTTGGTAGCGCAACACTGCACAGTGCTTTTTAGAGGTTTTAGGAACACTTTGGGTATGATTTTCAGTTCACAAAGTCCACTTTAAATAAACAGGCAATTTGTCACTTTGGTCACAGGGCAACTGTATAAGGCACAAAGTTCACGCTTCTTGCACTAGAAAGCGTGCGTATCCTGTTCGTGACGCCAAAAGAGAGGTGCAGCGTACTCAAGTTGTGTGTAGAAATGTGTTCCTGGGTGTAGTAGTGCAATAGACACTAACCTGAGACGGCTGACTCTCTGCATAGGCAGGTGATGGTAGGAAAATTTTCGTGACGCCAGTGCCAATTAAACGGTGGCACGCCGTTTGCTGATAGCAGGAATAAATGAGGAACACCGTGATGTTAAAACAGAACTCCAACTTTAATAGTTTTAAATATAGAGACATTCACGGAAGCACAGTTCCTTTGCATACAGTTGATTTTTCAATACGGTCGATGCAGGCAATACAGATTAAGCAAGGTGATTTCAGAATGTGAAACACAGGACTTGCAGTACAGGAGCTTGCACTCTATCTCTGACTGATCCTGGAACATAGCAAATCTTCTCCAAGGCCCAATACCTTAACTCTGGCGTATATCCTTGGTTTTAGCTTTATAAAGTACCTCCTCTGTTATCTTGAGTACCTCTTGCTTTCCTTGACATACCTCTGTCTACCTCTCAGCTTCCTCAGGCTCTAGAAGCTTCTGAGCTCTAGACTAGACTAGAATTTTGCTTCCCTGTCTGGGCCTTATATAAACTAGGGCTCTCTAGCTCCCTCTAGTGACTAGAAGCTGGAATGACACCCCTAGCAGGCCTGTACATGCAAGTGTCACAGTAACAGGGAAATACATAGCATTACATTACATGACAATTTATAAAGATGACATATACCAACTTCCCCATAATTAAGGGGGGACGACAGCACACCAAGAGACACTTTTGTAGTGACGGGCATTACAGTCCCCGTACACTACAAGAGGAGCATACAATTTAGTTCGAATCATAGAAGAAGACGAATGGAAAACTGCTTTTAAGACTCCGGAAGGACATTTTGAATATTTGGTCATGCCTTTTGGGCTTAGTAATGCTCCTGCAGTTTTTCAAAATTTCATGAATGACATTTTCAGAGACTTTATTGGCAAATTTTGTTTGTGTATCTTGATAATACTTAGATTTTTTCTTCGAGTTGGGATTCTCATGTTATGCATATCAGGCAAGTACTTGATATTCTAAAAAAAATTTTACTATCTGCTAAGTTAGAATTTTTTTTTGGGTACAATAAATTTTGTATCTTGGCTATGTCCTCACTCCACATGCGTTTAAAAATGGATCCTGGTAAGGTACAAGCTATTTTAGACTGGGTGAGACGGTTATCCCTAAAAGCCTTAGGCTGGTTTCACACGGGCGTTGCTGGAAAAGATGCGGGTGCGTTGCGGGAACATGCGCGATTTTTCTGCCCGAGTGCAAAACAGAAGTTCGGGTTTGGGTTAGGTGTTGTGTAGATTGTATTATTTTCCCTTATAACATGGTTCTAAGGGAAAATAATAGCATTCTTAATACAGAATGCTTAGTACAATAGGGCTGGAGAGGTTAAAATTAATTTTTTTTATTAAACTCACCTTAATCCACTTGTTCGCGCAGCCCGGCTTCTCTTCTGTCTTCTTCTTTGAGGAATAGGACCTTTGATGTCGTCACTGCGCTCATCACATGGTCCATCACATGATATTTTACCATGGTGATGAATCATGTGACGGACCATGTGATGAGCGTAGTGACGTCACCACAGGTCCTTTTCCTACTGCACAGCAAAGATGAAGACAGAAGAGAAGCCGGGCTGCGCGAACAAGTGGATTACGGTGAGTTTAATTATTTTTTCTTTTTTTTTTAACCTCTCCAGCACTATTGTACTAAGCATTCTGTATTAAGAATGCTATTATTTTCCCTTATTACCATGTTATAAGGGAAAATAATAATGATCAGGTCCCCATCCTGATCGTCTCCTAGCAACCGTGCGTGAAAATCGCACCGCATCCGCACTTGCTTGCGGATGCTTGCGATTTTCACGCAGCCCCATTCACTTCTATGGGGCCTGCGTTGCGTGGAAAACGCACAATATAGAACATGCTGCGATTTTCACGGAACGCACAAGTGATGCATGAAAATCACCGCTCATGTGCACAGCCCCATAGAAATTAATGGGTCCAGATTTAGTGTGGGTGCAATGCGTTCACCTCACGCATTGCACCCGCGCAGAAATCTCACCCGTGTGAAAGAGGCCTTAGGCCCCTTTCACACGGGCGAGTATTCCGCGCGGATGCGATGCGTGAGTTGAACGCATTGCACCCGCACTGAATACCGACCCATTCATTACTATGGGGCTGTTCACATGAACGGTGATTTTCACGCATCACTTGTGCGTTGCGTGAAAATCGCAGCATGCTCTATATTCTGCGTTTTTCACGCAACGCAGGCCCCATAGAAGTGAATGCGGATGCAGTGCGATTTTCACACACGGTTGCTAGGAGACGATCGGGATGGAGACCCGATCATCATTATTTCCCCTTATAACATGGTTATAAGGGAAAATAATAGCATTCTGAATACAGAATGCATAGTAAAATAGCGCTGGAGGGGTTAAATTTTTTTAAAAAACAATTTAACTCACCTTAATCCACTTAATCCGCGGTCAAGTGGATTAAGGTGAGTTAAATTTTATTTTTATTTTTTTAACCCCTCCAGCGCTATTTGACTATGCATTCTGTATAGAGTTCGGGTTTGGGTACCAAACATGCGCGATTTTTCTCACGCAAGTGAAAAAAACGCATTACAATGTTTTGCACTCGCGCTGAAAAATCGCGGGTGTTCCCGTAACGCACCCGCACATTTTCCCGCAACGCCCGTGTGAACCCAGCCTTACAGTGCTTTTTAGGGTACTTTAATTATTACCTTAGTTTATAAAAAAAAAATCGGTAACTGCTAAACCCTTAACCGACCTTACTAAGAAGGGGACGGATCTTATTAACTGGCCTTTGGTGACCATTGAAGCCTTCGAACCCCTTAAAAGATCTTTTAGGAACGCCCCAGTCTTGATTCCGCCGGATCAAGAGAAACCTTTTATAATGGAGGTGGATGCTTCTGAGGATGGGGTGGCGGCTGTTCTTTCCCAGGGACCCTCTAACCTCACTCATTTAAGGCCTCTTTCACACTTGCGTTGTTGGGATCCGGCATGCACTTCCGTTGCCGGAGGTGCCTGCCGGATCCGTAACAACGCAAGTGTACTGAAAGCATTTGAAGACGGAGCCGTCTTCCAAATGCTTTCAGTGTTACTATGGCACCCAGGTTGCTATTAAAGTCCTGGTTGCCATAGTAGGAGCGGGGAGCGGGGGAGCGGTATACTTACAGTCCGTGCGGCTCCCGGGGCGCTCCAGAATGACGTCAGAGCGCCCCATGCGCATGGATGACGTGATCCATGTGATCACGTGATCCATGCGCTTGGGGCGCCCTGACGTCACTCTGGAGCGCCCGGGGAGCCGCACGGAAGGTAAGTACACTGCTCCCCCGCTCCCCACTACACTTACCATGGCTGTCAGGACTTTAGCGTCCCGGCAGCCATGGTAACCACTCTGAAAAAGCTAAATGTCGGCTCCGGCAATGCGCCGAAACGACGTTTAGCTTAAGGCCGGATCCGGATCAATGCCTTTCAATGGGCATTAATCCCGGATCCGGCCTTGCGGCAAGTCTTCAGGATCTTTGGCCGGAGCAAAAAGCGCAGCATGCTGCGGTATTTTCTCCGGCCAAAAAACGTTCCGTACCGGAACTGAAGACATCCTGATGCATCCTGAATGGATTTCTCTCCATTCAGAATGCATTAGGATAATCCTGATCAGGATTCTTCCGGCATAGAGCCCCGACGACGGAACTCTATGCCGGAAGAAAAGAACGCGGGTGTGAAAGAGCCCTAAGACCTTGTGTGTTTTTCGCATGGAAGTTCTCTCCCACTGAGAGGAACTATGATATTGGTAATCGGGAATTGTTAGCCATCAAATGGGCTTTTGAGGAGTGGAGAATTTTTTTAGAGGGGGGGCAAACATTGTATCACTGTTGTCACTGACCATAAAAATGTATTGTTTCTTGAGTCTGCGAAAAGGCTGAATCTTCATCAAGCTAGATGGGCATTATTCTTTACGCGTTTTAACTTCTCTATTACTTTTAGGCCAGGAAGTAAGAATGTGAAGGCTGATGCCTTGTCTCAAAGCTTTTGTGCATTTCAACCCCCTGACATTCCTCCTGAACCCATCTTACCAGCTAACATCATTGTGGCAGCATTATCTGCGGATCTTGCGTCTCATATTGAGGCAGAGCAATATCTAGCTCTGGCACAGACACCTACAGATAAGTTTTTTGCTCATGGGCATTTCCTGCTTGGTGAGTGTCATTATTCTGTTTTTTGTGGGTATCCCGGTATTGAGGGCACCAGAGAACTCGTGTCCAGGTGTTATTGGTGGCCCACGTTATCTAGAGATGTCAGGTCTTATGTCTCTGCTTGCAAGGTATGTGCCAAGTCCAAGACTCCACACAATTGTGTCTGACAGGCAGGGCCGATCCTACACGGGGTGCAGTGGGTGCCCCGCACCCCAGCGCTGCGGCCCTGGTGACAAGTGGGGGCGGCCGGCGGCAGGGCAGAGCAGGAGATGAGCGCCTCCATTGCGGAAGCGCTCATCTCCATAGTCATCTGTATTGCCGTCCTCAGGACGGCAATACAGATGCCTGTCTGTGCTGCGGCAGAGGAGGGAGAGGTGTGTCCCCTCCTGTTCCTCTGATAGGCTGCCGGCTTAGTGCTGGCAGCCTATCAGAGGCCGGTGATGGCTCGATGACGTCATCGCGTCGCCTGAGCCGTATAGCGAGGCTGCGAGGGACACAGACGGAAGAGGTGGCCTGCATCGCATCGCATTGCTGGAGGTAAGTATAAGTGTATTATTTTTTTTTATTTTTTTATATAGGTACAATACTGGGCTGGCACATGATAAGGGGGGCTACTGGGCTGGCACATAAGGGGGGCTACTGGGCTGGCACATAAGGGGGGACTACTGGGCTGGGCTGGCACATGATAAGGGGGGCTACTGGGCTGGCACATGATAAGGGGGGACTACTGGGCTGGCACATGATAAGGGGGGACTACTGGGCTGGCACATGATAAGGGGGGCTACTGGCATATGATATGGGGGCACTCTGGCTACTGGCACATGATATGGGGGCACTCTGGCTACTGGCACATGATAATGGGGGGGATCTGGCTACTGGCACATGATATGGGGGGGGGCTCTGGCTACTGGCACATGATAAGGGGGGGGGCTCTGGCTACTGGCACATGATATGGGGGGCTACTGGCACATGATAAGGGGGGCTACTGGCACATGATAAGGGGGCTACTGGCACATGATAAGGGGGTCTACTGGCACATGATAAGGGGGGCTACTGGCACATAGGGGGGCTACTGGCACATAAGGGGGGCTACTGGCACATGATATGGGGGGCTCTGGCTACTGGCACATGATATGGGGGGGCTCTGGCTACTGGCACATGATGGTGGGGGTGCTCTTATTTCTGGCACATGATTGGGGGCACTCTGGCTACTGGCACATGATATGGGGGGCTCTGGCTACTGACACATGATATGGGGGGGCTCTGGCTACTGACACATGATATGGGGGGGCTCTGGCTACTGGCACATGATGGTGGGGGGGGGGGCTCTGGCTACTGGCACATGATATGGGGGGGGGCTCTGGCTACTGGCACATGATATGGGGGGGCTCTGGCTACTGGCACATGATGGTGGGGGGGCTTTTATTTCTGGCACATGATTGGGGGCACTCTGGCTACTGGCACATGATATGGGGGGGCTCTGGCTACTGACACATGATATGGGGGGGCTCTGGCTACTGGCACATGATGGTGGGGGGGGCTCTGGCTACTGGCACATGATATGGGGGGGGGGCTCTGGCTACTGGCACATGATATGGGGGGCTACTGGCACATGATAAGGGGGGCTACTGGCACATGATAAGGGGGCTACTGGCACATGATAAGGGGGGCTACTGGCACATGATAAGGAGGGCTACTGGCACATAGGGGGGCTACTGGCACATAAGGGGGGCTACTGGCACATGATATGGGGGGGCTCTGGCTACTGGCATATGATATGGGGGGCTCTGGCTACTGGCACATGATGGTGGGGGGGCTCTTATTTCTGGCACATGATTGGGGGCACTCTGGCTACTGGCACATGATATGGGGGGCTCTGGCTACTGACACATGATATGGGGGGGCTCTGGCTACTGACATGATATGGGGGGGCTCTGGCTACTGGCACATGATGGTGGGGGGGGGCTCTGGCTACTGGCACATGATATGGGGGGGGCTCTGGCTACTGGCACATGATATGGGGGGCTACTGGCACATGATAAGGGGGGCTACTGGCACATGATAAGGGGGCTACTGGCACATGATAAGGGGGGCTACTGGCACATGATAAGGAGGGCTACTGGCACATAGGGGGGCTACTGGCACATAAGGGGGGCTACTGGCACATGATATGGGGGGGCTCTGGCTACTGGCATATGATATGGGGGGCTCTGGCTACTGGCACATGATGGTGGGGGGGCTCTTATTTCTGGCACATGATTGGGGGCACTCTGGCTACTGGCACATGATATGGGGGGCTCTGGCTACTGACACATGATATGGGGGGGCTCTGGCTACTGACATGATATGGGGGGGCTCTGGCTACTGGCACATGATGGTGGGGGGCTCTTATTACTGGCACATGATTGGGGGCATCTATGGGGGCACATCTTACTGCAGATTATTGGGGGCACTATAGGGGCATCTACTGAGGCTAAAAAAGAAGATATTTTATATGGGGGCTCTGTATAGGGGCATTTTATACTGGGACACATTATGGTGGGTACTATGGGGAAGGGGGGGGCACTATGGGGGTCATCTACGGGGGCACTGAGAAGGGGTATTTTATATTGGCACATTATGGGAACATTAGCTCAACTGGGGGCATTACAAATGTTTTGCATATTATAAGGAGAATTATTACTACTGGGGGGGCATTATGGTGGGCTTTATTACTCCCCCATGGTATGACCCCCTAGTAGCAGCACCAGCCTCTCCCTGCTCTGCTATCCCTCTGCCCCTTCTCCAAATCCTTATTATGAAATCTTTCTCATTAGGTTAAAGCACAACATCAGCTCCGCCGAGCCCCCGGCCAAAGTGTTGAAGTGGCGTCCGAGATCCCCAAGGGCCAAGTCAAGTAACTGTAAGTTTTTATGGGGGTTCTACAAAAGAGCTATCGTGGGGCAAAGTTCATATTCGTGTTTACACACGTGTTTTAAAATGAATGCTTTCTCCTATTATAAACAAGTAAATAATGACGCAATGCTGTGGGGCTGGTGTGCAACTTTTTCCAGGGCTGGTTTTTATCCCCAGTCCGGCCCTGGCCGAGCAGCCGAGCCGCCGATTCGCCGAGGAATCTGCGAGCCGAGCGGGATGTCAGTGACGACGTGACGTCAGAGCCCGCGGCGCGCCGCCTCTGCGGCTGGAGATATAGCTCCGCTCGGCTCCACCCACCTCTGCCATCTTCAGACAGCGTGGTAGCTAGGAGGCAGAGGAGGGACTGGAGCGAGCGGACAGCGGAGCATTTTAAAGCTGCTGCTGCCTGATTCAGCTGAGCTGATTGAGCCTGCCCAGTGCCTTGAATGCCTTCTGCCTGGTCTGGCTAGACAGACTGAGTGGCGTGCCATCGATCTGATCATCTGCCTGCTGGCTGCTGCAGTGCCTTGCGAAGTGGGTGCTGACTGCACCTGACCTGGCTGGCTTCCCTGGCTGCACCCTGTGTGTAAGTAATACTGTTACTGTGTGCCATTAAATGCAACCATTGTGCCCATCAAACTGCAGCCACTGTGCCCATCAACATGCAGCCACTGTGCCCATCAAAATGCAGCTACTGTGCCCATCAAAATGCAGCTATTGTGCCCATCAAAACACATACTGTGGCCATAAAAACACAGCCACTGTGCCCGTCAAACGCAGCCACTGTGCCCGTCCAAACGCAGCCACTGTGCCCGTCCAAACGCAGCCACTGTGCCCGTCAAAATGCAGCCACTGTGCCCATCAAAATTCAGGTCACAAAGAGGGCCTCTGTTAGAGAGCCCCCCCTCCAGGATCCATTAGACCCCATTGTAGTTGCCTAATATATCCCACCCCTTGACATGTGTCATTGTAATAATATAATCAATGCTATTCACTTCACCTGTCAGTGGTTTTAATGTTGTGGCTGATCAGTGTAGTATACATTTGCTTTTCCCCTTAGATGTCTAGCAAAAAAACAAAGTTATCAGGATGTCAATACAAGCAACGCCGAAAAAGAAAGGAAGAAGCTTTGAAAAAAATTACTTCTTCTATTACAAGCTTCTTACAGCCACAGTCTTCATTAAGCAGTGGTCAAGATTCCCTTTGCACTGATGCATCAACATCAAGCAAAGAGTTAAGGTCCAGTGTCATAGACATTTCACATAGGGGAGAAGGAGAAAAAAATAAACAATTGGAAGAATCAGAATGTGATGATGATCTGGTACCCGTGGATCCCGAGTGTTGTACTGAGCCAATAACAACTGGAGATGTAACTTCAGGTTACATTGTTTCAGCAGCAGAGATGCATTTTGACATTGAAGAGGAAGATATATCTGATGTTTCCTCTGAGTCAGACACTGAGTCTATTGTACTTATGGATGATGAAACTGAAATGGAACTTGAAGAGCCATCAACAGCATCACATGGAATCTCAAGTGATCCTGCTTTCTGGCCTGAAAATATAGATGACCAACACAGAATAACTTTGATAAAAATTGGTCCTGTTCAAGAAAAGGCTTTTACTTTTCCAAAAGATGATACCAACAGGAGCTTTTCTATCTCTTACTACCAAAGAGTACTGGATAATGGAGAGAAGATACCAAGAAATTGGTTGATCTATTCTACAGCTAATAATTCGGTCCAGTGTTTTGCTTGCCGGATATTCAACAGTGACAATATGGCTTTGGCCTCAAAACAAGGCTTTAATGATTGGTAGCATCTGACAAGACATTTAAGCCAACATGAAAAAACCACAATCCATATCACAAATTATAAGAAATGGATGGATCTTTCAAGAGCTCTGGAAAAGGGAACAACCATTGATCATATCAATCAAAAGATCATTAAACAAGAAGAGAAACGCTGGTATTCTGTCATACAGCGAATAATCTACATTATCCAATATTTAGCAGGACAAAATCTGGCGCTTCGTGGCTGTGATGCCCGTTTGTTTCAAAACAATAATGGTAACTTCCTGAAATTGGTTGAAATGATAGGGAAATTTGATCCCATCATATCTGAACATATTCAGAGAATTCAGTGCTCCATTTCACAGCATTCACAAATGCCACATTATCTCGGTTACAAGATTCAGAATGAGATAATTGCCATAGTTGGCACAAAAATAAGAGAAAAAATTATACGAAGCCTAAATGAGTCCAAATATTTCTCCATTATCCTGGATTGTACTCCTGATATGAGCCACACTGAGCAGATTAGTATTGTTGTCCGATTTGTTGTTCTAGATCAAAGTGCAAAAAAAATTGAAGTTCGAGAACACTTCCTTGATTTTTGTCCAGTAAACAATACAACATCTGAAGGACTGACATCCTTTTTACTGGCCTACCTAAAGAACAATCACATTGCAATTGAGAATATGCGTGGCCAAGGCTATGACAATGGCGCAAACATGAAAGGAAAACATAATGGTTTGCAGCAAAGAATACTCAATATCAATCCAAGAGCCTTTTTTGTGCCATGCAGTGCACATACTCTCAACTTGGTGGTGAATGACGCTGCAAAGATTTCATTCCTGACAATAGATTTCTTTGGCATCGTTCAAGAACTTTATGTGTTCTTTGCCTCATCCACCCAACGGTGGCAAGTACTCAAGGAGCACGTTACAAATCTAACTTTAAAACCACTCTCCGCAACCAGATGGGAAAGCAGAGTTGCAGCAATTAAACCCTTGCGATATTTCCTACCTGAGGTATTTGATGCACTGTATGACATCTCAGATGATGACAACAGGGACATTAACACTAAACATCAAGCTCAATCCTTGGCAACGAAAATAAAATCATTCAAATTCATCTGTTCCATTGTCATTTGGTATGAATTATTATCAAAGGTGAATGTGATCAGCAAAATAATGCAGCAAACAACATCAAACCTATCAGGCTGTGTACAGGAACTGGAGAAGTTGATCAAGCACTTGGTGGAATACAGGTCTGATGAAGGCTTTGAGAATGCGCTAGCTGATGCCAAAGGAATAGCTGAAAAGCTTGATTGTGAAGCAAAATTTCCTGATGCATTTACAATTAGACCTCGACGGAAAAAGAAGATTTTTGACTATGAACATGAAGATGAGTCTCTTGCAGACCCTACACAATATTTTAAAGTGAATTTTTTCTTTGCCGTTTTGGACACATCCATCCAGTCCATAAATGAGAGATTCACATTACTTCAGAGCCACTGTGACACATTTGCATTTTTATATGAAATCCCAAAACTTGGGATGGACAAAAAGGATATATTGAAGTGTTCCATGGATCTGCAAAACAAATTAACTGACAGCCAGTTATCCCACTCTGACATTAATGGAATAGATCTTTGTGATGAACTGGACACCATTCGACCTTTTCTAACCCAGGAGATGACAGTCACCAACATCTTGCAGTATCTAGTGGAGAATAACTTGACCAACACATTCCCAAACCTTTCTGTTTCACTGAGAATATTGATGACACTTCCTGTAAGTGTAGCTGCTGGGGAACGTTCATTTTCCAAACTAAAGCTGATAAAAAATTATCTCCGTTCCACGATGTCCCAGGCAAGACTTACCAACTTATCCATTATATCCATTGAAAAATCCTTCTGCGAAGACTTGGATATAGATGATGTGATTAGAAATTTTGCTGTTGCCAAGGCTCGAAGAGTTCGTTTTGTTTGATTAAATAATCAATGTGTACACACTGCATGCATCCTTTCCTAGTGTCTCACAACTAGAAGATAATGTACCAACATTTTTTGGGAGACTGCAGATGTGTGTTTTCAATATTTAGTTGGGCTTGGATGTTTTCCTTAAGAAAAGGCGTGCCACTCTACCCCATAGCCCAGGCATTTGAAGAATACTGGAGATTGTTGTCACATGTACCACCTTACAGCCAGCACTTGCCATATATTCCTGCAGCTCCTTTAATGTTGCTGTAGGCCTCTTGGCAGCCTCCCTGACCAGTTTCTTCTCATCTTTTCATAAATTTTGGAGGGATGTCCAGTACTTGGTGATGTCACTGTTGTGACATATTTTCTCCACTTGATGATGACTGTCTTCACTGTGTTCCATGGTGTATCTAATGCCTTGGAAATTCTTTTGTACCCTTCTCCTGACTGATACCTTCTAACAATGAGATCCATCTGATGCTTTGAAAGCTCTCTGCGGACCATGGATTTTGTTCTAGGATGCGACTAAGAAAATGTTAGGAAAGACCTACTAGAAGTGCTGAACTTTATTTGGGGTTAATCAGAGCACTCTAAGACTAGATTTACATCTAGGCTGCTGTGCTGCCTTGATGCGTTTTTCAGGCATGTTTTGCAGTGCTTTATGTGTTTTTAAACCCTCCTTTTTGCATGCAGTTTTTATGCATTTTGTGTTTTTTTTCCTCTTTAAACACACTGTATATAGCTGGTTGCTAAGAAGGAGGCCGGGAAGCAAGCCACTTTAAGTTTATTTAACTTTATTTAATTGATATTTGCACTTGATTGTATGCATGAATCTGTTATTTGCACTTTAGTTATTGTATTTATTGAAAATGTAAAAAGTACAGAATCAATCTATCTTGCATATTTTGCATCTGTTATTATAGATTTTCTGCTACCTCATTTTCTGTTCAAAAATGTTATATTGTTCAGTTCATATTTATAGTCCAAGTACACTATTTGTACTATTTGCACTATTTGATTTACATGCACTTGACACAGATTTGTCAATAAATAAAACATTTATTTTGACTTGTCAAAGCCGTTGACTAAGTTATTGTCAAAGCAAATTGGTGGGGCTGAAGTTGTTGCCATAGAAACATTGTAAAGGGGAGGAGTTAGTAAGATAACCACGCCCATGTGGGGGCGCCAGAAATATTTCTGCACCCAGGCGCCTGTGACCCTAGGATCGGCCCTGCTGACAGGGGTGTCCAGTTTGTCTCCAAATTTTGGAGAACTTTTTGTCAGAGATGTGAAATATCTGTCCTTTTTGTCAGCTTTTCATCCCGAGACCAATGGACAAACCGAACTGCTTAATCAGGCTGTTGAACAATTTCTAAGATCTTACATCTCTGATAACTAGCAGTTATGGGTAAAATTACTCCCTTTGGCGGAGTTTGCCATTAATAACCGTGTGAACTCTTCCACTGGGGTGTCTCCGTTTTTCTGCAATTTTGGTTTCCACCCTCAATTTAATTCTGGTTCATCTGTTCCTTCACCTAACCCTGAAGCGGATAGGGTAACGTCAGAACTGTGCACAGTCTGGGCTCAGGTTCAACTGAACTTGGAAAAAGCTCAGGAGGATCAGAGAATTAAGGCTAATAGGAAGCGTTCCAGAGGGGTGGACTTTCAGGTGGGAGAAAAGGTTTGGCTGTCCACAAAAAAATTGTCGCTAAAGGTGTCGTCCAGGAAGTTTGCACCACGTTTTATTGGTTCATATGAGATCCTCGATGTTATTAATCCCGTATCTTTTAGGTTGAAGCTGCCAGATTTGATCCGTATTCACAATTTATTACACAAATCAATGCTTAAGAAACATGTTTCGCCCCTTAATTTCATCGCAGGCAGCCCTTCCCCCGGTACAGGTTAATGATCAAAATAAATTTGTCATTTCTAAAATCATTGACGTCAGGAGAGCTTGAAACTCATTTCAATACCTGGTTCATTGGAAGGGTTATGGACCTGAGGAAAGGTCCTGGGTACCAGTTAATAGAATTCATGTGAATAGGTTGAATAAAAAGTTTCATCATGATCATCCTGACAAACCGTCTCTGGTGACTTTGGGTCCGGTGGCCCCTCGTAAAAGGATGGGTACTGTCACGAGGCGCCGTCTTCAATTTGTGCATCCGCTAAAAAAAAACGGATGCGGCATCCGTTTTTTTTGGAGAATCTGTTTTTTTTCCACATATCCCTTGTAATAAATGCCTATCCTTGTCCGCAAATGTGAAAAGAGTAGGATATGCACTATTTTTTTTTGCTGAAGGGAAACACGGACAACGGACGCGGAACACAAACGGGTGAACTATCAGCATTTTTTTGCTGACCCATTGAAATGAATGGGTCCCCATCCTATCCGCAAACAAAAACTAAACGGAGGCCGAGAAAAACAACTGTCGTGTGCATGAGGCCTAATTCAGTTCTGTCTCTCTGACTAACCAGTTTTAAGGCTCTGTTCACACTCCAGTCAGGATAACTGCGTCTCATTAGTCTCTGAACTATGTCAGTGGATTCTTTTTGGTAGTCTTGTTCACATGTGCAATTCCGCTTTGCTCTGACAAGTTCACCTACAGGTATACTTTTAATTGTATGTGCAGGATGACATGATGTAACGGTCGCGTACACACACGCACAGGGGGAAGGGAAGTGACCACTGCGCTCCACCCTTACCCCTGGCCCTGCCTACTTGCCTCGCGAGTCCTAATGACAGGGGACAACTGGACGGCAATCCCTAACTTGGAATAAGTGCAGGGATGACAGACAGACAAACAACAGAACGTGAACGGACCGAGTCAATACCAAGAGCGCTACGCAGTACAAAGGATTAAGCAAAGAATGGTCAGGAGAAGCCGGGGTCAAATACCAGGAGAGCAGAGAAGTACAAGAGGAGTCCTAAGAGAGTAGTCAGGTAGGAGCCGAGGTCACAATACCAGGACAGATGCGCAGTACAGGAGGAGCAGGCAAAAGGATGGTCAGGGAACAGGATCAGGTAAGTATTCAGCAGTCCAACAAATAGCCAGGAACCTAGAAATTAACAGGCAACCTGTAGCCAGCAGGCTGCCTGTATTTATAGTGGGGAGTGAGGGTCATGTGACGTGGCCAGCGTCACATGACCGACAGACCAACCAGTCAAGCACCGAGTGATCAGCTCGGCGCTCAAGGCAGACTAGGAGCAGGGAGCCACCCAGCTAGTAAAGCCGCCCTGGGAATGAGGTCAAACACAGATCCTCATTACCAAAGCTAAGCAACAGGTCTGCGGGCAATGGGGGACCGAGTGCACCTTCGGAACCCCGTGACAGTACCCCCCCTTTTACGAGGGGCCACCGGACCCAAGACTTCAGGCGATGGCTTTTCAGGGTGTTCTAAATGAAATTTACGAACAAGTCTAGGAGCATGAACCTCCCTGGCAGGTACCCAGGATCTCTCTTCAGGTCCATACCCCTTCCAGTGAATCAGGTACTGCAAGGAATTACGCACCTTCCTGACATCCACTATTTTAGACACCACATACTCGACAGCATCATTAACAAGAACCGGGGGAGGCGAGGCTTTTGATGGTACTACCGGTTCAAAATATTTTTTAAGCAGAGATTTATGGAACACATTATGAATGTGGAATGACTCGGGCAGCTCCAACCTAAAAGATACCGGGTTAATCACTTCCGTGATCTTATATGGTCCAATAAAACGAGGAGCAAACTTTTTAGAATGTACCTTAAGAGAGAGATTCTTGGAGGACAACCATACTTTATCCCCAACCTGAAAATTCACCCGCCTTGAACGTCTCCTATCGGCCTTGAGTTTCTGAGAACTTTGAGCCTTTTCTAAGTTCGATTGAACCCGGGCCCAAACTGTGCACAGTTCAGAGGAGAGCCTATCTGCCTCAGGGTTAGAGGAGGAGACTGATGACCCAGAATGAAAATGGGGATGGAAACCATGGTTACAAAAGAAAGGTGAAACCCCAGCAGAAGAATTGACACAGTTATTCAAAGCAAATTCAGCCAATGGAAGATATTTCACCCATAATTGCTGGTCATCAGCAACATACGACCTCAAGAATTGTTCGACAGACTGATTAAGGCATTCAGTCTGCCCATTACTCTCAGGGTGGTAGGCAGAGGAAAAAGACAATGAAATTTTACATTTTTGACAGAAGGCCCTCCAGAATTTGGACACAAACTGCACACCCCTGTCAGAAACAATATTTTCCGGGATACCATGCAATCGAACAATTTCTTTCACAAAAATAGACGCCAAGGTTTTGGCATTCGGGAGTTTAGACAGGGGAATGAAATGGACCATCTTGCTAAACCTATCGACCACTACCCAAACTACAGTCTTACCCTCCGCCGGCGGTAGGTCAGTTATAAAGTCCATCGAGATATGGGACCAGGGTCTACTGGGAATGGGTAGGGGTCGTAGGTTACCAGCAGGGCGAGTCCTAGGTGTCTTGGATCTGGCACAAACCTCACAGGCTGACACGTAGGACTTGACATCCCTAGTTAGAGTGGGCCACCAATAAGATCTAGAAACCAGATCCTTAGTGCCCTCAACACCCGGATGTCCACAAAAGGCAGAATCGTGACACTCACCCAACAGCTGGAGACAAAATTGTACGGGAACAAACAACTTATCTGTTGGGGTGGCTACCAGTGCCAGATGTTGTTCAGACCTAATGCGAGCCGAGATATCCTGGGTAAGAGCTGCTAAGAAGATTTTTGCTGGCAGGATGGATTCAGGTGGTACCTCAGTAGGTTGAAAAGCCTGGAAGCTCCGAGATAATGCGTCCGCCTTCACATTTTTACTTCCCGGCCTGAACGTAATGGAAAAATCAAAACGAGTAAAAAACAGAGCCCATCTGGCTTGACGGGGATTCAACCTCTTAGCAGACTCGAGAAACATAAGGTTTTTATGGTCAGTGACAACAGTTACACAATGCCTTGCCCCCTCCAGAAAATGCCTCCACTCCTCAAATGCCCATTTAATGGCCAGCAGCTCCCTATTCCCTATGTCGTAGTTTCTCTCCGAGGGAGAGAATTTCCTGGAGAAAAAGGCACATGGTCTCAGATTAGTGAGGCTAGCAGGACCTTGCGAAAGGACTGCTCCTGCGCCGTCCTCGGACGCATCCACCTCCACAATAAAAGGTTTCTCCTGATCAGGCTGGATCAGAATGGGAGCGCTACTGAATGCCTTTTTTAATTTTTCAAATGAAGAAATGGCCTCAGTAGACCAATTCTCCAAATCCGCCCCTTTCTTAGTAAGGTCGGTCAACGGTTTAGCAATTACGGAAAAATTCATAATAAATTTACGATAGTAATTGGCGAAACCTAAGAACTGTTGTAAGGCCTTTAAGGATGAAGGTCTTACCTATTCCTTAATTGCTAGTACCTTACCAGGATCCATCTTGAAGGCGTGAGGAGTCAGAACATGCCCTAGAAACAGAATCTCCTGTACACCAAAGACACATTTCTCTTGTTTAGCGGATAGCTGATTCTCCCTCAACACCTCTAATACTTGTTTAACATGAGACACATGGGATTCGAAGTCAGGAGAGAATATCAAAATGTCGTCAAGATAGACAATAACAAATTTACCTAAGAACTCCCTAAGAATGTCATTCATGAAGTTTTGGAACACAGCTGGGGCATTGCTGAGTCCAAAAGGCATCACCTGATATTCAAAGTGTCCTACCGGAGTATTGAACGCCGTCTTCCATTCGTCTCCCTCCTTGATTCGGATTAGATTGTATGCCCCTTTCAAGTCAATTTTGGAAAACCAGGTTGCCCCCAGAACCTGGTTAAATAAATCCGGAATCAATGGGAGGGAGTATCTATTCTGGACAGTGATTTTATTTAATCTCCGGTAATCGATACATGGCCTAAGACCACCATCTTTTTTCTTAACGAAGAAAAACCCTGCCCCCATAGGAGAGACAGAAGGTCTAATATGCCCTTTACCAAGGCTCTCCTTAATATAATCTTCCATGGCCTTGCGTTTGGGCATATAAAGATTATAAATTCGTCCTTTAGGAAACTTGGCCCCCTCTACTAGCTCTATGGTACAATCATAAGGTCTATGGGGGGGTAGAACCTCCGGGGTTGGTGATGAGAATGCATCAGAATATTCTTTAACAACAGTGGGTAATGTATCAGACTTTACTGAGACCCCAGCCTGTACCACGGACAAGCACGAGTCACACTTAGGCCCCCATCTCACCAACTCCCCATTGGACCATTCTATAGTGGGGTTATGTAGTCGGAGCCAAGGCAACCCTAGTACCACCTCAGCCGGTAGGTTCTCCAGGACTAAAAGCGAACATCTCTCTGAGTGGCACACACTCACGGTTAGAGAAATCTCTGAGGTACATAAGCTCACCGTACCACCAATAAGAGGAGTAGCATCAATAGCCATGACATGGATAGGAGTTGGTAAGGCAAACATAGGAATACCCAATCTTACGGCATACTCAGAGTCAATAAAGCTAGCTGCTGAGCCAGAATCAATAAAGGCCTTACCCGGCCATTTATCTACTCCCAGAGAAATCGTAATGGGTACCGAAAGCTTACATTTAGAAAATTCAGGGTGTACCTGGTCTTTAGGTTGCCTTGCCTTAGGAGACTTGACAGAGAGGACCTTCTTAGGACACTGGTTGATCCAGTGGTCAGGATCTCCACAGTAAAAGCATTCTCCACGTCTGCGGCGAAGATTCCCTCGGGTCATGCCAACCTGCATGGGTTCCTCGGTGGAGACCTCAGCATTGTCTCTGGGATAGGCCTCTGACTGGACCATCATCTGGGAAGAGAACTGTTGTTCCTGTCGTCTCTCTCTAACCCGTCGGTCGAGTCGGACAACAAGGGTCATCATCTCCTCTAAGGTCTCTGGAAGTTGATAACTGACCAGAAGATCCTTTAATTTATCAGACAGACCTGACCTGAACTGACTCTTCAGGGCTGGTTGGTTCCATCCTGAGGGGACACACCACCTTCTAAATTGGGTGCAATAATTCTCCGCTGGTAGATTGCCCTGAACCAGTGCCTTTAGAGCCGTCTCGGCTACTAGAGCCCTGTCTGGTTCATCATAGAGGGTACCCAGGGCCTGAAAGAACCCCTCCACAGAATATAAACAACTGGCGCCAGCAGGTAAAGAGAACGCCCAGTCCTGGGGATCACCCTGTAATCGGGAAATGATAATGCCCACGCGTTGACTCTTGGGGCCAGAGGACACGGGGCGCAAACGGAAGTAAAGTTTACAATTCTCCTTAAAAGAGAGAAACTTCTTCCGGTCTCCAGAAAAGGGTTCTGGGAGCTTAATCTGGGGCTCAAAATGCGGACTGGAGGCCTGAGGAGTGGAAGAACCTTGCCCTAACTCAAAAGAACTGAGTTTTTCCCCTAACTTCTGCACCCTCTGCGTCAGATTAGAGACATGGTCAGTCAGGGTCACCAGAGGATTCATAATACAGTGGTTATTGGGCCTGTTAATCTATAACGGTCGGGTACACACACACACAGGGGGAAGGGAAGTGACCACTGCGCTAAACCCTTACCCCTGGCCCTGCCTACTTGCCTCGCGAGTCCTAATGAGAGGGGACAACTGGACGGCAATCCCTAACTTGGAATAAGTGCAGGGATGACAGACAGACAAACAACAGAACGTGAACGGACCGAGTCAATACCAAGAGAGCTACGCAGTACAAAGGATTAAGCAAAGAATGGTCAGGAGAAGCCGGGGTCAAATACCAGGAGAGCAGAGAAGTACAAGAGGAGTCCTAAGAGAGTAGTCAGGTGGGAGCCGAGGTCACAATACCAGGACGGATGCGCAGTACAGGAGGAGCAGGCAAAAGGATGGTCAGGGAACAGGATCAGGTAAGTATTCAGCAGTCCAACAAATAGCCAGGAACCTAGAAATGAACAGGCAACCTGTAGCCAGCAGGCTGCCTGTATTTATAGTGGGGAGTGAGGGTCATGTGACGTGGCCAGCGTCACATGACCGACAGACCAACCAGTCGAGCACCGAGTGATCAGCTCGGCGCTCAAGGCAGACTAGGAGCAGGGAGCCACCCAGCTAGTAAAGCCGCCCTGGGAATGAGGTCAAACACAGATCCTCATTCCCAAAGCTAAGCAACAGGTCTGCGGGCAATGGGGGACCGAGTGCACCTTCGGAACCCCGTGACACATGATTTACCATGGAGTATAGTGTTACCTGCCATAATTTTTCTATAAGTGGATGTAATAATCCTCCCTGTGTCTGGTGAGGCTGTCAGATTCAAATCAAGAAAGGACATTATCAAAGGATCATAGTGATATGAAAAGCACAAATTATTTGTGTTATTGTTTATGTATTTTATGAAATCCGGTACGGTCGCCACATCTCCGACCCATATAAACAACAGGTCATCGATATAGCGACCATACCACTGCAGGTGGTCAATAAATGGATTGTTGTCAGAGAACAAATATTGATGTTCTTACAAACACATGAAAATATTTGCAATTGATGGCGATACCTTTGCCCCCATAGACGCACCAGATCTTTGTAAATAGTACGAGTTGCAAAACATGAAATAATTATGCATCAACAAATAATGTACGGCTGTACATAAGTAATCCCGCAAAGTTGGAGTATAATCGCTGTATGTTAAGAAAAGCCACTGTAACGCAGATATAGCCTGATCCTGGGGTATGGAAGTGTATAATGCTGTAACTTCAGCAGTGACCCATAGAAACTCTTTTCCCCACTGGAGGTTATGCATTACTTGTAGTACATGCTTTGTGTCACGTATAAAACCAGGCATGGATCCAATTAGTGGCTGGAGTAGGCTGTCAGACCACTCAGACAGCCTTTCATTAAATGATTTAATGCCTGAAACTATAGGTCTGAGTGGTGGAGGGAAACTATTTTTATGGACCTTGGGCAAGGCATGAAAAATTGGAAGGACTGGATATGCAGGAATCAAATATTCAGATTGTTTAAGAGTAATAACACCACATTGTAGCCCTTCCGCTACCAGTCTTTCCAATTCTTTTTTGAATATTTGTGTAGGATCTGACGTTAATTTTTTATATGTTGACATGTCTTGTAACATTAATAAACATTGTTTTTCGTACAGACCTGCATCCAAAACAACAATAACACCCCCTTGACTGCTTGCGATATAATTATATCATCCAGTTTACTCAGCAAGGTCAAAGTATCTCTTTCTGTTCTAGAAAGATTGGACATTTGTTTGAGATTAGTGTGGGACTTATTCACATCATATAATTTGACTAAGTCCCGCTCTACTAGCTCCTGAAACCGATCAAGAGCTGGTGACCTGGAGTTAACTGGATAAAACAAGGGTTTTTTTGTTACAAAAGCAGTAGACATACTAATATTTTTGACATTACCAGAATTGCTGCGTAGCATTTGTTGTTCACATATGGCTTTTAATTCCTGAAAAGATACAGGCGCTGAACTCCTGCTGGAAGCACAGTCTGGTGGAGCCCCTCTCAGGAGGATAGTTATCCCTCAGAAAGTGCTTCCTCAAAGTGATATTTCTGGCAAATTTGCAAATGGTATTATATAAGTCAAAATTGCATGTGGGGGAGAACATCAGAACCCTAGATAGGATCCCCAAAAGCGCATCAAGAATAATTTTTGCAGATAGATTATACACTTGTATGTCCGTTAATTCCTTCTGTGTCTCCGTGGATAGCGATAACCCTCTTTTGTGCTTTCTCCCCCTGCGTCGTTTTTTGCTTTTGGAATATGTTGAGGTGTTCGCAGAGCAGGTGCTTGATCCATTTTTCTAATTGTTTCACTGCTCTCAGAGGCAGTGTCTGAAAAGTTCATATCAGTGGAGCTAAAATTAACCCTTAAAGACTCGCAGCATTTTTTATTTTGTTTCCTGCGGTTAGATTTTTTAAGAATAGTTTTAGGAGTAGACTGGGTGTTGGATAGCTTCCTCCAATTGTAGACACTGTTCGTCTTATAATCTTGTAAGTCCCGCAAAAATGTATTATGTTTTACATCAGTGATCTCAGTTTCCAATTTTTCAATGGTCGCCTTTAATTTAGCATCACATATTTCCACTGAGGTTTTATCCACCATATTGTGAAGGACTTCACGTGTCTCTTTAAAACAGGCCTCACATCTCTCTGACGAGTTCCGGGTACACGCTTGTAGCACCCTTAGTCATAGAGTCACTAGATGACTACACCAGTCAGGTTTTATGGTGGAAAGGAGGGAGAGGACACACCCAGTGGGTGTGATTGACATAGAGGAATACTAGCCACTTCCAAAATAACCCCTTGACCGCCATAGACAACTAGACTGTGTGTGAACAGGACCTTAAAACGACATGGTCAAATAAACACAAAATACAACAAAACATTTCCTTACATAAAATTTAAAACTTTGTGCACTGTCACAACAATATACATGACAATCTTCAAACATAGATTAATAATGTAAGATTAGATCTTGTTTTCTATTCAATCCATGGGGGACACATGATTTAAGCTTGAATATCCAAAAAGCCTCACGACTAAAAAGTTTTCTCTGTAAATCTCCACCCCTCTCATATAATCTTAATTTTTCAATACCCTGTACCATAATGTGACTCACATCCCCTCCATGATGGTGTAAGACATGCCACTTATACCACTTTCCAAACATCACTTTCTGTATGGCTGATGCCACCGCCTCCATCATGTCACTGCCACCATGATGCCACTGCTTTGCCCTTCCGACCATCATCTTCTGTAAGGCTGCTGCTGCCTCCATCATGCTCCTGCCTTTCTTCCATATAGCTTATGGCTGCTGATGCCCCTTGCTGTTAATCCCCTACTGCCACCACCATTAACACGAAACATCTGCCACCACTATAACTTCTATCACTGCTACTTCTACTATTGCTACTACTACCCATAGACAGCCTCGGTTGTTCAATGCTATACTGCTCCTGCTGCTGCTACTATTGTGGGAGCATGCCACTATATCATACCTCCAAACCATCCCGGATCTGACAGGACAATCCCGGATTTCAGTGGCTGATCCGCGATCCCGGTACAGGGGAGGTATGTCCCGCTTTCTAGCAGCTGCCCCTGCTTCAATAGGAAGCAGAGACAAATGCCTGTAATGATAAAACAAGAGCCATCCGTCGTCTCCCTGCTCCATCATTCCTCCCCCTGTCTTCTCTCCACACTGCAGGTCTGGGTAGGTGGCAGGGCCGGCCGGGGGCTCAGTGTATCCTGCCACTGCTGGGATGAGTTGAGTATGTGGGGTTTATTATTTTTGCTGCCTGTGATGGAGACACAATCGGGGTCATATTACTGTGCGTGCCTCACATAGTGTCCCTCTTCTTTCTTTTCTAAAGTTGGGAGGTATGCTATATTCGTACGGTACCATTTACACATCCACACCGCACTGCTGCTGCTCCAATTAAAAGGGAGAATTTTTTTTACACCCATTCACAATGAGCCACTTTTTCTTCTGACAATCAATTGCGCCTGTCGTATGTACAGTTATTCCAACCCTGTCAAGGCATGATTTTTGGACCCTTGTTTTAACCCATAACACCGTGTGTGTTTATACATCAACTGCCCCTGATAAGGGACATTTTCTGGAAGCTTTGGAAAATGAAAAAGCATAACATATGTGCCAGCAAGGTGTGATGTTAAACACGCTGTATGTTAACCACCTCAGCCCCCAGTGCTTAAACACCCTGAAAGACCAGGCCACTTTTTACACTTCTGACCTACACTACTTTCACCGTTTATTGCTCGGTCATGCAACTTACCACCCAAATGAATTTTACCTCCTTTTCTTCTCACTAATGGAGCTTTCATTTGGTGGTATTTCATTGCTGCTGACATTTTTACTTTTTTTGTTATTAATCGAAATTTAACGATTTTTTTGCAAAAAAATGACATTTTTCACTTTCAGTTGTAAAATTTAGCAAAAAAAACGAGATCCATATATAAATTTTGCTCTTAATTAATTGTTCTACATGTCTTTGATAAAAAAAAAGTTTGGGTAAAAAAAAATGGTTTGGGTAAAAGTTATAGCGTTTACAAACTATGGTACAAAAATGTGAATTTCCGCTTTCTGAAGCAGCTCTGACTTTCTGAGCACCTGTCATGTTTCCTGAGGTTCTACAATGCCCAGACAATACAAACACCCCACAAATGACCCCATTTCGGAAAGTACACACCCTAAGGTATTCGCTGATGGGCATAGTGAGTTCATAGAACTTTTTATTTTTTGTCACAAGTTAGCGGAAAATGATGATTTTTTTTTTTTTTTCTTACAAAGTCTCATATTCCACTAACTTGTGACAAAAAATAAAAAGTTCTATGAACTCACTATGCCCATCACGAAATACCTTGTGGTGTCTTCTTTCCAAAATGGGGTCACTTGTGGGGTAGTTATACTGCCCTGGCATTCTAGGGGCCCAAATGTGTGGTAAGGAGTTTGAAATCAAATTCTGTAAAAACTGACTAGTGAATTCCGAGAGGTGCTCTTTGGAATATGGGCCCCTTTGCCCACCTAGGCTGCAAAAAAGTGTCACACATCTGGTATCTCCGTACTCAGGAGAAGTTGGGGAATGTGTTTTGGGGTGTCATTTTACATATACCCATGCTGGGTGAGAGAAATATCTTGGCAAAAGACAACTTTTCCCATTTTTTTATACAAAGTTGGCATTTGACCAAGATATTTATCTCACCCAGCATGGGTATATGTAAAAAGACACCCCAAAACACATTCCTCAATTTCTCCTGAATACAGAGATACCAGATGTGTGACACTTTTTTGCAGCCTAGGTGGGCAAAGGGGCCCATATTCCAAAGAGCACCTTTCGGATTTCACTGGTCATTTTTTACAGAATTTGATTTCAAACTCCTTACCACACATTTGGGCCCCTAGAATGCCAGGGCAGTATAACTACCCCACAAGTGACCCCATTTTGGAAAGAAGACACCCCAAGGTATTCGCTGATGGGCATAGTGAGTTCATGGAAGTTTTTATTTTTTTGTCACAAGTTAGTGGAATATGAGACTTTGTAAGAAAAAAAAAAAAAAAAAACATCATTTTCCACTAACTTGTGACAAAAAATAAAAAATTCTAGGAACTCGCCATTCCCCTCATGGAATACCTTGGGGTGTCTTCTTTCCAAAATGGGGTCACTTGTGCGGTAGTTATACTGCCCTGGCATTCTAGGGGCCCAAATGTGTGGTAAGGAGTTTGAAATCAAATTCTGTAAAAAAATGACCAGTGAAATCCGAAAGGTGCTCTTTGGAATATGGGCCCCTTTGCCCACCTAGGCTGCAAAAAAGTGTCACACATCTGGTATCTCCGTATTCAGGAGAAGTTGGGGAATGTGTTTTGGGGTGTCATTTTACATATACCCATGCTGGGTGAGAGAAATATCTTGGCAAAAGACAATTTTACCCATTTTTTTTATACAAAGTTGGCATTTGACCAAGATATTTATCTCACCCAGCATGGGTATATGTAAAATGACACCCCAAAACACATTCCCCAACTTCTCCTGAATACAGAGATACCAGATGTGTGACACTTTTTTGCAGCCTAGGTGGGCAAAGGGGCCCATATTCCAAAGAGCACCTTTCGGATTTCACTGGTCATTTTTTACAGAATTTGATTTCAAACTCCTTACCACACATTTGGGCCCCTAGAATGCCAGGGCAGTATAACTACCCCACAAGTGACCCCATTTTGGAAAGAAGACACCCCAAGGTATTCGCTGATGGGCATAGTGAGTTCATGGAAGTTTTTATTTTTTGTCACAAGTTAGTGGAATATGAGACTTTGTAAGGAAAAAAATAAATAAAAAAATCATCATTTTCCACTAACTTGTGACAAAAAATAAAAAATTCTAGGAACTTGCCATGCCCCTCACGGAGTACCTTGGGGTGTCTTCTTTCCAAAATGGGGTCACTTGTGGGGTAGTTATACTGCCCTGGCATTTTCCAGGGGCCCTAATGTGTGGTAAGTAGGTAAATGACCTGTGAAATCCGAAAGGTGCTCTTTGGAATGTGGGCCCCTTTGCCCACCTAGGCTGCAAAAAAGTGTCACACATGTGGTATCTCCGTATTCAGGAGAAGTTGGGTAATGTGTTTTGGGGTGTCATTTTACATATAACCATGCTGGGTGAGATAAATATCTTGGTCAAATGCCAACTTTGTATAAAAAAATGGGAAAAGTTGTCTTTTGCCAAGATATTTCTCTCACCCAGCATGGGAATATGTAAAATGACACTCCAAAACACATTCCCCAACTTCTCCTGAGTACGGAGATACCACATGTGTGGCACTTTTTTGCAGCCTAGATGCGCAAAGGGGCCCACATTCCTTTTATGAGGGCATTTTTAGACATTTGGATCCCAGACTTCTTCTCACGCTTTAGGGCCCCTAGAATGCCAGGGCAGTATAAATAAACCACATGTGACCCCATTTTGGAAAGAAGACACCCCAAGGTATTCAATGAGGGGCATGGCGAGTTCATAGAAAAAAAAAATTTTTGGCACAAGTTAGCGGAAATTGATTTTATTTATTTTTTTCTCACAAAGTCTCCCTTTCCACTAACTTGGGACAAAAATTTCAATCTTTCATGGACTCAATATGCCCCTCACGGAATACCTTGGGGTGTCTTCTTTCCGAAATGGGGTCACATGTGGGGTATTTATACTGCCCTGGCATTCTAGGGGCCCTAAAGCTTGAGAAGAAGTCTGGAATATAAATGTCTAAAAATTTTTACGCATTTGGATTCCGTGAGGGGTATGGTGAGTTCATGTGAGATTTTATTTTTTGACACAAGTTAGTGGAATATGAGACTTTGTAAGAAAAAAATAATAATTTCCGCTAACTTGGGCCAAAAAAATGTCTGAATGGAGCCTTACAGGGGGGTGATCAATGACAGGGGGGTGATCAATGACAGGGGTGTGATCAATGACAGGGGGGTAATCAATGACAGGGGGGTGATCAGGGAGTCTATATGGGGTGATCACAACAGTCATTGATCACGCCCCTGTAAGGCTTTATTCAGACGTCCGTATGCGTTTTGCGGATCCGATCAGTCTATCAGTGGATCCGTAAAAATCATGAGGACATCTGAATGGATCTTACAGGGGGGTAATCAATGACAGGGGGGTGATCAGGGAGTCTATATGGGGTGATCACCACAGTCATTGATCACGCCCCTGTAAGGCTTTATTCAGACGTCCATATGCGTTTTGCGGATCCGATCAGTCTATCAGTGGATCCGTAAAAATCATGCGGACATCTGAATGGAGCTTTACAGGGGTGTGATCAATGACAGGGGGGTAATCAATGACAGGGGGGTGATCAGGGAGTCTATATGGGGTGATCACCACAGTCATTGATCACGCCCCTGTAAGGCTTTATTCAGACGTCCGTATGCGTTTTGCGGATCCGATCAGTCTATCAGTGGATCCGTAAAAATCATGCGGACATCTGAATGGAGCTTTACAGGGGTGTGATTAATGACAGGGGGGTAATCAATGACAGGGGGGTGATCAATGACAGGGGGGTGATCAGGGAGTCTATATTGGGTGATCAGGGGTGATCAGGGGCTAATAAGGGGTTAATAAGTGACGGGGGGGGGGGTGTAGTGTAGTGTAGTGGTGCTTGATGCTACTTTACTGAGCTACCTGTGTCCTCTGGTGGTCGATCCAAACAAAGGGGACCACCAGAGGACCAGGTAGCAGGTATATTAGACGCTGTTATCAAAACAGCGTCTAATATACCTGTTAGGGGTTAAAAAAAACACATCTCCAGCCTGCCAGCGAACGATCGCCGCTGGCAGGCTGGAGATCAACTCTCTTACCTTCCGTTCCTGTGAGCGCGCGCGCCTGTGTGCGCGAGTTCACAGGAAATCTCGGCTCGCGCGAGATGACGCATATATGCGTGACTCTGCGCAGGGCTGCCACCTCCGGAACGCGAATCTGCGTTAGGCGGTCCGGAGGTGGTTAATATTGTTTTCTTCTCAATAATACCAGATTCGAGAATATGGAAAAGATCCTCCCAGGGTCTACAGTGCTCTCCAAAAATAGGGCGAATACATTTGTTCTTTCGATTCCTCACACACCATCTCACTTGTGCAGCTACAAAGTCCGTTTTTCACTGACTGTCAATAAAAACTTCAGTGTGAATAACCCCAGAGACTACAATTGGTTTTAAAATGGACGATTGATGGTCGTTAAAAAAAAAAAAGTCGTGTGCATGAAGCCTAAGATTGTTTTTCATGGCCATTTTATATTCCTGCTTCCCCTGCTTGCCCCCATTAAGACATTACTGCCGGTGTAGCTGCATGCTGCTGCCCTGTATGTCTGCGGTCACAACTGTCTTGGGATCCCATTGTGATGTCACAGAATCTGTTGGAATGTACAGTCATGTGATGTTCCAGTGAGGAACTAGAAAGTCTCATTACATATGATGATGACCATGACGCGTAAAATGCTGAATGCTCTGTTAATTATTTTTTTATTTATATCAGTGGAGAGTGCTCCGATAAAGAAAATAATAGATAACTCAGAAGAGAATGAAAGAAGACCAGGTAAGTGCAATATCAGACATACACAGGATAATACACTGGGCAATGCTAGAATACGCAGATACATGATCTGATGGGAGTGATCCTAGTATTCATCCTAATAACATGCAGATTAGAATAATCCTGTTCCCTCCATGCTGGATACCCTCACTACTAGATATTGTAAGAGAAGAGCAATAAGTGCTTGGCCAAGTTATAGTAAGCTTTCCTCCATTCCAGGAAACTGTATGAAATAAGAAATAATCCTAATCCCGCCTGTTTCCCCTGCACCATTAATATCGCTACATCTCTGGTCCTTCTCCTTTGTATACCAGACTGCAGTGGTGACACTGAGGTATACAGCACTTGACCGCTGCAGCCTATCACTGGCCTCTGTGGTTTCATATCACATATCGCTGAGAACGGTGCTGGAGAGACAGGTGAATGTAGGATTATTTTTCATTTTATAGGATTTCCTGGCATGAGGCAAAGTTTACGATAACTCAGACAATCCAATTATCAGGATGATGACAGGAGATCTGGGAAAAACATGTTATTTCTCAGTTTGTCATTATAGTTATTTTCCAATGTCTCTTGTTATTTTTTAGTGATGAAAGGAGATTTAAAATTTGGGCCATGTTCAAAAACCTGCGGTAAGTATCTCAGATATGACTTTGACATTTAACCCTTACACACCAGGATGTAACTATACATCATTGCTCCATTATAAGAGTATGTGGTGGGCTGATATGCAGAACCCGCTCCATATACAGCAAGCGCCTGCTGTGTAATATGGCTGGCTCCTGACCACAATGATCGGGATCGGAGATAACCCTGTTTTGGAGAGAAGGCTTTGCCCTGTAGAAAGTAATTACATTACCTATTTAATAACAATTATGGAGCATCTTTTCATAAAACTCTATGTTATATTGTTCCTCTATAGTTGAATGCATCCTTATTACCCCCATAATGTAGTTATGCCCCCACAGTAGTCATGTCCCCACAGTGTTCCTACATAGTAGTTACTCCTCTTAGATCTCCCACATAGTAGCCATGCCTCCTCAATGCCCCCAAATAGTAGTGAAGCCTCCTTAGTGCCTCCATTAGGCCCCTTTCACACGAGCGTGACGGATTAGGTCCGGATGCGTTCAGGGTGCGTTCAGTGAAACTCGCACCATTTTGCAAGCAAGTTCAGTCAGTTTTGTCTGCGATTGCATTCAGTTGTTCAGTTTTTTTCGCACGGGTGCAATGCGTTTTGATCTGTTTTTCACGTGCGTGATAAAAAACTGAAGGTTTACAAACATCTCTTAGCAACCATCAGTGAAAAACGCATCGCACCCGCACTTGCTTGCAGATGCAAAGCGTTTTTCACGCAGCCCCATTCACTTCTATGGGGCCAGGGCTGCGTGAAAAACGCAGAATATAGAACATGCTGCGATTTTCACGCAACGCAGAACTGATGTGTGAAAAACAACGCTCATGTACACAGACCCATTGAAATGAATGGGTCAGGATTCAGTGCGGGTGCTATGTGTTCACGTCACTCATTGTACCCGCGTGGAAAACTCGCTCGTGTGAGACGGGCCTTACAATAGGGCTGCCCCTGTAGTTAAAAAATATATATATTAATCTCTACTTATCCCCGTTCCCCCGATGAACGGAGTAATTCAGCAGCTGGTACAATGTGGTAATGTTATCGCACCTTCTAAGCTGATTAGGAGATTATTAGAGCGCACAATAGAGGGGATGTCCCCCCATCTGTGCAGTCTCCTTCTTAACCCGTCAGTCATGATGATGTCACCACATGGCGCCTGCTGCAGGGAGAACACACAGTGTCCTCAGGGTAAAAATACAGTGGAAGCTGTGACCGATGGCACAGCCACTGTAATCTGGGACTGTCCTGCTGGATCCGGGATGGTTGGGAGGTACGGTATTCACAGGTAGGATATGTTGTCAGAGGTTCTGTTTTCTCACACAACTAATTCATGCTTTATTTTGCCAGGGATTGGTACAAGGGCAGTCTATGCCATCCGAGGCTGCCCAAATAATAAAAAAATGTGTTTATTCAGAATGGAGCCATGTGACCTTACTGACTGTGAATGTAAGTAACTGCGTGAAAGGTTAAACAATGGTCCGTCTAGTTCATTCTATTATCTGGCAGTGTCAATGCTAAGCAACACCTATGAAGCAGGAGAGGTCATGGTTAGTGGTGTAACGGGAGTTCTGTGGGCCCCAGGTTACATTTTGGAACTGGTCCCTCTTCTCCCATAAGAGTATGTTGCATTAGTAGGCTCTATATATATAGATGTAATCTTACCGACCTATAGAATATATGTACCACATCAGTTATGCTGCACAATGAAAATTAAATCATGAAATCAATGGCGGAATCTCTGTTTATTCCCATTCCCTCCCACAAAAAAAAAAAAATGACATTAATAAGTTGTCATTGAAAGTGAAAGCTATTAATGAGCAAATAAATAGTCAGCCCCAAAGACACATATGGGGCTATTTACTAACCAGATTTTCTGACTTTTGTTCTTTCTTCTTCTTTTTTTCAGCGGATAAGATACCTGAAAGCTCCGCAAACACGCCTGAAGGCCCAACTGGTTTATTAAAACCTTTTAGCAAATTAATATTATTTTATTTGACTTCTGCTGTCTTCTTCATCTCTGGAGTTGTGTGCACCATTGCCATGTAAGTGTGTCTATAAGTTAAGATTTTACCAGCCACACAGTAGTCTGCATAAACAATACCACAGTTTAAGTTAACCTCTTCATGACTTCTACCGTGCATGTACAGCAGTTGTTGGGCTTTTAAAGATGTCTCTGTAGTGGAAGCGCCATAGACGCAGGATGACTGCTGATTTCCTGCCGATCGCAGACATTTAACCCCTCAAAAAGATTTACAGCATCTAAAACGTAGAAAAAAGAGGATGCACATGCTTTCCGGACAGGAACACCTTCCTCTTGCTGAGAAATGAGAAGGTGTTAATAATGAGTCATAGGTAGGGTGGCCACTCAGACCACCCTCATAAGCCAGACTTTACAACCCTACCCCCGGCTCTGCTTAACCACTCCGCCTAAAATGGGCAGGAGGAAGGGTGACTTTCTACCTGCAGCTCACTGTCAGACATCACAGTGCTCCTCTGGCCACCCTCATCATAGGCCTAAGCCTGTACAAGGCTTCTAGGTCAAATACTGGTATATAACAGTGGAGGCCTGTAGGTGGCACCACTGCGTTGAAATATACTGAATGTTGTACTTAATAGATACAAAGTATTGCTTCTTATAGTCACCTAGTGTAGCTTAAAAAAATGTAAAAATTGTTTTAAAACATAAATAAATAAACAAAAGACCCCCTTACTCCAAAATAAAAATAAACTAAATCATAGGCATTGCCGCACCTGAAAACACCGGTACTATTAAAATCTAAAAATATTTACCCATATGGCCATTGGCCTAACAGCAAAACAGTTCAAAATGTCGATTAGCATGTTTTTCGTATCTTCAACTCCCTAAACATTGAATGAAAAGTTATCAAAAAGTCATACATACCCCAAAATGGTATGAATGACAAGTACAGATCGCTCAACAAACAATAGATTTAAAAAGAAAGAGAAAATGGGGGTCAGAATATGGTAATGAAAAGACAAAAAAAGATTTATTCTAAAAAAAAATTCAATATTAAAGCACAAGAAAAACTGTACAAATATGGTATTGCTATAAACCTATTGACCCAAAGAATGAGGAGCATTAGTCAATCTTACCGTATAGGTAACAAATGGGGTCATTCATCAAACTAGTGTAAAGTAGAAATGGCTTATTGTCCATAGCAACCAATCAGATTCTATCTTTCATTTTCCAAAGTAGCTGTCCAAAATGACAGGTGAAATCTGCTTTTCCCCAAAAGCCCGGAAAACTGTAGAGGAATTGCATTTTTTTTCCAATTTCACTTTTCCAGCTTCCCACTACATTTAATGCAACAGTACAGCATTACAATAGAAAGTGCAACTCGTCCCCCCCAAAAAAGTAAGCCATGATACGGCTATGTGAAAAAAAAGATAAAATAGTTATTGCTCTGGGAAGGCTGGGAGTAAAAACTTTAAATGCAAAAACAGAAAACCACTGCATCATGAAGGACTTAATCTAAGTTCTACAGTAGTTCTATAGTAGAGTATATTTTAGTGTAGATGTCTTGTTTCTCATAAACATGTCACTCTTGTGCCCGGGTGGGGGAAAGACCTGCTAGCTACACATAGCACTTTTATGGACATAATAAATTGCTGATTGTTATAAATGCCTGATGAGTGCCAATAGTTTTACTGACAGGAACAGATACAATTAATGAAGACACTTATCTTATTAGTCTTTATTACATTCTCCAGAACACAGATTGTTTACTTTACTAATTTACAATATGACTTCTATTTTTAAAATTTTAAAGATCAGAGAAGAAAAAAAGCACACGAGACGCAGAATGCGAATGTTTAATAATTACTAAGAGCGCCCCACCAGACAGTAAGTATCTCTTGACAAACCTGACATTAATATCTGCACTCCTCGGCATTGAAATTACAACACTAAGATGAACCGGTGTTGCTGAGTTCTGCCAGTGATCACATTTTCAACCACCTAGCTCCAATCTATAGCATGCGGGAGGGGCATAAAAGTCAGATTGAAAGCACAGATATTTAGCCACAGGAAATCTCAAAAATCAGATCACGTCATGTGAGATTATTGTGTGATGCCTTCTGTTCATCGACATGCCAGTTATTGCCATTTGTCACAAACTTAGAGGGACAGTATCCTTGAACTGAGAGACCTTGGTTTATCACTGGAGATGTCAGCAGTGTTCAGTGTTGTATGTCCTGGTGCTTAGGAGAACAACGACGAACTGGAATGATGATAAGAGGTGAACAGGGGCAAACCTCTGCACACATGGATCATCTGATTAGAAGAATGATGTGTAGGGATCCATTCAATGCTGGAAATAAAACATCACATCACAAGACTAGGGAAAGCAAACAGTGTCTACACAAGCCAAAAGAAGATATATGCACCACATTGGGCTATGAGCTAGACGACCAACTGCAGGTGTTACATGGATCTCATACCAGCAATCTCAAAAGCTATGGGCACGTGGGCAAAGTCATGAAAAGGCCTTAACAAGAGGTTGTCAGACTGCTCCGACTTCCAAGATTACGGTGCGGGGTGACATAATGTAAAGTAGCCAGACCCCCAGTGGTCTTCATTTCCAGTACACTAACCACTTGGTGTTACATTGATTTGGGTGTGGAACCAGTGGTAGGGCCATTTCTCCAAAGTGTCCAAGAAGCCAGGAAGCATGTTACTTAAAGGGGTTGTCTCACTTCAGTAAATAGCACTAAGGCTACGTCTACTCGACGACATTTGCCGCGCAACAATAAGTCGCGCGACAGATCGGGCACAACTACACTGCAACATTTGTAGCGCAACATTTTGTTGCACTGATGTCGCGCGACAATTTTTATAATGGCAGTTTATGGTGTCGCACTGCAACATGCAACATGCTGCAACGCAAAAGTCGCAGAAAAATCCATCTCGGATGTCGCAGCATGTTGCATGTTGCAGTGCGACACCATAGACTGCCATTATAAAAATTGTCGCGAGACATTAGTGCAACAAAATGACGCGCGACAAATGTCGTCGTGTAGACGTAGCCTTATTATGTAGAGAAAGTTAATACAAGGCATTGTCTAATGTATTGTTATTATCTATATTGCTTCCTTTGCTGGTTGGATTCATTTTTCTATCACATTATACATTACTTGTTTCCATGGTTACGGCCACCCTGCGATTCTGCAGCAGTGGTCATGCTTGCTCACTATAGAAAAAAGCACCAGCCTATGTGTGCTCCTATGGTCCTGACCACCAAAGAGGCTGGCATTTTTTCCTAAAGTGTGCAAGCACGATCATTCCTGGATTGTAGGGTGATAAATGGCACTTGCTGAAATGAGACAACCCCTTTAGGCTAGGTCTACACGACGACATTTGTCGCGCAACATTTTGTTGCACCTATGTCGCGCGACAATTTTTATAATGGCAGTCTCTGGTGTCGCACTGCAACATGCGACATGCTGCGACTGCGATGCAACAGTCGCAGAAAATCCATTCGAGATGGGTTTTTCTGTGACTGTCGCAGTCGCAGCATGTTGCATGTTGCAGTGCGACACCATAGACTGCCATTATAAAAATTGTCGCGCAACATTGGTGCGACAAATGTCGTCGTGTAGACCTAGCCTTAAGTTACTGTGAGCAGCCTGCATGGCCTAAACATGCTACCATGGCCTATAGCATCTCTGGACTTGTCTCCTATTGAGCAAATGTGGTCGACAAATCCAAACTGAGCTATCAACGGTGGATCTTGTGTGCACTGCAGAACATTCTTTAGACAAATATATATATATACACTCACCTAAAGAATTATTAGGAACACCATACTAATACGGTGTTGGACCCCCTTTTGCCTTCAGAACTGCCTTAATTCTACGTGGCATTGATTCCACAAGGTGCTGATAGCATTCTTTAGAAATGTTGGCCCATATTGATAGGATAGCATCTTGCAGTTGATGGAGATTTGAGGGATGCACATCCAGGGCACGAAGCTCCTGTTCCACCACATCCCAAAGATGCTCTATTGGGTTAGGATCTGGTCACTGTGGGGGCCAATTTAGTACAGTGAACTCATTGTCATGTTCAAGAAACCAATTTGAAATGATTTGAGCTTTGTGACATGGTGCATTATCCTGCTGGAAGTAGCCATCAGAGGATGGGTACATGGTGGTCATGAAGGGATGGACATGGTCAGAAACAATGCTCAGGTAGCCCGTGGCATTTAAACGATGCCCAATTGGCACTAAGGGGCCTAAAGTGTGCCGAGAAAACATCCCCCACACCATTACACCACCACCACCAGCCTGCACAGTGGTAACAAGGCATGTTGGATACATGTTCTCATTCTGTTTACGCCAAATTCGGACTCTACCATTTGAATGTCTCAACAGAAATCGAGACTCATCAGACCAGGCAACATTTTTCCAGTCTTCAACAGTCCAATTTTGGTGAGCTCGTGCAAATTGTAGCCTCTTTTTCCTATTTGTAGTGGAGGTGAGTGGTACCCGGTGGGGTCTTCTGCTGTTGTAGCCCATCCGCCTCAAGGTTGTGCATGTTGTGGCTTCACAAATGCTTTGCTGCATACCTCGGTTGTAACGAGTGGTTATTTCAGTCAACGTTGCTCTTCTATCAGCTTGAATCAGTCGGCCCATTCTCCTCTGACCTCTAGCATCCACAAGGCATTTTTGCCCACAGTACTGCCGCATACTGGATGTTTTTCCCTTTTCACACCATTCTTTGTAAACCCTAGAAATGGTTGTGCGTGAAAATCCCAGTAACTGAGCAGATTGTGAAATACTCAGACCGGCCCGTCTGGCACCAACAACCATGCCACGCTCAAAATTGCTTAAATCACCTTTCTTTCCCATTCTGACATACAGTTTGGAGTTCAGGAGATTGTCTTGACCAGGACCACATACCTAAATGCATTGAAGCAACTGCCATGTGATTGGTTGACTAGATAATTGCATTAATGAGAAATAGAACAGGTGTTCCTAATAATTCTTTAGGTGAGTGTATATACAGTTGGTGATGGCTATATAATCACATGAAGTCAGTCTGCCTAGTGGAGTTACTTAGTTAGGTCCCCTGGGGACATTCCAATTTGTCTCTTTCAGTAGATAAAATATTTTTTATTTTATTCTCTAAAGCAGCTTTGATACCAACACTGTGTATTTCCGTTCTTCTGGACCGTTATAGGCGCAGAACAATGAAAATAATGAAAGTGCTGGATTTGACACATAACTGAAACGGAGCCTAACAGACCCCGCTGACATTCTTCCCTTTAGGCTTCCTGCACACGAACGTGTGCACTCCGTGGCCATATTGAAGACCGCATTTGCAGATTCGCAATACACCTGCGCTGTTCCGTGGGCATTCCGCATCACAGATGCAGACCCATTCACTTCAATGGGTCCGCACAGCCGGAGATGCGGAATGGTGAGGAACGGAACCCTACGGAAGGGTTTTGTCCCGTACTTCCGTTCCGCAAAAAGACAGAACATGTCCTATCTTTTTGTGGAGCGGGCGGATCGCGGACCCATTAAGGTGAATGTGACCTGCTGCAGGTGCCCCACGGTCGGTGTTTGAGCACCACGGGGCGCACAAGTCTTTTCTCTCAGCCATTTTTGGCAAATTCTGATACGGAATCCCTGAACGGAGCTTCCAACACTATGTGAAAGCAGCTTTAGTGCTCATGCACGCGACCGTATGGTTCTGTGGTCCGTTTTTCACAGATCCGTTGTTTGTTTGTTTTTCGTAGTGTTTCAGCTTCCATTCCATTTTTCCGTTTTGCTTCCCTTTGTGATCCTTTTTTTTTTTTTCGGAACGGAAACATAAAATATACAGTATACAGTAATTACATATAAAAATTGGGCTGGACATAAAATTTCTAATAGATGGTTCCGCAAAAACGGAACGGATACGGAAGACATATGGATGCATTCCATATGCATTTCGTTATTTTTTCAGAACCGTTGACTTGAATGGAGCCACGGAACTTGTTTTGCGGACAATAATAGGACATGACTCAAAATGTTGCGGAACGGAAATATGGAAACGGAATGCATACGGAGTACCTTCCGTATACGGAATGCAAAATAATGGAACGGAAACGGAACGAAAATACGTTCGTGTGCATGAGCCCTTAATGGGATTATGCCATGACTGTTGTAAAAATGACAGACATCATACAGTACATAACAATCTCTTTCTAACAATGTTAAAACCAGCCCTGTACCTTACATGGATCCAGAAATCTCCACACTCATTGATCCAGTTGCTCTACTAGATTATCTTAGACCAGTGATGAGGAACCTTTTACAGACCGGGTGCCCAAACTGTGCCCAGTTTAAGGATGGAACTGAGCATGTGTGACCACCTCAGTAGGCTATTATAATTGAGTAAAGAGAATATCTAGGAACTGACACATTTTCTAATAGTTAGTAGATTACCAAAGTAACCAGTTTTTCTAATTCTAAATTATATTAAAATAATGTTTAATGGTGGAATAATCCTTTTAAAGGAATCATGTCAGTAAATGAACCCTACGTGGGGTAGTTCAGGAGGCTGAGGAAAAATAACAGTTGTAATTTACATTCTTTTGATTAAATATATATCTGCCATTTATAACAATATTTTAGAGGATTATTGTTTATGCATGTTCTTAATATTTTATGGGGCCCCAACCCCAGACTGGCAGTGTAGTAGAATTAATGTTCATTAAATGGAAAGCTAGTCTTATAAACTATGTTTGTTTTATAGTACAAGAGTTCAAAAAGCCTCCAACATCTCCTCCACCACCACCACCAGAAACCGAAAGCCGCCCACCATTTCCTCCAGCCACCATTAAGCCAAATAACTAAAGATCAGAACTTCTACTGCCTCCTGCCGCCACAATCCACAAGAAAAAAATCTGCCCCACGTCTACTGCCTCCAGCCGCCACCGCCATATTTATGTATATATTGTAAATAAGTTTCATTTATTTTTGTAACTTTTGTATATATTGTAAATAAGTTTTATCTATTTTTATAATTAGTGTATTTATTGTAAATAATATATATATATTTTTGTTATTTTTGTATATATTGTAAATAAGATATATCTATTTTTTTAATTATTGTATTTATTGTAAATAAGATATTTTTTGTAATTGTTGTATATATTGTAAATAAGTTTTATCTATTTTTATAATTAGTGTATTTATTGTAAATAGTATATATATATTTTTGTTATTTTTGTATATATTGTAAATACGATATATCTATTTTTTTTAATTATTGTATTTATTGTAAATAAGATATTTTTTGTAATTGTTGTATATATTGTAAATAAGCTATATCTATTTTTGTAATTCTTGTATATATTGTAAATAAGATTTATCTATTATTGTAAATATTGTAATTCTTGTATATATTGTAATTACTGTATATATTGTAAATAATATATATTTATTTTTATACCAAACATTGCAGTTGGCTGTTTTTTACCAATATTCCTTATGAGTCCAGAAAACCTTGTTACTAAATATAAACCCACATTTTCCATAATTCATGCTATAAGGTGCACTGCACTATAGGATATGCCTAGATTTACCCCTGGTGTTTGAAGACCCTGGAGGGTTTAACTTCATTTAAAGGCTTTAACATACAGCGTGTTTAACATCACACCTTGCTGGCACATATGTTATGCTTTTTCATTTTCCAAAGCTTCCAGAAAATGTCCCTTATCAGGGGCAGATGATGTATAAACACACACGGTGTTATGGGTTAAAACAAGGGTCCAAAAATCATGCCTTGACAGGGTTGGAATAACTGTACATACGACAGGCGCAATTGATTGTCAGAAGAAAAAGTGGCTCATTGTGAATGGGTGTAAAAAATTCTCCCTTTTAATTGGAGCAGCAGCAGTGCGGTGTGGATGTGTAAATGTGAGGCACGCACAGTAATATGACCCCGATTGTGCCTCCATCACAGGCAGCAAAAATAATAAACCCCACATACTCACCTCATTCCCCAGCAGTGGCAGAATACACTGTGCCCCCGCCCGGCCCTGCCACCTACCCAGACCTGCAGTCTGAAGAGCAGACAGGGGGAGGAATGATGGAGCAGGGAGACAACGGATGGCTCTTGTTTCATCATTACAGGCATCTGTCTCTGCTTCCTATTGAAGCAGGGGCAGCTGCTAGAAAGCGGGACATACCTCCCCTGTACCGGGATCGCGGATCAGCCACTGAAATCCGGGATTGTCCTGCCAGATCCGGGACGGTTTGGAGGTATGATGTAGTGGCATGCTCCCACAATAGTAGCAGCAGCAGGAGCAGTATAGCATTGAACAACCGAGGCTGTCTATGGGTAGTAGTAGCAATAGTAGAAGTAGCAGTGATAGAAGTTATAGTGGTGGCAGATGTTTCGTGTTAATGGTGGTGGCAGTAGGGGATTAACAGCAAGGGGCATCAGCAGCCATAAGCTATATGGAAGAAAGGCAGGAGCATGATGGAGGCAGCAGCAGCCTTACAGAAGATGATGGTCGGAAGGGCAAAGCAGTGGCATCATGGTGGCAGTGACATGATGGAGGCGGTGGCATCAGCCGTACAGAAAGTGATGTTTGGAAAGTGGTATAAGTGGCATGTCTTACACCATCATGGAGGGGATGTGAGTCACATTATGGTATAGGGTATTGAAAAATTAAGATTATATGAGTGAGACGGGTGGAGATTTTCAGAGAAAACGTTTTAATCGTGAGGCTTTTTGGATATTCCAGTATGGATTGAATAGAAAACAAGATCTAATCTTACATTATTAATCTATGTTTGAAGATTGTCATGTATATTGTTGTGACAGTGCACAAAGTTTAAAATTTTATGTAAGGAAATGTTTTGTTGTATTTTGTGTTTATTTGACAATGTCGTTTTAAGGTCCTGTTCACACACAGTCTAGTTGTCTATGGCGGTCAAGGGGTTATTTTGGAAGTGGCTAGTATTCCTCTATGTCAATCACACCCACTGGGTGTGTCCTCTCCCTCCTTTCCACCATAAAACCTGACTGGTGTAGTCATCTAGTGACTCTATGACTAAGGGTGCTACAAGCGTGTACCCGGAACTCGTCAGAGAGATGTGAGGCTTGTTTTAAAGAGACACGTGAAGTCCTTCACAATATGGTGGATAAAACCTCAGTGGAAATATGTGATGCTAAATTAAAGGCGACCATTGAAAAATTGGAAACTGAGATCACTGATGTAAAACATAATACATTTTTGCGGGACTTACAAGATTATAAGACGAACAGTGTCTACAATTGGAGGAAGCTATCCAACACCCAGTCTACTCCTAAAACTATTCTTAAAAAAATCTAACCGCAGGAAACAAAATAAAAAATGCTGCGAGTCTTTAAGGGTTAATTTTAGCTCCACTGATATGAACTTTTCAGACACTGCCTCTGAGAGCAGTGAAACAACTAGAAAAATGGATCAAGCACCTGCTCTGCGAACACCTCAACATATTCCAAAAGCAAAAAACGACGCAGGGGGAGAAAGCACAAAAGAGGGTTATCGCTATCCACGGAGACACAGAAGGAATTAACGGACATACAAGTGTATAATCTATCTGCAAAATTTATCCTTGATACGCAATTGGGGATCCTATCTAGGGGTCTGATGTTCTCCCCCACATGCAATTTTGACTTATATAATACCATTTGCAAATTTGCCAGAAATATCACTTTGAGGAAGCACTTTCTGAGGGATAACTATCCTCCTGAGAGGGGCTCCACCAGACTGTGCTTCCAGCAGGAGTTCAGCGCCTGTATCTTTTCAGGAATTAAAAGCCATATGTCAACTACAAATGCTACGCAGCAATTCTGGTAATGTCAAAAATATTAGTATGTCTACTGCTTTTGTAACAAAAAAACCCTTGTTTTATCCAGTTAACTCCAGGTCACCAGCGGTTTCAGGAGCTAGTAGAGCGGGACTTAGTCAAATTATATGATGTGAATAAGTCCCACACTAATATCAAACAAATGTCCAATCTTTCTAGAACAGAAAGAGATGCTCTGACCTTGCTGAGTAAACTGGATGATATAATTATATCGCAAGCAGTCAAGGGGGTGTTATTGTTGTTTTGGATGCAGATCTGTACGAAAAACAATGTTTATTAATGTTACAAGACATGTCAACATATAAAAAATTTACGTCAGATCCTACACAAATATTCAAAAAAGAATTGGAAAGACTGGTAGCGGAAGGGCTACAATGTGGTGTTATTACTCTTAAACAATCTGAATATTTGATCCCTGCATATCCAGTCCTTTCAATTTTTCATGCCTTGCCCAAGGTCCATAAAAATAGTTTCCCTTACGTCCTAACCAGCAGCACATGTGGGTTTTATCCGCCACAGTGAAACTGGTAGAACAGACGGAATATTTAATGAAGTAAAGTAATCAAATAAATCCACGCCCCCACTACCTCATTATAAGAGGCCAAACCCCCCATACATCAGTGTGTTTTTTTCTGTCCTTGGGACTTCAGGACAGACGGGGGCAGCCATTTGGCTGCCGTACTCTTAGATTACATGCTAACCTTGTGTTTTTCTTTCAGGGTTGCAGCTTATCTGATGGAAGCTGGTTCTGCCGTGCGGCGTGGTGGAGGCATGCAAGCTCCTGTCCTAGGCACGGAGCTCCTGTATTCAGCTTCCTGTTTGGCTTCCTCTCTTCACCTGCGGTAGCTTGTGTGCCAGCGCCCTCTGGTGGTCTGTCGGTGAACAGCAATGATTAAAGTTTGTTCAAACCTGGCGTCTGACGTCACTTTGGGCGCCAAATTTGAATATATAAAGCCTCCAGTCCTTCCAGGCTGTGCTGTTTGCAGCCTTGGGTTGGTTACTGAGGCAAACTACTTTAGTTACCAGCTTTCCTGTGTCTGGTAGGTTTGCTGCTTCTTTGTTATCTAATGAATAGACCTTGTTTATTCATTATAACTTTTTCTCTGCAGATAATGTCCTCTGCCGGTGATGGGGATCGGTCTGGGCGCAAGACGTCATCCAAGCGCAAGCATTTGGCGTGTAGGGATTGTGACACCCCTCTAGCAGACTCCTATGAATTTAATAGGTGTCCCTCTTGCCGTCCTCCTCCTCTGCCTCCTGATACGGAGCCTACCATACGGGACGTAGTAGTCTGGGTAAAGGACTTTGTGGAGTCCTCAATGAACACCCTAAGGGATTCCGTGTCATCTAGAAGACCCAGTGTCCGATCTCCTCTGAGACCCACTCCTATGCAGGAGGAAGCCTACCATACCGTGGACGAAGTCCATTCCTCTGAGTCTAGCGGGGAGGAAGAAGAGGCTGTAAGGTACTTCTTTCCTGTAGAGAAGACCCAGAGGTTACTTAGATCCATCCGGTTGGGGGACCAGGATGTTGATCCCGGGGAAGCTTCAGAGTCCACCTCTAGGGGGCCAAGGGCCTTCAAAGTGGACGAGACTATGTCTCGGTTAATGAAACTAGAATGGAAGCATCCTGAGAAGGCACCGGTCATCTCAAAGCGCTTCAAATCTATGAGGACTCTTGTCCCGGCTGATGACGGCTCCAACTTACAGGACCCGATGGACAGGCGGGTAGAATGCACCTTGAGAAGGTCTTACTCCACTGCTGCTGCTGCTGCATCTGTGGCTATATCCTCTACGGAGGTAGCCGTCTTCCTCCAAAGACGCCTCCGACAGGTGCAGTCGGATATCGACTCTGGCATATCCCGTGATGACATCCTGGCGCAGTTTAAGTCCATTCTACTTGCCGTGGAATTTCTGTGTGACTCCGGCCCACAGCAGTTAAAATTAGCCTCTAAGGCTATGGCCCTCTCTTCAGCGGGTAGGAGGCCACTATGGCTAAAACCTTGGGTGGCAGATAATGCCTCCAAGTATAATTTATGCAGCCTCCCTTACGAGCCAGGAAGGCTTTTTGGGGCTGAACTGGACCGCATTATGGAGGGTCTTGCCGATAAAAAAGGTAAATGCCTCCCTCAAACCCGTAGGGGTAGGCAGGGTAGAGGGTCCAGACCCTTTCAGGGCCAATCCAGGCTCCAGGAGGGGAGGATCATATAGTTCCGGTGGGAACAAAAACAATAAAGCCGACCAGTGACGGCCCTCCCCTTCCGTCAGATCCAGTCATAAATTTGACTCCTATTCTTTCAGACCGGAGGCCGTTTAACTTTTTTTCTAAATACCTGGACAGAGTTTGTTCCAGATCCCTGGGTCGTGAATATAATAAGGACAGGGTACAGGATAGAATTTTTATCTGTTCCCCCAGAAAAATTTGTTTTGACAAGATTACTTCCCCGCGAGAAGCAAGCGGTGTTGGAGGAGTCTATACTCAAATACAGGCGGAAAGGGGCCTTGGAGGAGGTTCCTCCAGAAGAGATTGGATCCGGCGTTTATTTGCCAGTTTTCCTTGTTCCCAAAGCCACAGAAGGTTGGCGCATGATCATAGATCTCCGCTACCTTAACCGATTCATAACGAAAAGGCGGTTTCGGATGGAAACCATCAAATCGGTAATCAGCATCCTGAGCCCAGGGGACCTGATGGTTACACTGGATCTAAGGGATGCCTATCTCCACATCCCTGTGTGCCAGGCCCACAGGAAGTATCTACGAGTGGCAGTGAGTCTCAGGGGGACGGTGAAACATTTTTAGTTTGCCGCGCTTCCCTTCGGCATCACAACCGCGCCCTACATCTTCACCAAAGTGGTAATAGCTGTAGTAGCTCCCCTCAGATTGAGAGGCCTGGAGATCATTCCATATCTGGATGATTGGCTTCTAAAAGCCCACTCGGTAGAGACGCTTCATCTTCATCTGCTGCAGGCTCAGTCCTTCCTCCAGCGCTTGGGCTGGATTATCAATTGGCAGAAGTCAGAGATTTCTCCCTCCACTACCAGGAGGTTTCTAGGGTTCATAATAGGTTCTGCCAACATGACGCTCTACCTTTCTCCGGAAAGGAAGTTACGCATTTCCAAGACTGCAGATCAACTCATGGTTCCCCGCCGGGTAACTATCAGAGTATTGATGAGAATGTTAGGCCTAATGTCAGCAGCCGTGGATGCATTTCCTTGGGCCTTGTGGCATATTCGCCCTCTTCAAGCGGAAGTTCTGAGTCTATGGGATCGAACTCCCAGAGGGCTAGAGACAAAGTGCTCCCTGTCATCTCAAGCTCGCCGCTCACTGAAGTGGTGGAAACAGGTCAAAGATGGGAGGTCCTTGATCCAACCTTGTTGGATCCTGTTGACGACAGATGCATCCCTTCTAGGCTGGGGTGCCCATCTAGAGGAACTTCAAGTTCAAGCATACTGGAGCCATCCTTGATGTCATCCAATCTGAGAGAACTCAGAGCAATCCGGATGGCTCTCTTTCATTTTTTCCCCCTTATCAGAAATAAGGCTGTAAGGGTTCGCTCAGACAATTCTACTGCGGTATCCTACATCAACAAACAGGGAGGCACCAGGTTTCAGAGTCTACTCTCAGAAGTAGGTCTAATTCTGTCTTGGGCAGATCAGAATCTTTCCCACCTTTCAGCAGTCCACATTCGGGGGTCCCTGAATGTGGTTGCGGACCAGCTCAGCAGAGGAGTCCCAGCTCTGGGAGAAATGTCTCTGAATCAGGAGATCTTTCATCAGATCACTCTCCGGTGGAGTCGCCCAGACATAGATCTCATGGCGACAAGATTCAATGCCAAAGTGGAAACGTTCTGTTCCCTGTATCGGGAGGACAATCCCTTGGCAGTAGATGCTCTGTCAATTCCATGGGAGTTCAGGCTGGCCTACATCTTTCCTCCCATCGCCATGATACCCAGGGTATTGATGAAGATTCGGCAGGACCAAGCCTCAGTAATAGCCGTGATTCCATTCTGGCCCAGAAGGTCTTGGTTTACCCTGCTCATGCAGATGAGCCGAGGGCAATATTGGAAGCTTCCCCCAATGCAGAACCTGGTGTCCCGGGGCACTCAGCTCTGCCTGGATCCATCCAGACTCAATCTGACAGCCTGGAGATTGATGAGTCCCTTCTAGAGCCTGAAGGGCTATCAGCAGCGGTCTTAAGAACGATGTCTCATTCCAGAGCTCCTGCGACTGTCAAGGCCTACGCCAGGGTAAAGCGCATTTTTCTTCTATGGTGTGCATCTCATCAAGTACCATCTCAGGATCCTCCAGTATCTGCTATTCTCCAGTTCATGCAGGATGGACTAGATAAGGGCCTCAGCCCTTCTACACTCAAGGTACAGATCTCTGCTCTGTCAGCCGCCTTTGGCAGATCTTTACATCAAGACCCTCTGATTAAGAGGTTCCTTAAAGGAGCCGTACGTCTTAAGCCTAGCATTTCAAGACATATACCGCAGTGGGATCTCTCAGTGGTGCTTAAAGGGTTGAGTGGTCCCCCCTTTGAACCCTTGGAAGAAGTGGACTTTAAGTTTTTATCCTGGAAGGTAACCTTTTTGTTGGCCGTAACTTCGGCCAAACGCATTTCAGAGCTTCAGGCTTTTTCGGCGTATGAGCCATACACTTTATTTTTACCGGACAGAGTCCTTTTACGTTTTTTACCCACCTTTTTGCCTAAGGTGCCCTCTGTGCACAACATTAATCAAGTTGTGTCTTTGCCTGTGTTATGTTCCTCTTCTTCCTCTGCAGAAGAAAGTTCCCTCTATACTCTGGATGTGGCCAGATGTTTGAGAATCTACATTGAGAGATCCCAGGAGTTCAGAAGGTCAGAGAATCTTCTTATCCTGTTCTTTGTCAGGAATAAAGGGAAGAATGCCTCTAAGCCTACTCTAAGTAGATGGATAAGAGAGGCCATCAGAGAATCTTTCGCTTCCCAGAATAGACCTCCTCCTGCCTTTGTCACTGCTCACTCCACCCGAGCAGTCTCTACTAGTTGGGCCGAAAGGTCTCTTATTCCACTGGAGCAGATTTTTTCGCGGCCTCCTGGAGCTCACATTCTACCTTTGTGAGCCATTATAGACTCAACCTCAGGGGTTCAGAAGACACTGCCTTTGGGCGGTCTGTTTTGAGTTCCATTCAGCATTGAAGTCCCTACCCTTTAGGCTAACTTCTTGCTAAGTCCCCACATGTGCTGCTGGTGATGCATAATTATTTCATGTTTTGCAGCTCGTCCTATTTACAAATATCTGGTGCATCTATGGGGGCGAAGATATCGCCATCAATAGCAAATATTTTCATGTGTTTGTGAGAACATCAATATTTGTTCTCTGACAACAATCCATTTATTGACCACCTGCAGTGGTATGGTCGCTATATCGATGACCTGTTGTTTATATGGGTCGGAGATGTGGCAACCGTACCGGATTTCATAAAATACATAAACAATAACACAAATAATTTGTTCTTTTCATATCACTATGATCCTTTGATAATGTCCTTTCTTGATTTGAATCTGACAGCCTCACCAGACACAAGGAGGATTATTACATTCACTTATAGAAAAATTATGGCAGGTAACACTATAGTCCATGGTAAATCATGTCATCCTGCACATACAATTAAAAGTATACCTGTAGGTGAACTAGTCAGAGAAAATCGGAATTGCACATGTGAACAAGACTACCAAAAAGAATCCACTGACATGGTTCAGAGACTAATGAGACGCAGTTATCCTGACTGGAGTGTGAACAGAGCCTTAAAACTGGTTAGTCAGAGAGACAGAACTGAATTAGGCCCTTTTTTTCTCTGCTTCCGTTTAGTTTTTTTTGCGGATAGGATGGGGACCCATTAATTTCAATGGGTCAGCAAAAAAATGCTGATAGTTCATCCGTTTGTGTTCCGCGTCCGTTGTCCATGTTTCCCTTCAGCAAAAAAATATAGTGCATGTCCTACTCTTTTCACATTTGCGGACAAGGATATGCATTTATTATAAGGGATCTGTGGAAAAAAACGGATTCTCCAAAAAAAACGGATGCCGCATCCGATTTTTTTAGCGGATGCACAATTTGCGGACGCAAAAAACAACCGTCGTGTGCATGAGGCCTTACTCAGAGATGTGGACACACCCAAAGGGAAAACACAGGATAGAAACAGAGTGGTGTTTTCAACCCCATATAGTCCACAATAGAACTTAATTTGCCAAATTATGAAAAAACACCTGTCAGTTCTTCAAATGGACCCAGGTTTTGCTGAAGTAGTCAGTATATGAATTCAGTGTGTAGCGAGACGAGCAAAGACATTGGGTAATACTTTATCCCCCAGTCTATTTAGAGATAACAGCACTGGCAAAAATAAAACTTGGTTACAACATAAAGGTACATATAAATGTGGCCACAATGTCTGCACCTGCTGCTCTGTTATTCACGTATCAAAAGACTTTACTTCTTGCACAGAGAACCAAACATACATGAATAAACAATACATTAACTTTAACACATATGGTGTAGTTTACCTGATTACCTGCAAAACTTGCCGTCTCCAATATGTAGGGTGTACATCTGGTCCCTTAAAAATTTGGATTAGACGGCATTTGTCGGATGCAATCAAAGATGACAATAAAAACACAAACACATTCCGCCATATCTCAGCAGTCTTCCATCATGTCTTACACCATCATGGAGGGGATGTGAGTCACATTTTGGTACAGGGTATTGAAAAAGTAAGATTATATGAGAGGGGTGGAGATTTACAGAGAAAACTTTTTAATCGTGAGGCTTTTTGGATATTCAACCTTAAATCATGTGTCCCCCATGGATTGAATAGAAAACAAGATCTAATCTTACATTATTAATCTACAGTATGTTTGAAGATTGTCATGTATATTGTTGTGAGAGTGCACAAAGTTTTAAATTTTATGTAAGGAAATGTTTTGTTGTATTTTGTGTTCGTTTGGCAATGTCATTTTAAGGTCCTGTTCACACACAGTCCAGTTTTATTTGTTTTGGTTTCACTTTGTCATCTCTTTTCCTTCTCCCAGCTGTCATCTATTTACACTGCCTCTCTTTATATCCCCTCCCATACTGCCTCACTTTGCGGTTTATACTACTTCCTGGATTGTGTTCACTGCTAGATGCTGCAACTGCTGGTTCCTCAGATAAGTATTTTCCTTTATTTGTGTTTCCATGCTGCCTTGATTCTAGGTGACCCTGACTCCCTCCGTTTTAAGTGCAGGGAGCCGGTGGTCGTGTCCCCTCACTATTATAGGGTTTTCAGGTGTCACACAGCCTAGGTACGAGGGCATGCAATTATCTATCTTAAAGATCTTTGCATGGGCAGAGCAGTCAGGGAGAGCACTATGGGTTTTATAGGGCTCACCTATATGTTCGTTAGTTTGGGATCAAGTCAGTCGGATGTTTATTTATAACTTCCAGTTTTCTGTAACACCATCCGTGACATTAAAAACCGCCAAAACCGTCTTAAGCATGGATCCGGTTTCAGCCTTGATGGACCGCATGCAGGGTCTTTCACTGGAGGTAGCAGATCTCCGTAAAACTGTGTCTCAATTTCAGGTGACCGGTTCTGCTTGCGTTCATGGAGTTTGTTCCGAGCCTAAGATCTCGCTTCCGGATACTTTCTCCGGGGGTAGTGAGAATTTTGTTTGTTTTAGAGAGGCTTGCAAACTCCATTTTCGCCTACTTCCCCATTCCTCTGGTGATGAGGAGCAGAGGGTGGGGATCATCATCTCGCTGCTCAGGGATAACGCTCAGTCTTGGGCCTTTTCACTGCCGGTGGGGGCACGGCAGCTCCGATCGGTGGATTAATTTTTTGTAGCCCTGGGGCAGATATATGATGACCCGGATCGTATTGCTCTGGCTGAATCTAAACTGCGTCTTTTATGCCAGGGTAAACAGACCGCAGAGATATATTGTTCAGAATTTCGGAGATGTGCAGCGTACTCAAGTTGTGTGTAGAAATGTGTTCCTGGGTGTAGTAGTGCAATAGACACTAACCTGAGACGGCTGACTCTCTGCATAGGCAGGTGATGGTAGGAAAATGTTCGTGACGCCAGTGCCAATTAAACGGTGGCACGCCGTTTGCTGATAGCAGGAATAAATGAGGAACACCGTGATGTTAAAACAGAACTCCAACTTTAGTAGTTTTAAATATAGAGACATTCACGGAAGCGCAGTTCCTTTGCATACAGTCAATTTTTCAATACGGTTGAAGCAGGCAATACAGATTGAGCAAGGTGACTACAGAGTGTTAAACACACAGGACTTGCAGTACAGGAGCTTGCACTCTATCTCTGACTGATCCTGGAACATAGCAAATCTTCTCCAAGGCCCAATACCTTAACTCTGGCGTATATCCTTGGTTCTCTCTTTATAAAGTACCTCCTCTGTTATATTGAGTACCTCTTGCTTCTCTGCGCTTTGCCTCTGTCTCCCTCTCAGCTTCCTCAGGCTCTAGAAACTTCTGAGCTCTAGACTAGACTGACTTTTGCTTCCCTGTCTGGGCCTTATATAAACTAGGGCTCTCTAGCTCCCTCTAGTGACTAGAAGCTGGAATGACACCCCTAGCAGGCCTGTACATGCAAGTGTCACAGTAACAGGGAAATACATAGCATTACATTACATGACAATTTATAAAGATGACATATACCAACTTCCCCATAATTAAGGGGGGACGACAGCACACCAAGTGACACTTTTGTAGTGACGGGCATTACAGTCCCCGTACACTACATACCCCACTGCTTTAAGCTGAGTACGACCTCGTACTCCATCAGGGCTCGCCCAACTGGAATCTCTACCTGAAACAGAAAAAAGAGACATGCAAGCATACATACATGTAATTCATCTGCATTTACATTCATATCAGGTCCAATTGGCAAAGATGAAGGGTGGTGACAAGGGGCGTCGTTCTCTTCTCCTCAGGATAATGAATGGAACTGGGGCGCTGACCTGGCACAGCGTAACATTATAACCAGGATAGTCCATGACAATGAATAAGTCCATAATAGAACAGCAAAATAGATAAAACAGTATAAAAACGGAACTACCCAGGAGTTTCCTGTGGGTGTAACACAGGCAAGGGCTCGCGTGGAGGAGTCCATTCTTGCGCACAAATGTCAAGTAAGGTATTGCCAGTGGCAACTGTTTGGGAGGAGACACCACCAGAATAGTCAAAGTCTCCTAAACGGACTGGCGGGCGTCCCCTGGTCATCCGGGTAGACCTTCTCAAAACAGGGGTCTCCTCTTCCCTTAGCAACGAGGTAGAAGAGAGAGGAGCAACAGGAGGGTCTCCATCAGGGAGATCTTGGTCAGGAACAACTGGAACAACTGGAACAATTAGATCCACTAGAGGGGGAACTGGATCTGGTGCATCTTGAACCAGCTCTTCCAGAGGTGAAGCTACAGTAGGTGCCGGAGCAGGCACCAGCAAGTTCAACCAAGGTGTCAGAAGCCAATGCATGGGATCAGCGTCATACCTCAGATTACTAACAGCCTGCATAGGATCCTCGGGCTGTATTGCTGACTCTGACACAGGATATTCAGATCCAGAACTCTCAGCACTAGGTTCTGGTGTCAGGCAGAGCTTTAACCGGTTTCGGTGTACAATTTGGGATCCCTTGTCTTCCCGGGTGATCTCATAAGTGTGAGTTCCAACATTTGGGATTGCCGTGACAACATAGGGACTTCGCTCCCATTTACTGTCCAATTTACTGGTACGGCGGTTATTCTTTAACCATACCACAGCCCCTATTGTCAAGGGTTCTGCATGGGCTGCTTGATCATAGTCTCTCTGCTGTCGGTCCCTAGCATAGTCCATACGCTCCTGAACAATGGCTTTGGCTGTATTCAATCGCCTTTGATTTTCAGCAACCCAGTCGGTGTTAGGTAATGGGTTAATGCAATCAGGTACGTGTATGTTTAATGAATGGTCAGCAGGCAATGTCCCTTGGCGCCCAAACATCAAGTAAAAAGGGGTATACCCGGTGGAACAATGTATGGTATGATTGTATGTGAACATGAGCTGTGGCAACAGACTGGGCCAATCTCCTCTGTTCTCAGGAGGCACGGCCCTCAGCATCTCTATCAAGGTCTGATTCATTTTTTCACATAATCCGTTACCTTGAGGATGGTAGGCCGTTGTCCGGATCTTCTTACAGTTGTGTAAGCAGCACAGTTCATGGAACAGATGGGACTCAAAAGCAGGTCCTTGATCGGTGAGGATCTTTTCCGGACATCCATAGGGCAGGAGGAAGTGCTTCCAGAACATTTCGGCTGTAGTCTTGGCTGTCTGGTCTCTCACAGGCACTGCTACAACAAACTTTGTGAAATGGTCAATAATAGTCATGGCATAAGCATACCCTGAGCGACTAGGCTCCAGTTTCACATGGTCGATGGCGACAAGTTCAAGAGGACGGGTACTTACAATGGGTCTCAGTGGTGCCCTCTGATCATGGTGCTCACTTCGTTTTAAGGCACAGGCTACACACTCCCGACACCACTTCTCCATGTCTTCTCTCATGCCCACCCAGTAAAACCGCTGGCGGATAGTAGCCTCAGTCTTTTGGACCCCAAAGTGACCGGATTGATTGTGGTACATCTCCAACACCATACCTGCATCTCGTCGGGGTATGAGAATCTGGTGCACTCTCTCGTTGGACACTGGGTCTAGGCTTCTCCGTAGCAATAGGCCCTTTTGTATGAAGAGTTGATGGCGCTGTCTCCACAGTTTGATGAGCTCAGGATCTGCACTCTTACGCCGAATCCTCTCAGGGGCTCTGCCACTAGTAATGAAGTCCAACAACTCACCCAGCACTCTACTTTCAGACTGTAGTTTCACCCACCTTTCTTCTTTAGGATCAGGCCTACTGGAGGGTGAAGGAACTGCAGCTCTGTCATTGGTAGCTCGAGCCTGATCCTGTTGAGCAAATTTGTTATAGAAAGCCGGCATCTCTACATCTTCCCAAGCATCTCGCACATCATCAGGAGCTGTCTCTGTGGGAAGCCTGGATAAAGCATCAGCATTATCATTAGTACGTCCAGCCCGATACTTTACAGAGAAATTATAGTTGGCAAGGCGAGAGGCCCATCTCTGCTCCAAGGCCCCCAATTTAGCTGTATTTAGATGCGCCAGAGGGTTATTGTCAGTGAATGCAATGAACGGGGTGGCGGCTAGATAATCCTTGAATTTTTCTGTCACCGCCCACACTAATGCCAGGAACTCTAGTTTGAAGGAACTATAATTCTGGTCATTTTTCTCAGCTCCTTTCAGGGAGCGGCTTGCATATGCTATCACTCTCTCTTTTCCCTCTTGGATTTGGGCTAACACCGCTCCCAGGCCTCGCTTGCTAGCATCGGTATAAAGATGGAAAGGCTTGCTATAATCTGGGTAACCTAACACGGGAGGCTCGGTCAGTTTCTTTTTTAGCAATTGGAACGCTATCTCACTTTCCTCATTCCACTCAATGGGCACAGGAGTTCTAGGACTCTTTTTGGGTTGCCCCCTCAAGAGTTCCTGGATAGGATCAGCTATTTGAGCAAAATGGGGGATAAAACGTCTATAGTAGCCGGCAAAACCAAGAAAACTCCTCACCTCTTTGACGGTAGTAGGAACCGGCCAATTACGGACAGCTGCTAATTTATCAGGGTCAGGTTGCACTCCCTCTCCGCTTACTACATGCCCCAGGTATCTTACTGCAGGTTTGAGCAGGTGACACTTGGATGGCTTTACCTTCAAGCCATATTTGATAAGGATTTCAAATACTTCTGCCAAATGTTTCAGATGGTCTTCATATGTTTTTGAGTACACAATGACCTCATCTAGATACAGCAGCACTGTTTCGAAGTTTTTGTGACCCAAACACCGTTCCATTAGTCTCTGGAAAGTTCCTGGGGCATTACATAGCCCGAACGGCATACAATTGAATTCGAACAGGCCCATGGGAGTAGTGAAAGCAGTCTTTTCCCTATCTGCAGGGGCCATGGGTACTTGCCAGTAGCCACTGGTCAAGTCCAATGTGGAGAAATAGGCAGAGGAGCCCAGAGCGGTTAGTGACTCCTCAATGCGGGGCAGTGGGTATGCATCTTTGTGGGTTATTTGATAAATTTTCCTATAATCCACACAGAAACGGATACCACCATCCTTTTTCTTTACAAGAACCAGGGGTGCAGCCCACGGACTACGGCTGTCCCGGATTACATTAGAGTCTTTCATCTCTTGGATCATTTCTTTTACAGTCTGATATGAAGTAGGTGGTAAAGGTCTGTATCTCTCCTTGATAGGAGGATGAGAGCCAGTAGGTATGGTGTGTTGTATGGCACTACCCTCTCCATAGTCAGTAGCATGCTTACTAAAGGCCTGGTGGTGCTCCTTGACAAGCTGTAGAATCCCTTCTTGTTGATGTTGGGGGGTAGTCTCGTCCCCTACATGGAGCTCTTCCCACCAGGGCACTTGTGGCTGGGTCACCGGCGAACATCCGCTGACTGCAGCTGGCGGCTTTTCTGTCACTGGAAGACGAATGACGTCTTGGAAGGACACCTGGGACAGCTGGGCAACACGGCAATGCTTAGTAAGCGCAACAGGATGATCACTCAGGTTAATCAGACGGACAGGTACTTTACCTTGGGAGACGGTCACCAGGCACTTGGCAGCTCTCACATAAGGGTAATCCTCCATCTGGATTGGTTCTACCAGGGCTGGATAATCTCGGCCTTGGACTCCCAGGACAGCACGACACCATAAAAGAGTTTGAGAATTAGGAGGCAAAGTCACAGGCTTAATATCACTAATCCTGGCAGTACAAATTTCTCCTTTCCCATTAGCAAACCTCTGTTGGGCACTTAACACAGTAATAGTCTTTTGAATCACCCTCCTGGATGCAGAGGAAGCAGTGGGCAAAGTCTGATGTAATACAGCAAGTATTTCTGAATAACAGTTTTTGAAGACATTGGTGCCTAGAATGACAGGATGTCCTCCTCTGTCACCGGCCTGTACTACGATCACTCCCTGTTGAGGCAGGGTTACTTCTCCCACCTGCAGGGTGGGTTCCCAGTATCCATGAATCTTTACTGGTTTGCCATTGCTGGCGATAATTTCCACCCAGGATTCAGGCGGTTGGGTCAACTGGTTGGTGTCCCAGAACTTTTCAAATGCAGGCAGCTGAATAGTAGTGACCTGAGACCCAGCATCTAATAGGGCTTCAAAGGGGACCCCGTTGATCTCTATATTGATTTTAGGATGGGATCCTACATAACGTGGCATCCAATTTGGATCCTCTGGACCTAGTGTTCTACCTCCCGAGGGGTGGTCCCCAGCCTCAGGGGTTGCCCGTTTAACTGCCAGCACATGGATTCTGTGTGTCCCAGCTTTTTGCAGTATGTACACACGGGCCGCTTGCGATCTCTATTACGCCTCCCAGGATCCCTGGGGTGAGTCTCTTGGTAAGGAGGTGGGAACGGCCTAGGAGGTGACAGGAATTCTTCTTCTAGCATTATGGGTTTTTCCCATTCCTCTATTTTTCTGCACACTTTCTCTAGACTTTTAGTGAGGTGATTTACTTGCTCTGTCAGCATGGCAATAGTATCGGTAGCTGACACTTGAACAGCTTGGCCGGCCTCAGCTCGGTTAGTGATAAGCGGTTTTGGCCTGCAGGCTGGTGACTCGGGTGGGTTGCTCAACTCAGGAGATACTGCGGACCCCAGAATTTTTATAGCCAGTTCTTTAAAGTCCAGAAAGGTACTGTTAGGGTGCTGGGCGGACAGCATCTTTAATTGGGTCCCTTTTTGTTCACTAGACACCCCGTTGATAAATTGTTCCCTCAGGGTCTGGTCCTGGTTATCAGCCTCTTTGGGATCTATCTGAATTACAGCCCCTAAAGCCTCCTGAAGTGATAGGGCATAGTCATGGAGGGACTCACCGGACTTCTGTTTCTTGCCAAAGAAATGCATCTTTATCTCTGAGGCAGTCCTAGTTTCAAAAGTGGCCCTGAGGCGGGTGAATATCTGTTCTAGAGTACTCCGCTCAGTAGCAGGCCAGGATAATACCTCCCTGCGGGCAGCTCCCTCCAGCTGCGCTAGCAGGATTTCCATTTGCTGGTCGGCATTTATGGGGTACAGTTTGAATAATGCCAGCAACTTTTCTTTAAAGTCCCTTAGGGTATGGGTCTCTCCTCTGTAGCGGGGGAACCATGGGGCCCCGAAATAGTAAGGCATGGTAAAGGGCATCATGCTGGGGGCTGTAGGATGATTAGGAGCCGCAAGCTCTCCCGGGGCCGGCTGCTCAGGCACTCCCGGTTCTGACATGGTAGTCTATTGAGATATGGCCGCTGGCGACTAAAAAGGCCGGAACAATCCCCTTCCCTCCGGTTACAAGTGCTTACCGGTATCGCCGGGCTTGCGCAGGCCAAGTCTCGCGAGATTCCGGACGTCCTGAGCACCCGATGACGTAGAAGAAGCAGGGCCGCGGCGGTGCGATGATGACGAGGGGCGGGATTCTCTGTGTCTTTGCAGGGCTCCGCCCACGAAGGTCCTCAGCAGCGCGGGAAACTTTACTCCAGGCGGCCGGTGGCCATCTTTAGCAAAACGCCGTCCATTCACTGACAGCAAGCAGGATTGTGAAAAGTCCACAAAACCACACTCCAATGTGGCGATTTTCTTCCTCTTAGTAGCGCAACACTGCACAGCGCTTTTTAGAGGTTTTAGGAACACTTTTGGTATGATTTTCAGTCCACAAAGTCCACTTTAAATAAACAGGCAATTTGTCACTTTGGACACAGGGCAACTGTATAAGGCACAAAGTTCATGCTTCTTGCACTATAAAGCGTGCGTATCCTGTTCGTGACGCCAAAAGAGAGGTGCAGCGTACTCAAGTTGTGTGTAGAAATGTGTTCCTGGGTGTAGTAGTGCAATAGACACTAACCTGAGACGGCTGACTCTCTGCATAGGCAGGTGATGGTAGGAAAATGTTCGTGACGCCAGTGCCAATTAAACGGTGGCACGCCGTTTGCTGATAGCAGGAATAAATGAGGAACACCGTGATGTTAAAACAGAACTCCAACTTTAGTAGTTTTAAATATAGAGACATTCACGGAAGCGCAGTTCCTTTGCATACAGTCGATTTTTCAATACGGTTGAAGCAGGCAATACAGATTGAGCAAGGTGACTACAGAGTGTTAAACACACAGGACTTGCAGTACAGGAGCTTGCACTCTATCTCTGACTGATCCTGGAACATAGCAAATCTTCTCCAAGGCCCAATACCTTAACTCTGGCGTATATCCTTGGTTCTCTCTTTATAAAGTACCTCCTCTGTTATATTGAGTACCTCTTGCTTCTCTGCGCTTTGCCTCTGTCTCCCTCTCAGCTTCCTCAGGCTCTAGAAACTTCTGAGCTCTAGACTAGACTGACTTTTGCTTCCCTGTCTGGGCCTTATATAAACTAGGGCTCTCTAGCTCCCTCTAGTGACTAGAAGCTGGAATGACACCCCTAGCAGGCCTGTACATGCAAGTGTCACAGTAACAGGGAAATACATAGCATTAAATTACATGACAATTTATAAAGATGACATATACCAACTTCCCCATAATTAAGGGGGGACGACAGCACACCAAGTGACACTTTTGTAGTGACGGGCATTACAGTCCCCGTACACTACAGATGGGCATCTGATACTGATTGGAATGATGCTGCACTCCGAAGTCAATTTTGCCATGGTCTTTCAGAGGGATTGAAAGTTGCATTTGCCTTTCATGAGAGACCTGCCTCGTTAGAGTCTGCCATGTCTCGAGCTGTTCGTATTGACAGGCGTCTTAGAGAGAGAGTCCAAGGACAGTGGGGCGGTCTCATTCAGTGCGCAGGGGCCTCAGTCTCTCTCAATCCCCTCTGAGCAGGAGGCCATGCAGCTGGGTTTGCTTGCCTCTGATAGTAGAGGTTTCAGCTCTCAGAGGAGGGTTTGTTTCTGTTGTGGAGGTATAAATCATTTGGCAAATGTTTGCCCCTCTAGGAGATTCAGGGAGTTTTCTGAGGTTAATAAAGAAACAAAAAGAAAAAAAGCCTCTAAAAACTTTCCATCTGTTACTATTGGCAAGGTTGATGCGGAAATTGAAGGTTTGCCGTTTGCTTGTAGTTCCCGTTTTGTCCTATCTGCCAGGGTGGAGCTGGATAGCAAGAACATTGTTTGTGAGATTTTTTTAGATAGTGGAGCAGCTGTCAATCTCATTGATAATCAATTTTCTATAACACATGGCTTCCAGGTATGCACTTTGGGAAAGGATATACTTGTTTTTGCTATCAATTCCGCTCCACTCTCTCAAAAATCGTTAAAGGGCATAGTTCACAATATCCGATTGACTGTGGGTGATGCTCATGTTGAGGATATGTCATGTTTCGTCCTAAACGGATTACCTACTCTTCTAGTGTTGGGGCTACCCTGGCTCACTAAACATAACCCCACCATTGATTGGCAAGCAAGGCAAATAAATGGTTGGAGTGACTTTTGCAGAGAGAATTGCTTCACGGCGTCTCTTTCAGAGGTTTCTACCAAGATTGTACCATCTTTTCTCTCTGAATTTTCGGATGTGTTTTCATAGAGTGGTGTCCAGGAGCTGCCCACTCACCGGGAGTACGATTGCCCTATTAATCTCATCCCACGCACCAAGCTGCCAAAATCACGTTTATACAATCTGTCCCAACCTGAAAGGGTCGCTATGCGTACTTATATCTCTGAGAGCCTGAGAAAGGGACACATCCGACCCTCGAAGTCACCTGTTGCCGCTGTTTTTTTTTTTGTTAAGAAAAAAGATGGTTCTTTAAGACCATGTCTGGATTTCAGGGAGCTGCACTGTATCTCAATTCGTGACCCTTATCCGCTTCCTCTGATCCCGGACCTGTTTAACCAGATTGTCTGGGTTAAAAATTTTTCTAAGTTGGATTTAAGAGGGGCATAGAACCTAGTCAGGGTCAGGGAAGGGGATGAATGGAAGACGGCCTTCAATACCCCTGAGGGCCATTTCGAGAATTTGGTTATGCTCTTTGGTTTGATGAATGCTCCAGCTGTCTTCCAACATTTTGTGAACAGCATTTTTTATCATTTAATGGGGAAATTTGTACTGGTGTATCTAGATGACATTTTGATTTTTTCTCCTGATTTCAAAACTCATAGGGACCACCTACGTCAGTTCTTGCTCATTCTGCGGGAGAATAAATTGAACAAACCGGATTCCAAAAAAGTTGAGACACTAAACAAATTGTGAATAAAAACTGAATGCAATGATGTGGAGATGGCAAATGTCAATATTTTATTTGTAATAGAACGTAGATGACAGATCAAACGTTTAATCCGAGTAAATGTATCATTTTAAAGGAAAAATACGTTGATTCAAAACTTCACGGTGTCAACAAATCCCAAAAAAGTTGGGACAAGTAGCAATAAGAGGCTGGAAAAAGTAAACTTGAGCATAACGAAGAGCTGGAAGACCAATTAACACTAATTATGTCAATTGGCAACATGATTGGGTATAAAAAGAGCTTCTCAGAGTGGCAGTGTCTCTCAGAAGCCAAGATGGGTAGAGGATCACCAATTCCCACAATGTTGCGCAGAAAGATAGTGGAGCAATATCAGAAAGGTGTTACCCAGCGAAAAATTGCAAAGACTTTGCATCTATCATCATCAACTGTGCATAACATCATCCGAAGATTCAGAGAATCTGGAACAATCTCTGTGCGTAAGGGTCAAGGCCGTAAAACCATACTGGATGCCCGTGATCTCCGGGCCCTTAAACGACACTGCACCACAAACAGGAATGCTACTGTAAAGGAAATCACAGAATGGGCTCAGGAATACTTCCAAAAACCATTGTCAGTGAACACAATCCACCGTGCCATCCGCCGTTGCCAGCTGAAACTCTACAGTGCAAAGAAGAAGCCATTTCTAAGCAAGATCCACAAGCTCAGGCGTTTTCACTGGGCCAGGGATCATTTCAAATGGAGTGTGGCAAAATGGAAGACTGTTCTGTGGTCAGACGAGTCACGATTCGAAGTTCTTTTTGGAAATCTGGGACGCCATCTCATCCGGACCAAAGAGGACAAGGACAACCCAAGTTGTTATAAACGCTCAGTTCAAAAGCCTGCATCTCTGATGGTATGGGGTTGCATGAGTGCGTGTGGCATGGGCAGCTTGCATGTCTGGAAAGGCACCATCAATGCAAAAAAATATATTCAGGTTCTAGAACAACATATGCTCCCATCCAGACGTCATCTCTTTCAGGGAAGACCCTGCATTTTTCAACACGATAATGCGAGACCACATTCTGCATCAATCACAACATCATGGCTGCGTAGGAGAAGGATCCGGGTACTGAAATGGCCAGTCTGCAGTCCAGATATTTCACCTATAGAGAACATTTGGCGCATCATAAAGAGGAAGGTGCAACAAAGAAGGCCCAAGACGATTGAACAGTTAGAGGCCTGTATTAGACAAGAATGGGAGAGCATTCCTATTTCAAAACTTGAGAAACTCGGTCCCCAGACGTCTGTTGAGTGTTGTAAGAAGAAGGGGAGATGCCACACAGTGGTGAAAATGGCCTTGTCCCAACTTTTTTGGGATTTGTTGACACAATGAAATTCTGATTCAACATATTTTTCCCTTAAAATGGTACATTTTCTCAGTTTAAACTTTTGTTCCGTGATTTATGTTCTATTCTGAATAAAATATTAGAAGTTGGCACCTCCACATCATTGCATTCAGTTTTTATTCACGATTTGTATAGTGTCCCAACTTTTTTGGAATCCGGTTTGTACACTAAACTGGAAAAATGTGTGTTTGCGGTTCCAGAAATTCAATTTCTGGGTTTTCTTCTCTCCGCTTCTGGTTTTCGCATGGACCCTGAGAAGGTCCGCGCTGTGCTTGATTGGGAGCTTCCTGAGAATCAGAAGGTGCTGATGTGGTTTTTGGGTTTTGCCAATTATTACGGGAAGTTCATTTTGAATTATTCCTCTGTTGTTAAGGCACTCACTGATATGACTAAAAAGGGCGTATTTTTCCTCCTGGTCGGTAGATGCGCTTAAGGCCTTTTCTAGTATCAAAGAGAGTTTTGCTTCCGCTCCCATCTTGGTACAACCTGATGTCTCTCTGCCTTTCATTGTTGAGGTGGACGCTTCTGAGATGGGTGTGTGTGCGGTCTTGTCTCAGGGTCCCTCTCCTGCCAAATGGCGACCGTGTGCCTTTTTCTCAAGGAAACTCTCTTCCGCAGAGAGAAATTACAATGTGGGAGATAGGGAGTTGTTGGCCATCAAATTAGCTTTTGAGGAATGGCGCCATTGGCTAGAGTGAGCCAGACACCCTATTACCATGTTTACCGACCATAAGAATCTGGCCTACTTGGAATCAGCCAAGCTTCTGAACCCGAGACAGGCCAGATGGTCTTTATTCTTTTCTAGATTTAATTTTGTTGTCACGTTCTGCCCTGGGGTTAAAAATGTGAAGGCTGATACCCTGTCACGTTGTTTGAAGACCCGGGTCCCATTTTGGCTGAAGGGGTGGTTGTCTCTGCTCTTTATCCTGATTTGGAGGCAGAGGTTCAGGCAGCCCAGGCAGAGGCTCCTGATCTTTGTCCTCCTGGGAGGTTGTTTGTGCCTCTCACTTTACGACACAAGGTTTTTAAGGAGCACCACGATACTGTCCTTGCTGGGCACCCAGGGAGTAGAGCCACAGTCGATCTCATTGCTCGGAGATTCTGGTGGCCGGCTCTTCGTAAGACGGTTGAGGGTTTTGTGGCAGCCTGCGAGACCTGCGCTCGTGCCAAGGTCCCTCATTCACGGCCATCGGGTTCTCTCCTCCCGTTACCCATTCCTTCCCGTCCTTGGACGCATCTGTCCATGGACTTCATTACGGACCTGCCTCGTTCCTCGGGGAAGACTGTGATTCTGGTAGTAGTGGACCGTTTTAGCAAAATGGCGCATTTCATTCCCTTTCCTGGGTTACCCAATGCTAAAACGCTGGCGCAAGCATTTGTTGATCACATTGTCAAATTGCATGGCATTCCTTCAGATATAGTTTCTGATAGGGGCACGCAGTTTGTTTCCAGATTCTGGAAGGCTTTCTGTTCTCGCTTGGGGGTTCGGTTGTCGTTCTCTTCTGCTTTTCACCCGCAGTCGAATGGCCAGACCGAACGCGTCAATCAGAATCTGGAGACATATCTGCGCTGTTTTGTGGCAGAGAATCAGGAGGATTGGTGTTCTTTTTTGTCCCTTGCTGAGTTTGCTTTAAAGAACCGTCGCCAGGAGTCCTCGGATAAGTCACCATTTTTTGGTGCATATAGGTTTCATCCGCAGTTTGGGACATTCTCTGGAGAGGGGTCTTCTGGTTTACCTGATGAGGAGAGATTTTCCTCGTCTTTGTGCCTTCCGTCTTGATCTTCCTCAGACTTGGAAGATCCATAATGTTTTTCACAGGTCCCTATTAAAACCTTATGTCCAACCCACTGTACCCCCCTCTTTGCCTCCTCCTCCGATTGTTGTTGATGGTAATCTTGAATTTCAGGTCTCTAGGATTGTGGATTCTCGCATTCTCCGCGGTTCTCTCCAGTATCTCGTTCATTGGGAGGGTTATGATCCTGAGGAGAGGATGTGGGTCCCAGTGGCGGACATCAAGGCCACTCGTCTTATCAGGGCTTTCCATAGGTCCCATCCTGAGAAGGTGGGCTCTGAGTGTCCGGAGTCCACTCTAGAGGGAGTGGTACTGTCACCGCCAGCTCTCTGAGAAGCTCTGACAGACGTTCTTCTGTACCTCTTGCATGATGTTCTTTGTTTTGGTTTCACTTTGTCATCTCTTTTCCTTCTCCCAGCTGTCATCTATTTAAAATGATTGCCTCCCTTTATATCCCCTCCCATACTGCCTCACTTTGCGGTTTATACTACTTCCTGGATTGTGTTCACTGCTAGATGCTGCAACTGCTGGTTCCTCAGATAAGTATTTTCCTTTATTTGTGTTTCCGTGCTGGCTTGATTCTAGGTGACCCTGACTCCCTCCGTATTAAGTGCAGGGAGCCGGTGGTCGTGTCCCCTCACTATTATAAGGTTTTCAGGTGTCACACAGCCTAGGTACGAGGGCATGCAATTATCTATCTTAAAGATCTTTGCATGGGCAGAGCAGTCAGGGAGAGCACTAGGGGTTTTATAGGGCTCACCCATATGTTCCTTAGTTTGGGATCAAGTCAGTCGGATGTTTATTTATAACTTCCAGTTTTCTGCAAAACCATCTGTGACACCTGACTGGTGTAGTCATCTAGTGACTCTATGACTAAGTGTGCTACAAGCGTGTACCCAAAACGTGTCAGAGAGATGTGAGGCCTGTTTTGTATTTACCTTTTGTAACTTCCATTGTTATCCTCCAGTTTGTTCATTCTATTTGTCATTTCCAAGTGTTATGGGGCCTCCCCAAAAAAAACTAACAAACAAAATATAAAAAGTAACAATAGAAAAATGAGCGAGCACTCATACACTTGGCAACCAGATTGCCATATGCAGAAAATATTTATTAAATCCCCATAAAATACAAGTAATAAAATTTATAAGAACAATGTAGCAATAATATACAACATTACAGTCACATATATTGTGGTAGATATGATCGACACTATATTCATATGACTCAATAGTGTCGATAAATTCAATAGTATATATCTCACCAAAAAACTTCAAGTATATGCTGTTATTTGGGAAAGAGGGGGTATTATCTTCTAGCGCTCTATCCCAATTTGGGAAACTGAATGTCACTGAAAATGTTGTAGGTGTATTCACTGGGAGCGCAATATGTTCATAAAGTGTCCACAGGAATCCTGATAATGTGAAAAGTCTCTTATAGCATATCCTTTTAAGCTCGATATGAGCTTTGGATTGAAGAAAACTTTAAATCGATGTTTGGCTTACAGTCTAGCGTCTGCTGTCTCCCTATTGCTTCAATGGAGCTTTAAATATTTGCCGGCTTATTCAGTCGCTCCATACAGCAAGCTGGTTTAAATTTCGCGGGAGTTCCAAAGATCGCAGGAGTTACCACTCTGTTCCGCAATTTCCTTTGGTGCAGCTTTCAACGATAAGAATAGTTAATCCTTTACTGTAGACTAACTATTCTTATCGTTGAAAGCTGCACCAAAGGAAATTGTGGAACAGAGTGGTAACTCCTGCGATCTTTGGAACTCCCGCGAAATTTAAACCAGCTTGCTGTATGGAGCGACTGAATAAGCCGGCAAATATTTAAAGCTCCATTGAAGCAATAGGGAGACAGCAGACGCTAGACGGTAAGCCAAACATCGATTTAAAGTTTTCTTCAATCCAAAGCTCATATCGAGCTTAAAAGGATATGCTATAAGAGACTTTTCACATTATCAGGATTCATGTGGACACATTATGAACATATTGCGCTCCCAGTGAATACACCTACAACATTTTCAGTGACATTCAGTTTCCCAAATTGGGATAGAGCGCTAGAAGATAATACCCCCTCTTTCCCAAATAACAGCATATACTTGAAGTTTTTTGGTGAGATATATACTATTGAATTTATCGACACTATTGAGTCATATGAATATAGTGTCGATCATATCTACCACAATATATGTGACTGTAATGTTGTATATTATTGCTACATTGTTCTTATAAATTTTATTACTTGTATTTTATGGGGATTTAATAAATATTTTCTGCATATGTCAATCTGGTTGCCAAGTGTATGAGTGCTCGCTCATTTTTCTATTGTTACATTTGCCTTTTAAAAGAGGGTGGGGTGATTCCCTCTATATGAGCTTGCAGCACCATACCTTAACTACTTGCTAGTGAGCCACCACAACCTACCACTAAAATATAAAAAGTGTTGGCTGCCTCCCCCGCCTCTTCCACATACACCTTCATGTCCAACTCCTCCTCCACTCGGACCTCCACCTCCTGGTTCAAGATTATTGTTTGTTATATTGGCAGAGTAAAGGATTATACCGCTGCACCCAGCCATTGTTATACACCAGCATGGTTTGTGCGTTCTGTTTGCCATTTCTCAATGTTTTGGGGCCTTCCTAAAATAAAATAAAAAATAAAAATCAAAGAAAAGAAATTCAAAAATAACACAAAACACTGTGTACCTCCTCCTCCGCCTCTTCAACCTACAATGCCTCAGCCTCCTCAATCTCCTACTCCACTGGGACACTTGCCTCCTGGTTCAAGATTATTATTTTTTATTATTTTCTATTCTATGTTATTTTAAGTCATTTCCCTATCCAGATTTGTTTTCAAGACAATTGTCCTGCTCTTACCCTATTTTGCTTACTTTTGCAGCCCTCTAGCCCTTACTACAACTTTTTTACAGCCATTTTACAGCACCAAAGTTCAGGTCCCCATTATCTTCTATAGGGTTCGGGTTTGGGGTCAAGTTTGGGTACAAAAAAACAAACTTTGAACCAAAGCTCGGTCGAACTCGTTGAACTCGAACATCCACAGGTCGCTCATCCCTACCTATAACATCTGTCCCTTCACTAAGTTCACTGGAAAATGACAGAGATCTGGCAGGAGGAGACTTTTTATAGTGCTATGACATCGCAGGGGCTGTCTAGCAGAATGCATTATGGGTGTGTAAGCCATATACCGGGGTATACAGCAAAGTCACAAATGAGGAAAACAACTCTGACACCAGCTTTTGTAAAACAGACTTTTTACTATAACGGGATATCAAACACAACCTCAAATGCAGTGAACATAAAATCAGATTAAATACACTCAGCCCGGAGGCCGAGACCCCTGTTTTTCACAGCACGGCGCCCTTGAGCTAATTTACCTACTGCGAGCAGAGTTAGCACTGCCTCGCCATAACTGTTATTACCCTAAAGAACAGGAACGATTGTTTGGGGTGTAAGATACAGGATAGCCCGCGGTGCAACACAGCAGCTTACAATCTTACCAGACTATACATTAATTTCCCCCTTCCCTTTTCCCAAAGCTGGTAATGTGTAAAGTGTCTAATTTATTACTCCTGATAAAAACGCTGGGATAACTGGAGATTATGGTGAAGTCCTTTCTGCTCTCCAGAGCGAACCACAAGTTTAACTGTTAAGTCCTGGTGATCAACAAACAACAATCTTTGTAGCCTGCCACACAGCAACACTAACGGACTAACTAATGGCAGGTTTGATCTCGGCTCTTGTAATTTCAGAGCCAATCCTATATTGAGGTGCTTGCACGATCTCTCTTACCAGTCTGCTATGTCTCCACTGATGCTTCCGAACAAGCAGTCTTTCAAATGAACATGCGGTACCACAGAATAGGTAATCTGTTCCTAAGCTGTCATCAGCACCCCTTGAAGATGTCCTCTGCCTAGTGGGCAGCATCTGGGTTTTAAGCAGCGATCAGCTTCCCTTGGCTGTAACTCGGGTCACAAAATCTTGGTCCCACGCCTGGATGTGAAGGGATTCACTCCTCTCTCTGTGTCTGAGTCTTTTTAAAATGGTGACTTCCTGCTTCTCTCTGCAGCTTGATATCCCCTCCTCATGCATATTGTAATCTGTGCAGTCTGTGCCCTGTGTCTGGGAAACAGCGGTATCTTGTGGCCGAACAGCAAAATAACAGTGTTCATGCAATAAGAGCTGTTTCTCAATCTCACAGGTGATCCCTCATTCCCGGGATTCTTACTTCCTCTATTTAACATGTGCAGCAGCCATTTTAGTAACAATCTGATTAGTTACCACGAAGAGCGAGGTAATTCGACTTTGTGACGAATAAAATTTTTCCTGAAATTTGGATTTAATTCCACTTCATCAACTTCAATTCACTCAGCACTATCTATAAACTACTCATATATTCTGTTTCTTCCATACATAAGAAGCACAGGGAATTCAGTATACACCTGTATTTGTGGAAAACGTGTTTATTCCACGATCAACTACACATATATCCTGTTCGTTCCATATGAAAGAAGCACAGGGAGTTCAGTATACACCTGTATATGTGGAATATGTGTTCATTCCACTATAAGCTACACATATATCCTGTTCCTTCTATATGTAAGAAGTATAGGGAATTTATATACACCTGCATATATGTAATATGTGCTCATTCCACTATCAACTACACATATATCCTGTTCCTTTCATATATAAGAAGTACGGGGTATTCAGTATACACCTGTATATGTGGAATATGTGTTCATTCCACTATAAACTACACATATATCCTGTTCCTTTCATATACAAGAAGTACAGGGAATTCAGTATACACTTGTATATGTGGAATATGTGTTCATTCCAATATAAACTACTCATATATCTTGTTCATTCCATATGTAAGAAGCAGTATAAACCTGTATACTGTATTTTTCGCCCTGAACGACGCACTGGCCCCTAAGACGCACCTAGGTTTTTGAGGAGGAAAATAAGAAAAAAAATAATACTTTGAACCAAAAGGTGTGCTTTTGGTGGGTTTTGAACTAATGGTGGTCTGTGGATGACACTATTATGGGGCATCTGTGTATGACACTGTTTTGGGGGATCTGTGGCCGACACTGTTATGGGGGATGAAGGGAATCCATGTTATAGAACATGTAGAAGCTTCTTTGTTTGTGTATCAGTTTCTGTTCTCTGTATCAGTTTCTGTTCTCTGTAAAATGAAACTTATCTCTTTGGCACTACGCCCAGATGTTTCCCCCAAATATGTAAGTTCCGCTCTTTGCTCTATTTGCCTGTAGAATAGAACATGTTACCCTAGCTGATGTGCTGGGACCAGGACAGAGTACCGCTGATCCCTGCCCACAAAGCAACCTCCACTCCCAGCCAGAGAGCAACACAGAGACCGGGAGTACAAGTTACCAACACAACCTTGGTGGACTCACTGGACAGAGACAGGCCACCCAATTCAACAGGTCCAGTATTTGGTTGTGGGTGGGCTGCCAGACTAACTCAGGTACCGACCGGCGTGAGGTCAGGTATCTGGTTAGTCTTCCCTGGAAGGGGAAGATGTGTGACGAAACTAACCTCGCCACTGGGTTTTGGAGGGGCCTGTTTGCCAGCCTCTTGCCTCAGGATTATGGCCCATATACTAACTTTGAAGGAGAAGACAGACCGGCTGCACAGCCTAAATCTGTGGAACTGTTTTGGGCAGGAAAGCCATGCTTGCGGTCGGCCAAATGTGACTTTCATGGAATTCGAGAACCCCTGCTTGGATCTGGGTGATATATGTTGTTCGCCCAGATCAGAGCTATCCATGGATGTATAAATGATGGGGATATGTGGGGTTTTGGAAAAAATGTGTGTTTTCTGCCTGTGAGTGATTAAGTTAGCCTATTATGTTTGGTAATTGTATCACAGGCAGAGCCTATTGTGTTTTGTTAATTGTGTTTGGTAATTGTATCACAGGCAATGCCCATTGTATATTGTTGATTGCGTCACAGACAATGCTCATTGTATTTTGTTGATCGCGTGACAGACAGAGGGGGGTGATTGCTGGGAAGGTTTCAATACTGTAAATGCATGTGATTGGCTAATGTATACATTTTTGCAGTCTTCCACAAGGTCCCCAGGGAGAGTGTCCCTTGCTGGAAGACCTGCATAAAAGGCTGACATGTAGCCCCATTAAAGAGTTCCTGTTTTACCCTCAACATAGAGCCTCGTCTCATGTGTGGGGGGGGGGGGGGAGGCTGTATCTACACTGGGGAATGCTATATGCTGTATACTCCCCTGGCTATAATCACTGAGCTCTTTTAAGAGCTTGTTCCTGCATCGCTCTCTGAAGGAAAAGAGGTTCATCCACTGGAGCCTTGTCATAGGTCCAGGGTGGGTAGGAGATGGCGAGACCCCAACCAAGCTGCGGCGGTTCGTGGGGTCTGCAGTGCTTACGATGTTAAGTGGAGTGCTTGGAGCCCTCGGGAAGCACTAGGGGCATCCATTAACGGAGGTACCCAGTCGGGGTGCCAGGAGATCCGTTACAAACATGCTTATTTGTCGCATATAATGCCCTCGCATATATGCCCTTCGCATATATTGTTTTACAGGGTCAGCTCAGCTACAGGCCCTCGCATATAATTTTTTAGAGGGTCAGCTCACCAGCAGGCCCGCACCTAAAATCTTTTACAGGGTCAGCTTACCAGCAGGCCCTCACATATAATGTTTTACAGGGTCAGTTCACCAGCAGGCCCGCACCTAAAATCTTTTACAGGGTCAGCTCACCAGCAGGCCCTCGCATATAATTTTTTAAAAGGTCAGATCACCAGCAGACCCTCACCTTCAATCTTTTACAGGGTCAGCTCACCAGCAGGCCCGCACCTACAATCTTTTACAGGGTCAGCTCACCAGCAGGCCCTCGCATATAATGTTTTACAGGGTCAGCTCACCTGCAGGCCCTCGCATATAATGTTTTACAGGGTCAGCTCACCAGCAGGCCCTCACCCACAATCTTTTACAGGGTCAGCTCACCAGCAGGCCCTCACCTAAAAAATTTTAGAGGGTCAGCTCACCAGCGGGCCATCAATCATAATTTTTTAGGGTGTATGATGCCCTCCTTTATGTGTAATTAAATGTGTATTTGGAGCGCCGGTTCCTTGTAATTTTAATATATATGAAAGAATGTTTCCTAACAATTTTTCCTCTAAAATCGATTTTATCTTCGGTTTTGTGCATATTATTGTCAGTCTTTAAAAGTGACGTACTACTCGGACAACATCGTTCCCAGCAGCGACCTGGGAGTCCAAGATGCATTCAGACATCCTCCCTATGCTGTTCCTGAACCATTTCGGTGGTGTTTCCATCAATTTCTGACCTTTTTCTATGAACCAGACACCCTCCCCTCTTCAGAGCAGGGGGTGCCTGGTTTAATGCTCGGGTTCTCCCATTGACTTCCATTGTGCATCCCGAGGTGTTTGGCCCATGCACCCGAGCACTTTGGTGCTCGATCAACACTAGTGACCACCACTTTCTCCTACAACCCCATGGTGGTCAACTACCAGCTGAGAAGAAAAAAGATGGTCGGTCAGGAGAGATAAGGGTAACCCCCTAAATACTGCTCAGGTGCAAGAATCAATAAACTATAAGGGGCAGTATACTAAGATTAAAAATTCACTTTTATTGAGATATGGGAGATAAAACAACGGCCCCTACAGACAAACAACACATAAGACCTTTGCACACTCAACAGGTGTGCTGAGTGGTCAAAGACAGTTAACAAAGAACAAACACACACATATATAGGTGATGGACTAGACTGATGATAGAAGGAGACGGGCAAAACAGTGTAGATACCAAGTAAACTGGCCCTATTGCCTCCCTGCTTGTCCTGAGTCGCCCTATAGATTGTGTCCAAAGGACGGGGTCCAAAAAGCCCCGCAAGGGGTGGCCCAGACTGGAACTCTCTCCCTGTTAAGTGACCCTAATGAGGCCCTAACAGAGGGGAGAGTGTCCGTCCAAAGGATTGGCATACACATACAAAAAATAAAGAAAATGAGTAAAAATGTAACCCCACTCAGTCACCCCAGGAAGGGTAAAGAGGGTGGGCAAATACTCATGTGTCCCGACGCGTTTCTTCACAGGATGCCCCAGGATTCATCAGGGGACACGGGGCAAAAAATGGCAGTTATCCCTCCCGGCTAATTAGCCCAGAGGCGGGGGAATAGCCTGCATAGATACTTCAGTCCTGGTGTGGCTGAGTCTGGGGACAACAGAAAAGCAACAGAAAGCCAAAGTAAGTCACTTAACACAGAAAAACCTCAATTTAACTACCCATATGGGGCTCTGGAGGAAAGGTACTCACATATTGTTGGCAGCGGTCGGCATTCAGCTGTAAATCCACCTTCCAAGCAACGACCCAGGGTGGTGGTGTCTGCTGAGGTGGGGTGACCGGCAACAAGTGGGGCAGAAACCGCCCCCTTATAAGGGCTGTGGGGCCCTACAAAGCGTCCCATAGCCTCCTGCGCCTACCTATGACGTCAGAGGAGGCATATCCCTAGCATACCCATGTGATCGCACGGGATGTGCCCGCACGTTCGCGCATGCGCATTGAGTCACCCATGAGTTTCATGGGACTCAGAGTGGAACGCATAGCTGTACTTCTTTATCATGTGACCGCCGCAGAACGCCGCCCAGAGGGCTGATACGTCACAGCGGCGGTCACATGATCGGAACAAAGCAACAGCAGTAGAGGCGTCCCTGGTGACTGGCGAGCCGAGTAAGGCGCTATACTTAATAGGTATATTATCATCCAGGGGCGTCATGGAGTACATGCAGAACCGCTCCCCCGGTCTGCATGCCTCATAGCTGGGTCAAACCCCTATTAAGAGTGTATCAACAGGAGAGACACAGCGCTCATAGCAACTTGAATAATAGGGTAAAGGAGGAATACACCAAGGGGGAGGGAATCACCTCATCGGTCTATTAGGACCCTGACCCCCTTGTCCCTATTACATACGGGGACATGACGGTATACGTCCAGCGTCCCACATATTAAGACCAAAGGTACAGGGGTTAAATGGCTGTTCATCTGAACCACGGATACAGAACATGAACGACCGGTATTCAAAGGAAACAGCTAAAATTAATTTGTTCATTCAGACCATGGGGGGCAACCGTATTGAGGGTGAACGTCCACCAACATTCCCTTTGCAGAATGAGTCTGTTCCAGTCGCCCCCCCCGTGTGGGTTTGGGCACCCGTTCAATTGCCATAAAACTGATTGCCGAGACGCGTCCATCATGAGAAAGCTGTACATGACGTGCTATGGTGGTATCCCTATTGTTTCGGATGTCCCCGAAGTGTTCTCCCATACGTTTACGCAATTCCCTAGAGGTCTTGCCCACATAGCGAAGCCCACAGATGCATGTCACAAGATAAATCACACCCACTGTGCGACAATTAATAAAGCCCTTCACATGGTAAACCGTGTTGTTGGGTTCCCCAGTGAAGCTCTTAGCTTGTGACAAGCTGCCACAGAAACTGCAAGAACCGCACCTGTGGCATCCCGTCACAGGTGTGTCCAGCCACGTCCGTGGCTTAGCTGGTGGGGTGAAATGGCTATGCACCAATCTGTCCCTCAGATTGTTGCCTCTCCTAAAAGTTAGAGAGACTGTGGGGCTTAGGACATCTGAGAGATCTGGGTCCATAAGGAGAGTATCCCAATGCCGTGCCAGGATTCTTTTTACCTGGGAAACCGCGGCGTCAAAGGTACCTATCAACCGGACAGTACCTTCAGACTCACTCGCCCCACTAGTTGTGGGGTGGAGTAGCTCAGTTCTCATACGAATTTTAGTTTTTTCATATGCCAGTCTCAGAGTCCTGTCCGGATACCCCCTTTCCTGGAATCTCGACCTAAGATCCCTAGCCTGGCATTTAAAGTCGTCGAGTTCCGAGCAATTACGTTTTAGTCTAAGGTACTGTCCGGTTGGGATACCTCTCTTAAGGGGGACCGGATGACAACTGTCCCACCTAAGCAGAGAGTTAGTGGAGGTTGGTTTCCGATAGATGGATGTGCTCAAACCACCCTTTTGGTCCCTACAGAAAACCACGTCCAAGAAAGGGAGGCGGTCCTTGACGATCACAGAGGTAAATCTGAGATTGAAGCTGTTTGCATTCAAATCAGAGATGAGTCTGCAGAACTCGCCCTTTGGTCCGCTCCACAAGACGAATATATCGTCAATGTAGCGTGACCAGAGGGCGATATGTTCGGCGAACCACATTGATGGGTCACCAAACACTACAGACTCTTCCCACCAGCCCAGGAGCAGGTTGGCATACGACGGGGCACAGGAACTGCCCATCGCCGTACCCCTGAGCTGGTGGTACAGTCGGCCGTCAAACAGAAAAAAGTTATTCAATAGAATAAAATTCAACAGTTCAAGGGTAAACTCATTATGCTTCATGAATTGTTGGCCCCTAGTTTTGAGGAAATGGCTAGTGGCTTCCAACCCACAGTCATGTGGAATGGACGAGTATAAGGCCTCTACATCAATAGAGGCCAGGAACCAGTGTGGTTCGATACAAATATCCTCCAACTTCCCCAAAAGGTCCCCAGTGTCCCTCACGTAAGACGGTAAGGTTGACACAAAGGGACGTAGCACCTTATCTACGTAAACACCACAGTTCTGGGACAGACTCCCAACTCCCGAGACAATTGGTCGTCCTTTTATGGGGACAGTTTCCTTGTGGACTTTCGGCAGGCAATAGAAAGTAGCTGTAACCGGGTGAGGCGGATACAGAAACTCATATTCCTCCCCAATGATTAGAGAGGCTTTTTTGGCCTTCTCAAGGATGTGTCTCAAGGTCCTTTGTATATTATTGGTAGGGTTATGAGTGAGTATCTCATATCCCGTACCATCTTCCAGGATAGAGAGACACATTCTTTTATATACCACCATGTCCATCACAACGACATTACCCCCTTTATCTGAAGGTTTAATAATGATGTCTTTGTCACCTTCAAGACTAGCAATGGCCCTTCTCTCCTCCCTGCTACAATTGAACCTAGGGGGGACAGGATGTATAGTGGCCAGATCTGCAGTGGTGTGCTGAAGAAACACATCCACACAGGATAGATCGCCCATAGGGGGCATTCTGACACTTTTATTCCTCAGGGACGTAAAGGGACCTAGCCCCTCTGCATTAGGTGGTACCTGATCGAGGTTGAAGAGAAGATGGACGTCCTTCAGAATGTCGATAGGCACGCCCAGTTCTCGACTTTCCCTCCTCTCTTTCAGTTTGTGGAACTTGTGCCACTTTAATCTCCGGGTAAAGAGGTGCAGGTCCCTTGTCCACCGGAAAATATCAAATTTGTTCGTAGGAACAAAAGATAATCCCCGTCCCAACAATTTAAGTTCAGTTTGTGTTAGTACGCGGGAAGAGAGGTTTATGACCCGTTTATCCAGGCAGAGAGAAGGAGGGAAGGTGGGGTTGCGTGTTGTGTCTATGGCTGAGTGTTCCGGCTCCTGAGGGGATAATAATGTGCCCCTTGATCTAAAAAAGGTGAGCCTGATGCTGGTACAGAGATGTTTTGAGGGGGGTTTTGTGGGTTCTGTCTAGGGCGGTTCCCACGTCCCTTAGATCTATATGATCCCCGTCCTCGCCCCCTATTCTTGGGATATCTTTCTCTCTCCACGTCGGATACTTCCGTATCAGTGGAGGAAAGATCTGTGTTCTGCGTGGCGGGTGGGTTGGTCAGAAATTGATAAGCCTTATTATCGCGGAAGTCCTGAAAGTCTCTGTTGAACTGTTTATGTTTACGGTCCTTTAGCTGGTACTGATACTGTTCAACCGTATTCTGTAATTGAACTTCTTTGACAGCAAACTCCGATTCTGACTGGAACTTTTTGGCAATCTCAATTTGTTCATTGAGACTGCTTTCTGCCCGAGTCAGAATCAGCTTCTCCTCATCCAGGAGAAGTTGCATAAGTTTAAGGGAACTGGATGTTGCCTCCCTCTCCCATTTTTTCAGGAATTCGGGATTCCTAATACGATGTCCGGGAGTGAGAGTAATCCGAAGGCCCCTAGGTATAATGCCCTGTCTTATGTAATGTTCAAGGCCTTGAACCTCCCACCATGAACTAATGTGTTCATTATAGAGCCTGGTCAGCTCTGAAAAGGCACCATTCAAAGTGGGAGTATATTTTTTCTGAACAAAGGATTGCTCAGAAAAGACTACGCTGGCCTCTGAAACCCAAATGTTCCTGTCCAGACCCGTGGACAAAAAACCGGACATACCCCTGATGCTAATAAGAAAAAAGATGGTCGGTCAGGAGAGATAAGGGTAACCCCCTAAATACTGCTCAGGTGCAAGAATCAATAAACTATAAGGGGCAGTATACTAAGTATACCCATTCATTTCTATGGGAGAGGCGGGGATTAGCGCTTGGTGGTGAACGGACCCCGGGAAATCTAGGGTCCTCCAGCCACAGCACACCCTGCTTCGTTATTGATATAGGTGCGGGTCCTAGCGGTGGGACCCGCACCTATAAGACCATGGGGGCATATCCTAGCGATATGCCCCCATTGTCTAAGATGGGAATACTTCTTTAAACTGTTGTTGCTGGGAAGGAGTCTTGACCAATCCTAGCCAGCCTCACACCCCCCAGGAGTTTTGACCAATCACAGCCAGCCTCACACACAGCCTGTGTGGGAAATTCCCCTAGCAGGAGCTGCTAGAAATCATTATTCACCAGAGAGAGAAGCTGAACAGACATTCCCACCACTAAGAGCTGTGTTTTATGGAAGCAGAAAGGCCAAAATAGGTATTTAAAACAGTTATATAATGTTCCTACTGTTAATTTAGTGATTAGAACTGAATACTGAACCAGTTATATTTGTGTTTACTTACAGTTTCACCAATTGCAAACTTCAAATTCAATTGAAAACTACAAATACCATACAAACAATTTCAACCATTCAAATTCCATATTGCAATCCAAATTGCATACAATCATACCAGATCATACTCAACCAATCTGCAAATAGTTACTGCTAACTGCATATTGCAAATTGCGACCAAATTCAGCAAGTGAACTATTAGTTAGACCTCAGATATACCTCTCTGAGAGATGATAAAGTGCTTAAATAACTTTAAATGAGAGTACAGATACTCAAGAGAGAAATATATCCACCATTTTATGTTGAATGACAAGATTGAACAGTTGAACCACCATCTTATGCATACCGCCATTTTATGATACTTTATTCAACACGTGTTTTGTACATGGACTATCTGTTGTGGAGGCGGCAGTGTTATATATGAAGAAAAGTTGAAGTTAATAGAGAAGTTATTTCACACATTTGGCGTGCTCTTTAAACCTACTGCTTCCATAGAACGGAGCTAGAGGAATTACAGAGTAATAGACAGTCTATTTAGACTAAAAAGTCAGGAGATATCAAAATTCTTCTAATGCCACAACACAAAAGTCACTTCATAGTGCTGCACCTGCCACAGACTGCTAATCTGACCATCTAAAACATTATGGGCGAGGGCCTGCTGCCGCTTTGGTGACTCTAGATAACCTGGGGCCGATCGCACGTCCCTGTGACGGCGACGATCTATTCGGATGTCTGCCCTATCAAGTTTCGATGTTATTTTAATCCCAAACATGTAGACTATGGGTAACCGGGAAATCATGGTTCGATTCCGGAGAGGGAGCCTGAAAAACAGCTACTGCTACCATATCTAAGCAAGGCAGCATGCGCGCAAATTACCTATTAGGTATAATTAGGTGAGGGCCTGCAGGTGAGCTGACCATGTAAACGATTTTAGGTGTGGGCCTGCAGGTGAGCTGACCCTGTAAAAGATTGTAGGTGAAGGCCTGCTGGTGAGCTGACCCTGTAAAACATTATATGCCAGGGCTTGCTGGTGAGCTGACCCTCTAAAAAATGATATTCGAGGGCCTGCTGGTGATCTCACCCTTTAAAAAATGATATGCGAGGGCCTGCAGCTGAGATGACCCTGTAAAACATTATATGCTAAGGGCATATATGCGAGGGCATTATATGTGACGAATAAGCATGTGTTGATATGATGGAAGAGGAGAGGGAGGATGAGAAAAGGAAGATTCAACCATATACCCTTCTTTATGGTGGAAGGGGTGCATGGGAATACAGTGTACTCAGTACATTATGAACAACACATTTAAAGTGCCTTTATGTTTATCAGCTTTCCTCTGGTGGAGTTGAGAAGTCATGGTCAATCCAGGCCTTGTTCATTTTTATAAGAGTCAACCTGTCAGCATTTTCAGTTGACAGGTGGATACGCTTATCTGTTATAATGCCACCAGCAGCACTAAATACCTGCTGAGACAAAACGCTGGCGGCAGGGCAGGCCAAACCTCCAAGGCGTAGAGCACCAGTTTGTGCCACGTGTCTAGCTTGGACACCCAGTGTTTTTAAAGGCACTGAGGGATTATTGAGGGTGCTGACACCATCTTCCAAAATGTTTCCCTCCTTGTGACACTAGGCCACGCATCAGGGTGAGGGTGTTGGCGGGGTGTCATGAAACTGTCCCAGGCTTTGGAAAGTGTTGCCCTGCCTCTGTTGGAACTGTTTTGTGTTCCCCTTTTATCCCTTCATCAGTTGGCCAAGGAACTACAGACTCTGCTGCCAGCTTTGTCAGATGAAAATTTTTGGAGCAATTTTTCAACAAGGATTTTCTGGTATTGCACCGTTTTGCTCGTCCTCTCCACCAGAGAAATGAGAGATGAAAAGTTCTCTTTGTAGCGGGTGTCAAGAAGGGTGAACAACCAGTAATTTGATGTTGTCTAAAATGCGTATAACGCGCGGTTCGTGGGAAAGGCAACCTATGATGAATTCAGCCATGTGTGCCAGAGCACTAACAGGCAAGACTTTGCTGTCGTCATCAGGAGGATGACTCTGAATCTCCTCATCCTCTTCCTCCTCTTCTGCCCACCCACGCAGAACAGATGGAATTAAACTTCCATGGGTACTACCCTCTGTATCGGAGGCAACTGTCTCCTGCTCCTCCTCCTCTTCATCGTTCAATTCGCGCTGAGAAGACGAACTGAGGGTGGTCTGGCTATCACCCTGTGTAATGTCTTCCCCCATTTCCCCCTCTTCCACATGCAATTAGTCCACTACTGCCCTCTGCTGCTCACAAAGCTTGGGCAACATGTGTAACGTGAAGTTCCTGCGCGTGCTCACGTCGCACAACAGCCAGTGAGCTGGCAATTTCAAGCGCTGCTGCAGCGTTGACAGGATGATGACTGGAAATGTGCACACACGCAGCACACCTTCACCAGTAGCTCAGGCAAATTGGGGTAGGTTTTGAGAAACCGTTGAGCCACAAGTTTGAACACGTGGGCTAGGCATGGGATGTGTCTGAGCTTGCCGAGCTCCAAAGCCGCCTCCAAGTTACAGCCATTATCACACACAACCATGTCTGGTTGTAGGTTGAGTGGTGAGAGCCACAGCTCCGTCTGGTCTCTTATCTCCTGCCACAGCTCTGTGGCGGTGTGCAGTTTGTCCCGTAAGCATATCAGCTTCAGCACGGCCTGTTGCCGCTTCCCCACTGCAGTGCTACACTGCTTCCAGCTACCGACTGATGACTGACTGGTGCTGCACACGGATAATTCGGAAGTGGAAGTGGAGGAGGAGGCGGAGGAGGAGAAGTGGGTTTTAGGGCCACTAACGTAGGTGCTGGCGGAAACCGTGATCTACGTAGGGCCCGCCATCCTTGGCGTCTGTAGCACCTGTGCCATCCCAGGGTACGAATCGCTCCCGGCCTCCACAATATTCACCCAGTGTGCCGTCAGGGAAATGTAGCGTCCCTGGCCGAATGCACTTGTCCATGTGTCCGTGGTTAAGTGGACCCTCCCAATAACTGCGTTGGTCAGGGCACATGTGATGTTACGGGACATATGTTAGTGTAAGGCAGGCACGGCACACGTTAAAAAATAGTGCCAGCTGGGAACTGCATAACGCGGGACGGCCACTGACATCAGGCTGCGATGTCCTCAGTGTCCACAAGCCTAAATGGAAACATTTCCAGGGCCAGTATTTTTGAAAGGTGCGCATTTAGTGCTATGGCCTGTGGGTGGGTGGCTGGGTATTTGTGCTTGCGTTCAAATGCTTGGGGTAATGACATTTGGATGCTGCGCTGGGACAGGGAAGTGGATGTGGTCGCTGATGGTGCTTGCGAAGGTACAGATGCAGGGCAGGAGGCATCCTCGCCTGCCCCTTCGACAGGCGATTAACCAGCACGTGCCATAGAGGAAGAGGAAGCAGTGGTGTGGACCCAGGCGTTCGTCCCACTTATTACAGTGCTTGGATGCCATGTGGTGGATCATGCTTGTGGTGGTGAGGTTGCTAATGTTCACGCCCCGGCTCATTTTGGTTTGGCACAGGTTGCAAACTACTATTCTTTTGTCGTCCGCACTTTCCTCAAAATACTGCGCCATACTGCGGAACACCTACCCCTAGGCAAGGGTGATTTACGCAATGGGCTGCTGTGTGGAACAGTTGTGGACCTGTTTGGTGTGGCCCGCCTTCTCCCTTTCCCACTGCCTCTTCCAGCCTGTTGTGGTGCTGCAGATCCTTCCCCCTCTGTACTGCTGTCCTCACTCGGCTTTCCACCTTCCCAGGTTGGGTCAGTGACCTCATTGTCCACCACTTTCTCTTCCACTTCCTCACTCTGATCATCCTCTTGGTTTGTTGACCTAACCAAACATTCAGTGATTGACAACTGTGTACTCTTCATCAACCTCTTGAGACAGTAATTGCGGTTGACTCATTGGCAACTGTGTCTCATCATCATCCACCTCATTAAGCACTAATTGCCGTTCCGCAACGTCATGTTCTTGTGACTGTGGCTGCTCAAGAGTTTGGGAATCAGGGCACAAGATCTCATGTCCTTCTTCAAGCGTGCTTGGCGAGAGGGCCAAATCAAGTAATGGAGATGAAAAGAGATCCTCGGAATTTCCGAGTGTGGGATCACTTGTTTGGCCAGGCTGGGAGGAAGGAGAATCAGGGAGAGGATTCTGTTGACCAGACACTTGGCTACTGAGACTGGACTTGGTGGAAGACAGGGTGGTGCTTAACCGACTGGTAGCATTATCTGCTGCAATCCAACCGACCACCTGCTCGCACTGGTCTGACTTCAAGAGTTTTGTCCTGCGACGCACTGCAAAGTGGGACATGAAGCTAGGTATCGTGGGTGATTGTTTTTCTTATGCTCTGGCAGCAGGCACAGTTTCAACACGTCCAGGGCCACGGCCTCTGCATGAACCATCAGCATCACGGCCACTTCCCCGTCCCTTACTGCTCCCCTTGCGCATATTAAATGTTATATGCACGCTTGACACACAAGATGTGGCACGGATGTCACAGTTCACAACAAGCACAGTATATGGAAAAAGTACGTAAAAGTAGGGAAAAAGGAAAATAGATTTCAGTTATATTTCTCCAATCTCTGGCCCTGACACACAGAAGGTATTGGACAGATGTCTCTAGTCACTGCAGACACACTCTATAGATAAATTATTGAAAATGAGTGAAAAAATATAGTATTTTTCAGTTATATTTCTCCAATCCCTGTCCCTGACACACAGAAAGTATTGGACAGATGTCTCTAGTCACTGCAGACACACTCTATAGATAAATTATTGAAAATGATGGAAAAAATATAGTATTTTTCAGTTATATTTCTCCAATCTCTGGCACTGACACACAGAAGGTATTGGACAGATGTGTCTAGTCACTGCAGGCACCCTCTATAGAAAAATTATTGAAAATGATGGGAAAAATATAGTATTTTTCAGTTATATTTCTCCAATCTCTGGCCCTGACACACAGAAGGTAATTTACATATGTCTCTAGTCACTGCAGACACCCTCTATATGAAAAGTATTGAAAATGATGGAAAAAATATAGTATTTTTCAGTTATATTTCTCCTATCTCTGGCCCTGACACACAGAAGGTATTATACAGATATCACTAGACACTGCAGACACCCTCTATATAAAAAGTATTGAAAATGATGGGAAAATAATAATTGTACTGTAGCTATAAAATACTGCCAGCCTGCCACCACACACAATAGTCCTTAAAAGGACTTTTGGGTCTTTAAAACGTTTTTTTCTACTGAATTGATTGCGATCAGACTCCCTACAATCTCTCTGTCCCTTCCAAAGCGCAGCTCTCCCTGACTACAAATGAGCCGAACATGCGTCATCAAGTGTTATTTAGCACCCGATGACGTGTTCCGGCAAGCCAATCACTGTAATATCAGTAGCCAACATGGCTACTGGTATTGCAGTGCGGGCAGTACTTACCTACACGTTTATTTGCCGCATAGCAGCCGCGAAACGTGCGGGGAGGAGACTCGAGCATGTTCGGCCGAGCATGCTCGCTCAAAACTATTGATAACGCTTTGTTCCTCTCTGTTATCTTTTTACTACAAAATCACAGTGACATCTTTATCTCACTGTGATTTTGTAGTAAAAAGGTCCCAGAGAGGCATGGAGCATTATCAATCATGTTAATATTCCGTGTCTCTGCAGTCCGGAGTGGGGCTTGGCACTCTTTCACACAGTGTGAAAGAGCCATTAGGATTCTGCGAAAAGGTTGGTATTAATAATTTAGCGGCCGGCAATAGCATTGTAGGAAGATTATGCTTCCGGGGCTTAATTGAAGGGGTAAGGCACAATAGAAGGAGGTGTACGTGAGAAAGCACTGGAGAAGACTTCATTAATTCTGTCTTCAAATGCTTCCCAGTAGCCTTTAGTGAGAGAAAGATCCGTTATTTATTATTTTAGGTGGGAAAAAAAATACTGAAATGTATCCCAAATGTGGTAACTGATGCACAAGATCCGTGTTTTTTTTTTTACAGGATATGTTTTTTGTTTTCTATTCTTCTAATAATAATTTTTATTCATGTAGTACCAACATATTCTGCAGCGCTTTACAATCAGAGGGTTTATATACAAACAAAATCATACATTACACAGCAGCAAACAAGCCAACAATAAAAATAAGAGGAATGAGGGCCCTGCTCCGAAGAGCTTGCAATCTATGAGGAGATAGAGGTGAGACAAAAGGTAATGGAAGATCAGAAAAATAATGCTGATATAAACTCCCCTAAAGTGGATCCATGTTGTAGAAGGAAGCAATAGTGGGTGGACCCTTTATAGTGGGCGGGTCTAATGCACAAATAAACAATGAATTGCACAAATAGACAAAGCCAATGCAACAGAACAGTAGATGGCAAGGCGTAATTGTTTAGTTTTATACAGGACATACTAAAACACAAGTAATTATCAATTTGTAAATCCATAGAGAGCGGTATAATTAGTTTTATGTATTTACTATGAACACATATTCCACATACCTGTATATAGGTGTATACTGTATTCCCTGTGCTGCTTACATATGGAAGGAACAGGATATATATGTAGTTTATAGAGGAATGACAACATATTCCACATATACAGGTGTATACTGAATTCCCTGTGCTTCTTACATATGGAATGAACAGGATATATATGTAGTTTAAATGTGGGGGATTCAGTCAGCACAACCCTGTATGCAGGTGCACATCGCTATGGCGAAATACATATACAAACGCAAAAACACAAATGCAATAGCACTCTGCAACCAGCACTCTGCCCTGCCTCTATGCTGGATGTTGAATGAGGCATTGGTGTACATTTTGGCCAAAGCGTAATAAGCCACTTACCACATCAAGGTCGCCTCTATGAGTGGTCCCTAACACTAGTTCCTACCTGTTTATGGGCCATAACAGCCACACAAAGTCCAGGGAGCCCAGGTACAGCATGCACGCCAGGCACACTCTGCTTTTAACCCCGTCCGGTGCCGTGACAGCTTTCATTGGATCCAGGGATGCAAGTACCAACATGCATGCTGAGCCCACTATATACTTCTCCTGGAGCCAAATGGCTGCTGGTAGGCGCTGTAAAAGTAGACTCAGTTTTATACTGACTTTAAAACCAGCCTCCAGGGCAGACTAACTGGTCAGGTGTGCATGACTGCATGGAGATCGCCACGCCTCCAATATATACTACAAAGAAAAAATGTGGGGGATTCAGTCAGCACAACTGAGTCACAAAACTGAGTCTACTTTTACAGCGCCTACCAGTAGCCATTTGGCTCCAGGAGAAGTATATAGTGGGCTCAGCATGCATGTTGGTACTTGCATCCCTGGATCCGATGAAAGCTGTCACGGCACCGGACGGGGTTAAAAGCAGAGTGTGCCTGGCGTGCATGCTGAACCTGGCCTCCCTGGACTTTGTGTGGCTATCATGGCCCATAAACAGGTAGGAACTAGTGTTAGGGACCACTCATAGAGGCGACCTTGACGTGGTGAGTGGCTTATTACGCTTTCGCCAAAATGTACACCAATGCCTCATTCAACATCCAGCATAGAGGCAGGGCAGAGTGCTGGTTGCAGAGTGCTATTGCATTTGTGTTTTTGCGTTTATATGTGTAGTTTATAGTTGAATGAACACATATTCCACATACCTGTATATAGGTGCATACTGAATTCCTTGTGCTTTTTACATATGGAATGAATAGGATATATGTGTAGTTTATAGTTGAATGAACACATATTCCACACATACAGGAGTATACTGAATTCCCTATACTTCTTATATATGGAAGGAACAGGATATATGTGTAGTTTATAGTTGAATGAACACATATTCCACATATACAGGAGTATACTGAATTCCCTATACTTCTTATATATGGAAGGAACAGGATATATGTGTAGTTTATAGATAGTGTTGAGCGAATCGAAGTTGATGAAGTGGAATTCAATCAAAATTTAAGGAAAAGTTTGATACGTCACAAAGTTGAATTACCTCGCTCTTTGTGGTAACTAATCAGATTTTTACTAAAATGGCTGCTGCACATGTTAAAAAGAGGAAGTAAGAATCCCGGGAATGAGAGACCACCTGTGAGATTTTGAAACAGCTCTTATTGCATGAACAATGTTATTTTGCTGTTCGGCCACAAGATGCCGCTGTTTCTCAGACACAGCACACAGACTGCACATGTCACGAGGCGCCGACTTCACATTCTCCCTCTTCAGTGCCGCCGGCACCCTGCAGCTAGTACAGAACGAGGATGTGCGCTGCATCCTCATCCCTCCACAGCCACGGAGGGCACTCACCTCCTTAGCGCGGTCAGCGTCCTCCACTTCCATGGCAACTGTAAGGAGTCCGAGTGCCGAGCTGAGCACTCGGCTGGTTGCAGGAGAATGAGTCATGTGGCGCTGGCCACGTCACATGACTCCTCTTGCTGGGGAATGAGTCACGTGTCGCTGGCCACGTCCCATAACTCCCCTTCCCCACTATATATATATACAGGCAACCTGTTGGCCACAGGTTGCCTGTGAATAAGGTCCTATCCAGTGTTCCTTAGTGTGACTCCCGACTGGTTTATCATCTCCGTCCTTGTTTGCTCCTTGTGTCTGCTTCGCTTCTCCTGGTTTTTGACTTTGGCTTGTTTTAAAACCTGTCTTTGCTTATCCTCTAGTATTGTAGTTATCTCCTGGTTCTGACTCGGCTTGTTGACCATTCTATGTTTGTCTGTCTTGTTTGTCCCTCCGCACTTACCAAGGCTAGGGAATCCCGCCCAGTTGTGCTCCCTTACCTAGGATGGATAGTGCAAGTAGGCAGGGTCAGGGGTGTGGGTGGAGTCAGTGGTGCACCATTCCCTCCCCCTCTTTGTGACAGATTCACAGGCCCACTTTACCACTATGAATCCCCTGCAAAACCTGACGGATCATGTCCTGAGCCTGGCCCAGGTTGTTCAGGAGCTAGGAGAGAGGTTACAAGCTCAAGAAGTTGGCCGTAACCTCACTGTTTCCCCTCCATCCGCTTTACAGATGGAGGGGAAACAGGTTGTTCAGGAGCTAGGAGAGAGGTTACAAGCTCAAGAAGCTGGCCGTAACCTCACTGTTTCCCCTCCATCCGCTTTACAGGTGGAACCCGACGTTAAACTTCCTGAGCGGTTCTCAGGGGACCACAAACGTTTTCAAACCTTTAAGGAGAGTTGCAAACTATATTTCTGACTGCAACCCCATTCTTCTGGCCTCTGGCCACAGTGAGTGGAAATTATTATATCCCTGTTACAGGGTGACCGCCAGGAGTAGGCGTTTTCATTACCCCCTGACTCGCTGTGTCTTGAGTCAGTAGGTGCGTTTTTTCAGGCCCTAGGGCTGCTATACGATGAACCGGACAAAGCAACCGTAGCAGAGAGTCAGCTGAAAGCTTTGGTGCAGGGTGACCGACCAGTAGAGGAATAATGTACTTAGTTTAGAAAGTGGTGCGTTTCATCTGGTTGGAATAAACCTGCTCTCAAAAGTCAGTTCAGATCTGGTTTGTCTGAGACTCTTAAAGATATGCTTGTAGGTTAACCTTCCCCTGAGACCTTGAAAGAAACCATGACTCTTGCAGTAAGACTGGACAGACGCTTTAGGGAGAGACAGCAGGAACATTCGTTTTTTCCCCAGGTTATGTCCAAACCAGAGGTCTGTCCCATGGGAATCAAGTCCGAGCCTTTTGCTGATGAACCCATGCAGATTGGTATGAGCAGAAGAGACCAACGCTGCCGCCATGGTACATGTTTTTACTGTGGCGACTCCGATCATTTGATCCGCCAGTGTCCCAAGATCCCTCCTTCCGGAAGATCACCCAAAACTGAGGGATCTAAAGACAAGGTACTCCATGGGGTGGTTAAAAGTTAATTATTAGTACCGGTTACTATTTCATTAGGGACTAACAAGGGTTCAGGTAAGGTAAGTTTATCGACTCTGGATCTGCCGCTAACTTTATTGATATTAAGTTTGCTCTTCAGGTGGGGATCCCCTGTTTACATGGTAGCCATAGATTACACCCCATTATGATGATCAAGTTTTATACTCCTGAAATAACTTTAACTGTAGGGGTGTGCAATACTGAGATTTGCTCTCTGTTAATCTTGGAAAATGTAACTGTTGATGTGGTGTTAGGTATGCCCTGGCTCCAATTGCATAACCTGGTGATAAATTGGGCCAGAGGGGAGCTTGAAAAATGGGGCCCTAAATGTGATTCTTGTTTATCTTTTGTGCAAGCAGGGGTCTCAGCAGAATCCAAGACTTTACCTCCATTCATCGAGTAATATATGGATGTATTCTCCTCATCTGACCCCGAGAGCTTACCCCCCATAGACCATATGATTGCGCTATTGAACTAGTGGGAGGGTCTATGTTTCCTAAGGGGCGGATATATAATTTATCTGCTCCTGAATGCAATTACATGAGAGAATATGTTAAGGAAAGTCTCATTCGACGCTCTGTGTCTCCTATGGGGGCTGGCTTCTTTTTTGGCAAAAAAAAAGGACGGAGGCGTTAGACCCTGTATTGACTATCGGGAATTGAACAAGATCACCATTAAGTATCAATATTACCTTCCTTTAATCCCCGATCTGTTCAGTCAGGTTCTGGGGGGCTTCATGGTTTTCCAAACTCGATTTGAGAGGAGCATACAATTTAGTTCGAATCATAGAAGAAGACGAATGGAAAACTGCTTTTAAGACTCCGGAAGGACATTTTGAATATTTGGTCATGCCTTTTGGGCTTAGTAATGCTCCTGCAGTTTTTCAAAATTTCATGAATGACATTTTCAGGGACTTTATTGGCAAATTTTGTTTGTGTATCTTGATAATACTTAGATTTTTTCTTCGAGTTGGGATTCTCATGTTATGCATATCAGGCAAGTACTTGATATTCTAAAAAAAAATGTACTATCTGCTAAGTTAGAATTTTTTTTTGGGTACAATAAATTTTGTATCTTGGCTATGTCCTCACTCCACATGCGTTTAAAAATGGATCCTGGTAAGGTACAAGCTATTTTAGACTGGGTGAGACGGTTATCCCTAAAAGCCTTAGGCTGGTTTCACACGGGCGTTGCTGGAAAAGATGCGGGTGCGTTGCGGGAACATGCGCGATTTTTCTGCGCGAGTGCAAAACAGAAGTTCGGGTTTGGGTTAGGTGTTGTGTAGATTGTATTATTTTCCCTTATAACATGGTTCTAAGGGAAAATAATAGCATTCTTAATACAGAATGCTTAGTACAATGGGGCTGGAGAGGTTAAAATTTAATTTTTTTATTAAACTCACCTTAATCCACTTGTTTGCGCAGCCCGGCTTCTCTTCTGTCTTCTTCTTTGAGGAATAGGACCTTTGATGTCGTCACTGCGCTCATCACATGGTCCATCACATGATCTTTTACCATGGTGATGAATCATGTGACGGACCATGTGATGAGCGTAGTGACGTCACCACAGGTCCTTTTCCTACTGCACAGCAAAGATGAAGACAGAAGAGAAGCCGGGCTGCGCGAACAAGTGGATTAAGGTGAGTTAAATTATTTTTTCTTTTTTTTTTAACCTCTCCAGCACTATTGTACTAAGCATTCTGTATTAAGAATGCTATTGTTTTCCCTTATTACCATGTTATAAGGGAAAATAATAATGATCAGGTCCCCATCCTGATCGTCTCCTAGCAACCGTGCGTGAAAATCGCACTGCATCCGCACTTGCTTGCGGATGCTTGCGATTTTCACGCAGCCCCATTCACTTCTATGGGGCCTGCGTTGCGTGGAAAACGCACAATATAGAACATGCTGCGATTTTCACGGAACGCACAAGTGATGCATGAAAATCACCGCTCATGTGCACAGCCCCATAGAAATTAATGGGTCCAGATTTAGTGTGGGTGCAATGCGTTCACCTCACGCATTGCACCCGCGCAGAAATCTCACCCGTGTGAAAGAGGCCTTAGGCCCCTTTCACACGGGCGAGTATTCCGCGCGGATGCGATGCGTGAGTTGAACTCATTGCACCCGCACTGAATACCGACCCATTCATTACTATGGGGCTGTTCACATGAACGGTGATTTTCACGCATCACTTGTGCGTTGCGTGAAAATCGCAGCATGCTCTATATTCTGCGTTTTTCACGCAACGCAGGCCCCATAGAAGTGAATGCGGATGCAGTGCGATTTTCACGCACGGTTGCTAGGAGACGATCGGGATGGAGACCCGATCATTATTATTTCCCCTTATAACATGGTTATAAGGGAAAATAATAGCATTCTGAATACAGAATGCATAGTAAAATAGCGCTGGAGGGGTTAAATTTTTTTAAAAAACAATTTAACTCACCTTAATCCACTTAATCCGCGGTCAAGTGGATTAAGGTGAGTTAAATTTTATTTTTATTTTTTTAACCCCTCCAGCGCTATTTGACTATGCATTCTGTATAGAGTTCGGGTTTGGATACCAAACATGCGCGATTTTTCTCACGCGAGTGAAAAAAACGCATTACAATGTTTTGCACTCGCGCGGAAAAATTGCGGGTGTTCCCGTAACGCACCCGCACATTTTCCCGCAACGCCCGTGTGAACCCAGCCTTACAGTGCTTTTTAGGGTACTTTAATTATTACCTTAGTTTATAAAAAAAAATTCGGTAACTGCTAAACCCTTAACCGACCTTACTAAGAAGGGGACGGATCTTATTAACTGGCCTTTGGTGACCATTGAAGCCTTCGAACCCCTTAAAAGATCTTTTAGGAGCGGGGGAGCGGTATACTTACAGTCCGTGCGGCTCCCGGGGCGCTCCAGAATGACGTCAGAGCGCCCCATGCGCATGGATGACGTGATCCATGTGATCACGTGATCCATGCGCTTGGGGCGCCCTGACGTCACTCTGGAGCGCCCGGGGAGCCGCACGGAAGGTAAGTACACTGCTCCCCCGCTCCCCACTACACTTACCATGGCTGTCAGGACTTTAGCGTCCCGGCAGCCATGGTAACCACTCTGAAAAAGCTAAATGTCGGCTCCGGCAATGCGCCGAAACGACGTTTAGCTTAAGGCGGGATCCGGATCAATGCCTTTCAATGGGCATTAATCCCGGATCCGGCCTTGCGGCAAGTCTTCAGGATTTTTGGCCGGAGCAAAAAGCGCAGCATGCTGCAGTATTTTCTCCGGCCAAAAAACGCTCCGTACCGGAACTGAAGACATCCTGATGCATCCTGAACGGATTTCTCTCCATTCAGAATGCATTAGGATAATCCTGATCAGGATTCTTCCGGCATAGAGCCCCGACGACGGAACTCTATGCCGGAAGACAATAACGCAGGTGTGAAAGAGCCCTAAGACCTTGTGTGTTTTTCGCATGGAAGTTCTCTCCCACTGAGAGGAACTATGATATTGGTAATCGGGAATTGTTAGCCATCAAATGGGCTTTTGAGGAGTGGAGAATTTTTTTAGAGGGGGGGCAAACATTGTATCACTGTTGTCACTGACCATAAAAATGTATTGTTTCTTGAGTCTGCGAAAAGGCTGAATCTTCATCAAGCTAGATGGGCATTATTCTTTACGCGTTTTAACTTCTCTATTACTTTTAGGCCAGGAAGTAAGAATGTGAAGGCTGATGCCTTGTCTCAAAGCTTTTGTGCATTTCAACCCCCTGACATTCCTCCTGAACCCATCTTACCAGCTAACATCATTGTGGCAGCATTATCTGCGGATCTTGCGTCTCATATTGAGGCAGAGCAATATCTAGCTCTGGCACAGACACCTACAGATAAGTTTTTTGCTCATGGGCATTTCCTGCTTGGTGAGTGTCATTATTCAGTTTTTTGTGGGTATCCCGGTATTGAGGGCACCAGAGAACTCGTGTCCAGGTGTTATTGGTGGCCCACGTTATCTAGAGATGTCAGGTCTTATGTCTCTGCTTGCAAGGTATGTGCCAAGTCCAAGACTCCACACAATTGTGTCTGACAGGGGTGTCCAGTTTGTCTCCAAATTTTGGAGAACTTTTTGTCAGAGATGTGAAATATCTGTCCTTTTTGTCAGCTTTTCATCCCGAGACCAATGGACAAACCGAACTGCTTAATCAGGCTGTTGAACAATTTCTAAGATCTTACATCTCTGATAACTAGCAGTTATGGGTAAAATTACTCCCTTTGGCGGAGTTTGCCATTAATAACCGTGTGAACTCTTCCACTGGGGTGTCTCCGTTTTTCTGCAATTTTGGTTTCCACCCTCAATTTAATTCTGGTTCATCTGTTCCTTCACCTAACCCTGAAGCGGATAGGGTAACGTCAGAACTGTGCACAGTCTGGGCTCAGGTTCAACTGAACTTGGAAAAAGCTCAGGAGGATCAGAGAATTAAGGCTAATAGGAAGCGTTCCAGAGGGGTGGACTTTCAGGTGGGAGAAAAGGTTTGGCTGTCCACAAAAAAATTGTCGCTAAAGGTGTCATCCAGGAAGTTTGCACCACGTTTTATTGGTTCATATGAGATCCTCGATGTTATTAATTCCGTATCTTTTAGGTTGAAGCTGCCAGATTTGATCCGTATTCACAATTTATTACACAAATCAATGCTTAAGAAACATGTTTCGCCCCTTAATTTCATCGCAGGCAGCCCTTCCCCCGGTACAGGTTAATGATCAAAATGAATTTGTCATTTCTAAAATCATTGACGTCAGGAGAGCTTGAAACTCATTTCAATACCTGGTTCATTGGAAGGGTTATGGACCTGAGGAAAGGTCCTGGGTACCAGTTAATAGAATTCATGTGAATAGGTTGATTAAAAAGTTTCATCATGATCATCCTGACAAACCGTCTCTGGTGACTTTGGGTCCGGTGGCCCCTCGTAAAAGGATGGGTACTGTCACGAGGCGCCGTCTTCAATTTGTGCATCCGCTAAAAAAAACGGATGCGGCATCCGTTTTTTTTTGGAGAATCTGTTTTTTTTCCACATATCCCTTGTAATAAATGCCTATCCTTGTCCGCAAATGTGAAAAGAGTAGGATATGCACTATTTTTTTTTGCTGAAGGGAAACACGGACAACGGACGCGGAACACAAACGGGTGAACTATCAGCATTTTTTTGCTGACCCATTGAAATGAATGGGTCCCCATCCTATCCGCAAACAAAAACTAAACGGAGGCCGAGAAAAACAACTGTCGTGTGCATGAGGCCTAATTCAGTTCTGTCTCTCTGACTAACCAGTTTTAAGGCTCTGTTCACACTCCAGTCAGGATAACTGCGTCTCATTAGTCTCTGAACTATGTCAGTGGATTCTTTTTGGTAGTCTTGTTCACATGTGCAATTCCGCTTTGCTCTGACAAGTTCACCTACAGGTATACTTTTAATTGTATGTGCAGGATGACATGATGTAACGGTCGCGTACACACACGCACAGGGGGAAGGGAAGTGACCACTGCGCTCCACCCTTACCCCTGGCCCTGCCTACTTGCCTCGCGAGTCCTAATGACAGGGGACAACTGGACGGCAATCCCTAACTTGGAATAAGTGCAGGGATGACAGACAGACAAACAACAGAACGTGAACGGACCGAGTCAATACCAAGAGCGCTACGCAGTACAAAGGATTAAGCAAAGAATGGTCAGGAGAAGCCGGGGTCAAATACCAGGAGAGCAGAGAAGTACAAGAGGAGTCCTAAGAGAGTAGTCAGGTGGGAGCCGAGGTCACAATACCAGGACAGATGCGCAGTACAGGAGGAGCAGGCAAAAGGATGGTCAGGGAACAGGATCAGGTAAGTATTCAGCAGTCCAACAAATAGCCAGGAACCTAGAAATTAACAGGCAACCTGTAGCCAGCAGGCTGCCTGTATTTATAGTGGGGAGTGAGGGTCATGTGACGTGGCCAGCGTCACATGACCGACAGACCAAACAGTCAAGCACAGAGTGATCAGCTCGGCGCTCAAGGCAGACTAGGAGCAGGGAGCCACCCAGCTAGTAAAGCCGCCCTGGGAATGAGGTCAAACACATATCCTCATTCCCAAAGCTAAGCAACAGGTCTGCGGGCAATGGGGGACCGAGTGCACCTTCGGAACCCCGTGACAGTACCCCCCCTTTTACGAGGGGCCACCGGACCCAAGACTTCAGGCGATGGCTTTTCAGGGTGTTCTAAATGAAATTTACGAACAAGTCTAGGAGCATGAACCTCCCTGGCAGGTACCCAGGATCTCTCTTCAGGTCCATACCCCTTCCAGTGAATCAGGTACTGCAAGGAATTACGCACCTTCCTGACATCCACTATTTTAGACACCACATACTCGACAGCATCATTAACAAGAACCGGGGGAGGCGAGGCTTTTGATGGTACTACCGGTTCAAAATATTTTTTAAGCAGAGATTTATGGAACACATTATGAATGTGGAATGACTCGGGCAGCTCCAACCTAAAAGATACCGGGTTAATCACTTCCGTGATCTTATATGGTCCAATAAAACGAGGAGCAAACTTTTTAGAATTTACCTTAAGAGAGAGATTCTTGGAGGACAACCATACCTTATCCCCAACCTGAAAATTCACCCCCCTTGAACGTCTCCTATCGGCCTTGAGTTTCTGAGAACTTTGAGCCTTTTCTAAGTTCGATTGAACCCGGGCCCAAACTGTGCACAGTTCAGAGGAGAGCCTATCTGCCTCAGGGTTAGAGGAGGAGACTGATGACCCAGAATGAAAACGGGGATGGAAACCTTGGTTACAAAAGAAAGGTGAAACCCCAGCAGAAGAATTGACACGGTTATTCAAAGCAAATTCAGCCAATGGAAGATATTTCACCCATAATTGCTGGTCATCAGCAACATACGACCTCAATAATTGTTCGACAGACTGATTAAGGCGTTCAGTCTGCCCATTACTCTCAGGGTGGTAGGCAGAGGAAAAAGACAATGAAATTTTACATTTTTGACAGAAGGCCCTCCAGAATTTGGACACAAACTGCACACCCCTGTCAAAAACAATATTTTCCGGGATACCATGCAATCGAACAATTTCTTTCACAAAAATAGACGCCAAGGTTTTGGCATTCGGGAGTTTAGACAGGGGAATGAAATGGACCATCTTGCTAAACCTATCGACCACTACCCAAACTACAGTCTTACCCTCCGCCGGCGGTAGGTCAGTTATAAAGTCCATCGAGATATGGGACCAGGGTCTACTGGGAATGGGTAGGGGTCGTAGGTTACCAGCAGGGCGAGTCCTAGGTGTCTTGGATCTGGCACAAACCCCACAGGCTGACACGTAGGACTTGACATCCCTAGTTAGAGTGGGCCACCAATAAGATCTAGAAACCAGATCCTTAGCGCCCTCAACACCCGGATGTCCACAAAAGGCAGAATCGTGACACTCACCCAACAGCTGGAGACGAAATTGTACGGGAACAAACAACTTATCTGTTGGGGTGGCTACCGGTGCCAGATGTTGTTCAGACCTAATGCGAGCCGAGATATCCTGGGTAAGAGCTGCTAAGAAGATTTTTGCTGGCAGGATGGATTCAGGTGGTACCTCAGTAGGTTGAAAAGCCTGGAAGCTCCGAGATAATGCGTCCGCCTTCACATTTTTACTTCCCGGCCTGAACGTAATGGAAAAATCAAAACGAGTAAAAAACAGAGCCCATCTGGCTTGACGGGGATTCAACCTCTTAGCAGACTCGAGAAACATAAGGTTTTTATGGTCAGTGACAACAGTTACACAATGCCTTGCCCCCTCCAGAAATTACCTCCACTCCTCAAATGCCCATTTAATGGCCAGCAGCTCCCTATTCCCTATGTCGTAGTTTCTCTCCGAGGGAGAGAATTTCCTGGAGAAGAAGGCACATGGTCTCAGATTAGTAAGGCTAGCAGGACCTTGCGAAAGGACTGCTCCTGCGCCGTCCTCGGACGCATCCACCTCCACAATAAAAGGTTTCTCCTGATCAGGCTGGATCAGAATGGGAGCGCTACTGAATGCCTTTTTTAATTTTTCAAATGAAGAAATGGCCTCAGTAGACCAATTCTCCAAATCCGCCCCTTTCTTAGTAAGGTCGGTCAACGGTTTAGCAATTACGGAAAAATTCATAATAAATTTACGATAGTAATTGGCGAAACCTAAGAACTGTTGTAAGGCCTTTAAGGATGAAGGTCTTACCCATTCCTTAATTGCTAGTACCTTACCAGGATCCATCTTGAAGGCGTGAGGAGTCAGAACATGCCCTAGAAACAGAATCTCCTGTACACCAAAGACACATTTCTCTTGTTTAGCGGATAGCTGATTCTCCCTCAACACCTCTAATACTTGTTTAACATGAGACACATGGGATTCGAAGTCAGGAGAGAATATCAAAATGTCGTCAAGATAGACAATAACAAATTTACCTAAGAACTCCCTAAGAATGTCATTCATGAAGTTTTGGAACACAGCTGGGGCATTGCTGAGTCCAAAAGGCATCACCTGATATTCAAAGTGTCCTACCGGCGTATTGAACTCCGTCTTCCATTCGTCTCCCTCCTTGATTCGGATTAGATTGTATGCCCCTTTCAAGTCAATTTTGGAAAACCAGGTTGCCCCCAGAACCTGGTTAAATAAATCCGGAATCAATGGGAGGGAGTATCTATTCTGGACAGTGATTTTATTTAATCTCCGGTAATCGATACATGGCCTAAGACCACCATCTTTTTTCTTAACAAAGAAAAACCCCGCCCCCATATGAGAGACAGAAGGTCTAATATGCCCTTTACCAAGGCTCTCCTTAATATAATCTTCCATGGCCTTGCGTTCGGGCATAGAAAGATTATAAATTCGTCCTTTAGGAAACTTGGCCCCCTCTACTAGCTCTATGGTACAATCATAAGGTCTATGGGGGGGTAGAACCTCCGGGGTTGGTGATGAAAATGCATCAGAATATTCTTTAACAACAGTGGGTAATGTATCAGACTTTACTGAGACCCCAGCCTGTACCACGGACAAGCACGAGTCACACTTAGGCCCCCATCTCACCAACTCCCCATTGGACCAATCTATAGTGGGGTTATGTAGTCGGAGCCAAGGCAACCCTAGTACCACCTCAGCCGGTAGGTTCTCCAGGACTAAAAGCGAACATCTCTCTGAGTGGCACACACCCACGGTTAGAGAAATCTCTGAGGTACATAAGCTCACCGTACCACCAATAAGAGGAGTAGCATCAATAGCCATGACATGGATAGGAGTTGGTAAGGCAAATATAGGAATACCCAATCTTACGGCATACTCAGAGTCAATAAAGCTAGCTGCTGAGCCAGAATCAATAAAGGCCTTACCCGGCCATTTATCTACTCCCAGAGAAATCGTAATGGGTACCGAAAGCTTACATTTAGAAAATTCAGGGTGTACCTGGTCTTTAGGTTGCCTTGCCTTAGGAGACTTGACAGAGAGGACCTTCTTAGGACACTGGTTGATCCAGTGGTCAGGATCTCCACAGTAAAAGCATTCTCCACGTCTGCGGCGAAGATTCCCTCGGGTCATGCCAACCTGCATGGGTTCCTCGGTGGAGACCTCAGCATTGTCTCTGGGATAGGCCTCTGACTGGACCATCATCTGGGAAGAGAACTGTTGCTCCTGTCGTCTCTCTCTAACCCATCGGTCGAGTCGGACAACAAGGGTCATCATCTCCTCTAAGGTCTCTGGAAGTTGATAACTGACCAGAAGATCCTTTAATTTATCAGACACACCTGACCTGAACTGACTCTTCAGGGCTGGTTGGTTCCATCCTGAGGGGACACACCACCTTCTAAATTGGGTGCAATAATCCTCCGCTGGTAGATTGCCCTGAACCAGTGCCTTTAGAGCCGTCTCGGCTACTAGAGCCCTGTCTGGTTCATCATAGAGGGTACCCAGGGCTTGAAAGAACCCCTCCACAGAATATAAACAACTGGCGCCAGCAGGTAAAGAGAACGCCCAGTCCTGGGGATCACCCTGTAATCGGGAAATGATAATGCCCACGCGTTGACTCTCGGGATGTGAACGGACCGAGTCAATACCAAGAGCGCTACGCAGTACAAAGGATTAAGCAAAGAATGGTCAGGAGAAGCCGGGTCAAATACCAGGAGAGCAGAGAAGTACAAGAGGAGTCCTAAGAGAGTAGTCAGGTGGGAGCCGAGGTCACAATACCAGGACGGATGCGCAGTACAGGAGGAGCAGGCAAAAGGATGGTCAGGGAACAGGATCAGGTAAGTATTCAGCAGTCCAACAAATAGCCAGGAACCTAGAAATGAACAGGCAACCTGTAGCCAGCAGGCTGCCTGTATTTATAGTGGGGAGTGAGGGTCATGTGACGTGGCCAGCGTCACATGACCGACAGACCAACCAGTCGAGCACCAAGTGATCAGCTCGGCGCTCAAGGCAGACTAGGAGCAGGGAGCCACCCAGCTAGTAAAGCCGCCCTGGGAATGAGGTCAAACACAGATCCTCATTCACAAAGCTAAGCAACAGGTCTGCGGGCAATGGGGGACCGAGTGCACCTTCGGAACCCCGTGACAGTACCCCCCCTTTTTCGAGGGGCCACCGGACCCAAGACTTCAGGCGAATCTCCTGTACACCAAAGACACATTTCTCTTATTTAGCGGATAGCTGATTCTCCCTCAACACCTCTAATACTTGTTTAACATGAAACACATGGGATTCGAAGTCAGGAGAGAATATCAAAATGTCATCAAGATAGACAATAACAAATTTACCTAAGAACTCCCTAAGAATGTCATTCATGAAGTTTTGGAACACAGCTGGGGCATTGCTGAGTCCAAAAGGCATCAACTGATATTCAAAGTGTCCTACCGGAGTATTGAACGCCGTCTTCCATTCGTCTCCCTCCTTGATTCGGATTAGATTGTATGCCCCTTTCAAGTCAATTTTGGAAAACCAGGTTGCCCCCAGAACCTGGTTAAATAAATCCGGAATCAATGGGAGGGAGTATCTATTCTGGACAGTGATTTTATTTAATCTCCGGTAATCGATACATGGCCTAAGACCACCATCTTTTTTCTTAACAAAGAAAAACCCCGCCCCCATAGGAGAGACAGAAGGTCTAATATGCCCTTTACCAAGGCTCTCCTTAATATAATCTTCCATGGCCTTGCGTTCGGGCATAGAAAGATTATAAATTCGTCCTTTAGGAAACTTGGCCCCCTCTACTAGCTCTATGGTACAATCATAAGGTATATGGGGGGGTAGAACCTCTGGGGTTGGTGATGAGAATACATCAGAATATTCTTTAACAACAGTGGGTAATGTATCAGACTTTACTGAGACCCCAGCCTGTACCACGGACAAGCACGAGTCACACTTAGGCCCCCATCTCACCAACTCCCCATTGGACCATTCTATAGTGGGGTTATGTAGTCGGAGCCAAGGCAACCCTAGTACCACCTCAGCCGGTAGGTTCTCTAGGACTAAAAGCGAACATCTCTCTGAGTGGCACACACCCACGGTTAGAGAAATCTCCGAGGTACATTGTAGCACTAGAGCCCTGTCTGGTTCATCATAGAGGGTACCCAGGGCCTGAAAGAACCCCTCCACAGAATATAAACAACTGGCGCCAGCAGGTAAAGAGAACGCCCAGTCCTGGGGATCACCCTGTAATCGGGAAATGATAATGCCCACGCGTTGACTCTTGGGGCCAGAGGACACGGGGCGCAAACGGAAGTAAAGTTTACAATTCTCCTTAAAAGAGAGAAACTTCTTCCGGTCTCCAGAAAAGGGTTCTGGGAGCTTAATCTGGGGCTCAAAATGCGGACTGGAGGCCTGAGGAGTGGAAGAACCTTGCCCTAACTCAAAAGAACTGAGTTTTTCCCCTAAGTTCTGCACCCTCTGCGTCAGATTAGAGACATGGTCAGTCAGGGTCACCAGAGGATTCATAATACAGAGGTTATTGGGCCTGTTAATCTATAACGGTCGCGTACACACACACACACAGGGGGAAGGGAAGTGACCACTGCGCTCCACCCTTACCCCTGGCCCTGCCTACTTGCCTCGCGAGTCCTAATGAGAGGGGACAACTGGACGGCAATCGCTAACTTGGAATAAGTGCAGGGATGACAGACAGACAAACAACAGAACGTGAACGGACCGAGTCAATACCAAGAGAGCTACGCAGTACAAAGGATTAAGCAAAGAATGGTCAGGAGAAGCCGGGGTCAAATACCAGGAGAGCAGAGAAGTACAAGAGGAGTCCTAAGAGAGTAGTCAGGTGGGAGCCGAGGTCACAATACCAGGACGGATGCGCAGTACAGGAGGAGCAGGCAAAAGGATGGTCAGGGAACAGGATCAGGTAAGTATTCAGCAGTCCAACAAATAGCCAGGAACCTAGAAATGAACAGGCAACCTGTAGCCAGCAGGCTGCCTGTATTTATAGTGGGGAGTGAGGGTCATGTGACGTGGCCAGCGTCACATGACCGACAGACCAACCAGTCGAGCACCGAGTGATCAGCTCGGCGCTCAAGGCATACTGACACATGATTTACCATGGAGTATAGTGTTACCTGCCATAATTTTTCTATAAGTGGATGTAATAATCCTCCCTGTGTCTGGTGAGGCTGTCAGATTCAAATCAAGAAAGGACATTATCAAAGGATCATAGTGATATGAAAAGCACAAATTATTTGTGTTATTGTTTATGTATTTTATGAAATCCGGTACGGTCGCCACATCTCCGACCCATATAAACAACAGGTCATCGATATAGCGACCATACCACTGCAGGTGGTCAATAAATGGATTGTTGTCAGAGAACAAATATTGATGTTCTTACAAACACATGAAAATATTTGCAATTGATGGCGATACCTTTGCCCCCATAGACGCACCAGATCTTTGTAAATAGTACGAGTTGCAAAACATGAAATAATTATGCATCAACAAATAATGTACGGCTGTACATAAGTAATCCCGCAAAGTTGGAGTATAATCGCTGTATGTTAAGAAAAGCCACTGTAACGCAGATATAGCCTGATCCTGGGGTATGGAAGTGTATAATGCTGTAACTTCAGCAGTGACCCATAGAAACTCTTTTCCCCACTGGAGGTTATGCATTACTTGTAGTACATGCTTTGTGTCACGTATAAAACCAGGCATGGATCCAATTAGTGGCTGGAGTAGGCTGTCAGACCACTCAGACAGCCTTTCATTCAATGATTTAATGCCTGAAACTATAGGTCTGATAGGTGGAGGGAAACTATTTTTATGGACCTTGGGCAAGGCATGAAAAATTGAAAGGACTGGATATGCAGGAATCAAATATTCAGATTGTTTAAGAGTAATAACACCACATTGTAGCCCTTCCGCTACCAGTCTTTCCAATTCTTTTTTGAATATTTGTGTAGGATCTGACGTTAATTTTTTATATGTTGACATGTCTTGTAACATTAATAAACATTGTTTTTCGTACAGACCTGCATCCAAAACAACAATAACACCCCCCTTGACTGCTTGCGATATAATTATATCATCCAGTTTACTCAGCAAGGTCAAAGTATCTCTTTCTGTTCTAGAAAGATTGGACATTTGTTTGATATTAGTGTGGGACTTATTCACATCATATAATTTGACTAAGTCCCGCTCTACTAGCTCCTGAAACCGATCAAGAGCTGGTGACCTGGAGTTAACTGGATAAAACAAGGTTTTTTTTGTTACAAAAGCAGTAGACATACTAATATTTTTGACATTACCAGAATTGCTGCGTAGCATTTGTTGTTCACATATGGCTTTTAATTCCTGAAAAGATACAGGCGCTGAACTCCTGCTGGAAGCACAGTCTGGTGGAGCCCCTCTCAGGAGGATAGTTATCCCTCAGAAAGTGCTTCCTCAAAGTGATATTTCTGGCAAATTTGCAAATGGTATTATATAAGTCAAAATTGCATGTGGGGGAGAACATCAGACCCCTAGATAGGATCCCCAAAAGCGCATCAAGAATAATTTTTGCAGATAGATTATACACTTGTATGTCCGTTAATTCCTTCTGTGTCTCCGTGGATAGCGATAACCCTCTTTTGTGCTTTCTCCCCCTGCGTCGTTTTTTGCTTTTGGAATATGTTGAGGTGTTCGCAGAGCAGGTGCTTGATCCATTTTTCTAATTGTTTCACTGCTCTCAGAGGCAGTGTCTGAAAAGTTCATATCAGTGGAGCTAAAATTAACCCTTAAAGACTCGCAGCATTTTTTATTTTGTTTCCTGCGGTTAGATTTTTTAAGAATAGTTTTAGGAGTAGACTGGGTGTTGGATAGCTTCCTCCAATTGTAGACACTGTTCGTCTTATAATCTTGTAAGTCCCGCAAAAATGTATTATGTTTTACATCAGTGATCTCAGTTTCCAATTTTTCAATGGTCGCCTTTAATTTAGCATCACATATTTCCACTGAGGTTTTATCCACCATATTGTGAAGGACTTCACGTGTCTCTTTAAAACAGGCCTCACATCTCTCTGACGAGTTCCGGGTACACGCTTGTAGCACCCTTAGTCATAGAGTCACTAGATGACTACACCAGTCAGGTTTTATGGTGGAAAGGAGGGAGAGGACACACCCAGTGGGTGTGATTGACATAGAGGAATACTAGCCACTTCCAAAATAACCCCTTGACCGCCATAGACAACTAGACTGTGTGTGAACAGGACCTTAAAACGACATTGTCAAATAAACACAAAATACAACAAAACATTTCCTTACATAAAATTTAAAACTTTGTGCACTGTCACAACAATATACATGACAATCTTCAAACATAGATTAATAATGTAAGATTAGATCTTGTTTTCTATTCAATCCATGGGGGACACATGATTTAAGCTTGAATATCCAAAAAGCCTCACGACTAAAAAGTTTTCTCTGTAAATCTCCACCCCTCTCATATAATCTTAATTTTTCAATACCCTGTACCATAATGTGACTCACATCCCCTCCATGATGGTGTAAGACATGCCACTTATACCACTTTCCAAACATCACTTTCTGTACGGCTGATGCCACCGCCTCCATCATGTCACTGCCACCATGATGCCACTGCTTTGCCCTTCCGACCATCATCTTCTGTAAGGCTGCTGCTGCCTCCATCATGCTCCTGCCTTTCTTCCATATACCTTATGGCTGCTGATGCCCCTTGCTGTTAATCCCCTACTGCCACCACCATTAACACGAAACATCTGCCACCACTATAACTTCTATCACTGCTACTTCTACTATTGCTACTACTACCCATAGACAGCCTCGGTTGTTCAATGCTATACTGCTCCTGCTGCTGCTACTATTGTGGGAGCATGCCACTATATCATACCTCCAAACCATCCCGGATCTGGGAGGACAATCCCGGATTTCAGTGGCTGATCCGCGATCCCGGTACAGGGGAGGTATGTCCCGCTTTCTAGCAGCTGCCCCTGCTTCAATAGGAAGCAGAGACAGATGCCTGTAATGATGAAACAAGAGCCATCCGTCTTCTCCCTGCTCCATCATTCCTCCCCCTGTCTGCTCTTCAGACTGCAGGTCTGGGTAGGTGGCAGGGCCGGCCGGGGGCTCAGTGTATCCTGCCACTGCTGGGATGAGGTGAGTATGTGGGGTTTATTATTTTTGCTGCCTGTGATGGAGACACAATCGGGGTCATATTACTGTGCGTGCCTCACATAGTGTCCCTCTTCTTTCTTTTCTAAAGTTGGGAGGTATGCTATATTCGTACGGTACCATTTACACATCCACACCGCACTGCTGCTGCTCCAATTAAAAGGGAGAATTTTTTTTACACCCATACACAATGAGCCACTTTTTCTTCTGACAATCAATTGCGCCTGTCGTATGTACAGTTATTCCAACCCTGTCAAGGCATGATTTTTGGACCCTTGTTTTATCCCATAACACCGTGTGTGTTTATACATCAACTGCCCCTGATAAGGGACATTTTCTGGAAGCTTTGGAAAATGAAAAAGCATAACATATGTGCCAGCGAGGTGTGATGTTAAACACGCTGTATGTTAAAGCCTTCAAATGAAATTAAACCCTCCAGGGTCTTAAATCATCAGGGGTAAATCTAGGCATATCCTATAGTGCAGTGCACCTTATAGCATGAATTATGGAAAATGTGGGTTTATATTTAGTAACAAGGTTTCCTGGACTCATAAGGAATATTGGTAAAAAACTGCCAACTGCAATGTTTGGTATAAAAATAAATATATATTATTTACAATATATACAGTAATTACAATATATACAAGAATAACAATATTTACAATAATAGATAAATCTTATTTACAATATATACAAGAATTACAAAAATAGATATAGCTTATTTACAATATATACAAGAATTACAAAAAATATCTTATTTACAATAAATACAATAATTAAAAAAATAGATATATAATATTTACAATTTATACAAAAATTACAAAAATATATATTATTTACAATAAATACACTAATTAAAAAAATAAATAAAACTTATTTACAATAATTACAAAAATAGATAAAACTTATTTACAATATATACAATAATTACAAAAATAGATGAAACTTATTTACAATATATACATAAATATTGCGGTGGTTTGCGGCTGGAGGCAGTAGACGTGGGGCATATTTTTTTCTTGTTGATTGTGGCGGCAGGAGGCAGTAGAAGTTCTGATCTTTAGTTATTTGGCTTAATGGTGGCTGGAGGAAATGGTGGGCAGCTTTCGGTTTCTGGTGGTGGTGGTGGAGGAGATGTTGGAGGCTTTTTGAACTCTTGTACTATAAAACAAACATAGTTTATAAGACTAGCTTTCCATTTAATGAACATTAATTCTACTACACTGCCAGTCTGGGGTTGGGGCCCCATAAAATATTAGGAACTTGCATAAACAATAATCCTCTAAAATATTGTTATAAACGGCAGATATACAGTACAGACCAAAAGTTTGGACACACCTTCTCATTCAAAGAGTTTTCTTTATTTTCATGACTATGAAGGCATCAAAACTATGAATTAACACATGTGAAATTATATACATAACAAACAAGTGTGAAACAACTGAAAATATGTCATATTCTAGGTTCGTCAAAGTAGCCACCTTTTGCTTTGATTACTGCTTTGCACACTCTTGGCATTCTCTTGATGAGCTTCAAGAGGTTGTCACCTGAAATGGTCTTCCAACAGTCTTGAAGGAGTTCCCAGAGATGCTTAGTACTTGTTGGCCCTTTTGCCTTCACTCTGCGGTCCAGCTCACCCCAAACCATCTCGATTGGGTTCAGGTCCGGTGACTGTGGAGGCCAGGTCATCTCGCGCAGCACCCCATCACTCTCCTTCATGGTCAAATAGCCTTTACTTTCAAAGTTTTCCAAATTTTTCGGCTAACTGACTGACCTTCATTTCTTAAAGTAATGATGGCCACTTTTCTTTACTTAGCTGCTTTTTTCTTGCCATAATACAAATTCTAACAGTCTATTCAGTAGGACTATAAGCTGTGTATCCACCTGACTTCTCCTCAACGCAGCTGATGGTGCCAACCCCATTTATAAGGCAAGAAATCCGACTTATCAAACCTGAGAGGGCACACCCATAAAGTGAAAACCATTTCAGGGGACTACCTCTTGAAGCTCATCAAGAGAATGCCAAGAGTGTGCAAAGCAGTAAACAAAGCAAAAGGTGGCTACTTTGAAGAACCTAGAATATGACATATTTTCAGTTGTTTCACACTTGTTTGTTATGTATATAATTCCACATGTGTTAATTCATAGTTTTGATGCCTTCAGTGTAAATCTACAATTTTCATAGTCATGAAAATAAAGAAAACTCTTTGAATGAGAAGGTGTGTCCAAACTTTGGTCTGTACTGTATATTTAATCCAAAGAATGTAAATTACAACTGTTGTTATTTTTCCTCAGCCTCCTGAACTACCCCACGTAGGGTTCATTTACTAACATGATTCCTTTAAAAGGATTATTCCACCATTAAACATTACTTTAATATAATTTAGAATTAGAAAAACTGGTTACTTTGGTAATCTACTTTCTATTAGAAAATGCGTCAGTTCCTAGATATTCTCTTTACTCAATTATAATAGCCTACTGAGGTGGTCACACATGCTCAGTTCCATCCTTAAACTGGGACTAGCCATATCTACTGTTAGAAGCTGTTACAGTTAAAGGAAGGGAGCTATAGCAGAATGGACATGACACCTAAAAAAAGCACATGCCCCTGAACGGTCAGTGTAAGACAGTGTTGGTGAACCTATGGCACAGGAGCCAGAGGCGGCACTCAGAGCCCTCTCTGTGGGCACCTAGATCCTGGAAAAAGTCTATGGTGTACCAATATGCCTTAGACTTTTCCTACATTGATCAGTGCAGGGTGCACCATGAACAGCACAGGCAGCGCATTGAATGTAGGCAGGCTGTTACATGGAAGATATACTATATTGAGCTGTAGTATTCAGGTTAAATTGCCGTGTTGGCACTTTGCGATAAATAAGTATGATTTGAGTCACAGTTTAGGCACCCGGTCTGTAAAAGGTTCCTCATCACTGGTCTAAGAGAATCTAGTAGAGCAACTGGATCAATGAGTGTGGAGATTTCTGGATCCATGTAAGGTACAGGGCTGGTTTTAACATTGTTAGAAAGAGATTGTTATGTACTGTATGATGTTTGTCATTTTTACAACAGTCATGGCATAATCCCATTAAGGGCTCATGCACACGAACGTATTTTCGTTCCGTTTCCGTTCCATTATTTTGCATTCCGTATACGGAAGGTACTCCGTATGCATTCCGTTTCCATATTTCCGTTCCGCAACATTTTGAGTCATGTCCTATTATTGTCCGCAAAACCAGTTCCGTGGCTCCATTCAAGTCAACGGTTCTGAAAAAATAACGAAATGCATATGGAATGCATCCATATGTCTTCCGTATCCGTTCCGTTTTTGCGGAACCATCTATTAGAAATTTTATGTCCAGCCCAATTTTTATATGTAATTACTGTATACTGTATATTTTATGTTTCCGTTCCAAAAAAAAAAAAAAGGATCACAAAGGGAAGCAAAACGGAAAAATGGAATGGAAGCTGAAACACTACGGAAAAACAAACAAACAACGGATCTGTGAAAAACGGACCACAGAACCATACGGTCGCGTGCATGAGCACTAAGGCTGCTTTCACATAGTGTTGAAAGCTCCGTTCAGGGATTCCGTATCAGAATTTGTCAAAAATGGCTGAGAGAAAAGACTTGTGCGCCCCGTGGTGCCCCGTGCTGCTCGAACACCGACCGTGGGGCAGCCGCAGCAGGTCACATTCACTTTAATGGGTCCGCGATCTGCCCGTTCCACAAAAAGATAGGACATGTTCTATCTTTTTGCGGAACGGAAGTACGGGACAAAACCCTTCCCTAGGGTTCCGGTCCGTGCTTCCGTTCCTCACCATTCCGCATTTCCGGCTGTGCGGACCCATTGAAGTGAATGGGTCTGCATCTGTGATGCGGAATGCCCACGGAACAGCGCACGTGTATTGCGAATCTGCAAATGCGGTCTTCAATATGGCCACGGAGTGCACACGTTCGTGTGCAGGAAGCCTAAAGGGAAGAATATCAGCGGGGTCTGTTAGGCTCCGTTTCAGTTATGTGTCAAATCCAGCACTTTCATTATTTTCATTCTTCTGCGCCTATAACGGTCCAGAAGAACGGAAATACACAGTGTTGGTATCAAAGCTGCTTTAAAGAATAAAATAAAAAATATTTTATCTACTGAAAGAGACAAATTGGAATGTCCCCAGGGGACCTAACTATGTAACTCCACTAGGCAGACTGACTTCATGTGATTATACAGCCATCACCAACTGTATATATATATATATTATATATACAGTATACTGTATATACTCCACAACACTGAAATTGCTAAACTAAGGGAAAGTCATGCAATCATGGAAATCATAGGATCAATAGACATGTTAATGATATGTAAATAATAAAAATGGAAACAAAATAATTAAAAGATCTTGATTTTTTCAATATTGAGTATTAGCGTCACGCCAATATGCGCGCACTTACACTCCTTGGCATGCAATTAACAAGATTATTAGTGCTTGTCTAAAGAATGTTCTGCAGTGCACACAAGATCCACCGTTGATAGCTCGGTTAGGATTTGTCGACCACATTTGCTCAATAGGAGACAAGTCCAGAGATGCTATAAGCCATGGTAGCATGTTTAGGCCATGCAGGCTGCTTAAAGGGGTTGTCTCATTTCAGCAAGTGGCATTTATCACCCTACAATCCAGGAATGATCGTGCTTGCACACTTTAGGAAAAAATGCCAGCCTCTTTGGTGGTCAGGGCCATAGGAGCACACATAGGCTGGTGCTTTTTTCTATAGTGAGCAAGCATGACCACTGCTGCAGAATCGCAGGGTGGCCGTAACCATGGAAACAAGTAATGTATAATGTGATAGAAAAATGAATCAAATCAGCAAAGGAAGCAATATAGATAATAACAATACATTAGACAATGCCTTGTATTAACTTTCTCTACATAATAAGGCTACGTCTACACGACGACATTTGTTGCGCGTCATTTCATTGCACTAATGTCGCGCGACAATTTTTATAATGGCAGTCTATGGTGTCACACTGCAACATGCAACATGCTGCGACTGCGACGCAACAGTCGCAGAAAATCCATTCGAGATGGATTTTTCTGCGACTTTTGCGTCGCAGCATGTTGCATGTTGCAGTGCAACACCATAGACTGCCATTATAAAAATTGTTGCGCGACATCAGTGCAACAAAATGTTGCGCTACAAATGTTGCAGTGTAGTTGTGCCCTATCTGTCGCGCGACTTATTGTTGCGCGGCAAATGTCATTGTGTAGACGTAGCCTTAGTGCTATTTACTGAAGTGAGACAACCCCTTTAAGTAACATGCTTCCTGGCTTCTTGGACACTTTGGAGAAATGGCCCTACCACTGGTTCCACAACCAAATCAATGTAACACCAAGTGGTTTGTGTACGGGAAATGAAGACCACTGGGGGTCTGGCTACTTTACATTATGTCACCCCGCACCGTAATCTTGGAAGTCGGAGCAGTCTGACAACCTCTTGTTAAGGCCTTTTCATGACTTTGCCCACGTGCCCATAGCTTTTGAGATTGCTGGTATGAGATCCATGTAACACCTGCAGTTGGTCGTCTAGCTCATAGCCCAATGTGGTGCATATATCTTCTTTTGGCTTGTGTAGACACTGTTTGCTTTCCCTAGTCTTGTGATGTGATGTTTTATTTCCAGCATTGAATGGATCCCTACACATCATTCTTCTAATCAGATGATCCATGTGTGCAGAGGTTTGCCCTTGTTCACCTCTTATTATCATTCCAGTTCGTCGTTGTTCTCCTAAGCACCAGGACATACAACACTGAACACTGCTGACATCTCCAGTGATAAACCAAGGTCTCTCAGTTCAAGGATACTGTCCCTCTAAGTTTGTGACAAATGGCAATAACTGGCATGTCGATGAACAGAAGGCATCACACAATAATCTCACATGACGTGATCTGATTTTTGAGATTTCCTGTGGCTAAATATCTGTGCTTTCAATCTGACTTTTATGCCCCTCCCGCATGCTATAGATTGGAGCTAGGTGGTTGAAAATGTGATCACTGGCAGAACTCAGCAACACCGGTTCATCTTAGTGTTGTAATTTCAATGCTGAGGAGTGCAGATATTAATGTCAGGTTTGTCAAGAGATACTTACTGTCTGGTGGGGCGCTCTTAGTAATTATTAAACATTCGCATTCTGCGTCTCGTGTGCTTTTTTTCTTCTCTGATCTTTAAAATTTTAAAAATAGAAGTCATATTGTAAATTAGTAAAGTAAACAATCTGTGTTCTGGAGAATGTAATAAAGACTAATAAGATAAGTGTCTTCATTAATTGTATCTGTTCCTGTCAGTAAAACTATTGGCACTCATCAGGCATTTATAACAATCAGCAATTTATTATGTCCATAAAAGTGCTATGTGTAGCTACCAGGTCTTTCCCCCACCCGGGCACAAGAGTGACATGTTTATGGGAAACAAGACATCTACACTAAAATATACTCTACTATAGAACTACTGTAGAACTTAGATTAAGTCCTTCATGATGCAGTGGTTTTCTGTTTTTGCATTTAAATTTTTTACTCCCAGCCTTCCCAGAGCAATAACTATTTTATCTTTTTTTTCACATAGCCGTATCATGGCTTACTTTTTTGGGGGGGACGAGTTGCACTTTCTATTGTAATGCTGTACTGCATTAAATGTAGTGGGAAGCTGGAAAAGTGAAATTGGAAACAAAATGCAATTCCTCTACAGTTTTCCGGGCTTTTGGGGAAAAGCAGATTTCACCTGTCATTTTGGACAGCTACTTTGGAAAATGAAAGATAGAATCTAATTGGTTGCTATGGACAATAAGCCATTTCTACTTTACACTAGTTTGATGAATGACCCCATTTGTTACCTATACGGTAAGATTGACTAATGCTCCTCATTCTTTGGGTCAATAGGTTTATAGCAATACCATATTTCTACAGTTTTTCTTGTGCTTTAATATTGAATTTTTTTTTTTGAATAAATCTTTTTTTGTCTTTTCATTACCATATTCTGACCCCCATTTTCTCTTTCTTTTTAAATCTATTGTTTGTTGAGCGATCTGTACTTGTCATTTATACCATTTTGGGGTATGTATGACTTTTTGATAACTTTTCATTCAATGTTTAGGGAGTTGAAGATACGAAAAACATGCTAATCGACATTTTGAACTGTTTTGCTGTTAGGCCAATGGCCATATGGGTAAATATTTTTAGATTTTAATAGTACCGGTGTTTTCAGGTGCGGCAATGCCTATGATTTAGTTTATTTTTATTTTGGAGTAAGGGGGTCTTTTGTTTATTTATTTATGTTTTAAAACAATTTTTACATTTTTTTAAGCTACACTAGGTGACTATAAGAAGCAATACTTTGTATCTATTAAGTACAACATTCAGTATATTTCAATGCAGTGGTGCCACCTACAGGCCTCCACTGTTATATACCAGTATTTGACCTAGAAGCCTTGTACAGGCTTAGGCCTATGATGAGGGTGGCCAGAGGAGCACTGTGATGTCTGACAGTGAGCTGCAGGTAGAAAGTCACCCTTCCTCCTGCCCATTTTAGGCGGAGTGGTTAAGCAGAGCCGGGGGTAGGGTTGTAAAGTCTGGCTTATGAGGGTGGTCTGAGTGGCCACCCTACCTATGACTCATTATTAACACCTTCTCATTTCTCAGCAAGAGGAATGTGTTCCTGTCCGGAAAGCATGTGCATCCTCTTTTTTCTACGTTTTAGATGCTGTAAATCTTTTTGAGGGGTTAAATGTCTGCGATCGGCAGGAAATCAGCAGTCATCCTGCGTCTATGGCGCTTCCACTACAGAGACATCTTTAAAAGCCCAACAACTGCTGTACATGCACGGTAGAAGTCATGAAGAGGTTAACTTAAACTGTGGTATTGTTTATGCAGACTACTGTGTGGCTGATAAAATCTTAACTTATAGACACACTTACATGGCAATGGTGCACACAACTCCAGAGATGAAGAAGACAGCAGAAGTCAAATAAAATAATATTAATTTGCTAAAAGGTTTTAATAAAACAGTTGGGCCTTCAGGCGTGTTTGCGGAGCTTTCAGGTATCTTATCCACTGAAAAAAAGAAGAAGAAAGAACAAAAGTCAGAAAATCTGGTTAGTAAATAGCCCCATATGTGTCTTTGGGGCTGACTATTTATTTGCTCATTATTAGCTTTCACTTTCAATGACAACTTATTAATGTCATTTTTTTTTTTTTGTGGGAGGGAATGGGAATAAACAGAGATTCCGCCATTGATTTCATGATTTAATTTTCATTGTGCAGCATAACTGATGTGGTACATATATTCTATAGGTCGGTAAGATTACATCTATATATATAGAGCCTACTAATGCAACATACTCTCATGGGAGAAGAGGGACCAGTTCCAAAATGTAACCTGGGGCCCACAGAACTCCCGTTCCACCACTAACCATGACCTCTCCTGCTTCATAGGTGTTGCTTAGCATTGACACTGCCAGATAATAGAATGAACTAGACGGACCATTTTTTAACCTTTCACGCAGTTACTTACATTCACAGTCAGTAAGGTCACATGGCTCCATTCTGAATAAACACATTTTTCTATTATTTGGGCAGCCTCGGATGGCATAGACTGCCCTTGTACCAATCCCTGGCAAAATAAAGCATGAATTAGTTGTGTGAGAAAACAGAAGCTCTGACAACATATCCTACCTGTGAATACCGTACCTCCCAACCATCCCGGATCCAGCAGGACAGTCCCAGATTACAGTGGCTGTGCCATCGGTCACAGCTTCCACTGTATTTTTACCCTGAGGACACTGTGTGTTCTCCCTGCAGCAGGCGCCATGTGGTGACATCATCATGACTGACGGGTTAAGAAGGAGACTGCACAGATGGGGGGACATCCCCTCTATTGTGCGCTCTAATAATCTCCTAATCAGCTTAGAAGGTGCGATAACATTACCACATTGTACCAGCTGCTGAATTACTCCGTTCATCGGGGGAACGGGGATAAGTAGAGATTAATATATATATTTTTTAACTACAGGGGCAGCCCTATTGTAAGGCCCCTCTCACACGAGCGAGTTTTCCACGCGGGTACAATGAGTGACGTGAACGCATAGCACCCGCACTGAATCCTGACCCATTCATTTCAATGGGTCTGTGTACATGAGCGTTGTTTTTCACACATCAGTTCTGCGTTGCGTGAAAATCGCAGCATGTTCTATATTCTGCGTTTTTCACGCAGCCCTGGCCCCATAGAAGTGAATGGGGCTGCGTGAAAAACACTTTGCATCTGCAAGCAAGTGCGGGTGCGATGCGTTTTTCACTGATGGTTGCTAAGAGATGTTTGTAAACCTTCAGTTTTTTATCACGCACGTGAAAAACAGATCAAAACGCATTGCACCTGTGCGAAAAAAACTGAACAACTGAACGCAATCGCAGACAAAACTGACTGAACTTGCTTGCAAAATGGTGCGAGTTTCACTGAACGCACCCTGAACGCATCCGGACCTAATCCGTCACGCTCGTGTGAAAGGGGCCTAATGGAGGCACTAAGGAGGCTTCACTACTATTTGGGGGCATTGAGGGGGCATGGCTACTATGTGGGAGATCTAAGAGGGCGTAACTACTATGTAGGAACACTGAGGGGACATGACTACTGTGGGGGCATAACTACATTATGGGGGTAATAAGGATGCATTCAACTATAGAGGAACAATATAACATAGAGTTTTATGAAAAGATGCTCCATAATTGTTATTAAATAGGTAATGTAATTACTTTCTACAGGGCAAAGCCTTCTCTCCAAAACAGGGTTATCTCCGATCCCGATCATTGTGGTCAGGAGCCAGCCATATTACACAGCAGGCGCTTGCTGTATATGGAGCGGGTTCTGCATATCAGCCCACCACATACTCTTATAATGGAGCAATGATGTATAGTTACATCCTGGTGTGTAAGGGTTAAATGTCAAAGTCATATCTGAGATACTTACCGCAGGTTTTTGAACATGGCCCAAATTTTAAATCTCCTTTCATCACTAAAAAATAACAAGAGACATTGGAAAATAACTATAATGACAAACTGAGAAGTAACATGTTTTTCCCAGATCTCCTGTCATCATCCTGATAATTGGATTGTCTGAGTTATCGTAAACTTTGCCTCATGCCAGGAAATCCTATAAAATGAAAAATAATCCTACATTCACCTGTCTCTCCAGCACCGTTCTCAGCGATATGTGATATGAAACCACAGAGGCCAGTGATAGGCTGCAGCGGTCAAGTGCTGTATACCTCAGTGTCACCACTGCAGTCTGGTATACAAAGGAGAAGGACCAGAGATGTAGCGATATTAATGGTGCAGGGGAAACAGGCGGGATTAGGATTATTTCTTATTTCATACAGTTTCCTGGAATGGAGGAAAGCTTACTATAACTTGGCCAAGCACTTATTGCTCTTCTCTTACAATATCTAGTAGTGAGGGTATCCAGCATGGAGGGAACAGGATTATTCTAATCTGTATGTTATTAGGATGAATACTAGGATTAGTCCCATCAGATCATGTATCTGCGTATTCTAGCATTGCCCAGTGTATTATCCTGTGTATGTCTGATATTGCACTTACCTGGTCTTCTTTCATTCTCTTCTGAGTTATCTATTATTTTCTTTATCGGAGCACTCTCCACTGATATAAATAAAAAAATAATTAACAGAGCATTCAGCATTTTACGCGTCATGGTCATCATCATATGTAATGAGACTTTCTAGTTCCTCACTGGAACATCACATGACTGTACATTCCAACAGATTCTGTGACATCACAATGGGATCCCAAGACAGTTGTGACCGCAGACATACAGGGCAGCAGCATGCAGTTACACCGGCAGTAATGTCTTAATGGGGGCAAGCAGGGGAAGCAGGAATATAAAATGGCCATGAAAAACAATCTTAGGCTTCATGCACACGACTTTTTTTTTTTTTAACGACCATCAATCGTCCATTTTAAAACCAATTGTAGTCTCTGGGGTTATTCACACTGAAGTTTTTATTGACAGTCAGTGAAAAACGGACTTTGTAGCTGCACAAGTGAGATGGTGTGTGAGGAATCGAAAGAACAAATGTATTCGCCCTATTTTTGGGGAGCACTGTAGACCCTGGGAGGATCTTTTCCATATTCTCGAATCTGGTATTATTGAGAAGAAAACAATATTAACCACCTCCGGACCGCCTAACGCAGATTCGCGTTCCGGAGGTGGCAGCCCTGTGCAGAGTCACGCATATATGCGTCATCTCGCGCGAGCCGAGATTTCCTGTGAACTCGCGCACACAGGCGCGCGCGCTCACAGGAACGGAAGGTAAGAGAGTTGATCTCCAGCCTGCCAGCGGCGATCGTTCGCTGGCAGGCTGGAGATGTGTTTTTTTTAACCCCTAACAGGTATATTAGACGCTGTTTTGATAACAGCGTCTAATATACCTGCTACCTGGTCCTCTGGTGGTCCCCTTTGTTTGGATCGACCACCAGAGGACACAGGTAGCTCAGTAAAGTAGCACCAAGCACCACTACACTACACTACACCCCCCCCCGTCACTTATTAACCCCTTATTAGCCCCTGATCACCCCTGATCACCCCATATAGACTCCCTGATCACCCCCCTGTCATTGATCACCCCCCTGTCATTGATTACCCCCCTGTCATTGATCACACCCCTGTAAAGCTCCATTCAGATGTCCGCATGATTTTTACGGATCCACTGATAGACTGATCGGATCCGCAAAACGCATACGGACGTCTGAATAAAGCCTTACAGGGGCGTGATCAATGACTGTGGTGATCACCCCATATAGACTCCCTGATCACCCCCCTGTCATTGATTACCCCCTGTCATTGATCACACCCCTGTAAAGCTCCATTCAGATGACCGCATGATTTTTACGGATCCACTGATAGACTGATCGGATCCGCAAAACGCATACGGACGTCTGAATAAAGCCTTACAGGGGCGTGATCAATGACTGTGGTGATCACCCCATATAGACTCCCTGATCACCCCCCTGTCATTGAGAACCCCCCTGTAAGATCCATTCAGATGTCCGCATGATTTTTACGGATCCACTGATGGATCGGATCCGCAAAACGCATACGGAAGTCTGAATAAAGCCTTACAGGGGCGTGATCAATGACTGTGGTGATCACCCCATATAGACTCCCTGATCACCCCCCTGTCATTGATTACCCCCCCTGTCATTGATCACCCCCCCTGTCATTGATCACCCCCCCTGTCAGGCTGCATTCAGATGTCCGTATGATTTTTACGGATCCACGGATACATGGATCGGATCCGCAAAACACATACGGACATCTGAATGGAGCCTTATAGGGGGGTGATCAATGACAGGGGGGTGATCACCCCATATAGACTCCCTGATCACCCCCCTGTCATTGATCACCCCCCTGTCATTGATCACCCCCCTGTCATTGATCACCCCCCTGTAAGGCTCCATTCAGACATTTTTTTGGCCCAAGTTAGCGGAAATTATTTTTTTTTTCTTACAAAGTCTCATATTCCACTAACTTGTGTCAAAAAATAAAATCTCACATGAACTCACCATACCCCTCACGGAATCCAAATGCGTAAAAATTTTTAGACATTTATATTCCAGACTTCTTCTCACGCTTTAGGGCCCCTAGAATGCCAGGGCAGTATAAATACCCCACATGTGACCCCATTTCGGAAAGAAGACACCCCAAGGTATTCCGTGAGGGGCATATTGAGTCCATGAAAGATTGAAATTTTTGTCCCAAGTTAGCGGAAAGGGAGACTTTGTGAGAAAAAAATAAATAAAATCAATTTCCGCTAACTTGTGCCAAAAAATTTTTTTTTATATGAACTCGCCATGCCCCTCATTGAATACCTTGGGGTATCTTCTTTCCAAAATAGGGTCACATGTGGGGTATTTATACTGCCCTGGCATTCTAGGGGCCCTAAAGCGTGAGAAGAAGTTTGGGATCCAAATGTCTAAAAATGCCCTCATAAAAGGAATGTGGGCCCCTTTGCGCATCTAGGCTGCAAAAAAGTGCCACACATGTGGTATCTCCGTACTCAGGAGAAGTTGGGGAATGTGTTTTGGAGTGTCATTTTACATATACCCATGCTGGGTAAGAGAAATATCTTGGCAAAAGACAACTTTTCCCATTTTTTTTATACAAAGTTGGCATTTGACCAAGATATTTATCTCACCCAGCATGGGTATATGTAAAATGACACCCCAAAACACATTCCCCAACTTCTCCTGAATACGGAGATACCACATGTGTGACACTTTTTTGCAGCCTAGGTGGGCAAAGGGGCCCACATTCCAAAGAGCACCTTTCGGATTTCACAGGTCATTTACCTACTTACCACACATTAGGGCCCCTGGAAAATGCCAGGTCAGTATAACTACCCCACAAGTGACCCCATTTTGGAAAGAAGACACCCCAGGGTACTCCGTGAGGGGCATGGCAAGTTCCTAGAATTTTTTATTTTTTGTCACAAGTTAGTGGAAAATGATGATTTTTTTTTTTCCTTACAAAGTCTCATATTCCACTAACTTGTGACAAAAAATAAAAACTTCCATGAACTCACTATGCCCATCAGCGAATACCTTGGGGTGTCTTCTTTCCAAAATGGGGTCACTTGTGGGGTAGTTATACTGCCCTGGCATTCTAGGGGCCCAAATGTGTGGTAAGGAGTTTGAAATCAAATTCTGTAAAAAATGACCAGTGAAATCCGAAAGGTGCTCTTTGGAATATGGGCCCCTTTGCCCACCTAGGCTGCAAAAAAGTGTCACACATCTGGTATCTCGTTATTCAGGAGAAGTTGGGGAATGTGTTTTGGGGTGTCATTTTACATATACCCATGCTGGGTGAGATAAATATCTTGGTCAAATGCCAACTTTGTATAAAAAAATGGGTAAAATTGTCTTTTGCCAAGATATTTCTCTCACCCAGCATGGGTATATGTAAAATGACACCCCAAAACACATTCCCCAACTTCTCCTGAATACGGAGATACCAGATGTGTGACACTTTTTTGCAGCCTAGGTGGGCAAAGGGGCCCATATTCCAAAGAGCACCTCTCGGATTTCACTGGTCAGTTTTTACAGAATTTGATTTCAAACTCCTTACCACACATTTGGGCCCCTAGAATGCCAGGGCAGTATAACTACCCCACAAGTGACCCCATTTTGGAAAGAAGAGACCCCAAGGTATTTCGTGATCGGCATAGTGAGTTCATAGAACTTTTTATTTTTTGTCACAAGTTAGTGGAATATGAGACTTTGTAAGAAAAAAATAAATAAAAAATCATCATTTTCCGCTAACTTGTGACAAAAAATAAAAAGTTCTATGAACTCACTATGCCCATCAGCGAATACCTTAGGGTGTGTACTTTCCGAAATGGGGTCATTTGTGGGGTGTTTGTACTGTCTGGGCATTGTAGAACCTCAGGAAACATGACAGGTGCTCAGAAAGTCAGAGCTGCTTCAAAAAGCGGAAATTCACATTTTTGTACCATAGTTTGTAAACGGTATAACTTTTACCCAAACCATTTTTTTTTTACCCAAACATTTTTTTTTTATCAAAGACATGTAGAACAATAAATTTAGAGCAAAATTTATATATGGATCTCGTTTTTTTTGCAAAATTTTACAACTGAAAGTGAAAAATTTCATTTTTTTGCAAAAAAATCGTTAAATTTCGATTAATAACAAAAAAAGTAAAAATGACAGCAGCAATGAAATACCACCAAATGAAAGCTCCATTAGTGAGAAGAAAAGGAGGTAAAATTCATTTGGGTGGTAAGTTGCATGACCGAGCAATAAACGGTGAAAGTAGTGTAGGTCAGAAGTGTAAAAAGTGGCCTGGTCTTTCAGGGTGTTTAAGCACTGGGGGCTGAGGTGGTTAAATCCGTTTAGCAGAATGCTTGGGTATATTTGGCAACAAGTTAGACACATGGTTGGAGTATCCCAAGCAGTTCAGTATACCCCATTGTGGGGGAATGCACATTTACCACAAATTATGCAACTGGGTGATGTTAAATACTGGGAAAAATATAGGATACTGTAATGACCGACGTCACGCACAGGGAGGAAAACAGGGAAAGCCCTGCCCAAGGGAGAGGGAAAGGTGGTGACCCCTAACTCACCTTGCGGCTGGCACCTGACTGCCCTGACGTCCCTAGACGGGTTCCTCACCCGTGCGGCGATCACGTGCCTAAACCCTGGCTTTCCCTAATATGAGCCCTAGATAGTGAACAGGCCGGTGGGATCGCTAGTCCGCACCACTATCACTAAGAGGGAAACACCAGGGAGAGGACAGACAAAACAGACAAACACATACACCCAGGTGGGCGACCACAATAAACCAAAAAGGTCCAACAGGGATCCGGAGGGTAGCGTTCTGGACCAACTACCAGTGAATGCAGCAACACAGCTCCAAAAGGTCAGAATAGATGTCCAGGCAGGAAGCTCTATATCTGGCAACCAGAGAAGTGTGAGAGAGGAATATAAGGAGGTCTGGGAGTGCTGGACAAGGAACAGCTGAGGAGAAGGAGCTACGGATCCCTGAGTGAGCCAAAAGGGTTTGCAAAGCAAACCCAGAAAGCTACCATAAGGAAAACAGCCCTATCTTAAATAGAGCGTGCAGCCAACCGCTGCGACTTCCTGACCCCGGATATAACGGAGTGTGTGTTCTCGATACCCTCGTGACAGATACACTTAATTGCACAGGTGTTTCACGGAGGACAGATTAAGCCCTTAAACGAAATTTTACCTGACATCACATTAGGATTTATTGATAAATTCCGATATGAACAACTACGACACGCTATATACTATACGGAAAACAAGAATTATCTAAATATAGTACGGAACACTTTTTTAGATTTTTGTCAAGATATGACATTTAACACTTCTATATCGCACATTTATGCAAAGTTAAAATATGAATACACAAAAATGATCACATTCAGAGGTGAGGCTAAATGGGAAAAAGATCTGCATAATGGGGAACCCATTTTGTGGAATATTGTTTACAGAAATATTAAAAGATCGTCGGTCTCCCCCGCCCATACATGGATTCTTCTGAAAATCATTCACCGTCTCTACTACACACCAGCATTATTGCATACCATTTACAAAGATAGAAAACAGAACTGTTATAAATGTAACCAAAATAGAGGAGACTATAAACATTTGCTGTGGGAATGCCCGGGGATAAAAGATTACTGGATCAAAATATTCTGGAAACTGCAGGACAGTTCCCCCATGAAATACGAAGCATGTATTGATTATGTGATCCTGGGTACTCTCTCAGAGACAGATAAAAACAAAACTGAGCAAAAATAACAATTGTTAAACATTGGGGCTCCACGAAATATCCTAATTTTCAGGAATGGATGGAGTGGATGAACAGGGTTAAGCAATATGAATACATTCTCGCCCAAACAGCGGGGAAAAAGGCAGCCTGGTTGCGAATATGGGGTAATTGGAAATGATGACACTAGGCGCAATGATGGTCGCTCCGTGGAAAAAAAAAGAAAAAAAGAAGGGGGTTGGAGGGAGGGAAGGGAGGGAGGGTTAAAAATAAGAGGGAAATTCAGTATAAGATAAGAAGATGTACTATTATATTGCTTTGTAATAGCAAATTGGAAGATTGTGGATTTCTATCTTTTGGAAAAAAATAAAAAGATTAAAAAAAAAAAAAAAAGGTATTCACTGATGGGCATAGTGAGTTCATAGAACTTTTTATTTTTTGTCACAAGTTAGCGGAAAATGATTTATTTTTTATTTTATTTTTTTCTTACAAAGTCTCATATTCCACTAACTTGTGACAAAAAATAAAAAATTCTAGGAACTCGCTATGCCCCTCACGGAATACCCTGAGGTGTCTTCTTTCCAAAATGGGGTCACTTGTGGGGTAGTCATACTGCCCTGGCATTTTAGGGGCCCATATGCGTGAGAAGTAGTTTGCAATCAAAATCTGTAAAAAATGACCGGTGAAATCCGAAAGGTGCTCTTTGGAATGTGGGCCCTCTGGTATCGCCGTACTCAGGAGAAGTTGGGGAATGTGTTTTGGGGTGTCATTTTACATATACCCATGCTGGGTGAGATAAATATCTTGGTCAAATGCCAACTTTGTATAAAAAAATGGGAAATGTTGTCTTTTGCCAAGATATTTCTCTCACCCAGCATGGGTATATGTAAAATATATATATACAGTACAGTACAGACCAAAAGTTTGGACACACCTTCTCATTCAAAGAGTTTTCTTTATTTTCATGACTATGAAAATTGTAGAATGCCAAGAGTGTGCAAAGCAGTAATCAAAGCAAAAGGTGGCTACTTTGAAGAACCTAGAATATGACATATTTTCAGTTGTTTCACACTTGTTTGTTTTGTATATAATTCCACATGTGTTAATTCATAGTTTTGATGCCTTCATAGTCATGAAAATAAAGAAAACTCTTTGAATGAGAAGGTGTGTCCAAACTTTTGGTCTGTACTGTATATATATATATATATATATGCTGAATTTCGCAGGAAAAGGGCTTTTTCTTCAGATCCGTTGACATCACCGGATCTCCGGAAAAATTCTCCAGATTCAGGATCAGTTTTTTTGTTTATTTTTTGTTTCTTCTGACGAATCAGAAGAACAGAAAACTGACAGTAATGTGAATGCGGGCTTGGACAATAGTGCCATATAGTACATTATACTTACTAATGTCACCCCTTGTGTACATGTTGTTTCGCAAGCACCCCCCAGGTTATAAAAAAAACAGTAATAATGTGTAATGTAGCATCAATGTACCTACTTAAGGCACAGTTCATGGGTGAGGGAGGGGAGGGGCTGGGGTAGAAAGTTGGTGGGACCAGGAATGGGTAGTCAGAGGGGCTTGGGAAGGACCATGGGGGCCCAATTCATATTCCTGCCATGGGGCCCAATGAATTCTATGTACCCCCCTGGCTGGGTGCATGGCGTTATTGGTGATCTTGTTTTCCTAGGCTTCTTACTTTCACTTTGTAAGACATGTAGCCGCCATTTTATGGGAAAAAATGATTCATTAACACAAAGTGCGGAATTATGGAATTTTTCCTGAAATTCGGATCAAACTTATTTGTTTCAGATCAAACTTATTTGTTTCACTTCGTTTCGCTCAACACTAGCAATGACAGCATTAGTAAATGATGTCTGAGTGATGCTGACATACTGTACATAGTTTATGGGTAAACACACATTTGATGGTGTTAACATACAGTGTGTTTAAAAAAATTGTCCCGTATCAGGGGCAGATGTTGTTTAACCACTTAAGGACCACAGGTTTATACCCCCCTAAAGACCAGGCCCTTTTTTACAAATCGGCACTACACTACTTTCACCGTTTATTGCTCGGTCATGCAACTTACCACCCAAATGAATTTTACCTCCTTTTCTTCTCACTAATAGAGCTTTCATTTGGTGGTATTTCATTGCTGCTAACATTTTTACTTTTTTTGTTATTAATCGAAATTTAACGATTTTTTTTGCAAAAAAATGACATTTTTCACTTTCAGTTGTAAAATTTTGCAAAAAAAAACGAGATCCATATAGAAATTTTGCTCTAAATTTATAGTTCTACATGTCTTTGATAAAAAAAAAATGTTTGGGTAAAAAAAAAAAATGGTTTGGGTAAAAGTTATAGCGTTTACAAACTATGGTACAAAAATGTGAATTTCCGCTTTTTGAAGCAGCTCTGACTTTCTGAGCACCTGTCATGTTTCCTGAGGTTCTACAATGGCCAGACAGTACAAACACCCCACAAATGACCCCATTTCGGAAAGTACACACCCTAAGGTATTCGCTGATGGGCATAGTGAGTTCATAGAACTTTTTATTTTTTGTCACAAGTTAGCGGAAAATGATGATTTTTTTTTATTTATTTATTTTTCTTACAAAGTCTCATATTCCACTAACTTGTGACAAAAAATAAAAACTTCTATGAACTCACTATGCCCATCACGAAATACCTTGGGGTCTCTTCTTTCCAAAATGGGGTCACTTGTGGGGTAGTTATACTGCCCTGGCATTCTAGGGGCCCAAATGTGTGGTAAGGAGTTTGAAATCAAATTCTGTAAAAAATGACCAGTGAAATCCGAAAGGTGCTCTTTGGAATGTGGGCCCCTTTGCCCACCTAGGCTGCAAAAAAGTGTCACACATCTGGTATCTACGTACTCAGGAGAAGTTGAGGAATGTGTTTTGTGGTTTCATTTTACATATACCCATGCTGGGTGAGATAAATATCTTGGTCAAATGCCAACTTTGTATAAAAAAATGGGAAAAGTTGTCTTTTGCCAAGATATTTCTCTCACCCAGCAGGGGTATATGTAAAATGACACCCCAAAACACATTCCCCACCTTCTCCTGAGTACGGCAATACCAGATGTGTGACACTTTTTTGCAGCCTAGGTGGGCAAAGGGGCCCATATTCCAAAGAGCACCTTTCGGATTTCACAGGTCATTTTTTACAGAATTTGATTTCAAACTCCTTACCACACATTCGGGCCCCTAGAATGCCAGGGCAGTATAACTACCCCACAAGTGACCCCATTTTGGAAAGAAGACACCCCAAGGTATTCCGTGAGGGGCATGGCAAGTTCCTAGAATTTTTTATTTTTTGTCACAAGTTAGTGGATAATGATGATTTCTTTTTTTTTTTTTTTTTTTCATACAAAGTCTCATATTCCACTAACTTGTGACAAAAAATAAAAACTTCCATGAACTCACTATGCCCATCAGCGAATACCTTGGGGTCTCTTCTTTCCAAAATGGGGTCACTTGTGGGGTAGTTATACTGCCCTGGCATTCTAGGGGCCCGAATGTGTGGTAAGGAGTTTGAAATCAAATTCTGTAAAAAATGACCTGTGAAATCCGAAAGGTGCTCTTTGGAATATGGGCCCCTTTGCCCACCTAGGCTGCAAAAAAGTGTCACACATCTGGTATCTCTGTATTCAGGAGAAGTTGAGGAATGTGTTTTGGGGTGTCTTTTTACATATACCCATGCTGGGTGAGATAAATATCTTGGTCAAATGCCAACTTTGTATAAAAAAATGGGAAAAGTTGTCTTTTGCCAAGACATTTCTCTCACCCAGCAGGGGTATATGTAAAATAACACCCCAAAACACATTCCCCACCTTCTCCTGAGTACGGGGATACCAGATGTGTGACACTTTTTTGCAGCCTAGGTGGGCAAAGGGGCCCATATTCCAAAGAGCACCTTTCGGATTTCACAGGTCATTTACCTACTTACCACACATTAGGGCCCCTGGAAAATGGCTCACGCTTTGGGGCCCCTAGAATGCCAGGGCAGTATAAATACCCCACATGTGACCCCATTTTGGAAAGAAGACACCCCAAGGTATTCAATGAGGGGCATGGCGAGTTCATAGAAATTTTTTTTTTTTGGCACAAGTTAGCGGAAATTGATATTTTTAATTTTTTTCTCACAAAGTCTCCCGTTCCGCTAACTTGGGACAAAAATTTCAATCTTTCATGGACTCAATATGCCCCTCACGGAATAACTGGGGGTGTCTTCTTTCCGAAATGGGGTCACATGTGGGGTATTTATACTGCCCTGGCATTCTAGGGGCCCTAAAGCGTGAGAAGAAGTCTGGAATATAAATGTCTAAAAATTTTTACGCATTTGGTTATTTGGTTTCCGTGAGGGGTATGGTGAGTTCATGTGAGATTTTATTTTTTGACACAAGTTAGTGAAATATGAGACTTTGTAAGAAAAAAAAAATAATAATTCCGCTAACTTGGGCCAAAAAAATGTCTGAATGGAGCCTTACAGAGGGATGATCAATGACAGGGGGGTGATCAATGACAGGGGGGTGATCAATGACAGGGGGGTGATCAATGACAGGGGGGGTGATCAGGGAGTCTATATGGGGTGATAACCACAGTCATTGATCACGCCCGTGTAAGGCTTCATTCAGACGTCCGTATGCGTTTTGCGGATCCGATCCATCTATCAGTGCATCCGTAAAAATCATGCGGACATCTGAATGGAGCTTTACAGGGGGGTAATCAATGACAGGGGGGTGATCAGGGAGTCTATATGGGGTGATCACCACAGTCATTGATCATGCCCCTGTAAGGCTTCATTCAGACGTCCGGATGCGTTTTGCGGATCCGATCCATCTATCAGTGGATCCGTAAAAATCATGCGGACGTCTGAATGGAGCTTTACAGGGGGGTAATCAATGACAGGGGGGTAATCAATGACGGGGGGGTGATCAGGGAGTCTATATGGGGTGATCACCACAGTCATTGATCACGCCCCTGTAAGGCTTCATTCAGACGTCCGGATGCGTTTTGCGGATCCGATCCATCTATCAGTGGATCCGTAAAAATCATGCGGACATCTGAATGGAGCTTTACAGGGGGGTGATCAATGACAGGGGTGTAATCAATGACAGGGGGGTGATCAGGGAGTCTATATGGGGTGATAACCACAGTCATTGATCACGCCCCTGTAAGGCTTCATTCAGACGTCCGGATGCGTTTTGCGGATCCGATCCATCTATCAGTGCATCCGTAAAAATCATGCGGACATCTGAATGGAGCTTTACAGGGGGGTAATCAATGACAGGGGGGTGATCACCACAGTCATTGATCATGCCCCTGTAAGGCTTCATTCAGACGTCCGGATGCGTTTTGCGGATCCGATCCATCTATCAGTGCATCCGTAAAAATCATGCGGACATCTGAATGGAGCTTTACAGGGGGGTAATCAATGACAGGGGGGTGATCACCACAGTCATTGATCATGCCCCTGTAAGGCTTCATTCAGACGTCCGTATGCGTTTTGCGGATCCGATCCATCTATCAGTGCATCCGTAAAAATCATGCGGACATCTGAATGGAGCTTTACAGGGGGGTGATCAATGACAGCGGTGTAATCAATGACAGGGGGGTGATCAGGGAGTCTATATGGGGTGATCACCACAATCATTGATCATGCCCCTGTAAGGCTTCATTCAGACGTCCGGATGCGTTTTGCGGATCCGATCCATCTATCAGTGCATCCGTAAAAATCATGCGGACATCTGAATGGAGCTTTACAGGGGGGTGATCAGGGAGTCTATATGGGGTGATCACCACAGTCATTGATCATGCCCCTGTAAGGCTTCATTCAGACGTCCGGATGCGTTTTGCGGATCCGATCCATCTATCAGTGGATCCGTAAAAATCATGCGGACGTCTGAATGGAGCTTTACAGGGGGGTAATCAATGACAGGGGGGTAATCAATGACAGGGGGGTGATCAGGGAGTCTATATGGGGTGATCACCACAGTCATTGATCACGCCCCTGTAAGGCTTCATTCAGACGTCCGGATGCGTTTTGCGGATCCGATCCATCTATCAGTGGATCCGTAAAAATCATGCGGACGTCTGAATGGAGCTTTACAGGGGGGTGATCAATGACAGGGGGGTGATCAATGACAGGGGGGTGATCAATGACAGGGGGGTGATCAGGGAGTCTATATGGGGTGATCAGGGGTGATCAGGGGCTAATAAGGGGTTAATAAGTGACGGGGGGGGGTGTAGTGTAGTGTAGTGGTGCTTGGTGCTACTTTACTGAGCTACCTGTGTCCTCTGGTGGTCGATCCAAACAAAGGGGACCACCAGAGGACCAGGTAGCAGGTATATTAGACGCTGTTATCAAAACAGCGTCTAATATACCTGTTAGGGGTTAAAAAAATCACATCTCCAGCCTGCCAGCGAACGATCGCCGCTGGCAGGCTGGAGATCAACTCTCTTACCTTCCGTTCCTGTGAGCGCGCGCGCCTGTGTGCGCGCGTTCACAGGAAATCTCGGCTCACGCGAGATGACGCCTATTGGCGTTAGCGTAGCCTGGGGGAGCCGCCGCAATGACGCCTTTCGGCGTTAGCGTGGCGGCAAGCGGTTAAACACATACGGTGTTATGAGAAAAAAGGGGTTTTGGGGGCCAAGCATCCAAAAGTTATGCCTTGATAGGGTTGGAATGCCTGCCTGTGCATCCAAGTGTTGCTTGTTATAAGAAAAAGTGACATGCAGGGGCGTAGCTAGAAATGACTGGGCCCCATAGCAAAAAAAATGTATGCCCCCCCCCCTTTAAATAATGCAGCTGGGCCTGCCAGGCTTGAGCAGGTATATGTGTGAATATGGATTAGGGAAGATACTGAGATCTGGCTGTACCTCACTGTGAGGTACAGCCGGATCTCAGCATCTTCCCTATTCACACATATACCTGCTCAAGCCTCGCAGGCGCAGCTGCATTATTTAATAGTGTGGTGTGGTAATGGTTAATGGCATTTTTGCGAAGGAACAGCCATCTAGGCTACTTTCACATTTGCGGCAGTGTGATCCGGCAGGCAGTTCCGTCATCGGAACTGCCCGCCGGATCCACTGATTTTGATGTGACTGAAAGCATTTGTGAGACGGATCCAGATGAGGATCCGTCTCACAAATGCATTGCAAGAACGGATCCGTCTCTCCGCTTGTCATGCGGACAGACGGATCCGTCTTGTATTTATTTTCACATTTTTACCGGTCTGCGCATGCGCAGGCCGGAAGGACAGATCCGGCACTAATACATTCCTATGGGGAAAAATGCCGGATCCGTCCTTGTGGGCCCTTGGGCGATAAAGTCTCAGTGGGCCCCCTTACATAGTGATAACTCTCTGAGTATAGATAATGTAGTAGATATCACCTGCAGCCCTATGTAACAACACAGATAACACAGTACTGGCTATCTGAGTACAGAAAATGTAGTAGTGTTACCTGCAGTCCTATGTAAAACTACAGATAACACTAGAGCTGATAATGTGGTAGTGTTACCTGCAGTTCTATGTAAAAACCACAGATAACGCTAGAGCTGATAATGTGGTAGTGTTACCTACGTCCTTAATGTGCCTCCCTGTGCCTCTCCCATGGGACTCAATGCTGGTGGCGCTGGCTCCTCCTCCATCTTCTTCTTGCCCCGCACAGAACGTCTGATGCAGCTGCGTCAAGACAAAAGGAACACTGTGGGCATGGTGATGGTGACACACAGGTGACAGACACACACAGGGACAGGGACATACACAGGGACAGACACATACATATGGACAGACACTTATACGATGGGGAGATCGTCACAGCACCTGCTGTGTATGGGGCAGGCTCACCGCCGCAGTCCGCTCCATACATTGTCTCAGCACCGCATAGTGAGTGGAGCACTACACTGCCTGCATGACCCGGTTTATCATAAGCTGGGCCATGCAGGCAGCCGCCTGAGACATCGGTGAAAACCCAGTGACAACTCAGGCTTCGTTCACATCACCGTTCAGCCTTCCCGTTCTCCTGCTCCATTTAGGAGCAGGAGAACGGAAGGACGGATTAGGCACATAACTGAGCCGAACCGATCCTAAGGACCCCATAGACTATAATGGGGTCCGTTAGGTGTTCGCTCAGAAGAAGATTTTTGAAGCGGAGACAAAAGTCTTGCATGCACTACTTTTGTTTCTGCTCCAAAATCATCTTCTGAGCGGAAACCTAACAGACTTTATTATAGTCTATGGGATCCGTAGGCTCCGTTATGTTCCGAATCTGTCCTTTCCATTTTCCTGCTCCTGAACTGAGCAGGAGAACGGAATGGCTGAACGGTGATGCATTTAGTGGCCGATTTCAGAACAGAAAAAAATATATATACGCACTTCACTGTTGCAGTTATTTGTGGTGAAAGCATTTAGTGGCCTATTTCAGTACAAAAAGAATAATATATACGCATTTCACTTCTGCAGTTATTTGTGGTGAAAGCGTTTAGTGGCTTATTTCATTATAAAAAGAAAAATATATACGCACTTCACTTCTGCAGTTATATGTGGTGAAAGCGTTTAGTGGCGTATTTCAGTACAAGAAGAAAAAATATATTCTCAGTTCACTTCTGCAGTTATATGTGGTGAAAGCATTTAGTGGCGTATTTCAGGACAAAAAGAAAAATATATAGCATTTTGCTTCTGCAGTTATCTGTGGTGAAAGCATTTAGTGGCCTATTTCAGTACAAAAAGAAAAATATATACGCAGTTCACTTCTGCAGTTATATGTTGTGAAAGCATTTAGTGGCCGATTTCAGAACAGAAAAAAATATATATACGCACTTTACTGTTGCAGCCATTTGTGGTAAAAGCATTTAGTGATTGAACAGAACCACGTCAAGATGGTCAAGCTATTGATATCAATTGTGAGCTAAACCCTTAAATCCAATAACAATTCACAAATAGTGGATAGCTTATAGTAAAACTTAGTATTTAATGTTTGCATATAAAATAATAGGCCCAAAAAGTTATGAAAAATGTTGCATTGAATACAACTCAAGAACTGCATATGTGTGTTAATTGCAGTATAGCTGTAAATAAGGAAGGGACCCAGTGAAGGGACAGCAATATAGACAGAGTGAGAGGAAAAACAGACGGAAGGACACAGTGCTGGGTCACAAACCCTAGGTGTCCCTAAGTCTGTCTCTGTCCCCACTCTAACTAGCAAACCCTAGAGTCTCCCTTCCTAGATTTAGACTGCCCAGCTTCGTCCAGCAGATGTGAACAGGTCTGATCACTCCTGATACCACTGGTAGTCCAAAGACAACTAGCAAAGGTATAGTAAAGTTTGGCAATACAGTGTTACTGCCTGACTTAATCAGGCCTTGATGATGCAACATTAGTATCACTCAGTAATCAAAGGACCTGGTTTTATCCCTTATAATGGTGATTAAACATGACCCGACGCCTTTCATTGGTTTCTAACAATTCCTCAGGGGACTAACTTATACATATATGACCACAAGATGACTGGTCAAAAATCCAATGTCTCCGGTCGAAACAGATAGATTACAGTCCAGGTTGATATAAGCCCAGATCCATTTTCCTTATGACCACAAGATATCTAATCGCAGATAGAATATGTCAAGAAAGCACAGTGCAGTTGTAATCCGAGCCGGTATAGTCTAATCAGCCCGAATACACCTTTGTTCAATGCATAAAAAGCTCATCTGGTGCACTCCCTAACATTGAAACAGACATTATGGTCAGGTTATGCCAATAAATATTTCCAACTGTTCAAAGAGGTGTGCCCTAAGCGCTTAACAGCGACCGTTCAGAGTCACCAATAATTTTACTTATCTGTTCAATGTTAGATGGTCATTGTATACAGACGTGATGCGGATGTCCTCACTGGCCCCTTTACTACTCTTAAAAATAAGAGTCTTAGAATGCCACCCCTAGGTGACCCAACATGTATTGATGTACAGTCATGGCCAAAAGTTTTGAGAATGACACAAATATTTGTTTTCACAAAGTTTGCTGCTAAACTGCTTTTAGATCTTTGTTTCAGTTGTTTCTGTGATGTAGTGAAATATAATTACACGCACTTCATACGTTTCAAAAGCTTTTATCGACAATTAAATGACATTTATGCAAAGAGTCAGTATTTGCAGTGTTGGCCCTTCTTTTTCAGGACCTCTGAAATTCGACTGGGCATGCTCTCGATCAACTTCTGGGCCAATTCCTGACTGATAGCAACCCATTCTTTCATAATCACTTCTTGGAGTTTGTCAGAATTAGTGGGTTTTTGTTTGTCCACCCGCCTCTTGAGGATTGACCACAAGTTCTCAATGGGATTAAGATCTGGGGATTTTCCAGGCCATGGACCCAAAATGTCAACGTTTTGGTCCCCGAGCCACTTAGTTATCACTTTTGCCTTATGGCACGGTGCTCCATTGTGCTGGAAAATGCATTGTTCTTCACCAAACTGTTGTTGGATTGTTGGAAGAAGTTGCTGTTGGAGGGTGTTTTGGTACCATTCTTTATTCATGGCTGTGTTTTTGGGCAAAATTGTGAGCCCACTCCCTTGGATGAGAAGCAACCCCACACATGAATAGTCTCAGGATGCTTTACTGTTGGCATGACACAGGACTGATGGTAGCGCTCACCTTTTCTTCTCCGGACAAGCCTTTTTCCAGATCCCCTAAACAATCGGAAAGAGGCTTCATCAGAGAATATGACTTTGCCCCAGTCCTCAGCAGTCCATTCACCATACTTTCTGCAGAAGATCAATCTGTCCCTGATGGGTTTTTTTTGAGAGAAGTGGCTTCTTTGCTGCCCTTTTTGACACCAGGCCATCTTCCAAAAGTCTTCGCCTCATTGTGCATGCAGATGCGCTCACACCGGCCTGCTGCCATTCCTGAGCAAGCTCTGCACTGGTGGCACTCCGATCCCGCAGCTGAATCCTCTTTAGGAGACGATCCTGGCGCTTGCTGGACTTTCTTGGACCCCCTGAAGCCTTCTTAACAAGAATTGAACCTCTTTCCTTGAAGTTCTTGATGATCCTATGATCGATTAGTAGCCACAATATCCTTGCCTGTGAAGCCATTTTTATGCAACGCAATGATGGCTGCACGTGTTTCTTTGCAGGTCTGCCATTTTAACCCAATCAGCCTGACATAATGATCTCCAGCCTTGTGCTCGTCAACATTCTCACCTGAGTTAACAAGATGATTACTGAAATGATCTCAGCAGGTCCTTTAATGACCGCAATGAAATGCAGTGGAAAGTTTTTTTTTGGGGATTAAGTTAATTTTCATGGCAAAGAAGGACTATGCAATTCATCTGATCACTCTTCATAACATTCTGGAGTATATGCAAATTGCTATTATAAAAACTTAAGCAGCAACTTTTCCAATTTCCAATATTTATGTAATTCTCAAAACTTTTGGCCACGACTGTATTTGTAAACCAGGCATGCCGTGACCTTACTAACCTCACCCCTTCTCAGTATGGATTCAATTGTAGCAAATTAGAATATAAATCACTAGTAGACTTGGAACACAATAAGAAGGTGACTATAAAACCTTCTGATAAGGGTGGGAACATTGTACTGATGGATACGACTGATTATAAAAAAATGTGTCAGGCTCTGCTAAGTGATAAAGAAACGTATGTAAAGTTGAGTGGAGATCCTACTATCCAGTTCCAGAAGGAACTAGTACTCATACTATGGACAGCAAAAGCGGAGAGCCTCATCTCTGAGGAGGAGTTTCATTTTTTATACAAGAAATATCCTACGGTAGCAACCTTTTACAGCCTGCCAAAAATTCATAAAGGTAAAACCCCTTTAAGAGGGCGCCCTATTGTGTCAGGGGTAAACAGCCTGACCCAAAATATGGGGGTTTATTTGGATCGCATTTTGGCGCCCTTTGTAAAGACACTACCCTCGTATTTGAGAGACACTAGTGATCTCTTGGGCCGTCTTGAAGGGATTTCCTTGGAGGGAGATACATCATTGGCCTCCATCGATGTGGAAGCGTTGTATTCCTCCATACCTCATGAATTGGGACTGAAAGCAGTGGAGACATTCCTCAGTACTCTCATAATGTCCTCGTATTACGTCTACTGGAGTTCATATTGACGAGAAACAATTTCTTATTCAACGGAGTCCTTTACCACCAGCTCAGGGGCACCGCAATGGGGAGTTCTTGTGCCCCATCATATGCAAATTTGTTCCTGGGCTGGTGGGAACGGACCCTGGTGTTTAGTGACATATACATCCACAACATCACAAGAGTGATCACATGGGCAAGGTTCATAGACGATATTTTTGTTGTCTGGAAGGGAGAGGAAAAATAATTTGTGGAGTTTGTACAGGAACTGAACATTAACTGTATAAACATGAAATTTACATCTGATTTTAGAACCAATGCCCTCCCCTTTCTAGATATCGAGATATCAAGGGACCTAATAGGCACTATTCAAACGAGAACATTCAGGAAGCCCACCTCCACGAATTCTCTTCTGCATTGGAGTAGTCACCATCCTCAGCCCCTGAAAAGAGGGATCCCGGTGGGGCAGTACCTGAGGATCAAGAGGAACTGTTCCACCAGGGATGATTTTAAATCCCTAGCTGATGACTTACGATGCAGATTTCGGGAGAGGGGCTATCCTAATTCAGTTCTCAGGTCAGCCTATAAAAGAGCATGTTACAGCAATCGTGATGAGTTACTATATCCGAAACCCAAGAGGGTAGATAGTGGCCCAATACGGATAGGAACTTTTGATGGGGCGACAGAAGAGGTCAAGGCAGTGCTGAGGAAACACTGGGAAATCCTTCAACTTGATCCTGATATCAAGGAAGGGATCTCTGAAAAAGTTCAAGTAACATACCGCAGGTGCCTCAGCCTAAAGGACCGCTTGGTCCATAGCCACTTCAGTGAAAAAGAAGACAAAAATGAAATGTGGCTTCGGCGCCCTATGGGATGTTATCATTGCAGTGGTTGTGTGGCATGTCCATACATTACCCAGGGACGTTCCTTCAGTAGCAACGTCACAAACAAGGACTATCAAATCAGACACTTTGTGAACTGCCGTACTAAGGGGGTTGTCTACAAGGCAAATTGTGACTGTGGCTTGGAGTACGTGGGCAAAACCACCCGTGAGCTGCGGCGACGGGTGGGGGAACATCTCGGCGATATAAGAAATAAGAGAGAGACACCGTTGGCGAAACACATCAACAGTGTACACAATGGTGATTACTCCAATTTGAAATTTATGGGGATTGAGGTGGTCCCACGACCAGTACGAGGAGGAGATTGGGACAGGAGGGTCCTCCAGAGAGAAACCTGGTGGATTTTCCAACTCAATACGGTATTCCGCAGGGAGCTCAATGAGCAGTTATCCTTCAGCTGCTATATTGACCCCTGAAATATCACCCTCCCTCCCATCATACTCCATTGGACAACCAGTGCCTCGTGTCCTTTTCTTATGGATGCGATCCACTGGTATTTTCATATCAGAGGATTACCTATTATCTAGGTCCCCGGATTCAGCTCTGTAGATTAGGGTGCTATAATAAGTAATTGTTGCTACGCTATAGAATATAAATACTGGCCTTGTAAACTCTGTAATACCTTATTGGGACCTGCGGACCTGGAAAATCCCTAGAATAGGTATATTATTAGGAGCACTGCATTTGGTTGATTATTGTGCCCAGTACTCTAACTGAGTGCACTGCGATCATCCCGCCCACCTGCTACGTCACCTTGTTACAGCGGTTGCCAGGCATTCATCAGGTACATCTATCCTGAATGCTTCCTGGAGCTTCCGGATCACGTGACCGCGAAAGGAGCACATGATCTAACATGTGATCCGGTCACGTGACGGGAGAAAGGGGCGTATGTGGGCGTAGGATGGGCGGAGAAGCGCAGCGTTTTAAACGATCCGCCAATGCACTCACACTGCAGCTGCCACACGCAGGACGCCAGTGAGGACATCAGCATCACGTCTGTATACAATGACCATCTAACAGATAAGTAAAATTATTGGTGACTCAGTGCCTCTGAACGGTTAACTGCGCTTAGGGCACACCTCTTTGAACAGTTGGAAATATTTATTGGCATAACCTGACCATAATGTCTGTTTCAATGTTAGGGAGTGCACCAGATGAGCTTTTTATGCATTGAACAAAGGTGTATTCGGGCTGATTAGACTATACCGGCTCGGATTACAACTGCACTGTGCTTTCTTGACATATTCAATCTGCGATTAGATATCTTGTGGTCATAAGGAAAGTGGATCTGGGCTGATCATCTTATATCAACCTGGACTGTAATCTATCTGTGTTGACTGATCATCTGGGCTGATCATCCTATATCAACCTGGACTGTAATCTATCTGTGTCGACCGGAGACATTGTATTTTTGACCAGTCATCTTGTGGTCATATATGTATAAGTTAGTCCCCTGAGGAATTGGTAGAAACCAATGAAACGCGTCGGGTCATGTTTAATCACCATTATAAGGGATAAAACCAGGTCCTTTGATTATTGAGTGATACTAGTGTTGCATCATCAAGGCCTGATTAAGTCAGGCAGTAACACTGTATTGCCAAACTTTACTATACCTTTGCTAGTTGTCTTTGGACTACCAGTGGTATCAGGAGTGATCAGACCTGTTCACATCTGCTGGACGAAGCTGGGCAGTCTAAATCTAGGAAGGGAGACTCTAGGGTTTGCTAGTTAGAGTGGGGACAGAGACAGACTTAGGGACACCTAGGGTTTGTGACCCAGCACTGTGTCCTTCCGTCTGTTTTTCCTCTCACTCTATCTATATTGCTGTCCCTTCACTGGGTCCCTTCCTTATTTACAGCTATACTGCAATTAACACACATATGCAGTTCTTGAGTTGTATTCAATGCAACATTTTTTATAACTTTTTGGGCCTATTATTTTATATGCAAACATTAAATGCTAAGTTTTACTATAAGCTACCCACTATTTGTGAATAGTTAAAAGCATTTAGTGGCCTATTTCAGTACAAAAAGAAAAATATATACGCATTTCACTTCTGCAGTTATTTGTGGTGAAAGCGTTTAGTGGCCTATTTCAGTACAAAAGGAAAAATATATATGCAGTTCACTGTTGCAGTTATTTGCGGTAAAAGTGTTTAGTGGCCTATTTCAGTACAAAAAGAAAAATATATTCTCAGTTCACTTCTGCAGTTAAATGTGGTGAAAGTGTTTAGTGGCCTATTTCAGTACAAGAAGAAAAATATATTTGGAGCTTTTAGGGGTGTTTAAATTACATTTTTATTTTTTTTAGTTCAGCTAAAAGTATGTCAGACAGAGAAGTGCCAGGCCTTGCACAGGGGAGTCGCAGAGGCCTAAATGTTTCTGATGCAGGCACAGGTTGCAGCAGAGTAAGGGGGCGTGGCAGCAGGGGTCACTTTGAGAGGTCTGAGTCCTAGTGTTAGCTAGCGGTCGTGTCTTGACCAGCAACCCAGCAGTTCTTGATTGGTTGACTCGATCTTCGACTTTGTCGCAAGTGACAGCAGTGTCAGCAGCCTGAGTCTAGAGTCGCTGATGAACAGCTTTCTTCACCCGCATAGACTACTCACCAGCAGGTAGACATAGAGCAGCGCCTGAACCACCAGGTGGTGGCATTCTTGAAGTGCACCCTGCCAGCCGTCATTGAAGATCCGCTGGACTACTGGACAGCCAAACTGGATTTGTGTCCGCAACTGGTCGAGTTTGCCCTGGAAAAGCTGTCCTACCCGGCCAGTGATGTGGCATTAGAGTGGGTGTTTAGTGCGGCGGGGGCCATAGTTACCCCAAGGAGAGCTCGCCTCTCCAACCAAAATGTGGAGAACTGACCTTTGTCAAGATGAATCAGGCATGTATCAGCCAGGATTTCCACCCACCAATGATTAGATCATCCATGCCACCTCACCCAAACCTTGAAAAAAGAGACCGGTTTCTTCTGGCTACCTGCCTCAGCTACTACTCTGATGCTGCCACCCACCTGATGCCACACATCTGATGCCAACTGCTCCTTCTTTCACCCACCTTCGTCAGGGGGTACTGGTATTGCCACTAGAGATGGCCTTGCAGTTCGCCCGGCGGTTGTTTCGCGGCGAACTTGGCTCGTTCGCTGTTCGCCGAATGGGCAAACATGTGGCTATATTCACGCACGCCATATTCTTTTACATTGTGAAGAACTTTGACCCATGACACATCCATCAGGTGGTACAGGACAACCAATTGAGACATTTCAGCACATGGAAATACCCCCTACCTTATGAATAAACCTGAACTGGCCGCCATTTTACATTCAGCCTTTTGCCAGTGTAAGAAGAGGTTGCTGTGTGGAGCAGGGCCAGACTGTTAGGGACACAAATCGCTAGCTAATAGGGCCACAAAAGTCCTTTTAAGGACTGGTATATGTGTGCTATCGATAGGTGTGACATACTGAGGGGTGTAATATACGTATAATATACTTTCTAACATAGAAAGTATATTATAGTGCAATTGTATTGTGCAGCAGTTTTGTGCTGTTCTGCTGTGATACTGCAGCTATACAGAGGGACAAACGCTAATGGAACGAATAATTTCTACTGGTGTGATTTACCAGTTGCCACCCCAAAAAACTGATTGAGGCAGGGGTGTTATATACCAATAATATACTTTCTATATAGTGCATTTAGGTAGTGCAGCATTTGTTTGCGGTTTTGCTGCGTTACCGCATCTACACAGAGTGACAAACACTATTTGAATAAATAATTTCTACTGGTGTGATTAACCAGTTGCCCCCCCAAAAAACTGATTCAAGCAGGGGTGTTATATGCCAATAATATACTTTGTATATAGTGCATTTAGGTAGTGCAGCATTTGTCTGCGGTTTTGCTGCGTTACTGCATCTACACAGAGTGAAAAACACTATTTGAAGAAATTATTTCTACTGGTGTGATTAACCAGTTGCCCCCCAAATGATTGAGGCAGGGGTGTGATATACCTTCTTCCACAAATACTGCTCTTCTATAGGGACTTTTGTCACAGGGTCATTTTGAAAATGACAGGCAGAGGAAGAGGCAGGCCATTCCGCAGGGGTGGTAGGGGTCGGGCAGGTGCACCAGGCCGCAGCCTAAGTGGAAAGTTGCAGAAGGTGCGTGCGATTACGTCAAAGGACGCACCAGACTAAGTTGAGTGGCTCACTCAGCCTTCCGCTTCTGCACCCTCCTCATCCTCTCTATCTGCAGCCTCTTCACTCTCTGCTGTATGCACCCCCAAAGACACCACCACCACCATATCCCCTCCGCTCGAGTCAGAGGAATTATTTTCCCATCCATTACAAGACCTTACCGATGCGCAGCCATTATTGGCATCGGATCAGGAAGAGGAGGTATCAATGGTCGCCACCCAGCAGTCTGACAACAGTACCCAGATCAGCCCAAGTAGGGTGGTTCCCGCTGTTGCTCCCTACTCCGAGATCTCTAATGTCAGTGGTGGTGAAGGTGACGAATCCGATGATGACCTGTCGATGGACATCACGTGGGTGCCCACAAGAGAGGAAGAGGAGGTGAGTTCAGAGGGAGAGATGGAGCAGCAGATAGGAGAAGGAGGAGAAGCAGGCAGAACTTACATTGCACAGGAGGCAAAAAGCAGACTGCTAATGTATTTGGAATGAGCCATCCACCATGCACGGTCACATCTGCCGCTCCCAGGACGCTGGCACATGGCTCCGCAGTGTGCGCTTTTGTTAACGTGTCTGCTGCTGACAATAGTGTTGCCATCTGCAGCCTGTGCTGTCAACATATAAGTCGCGGTAAGCCCAACACTCACCTAGGGTCGACCGCCTTAAGAAGGCACCTGGCCTCCCATCAGCGAGCCCAGTGGGAGCAACACCATTAGAACCCACAAAGCCACACTTCCGGCGCTCCCTGTCCTGCCTCTTCTCCTTCTTCTCTCTCCTCCCAGTAGTCCTCCACTCCACCTTCCACTGTGTTGTCGTCGCGTTCATCTGGCAAAAGGCAGGCTTCTTTGCCCCAAATGTTCGAGCAAAAAAAGATGATGACGCCGGATAACCCTCTTGCCCAACGGCTGACCGCTGGCTTGTCAGAACTGCTAGCCTGCCAACTACTGCCATATAAACTGGTGGACTCGGAGGCCTTTCGAAAATTTGTGGCCATTGGAACACCGCAATGGAAGGTCAGCTTTGCGGTCACAGGCCGATCAGTGGCTAACCACACTCAATTTGACAGTTGGTAAAGCGGTGTGCGACAATGGTGCCAATCTGCTGAGCGCGCTGCAACAGGGAAAAATAACACATGTGCTATGCATGGCACACGTCCTGAACTTAGTCGTGCAGCGATTCGTTGCCAAATACCCTGGGGTCCAGGATGTCTTGCTGCAGGCCATGAAAATCTCTGGCCATTTTAAAAGACCCTACACGGCCATGGCTCGCCTTGCTGACATTCAGCAGCGACAGCAACTGCCCGTCAGACGTCTGATTTGTGACTGCCCGATGTGATGGAACTCCACCTTGTATGTGCTTGATAGGCTGCTCCAGCAGAAATGTGCCGTTAAAGACTACCTGTACGAACTCTGCGGCAGGACAGGTTCTCGGAAGATAGTATTTTTTTCACCGCGCCAGTGGCTGCTCATGCGCGACGCATGCAGACTTCTGCGGCCATTTGATGAGATCACCAAACTGGTCAGTCGCAGCCAGTGACATCGTACCTTACGCCTTCTTTCTGGAGCGTGCATTGCGTCGTGTCATTGATCAAGCCGTCGAGGAGCAGGAGCAGGAAAATGAGGAAGTCTGAGACAATTCAACAACATTCTGAAGAGGAGTCAGAGGAGGATGGTGCCGAGGTGGAGGAGGAGCAAGAAGAGCATGCTTTAAACGTTTCTGGGATCCCTGGTGTTGTCCGTGGCTGGGGGGCGGAGAACGAGGACGACCTTATCCACCTCTTCCAGTTTAGTGCAAATGGGGGCCTTCATGCTCAAGTGTTTGAAGAGGGACCCCTGTATAAAAAGCATAAAGGGCAAGAACCAGTACTGGGTGGCAACGTACTTAGAACCCCGGTACAAACACAAAATGGCGGAAATGTTACCACCATCACAGAGGGCTGTCAGAATGCAGCACTTCCAGGCCTTGCTTTGAGAAATGTTGCATTCTGCTTTTGCTGGCAGAGGAATTTCCACTCACAGAGAAACAGTTGCGGCTATCAATCCAACAGCGCATGCAAGAAGAGGGCAGTAGGAAGATGTGTTGGTCACTTCGGATATGAGATCATTCTTGCATCTAACCCATCGACAGCCGTCGTCCAGATACAGCCTCAGGGAACGCCTAGACCGACAGGTGTCCGAGTACATCGGCTTAACGGACGATGTGGATGCTCTGAGAAGCGATGAACCTCTGGACTACTGGGTGTACAGGATTGACCTGTAGCCAGAGCTGGCACAATTTGCCATGGAACTGTTTGCTTGCCCCTCGTCCAGTGTCCTGTCCGAAAGGGCGTTTTAGTGCAGCAGTGGGGATCGTGACCGACAAGCGCACTCGCCTAGCTCACGACAGTGTGGACTACCTAACATTTCTAAAAATGAATGAGGCATGGATCTCGGAGAAATTCAACACATGTGACGAGTTGATCACGTTTGATTGAATTTCCTCATGACAGCCCACAAATATCTGCCACGACCCAGAAGAAATCATGGTCCCTGTCTTAGGTAAATACAGCGGCATAAAAGGCCATTTTGCTAGTTCTCCTCCCTGCCTTCTGCAGCACTGATTGGCTCATCCAGGCTGTCTGTCAGCCTGGGAGCCAATCAGGGCAAGCCCTCTCCTCCCATTTCCTTTCAGGGTTATTTAAGAACCCTTCTTCTTCCTCCCTAGTGTTTTTTTCTGCCAACATGTTCACATGCCATTTTAGTGGATTAGTCTAAAACAAACCTGAAAATATTCAGGTTCTTCTGCCGTCCAAAAAATAGCAAAGTTCGGTCTGAACTGGTTTGCTCATCCTTATTCTGTATATATGAACACTGCATCAGTATCACTTATCTTGTCCTGTATACTGGGTGTAATTCTCAGTATCTGATTTTATTCTGTATATATGGAAACAGCACAGTAGCACTTCTCCTGTCCTGTATACTGGTTTTAATTCTCAGTATCTGCTCTAATCCTGTATACAGTATATGGACATTGCGCAGTCCCAATTCTCTTGTCTACTGTGTGAAATTCTCAGTATCTGCTCTCATATTCTATTTACAGATACTGCACAGCATGGTTGACAACCATTAGTAAATATACAGGCCACAACCTTAGTGTCTGACGGAAGCAAAAAACCCTGCCCTTGATTTATTTTTTCAGTTTCCATTATGTATGTGCCAATACATGACGTGCGAAGTGCAAACCACATACTTCGCCTTTTCTGCAAACAGGGCATTGAGGAAGGGGTATGAATTAAGTGGGTTGACCAGGAGTTGTTCACTTGATGCTGCCAGTTTCTTTTACTACTGAGCAGCCTCTTTAATTTTGGGATCTTTGTGATTCCTGGGCACTATGTTGAGGGTACAGTGTATGATATGGGGTTGTGGTCTTTAAAATAGGCCAGGGCATACGCAGAGGGTATTTGCAGCAAGTCCCTGAGGAGCAGTGCAGAGGATGGGAGTGGCATTGGCCTTGATGTGGTGTTGTGTCTAAGTGTACTCCTTCAGGCCGTTGCTCCCCCTGGGGATCGGTGCAGTGAAAATGTAGTTTGATGAATCAGGCCAAAAGTGAACATATAACAGTCTCTTTTTACTTAGTGTAAAATATAACTTGCTGTACATCCAGCAGCAGCAAATTCAAAGTGCAGTTTTTGACACTAATTGAGGAGGTATGTCAGGTTGTTTAACTATATATTGCCACTTGTGGGTATAGGTTTCCACTGTAAGATTCATACTTTATTCAGCCTAGTGGTGGTATAGATGATAGGCGTCTGAGCCATAATTCCTAACCTTGCAGCAGTGTCTGTAAAGCAGTATTTTGCTGAAAGGCAGCGGGGTGATTAGGGAGGTTAACAAGTTGCCTAAGAATTGGTCTGACTTATTTGTCAGTTACAGGCTCTATTGTAGGGATGGGCTGCACCTCAATGGGGAAGGTGCAGCTGTTTTTGGGGAAAAGATGGCTAGAAAGTTGGATGAGTGTTTAAACTGGGGATTGGGGAGAGTAATTACATTATATGAGGGGAAGAGGTAATGGGACTGGGGGTGGAATGGAGGGAGGACTAGAACAGTTCATAAGTAAAGATGTAGGGTAAAAAATAGGGTAAAAACATATCCAAAAACCTATTCATTGCATGTATACTAATGCCAGAAGCCTGACTAATAAAACCGGTGAACTGGAATTAGTAATGTCTTAAGAATAACTGACTTAGAGGTTAACGTACCAGGTTACAGTCTGTTTAGAAAGGATCATAAAAAACTGAGAGGGGGAGGAGTTTGCCTTTTTGTAAAGTCCTGTTCAAAGCCCATGATTCAGGACGATATGAATGAGGGATAAGCCCCGCCACTGAGGAAGGGGAAGAGGTCCCCGAAACGCGTCTGGCGTAACCAGCTGATATACTCCCATTGTAATCAAGGCCTTCTTCATACACACAGATGAGAAAAGAATCTGTGAATAATTCATCGTAAATAACTGGAGCGCTCCGGTGAAAAACTCCATTCAGGATCTGCCGAGCATAGCTCTTGCTATTTGACTGTCGCATATTAGGTCTCACGATACCTTGTCAGAGTCCCGGAGGTACGTCACGGATCACGTGAGACGCAGCATACTCTGCGATACAGACGGTCAAGCCAGCAGCACGCTATAGACCGCACTGCTCCGGCGTCTACTTCCAAGCGCAGGACCATTCGCACCATACACGTGAGTGATTTTATCCTTTACTCCAGCCGGCTTAAGGTAAGATCCGACACAACTCTCTCACCTTGGAGTACTTTATTATAGTGACTGCAACTAATCGCTATTCAGGAAACAACATATCTGTGCTGAATCTTTGCACAAGTTGCACAATTACCAGACTTTAGGCTTGCACATGCTCTTTTGCACTTTATATAGTACTTTGTGATTAAAAGGACAACTACTCTACCCAACAGAGTTTGGTCGTTTACAGGATATGAACTTTATATCATGAACTAACAAAGGAACTATTATATACCAGTGCTGCTATTCATCAATTTTTAGCGTTCACGTATGCTTTTATTTTATTGTGTATTCTATTGTATTTTGTTTTTGAATTAAATTGTGATCACCTTTTATTGCATTATTTATTGTAATTTTTCCATATTACCACACATACAGAGTGCCAGTCCTATTTATTTATTTATTTTCTAATACTTGTCTGTATGGGTGATACAGTTTTTCTGGCCTAGAGCACCTGGTCCTTACTTGCATAAGAGATAGCTACTCCTTCAATACTTTCCTATTGTAGGGATGGGCTGCACCTCAATGGGGAAGGTGCAGCTGTTTTTGGGGAAAAGATGGCTAGAAAGTTGGATGAGTGTTTAAACTGGGGATTGGGGAGAGTAATTACATTATATGAGGGGAAGAGGTAATGGGACTGGGGGTGGAATGGAGGGAGGACTAGAACAGTTCATAAGTAAAGATGTAGGGTAAAAAATAGGGTAAAAACATATCCAAAAACCTATTCATTGCATGTATACTAATGCCAGAAGCCTGACTAATAAAACCGGTGAACTGGAATTAGAAATGTCTTAAGAATAACTGACTTAGAGGTTAACGTACCAGGTTACAGTCTGTTTAGAAAGGATCATAAAAAACTGAGAGGGGGAGGAGTTTGCCTTTTTGTAAAGTCCTGTTCAAAGCCCATGATTCAGGACGATATGAATGAGGGATAAATTAGATTTTTTTTCTAAACTGGCAGCTACACGTGTTACAAAGTGAAAGTAAGAAGCCCGGGAATGCAAAATCATCCATTATGTCTTGCAGCCAGCCAGTCCACAGATCGCCGTCCCCTGTGATGTCACAGCCCTATAAAAGCATCCCGCGTGGTGTTCGATTTCACTGTGAACTCAGCTTAGGGAGAGACGTGGCAAGCGCTAGGGACAGTTTTTCAGAAAGGTTTTAATTGTAGAATATTGGATAGGGAGAGTGAAGGGACAGTGTAGGGAGATCGTAAGGAGAGTTTTTAGACACTGGTAGGAAGAGTATAGGGAGAGCATAGGGAGACTGCAGGGACAGGTCAAACTGAGTGTAATCACCCTGTGCATCTTGTTCACCTGCTGCACCATTTATACTTAATCTGTTCTGTTATACATAGACTTACTGTGCATCATACTCATTGTCAGCAGACTGTCTAATATATAGGCATGTTTATCTAGTTCACTTGCTGTATAATAATCCAAGTTAATCACAACACTCTGTCTGTTCTGGCTGGTGTGGGTGCTCGTCAGGGGTTTGCTCCTGGCTCCACCTCCTGGAACTCAATTTGTGTCAAACAATTCAGACAGCTCTCCAGTTTATTATGATGCTTAATTGATTTTTATTGGCCGGACATGGTGGTACACAAAGCAACATTTTGGGCAAATAGGATGCCCTTTATCAGGCTGATGTAGAAAAATAGAAAGATAGGTACATACAAGTATGTGACAATTAAAGGAACATGATTGGTAATTATACAAAAATATATATATATATTTTTAATTTTTTTATTATTTTGAAATTTTTTATTTTCAAAATAAGAAAACAATACACGGTACATATTTGATAAGCAAGGCGTCTAACATGATGCAATCAATAATGCGCAGGTAATACATTATATTTGTGTAGAGGTTCCTGATGAATGACAATACATATAGGGATTCAAAATATATGAGTATGCAGTGTTAAACGCATCAAGGTGAGCTATATCATTATAGAGGAGGTCGAGTCCCTTCAAAACATATGCAACAAAAACAAAAAGTGAGTAGGCAGGTAGCTTTCCCTATTCTAGTCGTACATTGGGTTATAAAAGAGGAATCTGACTACTAGTGAACCTAAACTCCCGCCACAGTCGCCATTGTTTTGCGAATCTCTTGTGATTCCTAGCCTCCCATGCGAATAGTTCCTCAAAACAATATAGTTGGTCCACTTTCTGTTTCCACTGTTCCATAGATGGGAGAGTGGTTGAAAGCCAGTGTTTCGAAACCAATAAACGAGCTGCAATCAGCAGTTGTCTAAATAGAAAGGGGGGATAACGGGAGTCCCCTGACTCATTTGTTTCATAGAAGCTAAGTAGAGCCTTGAGAGGAGACATAGGCACTGAGGTTTGGCATATAAGGTTGCTTAGGCGAAATATTTCCTTCCACCAGTTGTTTACAATGGGGCATTCCCACCAGATATGGAAAAAGGATCCTCTATCTCTCAGACATCTCCAACATCTATCAATTGTTGATTCAGAAAAAAGGCAGGTAATGTCTGGAGTTTTATACCATCTGGTTAAAAGCTTATATCCGTTTTCTTGTATGCGGACACATCTGGACGCAATATGTGGGGCTAAAAGAATGTCTGGCAAGCTGGTGGAAGGAAAGTCTCGCCCTAGATCTCGTTCCCAATGACTTATGTAAGCAGGTTTGACAAGTAAAGGGGGTAAGTTTAGTCTATGGAATAATTGGGAAATATGCTTTTTTGTTGGATTGGTGTTGTTAATGAGGGCCTCAATCCAAACTAAGGGTCGGAAAAAAGCACCTCTAGAAGTATGTTGGGATAGGTATGGATAAAGGTATGATATTGGAGACATGCACTGGTGATGAGGATTGAGCAGTTTTCGGAGCTCTGAGATGGGTAATACATGGCCCTCCGAGTTGAAGAGAGAGGAGACGGGTATGTCTAAATCTCTCAGGGGTCGAGGGGTACATTCAATCACCAGAGAAAGAGCTGTACCTAATATATCTCTCAGAGAGAGGAGGGGAGATGGGAAGGGTATTGAGAAATGTATGGTGTGGAACCATTTCCATGCTTTCAATGTGGCTTGGATGATAGGGTATGATAAGGACGGTATGTTGATAGGACTGGAATTTCCCAACAATATGGAACGTAATGGTTTACCTAAAAGCTCCTGTTCTATTGCCACCCATGGTTTAGGGTTTGAGATCCTGAGCCATTCCACTACCCTGGATATAAGTACTGCTTTTCCATAAAGTTTGGGGTCTGGGAGAGCCATCCCTCCGGAGCGTTTGGGGCGGGATAATGTGTCATACGATAGTCTAGGCTTCTTACCGTTCCATAGAAACTTACGGAAAATTTTCCTAAGGGAAGCATAATAGGTTTTAGGTATGTGTATGGGTAGTACTTAATGCATGTACGTGAGGCGTGGGATAATTAAGGACATAAGGAGGTTTTTCCTACCAAACCATGATATTATGTGGGTATTCAATCTGTCCAGACTGGAGGAAATGGATTGCAGAAGGGGTGAGTAGTTGAGGGTGAAAAGATCAGCTATATTGGGGCTTATCTTGATTCCCAGGTATGTGAGGAAAGGAGATGACCAGTCAAAGGCTGAGTTGGTTTTTAAGCGATTTTGTGTTTTTAGGGGGATACCAAAACAGATGATAAGTGATTTTTGTTTATTTATTTTAAAGTTGGAGAGAGCGCTACATTTGTATAAATGATGTTGAATCGCTGAGAGTGATGTTTCTGGGTTCGAAGTCATGATCATAATGTCGTCTGCAAAGGCGGCAAGTTTATGCTCCTGACCCCCCAGAACTATCCCCTTAATAACTGGATCTGTTCTCAAACATATTAGAAGGGGTTCGAGGGCTAGAACAAAAAGTAAGGATGATAGGGAGCATCCTTGGCGGGTGCCATTTCGTATACTAAAGGGGTCTGATAGATCTCCATTGACCAGGACCGAGGCTGAGGCCTGGTAATACATGGCAAAGGTGGCTTGTACAAAGGGACCAGGTAGGCCAAATCCCCTCAGGATTTGGTTCAGGTATGACCAGTTAATCCTGTCAAATGCTTTCTCCGCATCTGTACTGAGTAGGAGCAGAGGTTTGGATCGGAGGGCAGCGTAATAGACAACATTGAGAACTCTAGTTGTGTTATCTCTACCTTCCCTTCCTCGGACGAAGCCCACCTGGTCCCCATGTACCAGAGACGGAAGAACCGTAGACAAACGATTCGCCAACATCTTTGCCAGTAACTTAAGATCGATGTTAAGAATTGATATGGGTCTATAGTTAGCACATTGATTGGGGCTTTTCCCTTCCTTTAGAATTAACGTTATATGGGCTGTTGTCATATCTTTTGAAAGTTGGTTCCCTTGGAGGGACGAGTTACAAACTGAGAGCAAGTGGGGGAGAAGAATTTGTTGGTATGTTCTGTAATAGGAGGCAGTTAATCCGTCTGGGCCTGGGTTTTGCTAGATGGTGCCTGTTTTAGAGCTATTGTTAGTTCTGCCAGAGTGAATGGGGAAGATAATCGCTGTTGAATGTCCGAAGGAAGAGATGGGAGAACGAGTGTATCTAAAAAAGAGGAGGTTAGTGTGGAGTGGGAATCCGATGCAAGTGAGGGGGGTAGATTATATAAAGATTCATAGATTTCCTTAAAACGGGACACAATTAACTTAGAGGAGTATAGTGGAATACCCTGGGGGGAATCTATTTGGTGAATATAGTTTGCTGCTTTCCTATTTTTTATTCTATGCATCATAAATTTTGAAGCTTTGTCCCCATGGGCGAAACTCTTGTGCTGTGAATTCAGAAAGTATTTGGTTGTTGAGTGTTGAAGGAGGGATTTTATTTCTGCTCTAAGATTGGAAAGTTCCTGTAAGTGGGATTCTGACAGGGAGCGTTTGTGCAGGGATTCAAGTGATTTAATTTTTTGACATAGGACATCTAGCTTTTTACCCCTCTCCTTTTTGAGGAAGGAGCCCAGGCTAATAAAGTGCCCTCTAATAAATGGCTTATGGGCATCCCATAGTGATTGGTCTGATGTTTCTGGACTAATATTGAACCTAAAGTATTCGTTTAAAAGCTCGGATATTTTTTCTCTGGTCATTTTGTCCCCCAAAAGTGATTCGTTTAAGCGCCATCTAAATTTATTTGAAGTCGGAACTGGGGCTGAAACTTTCAGGAAGATGGGGGCGTGGTCTGATAGGTGAATGGATCCCATTTTAGCTTCATGGCATAACTGCAAATGTGTCTTGGATATAAATAAGTAGTCCAATCTTTGATAAGACCCGTGGACATAAGAATAAAAACTATAGTCCCTCAAATTTGGGTATAGCGTGCGCCATACATCAATAACATGTAGGTTCCAGAGACCCTCCCTTATTCCGCGTAGGGCATTGGCAGTTAAAGCGGATCTCCGGGTGGATGAGTCAAGTTGAGGGGTTAAAGCAGAGTTTAAATCTCCTCAAAAGACCACTAAACCTTCCGCAAAGTTTTCAATAATTGGAAAGATTGCGGAGAACCATCTGGACTGGCCAGAATTAGGGGCATAAAGGAATATGATGGTGTATATTTGAGGGCCTATGCTGCCATTAACCAGGATGTACCTCCCCTCTGTATCCTGCAAGTGTGAGATGTGCTTGAACGGAACATTCCTCTGAAATCCAATGCTCACTCCCCCTGAAGCAGATGAATTACCACCACAGTGATACCACTGGGAATAGTAAGGATAAGCAAAGGATAAGTTAGGGTAATAATTAAATTTGAAGTGCGTCTCCTGTAGGAGTAGGACACTGGCCCCTGATTTGCGCAACAATGTAAAGATCTGACTCCTCTTAGAAGGGGAGTTGAAGCCCCTAACATTGTAGGACGCAAATAATAAGTCAGCCATAGCGTCTAAGACGAAGAGGGTTACCTAGCTGGGGTGCATCCCCTTCCCAGGGAGACACACTTCTTCCATGTGGAATCTGACCTTTCAGGCTGGACGAGTTGGATGACAGAGGAACCCCTAGTATTCTTTGCTTCTTAAGAGAATATGGAGTATGTACCTTGAACAGAACAAAAACAGTAGCGTATAAAACACTAGTATGAACTTTCAACAGGGTGTACCCACTAATGAGGGTCAAAACAATGAGTAAAATGAGGGTCGTAAGGGGGAAATGGTTGATCAACCCAGTTACGATCCCCATAGCACCAGAAGTGGCCTCGGAGGAGAGATAAGATAGGCCTAGTAGGTTTATAGAGAGTTCAGACACAGGATTGAAGTTGGTAAGGGATAAAAAGGGGGATTGAGGTAAGAAAATAAGAGGGAGGTGAAATTTAGGCCTCTTTCACACTTGCGTTGTCCGGATACGGCGTGTACTCCACTTGCCGGAATTACACTCCGGATCCGGAAAAACGCAAGTGTACTGAAAGCATTTGAAGACGGAACCGTCTTCCAAATGCGTTCAGTGTTACTATGGCACCCAGGACGCTATTAAAGTCCTGGTTGCCATAGTAGGAGCGGGGAGCGGGGGAGCGGTATACTTACAGTCCGTGCGGCTCCCGGGGCGCTCCAGAATGACGTCAGAGCACCCCATGCGCATGGATGACGTGATCCATGTGATCACATGATCCATGCGCTTGGGGCGCCCTGACGTCACTCTGGAGCGCCCCGGGAGCCGCACGGACGGTAAGTATGCTGCTCCCCCGCTCCCCGCTACACTTTACCATGGCTGCCAGGACTTTAGCGACCCGGCAGCCATGGTAACCACTCTGATAAAGCTAAATGTCGGGTCCGGCAATGCGCCGAAACGACGTTTAGCTTAAGGTCGGATCCGGATCAATGCCTTTCAATGGGCATTAATTCCGGATCCGGCCTTGCGGCAAGTGTTCCGGATTTTTGGCCGGAGCAAAAAGCGCAGCATGCTGCGGTATTTTCTCCGGCCAAAAAACGTTCCGTTCCGGAACTGAAGACATCCTGATGCATCCTGAACGGATTTCTCTCCATTCAGAATGCATTAGGATAATCCTGATCAGGATTCTTCCGGCATAGAGCCCCGACGATGGAACTCTATGCAGGAAGACAAGAACGCAAGTGTGAAAGAGCCCTTAGAAAGCGAGTATAGAGATAGACCCAGCTCTGATGAGCTTCATAACATTGTATGAAGACAGTTAACATAGCTGAATCAAACCCTAAGGGGTGAACTGTATATTCCTTCGCTTGGCCTTCTGCGATTTTGGGGTGCGTGGTGGTTCGAATGGTACAATCACAGGAAGTTTTGGAAGCTCCAAGATGTCGTGGTAAAGCTCAGAGTTCTCCATCTCTATAGGCGGGATCTGCAGGTGTTCAAACACTCCAGCTAGGTCAGCATACGCAGAAATAGAGAGCCGGCGACCTGCACGGGCAAAGGTAAGTCCGAATGGAAATGTCCAACGGTATAGGATCTTGTTGGACCGGAGCCAGTCAGTCAGGGGCTTCAGGGATCGCCGTTTTCTGAGTGTTGAGGGTGCTAAGTCCTGGTAAACCGAGACTGGCGATCCTTCGCATGTTACGTTTTCCTGGTTCCTGGCTGCCTCCAGTACTGCTGTTTTAACCTGGAAATTTAGGAATCTGCAAATTACATCCCTGGGGGGCTCAGAGGGTTTGGGTTTAGGCCGCAGAGCTCTGTGGGCACGTTCGATGGTAATATCAGCCTGTTGATCTGGGCCCAATAAAGACTTGCATAGAGCTAGCACTGTGGCTGGGATGTCCGTAGCTTGGATCGTCTCAGGTATCCCTCTGAACCTTAGGTTATTTCTACGTCCTCGGTTCTCCTGATCCTCCAGGGCACTTTGGAGGTCATTAAGATGAGTGTGGCATTTCTGTAGGGAGGATGCAGTAGCTGTTTGGTGGGCTAATATCGCAGCTTGATGTGTCTCGATCTCCCACATGCAGGATATCACTCTATCTCCCACATGCAGGATATCATGGCGGAGCGCAGTAAGTTCGCTCATAATTGGCTCCATGGCTTTGCTGAGCGTTTGTTGCAGTCCTGCTGTGAGTATCATCATTATCCGACTCCCCTTCAGAGAGATCAGTGGCGCGCTCACTAGCCTTAAGCAAGGGTGTCAGCGCCATCTTGGGCTCCCGCGCCGCCACAGTGGCGGCTGCTTTTCGGATAAATTTAGCCATTTCACCGCCTGAATTAGCGGACTTGTTGGTGCTGGAGGAATCACCAGACCTAGGCTGTCCAATCTTGACCATTTCTCCGGTTGTTAGCTTGCGTTAGCTGGTGCTATGCAGAATCTAGTACGGAGAGCTCCCGACTAAGCTGCCATCACAGTCAGGCGCTAGCTCCGCCCCCCGTAGTTATACAAATATTAACATGATGGATCATGTCACGGATCCATGGGTTTCATGAAATGAATTTCACCGGTAAGTATTTATCAGAAAATTTCATCTTTACATATTCATCCGTAAATTTCATCAATACATTTCATCAGTATAAATTTCATCAGTACATCTCATCAGTAATTCTCATCAATAAATCTCATCAGTAATTTTATCACATGGTACATCTGATTGACAGAGTAAAAAGTGACCACCGGGGGGCACTGTAATGCTGAAACATAATTTAGAGAACAATAGTGGAGGGACAGATAACTGGAGAGAGCTTTATAGCAAGCAATAAAGAGTAAAGCAGAATATGGCACAGGTTTAAACAGACACACGAGAGAAAGGTCGGACGACGCCACATAAGAACAGCCTGCAGTGATAGGGGTAAAATAGGCTTACCAGAAGAGTGTCCACTGGACCAAATAAAGAGTCGGCGCTGATGGGATGTGTAGGGCGCCATGTTAAATAGGCAGGGGGCGATTCTGGTTGGTGGAGAATGGCGCAGGCGCATGATGTTGGCGCGCACATTTATTAGCCCTTCGAATACCGCCCGCAGGGAGCGGGTCGGGCAGGAAAGAAGGAGGGCAGGCCCAGTGAGTGGGCCGGCAGAAGAAGGGAGTGGATATAGCCGTATATGTATTGCCTGTGGCGTGTGCAGGCGTATTGAGGCACAGGATGTACGTGGGAGCCATATTAGTTGAGGGAAAGGAAGCCCAAATAAGAGAGGAGGCGCGCGCAAGTGCACTCAGACTAGGGGGAATGAGAGAAGCCATGTAATAACAGGGCAGTGACGTCAGGGTGACGGACTTTAGGTTAGACTGCGGTGGTTGTGTGTGGCAGGCTGAATTGGTACTAATACTATATTATTCACAATTCTCTCAGAGCGACCAATACCAGAGTATGGAGGAAATACATGGACCGTGGGGCGTGCTTCACAGGTGTCGCCACCAGTTTTTATTCGGCTCAGGCCCTGTGGGGGAAAGCAAAAAAATATATTAGATGGAGTTCATACGTGAATTTTTTTTTAGCATAATTGCAACTCCCATTAATCTATACAATAATCTTTATTGAGTCCATTAGGTTCCATGCCATCTCTCTCTCCTGTAACTGCCGCTCACGGTTACCACCCCACCTCAAAGAGGGTATCCAGTAAATGACCTGAAAACGCAATTGACTGACGGCATGTTTATATTTCATGAAGTGTTGAACCAGAGGGGCATTTGTTTTTTGGGTACGTATGTTGGATTTGTGTTGGGAAATCTTCGATTTTTTGGGTAGTCTCACTAACGTATCCCAATCAGCATGGACATTTGATTAGGTAAATAACATAACTGGTAAGACGTGAGAAGTATCCATTTATGTTATATATTCTACCGGTAGTGGGATACGAAAAGGTGGGGCATTTGGTAACGTTATCACATAGTGCGCAGGATAAGCATGGGTATGTACCCTTGTTGATGGTACCCGTGATCGAGGGGGAGGGGTTTGCCTCTTTGTAAAGTCCTGTTCAAAGCCCACGATTCGGGACGATATGAATGAGGAAAAAATTAGATTTGCACCAAATCCGAATTTCCTCGCACTTCGTGGTAACAAATCATTTTTTCCTAAACTGGCGGCTACACCTGTTACAAAGTGAAAGTAAGAAGCCCGGGAATGCGAAATCATCCATAATGTCTTGCAGCCAGAGAGTCCACAGATAGCCGACCCCTGTGATGTCACAGCCCTATAAAAGCATCCCGCGTGGTGTTCGATTTCACTGTGATCTTAGGGAGAAACGTGGCAAGCGCTAGGGACAGTTTTTCTGAAAGGTTTTAATTGGAATATTGGATAGGGAGAGTGAAGGGACAGTGTAGGGAGATCGTAAGGAGAGTTTTTAGACACTGGTAGGGAGAGTATAGGGAGAGCATAGGGAGACTGCAGGGACAGTGCAGGCTGAGTGTAATCACCCTGTGCATCTTGTTCACCTGCTGCACCATTTATACTTAATCTGTTCTGTTATACATAGACTTACTGTGTATTATACTCATTGTCAACAGACTTTCTAATATATAGGCATGTTTATCTAATTCTCTTGCTGTGCCATTATTAAATAATCTGTTCTGTTATACATAAAGGTATTTTCAAGTGCGGCTATAATAGATGCATATGCTGCAAATATATGACAGTTACTCAGGAGATCATTTCAGCAGCCAATCATAAACAATATCAGATCAAACAATACATTAACTGCAATGCTGATTATGCTGTTTATAGCATGTAAGGAATGCTTTGTACAGTATGTGGGGTATACCAGTAATGAGATCAAACCTAGGATACGAAAACATATCTCTGATATTCTACACTACAAGACTAGAAATGTATTTGCAGCAACTTTGCATTTTGCAACTGTTCATAAAGGAGATGTCTCCACATTTTTAGTGCAGGGGGTGGAGTGAGTCACCGCTCAATTAGAGGGGGTGACCATAAGAAAAAACTGCTTAGCAGAGAAACTTTCAGGATCTTCCAGCTGGGCAGTTGCAAACATGTGATACTCCAACTTTGATTGGAGGAGTGCTGGTATTTTAGTGTGGGTTACACACATTCTTAGTGTCATGAGTAAGGATCTTGATGTATCGATCCAAAAAGGGGAAAATGAGAGAGTATCTGTACATGGGAGTTTTTATCGCTTAAAGGCTACCGTTTTTATTGGGAAGCTGGATTCTATCTTCTTTTCTGTATTTATATATTGTGGCAATGTGAATAGTGATGGGTGCTGTAAAGTCCCGGGGAAGCGTGGAAAAGGGGTGTTGTTTGCACCAGGATTGTGTCACCAAGGGGCCCGGCCTTGGTGGAGTAAAGGCCCTAGATATAGGTGGCCACTAAGTTAGTTGCTGGACACCAAGATAGTTAGCTTAGCTGGCTCCAGCTAGTCTGGGCGGGCTTTTACTGGGAACAGGCAATGTGCTTGGTGGGTGCCTGTTCCCCATGATCCAGTCTGGGATTTTGGAATATGCCCATGTCCAGGGATGCTATTTAATCCTGCTGCTGGACTTGGGTGTGGCTCCCAGTCTGGGAAAGGAGCAGGTTGTGTCGAGGCCTGTGGGAGCAGGGACCCTCTAACCCTGTGTGTGGGGTAAGCACTGGTGATGTGTTTTGGGGAGCTGGGTGATAGATCTAAATCTCAATAGAGAGGGAAAGACTGTTTAGTCAGTGGCCAGACTGCTGAGGATTTATGTTTTTGATTTATGTTTTGGTTGCTGTTTTGTGCTGATGTGCTTGAAAATAAAGCATTGTTTGGACTTCAATCTGACGTGTCAGTAGCGAAGTCTGTGAGAATGACCGCCGCATAAGAGACGATCCCTTACTATATATATATTTTTTGATCAATAATATGCGCTAAGAGCTTCTTCCCTGCTTAATAGTAAGTATTGGAGTCATGTATTTGACCCTGTTCACACATTTACCTGTTCACTCAGTCTTAGTGCATTCAGTAGTGTGCTGCTACTTTTTTTGTTTTTCTACATTGTTGCCTGGTAGCTTGCACCTGCGATTGTCTCTGGAGGTGCTGTTCCGCTTTTCTGTATGTGTATATAATAGAGGAATAAACATCCTCTTTGGAACTTAGCACTCCCCGCCCACCCTACCCCCTGGTGCTTTTAATCAGAGTAACAATGGAGCTGGACACTCCAAGTTAGCGTAGGTCCCATCTGATAAGAAGCTACCTTGACATCTGGTAGATGGGCCCGACATATTTTTGATCAATAATATGCGCTAAGAGCTTCTTCCCTGCTTAATAGTAAGTATTGGAGTCATGTATCTGACCCTGTTCACTCAGTCTTAGTGCATTCAGTAGTGTGCTGCTACTTTTTTGTGTTTTTATATATATATATATATATATATATATATATAGATAGATAGATAGATAGATAGATATATGATTTTTTTTTAGCAGATGCAATAGGGAGGGTTGTAGACCTAATATACACATCATGCATGTTTTAAACAACAGAAGAAGTATTAAAAAAACACATGTTGACATTGAATATAGGCAGAGGAACTGATTGAATGGAGGCTCTGATAGTCTGAGTGCAGTTATAGTGATATGACGATTTATTTGGAGAAAACATGGCACTATGGAAACCGGATGCCTATATAATAACTAAGGCAAGTGCCCATAACTATCCCTGATGAAAGAATCTGAATATTCTGAAAAGTGGCAGAATGTTTGTGGATCTTACAGGTATTCGTAGGATAGTGTGACGTGACACGGAAGGATTTCCAAGCAACTACCTGCTGGCATTCCCCCATCTTGCAAGCCAGCTTCTGTGTGTCGAAGCAGAAGAGGAACACTACAATTGAACATCTAGCAAGCAAGATCTTACTCCTCCTCAACTATCTCCACCAACGGCAAGTAAACTGAAAGTGATACATGTATACTTCTAATAGCGACTTTTAGAAATAATGAAATTTGGATACATGTAGAGTCACCACGGGTGTCTCTTTACATAAGCACATATAGTGAGGCCTCATGTCCAGCTTACTTCTCCTCATAATGGTATGTGACAATGCATAATCTCCATCCTCCTCTTATCAGCCATGGACTTACAGACTCATCTATTAGGCCTCTTTCACACGGGCGAGATTTCCACGCTGGTGCAATGCGTGAGGTGAACACATTGCACCCGCACTGAATCCGGACTCATTCATTTCTATGGGGCTGTGCACATAAGCGGTGATTTTTACGCATCACTTGTGCGTTGCGTGAAAAAAAATTGCAGCATGCTCTATTTTGTGCGTTTTTCACGAAGTGAATGGGGCTGCGTGAAAATCGCAAGCATCCGCAAACAAGTGCGGATGCGGTGCGATTTTCACGCATGGTTGCTAGGAGATGATCGGGATGGGGACCGATCATTATTATTTTCCCTTATAACATGCTTTTAAGGGAAAATAATAGCATTTTTAATACAGAATGCTTAGTAAAATAGGGTTGGAGGGGTTAAAATAATAATAATAATAATTTAACTCACCTTAATCCACTTGTTCGCGCAGCCCAGCTTCTCTTCTTTCTTCTTCTTTGCTGTGCAGGAGGAAAAGGACCTGTGGTGACGTCACTGCGCTCATCACATGGTCCGTCACATGATACATCACGCAACGCAGGCCTCATAGAAATGAATGGGTCTGCGTGAAAATCGCAAGCAAGTGCGGAGGAGGTGCGATTTTCACGCATGGTTGCTAGGAGATGATGTAAGTAAATTGATAAAAGTCAATTTACTGAATTATTTTCCCTTATAACAAGGTTATAATGGAAAATAATAGCATTCCTAATACAGAATGCTTACTAAAATTTGGCTTTAGGGGTTAAAAAAGAAAAAAGAATTAACTCGCCTCATCCTGTTGTTCGCGCAGCCGGCATGTTCTTCTTTCAGGACCTGCCAAAGGACCTTTGAGGACGTAATCGCGTTCACCATGTCAGCGCAGGTCCTGCTGAATGAAGACAGAAGATTTCGACATCAAAGGTCCTTTGGCAGGTCCTGAAAGAAGAAGCAAGAAGACGATGCCGGCTCCGCGAACAATTGGATTAGGGGAGTTAATTTTTTTTATTTTTTAACCCCTCAATCCACATTTTTGTAAGCATTCTGTATTAAAGGGTTTCTATCACTTTGTTTCACCTATTTAGCTTTCAGACACTAGCGATCCGCTAGTGTCTGCTTTATCTAACCATCCTAATATAAGAGCTTATTGTCCTGCCGTTTAGCTAAAAAAATAACTTATATAGATATGCAAATGAGCCTCTAGGTGCTATGGGGGCGTGATTAGCACCTAGAGGCTCCGTCTACCTTAACAAACTGCCGCCGCCCAGCGCGTCCCTCCAGCCCGCCCATCTCCAGCTGAAGCGATCCTCTCCGTGCGCGTCTCTGTTCTGCGCATGCGCAGTGAATGTCTGATCGCTTCCCTGCTCAGACATCTCCACTGCGCCTGTTCCTCGGAGCACTATGACGTCATCGGCGCAGGCGCAGTGGAGATGTCTGAGCAGGGAAGCGATCAGATATTCACTGCGCATGCGCCGAATACGAGGAGCATCGCATTCCGGAGGAGATGGGCGGGCTGGAGGGACGCGCTGGGCGGCGGCAGTTTGTTAAGGTAGACGGAGCCTCTAGGTGCTAATCACGCCCCCATAGCACCTAGAGGCTCATTTGCATATCTATATAAGTTATTTTTTTAGCTAAACGGCAGGACAATAAGCTCTTATATTAGGATGGTTAGATAAAGCAGACACTAGCTGATCGCTAGTGTCTGAAAGCTAAATAGGTGAAACGAAGTGATAGAAACCCTTTAAGAATACTATTATTTTCCCTTATAACCATGTTATAAGGGAAAATAATAAAATGAATAGAACAGCTAACCCAAAGCCGAACTTCAGTGAAGAAGTTCGGGCCTGGGTACCACATTCAGTTTTTTCTCACGTGCGTGCAAATTGTGCACGTGCGTGCAAATTGCAAACTGAACATCGGAACCTACTCGCGCGGTCAATGCACATGCGACGCATCCGGAGCAAATCCGGGACGCAGGCCTAATAGTAAGGAAATCAGACAAGGGAGGCTGCACTGTGAATTTAAATGCAGGCCTCTACAAGAAGTGCAATGAGGAGTTACTCACTGATTCCTCTACATATAGGATCTTAAAAGCAGATCCCACTAGGGAGTTTGGTTTAGCCCTGGGTAAAATATTGGATGAAGGAGTTTCTATGGGAGTACTGGATGTAAAAAACAGGGATTACCTCATGGTGTAAAGACCTGTGGTACCAATCTTCCATTCGCTCCCCAAAATACATAAACAAAATCTTTCCTCCCCCGATGCGACCTATAGTGTCGGGAATAAGGAGTTTGGGGGAGCAATTAGGAGAATGGGTGGATCACTACTTACAACTAGTGTTGATCGAGCACCAAAGTGCTCGGGTGCATGAGTAGAACACCTCGGGATGCTCGGGTGCTCTACCCGCCGCAGAATAATAATGTGTTATGCCCAGCGCCCCGATTCCGAATGTTATGCTGGCCTGGTAATGGCAGCGGGGCCCGATGCACTCACTGTATTCTATTACACCGGGCCCCGCTCACTGTAATACTAATATTCATATGTGAACAAGAGAAATCCTCTGCGATCCTCTCCCTCTCCGTACTCACAAACTAAGTAGCAGACAGGCCGGGCGGCAGCGTAACTCACTGACGTCACGCGCCTGCTCCGCCTGCTTCATTCATAAAGTGGGAGGAGCAGGCGCGTGACGTCACTGAGTTGCGCTGCCGCCCGGCCTGTCTGCTACTGAGTTTGTGAGTACAGAGAGGGAGAGGATCGCAGAGGATTTCTCTTGTTTAATGCCTATTGCCCAGGGCCGCCATCACGTCGGTACAGCCGATACCCCAGTAAGGGGCCCGGACCCCGGGGGGGGGGGGGGGCCCGGCCAGTTCCAATTAAAAAAATAATAATTTTATTTATTATTTTTTATTTTTTATTTTTTATTTTCCGCCCATTAGTCAGTGACTTCACTTGAGTTGAACTTTATTGCGTCGCTAGAGGGGGGCAATTAAGCTGATTCCCGTGAATTCCGTATTATAGCTGTGGACGGTATACCGGCTCCGGCTGCATTCCCCTTTAAAAGTCTGAGCCGCTGCGCAGAGTAACGTAGCTGCGCAGCGGCAGGTAATGTCAGACGCTGTCCGCTGCCTGACGCCACCTTTACATTTAGCGCGCCGCAGCCTGCCTGCCACTGCCAGACACAGTCAATTCTGGTTGGTTTGCAGGCTTGCAGCCAGGAGCGGTGGCGGGAACTTCTGTTCTGGCCTCTGGGAGTGGGACTGGGACGGACTGGAATCGAATCTCATCTGGAAAGAATTGTGGAAGCCTGCCCAGCTGCCCTAGTGCCCTCGCCCCTCCATTACACACATGTTGGACTTGGACCACTTGGATTGACCCCACCCCAATGATTCATTGAGGTCCTTTAGGTTATTACTTGACTTGTTTCCATAAGGGGCTGGGTGGGCTGGCAAGGGAGGGGTTAATAACAATAAGTGATGGATCATGGAGGACCATCATCGCCCTGGATAATGTTGCTCGGTCTTACTTTGCTGGTCTTTGCTCGGGGGTAAAATGCAAAGCAGTTTTCTGGATTATCCCACAGGGCCATGATCCTCCATCACTTATTGTTATTAACCCCTCCCTTGCTGCTGCAGAACACACAGCTAAATGGGGCTGGGTGGGCTGGCAAGGTAGGGGTTAATAACAATAAGTGATGGAGGATCATGGCCCTGTGGGATAATCCAGAAAACAGCTTTGCATTTTATCCCCGAGCAAAGACCAGCAAAGTAAGACCGAGCAACATTTTCCAGGGCGATGATGATCCTCCATGATCCATCACTTATTGTTATTAACCCCTCCCTTGCCAGCCCACCCAGCCCCATTTAGCTGTGTGTTCTGCTTTGGAAAAAAAGTTTAGGCCATGAAGGGGTTAATTAAGTGTTGGAGGGGGTGGGGGGTGTTATTATTGTGTTTGGGATCCATTTAACAAGTTTGACCAGTTGGGTTTGAGAGTGGTTGAGTGTCATCCACAGATCCCCCATAAAAGTGTGTCATCCACAGATCCCCCATAAAAGTGTGTCATCCACAGATCCCCCATAAAAGTGTGTCATCCACAGATCCACCATAAGTGTGTCATCCACAGATCCCCCATAAGTGTGTCATCCACAGATCCCCCATAACAGTGTGTCAACCACAGATCCCCCATAAGTGTGTCATCCACAGATCCCCCATAAGTGTGTCATCCACAGATCCCCCCATAACAGTGTGTCAACCACAGATCCCCCATAAGTGTGTCATCCACAGATCCCCCATAAAAGTGTGTCATCCACAGATCCCCCTATAACAGTGTGTCACCCACAGATCCCCCATAAGAGTGTGTCATCCACAGATCCCCCCATAACAGTGTGTCATCCACATTTAAGATTGTGTAGGGTGTGGCTGGAGGCGGGGCATGGAGGCGGGACAAGGGTAGGGCTTGCAGCAGAACATGGGTGGGGCCTGAAAGGGGGCCCTTGATTTATTTTGCCCGGGGGCCCTGAGGGTTCTCAGTCCGCCCCTACCAGGCACCCGCTGCTCTGAAGAGTGGAGGGTGTCTGGTTCACAAGAAAAGGTCAGAAATTGATGGAAACACCACTGAAATGGTTTAGGAACAGCATGGGGACGATGTCTGGATGCATCTTGGACTCCCAGGTCGCTGCTGGGAACGATGTTGTCCGAGTAGTACGCCACTTTTACAGACTGACAATAATACGCACAAAACCAAAGATAAAATTGATTTTAGAGGAAAAATTGTTAGGAAACATTCTTTCCTGCATATTTACTTGTATATAAAGTGCAAGTGCTGCCAAAAATTAAAAGGAAGAGACACTCCGATACAACCTGTATATGACATAAAGGAGGGCCTCATTCACATTGTGGTACAATTGTTCAGGTAGTGGGACTCCTACACTCATAAATCCTATGCACTAAGTGAAAGGGCTGCCAAAAATTACAAGGAACCAGCACTCCTATACACCCTTTATTACACATAAAGGAGAGCATCATACACACGCTTGAAAAATTATGATTGATGGCCTGCAGGTGACCCTCATAAACATTAGGAGCAAGAGCCTGCTGATCTGACCATCTAAAACATTAGGGGTGAGGGTCTGCTGCTGATCTGACCTTCTAAAACATTAGGGGCGAGTGCCTGCTGCTGAGCTGACCATCTAAACGTTAGAGGCGAGGGCCTGCTGCTGAGCTGACCATCTAAAACATTAGGGGTAAGGGTCTGCTGCTGAGCTGACCATCTAAAACATTAGGGCTGAGGGTCTGCTGCTGAGCTGAGCCTCTAAAACATTAGGGGTGAGTGTCTGTGAAGGTTCCCATTTATCCAGGTCATGGTATATCTGTAAAGAATAAATCAAGGCAACTGGACTTACTGTAGATTTCTTGAAAACGTTTCACTCGTTCTTCCAACGAGCTTTCTCAATTCTGAGTGACTGTACAAGAATTCTCTGGGAATAAATATGTAACTGAATCAACATCTGGTAATTTTACCCAGCATGGGGTCAAAGGTGTTGATTCCATTATCCTAATTGGAGTCAGTAGGTGATACTGATATACCATGACCTGGATAAATGAGAACCTTCACAGACATATTGCAACACATTTTGGGGGAAAAACCCTTAAACTTGTACGAGAATATGAAAAGACAGCAACAAAACTGGCAGACTATAGAAACCACCTGCGTTTCAACCTCAGATGCCGAAAACCGGGGCTGGTACCATGCAGCATCCGTTTGGACTCCAAGGTGAAGGGTCACAGAGCTGAGATGATTCTACAAAAAGCCCAGAAGCAACTACTAAATGAACGGGTACGACAGACCCATTTCACAGTTGAAGCCTTGAAACAAACTATCAGTCAGCTGGAAGAGGACCTGACTTTGCAGCTACCCACTGAAACGTGGAGGAAAGTAGCAGATTTCACAGCACATGCACAGCTAGCTCAGCACACTATGAGCAAGGAGAGGCAGAAGAACAAGTTCTGCATTTTGTTATCCCGAACTGCAAACAGCCATACCAGTGAGGAACTGGCATGGAGGCGAAAGGTGGAAACAAGGACAGTGCAAAACAAAGAGAAATGGGTGCAGAATCTTTCAGACCAGGTTCTCACCCAGCCTGAGATGGATGTCCTTGCTAAAGGGTTGAATTTCGCAATCACACCAAGAACCATACCGATAGTTGATATTATTTCAGCCACTGAAGCCTCAATCCACAGCAACAAAGTACCACAGGGTGAGGCTGAACAACTTTGCCTTAAAGTGTCTGCAGCTCTGGCCAGTGCCAAACCACCTCCTTCAAACTTGACTAGGGAAGAAATGAAGGCGGTTACATCCCTGAAGAAAGACACAAACATCACCATCCTGCCTGCGGATAAAGGAAGATGCACGGTTGTACTTAAGGTGACCACACTCCTGGATGATAACAACACATATGAGGCCCTAAGACGAGACCCAACCAGTTGCTACAAGAAGAAGGTTATAGAACTACTACAACAACTAGAAAAGGACAAAATCGTTGATCGGGCCATGTATCATCGCCTCTACCCTGGGGAAGCCCCTCCATGTATTTATGGACTTCCTAAGATACATAAGGATGGGACCCCTCTCTAGCCAATTGTCAGCAGCATCAACTCTATGACCTTCAATGTGGCAAAATATTTAGCCAGAATCCTAGCGCCCTTGGTTGGAAACACACATCACATACAGAACTCTCAGGATTTCACCACCAAAATTTGGTATTGGGCACAGAAGAAACAGTGGTCTCCTATGATGTTACATCCCTCTTCACCTGCATACCCCCTACAGAGGCAATTGAAACAGTCAGGAAACAGAAGCTACTAGACAACACTTTAGGCTGCAGAACAGAACTTAGCCCAGACCAAGTGTGTGCCTTACTGGACCTTTGTCTGAGTACCACCTACTTCAAGTATAAGTTCTACAAGCAAAAACATGTCTGTGCTATGGGATCGCCAGTATCACGTATTGTAGGGCACCTGTACATGGAGGAAGTAGAAAGGAAAGCCCTGACCACTTTCATGGGAATTACACCGAGTCATTGGTTCAGATATGTGGATGACACTTGGGTTAAAATTCATAAACAAGAGTTACAGGCTTTCACCGACCACATCAACTCAGTGGATCTTAACATCAATTTCACGCGGGAAGATATGCAGAACAACAAACTGGCGTTTCTGGACTGTCTTATAACAGTGAAAGAGGGAAGGAAGCTGGGAATAGAGGTCTATCGAAAACCAACACACACAGACCAGTACCTGCTATTTGATTTCCACCATCCTCTAGACCACAAACTGGGAGTCATCCAGACTCTACACCACCGGGCAGAGAAAATCCCGACTAGCACAGAGGCCAAGGCGAAGGAATTCAAACACCTCAGAGGGGCACTTAAAACTTGTGGGTATCCAGATTGGGCCTTTGTCAAAACAGAAGGAAGGAGAAGAAAGAGCACCAAGACTACCAGTGAAAGCGAGAAGCATGACAGACGCAAGAATATGGTTATCCCATATGTAGCTGGGGTGTCTGAGAAACTCAAAAGGATTTTTAATAAACATCACATCCCTGTCTGCTTTAAACCCAGCAACACACTGAGGCAAAAACTGGTTGACCCAAAAGACCCAACGCCTAAACACAAGATGGACAACATTGTGTATGCAGTCCAGTGCAATGAGGAATGCTCAGAACTGTATATCGGCGAAACAAAACAACAACTACATCAGCGTATGGCTCAGCATAGAAGAGCCAAAACCTCTGGTCAAGATTCCGCCTGGTACTTACATCTAAAAGAAACAGGTCACACCTTTGAAGACAGTCAAGTACGTGTTTTGGATAAGGAGGCCGATTGGTACAAACAAGGTGTGAAGGAGGCCATCTACGTAAAAATAGAGAAGCCAAGCTTGAATAGGGGGGGGGGGGGGGTTAGACATCTATTGTTTGCCACATACAATGCTGTATTGACACCTTTTTCTGGGAGGTCATTATCACCTACTGACTCCAATTAGGATAATGGATTCAAGACCTTTGACCCCATGCTGGGTATAATTACCAGATGTTGATTCAGTTACATATTTATTCCCAGAGAATTCTTGTACAGTCACTCAGAATTGAGAAAGCTCGTTGGAAGAACGAGTGAAACGTTTTCAAGAAATCTACAGTAAGTCCAGTTGCCTTGATTTATTCTTTACAGATATTACGGGTGAGTGCCTCCTGCTGATCTGACCATCTAAAACATTAGGGGCGAGGGCCTGCTGGTTACCCTCAAAAACATTATGAACAAGGGCCTGCTGGTGAACCTCAAAAACATAATGGGCTGGGCCTGCTGGTGACCCTCTAAAACATTATGGGTGAGGGCCTGCTGGTGACCCTCAAAAACATTATGGGTGAGGGCCTATTGGTGACCCTTAAAAACATTATGGGCGAGGGCCTGCTGGTGACCCTCTAAAACATTATGGGTGAGGGCCTGCTGCTGAGCTGACCCTCTAAAACATTTGGAGCAAGGGCAGCCTAATAAGCATGTTGATATGATGGAGGATGAGGAGAAAAGGGTATACCGTTTTAGTGGTGGAAGGGGTGCATGGGAATGCAGTGTATTAAATACACCATAAAAGCCACATTTAGAGTGCCTTTATGTTCAGCCGCTTTCCTCTGGTGGAGTAGAGAAGTCAGGGACAATCCAGGCCTTGTTCATTTTTATAAGAGTCAACCGGTCAGCATTTTCAGTTGGCAGGCGGATGCGCTTATCAGTAATTATGCCCCCAGTAGCACTAAATACCTGCTCTGACAAAACTCTGGCGGCAGGGCAGTCCAGCACCTCCAAGGCATAGAGCGCCAGTTCGTGCCACATGTCCACCTTAGACACCCAATAGTTGTAAGGCACAGAGGGATCACTGAGGACGCTGACACGGTCTGCTACGTACTCCTTCACCATCTTCCAAAAATCTTCCCTCCTTGTGACACTAGGCCACGCATCAGGTTAGGGGTGCTGGTGGGATGTCATAAAGCTGTCCCAGACCTTGGAGAGTGATGCCCTGCCTCTGTTGGAACTGCTGTGTGTTCCCCTCGTCTCCTTTCCTCGGTTGGCCAAGGAACTACGTACTCTGCAGCCAGCGTTGTCAGCTGGAAATTTTTGGAGCAATTTTTTCACAAGGACCTTCTGGTATTGCACCATTTTGCTCGTCCTCTCCACCACAGGAATGAGAGATGAGAAGTTCTCTTTGTAGCAGGGGTCGAGAAGGGTGAATAACCAGTAATCAGTGTTGGCCAAAATGCGTACAATGAGTCCCAACAGACAAGACTTCGCTGTCCTCATCAGGAGGATGACTCTCAATCTCCTCATCCTCTTCCTCCTCTTCTACCCACCCAGGCTGAACAGATGGAATAAAACTTCCATGGGTACTACCCTCTGTAGCGGAGGCAACTGTCTCCTGCTCCTCCTCCTCATCATCCAATTCGCGCTGAAAAGACGAACTGAGGGTGGTCTGGCTATCATCCTGTGTACTGTCTTCTCCCATTTCCACCTCTTCCACATGCAAAGCGTCCGCCTTCATTGTGAGCAGCGATCGTTTGAGTAGACACAGAAGTGGGATGGTTACGCTGATGATAGCGTTATCGCCGCTCACCATCTGTGTTGATTTCTCAAAGTTGCGTAAAACCTCACAGAGGTCAGACATTAATGCCCACTCATCGCTTGTGAAGAGAGGAAGCTGACTGGAAAGGCGGCGACCATGTCGCAACTGGTATTCCACTACTGCTCTCTGCTGCTCACAAATCCTGGCCAACATGTGGAACGTGGAGTTCCAGCACGTGCTCACATCGCACAACAGTCGTGAGCTAGCAATTGCAAGCTCTGCTGCAGCTGTGCCAGACAGGCGGAAGCTGTTGATGACTTGTGGAAATGGGCACCTTCACCAGTAGCACAGGCAAATTGGTGTAGGTTTTGAGAAACTTCTGAACCACTAGGTTGAACACGTGGGCTAGGCATGGAATGTGTCTGAGCTTGCCGAGCTCCAAAGCTGCCACCAAGTTACTGCCATTATCAGACACAACCATGCCTGGTTGTAGGTTGAGTGGCGAGAGCCACAGCTAAGTCTGTTCCCTTATTCCCTGGCACAGCTCTACGGCAGTGTGCTGTTTGTCATCTAAGCAGTTTAAGCATGGCCTGTTGCCGCTTCCCCACTGCAGTGCTACACTGCTTCCAGCTACTGATTGATGTCTGGTAATGCAAGAGGATAATTCAGAGGTGGAAGTGGAGGAGGAGAAGGGGGAGGGGGTTGCAGCCACTAATGTAGGTGGTGATGGAAACCCTTATGGAAGTAGGGCCCGCAATCCTTGGCGTTGGTAGCACCAGTGCTATCCCATGGTATGACTCGCTCCTGGCCTCCACAACATTCACCCAGTGTGCCGTCAGGGAAATGTAGCGTCCCCGGCCAAAAGCACTTGTCCATGTGTCAGTCGTTAAGTGGACCTTCCCAATAACTGCGTTGGTCAGGGCATGGGTGATGTTACGGGACACATGCTGGTGTAAGGCTCGGACTGCACACCGTGAAAAATATTGGCAGCTGGGGACAGAGTAACGCGGGACAGCCACTGCTATCAGATCAGGCTGCGGAAAGCCTCAGTGTCCACAAGCCTAAATGCATCATTTCCAGGGCCAGCAATATGGAAGGTGCGCATTTAGTATTATGGCCTGTGGGTGGGTGGCTGGGTATTTGCGTTTTCATTCAAAGGCCTGGGGTATAGACATCTGTACGCTGCGTCACAGAAGTGGATGTGCTAGCTGCAATCCAACCGACCACCTGGTCAACTGGTCTGACTTTGAGAGTGGTTTCCTGCGCCACCCTGCAAACTGGGACATGAAGCTAGGTATCATGAATGAGTGTGCTTCTTGTGCTCTGGCAGCAGGCACAGTTTCAGCGCGCCCAGGGCCATGGCCTCTGCGTGCACCATCAGCAGCACGGCCACTTCCCCGTCCCTTACTGCTCGCCTTGCGCATATTAAATGGTATATATGCTTGCAAGTATGTCACACGTACAGTAGCGCAGGTTTTATAAGTGTATGCGCAAATAAAGTACACAGAATGTCACAGATATTTTTAGGATGCGCACACGTTAAACAGGAGATGTAGCACAGATAATGTCGCTGTCCGCAGCGTCTATAAAAAAAAGTACACTGAATGTCACAGATAATATTAGGATGCGCAAATGTTATACAGGAGGTATAGCGCAAGTAATGTTGCTGTCACCAGCGGCTAATAAAATATTACACTGAATTAATGTCACTGATATTTAGGACACGCAAGCGTTTACAGGAGATGTAGTGCAGGTAATGTCACTGTCACAAGCGCGTAATAGAAAATGACACTGAATTAATGTCACTGATATTTAGGATGGGAAAACGTTATACAGGAGATGTAGTGCAGGTAATATAACTGTCCGCAGCGGACACCGTCTACGGAAAAAGTACACTGGATGTCACAGATATTTTTAGGCTGCACACACGTTACACAAGAGATGTAGCGCAGATAATGTCGCTGTCACCAACGGCGAAAAAAATTACACTGAATGTCACTGATATTTCGGATGCGCTAATGTTATACTGGAGATGTAGCGCAGGTAATGTCGCTGCCACCAGCAGCAAAACAATTTGACTGAATGTCACTGATATTTTGGATATGCAAATGTTGTACAGGAGATGTAGCGCAGGTAATGTAACTGTCCGCAGTGGACACAGTCTACGGAAAAAGTACACTGGATGTCACAGATATTTTTAGGCTGCGCACACGTTACACAGGAGATGTAGAGCAGATAATGTCGCTGTCACCAGCGGCGAAAAAAATTACACTGAATGTCACTGATGGTTCGGATGTGCTAACGTTATACTGGAGATGTCCGCCTGATACCTCTGATGAAGCCAGAGTAGCTGGCGAAACATGTTGGGGGGCGGAATTTAAGTTTTAATTTGCTGCACTCCATTGAGCTAGACTGATATCTGTCCTTGATGCAAAACACTCAGTGCTAATAGGTTTATACTACAATCTACACCCCAATTGTGGGGTTATAATAGACACCAGGCACAGTGCAATACCCTAGCGAATACAGCAGGGACTGTGGTGGAAGGCAGTGCGGGTCAGTGCACCCCGCCTGCTTATACACGTTACTTACCAGTCATTAATAGCATCCCTAATGGGGTACAGTGATTTTAATCCCTTAGTTAGCTCACTTGTTACATTTCTCTCACTTGTTTTAATAAAATAAGTAAAAGTTAAGTTTCATTTGTCTGGGACAAAGAGTGGTTAGCAGCCGTTTATGCATAAGTGTTTTGTTACAGTAAAAACCCTTACCAGACAGGGTCCTCTGCAGGAATTATACTAGTGATGTAGCGCAGGTAATGTCGCTGCCGCCAGCAGCAAAAAAATTAGACTGAATGTCACTGATATTTCGGATATGGAAAAAGTACACTGGATGTCACAGATATTTTTAGGCTGCGCACACGTTACACAGGAGATGTAGCGCAGATGTCGCTGTTTGCAGCGGCCAAACAATTGCAAGCTATTTAGCGCAGGTTGCGCTAAAAAGATATATATTGCTGCCAGATACAACAATAGTCCTTAACCTCTTCCCGAAATGTGACGTACTATTATGTCATGGAAGTCAGTGACTTCCCGCATTTTGACGTAATAGTACATCATGGTGATCGGGCGCACACAGCTCATCACTGCAGGGATCCGGCAGTCCCTGATAGCCGGGCCCCTGCTGTATCTGCCGGCATCACTGTTTACAGTAATGCTGGCGGATTAACCCATTCACTGACCGCGACATAGTAGTGGTTTGCGGCGGGTGAAGGAGTGCATTGAGTCTCCGCACTGCTTTGGCGGAGGACCCGATGCGTGACAAGGCAGCCCGATGCCGTGCAGAGGCTGCCCAATGCCTTGCACGGCATCGGGACCTACCCCTTCTATGGGTGCCCAGGAGATCCAGCCTCAGGCTGGGTCTCCTAGGCAACCTGTTAGTTTATGACTCAGTGTCATACACTAACAGGCAATGCATTACAATACAGATGTATTGTTAAGCATTGCAGAGGGGATCAGACCCCAAAAAGTTGAAGTCCCAGAGTGGGACAGAAATAAAGTGTAAACAAAAAAAAGGATTTTTAATAAACAAAAAATTATGTTTCAAGTAAAAAAAAAAAGAAAAAAATGCCCCTTTCCCCAGATTTCATAATAAAAAATAGGAACAAAAAAGGAAAAACACACATATTAGGTATCCGTGCGTCCGTAACGACCGGCTCTATTAAAAAGCTATGGTGACTTCTGGTTCCGGCGCCAGCATGAGCGGACACGCAGATTAGAGCTCCTCTCCATTGTCCTGCAAAAACCCTGGAACCAGCCGACTTGGTAAGCAACATACCCGAAATTTGGGGTACACCAGAATTCCCAGCGACTGCCGGAATATATGGACCGGTACATTGAGCATATGGGGAGCAGAACTAGGCAGGGTAACAAACACAAGACAACTAGCACGCCCGCCGTACACACCAAGATGGCGGACCCTCTAACGACACCGTGAGTGTTGATTACAAACGCTTAGCCCTAGAAGTAGCGGCCAGAATCCTACCTGACCTCCAGGAATCGTTGTCCAGCACTGTGGCGGAATCGTTATCGCACCTGCAGAGAGAAATAGCAGATCATGGTCAACGTATTTGTGAAGTGGAAGACAGAGTCTCCAAGTTGGAGGAAGAACAGAGCCGGCTTCGCAGTGTCAATGACGACCTATTGAAGGATAACAAGAGATTGAGTGAGAAGATGGAAGATCTCGAAAACCTCTGGCGCCGGAATAACTTGAGACTGGTAGGGGTGCCAGAGTCATTCCCAGTACAGGTATTCGCATTATGCGAAAAAGATCTGCCTGAGGCGCTCAACCTCCCGACCAGTGGCGGATCCAGGGTGGGGGGCAACGGGGCAATTCCCCCCCCCCCCCGAGCTGGCGGCGGCGGCACAGGGAGATGAACGCTTCCATTGTGGAAGCGCTCATCTCCATAGTCATCTGTATCGCCGTCCTCAGGACAGCGATACAGATGGCTGTGCTGAGGCAGGGGAGGGAGAGGCGTGTCCCTTTCCCTTCCTCTGATAGGCTGCAGGCACTAGGCCGGCAGCCTATCAGAGGCCGGCGCAGGCTGCGCGATGACGTCATTGCGCCGCCTGAGCCGTACAGTGCGGGACACAGGCCGGAAGAGGCTGCATCGCATCGCTGACATGGAGGTAAGTATGTGGTTTTTTTTGTGTTTTTTTTTACTATGGGGAAGGGGGAGAGGAGTACTATGGGGTCATCTACAGGGGGCACTAAGAAGGGGTATTTTATACTTGCAAATTATGGGGGACACTGAGGGCATCTACTGGAGCATTTTATACTGGTACATTATGGGCGCACTAGGAGGAATGAGGGTGTGGAGCACTATGGGGGCATTTACTGGGGGCACTATATAGGGGTATTTTATACTGGCACATTATGGGGGCACTATGGGGACATTAGCTCACGTGGGGGCATTACAAGGGGGTATTTTTTGAACTGTCACATTATAAGGAGAATTATTTCTACTGGGGGGGGGGGGCATTATGGCTTTATTACTCCCCCATGGTATGACCCCCTAGTAGCAGCACCATCCTCTCCCTGCTCTGCTATTCCTCTGCCCCTTCTCCAAATCCTTATTATGAAATCTTTCTCATTAGGATAAAACACATCAGCTCCACCGAGCCCCCCAGCCAAAGTGTTGAAGTGGTGTCCGAGATCCCCAAGGGCCAAGTCAAGTAATAATTGTAAGTTTTCATGTGAAATATGTTTGTTATACACATATAACATACACTGTGTAGTCTGTACTATAAGCACCATTGTTTTGTGGCGGCGGACAGAAAATAATCTGAAAGTGCCCCTCCCGAGACCAGGCTCTGGATCCGCCACTGCTCCCGATGAATTGCAAAGTGGAAAGAGCCCACAGAATCGGGCGCAAAGGGAGAAGGATAACTCAGAGCATCCAGCGTTGAGGCAGCGCCCCAGACAAGTAATCACTAGATACCTGGACTTTTCCCGATAAAGCGGCAATACTTAAGGCTTACAAAAGCCACAAAGGACCGCTGGAACTCAGGGGTCACAGAGTGATGATCTTTGAGGATTTTTCGGCATCTGTGGCTAAGAAGAGGAAGGAATTCTTAACTATCTGTTCAGAATTATATCACTCTCAAACCAAATTTGCCTTGTTTCCCGCCATATTGCAGATATACTCCTCAGATGGATCCTACTCCACATTCTACTCACCGCAAGAAGCCAGATCGGCATTCCAAGATGGCGAGCTGAAAGAAGTAACTTCGCGTTCACGAGGGCCTGGGGGCGTCGTAGATCCGCGGAGAACATAGCAGCTCCGGGACCCGATTTGGGTAATACAGATGGCTGAAAGAACACCAGAAAGAAAAAAAAAACTCAGAAAGGAAAGAAATACAGTGGCGGAGGACTGTAATTACCTTGAGTTGGAAGTGGTAATGCATATGTTATATGGTTTAATGTTTGTCTGAAATGAATAACTTTAACAATGGGGAAAAGGTAGAAAAGTGGAAAGAGCAGGATGGATGGGACCAGAAGATTTAAAACAAGGGAACTGGCATTGTGTAGAACTATAGATGCATAGGAAATGAGGATGTGCATATGATAACAATTAGAAAAATTTCAAAAATAAAATTCTCTTTTAGGAATCTGCAACTTGCCAGTTCCGAGTCATAATATCGAGTCATAACATTGATTTCACTATAGGCAGGGAAAGGGGGAGCTTGTTTTAGAGATGTGTTCGAAAGGGAGAGGAGAGGCATCATGCTGGGAAGAGGAGAAGTCAGTGACACTAATCGAAAAAAGGAGGATCAATGGTTTATAAAAAATTTTGTTTTAACATGTTGTTTAATAGGTTGGGGAATAAAGGTCCATGCTACTTATAAAGAGTCAGGAAAGACAGACAATAAGAGGTACAGATCCGCAGATATCACAGGAAAGCTATATAATGCCTAGATTTATCACATGGAATGTTAAGGGGCTGAAGTCCCCACAGAAACGACTGATGGTACTAAGGCACCTAAAAAGGTTTGGCGCAGATATCGCCGTATTACAAGAAACGCACCTCCAGGAATCGGATTATGATCGCATGCAAAAATTGTGGGTGGGTCGGGTAGTGGGCGCACCAGCAGCAGGGCGAAAAGGTGGTGTTTTGATCCTAATTCACAAAAAACTGGCTCACATGACGATTTAATGTCTAGAAAACAGAGAGGGTAGAATAGCGCATATTTGTATGAGCTCACCGCTAGACACGTGGAGCATATACAACATATATGGGCCTAATGATAGCAACACTGATTTTTTTAGGGAACTAAGGCTACTTTCACATTAGCGTTTTTCTTTTCATAGAGTTCCGTCACAGGGGCTCTATACCGGAAAAGAACTGATCCAGCATATCCCCATGCATTCTGAATGGAGAGTAATCCGTTCAGGATGCATCAGGATGTCTTCAGTTCAGTCATTTTGACTGATAAGGCAAAAGAGAAAACCGTAGCATGCTACGGTTTTATCTTCGGCCAAAAAAACTGAAGACTGTTAGTGCAGGATCCGGCATTCAAAATCCCGGAATGCCGGATCCGTCCTTCCAGTCTGCACATGCACAGACCTTTAAAAATGAGAAAAAAATAAATACCTGATCCGTTTTTCCTGATGACACCGGAAAAACGGATCCGGTATTGCAATGCATTTTTCTGACTGATCAGGATCCTGATCAGTCTGAAAAATGCCTGATCAGTCAGAAAAAATGACATGCGTTTGCATACAGTTTGCCTGATCAGGCAGGCAGTTCAGGCAACGGAACTGCCTGCCGGAATCAAACAACGCAAGTGTGAAAGTACCCTTAGGGAGATGTTGGTGAAAGATACAGCCCCTAACAAAATAGTAGCCGGAGACATGAATACAGTAATGTCACACATAGAAGACAGAAAATCAAACAAGGAACAGGCGGTGACCCCCAGACACAGAGATAAGATACTGCAAAGTGAGATGTCGAATTTGAATCTAACTGATGCTTAGCATTGCTTTTATCCAAAGGGAAGAGAATTCACGCATTTTCCTGCAGTCCATAACTCTTGGTCAAGACTTGACTACTTTTTTGTGTCTGGGAGTGTACTGCAAAAAACAACATCAATAGAGATAGGTGATCTTGTCATATCTGACCACTCCCCGGTCATATTAGATATGTTAGATACGGTCCCAAGAGGTAGTGACTATATGTGGAGATTCCCCTCAGACTTAGCTAAGAATGAACAATTTGCGGAGAAGCTCACACATTGGTGGATTGAATACTGGGACACAAACTCGGAAAGCGGAGACCCTCACCTGGAGGGCGGGAAAGGAGGGCGGGAAAGGCGGTTATACGGGGACAAATTATGACCTTCACCAGGGGGTTAAGGAAAACCATCTAATCTAAAATTCAGGAACTATCAAAGGCATTGCGGGCAACCTATACACAATTTCGTGCAAATCCATCTCCACTAAATAGACAACAATGGATGGTAACTAAAGCAAACTATGAAAGGTGGCTAAAACAGAAAGAAGAATATTATGGCCTAGAAAGAGAGACTCATTTATTTAAATTTGGGAACAAATCAGGTAAACTCTTGGTGAACCTGGCTAAAGGTCAAAGATACACATCCACAATACCCACCCTAAAAAATTCAAAAGGGACAGTATGTCACAACCCCAAGGAGATAGTGGGGATTTTACGAGACTTTTTTAAAACCCCATATATGAGCACAGACTAAGAAGATCATAGAGATAATACACACGAATATCTTTCACTGTTAACGCAGATATCGGAAGAGGACATGACAAAACGTAATCAACCTATTACAGAGATGGAAGTTTTAAATGTCATATGTTTATCTAGGAATGGTAAAACCCCAGGCCCAGATGGATATACCAATGAATTCTATAAAATATTGGCCCCTAAAATAGCCCCCACACTCACAGCTCTATATAACCAAATGTTGAAAGGGCTCCCAATACCTGCAGATATGAACACAGCGTATATAAAGGTATTACTGAAGCCAAGAAGAGACGGTACTCTACCGTCTTCATACCGTCCGATCTCACTAATTGACAACGACTTAAAATACTTATCAAAAATAATGGCGGACCGCGCCCAGACGCTGGATATATCCATCTGTTATGGGAATGTCGCGTAATAAAGCGGTTTTGGAAGCGGGTATTCACAGCACTTCAGGGGGATTTCCCCCAACCTTGTGTACCGGATATGATTTCTGTGATCTTGGGATCCTATATACCAAAAAAGCCAAATTCTTCTGTACATCAGTTTATCTAGCTGAAGGGTAGCTTGATTGCAAAGGCTCTGATAGTTAAGAGATGGGGTTCCCCCATATCCCCTGCATTTGAGGAGTGGAGATGGATTATGTCCCAAATAAAGCTTTATGAGGAGATTGAGAGGCGGAGAAGGTAAGGTATTGATAGCCCGCTATCCATAGCAGTGAGGTGGATTGATTGCCGCATCCTGTTTGGCGCTGCACGTGCACGTGGATGGGTACGGAGGGGGAAGTATGGGGTCCGGGTTACCAGCGACAGCAGCCAAGGGTAGGGGGGGGAACACTTGGGTTTAAAGGTATTTGGGTTGAGTGTATAGAGCCGGACTTAATGCCATGAAATGTTATGATACTAAAACGATAGTAATCCTCTTTTTATGTCTATAAGCTTATTTAGGGTGTATTGTTATCTTTTCCAGTTTTGTCTAAATGTTGAAATGCTCTGTTACTATTTTTGAAGAAAATAAAATATTTATTGGATTAAAAAAAAAATAATAATAATAATGGCGGACAGGCTGTCAATGATCATGCCTAAGTTGGTGTCATGTCATCAAACAGGGTTTATAGCGGGAAGATCAGCAGTCTACAATATTAAAAAAGTATTAGCAGTCTTAGATGCCATAAAGATATCACCAAATATATACCCAGCCCCAACATTGCTAGATGCTGAAAAAGCCTTCAATAATGTAAATTGGGGGTGGCTCAACAAGGTACTAGACACCATGAAGTTTACGGGGCCATTCAGAACATATATCTCGTCCCTATATAAAGATCCCACAGCTAGAATACATATACCTGGGTACCTGTCACAACCTTTCCAACTTCAGAAAGGCACCAGGCAAGGCTGCCCGCTATCACCGTTGATTTTTAACCTAGCCCTGGAACCGCTTTCCAGGAAGCTAGCAAAACCCGGAGTTACCTCAGGGATCAAAATAGGAAAGATTGTGCTGACGCTTGCCTTGTGCGCCGACGATCTAATACTATTTTTATCCCAACCCCGAGTAGACTTGCCCAAAGTCTTTGAAATCTTAACACAGTTCGGTAAACTTTCCGGTTTTAAAATAAACCCGACCAAATGTGAGCTACTAGACTCCAACTAAAAACCGCAACAGTCTCCCACTGGAGGCTTGTCCGGTGACCATCGCACCACTTTCAATAAAATATTTGGGAATCCGAATAGGGAAAACTCTGGATCAACTTTATTCCTTAAAATTATCCCGCTCTATTCAGTAAGATTATAGCAGAACTTAAGAGGTGGAGAAACTTACCCTTATCATTCTTGGGCAGCTGCCACCTTATAAAAATGATGAGTTTTAGCAAATTACTATATCCAATGCAAACACTACCAATCCTAATTAAACATCCAGAACCTCAACAGGGAATTTAGAAAATTCATATGGAGAGAAAAAAAATCGAGGCTATCTCTTAACAAGTTGACTAGGACAAGAGGCAATGGGGAGTTGGCATGCCAGACATTAGGAGGTACAATTTAGCGGGACTGATGAGGCATAGTATATACTGACTAAAAGACACATAGCACTATTCAGTAATATCAATTGAGGCGGAAATGGTCAAACCCTGGATTTTGAACGCCATATTACACACGAAATACTCTGAAATTCCAAGAGCGGTCAAATTAAGTATATTGCTAAGAGATACAATTGCTGCATGGAAAGCGGTTAGGCAATTATTCCACCTACCGGTACGTTTATCCAAATACATGAAAATATGGACCCACCCAGAAATTTGTGCGTTCGCAATAAACAAGCAGTTTATTAGATGGAGAAGTATAGGGATCAGGGAAGTAAAGCACCTGTGGCACAAAGTGGAGAATAGATATATGAACTTTGAGGAGATCCAGACATTATATAACATCACAAGCTCCCATTTTTTAGCTTTTTATCAACTGCTAGCTTTCTTGAAATCCAGAGTGCAAGATATTTCAAAAGAAAAGAGAATCAACCCTTTTGACTCCTTAGTGGGATCGGATAACTCAACATCTTCCCTAGACAAAATATATGGGGCGATAAACGAGGTAGTATCCCGGAGGGGAGACGCTGCACTGTTCCAGGGGTGGCACCGCGAGTTTCCAGAGCTAGACCTCCCCAGAGACATAGTGGAGGGATGGGGAAAGGTGTGTAAATGGATAGGCAATGAGATATGGAGAGAGACTCAATATAAAATAATACACAAAGCGATATATGGCTTCCATACCCCCAAAGTTCCAATGAAAATAAACGCGGGCAGGATCACACACTGTCCAAAATGTCAATTATCAAATACAGATGTTCTGTATGGTCTGTGGTCTTGCCCAAAGGTGAAGGAATTCTGGGAGAGCTTCGTACATGAAATCAAGCACAAAATGGGGGTAACACTCCCTGTAGATCCAACATTATTCCTATTCCACAAACAAACAGAAACAGCTAAGGCAAAATTTCCCCCAGTGATACATGTGGTAATTTTAGCAGCCAAGAGGAGCCTTCTAAGGCACTGGTTACTAGGAAATATCCCCCTTGTATCAGAAACTTTTCAAGACATTAAGAAATGTCTAAACTTGGAGAAAATTGAAACAGAATACCATAAATCCAAGCTAACTAAATCTTTTTTTGGGAAGTGGAGGCCATACATTTCAGCTTTTCTCACGATAGAGGAAGGACGGGAAGTGGTGCGGCCATTCCTACATACGGAATGGTTTCTGAAACTGAACCCATCAGACCCTTGGCACTCTTTGTTCTTACAGTAAAAATACCATTAGTTTCTTGAAGTTTCTTGAAATTTGTGATACGTGGACCTCAAAGTGTCCTGGTGTAAGGATCGCAGTATATAGATATACTGAAGGGGGAGGAAGGGTAGCATGGACGGGGAGGGGGGGGGGACAGTTCATGGAAAGTTCATCACAATGTTTATTAAAATGTTCATTAAAAGGTACATTACAGCTAATCAGTAAAGAATACACTGGTTATACATCATGATATGTACTAAAAGATCAACTGTACATTGTAATATTTATGTAATTTACATTGATGTGAGAAAAATGTAATTGACTATTGTATTGTACTTTTGGTAAAACCGAAATAAAAAACAAATGGTTTAAAAAAAAAAAAAAAGCTATGGCTCTCAAACTATGGAGACACTAAAACATAATTTAAAAAAAAATAATGCTATTATTGTGTAAAACTTAAATAAATAAGAAAAAGTACACATTAGGTATTTCCACGTCCATAATGATCTGCTCATCTGCTCTATTAAAATATCACATGACCTAACTCCTCATGTGAACGCTGTAAAAATAAATAAAAACTGTGCCAAAATTTTACATTTTTGGTCACCTTGCCCCATAAAGTGTAATAATGAATGATCAAAAATTCATATGTACCCAAAAATGGTACCAATAATACTGGCACCTTATCCCCTAGTTTCCAAAATTAGGTAACTTTTTGGGAGTTTCTACTGTAAGGGTGTATCAGGGGGGCTTCAAATGGGACATGGCATCTAAAAACCAGTCCAACAAAATATGCCTTCTAAAAACCATATGGCGTTACTTTTCTGCTGCGCCCTGCCGTGTGCCCTTACATCAGTTTACTACCACATGTGGGGTGTTTCTGTAAACCGCAGAATCAGGGTAAAAAATATTGAGTTTTGTTTGGCTGTTAACCCTTGATGTGTTAAAATAAAAAATGGATTAAAATTGAAAATCTGCTAAAAAAGTGAAATTTAGAAATTTCATCTCCATTTTCCTTTAATTCTTGTGGAACACCTAAAGGGTTAACAAAGTTTGTAAAATCAGTTTTGAGTAACTGGGGTTATTTATGGGGCTTTCTACTATGTAAGCCCCACAAAGTGACTTCAGACCTGAAATGGTCCTTAAAGGGAGTCTGTCACCACCATATGGCCATATACAGTGCTTACATTGTCTTATAGCATACCTATACATGAATGTCATTTTCTTTAGACTTGCAGAAGCTGGAAAAATGACCTTTGATTCATATGCAAATTAGCACTTGCAAGTGCCCAGGGGCGGCGTTCACTGTGTTGGAGCCCAGGCTGCTTTGCCTTTTTTCATTGTTTTCCCGCTCCAGCCTCTGCCTATGCCCGCCCTCCTATTCCCTTGCGTTATCCTTCAGTCCGGCCGAGATCCCGCCCCTACACACTGCCTCGCCACATTGCTGCTGGTTTCGTGTCGTTCGCCGGCGCATGCCCAGTAGTTAAAGCGATGCTGTGCCAACAATGAGCATCGCAGTGTGAATGCCCCGGCCCGGCGAGGCAGGTGCGGGATCTCGGCCGGACCAAAGGACATTAAGCTATCGAATAAGGCGGGCAAGGTGGTTAGCAGGAATTATAGAAAAGACACAAGCGGTAACACCCGGCTTAGCCTCATCATGCCACCCGAAAATGTAATAAAAGGCATTCCCTATGGTGAGACCATTAGAATCCGCCGAAACTGCTCAGAAGATTCAATGTTTGAGTCAGAACAAATAGTTCTGTTTGAGAGATTGACATTGAGCGGGTACAGTGATCGTATTTTGAAGCAGGCAGGAGAGAAAGTAAAACATGTGAATAGAGAGACATTGATTACACATAGTACAGCGAGTAGGGAAGGTGAGGACAACAAACAACTGAGGGTTGTCACCTCCTACAGTCGCCAGTTTCAGGAGATACAAGGAATTATCACAAAATATCTACCCATTTTATTTCAAGTTGATAGCTTGAGACAAATCTTAGAGCCAGGCTTTCAAGTGGTGAGCAGACGAGCACCTACTTTGTACTCCGCTTTGTCCCCTAGCTTGTTCATAGAAAAGTCGGATACTGGAAAACCCATGTGGTTGAATTTTGGGCAGTTACAAATATGGCCACAGTATTTGTAAAAGTTGTCAATAAATTACAATGGGTAAAATATTCGAATCCAGTGTAACCAAGGAGGTTTTTAAAGGGGTTGTCCGGGTTTAGACCTGAACCCAGACATACCTATAATTTCACCCAGGCAGCCCCCTGACAAGAGCATCGGAGCAGTTCATGCTCTGATGCTCTCCCTTGCCCTGCACTGGATCGCGCAGGGCAAGGGCTCTTTTATTTACAATAACACACTGCCGGACGGAGGCGGGCCCTACAGGCTAGGGCAGCGCTAAAGCCTGCCCATCAGTGTCAGTGATGTCACCGGGCTCGCTGCTGGGCGGAAGCCCTAAGGAGAACCCTGTTCGTCACCAGAACCAGGGGCGTTGCTAGAGTCTCAAAAGATCCGGGGCCCCAAGCCCTAATAAATATGTCCCAGTTCTCTAAGTCTCCCCCCTCCCCCCACACACCGCAGTTTGCTGTACTTGCTATACAGCAGCACATACCTGTCACATCCTCTGATGTAGATCCTCTCTGTCATCATCTTCTCCATTAGGTTCGTATAACTTCTCTCAGCCGCGCCTCGTCTCTGCAGAGTGTGACACACAGACATTTAGCTTCCCCACATTTCTATCATTATCCCCCAACCTGGAGTCCCCACAGTGTTATTCTGCTGCTCGCTGTGCTCCCCAATACCCCCAAATACTATCCTGAAGAAATATGAGTGCCCCCATAGTAATAGTGCTCCTCATAGTCCTACCAATAGTAATTCCCTTCTAGAATTCCCCCATTAGTAATACTGGCCCCTACAGTGCCCCCAACAGTGATGATGCTCCCCAAGAGTGCCCCCATTAGAAGAAGAGCCCCCAGTAATAATAATACCCTCACAGAACCCCCAGTAGAAATAAGGCCCCCTATTTTTCCCCCAGTGGTAATAAAGCTCTCTCCGGCCCCCTCAGTAGTAATAAGGCCCCCCCATAGTGCTCTTAGTAGAAAAAAGGCAGATTTATAAGTCCCTCCTATAGAGCCCCCAGTAGTAATAAGAACGCCTAATGTCCCCTGGATTTATAATACCCCTACAGTGCACCTATTATTTATACTGCCCCCTACTGTTATAATGGTCACCCTGAAGTGCTCCCAGTATTTATAATGCCCCCTGCAGTGCCCCCTGTAATTATATTCCTCTGTCCACCATACAGGCCCATGTAAATAACATCACACCATCTCTCCTGCCCCCTCCAAAATACAATCCTACGTAAATAACATAACTTCCCTCCCTTCAGCCCCTCCAACATACAGTCCCATGTAAATAACACTATTCCCTCTCTCTGCCATAGAGTCCCATGTAAGTAACATCACACCATTTCTCCAGCCCCCTCCAAAATACAGTCCCATGTAAATAACACCACCTCCTCCCCAGCCGCCTCCAACATGCAATCTCATGTAAACATCACCCCCTCAACATTAAGTCCCATGTAAATACACATCTTTCCCCCCACCAGCCACCTTCAACATACAGTCCCATGTAAATAACATTGCCCCCTCAACATTCAGTCCCATGTAAACAACATCACTTCCTCCCACAGCCGCCATCAACATACAGTCCCATGAGAATAACATGACCCCCTCCAACACACAGTTCTATGTAAATAACATCCCTCCATTCAGTCCTAACATACAGTCCCAGTTAAATAACCACAACTCCCAGCATTGCTCTGCCTCCCCCTTCACTTACCTCTCCTCATGTAGCAGACCTCACCACAGCATCTTCCCCCAGGACTTCTCCTCTTCATTGCTGTCCTCTCCTGCACTGGTCACATGATGGTGACATCATTGCAGGTACTTCTCAACACTTTATATAGCAGCCCAAGTGCTACATTCACATCATTAAAGGTCAGTAATTCTCTGTAATGTCCACCATGATACTGGGGCTGCTTCTCAGTGAGTATGAGAAAGTTAGGAAGCAAATTCTCCTCTGTTTTCTGTGTGCAGTGGATGGGAGCTAGTATTCCCTACTAGATCTGTGAGAACTGCAAACTAAAGATATAGCATATAGATGAATAAACTGCTACAAATCCCAGATAAATATAATGGCCAGAAATAGTGGTAGCAGCCCTGATGACAATATGTCACAGTGTACTTCATCAAGCCCTCTAACCCTGGGGTCGGTGAAGTGAAGAAGGGCCACCCTGTGCTCCCTTTGGGCACTCCCTTTTGCTGTGAGCCCCTTCCTGATGGTGGTTCAGCGGTGCCTATGGTGTTAATGTCCATGTGGGTGTTCGGTAGGGCATGCATTGAGTCAGAGACCAGGCCAGATTAAATTTAATAAGAGTCTCGTTTTACTGTATGCAGGACAGAAGTTGTAGCCTCTATTTTGGGGTGCATAGGGTGTCTTTCTGTGTTTTCTGTTTTCATCTTCCTCCCTTTTTACAGCTACTCTGAGTGGAAACTTCTGGAGCTAGGTGGTAGAGGCTGCCCACAACCTTAGCTTCAGTGAGGGATGGGCCAGGATTGTTAACTTTGGCCTTGTCTGCCTCATGCTGGAACAACTGAGCATGCTTTACTGTACATAGCATTACCATTGCAAATGTTACAAAACAAAACAAACTGTAGATACCCCCAGGTATAGAGTACTGCATATCCGCTTGCTAAGGGGCAAGTTGTCCTCGGGTTGTACTTGGACTCCTCCCTGGTAGATGGAAGCAAATGTCCAAAGACGCAGATGTGAGATAGAGAGGCTAGGCTGGACGGAGTAGGGCTGACAAAGCACATAACACAGAAAAGTCCAATTTGTCTAATTCTTTGATGACCTCTCTCAGGCTCCAAGATTCCATAGAAACATAGAATGTGTCTGAAGATAAAAACCATTTGGCCTATCTAGTCTGCATAATATACTAAATACTATGAATAGCCCCTGTCCCTATCTTATATGAAGAATGGCTATACTGTCCTCATACACGTTAGCACAGTGTGTAATCTGACATGTAGCTAAACCTTCTCTGTCTTGAAGAAGAGAAAACTGTACTGCTTTAACTTTCTCTTTTATTGATAGTAGATTGACAGGAAAAGTGAAACTACAGAATAAAACAGTAGTATTTTAGAACATAAATATCCATGGTACATAAGACACAGAATAATCTGCTATACATGCAGTTCATGAAATAATACAATGATAGTAGTGAGCTATCAGATACAAGTAACATATATAAACTATGGAAAATGTCACAAGATAGTGTCCTTACCGACTATACTTAAAAACAGACTGAATAACATGATGGGGCAGGAAAACCAGTGAGAGTGTATGGCTCCTGAGACATAAGATGGTGGCTGCTTGCTGTACCAGCATAAGACTAGAAAGAACCAGGAACTACCCCCAATGCCCTAGGACTCCCATAATGCATAGGAAAAACAGGCTGGATGAAATACATAAACTCATCAGTAGATGGTGCTGTTAGCATACAATATAATGCAAATGAATTACAACACAGTTAAATGCAATGTCAAGCTGATAAACACACAGAAAAACAACTGGATCTGCATCTGGGGACAGAACACTCCCCGCTTGACGTCAACCGACGTCACTATTGTATTCGTTGGATGCAAACAGTGGAACGAGTTCTCCTACTGGTCTGAGGAACAATTTGGTCTCTCCCTGTCTACGTATTTTCAATTATACTTTGCGTATAATTCCGTCCTTACTTGGGAATGTCTTAGTCACAAGACCTAACAGCCACTCGTTTCTTCATGACTGGCAGTCTTTCATTAGGACTGTATCGCCGGTCTGGAGGTTAGGCTTGCTGGTTTGCCACTTTCTCCTCGGTTGCAGAGTGGTAATGTATTGCTTTTTCCACTTGTCCCAGAACGAGTTTGAGCGACTCTGTACTTGTCTCCATCGATTCCTGTAAAGATCTTTGGAATTAAATTCTCCAGGTGGAGCACAAATTTGTTTAGTCTTTTGGGTAAGCAGTGTGGCGGGTTTGAGAACTGTTGGGTCATCAGAATCGCTAGAAATCGGAGTTAGCAGTCTGGCATTTATGATAGCCGATACTTCCACCATGAAGGTAGTCAGTTTATACAAAAAGGTGGGTCCTGTAAACCAAATTGTATCCTTGAGACGGTCAGCAGCGGCGGATCTAGTTGCTTGGTCCGCAGGGTTGAGATGTGTAGGTACATATTTCCATTGTTTAGGAGAGGTAGATCTTCTGATCCTTAGAACTCTGTTGTTGACGTAGACATAGAAGCATCTAGCTTCATTACAGATATATCCCAGTACTATCTTGCTATCTGTATAGAACTCAGAGTATTAAATCTCCAGGTCCATTTCTGCAGCGATGAGTTCGGCTAACTCCACCGCTAACACAGCGGCACATAGTTCCAGGCGTGGTATTGTGTGTTCCTGGAGTGGCGTTAGTTTCGCTTTACTCATGACGAACCCTACATGGCATTGTCCGCTGGTATCTAACGTCTTCAAGTAAGCTACAGCCGCAATTGCTTTGACTGAAGCATCGCAGAAAACCCAACGTTTTTGTGTCTCAACCTTGGTAGTTGGTACAGAAACATATGGACGAGCTATGTGAAGATCTGATAAGGCTGTAAGGGAATTCTTCCAGGCCATCCATGTGGTTCTTTCCTTCATGGGAAGAGGAGTATCCCAGTTCGACCCTTCTCTGGTGAAGTCTCTTAACATAGCTTTACCTTCGATGAGTATAGGAGCTGCAAATCCTAGTGGGTCATATAAACTGCTTATGGCCGACAGTACTCCTCTGCGAGTAAAGGGTTTTTCTTCTCTGCTAACCTGAAAGGTGAAAGTATCAGCTTTTATGTCCCAGAGTAGGCCAAGGCTCTGTCGCATCGGAGGTGAGTCAAAGCCTAGGTCTAAATCCTTCAAGTCTTCTGAATGGTCCTGAGAAGGAAAGGCTTCTATCAATTTATGGCTGTTAAAAGCGATCTTGTGTAGCCTCAGGTTAGACAGAGAGAGCATCTCCTGGGTTCTTTTAAGAAGACTGATTGCAGTCTCATCTGAGGGCATTGATTTCAGACAGTCATCCTGTCATGGTGGACGATCACAGTTAAACAGATAACACACCAACCAGGCTCTAGACGAGAGATAGGGGAAGGGTCACCTCCTAATTTATCCCTGACCTCTTTCCCTGCAATGCTCAGCCCACAGACCAAATCTTGATGGTAGATTTGCTGTGTCCACCAGCCTATACTAACAGAACCCTGAACTCCCTGAGATGGTGAAGTGGGGAGAAAGGAGCTGCCAGCTCGCACAGAACCTGGATGGGTAAGATGACATAAACAACCAAACAAGAAAAGACACTTATCTGCTGAGAGCAGGAACAAACAGCCAACCTTCCTTCCTAGCTTCCAAGACCACAATGATGAGTATAATCCGCTCAGAGCACTTTAGCTGGAGACTATTTAAACTAATGACTCCACCCAGTGCACCTGATGCGAGGCGGATCCAGCACAGCATCAAAACAAATACTAGACTCGTGCTGCAATCCTGGCTGACCTACGCACATCGTCAGAGTGGGGCATGACACATCCACATAGAAGTCCTTTTCTACAAAGAGTCTGACATCCGCTCCGTACTTTTCTTCTACTTTCTGAGCTGTGGGTCTTAATCCATAGATGGCGACTGCAGGAGAAGGACTATTGCCGAAGATGTGAACTTTCATACGATACTCTGTAACATCTTTAGCGGGATCGTTGTCCTTGAACCATAGGAATCTCAAGAAATTTCTATGTTCTTTTTTAACTAGGAAGCAATGGAACATCTGTTGGATATCAGCCGTGAATGCAATGGAGTCTCTGCGAAAACGGAGAATCACTCCTATTAGCTTGTTGTTTAGATCCGGGCCTGACAGCAAAACGTCGTTCAATAATACACCTTCATACTTGGCGCTTGAGTCAAACACCACTCTGATCTGACCTGGATTCTTCGGGTGATACACCCCAAACATGGGCAAGTACCAGCGCTTTTCTGAGTCTCGAAGTGTGGGTGCTAACTCTGCATGACCTTTCCGGAATATCTTTTCCATGAAGGCGAAGAAGCGATCTCTCATCTCAGGTTTACTTCGTAGGCTGTGCCTGAGAGAGACAAATCATTTGAAAACTTGTTCTCTATTGTTGGGTAAGCATTGTCTTTGAGGCTTAAAGGGTAGAGGTGCAACCCAGCTTTTTGTCTCGTCCTGCACCATTCCCTGCTCCATTATATCTAGGAATAGTCTATCTTCGAATGACATCGCTATACGATTGTCCTCTTTAGTCTTGCGGAAGACTGTGGATACCAGGTGGTCTTGATTGCCATCCCAGATGAAGTTATCGTAGGCAGGACCTGCAAGGGTACCTGGTGATGAAGTGCTTTGAGGCAGTTCCTTGATGAAGAAGTGATTTTCGCATGGTTGGAGAAGAGATGGGCGTCCATTCTCAAGTGTACTGGTAAGCATGCTGTTGACAGTTGTTGGTTTGTGTACACCTCCCAAACAGACTTCTCCTACAATGACCCATCCTAGGTCAAGTCTCTGGGTGTATGGAGCGTTGTGAGGTCCATTAATCTGCTGTCTAACCTTGTGGACCTATAGGATATCCCTCCCGAGGAGTAAGACTATCTGAGCTTCAGGATCAAGGTTCGGGATCAGGTGTCTTATACGCTTCAGGTGAGGCTGATGCGCTGCTACTTCTTGCGTGGGTATCTCGGACCTGTTGTCAGGAATCTGGTTACATTCCAGTATAGTTGGTTAAGGCAGACGCACTTGACCATCGCTGGACTCAATTATGTAGCCGCTTGCCCTCCTTCCGGCTGTTTCCACAGTACCAGCAAGAGTTCTTAGAGAGTAGGGGGCACCGGGTCCTCTGATGTCGAAGCTATCAAAGAAGGCAGACTTCACTAACGACTTGTTACTTTGATTGTCTAGAATTGCATACACTTTGATGGCTTTGCTTCGGTCGTCTGCTGGGTAAACCTTTACTAGGGAGATTTTAGAGCAGGATCTGCCTCCTCTGAGGTCTCTGCAAACCTCTGTACATTTAGAAGTAACTGCCAAAGTGTCAGTATTTGTGTCCTTTCGCTCCCCGTTTTGCTCTTGGGTTTTGGGTGAAGCCCACAAAGGTGGCCCATGGTGTAGAGCTGTGTTATGGGTAGTGCTGTGACATTCGGCACATTTTGCACTAACCTCACAGTCCCTGGCGAAGTGCGAAGTTGAAGAGCAACATTTAAAACAGATGTTGTTCTCCTTGAGGAAGGTCTTACGGTCTTCCAATGACTTTTCCCTGAAGGTTCTGCACTTGAGTAGGGAATGAGGCTACCTGTGTAAGGGACACTGTCTGCTCGGGTCCTTGGGTTTGTCTCCTCCTTGATAGGAGCTAAACTCTTGATGGATTGAACCTGTGGAAGAAACGTTAATTTTGTGGACCTCCACCGTTGCCCTACAAGGTTTACTGACTGAGGTGGTGGCACATGACATCATGAAATCAAAGCTAGGATCATTTCAGATTTTTTCTTGTTCAGAGACAAAATCTACAAAAACATTAAATGGAGGAAATGGTACATTGTAAGTCTGTTTATACCGAGAACCATACATGACCCACTTCTCTTGCAGGTTGTATGGGATCTTCTGAACTATAGGATTCACACCTCTAGCAGTGTCAAGGAATGTCAAGCCCACCAGATCCCCTTCTGCCTTTGCTACACTCAGCTCCATTAATAAGTCACTTAACTCTCTAAGCTTTGAATAGCCTTTGTTCGCTATTTTAGGAAAGTCCTCAATTCTCTTAAATAGGGCGCTTTCTATGACCTATGCTGCGCCATAAACCTCATCAAGTCTATCCCAGACCCTTTTTAGACCAACGTCTGGATAATTTACATTGATGTCTCTAATCCTTCTAGCGTGTTCGGCGGACTAACTTCCCAGCCATTTTACCAGGAGATCCAGTTCCTCACTACATGACAGACCTAAGTCTCTGGTGGCATTTTGGAAGGAAGCTCGCCAAGCTCGATAGTTCTCAGCGCGGTCTCTGAACTTTACAAGTCCCTTGGTGACCAGCTCACGTCGAGCAAGGAACCTGGCAAAGTCCATTGTGGCTTGATTGGCGCTGGAAGCCGGCTGGTGTTGTGTTGTCAGAGTGAATGTGTGGTGCACGGCCATACCTGTTGGAAGTCTCTGGTTTAATCTGGTCTGTGTAATACCGTTCTAAAGCGAAGGGCATCTCTCTAGCAGGAGCAGATTTCTGATTCTTTGTTCTGGAGAGAAGTTGTTGTAGCCGGTTTCACTTTGATGTGTATTCTCTAGTTTGCTGCAAAGAGACTGATAGTCGACTTTCTAATGATCCGAATAAGCATGTTGGCTTGGCTTGTCAACAGACTGCTTTAAATTAAGCTGTGGATCTGGGTCGTCATCTGACTTGGAATGTTAATAGACGTATTGTAAGGTTTGCTGTTGTAGATCTTGGAATTCAAGTCCTGGATGGACGGACGATGCTGCGATGACTCTTGGTTTCTTGAAGTTCTGTGGCTTCTAGAAATTCTGCTTCTGCTATGGCAGCTGCTGTCTCTTTATCTGCAGCAAGTCTAGAGTCGCTTCAAGTTGCTCTTTCTCCAGCTTTATCTGCATCTCTTGTTCTGTGAACTGGCTTCTGCTTTTGCGCGGGCAATAGCGGCAGCTTCTCTGATCGATGTCCTATTAGAGCCACTTATCTGAGACCTTGTCTTGACTGAAGATGCTTGACTGTTAGACATGGTGTGACTGTTAAGAGACTGCTGTAATATCCGTAAGAAGGCTCTGCGTGGATAATGGCAGGCTCTGTATAGTCTGATATTCGGTGCGACTGTTAGGAGACTGTTGCGATATCCGCATGCAGGCTATGCGTGGATAATGGCGGCTCCGTCAGTCTGATCTTCTGAGCTTGTTCTCAGCAGTCATTTCACTGAGCTTGTTCTCAGCAGTCGTTTCACTATACTGTCCTCATACACGTTAGCACGGTGTGTAATCTGACATGTAGCTAAACCTTCTCTGTCTTGAAGAAGAGAAAACTCTACTGCTTTAACTTTCTCTTTTATTGATAGTAGATTGACAGGAAAAGGTGAAACTACAGAATAAAACAGTAGTATTTTAGAACATAAATATCCATGGTACATAAGACACAGAATAATCTGCTATACACCCAGTACATGAGATAATACAATGATAGTAATGAGCTATCAGATACAAGTAACATACTGTATATAAACTATGGTAAATGTCACAAGATAGTGTCCTTACCAACTATGCTTAAAAACAGGCTGAACAACAGATGATGGGGCAGGAAAACCGGTGAGAGTGTGTTGCTCCTGAGACATAAGATGGTGGCTGCTGGCTGTACCAGCATAAGACTAGAAAGAACCAGGAACTACCCCTAATGCCCTGGGACTCCCATAATGCATTGGAAAAAAAGGCTGAATGAAATACATAAACTCATCAGTAGATGGTGCTGTTGTAGTGTCCCACTAGGTAAATGTGGGCACTACACAAGGGTCAATTGGGCCACGTTGTTCTCCACCTCCTGTGGAACATGGTCATTGTATTTTATATGTAATTTTAATGTAAACTGTCATGTTATTTATGTTATCTCCTGAGTACCAGGCCTATTAAGGGTGTAGTTCATCCTCCTAGACAGTAGAGGGAGCTAGGGAACCCCTTATTTAAATAGTTAGGCCCAGACAGGGAAGAGTCAGTCGGTTGTGTAGTCAGAAGCCAAGAGTGACTTCAGCCAGAGAGGAGCTGAGAGTAGCCTCTGACATGCAGCTAGATAGCCCAGGCTTCTAGCTTGCCACCAGGAGAAGAGCCTGCCTCCTGAGAAACCTGAAGTTCCCATAACAGAGTACAGTGCAGAGCCAAGTTTGTTTCCAGCCAAACAGAGAGCTGAAGGCCAGAAGGATTTAATTAAAGCAAGGAGTCATATACGAGAGGAAGTTTTCCCTAACCAAGGATAAAGCCAGCAATAGGGCATACGGGCCTTGGGATAAAGACAGACAGGATTCTGAGGAAAAGTGCAGCCTGATCTGTAAGTGTTTAACCCTCTGAGTATCTTGCAAGAACATTGTGCCTGTCATTGGAAGTAAAGCCTGCCTGTCACTATCTTGTACATGTGGAACTTTGCCTAAAGACTGTTAATAGTTAACTGCTTCAGTAAAAGGAAGTTTTGGTTCACTGCAATTTGTGTTCCTCCATTATTACTGCAACAAATCGGTGTGCCACCGTTACCGGCACTGGCGTCACGAACTTAAAGGGATCTTACCACCGGCACATTAAACCTGCAACACCCAGGGCACCTCATCTACCATCGGCCTGATCCCTATACATTGAGAGTGCCCCAGAGGACTTCTGTGCCAGCCTCTCCATCACTGCTGTACACCTGCCCAGGGTCTCCTATGAACTGTGAGTACCAAGAGCAACCCTCATTTTGCCTATTAACCGTGACCTGCCACTTACTCACCCTGCAGGGCTGCGTACTCCACTGTTACCATACAATGTAATGCAAATGAATTACAACACACTTAAATGCAATGTCAACTGATAAACACACAGAAAAACAACTGGATCTGCATCTGGGGACAGAACAATGGCCTTATGCATATCCAATTAATGCTTAAACTCCCTCACTTTATTTGCAGCTACCACTTCTGCAGGAAGGCTATTCCATGCATCCACTACTCTCTCAGTAAAGTAATACTTCCTGATATTGCAGCACGCCAGACCTGCAGGGTATAGCGAAGTGAGGTCACGGTTATGGGCAATCGAGGGTTGCTCACTGTATTGGAGAACCCTGGGCAGGCATGCGGCAGTGAAGGAGAGGTAGACACAGTTCCTCTGGGGCACACTCGGTATGTAGGGACCAGGCCTGATGGTGGATGAGGTGCCCTGGATGTTACAGGTATTTTGAGTGCCTGAAGCAAGGTCCCTTTTGGATTCGTGACGCCAGTGCCTGTAACGGTGGCACACCGATTTATAGTTGGAATAAGTGAGATACACAGGTGGTATAGTGAACCAAACGTTGCTTTACTTAACAGTCCAACTTTGTACATACAGATGGTAATACAGTCCTTTAGATCAAGTGCTTCACAAGCAGGCTTTATTCCACAAGATGGCAGGTATTGATTATGCAAGATACTCAGAGGGTAAATCCACAACACACTCAGAATCAGGTTGTACCTTTCCTCAGAAATAGCGTACACTGTCCTTTCTAGAACTCCTGTCTGGTTTCAATCCCAAGGCCCGGATGCCTAAATGGTGGCTTAAATCCTTGGTAAAATATATATCTTCCTCTCGTATTAAATCCTTGCTTTGCTTCCTAAAGCATCTGCCTATCAGTGTTACTTATCTTTGCTTGTAATATCCTTGCTTGACTGGTGAAGGACTGTGGGTTTCTCCCAGGAGGTTCTGTCCTGCAACTGGGGTGTCTCTACTGAGCTAATCCTAGCCTCAGGACGAAGTAACTCCTCTAGTCCCCTGGAATGAACTACCACTCCCCTGCCTGGGCCTTCCTATATATATCTAGGGCTCTCTGGCTCCCTCTAACGTCTGGGAGGCTAAACTGCACCCTAATAGGCCTGACACCCAGTTAACACAGGAAAATGCATACACATGACATTAAATGCAATCAAGACACATTAACCCCTTTTGTGCAGTGCCCACCTTTACCTAGTGGGACACTACATACAACCACGTTATAACGTTGCCCGTCCTCGGCGCAACATGGAGGGGCCCTGCCCGGCTGGATACTGCAGCCTGAAAGACAAAATAGAGAACCGGCATACATGGCAATTATCACAGCAACAGCATAAAAATTAACAAACAATGTAACTGAAGGAATGGTGAAAAGGGGCGTCGTTCTCTTCTCTCAGGATAATGGAAGGGAACAGGGGCGCTGACCTGGTGCAGCGTATCAATAACCCAGGATAGTCCATATGTGTAAATTGTCCATAATAGAACAGTAGACAAAATATAAAACAATTCAAGTTGAGGCTCAAGGAAAAAATATGAGTCCGTACCCAGGTTTACAACAGGGTTAAACAGGGGTTTCCCGTGAGGGGCTACCTGGGCCCATGATGTAGTCCCCAAACCTCACAGGTGGGTGTCCCCTGGTAGAACGAGTGGACCTCCTTAGTGGAAGGGATTCTTCCTGCCCGGACTCAGGAAGGTCAGGGGAGCTCACCGCCTATAGAGCCACTTCAGGAGCTCTCTGGGGTAAGATGTCCTGAGATGGAGGACTAACAGGAACAGGCGCAGGAACCAGTAAATTCAACCAAGGCTTGAGGGCCCAGTGGAGCGGCTCTTTATCGTGGATCAAGTTCTCCACAGCCTGCATAGGGTCCATAGGTGGAGCCGGCAATTCTTCCTCGGAAGGCTCAGGCTCCATCTCCTCCGCCGCTGGTTCTCCCTCTATACAGGGCTTGAGGCGGTTGCTGTGAACGACTTGGGGACCTTTTCCTTCTCTGGAGACCTGGTAAATGTGGGCTGCAGCATTGGGTATGGCAGTAATAAGGTAGGGAATCCTTTCCCATTTGCTGTCCAACTTGCTGGTCTGGTGGTTGTTTTTCAACCATACCTTGTCTCCCAGAGCCAGGGGTCCCGCATGGGCAGTCTGGTCATAGTCCTTCTGCTGCCTTTCACGAACAATCTCCACCCGTTCCTGGACAATCTCCTTAGCATTGAGGAGACGCCTTTGATGCTCCACTACCCAATCTGTCCTGGGCAGTAAGTTGATTACATCCGGTACTTGGACACCCAGGGAGTGATCCGCAGGCAATCTCCCTTGTCGGCCAAACATCAAATAGAACGGGGTGTAACCGGTGGAACAATGGATGGTGTTGTTGTAAGTGTACATGAGCTGCGGCAACAGAGTAGGCCAATCACCCCTCGTCTCAGGGGGTACTGCTCTCAACATTTCAATGAGAGTCTTATTCATTTTTTCGCAGAGTCCGTTACCTTGCGGATGATAGGCGGTGGTCCGGACTTTCTGGCAGTTGTGCAGCAGACACATCTCCTGGAACAGCTGTGACTCAAACGCAGACCCTTGGTCGGTGAGGATCCTTTCTGGGCAGCCGTAGGGCAACAGGAAATGCTTCCAGAACGCCTCCGCTGTGGTCTTGGCTGTCAGGTCTTTCACAGGCACTGCTACGACAAACTTGGTGAAGTGATCAATTATAGTCATGGCATAAGTATACCCAGAGCGACTCGGCTCCAACTTCACATGATCAATCGCGACAAGTTCTAAAGGAGCTGTACTTACAATAGGATGGAGAGGCGCCCTCTGGTCATGGCGTTCAGTCCGCCCCACAGCACAGGCAGTGCATTCTCTGCACCATTTTTCGATATCCTCTCTCATCCCAATCCAATAGAACCTTCTCCGTATGGTGGCCTCAGTCTTTTGCACACCGAAGTGTCCGGACTGGTTGTGGTACATGTCCAGTACCAGGCTGGCATCCTGACGTGGCAGGAGAATTTGGTAAACTCTATCACAGGACACTGGATCCAGACTCCTTCTGAGCAACAGGCCTCTTTGAAGGAATAGTTGGTGGCGATGTCTCCACAGTCTCACTAGTTCTGGGTCTGCACTCTTCCTGCGGATTCTCTCAGGGATTTTCCCACTGGTAAGGAAGTCGAGCAGTTCCCCGAGGACTCTACTTTCGGACTGGAGCTTAATCCATCTTTCTTGATCGCCTCTGGACTGAGGATCATCTGATGAGGGAGGATCAGCAGCAGGGAGATTTTCAGTACGGATATTATCCTGCTGGACGAATTTATTGTAGAACGCGGGCATTTCCACTTCTTCCCAGGCATCTTTCAGCTCATCTGGGGCCTCTGTAGTGGGAAGCCGCGACAGGGCATCAGCATTATCATTGGAGCGGCCTGCCCGGTACTTCACAGTAAAGTCATAGTTGGCAAGGCGGGAGGCCCATCTTTGCTCCAGTGCCCCTAACTTGGCCGTGTTCAGATGCGCCAGGGGATTATTGTCTGTGAAGGCAACAAATGGTGTGGCAGCGAGATAGTCTTTGAACTTTTCAGTCACAGCCCACACTAAGGCAAGAAACTCCAGCTTGAAAGAACTGTAATTCTGGTCATTCTTTTCAGCTCCCTTCAGGGATCTACTGGCGTAGGCAATTACCCTTTCTTTGTTGTCTTGCACTTGAGCCAACACGGCCCCCAGGCCTCTTTTACTGGCATCCGTGTAGAGGAGGAATGGCTCTGATAATCTGGGTAACCCAGAACAGGGGGTTCAGTCAACTTCTTCTTTAGGAGTTGAAAGGCAATTTCTCGTTCTTGGTTCCATTCAACAGTAATAGGAGTTTTCGGGCTCTTCTTTGGATGCCCCCTCAACAATTCCTGGATGGGATCCGCAATTTGTGCGAAATGCGGGATGAAACGCCTGTAGTACCCTGCAAAACTGAGAAAGCTTCTCACCTCTTTCACGGTCGTTGGAGTAGGCCAGTTGCGGACAGCAGCAAGTTTATCAGGATCAGGCTGTATTCCCTCGGCACTGACAACGTGCCCAAGGTATTTGACCGCTGGTTTCAGTAGGTGGCACTTGGATGGCTTGATTTTGAGGCCATACTTAGCAAGAACTTGAAACACCTCACCCAGGTGCTTTAAATGGTCCTCATACGTCTTGGAGTATACAATGACGTCATCCAGATATAAGAGTACAGTCTCAAAATTCCTATGGCCTAAACAACGTTCCATCAGCCTCTGGAACGTCCCTGGGGCGTTACACAGTCCAAACAGCATATAATTGAATTCAAACAGGCCCATAGGTGTAGTGAAAGCAGTCTTTTCTCGATCTTCTGGGGCCATGGGTACTTGCCAGTACCCACTGGTTAAGTCCAAGGTAGAGAAATAGGCTGATGACCCCAGAGCAGTCAAGGACTCTTCAATGCGTGGCAATGGATATGCATCTTTGTGGGTGATTTGATTAATTTTTCTGTAATCCACGCAGAACCTTATGCTGCCATCTTTTTTTCGGACAAGAACTAGGGGCGCAGCTCAGGGACTATGGCTGTCCCGGATTATATTAGAGTCTTTCATCTCTTTTATCATCTCTTTCACAGACTGATAGGTAGTAGGTGGTATGGGTCTGTGCCTCTCCTTAATAGGAGGATGAGAGCCGGTGGGTATGGTGTGTTTGATTACACTGACCTCTCCGTAGTCCGTGGAGTGCTTGCTGAAAGCCTGGTGGTGCTCCTTCACCAGCTTCAGGACTCCCTCTATCTGCTCCTTTGGGGTAGATTCGTCCCCCACATGTAGTTCTTCCCACCAGGATGTTGAAAGGGTGCTGCTGCTCTGTGTGGTCTGGAACGCCTCCGTGGCAGGCAGACGGATTACATCCTGGAAAGACACCTGGAAAAGCTGAGCAACGGGCAATGTTTAAGGAGAGTAACGGGATGATCACCAAAGTTAATTAAGCGGACAGGCACTTTACCTTGAGACACAGTCACCATGCTCTTGGCTGTCCATACGAAGGGATGATTTTCAAAGGGAATAGGTTCCACTAGGGCTTGATAGTCCTGGCCCTGGATCCCTAACACCGCACGGCACCACAGGATGACCTGGGAATTTGGAGGCAAAATTACCGGTCGGTTAACCCGGATCCGGACAGTGCAAATTTCTCCTTTCTTGTTGGCAAACTTTTGTTGAGCACACAGCACACTAATAGTCTTTTGGATAACTCTTCTGGAAGCAGGTGAGGCTGAAGATATAGTTTGATTTAATGCGTCAAGCACTTCAGAGTAACAATTTTTTAGAACGTTAGTCCCTAATATCACAGGGTGTCCTCCTTTATCTCCTGCTTGTACCACAATCACGCCTTGCTGTGGCAGGGTGGCTTCTCCCACCTGAAGGGTAGGTTCCCAATACCCATGCACTTTCACTGGCTTACCGTTGCTGGCAATGATATCTAGCCAGGACTCTGGTGGCTGGGTGAGGAGACTTGGATCCCAGAACTTGTCAAAGGCAGGCCGTTGAATGGTGGTGACCTGCGACCCAGTGTCCAACAGGGCTTCAAAGGGTATCCCGTTGATACATATATTGACTTTTGGACGGGATCCTACATACTTAGGCATCCAGCTTGGATCCTTTGGACCTACTGTTCTACCTCCCGAGGGGCGGTCCTCTGCCTCAGGGGTTGCCCGTTTAACTGCCAGCACATTGATTCAGTATGTCCATATTTCTTGCAGTGGTGGCAGACAGGCTGTTTTCTACTTCTGGGCCGGTAGCTTGGTCGCCCATCAGGCTCTTTTGGGTATACGTCTCCATATGCAGGTGGGAGCCTTGGAGGAAAAGGACCTTCATCTTCTAGTAACAATGGTCTCTCCCATTCCTCTATCTTCTTGCACACCTTCTCTAGACTTAGAGTAAGATGGTTCACTTGCTCCATGAGGGCTGCCACTACATCGGTGACTGGAGCTTGGGTGGCCTGACTGACCCCTGCAGACCCCACATTCACAGTCTTGGGCTGACAAGCCTGGGGTTCATAGGAGGCTGCTGGCCCTGGAGCAGGGTTCTGGCCTAATATACTGATGGCCAATTCCTTAAAGTCCAGAAATGCACAGTGGGGGTGTTGAGCTGACAACATGCGTAGCTGGCCCTTTAAATGCTCATTACTTACGCCCGCAATGAATTGCTCTCTAAGAGTCCGGTCCTGGTCCTCAGCTTCTTTAGGATCCACTTGGACTACAGCTCTCAGTGTCTCTTGTAAGGACAAGGCAAAATCGCGGAGCGACTCTCCAGGCTGCTGCTTTCTGCTGAAGAAACGCATTTTAACTTCTGACACCGTTCTGGCCTCAAATGTGGTGCCCAAGCGATCAAAAATCTGTTCCAGGCTACTTTTCTCAGAGCGGGGCCACGACATGACTTCCCTGCGGGCGGCCCCTTCCAACTGAGCTAGGAGGATCTCCATTTGCTGTTCAGCAGTTATGGGATAAAGCCGGAACAAGGCCAGTATCTGCTCCCTAAAGTCCTTTAACTTATGGGCTTCCCCTGAATAACGTGGGAACCAGGGGGCCCCAAAATAGTACGGCATAGTTAGCGGCATCAGGCTTGGCGGTGCCGCGGCGTCAGGGGCCCTAGGGTCGGCTGGGGATACTCCAGAAGGCACGACTGGGGCCACCTGTCCGATTTCCTTAGGTGTAGACATGGCGTTGCTAGGTGGGTATGGCCCTTTAAATGTAGCGGAGAACTTTCTTTTTTTTTTTTTCAGAAAAGTCTTTGGCTACTAACGGGAGTCCCTCCGGTGCCCTGGTAGGGGTCGGGAATGTTCCGGTAAGGTGATCGGGGGAGCCGGCAAAAGTTCTAAGTCTGTACTTACTCCGGTGGTGCTCGCTCCAGGTCTCGCGAGATGCGTGGCTACGGGCGTTTAGCGTCCTGCGTACAGCGTCAGCAGGTGGGCGCGGCCTCTCGTAGCTCCGGGACTCAGGTAGGCGGCACCTTTTCCTCCAGACAGGGCGGCGTTCTTCCTCCTCGCCGGCTGGGTGATGACTCCGCCTGGTTCTTTTTGCGCCAAAGTCTTCTTTTTTTTCGCGCCAAACAGTTCACCGGGAGCACTTGCAATCCACCTCAGGTTTAAGTGGCAAAATGGCTGTCTATTCACTGACAGCAAGCGGTGGCTCAAATAAGCAGCAAACAGTCCAGAAAACACTATCTTCACACCGCTAATTATGACAGTTCTTTGGCCCAGCAATTTCTAATAAAACAATTAGGGCTTGGTCACTTTAAGGCAATTTTCAGCACACAGTTTTATATCCGCAATGGCGCAGGAATGTTCGTTATCCTGTTCGTGACGCCAATTTATGCAGCACGCCAGACCTGCAGGGTATAGCGAAGTGAGGTCACGGTTATGGGCAATCGAGGGTTGCTCACTGTATTGGAGAACCCTGGGCAGGCATGCGGCAGTGAAGGAGAGGTAGACACAGTTCCTCTGGGGCACACTCGGTATGTAGGGACCAGGCCTGATGGTGGATGAGGTGCCCTGGATGTTACAGGTATTTTGAGTGCCTGAAGCAAGGTCCCTTTTGGATTCGTGACGCCAGTGCCTGTAACGGTGGCACACCGATTTATAGTTGGAATAAGTGAGGTACACAGGTGGTATAGTGAACCAAACGTTGCTTTACTTAACAGTCCAACTTTGTACATACAGATGACAATACAGTCCTTTAGATCAAGTGCTTCACAAGCAGGCTTTATTCCACAAGATGGCAGGTATTGATTATGCAAGATACTCAGAGGGTAAATCCACAACACACTCAGAATCAGGTTGTACCTTTCCTCAGAAATAGCGTACACTGTCCTTTCTAGAACTCCTGTCTGGTTTCAATCCCAAGGCCCGGATGCCTAAATGGTGGCTTAAATCCTTGGTAAAATATATATCTTCCTCTCGTATTAAATCCTTGCTTTGCTTCCTAAAGCATCTGCCTATCAGTGTTACTTATCTTTGCTTGCAATATCCTTGCTTGACTGGTGAAGAACTGTGGGTTTCTCCCAGGAGGTTCTGTCCTGCAACTGGGGTGTCTCTACTGAGCTAATCCTAGCCTCAGGAGCTTCAGGTGGACGAAGTAACTCCTCTAGTCCCCTGGAATGAACTACCACTCCCCTGCCTGGGCCTTCCTATATATATCTAGGGCTCTCTGGCTCCCTCTAACGTCTGGGAGGCTAAACTGCACCCTAATAGGCCTGACACCCAGTTAACACAGGAAAATGCATACACATGACATTAAATGCAATCAAGACACATTAACCCCTTTTGTGCAGTGCCCACCTTTACCTAGTGGGACACTACAATATTACTTTTAAACCTTTGCCCCTCTAATTTAAAACTATGTCCTCTTGTAGCAGTTTTTCTTTTAAATATTCTCTCCTCTTTTACCATGTTGATTCCCTTTATATATTTAAAAGTTTCTATCATATCCCCTCTGTCTCGTCTTTCTTCCAAGCTATACATGTTAAGGTCCTTTAACCTTTCCTGGTAAGTTTTATCCTGCCATCCATGTACTAGTTTACTAGCTCTTCTCTGAACTCTCTCCAAAGTATCAATATCCTTCTGGAGATATGGTCTCCAGTACTGCGCACAATACTCCAAAAGAGGTCTCACTAGTGCTCTGTAGAACGGCATGAGCACCTCCCACTTTCCACTGTTAATGCCTCTCCCTATACACCCGAGCATTCTGGTAGCATTTCCTGCTGCTCTATGACATTGTATGCCTACCTTTGTCTTCTGAAATAATGACCCCTAAATGCCTTTCCTCAGATACCCGAGGTTAGGACTGTATCACTGATTTTATATTCGGCTCTTGGGTTTTTACGCCCCAGGTGCATTATCTTGCACTTATCAACATTAAATTTTAGTTGCCAGATTTTTGACCATTCCTCTAGTTTTCCTAAATCCTTTTCTATTTGATGTATCCCTCCAGGAACATCAACCCTGTTACAAATATTTGTGTCATCAGCAAAAAGACACACCTTACCATCAAGGCCTTCTGCAATTTCGCTGCTAAAGATATTAAACAATACCAAAAACGAACGAGGATGTATTATGATAAAAAATCTCATTTTTATTCAATTCAATAACATAATAGATACAAGTGGAGTCAAAAGGGACAGGACATGAAGACTGAGCCTCTGTTGGGGCTCAACAATGTGGAGATCACTACAGCAGATTATACAGAATTATTACAGGAACTAAAGACACAGGAATGGTTAGGGGTACAGGATACTGGTCCCCAAAATATAAACCTAACATCTGATCTGTCTCAGCATCCCACTTGTGAACGCTGTTGCGTGATAGGGCCGTGGTGATGTACGGACATAACTGATGGCTGGTATAACAATGACTATTACCGCCCGTCCAACCCTGCACAGAAGGTCACGTTACATACCCATGTTGCTGCTGTAACTTGGTAGAACAAAGAGCCCCAGCGCCTCAACCTCCAGGAACATCAACCCTGTTACAAATCTTTGTGTCATCAGCAAAAAGACACACCTTACCATCGAGGCCTTCTGCAATTTCGCTGATAAAGATATTAAACAATATGGGTCCCAGAACAGATCCCTGAGGTACCCCACTGGTAACAAGACTGAATATACTCCATTGACTACAACCCTCTGTTGTCTGTCCCTTTAGCCACTGCCTAATCCATTCAACAATATGGGAGTCCAAGCTCAAAGACTGCAATTTATAAATAAGCGTTCTATGTGGGACAGTATCAAAAGCCTTACTAAAGTCTAGATAAGCAATGTCTACTGCACCTCCGCCATCTATTATTTTAGTCATCCAATCAAAAAAATCAATAAGATTAGTTTGACATGATCTCCCTGAAGTAAACCCATTGTCATGGGAGGTAAGATAAGGGAAGGAAACAGAACAAGGCTAAGCAAACAAAACAACTGACTAGGCCCCAAATGCTAGGGAACAAAGGAGTCACCTCCTAGCAATCCCTAAAACACTTTCCCTAAGCTGCTATGCCCATGAGCATGTCTGAATGGTAGATATGCACATGCCCACGTACCTAGTACTATAACACACTGAACCAAACCCTCAGCTGTAGGGAAGAGGGAAAGAGACACCCAGCTCCTTCTACAACTGAAGGAGCTAGAGTCACCCTAGAGGCCCAGTCAAAACAGACACAGAAGAAAAAGGGGAAAGGACTTATCTTGAGATGTGTTGGTGCAGACGATCAACCAAACTACCAGAGCTCACACAAATTAGAACTATAACCCGCAAAGGCTATAGGGAGAGAGAGGAATAAATAGCCTCACCAATTACCTAAAAATCAACAGCTGGGAGGAGGTGGGATTCAGCTTAAACCCATAACAAAACAAACTGTCAGATCGAGTCACATGCAGCAATTCTGACAGATCTCCTCAGAACACTCACAGGGCAGGGCATGACAGTACCCCCCTCTACGGGTGACCTCCGGACACCCAGGACCAACTTTATCCGGGTGTGCCCTGTGAAAGGCCTTCACAAGGCAGCTAGCATTAATATCTGTAGCCGGAACCCACATTTTTTCCTCTGGACCGTATCCCCTCCAATGCACCAGGTACTGAAGGGAACCCGAAGAACATGTGAGTTGAGAATTCTAGAGATCTGAAACTCCAGATTACCATCAACCAAAACAGGAGGAGGAGGCAAAGGAGATGGTTCCACAGGATCCACATATTTCTTCAACAATGACCTGTGAAACACATTATGGATCTTCCAGGCCTGCAGAAGTTCCAGATGAAATGCCACCAGATTGACAATGGCCGAGATTTTGTAAGGGCCAATAAATCTTGGACCCAATTTCCAAGAGGGTACCTTCAGCTTAATGTTGTTAGTGGACAACCACACCAAATCACCCACACACAGGTCCGGTCCGGACCAGTCATACGTCTCTTGTCAGCCATCTGTTTATATCTTCACCCATTTTTTTCAAATTAACTTGAATCTTCCGCCAGATAGATGACAAAGAGGAAGAGAATCTCTCCTCTTCCGGTATCCCAGAAGATTCGGTCCCAGAAAAAGTACCAAAGTGAGGGTGAAAACCATATGCGCCAAAAAATGGTGACTAGGGTTGAGCGAACCCGAACTGTAAAGTTTGGGTTCATACCGAACTTTAGGATTTTTGGACCCCGGACCCGAACCCGAACATTTCAGTAAAGGTTCGGGTTCGGTGTTCGACACTTTCTTGGCGCTTTTTGAAAGGCTACAGCGCAGCCAATCAACAAGCGGTTAACTGTCTGACCTTAGAAGCCATCACAGCCATGCCTACTAATGGCATGGCTGTGATTGGCCAGTGTAGCATGTGACCCAGCCTCTATATAATCTGGAGTCACGTAGCGCTGCACGTCATTCTGCTGTGCTTAGTGTAGGGAGAGGATGCTTGCTGCTGGTGATTTCAGGGAGAGAATAGGAGAGACTCTTTGCTCAAAATCTGAATCTAACTCAGCGATCTACATACATTGTGTTTTGTGGGTGCAGGGCACAATTTTTTTATCCTGCCCTGAGTCCAGTGACCGAAAAAAAATAACTTTAATAAGTCAGTTAGGTGGGCGGCGGCGGCCATTTTATGCAAGCTCAGTGCACCAGCACTGCATCTGAGCTTTTGGTTTTGATTCAGGCATTTGAAATACAGCCATTTTGGGCAAAGAAATCTTTAATTCAGGCCTACAGTGGGTCAGGTCGTGTGAGATGCACCCTTTACATACAGGGGTTTGATTCAGGCATTTGAAATATAGCCATTTTGGGCAAAGAAATCTTTAATTCAGGCCTACACTGGTTCGGGCCGTGTGAGATACACCCTTTACATACAGGGGTTTGATTCAGGCATTTGAAATACAGCCATTTTGGGCAAAGAAATCTTTAATTCAGGCCTACACTGGTTCAGGCCATGTGAGATACACCCTTTACATACAGGGGTTTGAGTCATGCATTTGAAATACAGCCATTTTGGGCAAAGAAATCTTTAGGGCCTACAGTGGGTCAGGCTGTGTGAGATACACCCTGTATATACAGGGCTTATATTCTTTCATTAATAAAACACCCTTTTTGGGGCAAAATACACAATATTTCAGGCCTTGCAGCATAAGCACGTTTGAAATTCCTGGGTTATATACTGCTGCCATATTGAGTTATTAAACAAACACCTGGTTGGGCAAAAAAAGTTTATTTGGCAGCCTTTGATGCATATGTCATTGTGAGATACACCCTTAATACATTTGGGTTAGATTCAGAGATTTGAAATACCGCCATTTGGTGCACCAATATTTAATTCAGGCCTACAGTGGTTCAGGCCGTGTGAGATACATCCTTTACATACAGGGGTTTGATTCAGGCATGAGGCCTAGTCTGGTTCAGGCCGTGTGAGATACCCTTTACATACTGTCGTTCTATTCTACTATTAATTAAACACCCATTTATTCGAGAAATATGAGGAGAGCGTCAAAAAGGGACGTGGCCCAGGTCGTAGTGCTGCTGGTGAAGCTTCTGTTGCAGGGAGAGGACGGGCCTAATGCGGCTCTACGAATAGTGATGCCTGAACAAGTACAGGCGACAGTAGATTGGGTTGCTGACAGTGGATCCAGTTCCTTCACATTGTCTCCCACCCAGTCTCCTGCTGAAAGACCACAGTTGGCACCTGCAGCCTATGTCCATCAGTCTTTCACCTCACCCCCTTGCAAATCAGCCAAGCAGTCTGAGCCCCAAGTCATGCAGCAGTCTCTTCTGCTTTTTGATGACTTTGTTAGCAAGGTTTCCCAGGGCCATCCACCTAGCCCTGCCTCAAAAGTGGAAGAGATTGAGTGCACCGATGCCCAACCACTTATCTTTCAAGATGAGTACATGGGAGGACCATCGCAGCACGTCTCGGATGATGACAAAACACAGGTGCCAACTGCTGGGGCTTTCGAAAGTGTGCAGACCGACAAGGAAGGCAGAGGTGAAGACTGGGTGGAAGATGATGTGGAGGATGATGAGGTTCTCGACCCCACATGGAATCAAGGTCATGCGAGTGACCTATGTAGTTCGGAGGAAGAGGCGGTGGTCGCACAGAGCCACCAGCACAGCAGAAGAGGCAGCAGAGTGCAAAAGCAGAGCGGCCGTCCTCTAGACAGTACGCCTGCTACTGTCCACCGCAGCAAGGGACCGAGCACACCAAAGCTAGCTCCAAGGAGTTCCCTGGCGTGGCAGTTCCCTGGCGTGGTCCTGTGCAATCAGAGCCTGAAGCAAGGCATAAACGTTCTCAACCTGAGCACAACCAGCATGACCAGGCATTTACAGTAAGTGCAAAGCACGAGCTGCAGTGGAGTAGACATCTCAAAAACCAAGAAAGGTCTCTGGCTCCTCCTGCTTCCTCTTCTGCTGCAGTCTCGGCCTCTTCATCCACCTCTGGAGTGACAGTGCCACCTGTCACCCCGCAAACAGAGGATCTGCGAGCAACACCAACACCTGGGTCACCAAGCATCTCCACATTGTCCCAAGGAAGCGTTCAGCTCACCATCTCCCAAACGCTGGAGAGGAAGAGGAAGTACTTCCCTACCCACCCCCGATCCCTATCCCTGAATGTTAGCATTTCTAAATTACTGGCCTTTGAAATGCTGTCATTCCGTTTGGTGGAGACGGATATTTTTTTTTTTTTTTTTTTTTTTTACTTTTAACTCTTTTATTGAGCAATATCATAGAATACAGAGACAAAGATTTATGACAATGGTAAAGTCAACAAGTCTCCAAAGATTACAGTTGTTTTACAATGTGCATTTCTTCAATAAAGGGATGGAAAACAACAGGTTGCATATTAAATTGAAATAGAAGGCAAGTGATATGCATTCAAGTATTTAAATCCAAGATACCTTATACAAGAGTCTGAGGCAGATTAGGTGTATTATCACCAGTAGCTGCGTCCCAGTATAATATAGTAGAGACAAGTGAGGGTAATAACCTTACGAATAAACCTTTCAGGCCCCAAGGGGGGTTTAATCCCCTGAGCTTTAGGTCTTATATTCTCTAAAGGACTTCCAGTCCTTCCATGTCCTGTCAAAAGTATGGTGTGATCTCGTCTCCCAGGAGGATATCTCCTCAAGCCTGTATATCTGATCGATCTTAAGGAACCATTGTTCCAGAGATGGGACTTCAGGAGAAAGCCACAGGGTTGGGATCAGGAGTTTGGCCTCACTTAATAGATATTTAAACAGCTTTAAGTTAGGTGTAGAGAGATCTCTAGGGAAAAGATTTAGAAGGGCAGTTTCGGGAGAAGCAGGGCAATTGGTTCCACAGATCTGGTTTCCATGTTTGAAGATATCTTTCCACCAGTGAAGTATTATAGGGCAACTCCACCAGATATGGAAGTATGTACCTCTATCTTTAGAGCATCTCCAGCACACATCCGACGCCGAAGCAGAGTATAAGCATGTTTTGTCAGGGGTTTTGTACCACCTTGAGATTATTTTGTATCCGTTCTCTTGGATCTTCACACATCTAGATGCAATATGGGGGGAAATATATATACTCTGAATTTCATCCCTATGAAAGGATTTGTGTAGATCCTTTTCCCATAGGCGGATAAAAGCAGGAACTAGTGAGAATGGGGGGTCTCTTAGTTTTTTATAGAGCTGAGAAATAATTTTAGGTGGTGAATGGGTTTGGGAGATAAGGCTCTCAAACCATGTGAGGGGTCTAAGAAGAGTGTTTAGTCTACCATGTTGGGACATATATGCTCTGAGGAAATAAATCAAATTATAGCGTGATGGGGCCACAGCTAGAAGTTTATGCATTTCGTCTATGGAAATAAGAGAATTCTCCTGATAAAGATCTATGATCCTCACTTTTGACAATTTAACCTTAGGTGGGATACTATCTCGTAAGGCCTGAGGGGCCAAGTCGAATATATCCTTTACATCGAGTGTTGGGGATGGAAGAGGAATCCCAAAGTAGGAACTCTGCAGGGTGTTCCATGCTTGGAAAGTTGCTTTCTTGACAGGAGATATGTTAGAACAGGGAGGGAGAGAAGACAATTTGCCCAGCAAGAAAGCTGTGAATGGTGATCCAAGTAAAGATTGCTCAATTGCAACCCATGATTTATGAGGGGGACATCTCAGCCAATCCACTGCTCTTGCCAGAAGGACCGCTCTACCGTATAGTTCTGGATCGGGCAGTGAAATTCCTCCTTTCTCTTTTGGGTAAGTTAAGGCCCTATATGATAATCCTCGCCCTCTTCCCAGACCAAATAAAGGATCTGAAAAGAGAGCGAAGGGAAGCATAATAGGTAGAGGGTATGAGTATTGGAAGTGTTTGTTGAAGGTATGTCAATTTAGGTATGATCAGGGACATCAATATATTCTTCCTCCCAAACCATGAAAGGATAGGAATATCCAAGGATGCTAGATCGGTCTTGATTTTCTGTAGAAGAGGGAGGTAATTTAGGTTAGAAAGTTGGCTGGGATCTATACATAGCTTAACTCCTAGAAACGTTAAATGTGGGGAGGACCAATTAAAAGGCGAGTTTTGAACTAGGTGTCTCTTTAGAGTGTCTGAAATGCCCGTGGAAATTATGAGTGATTTGTTATGGTTGATTTTAAGGTTGGAGTGGGAGCCGAAATTTTCTATATGTTTATAGATCTTAGGGAGTACTGTGGTTGGGTTGTGGACCATTATTAGCATATCGTCCGCAAATGCGGCTATTTTGTGTTGCTGGTTACCTAATGCTATCCCCTGGATATCACCGTCTAATCTAATAATTTGCAGTAGGGGTTCTAAGGTTAAAACAAAGAGGAGGGGCGATAAGGGGCATCCTTGTCGTGTTCCGTTACTTATTTGGAAGGGGGCTGACAAGGTGTCATTAACTGTTATGGAGGCCAATGCATTTAAATACATAGCATGAACTGCTTGGATAAAGGGACTGAGTACATAAGACTGAGTACATAAAGGACCAGCTCACCCTATCGAAGGCCTTCTCAGCATCTGTGCTGAGAAGGACCAGGGGTAGAGCACGCTTATTAACAAATTGAAGGATGTTGAGTACCCTGGCTGTGTTATCCTTTCCTTCCCTGTTCTTGATGAAACCTACTTGGTCCCTATGGATCAGGGTCGGAAGGATTTTGGCTAATCTATTGGCCAACAATTTTGCTAAAATCTTTAGGTCTATGTTGAGAAGGGAGATGGGCCTAAAATTGGAACAAAGAGTGTGGTCTTTGCCTTCCTTCGGGATCACTGTGATGTGGGCTCTGGTCATATCTTCCTTGTCTAGGAAGCGGCATGTGATGTCCCTGGGGGGATCATTGGCGCTCGGCTTCGGGCGAAGAGCGCGATGGGCCCTTTCGATAATTAATGGATCGTGGCATTCCGGGCCTATGAGATCTGAACAAATGGCTCTGACAATGTCCGAAATTTCACACGGGGAGTCTGACTCAGGAACGCCTCTGAACCTTAGGTTATTTCTCCTACCGCGTTTTTTTTGATCCTCTAGGGCATTGTAAACTGGTTGAGGTGGGTCTGGCATTTCTGTATGCTTAAGGAAGATGCAGCTTGAAAATCTAGCATGGCGGCTTGCGTCTCCTCTAAGGCTTCAACCCTGCCTCCCACATGTCTAATGTCCTCTCTCAGAGAAGAGATCTCACCTACCAGTGGATCCATTGCTTTCTGGAGGGCCAGGTCCAGGTACTTCCTAGAAATCTGAAGATATTTGCGGCTTTTAGCACCATCGGTGTCGCTTGTGTCCTCTTGTGCGTCTGGATCCTGTTCTTCAGTCTCCCTGCAGGGGACCGGCGCCATCTTTGGCTCCTTAGCCACGCATATAGCGACTGCTTTTTTGATAAAGCAGTCCATATCTCCGCTGTTTGTAGAGGTTTTTTGGTGCTGGGACGAGTCCCCGGTCCTTTGCTGACCGATTTTGCCCATTCTTTAGTCCGGAATCTGAAGTAAGCTGATGTAAAGCGGCGTCTTCCTCACAGAGCTCAGACACAGATGTCCATGTCAGTCTGGCGCTAGCTCCGCCCCCGAGACGGATAGTTTTAAAGGCCTTATGGCGGTGGCTGTCCCACAGTACGTCGTGCCCAGCCACCACTACTTTTCAAGGCGAGCCATCCCTTCCCTGCACAACCAAGTAGGGGACAAAATCAGGTGTGCACTGCGCAACGCCATCTGTGGCAAGGTGCACCTGACTACGGATACGTGGAGCAGCAAGCATGGTCAGGGCCGTTATATATGCATAACAGCACACTGGGTAAATGCAGTGGCGGCTGGGCCTGAGGAGGATAGCAGTTTGGCGCATGTCCTTCCACCACCGAGGATTGCAGGGTGCTTCAGTTTGCCTCCTGTTGCTTCTTCCTCCTACTCTTCTTACTCATCCTCTACCAGCTCCTCATCCGATTAACGTAACACCTTCACCGCCAACTTCAGCACAGCCAGGGGTAAACGACAGCAGGCAGTTTTAAAACTTATCTGTTTGGTGGACAAACCCCACACCGCGCAGGAGCTGTGGACGGGCTTTGAACAACAGACCGATGAGTGGTTTGTGCCAGTCAGCCTCAAGCCCGGCCTGGTGGTGTGCGATAATGGGCAAAATCTCGTAGCAGCTCTGGGACTAGCCGGTTTGACGCACATCCCTTGCCTGGCGCATGTGCTGAATTTGGTGGTGCAGAGATTCCTTAAAAATTACCCTGATATGTCAGAGCTGCTGCATAAAGTGCGGGCCGTCTGTGCGCGCTTTTGGCGTTCTCACCCTGCTGCTGCTCGCCTGTCAGCGCTGCAGCGTAACTTCGGCCTTCCCGCTCACCGCCTCATATGCGACGTGCCCACAAGGTGGAACTCCACCTTGCACATGCTGGCCAGGCGATAGTGGAGTTTCAGCTGCAGCATGCACGGGTGATTCGCTCGGCGGAACAGCACCACTTCACCACCAATGACTGGGCCTCCATGCGAGACCTGTGTTCCTTGTTGCGCTGTTTCGAGTAATCCACCAATATGGCCAGTGCCGATAACGCCGTTCTCAGCGTTACAATCCCACTTCTATGCCTCCTTGAAAAAACGCTCCTGACAAAGATGGAAGAGGATGTGGCACAGGAGGAGGAGAAGGAAGAGGGGTCATTTCGTAGGGTTTCCAGCCAGTCATTCCCAAGTGGCTCCGAGGGTGGGTTCCTGCACCCACAAACCCAAGATACACAATTGTCCAGCCAGGGCACAGTTCTGGAGGATGACGAGGTGGAGGATGAGGAGGAGGATATGGAGGAACCATGTTCACAGCAGGGTGGCACCCAGACCAGCTAATGGCCATTACTGGTGCGTGGATGGGGGGATACAGAGGACACAGACGATACACCTCCCACAGAGGACAGCTTTTCATTGCCTCTGGGCAGCCTGGCACACATGAGCGATTACATGCTGCAGTGTCTCCGCAACGACCGCCGAGTTGCCCACATTCTAACTTGTGCTGATTACTGGGTGGATCCCCATTACAAGGACAATGTACCGTCCTTATTCCGTCACTGGAGCGTGATCGTAAGATGCGCGAGTACAAGCGCACGACTGGTAGACGCACTGCTGGTGGCATTCCCACCTGACAGCGGGGGCACAGTGGAAGCAGAAGGCGAAGGCAGAGGATGAGGAAGAGGTCGCCAACGCAGTTGGGGCACCACCAGCACCTCAGAAGGCAGGGTTAGCAGGGCCGAAATGTGGAAAAGCTTTGTCAGCACGCCACAACAACCAGCACCACCAGCTGATATGGAACGTCTTAGCAGGAGGCAGCATTTCACCAACATGGTGGAGCAATATGTGTGCACACGCCTACACGTACTGAATGACGGGTCAGCCCCCTTCAACTTCTGGCTCTCCAAATTGGGCACATGGCCTGAGCTTGCCCTTTACGCCTTGGAGGTGCTGGCCTGCCCTGCAGCTAGTGTATTATCTGAACGTGTGTCTAGCACGGCAGGGGGCGTCATTACAGACAAGCGCAGCCGCCTGTCCACAGCCAATGTGGACAAGCTCACGTTCATTAAAATGAACCAGACATGGATCCCTCAGGACTTGTCCGTACCTTGTGCAGAATAGACATGTATACCGGCACTAACCAGCCATTGTTATACTGCAGCGCAATTGCTCATTCTTGTATTTTGGATATTTCACACTCTTTTAGAGTGTACCCTAATTAAAAAAATAATAATCTTAAAACCAAAAACCTGTGTTGGCTACCTTGTCCTCCTCCACCGCCGCTTCCACCTACACCGCTACATCCACCGCCTCCTCAAACTCCTACTCCATATGGAACTCCATCTCATAAATCAATTTTTTTTATTTTATTTGTACGTATTTTATTTTATATCATTTCACTACTTTGTCAGTTACATTTTCTGGTGAAATTCAGTAATTTTTGGGAGTATAGTACCACTGCTATACCAAGTAGACAGGTTTAAAAAAAAAAATTGTCATTTACATTTTAGGGTGAAATTAACCAATTTTTGGATGTATAGTACCACTGCTATACCTAGTAGGCCGGTTAAAAAAACTAATAAAAAATTGTCATTAACATTTTTGGGTGAAATTCACCAATTTTGGTGTGTATAGTACCACTGCTATACCTAGTAGACCGGTTAAAAAAATTAAAATAAATTGTCAGTTACATTTTCTGGTGAAATTACCAAATTATGGGGTGTATAGTACCACTCCTATACCTAGTAGACAGGGAAAAAAATAAAAATAAATTGTCAGTTACATTTTTTGGTGAAAGTCACCAATTTTTGGGTGTAATATACCCCTCCTCTACCTAGTTGACAGCTTAATAAATATCAATAATTTTTCTGTTACATTCTTGGGTTGACATTATACAATTTTAGACGTGAATAAACACCTGCTATCCATAGGTGACAGGGAATAAAATTTAATAAATTATTCAGTAATTAATGCGCACCACATCCTTTCATTCAATGCTTAAACTTTGAAAAGTTGTCACACTGTTATGCTTTAATAATTTCTCCCATATTTCAACATCCTCCCTTGGATGTAGTCTCTCTTTCTCACACTTGCTCTCTTGCCTGGAACCCTGATTCCCCGCCACCCGTGATCACCATGGTAGGCGCATAAAAGAAAGTTGATAGGGCAGATATCAAATTGGATCTTGAACATCACGGGGACGTGCGACATGGTGGGGCAGTAAGTGTGCACACACCTACAAGAACTGACTGACTGGGCACATGGCCTGAGCTTGCCCTTTACCCCTTGGAGGTGCTGGCCTGCCCTGCAGCCAGTGTATTGTCTGAACGTGTGTTTAGCATGACTGGAGGGGGTTATCACAGGTTATATTTCCCAATGTTTTCGGGTGTACCCTAATTTTAAAAATAAAATTTAAAACCAAAAAGCAGTGTAGGCTACCTCCTTCTCCACCGTCGCTTCCACCTAAACCGCCACATCCACCGCCTCCTCAACCTCCTACTCCATATGAACCTCGTCCTCCTAGATCAAGATTATTATTTTTTATTTTTACCTATTTTTTGTTTTTTAAAGTCATTTCCCTATCCACATTTGTTTTCAGAGCACTTGTCATGCTCTTAACCACATTTTGATGCCATTTGCAGCCCTCTAGCCCTTTCCATGACATTTTTACAGCCATTTTAGTGCTCAAAAGTTCGGGTCCCCATTGACTTCAATGGGGTTCGGGTTCGGTGTCAAGTTCGGGTCAAGTTCAGGTCCCGAACTCGAACTTTTTTCTCAAGTTCGGCCGAACCCGTCGAACCCGAACATCCAGGTGTCCGCTCAACTCTAATGGTGACTTATCAGTTGACTCCTGCCTACTTTATTCAAGACAAACTCAGCTAAAGACAAAAATGAGGACCACTCATCCTGATTCTCAGCGACAAAACACCTCAAATAGGTCTCCAGGTTTTGGTTAGTGCGCTCAGTTTGACCATTCGACTGAGGATGAAAAGCCGAAGAGAAAGACAATACCCTGAATACCCAGACGAGAACAAAACGCCCTCCAAAACCTGGAAACAAATTGCATCCCCCTATCAGACACCACATCAGAGGGAATGCCATGTAATTTCACAATGTTATCAATAAAAACCTGAGCGAGAGTTTTCGCATTGGGCAAACCTGATAACGGTACAAAGTGAGCCATCTTGCTGAAGCAGTCCACTACCATCAAAATCACAGTTTTACCAGAGGAACTCGGCAAATCAGTAATGAAGTCCATGGACGAATGTGTCCAAGGACGAGATGGGATGGACAAAGGAAGATGAGATCCTGATGGCCGAGTGTGAGCCACCTTTGCGCGTGCACAGGTCTCACAAGCTGCGACATAACCCTCAACACCTTTACGCAACCCTGGCCACTAGAATCTCTGGGAAATAAGATCTACATTGGATCTACTTCCAGGATATCCCGCAAGGACAGTATCATGATGTTCCTTGAACACTTTGTATCGCAGTTCAGAAGGAACAAAGAACCTGCCTGGAGGAAAAGAATCAGGTGCCTCCTCTTGAGCCCCCAACACTTCCGTCTCCAGCTCGAAGTAAAAAGCGGAAACCACCACCCCATCAGCCAAAATCAGAGCGGGATCCTCCGAATTCCCCCCCCCCCCCCAGGAAAGCTACGTGACAACGCATCCGCTTTGACGTTTTTAATCCCGGGGCGATAGGTGACAACAAAATTTAACCTGGTAAAAAACAATGACCATCTAGCCTGCCTAGGATTAAAACGCTTTGCGGATTGCAGGTAAGCCAGATTCTTATGGTCAGTAAATACCGTAATCAGATGGGTAGTCCCTTCTAGCCATTGATGCCACTCCTCAAAGGCCAATTTGATGGCCAACAACTCCCTATTCCCAACGCCAATTTCTTTCGGCGGCCAAGAGTTTCTTGGAGAAAAAAACCACGCGCGCGCCATTTGCTAGGAGACGGACCCTGCGACAAGACTGCTCCGACTCCCCCTTCTGACGCGTCAACCTCCACAATGAAGGGTTGAGACACATCAGGTTGCATCAGAATGGGAGCAGAAGCAAAACATTTCTTAATAGCAGAAAAAGACTGTAATGCCTCATCCGACCAGACAGAGAAGTCAGGGCCCTTCCTAGTCATATCTGTTAAAGGTTTGACAATGGTGGAATAATTTAGGATGAATTTTCTGTAGTAATTAGTAAATCCTAAAAACCGCATCAGGGCTTTCTGATTCTCCGGCCAGTCCCATTCCAGTACCGCACGGACCTTTTCGGGATCCATACGAAAACCGGAGGCAGAGAGCAAGTACCCTAAAAACGGCAGCTCCTGAGAACAGCAAACACACATTTTTCCAGTTTAGCATGCAATTTATTCTCCCGAAGGATCAATAACACTTGTCTCAAATAATCCTGATGAGTCTTCATATCGGTTGAGTAAATTAGTATGATGATTAAAAATTTCATTGATAAAGCGCTGAAAGACTACTGGAGCATTAGTTAAACCAAAGGGCATGACTACTGTAGGTTCTCGAAGTGACCCTCGGGGGTATTGAAGGACGTTTTCCATTCATCTCCTTCCCTGATTCTGATCAGATTAGAAGCTCCTCTTAAATCCAACTTAGAAAACACTATGGCACCAACAATCTGATCAAATAGATCCGGAATCAAGGGAAGGGGATAAGGATCACAGACAGTAATGACATTCAGTTCTCGGAAATCTAGGCACGGTCTATGGGATCCGTCCTTCTTCTTTACGAAAAAGTAACTAGCGGCCATAGGAGACTTAGATGGTCTAATATATCCCTTTGCCAAACTCTCGGCAATATATACTCCCGCATAGCTATTCTTTCAGGTTAAGAAAGATTATATAACCGAGATTTTGGCAATTGCTCCGGGGATAAGATTGATCGGACAATCATACTCTCGGTAAGGGGGCAACTCCTGAGCTCCACTCTCCAAGAATAAGTCTGAAAAATCGGAAAGAAACTGAGGCAGGACCTTAGTGGACACCTCTGAAATAGAGGCACTAAGACAGTTGTTCATACAAAATTTACTCTAATTAATGATTTGTCTACCAGTCTACCAGTCAATGGTAGGGGTATGTTTTAGCAACCATGGTAAACCCAGAACCATCGGAGCAGGCAAACCTTTCATAACAAAACAAGAAACAAACTCAACATGAGAATCACCCACCCTCAAATGAATATCCTGAACAATATGAGTTAGACATCTTTGCGAGAGGGGAACGGAATCTATAGCAAACACTGGTATCTCTTTGTTTAATGCACTAGTTTTAAAACTATGACTCTGAAGAAATTGAAAATCAATAAGATTAACCCCTGCACCACTGTCAACAAATACCTTTAATTTCCAGAGTCTAGCGCCTCCATGGCAGGCAGGAGAAATCGGGTACTGCAGGTAGGATACGAATATGCCTGCTCTGACTCCCCATTCACACTACCAAGAGTAAGGGAGTTTTTTTTCCTTTGAAGGAATCCCCTATTTGCTTTTCATTACCACTTCGAGGTTTAATAAAGGGGTACACATTAACGAAATGACCTTCTTTACCACAGAAGTAACACAGTCTATTCAGTTTCCTAAAATTACTATTACCAGAGCAAAAAGTAACCTCACCCAATTGCATAGTCTCCTCTCCAGTCCCTGATTCAAGTGTCATAGTACCCCGAGGGACAGGAGGGACTGATTCCCCACCAGACAGCACCCCCTGCCCGAGGGGAACCTTGCACCTCTCCCTAAGACGTCTATCAATCCATACGGCCAAAGACATGGCCGCCTCTAAAGAATCTGGATTTTCATGAAATGCAACGGCATCTTTTAATCTCTCAGATAGCCCCTGACAGAACTGACTACGGAGTGCAGGATCATTCCACTCCAAGTCAGTCGCCCATCTTCCAAATTCGGCACAATACGACTCAGCAGTACGTTCTCCCTGGCACAAGCTATGCAACTTAAATTCAGCCATAGAGACTCGGTCTGGGTCATCATAAATCAGGCCCAGGGCTCCGAAAAATTCATCCACCGACCGGAGGGACTGTGAACCGGTCGGCAGAGAAAAAGACCAAGACTGGGCGTCACCTTTTAGTAGAAAAATAATAATCCCTACTCTTTGATTTTCGTCTCCAGATGAAATGGGACGCAGATGAAAATATAATTTCTAGGACTCCCTGAACCGAACAAAGTTATCACTTCCCCCGAAAAAAACCTATCAGGGAGAGCGACCTTAGGTTCCAGGCAGACCTGGTTTCCCATGGCGGCGCCAGACGCCAATGTACTCTGACACCATGCAACCGAATTGCGGAGGTCAGCTACCTCCAAAGACAATCCCTGCATGCGATCAACAAAAGCATCAATAGTTTCCATTTTGCAAACAGCAAGGGAAAAATGACGGTGCAGCGGGTTATAATGTCACGAGAGGTAAGATAAGGAAAGGAAACAGAACAAGGCTAAGCAAACAAAACAACTGACTAGGCCCCAAATGCTAGGGAACAAAGGGGTCACCTCCTAGCAATCCCTAAAACACTTTCCCTAAGCTGCTATGCCCATGTGCATATCTGGAGGGTAGATATGCACATGCCCACGTACCTAGGACTATAACATACTGAACCAAACCCTCAGCTGTAGGGAAGAGGGAAAGAGACACCCAGCTCCTTTTACAACTGAAGGAGCTAGCGTCACCCTAGAGGCCCAGTCAAAACAGACACAGAAGGAAAATGGGAAAAGGACTTATCTTGAGATGTGTTGGAGCAGATGATCCACCAAACTACCAGAGCTCACACAAGGCAGAACTATAACCTGCAAAGGCAATAGGGAGAGAGAGGAATAAATAGCCTCAACAATTACCTAAAGAACAACAGCTGGGAGGAGATGGGATTCAGCTGAAACCCACAACAAAACAAACTGTCGACTTATATCGCAGGATTCAAAGCACACATTCTATCCCATTAGGGGAAACTGTATTTAAGAAATGGGAGAGAGAATTAACAGACAACTCATTGACATCCAAAATTAGGGCAGGTATGGAAAGGGTGAGACAGGCAACTGTTAGTGAGACGTGGAGGGAGATGCAGTTCAGAATTAGGCTACTTTCACACCTGCGTTAGGTGCGGATCCGTCTGGTATCTGCACAGACGGATCCGCACCTATAATGCAAACGCTTAGATCCGTTCAGAACGGATCCGTTTGCATTACCATGAAAAAATATATATATATATTTGTGTGAGCTGTGTGAGCATGCGGTGGCAGTGTCTCGGCCTTCTGGGTGATTGCCGTGACATGGTTGCCACGCATGCTGTTGCCGGTGGTAACGTGTGGTTTAGTATGCTTGTGTGTGCCCTTCCCCTTTACGTGGCTTCCTTCCTCTGTCTGGTGTTGGAAGGGTTAACTCCCTTCTTAGTGTTTTGTGAACACTGGGTTTATGGGTGTGTGGCTGCTTGGGCTATTTAGTCTCTGCTGGATGCCTGAAGATGTTTGTTCCTCCAGCCTTGGTGTATGCTGGGTTTTTCTTTGTAAAGAAAAAAGATGGTACCCTGAGACCATGCCTGGACTTCCGTGAGCTCAATCGTATTACCGTCCGTGATCCTTACCCCCTTCCTTTGATTCCGGATTTGTTTAGTCAGATTGTCGGTGCCAAGGTGTTCTCTAAGTTGGATCTGAGGGGGGCATATAATCTGGTAAGGATCAAGGAGGGGGATGAGTGGAAGACCGCATTTAATACCCCTGAGGGTCATTTTGAGAACCTGGTCATGCCCTTTGGGTTAACCAATGCTCCTGTGGTTTTTCAACACTTTGTCAATGACATCAATGACCACAAGGGTGGCCCTCACTGGACAGATGGTAAAAGCCAGGAACAGTGGACCACAGCATACACCAAGGCTGGAGGAACAAACAGCTTCAGGCATCCAGCAGAGACTAAATAGCCCAAGCAGCCACACCCACACACCCATAAACCCAGTGTTCACAAAACACTAGGAAGGGAGTTAACCTTTCCAACACCAGACAGAGGAAGGAAGCCACTTAAAGGGGAAGTGCACACACAAGCATACCAAACCACACGTTACCACCCGCAACAACATGCGTGGCAACCATGTCACGGCAATCACCCAGAAGTCCGAGACACTGCCACCGCATGCTCACACAGCAACACATTGCAAACGCAAGTGTGGCAACAGTGTCACAGCGCAAACCAAAGGCCGTGACACTGTTCTTGTCTGTCCCTACAGTCATTACAAAATCAGTGAAAAGTATCCGTCTGACCACTTTTATGCCAGTTTTCATGTCCTGAACGTGTTCAGGTCAGGCTTTTTCTATTACTTGAGATAAGATGTCCTGAAAATTAATTAAAAGAAACAAAAAATACAAATAATGTGAATAAGAAACTGACGAATAAGAAACTTCAGCCTGTTAGTCTTCACTATTCTGGGGTGCATATGGTGTCTTAACTTGTTTTCCCTCTGCAGCAGCAGGGTCTGGATCACATTAAAGAGGACCTTTCACCAGAATAAAACATCTAAACTAACTATATAGACGTGTAGAGCGGCGCCCAGGGATCTCCCTGCACTTACTGTTATACCTGGGCGCCGCTCCGTTCGCCCGGTATAGGCTCCAGTATCTTCATAGTTAGGCTCCTGTAGTGTACGGGGACTGTAATACCCGTCACTACCAAAGTGTCACTTGGTGTGCTGTCGTCCCTCCTAATTATGGGAAGTTGGTATATGTCAGTTTTATAAAATGTATTTCCCTGTTACTGTGAAACTTGCATGTACAGGCCTGCTAGGGGTGTCATTCCAGATTCTAGTCATTAGAGGGAGTTAGAGAGCCCTAGTTTATATAAGGCCCAGTCAAGGAAGCAAAAGTCAGTCTAGTGGAGAGCTCAGAAGTTTCTAGAGCCTCAGGAAGCTGAGAGAGACCGAGGCAAAGTGCAGAGAAGCAAGAGGTACTAAAGTTAACAGAGGAGGTACTTTCTAAAGCTATAGCCAAGGATATAAAGCCAGAACTAGGTTATTGGGCCTTGGTGAAGAATTGCTATATTCCAGGATCAGACAGAAATAGAGTGCAAGCTCCTGTACTGCAAGTCCTGTGTTCAACACTCTGTAATCACCTTGCTAAATCTGTAATTGCCTGCATCAACCGTATTGCAAAATCGACTGTATGCCAAGGAACTGCGATTCCAATATTGTCTCTGCATGAAAACTACTAAAGTTGGAGTTCTGTTTTAATACCACGTGTTCCTCAATTTATTCCTGCTATCCGCAAACGGCGTGCCACCGTCTAATTGGCACTGGCGTCACGAACAATTATATACCATCACCTGCCCTTGCAGAGAGTCAGCCGTACCAGGTTAGTGTATATTGCACTACATCACCCAGAAACACCTATTACACACAACTTGAGTACGCTGCACCTCTCTTTTGGCGTCACGAACAGGATACGCACGCTTTCCAGTGCAAGAAGCGTGAACTTTGTGCCTTATACAGTTGCCCTGTGACCAAAGTGACAAATTACCTGTTTATTGAAAGTGGACTTTGTGGACCTAAAAATATACCCAAAGTGTTCCTAAAGCCTCTAAAAAGCGCTGTGCAATGTTGCGCTACCAAGAGGAAGAAAATCGCCACATTGGAGTGTGGTTTTGTGGACTTTTTACAATCCTGCTTGCTGTCAGTGAATGGACAGCGTTTTGCTAAAGATGGCCACCGGCTGCCTGGAGTAAAGTTTCCCGCGCCGCTGAGGACCTTCGTGGGCGGATCCCTGCAAAGACACAGAGAGTCCCGCCCCTCTTCATCATCGCACCGCCGCGGCCCTGCTTCTTCTACGTCATCGGGTGCTCGAGACGTCCGGAACCTCGCGAGACTTGGCCTGCGCAAGACCGGCGATACCGGTAAGCACTTGTAACCGGAGGGAAGGGGAGTGTACCGGCCCCTTTAGTCGCCAGCGGCCACCTCTCAATCGACTAACATGTCAGAGCCAGGAGTGCCTGAGCAGCCGGCCCCAGGAGAGCTTGCGGATCCTGATCATCCTACGGCCCCCAGCATGATGCCCTTTACCATGCCTTACTATTTCGGGGCCCCATGGTTCCCCCGCTACAGAGGAGAGACCCATACCCTAAGGGACTTTAAAGAAAAGTTGCTGGCACTATTCCGACTGTACCCTATAAATGCTGACCAGCAGATGGAAATCCTGCTGGCGCAACTGGAGGGAGCTGCCCGCAGGGAAGTGTTATCCTGGCCTGCTACTGAGCGGAGTACTTTAGAACAGATCTTCGCCCGCCTCAGAGCCACTTTTGAAACTAGGACCGCCTCAGAGATAAAGATGCACTTCTTTGGCAAGAAACAGAAGTCCGGTGAGTCCCTCCGTGACTATGCCCTATCACTTTAGGAGGCTTTAGGGGCTGTAATCCAGATAGATCCCAAAGAGGCTGATAACCAAGACCAGACCCTGAGGGAACAATTTATCAACGGGGTGTCTAGTGAACAAATAAGGACCCAGTTAAAGATGCTGTCTGCCCAGCACCCTAACAGTGCCTTTCTAGACTTTAAAGAACTGGCTATAAAGATCCTGGGGTCCACAGTATCTCCTGAGTTGAGCGCCCTATCTGAGTCATCAGCCTGCAGGCCAAAACCGCTTATCACTAACCGAGCTGAGGCCGGCCAAGCTGTTCAAGTGTCAGCTACCGATACTATTGCCATGCTGACAGAGCAAGTAAATCACCTCACTAAAAGTCTAGAGAAAGTGTGCAGAAAAATAGAGGAATAGGAAAAACCCATAATGACAGAAGAAGAGTTCCTGTCATCTCCTAGGCCGTTCCCACCTCCATACCAAGAGACTCACCCCAGGGATCCTGGGAGGCGTAATAGAGGTCGCAAGAAGCCCGTGTGTACATACTGCAAAAAGCTGGGACACACAGAATCCACGTGCTGGCAGTTAAACGGGCAACCCCTGAGGCTGAGGACCACCCCTCGGGAGGTAGAACACTAGGTCCAGAGGATCCAAATTGGATGCCACGTTATGAAGGATCCCATCCTAAAATCAATATAGAGATCAACGGGGTCCCCTTTGAAGCCCTATTAGATACTGGGTCTCAGGTCACTACTATTCAGCTGCCTGCATTTGAAAAGTTCTGGGACACCAACCAGTTGACCCAACCGCCTGAATCCTGGGTGGAAATTATCGCCAGCAATGGCAAACCAGTAAAGGTTCATGGATACTGGGAACCCACCCTGCAGGTGGGAGAAGTAACCCTGCCTCAACAGGGAGTGATCGTAGTACAGGCCGGTGACAGAGGAGGACATCCTGTCATTCTAGGCACCAATGTCTTCAAAAACTGTTATTCAGAAATACTTGCTGTATTACATCAGACTTTGCCCACAGCTTCCTCTGCATCCAGGAGGGTGATTCAAAAGACTATTACTGTGTTAAGTGCCCAGCAGAGGTTTGCTAATGGGAAAGGAGAAATTTGTACTGCCAGGATTAGTGATATTAAGCCTGTGACTTTGCCTCCTAATTCTCAAACTCTCTTATGGTGTCGTGCTGTCCTGGGAGTCCAAGGCCGAGACTATCCAGCCCTGGTGGAACCAATCCAGATGGAGGATTACCCTTTTGTGAGAGCTGCCAAGTCCCTGGTGAATGTCTCCCAAGGTAAAGTACCTGTCCGTCTGATTAACCTGAGTGATCATCCTGTGGCGCTTAATAAGCATTGCCGTGTTGCCCAGCTTTCTCAGGTATCCTTCCAAGACATCATTCGTCTTCCAGTGACAGAAAAGCCGCCAGCCGCAGTCAGCGGATGCTCGCCGATGACCCAGCCACAAGTGCCCTGGTGGGAGGAGCTCCATGTCGGGGACGAGACTACCCCCCAACAACAACAAGAAGGGATTATACAGCTTGTCAAGGAGCACCACCAGGCCTTCAGTAAGCATGCCACTGATTATGGAGAGGTGAGTGCCATACAACACACCATACCTACTGGCTCTCATCCTCCTATCAAGGAGAGATACAGACCTTTACCGCCTACTTCATATCAGACTGTAAAGGAAATGATCCAAGAGATGAAGGACTCTAATGTAATCCGGGACAGCCGTAGTCCGTGGGCTGCACCCCTGGTCCTTGTAAAAAGAAGGATGGTGGTATCCGTTTCTGTGTGGATTATAGGAAAATTAATCAAATAACCCACAAAGATGCATACCCACTGCCCCGCATTGAGGAGTCACTAACCGCTCTGGGCTCCTCTGCCTATTTCTCCACATTGGACTTAACCAGTGGCTATTGGCAAGTACCCATGGCCCCTGCAGATAGGGAAAAGACTGCTTTCACTACTCCCATGGGCCTGTTCGAATTCAATTGTATGCCGTTCGGGCTATGTAATGCCCCAGGAACTTTCCAGAGACTAATGGAACGGTGTTTGGGTCACAAAAACTTCGAAACAGTGCTGCTGTATCTAGATGACGTCATTGTGTATTCAAAAACATATGAAGACCATCTGAAACATTTGGCAGAAGAATTTGAAATCCTTATCAAATATGGCTTGAAGGTAAAGCCATCCAAGTGTCACCTGCTCAAACCTGCAGTAAGATACCTGGGGCATGTAGTAAGCGGAGAGGGAGTGCAACCTGACCCTGATAAATTAGCAGCTGTCCGTAATTGGCCGGTTCCTACTACCGTCAAAGAGGTGAGGAGTTTTCTTGGTTTTGCCGGCTACTATAGACGTTTTATCCCCCATTTTGCTCAAATAGCTGATCCTATCCAGGAACTCTTGAGGGGGCAACCCAAAAAGAGTCCTAGAACTCCTGTGCCCATTGAGTGGAATGAGAAAAGAGAGATAGCGTTCCAATTGCTAAAAAAGAAACTGACCGAGCCTCCAGTGTTAGGTTATCCAGATTATAGCAAGCCCTTCCATCTCTATACTGATGCTAGCAAGCGAGGCCTGGGAGCTGTGTTAGCCCAGATCCAAGAGGGAAAAGAGAGAGTGATAGCATATGCAAGCCGCTACCTGAAAGGAGCTGAGAAAAATGACCAGAATTATAGTTCCTTCAAACTAGAGTTCCTGGCATTAGTGTGGGCGGTGACAGAAAAATTCAAGGATTATCTAGCCGCCACCCCGTTCATTGCATTCACTGACAATAACCCTCTGGCGCATCTAAATACAGCTAAATTGGGGGCCTTGGAGCAGAGATGGGCCTCTCGCCTTGCCAACTATAATTTCTCTGTAAAGTATCGTGCTGGACGTACTAATGATAATGCTGATGCTTTATCCAGGCTTCCCACAGAGACAGCTCCTGATGATGTGCGAGATGCTTGGGAAGATGTAGAGATGCCGGCTTTCTATAACAAATTTGCTCAACAGGATCAGGCTCGAGCTACCAATAACAGAGCTGCAGTTCCTTCACCCTCCAGTAGGCCTGATCCTAAAGAAGAAAGGTGGGTGAAACTACAGTCTGAAAGTAGAGTGCTGGGTGAGTTGTTGGACTTCATTACTAGTGGCAGAGCCCCTGAGAGGATTCGGCGTAAGAGTGCAGATCCTGAGCTCATCAAACTGTGGAGACAGCGCCACAACTCTTCATACAAAAGGGCCTATTGCTATGGAGAAGCCTAGACCCAGTGTCCAACGAGAGAGTGCACCAGATTCTCATACCCCGACGAGATGCAGGTATGGTGTTGGAGATGTACCACGATCAATCAGGTCACTTTGGGGTCCAAAAGACTGAAGCTACTATCCGCCAGCGGTTTTACTGGGTAGGCATGAGAGAAGACATGGAGAAGTGGTGTCGAGAGTGTGTAGCCTGTGCCTTGAAACGAAGTGAGCACCATGATCAGAGGGCACCACTGAGACCCATTGTAAGTACCCGTCCTCTTGAACTTGTCGCCATCGACCATGTAAAACTGGAGCCTAGTCGCTCAGGGTATGCTTATGCCATGACTATTATTGATCATTTCACAAAGTTTGTTGTAGCAGTGCCTGTGAGAGACCAGACAGCCAAGACTACAGCCGAAATGTTCTGGAAGCACTTCCTCCTGCCCTATGGATGTCCAGAAAAGATCCTCACCGATCAAGGACCTGCTTTTGAGTCCCATCTGTTCCATGAACTGTGCCGCTTACACAACTGTAAGAAGATCCGGACAACGGCCTACCATCCTCAAGGTAACGGATTATGTGAAAAAATTAATCAGACCTTGATAGAGATGCCGAGGGCCGTGCCTCCTGAGAACAGAGGAGATTGGCCCAGTCTGTTGCCACAGCTCATGTTCACATACAATCATACCATACATTGTTCCACCGGGTATACCCCTTTTTACTTGATGTTTGGGCGCCAAGGGACATTGCCTGCTGATCATTCATTGGACATACATGTACCTGATTGCATTAACCCATTACCTAACACCGACTGGGTTGCTGAGCACCAAAGGCGATTGGATGCAGCCAAAGCCATTGTTCAGGAACGTATGGACTTTGCTAGAGACCGACAGCAGAGAGACTATGATCAGACAGCCCATGCAGAACCCTTGACCATAGGGGCCGTGGTATGGTTAAAGAATAACCGTCGTACCAGCAAATTGGACAGTAAGTGGGAGCGAAGTCCTTATGTTGTCACTGCAATCCCAAATGTTGGAACTCACACTTATGAGATCACCCGGGAAGGCAAGGGATCCCAAATTGTACACCGAAACCGGTTAAAGCTCTGCCTGACACCAGAACCTAGTGACGAGAGTTCTGGATCTGAATATCCTGTGTCAGAGTCAGCACTACAGCCCGAGGATCCTATGCAGGCTGTTAGTAATCTGAGGTATGACGCTGATCCCATGCATTGGCTTCTGACACCTTGGTTGAACTTGCTGGTGCCTGCTCCGGCACCTACTGTAGCTTCACCTCCAGAAGAGCCAGTTCAAGATGCTCCGGATCCAGTACCCCCTCTCGTGGATATTGTTGTTCCAGTTGTTCCTGTTGTTCCAGCTGTTCCTGACCAAGGTCTCACGGATGGAGACCCTCCTGTTGCTCCTCTCCCTTCTGCCTCGTTGCTAAGGGAAGAGGAGACCCCTGTGTTGAGACGGTCTACCCGGATGACCAGGGGACGCCCGCCAGTCCGTTTAGGAGACTTTGATTATTCTGGTGGTGTCTCCTCCCAAACAGTTGCCACTGGCAATACCTTACTTGACATTTGTGCGCAAGAATGGACTCCTCCACGCGAGCCCTTGCCTGTGATACACCCACAGGAAACTCCTGGGTAGTTCCGTTTTTATACTGTTTTATCTATTTTGCTGTTCTATTATGGACTTATTCATTGTCATGGACTATCCTGGTTATAATGTTACGCTGTGCCAGGTCAGCGCCCCCGTTCCATTCATTATCCTGAGAGAAGAGAACGACGCCCCTTGTCACTACCCTTCACCTTTGCCAATTGGACCTGATGTAAATGTAAATGCAGATGAATTACATGTATGTATGCCTGCATGTCTCTTTTTCTATTTCAGGTAGAGATTCCAGTTGGGCGACCCATGATGGAGTACGAGGTCGTACTCAGCTTAAAGCAGTGCGGTATGTAGTGTACGGGGACTGTAATACCCGTCACTACCAAAGTGTCACTTGGTGTGCTGTCGTCCCTCCTAATTATGGGAAGTTGGTATATGTCAGTTTTATAAAATGTCATATAATGTAATGCATGTATTTCCCTGTTACTGTGAAACTTGCATGTACAGGCCTGCTAGGGGTGTCATTCCAGCTTCTAGTCATTAGAGGGAGTTAGAGAGCCCTAGTTTATATAAGGCCCAGTCAAGGAAGCAAAAGTCAGTCTAGTGGAGAGCTCAGAAGTTTCTAGAGCCTCAGGAAGCTGAGAGAGACCGAGGCAAAGTGCAGAGAAGCAAGAGGTACTAAAATTAACAGAGGAGGTACTTTCTAAAGCTATAGCCAAGGATATAAAGCCAGAACTAGGTTATTGGGCCTTGGTGAAAAATTGCTATATTCCAGGATCAGACAGAAATAGAGTGCAAGCTCCTGTACTGCAAGTCCTGTGTTCAACACTCTGTAATCACCTTGCTAAATCTGTAATTGCCTGCATCAACCGTATTGCAAAATCGACTGTATGCCAAGGAACTGCGATTCCAATATTGTCTCTGCATGAAAACTACTAAAGTTGGAGTTCTGTTTTAATACCACGTGTTCCTCAATTTATTCCTGCTATCCGCAAACGGCGTGCCACCGTCTAATTGGCACTGGCGTCACGAACAATTATATACCATCACCTGCCCTTGCAGAGAGTCAGCCGTACCAGGTTAGTGTATATTGCACTACATCACCCAGAAACACCTATTACACACAACTTGAGTACGCTGCACTCCACCCAGGGGAACCTTCCGGTGTCTCATTCTCCTATGCTGTAGCGCTGGCCAATCTCAGTGCTCAGCTCATAGCCTGAGAGAAAAAAAAAACCTCTCAGGCTATGAGCTGAGCGCTGCGATTGGCCAGCGCTACAGCATACGAGAAAGAGACGCTGTCAGGTCCCCCTGGGTGGAGTCTAACTATGAAGATACCGGAGGCTATAACGGGAGAACGGAGCGGCGCCCAGGTATAACAGTAAGTGCAGGGAGATCCCTGGGCGGCGCTCTACATGTTTGTATAGTTAGTTTAGATTTTTTATTCTGGTGAAAGGTCCTCTTTAAGCTGGGTTACCTTGCTGTCTCTCTGTCTTGCTGAAACCAAACAAATTTTCCTCCTTGCCAAGCTCTTGTTTGTTAGCATCTCCTGGAGCTCGTGGAGATGACCAAGGCTCCAGGGCTTGGAGCTGAAGTATTTGGGAGTGTAGCACATGTAGACTTCTTCCTTCCTCTATACATCTACTCTGAATGGAAACTTCTAGAGCTAGGAGGTGGAGCCAGCTCACACCTTTCAGAGAGTGCTGAGCAAGGATTGAGTTCTGAGCTTCAGAGAGTGCTGAGCAAGGATTGTTAACTCTGACCTTGGCTGGCTCATGCTGGAACAACTGTTTGTGCAGTACATTACATCAACATTACTTACAAATATTATGTAACAAACCTTACTTTGCAGATACCCTCAGTTCTGGGGTACTGCAACTGTACTACTGATTAATATAAAGTTTGTTGAAAGGTAAGGTATCCAATAAAAAAAAAATCAGGAAGGAAGAAAACATTCCTGAATTTGGAAATATTTAGGTTTCAGTGAGCAATGTGTGCCTCAAATATAGAACTCAAAGAGGGTGGCCCATCTCACACATTGGTGGCATATTACTAGGATATGTCACCGGTGTCAGATATCTGCAGGTCCCTCCACTGGAACCAGCACCTTTCTCTAGAACATGACCCCCAATGTGAACAAGGGCGCACTGCACAAGAGGCTCAGCTATTTCCAGACCTTCCATAAAAGTGAATGGAGAGCACACTGCTCATGTGTGGTGTGCTCTTCTTTGCTTTGAGGGCCACATTCTAGCCTTATGGTCACATATCTTAGCCATATTCCACCAATGTGTGATATGGGCCAACCCCTTTAAAGCCCGAGTTCATTTTAATACAAGCTAGGGACAACAGCTCTTTATTCAGTTTACAAATATAAAAGGTTAAATACCGATGCAAGAAAAGAGAGGCAGCATCACTGGAGGAGATGTACTGGTCAATAATGTGTCTATTTCCCACACACAGGTCCAACAGAACATAGGTGGTAAGGATTCTACCTACATTGCTGCAGTGACACGTAGCCAGGGTACCCACGACTGCGAGCCATTGAGTGTTGGTACCCCTGCTGTGTGCCCTACAGAAGGAGGAGATCAGCAGCAGCTGACAGCCCCCAGCTAACACAAGAGACCAGACAAAAGCGTGCTTTATCAGCCAACTCTGACACAGACTAGACAAGGTTCCAGGCAGCTCTGCAGACTGACCAGACTTTACATAAGCTGAGGGAAATGGCTGATAAACCCCCCCGTTTGACATTGAGATGGTAACATGGGAACAGTACCGGCAGACGATTCCCACTAGTACCCAGCCAGAATGGTTACAAGCCAGGCAGCTGGTAGTGCCTCACCCGTTCGGGGAACAGCTATTGCAAGTAGCCCATGAAATGCTCCTTTCCGGCCATCTGAGTATACAAAAGACAAAATATCACTTAAAAACAAGATTCCTATTAGCCTGATATGGGGAATGATGTGACCAACTACTGTTGTTCCTGTATTATCTGCCAAAGGATGGGGAAATCTGGGCCTGTTCACAAGGCTCCCCTAATCCCGTTGTCGGTAATTGATGAATCTTTCCAGAGGGTTGCTGTGGATATTATAGGTCCTTTAGCCATACCCAGCAGCTCTGGAAAGCTTTTCATCCTAACGGTAATGGATTACGCTACCAGATACCCAGAAGCTGTCACTCTATCCTTAGTCAGAACAGAAAAGTTAGCCAACACCCTTCTCGAGGGTAGGATTTCCCAGGGAGATGCTGACAGATCAGGGGACCCAGTTCATGTCAAACTTGATGAAGTGCCTCTGTAAGAAAATACAGGTGCAACACCTAGTGGCCAGTTCTTACCACCCACAGACCAATGGTCTTTGTGAGTGGTTCAATGGAACCCTCAAGCAGATGCTCAAGATGCTTGGGGAGTCCCATGGATGGGGCTGGGAAAGTTATCTCCAGCACCTGCTATTTGCTTACAGAGAAGTAACTCAGGCATCAACAGGATTCTCTACATTTCAGCTTCTGTATGAAAAATGAGTACAGGGCCCCCTTGATCTCATTAACACATTAACATATTCACTGTCCTCTCTCTTGCATCAGAGGCAAGGGGGAATAGTGGTGGGGCTGCATATCCTTTTTAACACATGTTTGCAGTGTAGCAAACTGTCATTTCTTTGGGGATCAATTAGCTTAATGAACTGGCTGAATCTTCTGCTACCTCGGGCAATCGGACTTAAACCATCACGTAATGTATTAAGTTCTGTTTTTCTCCATTTCTATTTTCCAAACTGTTCTTTTGCATTATGTGTATATGCCTATATCTTTTATGTTGTATTTTCATATGATAACCACATTTTTTGTACGTACTGTCTTTTTTTTTTATATTAAAACTTCACATTAATAAGAGCCTTCTTGTGTTCTAACGAAGCCACAACCTAAGAAGAAGCGTTACCAATATTGGTGTATTGACCCGGGGCATGCTGGAAAGCATAGTGAATCTTAGAGTGTCCTTGTGTGCTGTTTAATGCAAGGTGTCTCATCAGCCAGATAGGATAAGTGGTGTCATCTAAAATCACTTAAATTTTTTAGGATGGAGAGCTGACAGAGAAATTCACTTCTATGGGGCCTGCGTTGTGTGAAAAACGCACAATATAGAGAGCTTGCTGCGATTTTCATGCAACGCACAAGTGATGCGTTAAAATCACCGCTCATGTGCACAGCCCCATAGAAGTGAATGGGTCCGGATTCAGTGTTTTTTTTTGCGACTTTCTGCTGTTTTTTTGTATCATTTTGGTCTATTCATCAATTATGCAAGAGTTCCATTTTCTAGACAAAAATTCCAGAGTAGATCAGGATTATGGCACGTTTACTATGTCCGACATTTCCAAATGTTGTAAAAATGTTGCATCTCACGCCAGACAAACCCCTGGTCTATTGTTACACCAAAAGATCTAAACCACATTACACTCATGCCACATTATTTTAAGGTGAACCAGTTCATAAATTTGGTGCAGCCACACAAAGCAAAGCCAAAGCAAAGCAATCTGGCTGCTAGTTTCGGTAGATAATGCCAGGAATCGGCTGGACACAAATTGCAGCATGCAGCGGTTTCTGTCCGACCAGTTCCCAGCATATTTGCCGGATTGCCACCAGTCCCTATTATAGTTAATGGGGCCATCGGGTATTCCGGCTGCATCTGGCAGTGCCGGATCTGGAGAATTCTGGCAGGATGTTCTGAATCCATGTCACAGATGTGAAAGTAGACTTAAAGAGGACCTTTCACTAGTGTAGAAACTAAAACCTAACTATATCAGTGGGCAGAGCGGCGCCCAGGGGTCCCCCTGCACTTACTAGCATGTCTGGGCGCCCCTCCGTTCGCCCGGTATAGGCTCCGATGTCTGCGCTCACTGGACTGATTTCTTGTATGAGGCGTGTCCCTTGCTGCAGCGCTGGCCAATCGCAGTGCACAGCTCATAGCCTGGCGCCGCTCTGCCCACTGATATAGTTAGGTTTTAGTTTCTACACTAGTGAAAGGTCCTCTTTAAAAAGACTGATGTGCATAATTCCAGCCATCCTGCGAATAAAGTAGGAAATACACAATATCCTGAAGTCTTATCCTGATAATAATGCTAAACAGACAAATATGGCATCAGATAAATAATAACCAGATAACTAGAAAATCATTAGCCAAAACCACTCTGCATGGAGGAGGGTCCATGGCCCAATCTTGTGCACCCATTAAAGGGGTTATACGGGAAATTATAATGATGACCTACCCCCAGGATAGGTCAGCATTATCACATCACCGGGTGTCCAAGTCCCGGCATCCCCAACGATCAGCTGTTTCAGGGAGCTGCTGTGCTCACTGGAGGTCTGGTGAGTTATGAAGCCTTAGAGCAGCTTTCCAAGGACAGCGCCGTACATTGTATAGTGGCAGTGCTTGGTATTGCAGCTCAGGCTGCTTGAATCAGGCTGAGCTGCAACTACGCCATGTGACCAATGTACAGTGATGGTGGTCATGATTAAGACGTATAGTGGAAACGAGTAGACCTTGCCTGTCTAGTCAGCCTATGGATTTTACAATAAAGAAATTTGATTTTTTCTACTGTTCTTAATGTACAGTGATGTCACTGGCCTAGGAAGAGGCTGCAGTGCTTAATTGCTCTTCTAACAGCTGATCAGCGAGGTTCCTGGGTGTCCCACCCCTGCAGATCTGATACTGATGACCTATCCTGAGGATTAGTCATAAATATCTTTTCCCGGATAACCTCTTTAACACTCAAGTTACCTGCTGTTATGTTACTAAGCGCAGGTAGTTAACGATCGGTGCCATAATATCCGATAGTGCAGGCTCAGAGAATCTGCCCGTGTCATTACTTGTGGGTGTCTGCTGTATTATCCCAGCATTAAACCCTCAGATGAAACAGTCAATAGCAACTGCAGAATCTGAGCAGTTAGAGGAAGAGAACACCCTCTGATCGGCACCCCACAAATGCAATTGCAGGGTGCCAAGTATTTGGTATGGCAGCCAGGGGTCTTCTGAAGTCCTTCAAATCTGTCCTGCTGTGGCCGTTATTAATTGTCTGTCAGAATGACTATTCAGTGCAATCCAGGAGTTTATAGTGTAAAGTAGAAGTGATCAAAAGATTGCAGGTTTAAGTCCCATAGGGGAAAATATATATTTTTAAAGTTAAATAAAAAAATAAAAATAAAACCTTATATAAAAAAGACATACATAATTGGTATCTCTGCTTCCGCAAAGACCCAATATACAGGATTAAAATATCACATTATTTAACCAGCAGAGTGAACGTTCTAAGTAGTAAAACCAAAAAACATATAACTTTGGTATCTCCATAATTGTACTGATCTGTAGAATAAGGTTAAAATGTTATCATTACTGCACTGTTGAAATAAAAAACTTGAAACAATGGCAGAATTTCATTGTTTTCACACTGTCACCCCCACCCCAAAAAATTAAATTCATACAATTCACTTTATGTACCCCAAAATGGTGACAAAAAAAATGCATTTTGACTTGCATAAAAAAAAAATGGCTATGTAGACAGAAAAAGTTATAGCTTTTGAAATGCAGGGATCCAAAAATCAAAAGAAAAATGTCTGAATCCTAAGTACCAAACTAAGTTGCATCCCTAAAATTGCACTGTACTTTTGATATGTCATAGGGATATGTCAAACGTTTAGATCAGCGGGACACCACGATATCTAGAACAAGGGAAGAGAAGGGCTCTCTTAGCGTGCTCTCTCTCCTCACTGCACAAGACAGGAGCTAGACGGGCCCTCAGACTTTCTATTGAGTCCATCTCCCTTCTTGTCCTGCAGTGAGGAGAGAGAACGCACTAAATGTGCACTTCTCTCCCTACATTCTAGAGATCGTGTCAGTCTCAACTCTCAGACCACCACCGATACCACCGATCTACACTGACATATCAAAAGTTTACTGAAAGTACAGTGCCACTTCAAGGGGTTAATAGATTTGGCACATCTTTCTCTGGCTGACGTTTTACTAAGACTATGAAATGCCTTTAACCCATTGTAATGATTGGATTTGGCTCTAGCAATGTGTAACTATTAGGGCAGTTCCTATCAATGCAGTTATTTTCCTCATTCATTCATATCATTGAATTCATCTTGTGCCTAGTTGTGCCTAGTATAAGCAGCTTTACTTTTTCTCTTTATCAGCATTGGTTACATATTTCCACACTGCGGTGCACATTGCATAATTCTCTCCCTTCTCCCAACACTGATAAAGCTTTGATGATAACCACATTAAATCAGTATTAAATGTATTGCTTCAGTGATAAGGATTCCCAACTATTAAACATATGAGGAAAAGTACTAAGTGTACTATGTAAATTAGTGTGCGCACATTCACAGCTATTTCTATACTGTATTTAAATATTGCACTTCTTCATGATGAGGCCAATAACTGTGTGTGGTTTATATTCCACAAGAGAAGCCGCTTCTTTATTAATACTTTAAAGAAGTTGGTTTAAAAAAATAGATTTGCACTGCATATGAATATTTCTCACATCATGGCTTCATGGGTTAATTCTGTTTGAGTTGAAATGACAAATCGTCTAATTAGGTAGACCATGAGTTTAGGAACTTGGTTATTTTCTGTATAGTATATAATTATTAAAGGGGTTCTCCGAGCTGTAAATATTGATGACCTATCAGATTAGCGGGGGTCCGCCACCCGCCACCCCTGCCGATTAGATATATGAAGAAAAGATGCGCGCGTGCCATCTGCCTTCTCTCTTTATGCTTGCCATAGACGTATACCTCATGGTTTTTACTTCACGTCAACAGAACATAGCAAGCTGCATGTCACTCAGTGGCATCAGATCAGAAGAGCCTCCCTTCTTTCCGGGCCCTCTCAGCACTGGCTTGCCCTAAGTGTCGAGCTTAAGAGCAGTCCAGCCCATGATCTATTTGAACCCTTCTATAATGATCAACAGGTTGCCACTACAAATGTGTCCACTTTTACCTTAGCCTAAATTTTGTTAAAGGGACTTATGCCAAGTTTTCAAATTATCGCCTATCCATAGGGAATAACTAATTGGAGGAAGTCTGACCACTGGGACCTCTACCATTCCCAAAGAGAGGAGTCCTGTTTCCCCATCCTGATAAGGTGGCTAGCTAAACATGCGCCCTGCTGCTCCATTCATTCTCTAAGGGACTCCCGGAAATAGCCAAATGCTGTACTCAGCTATCTCTGGCAGTCCCATAGAAAATAAATGGACCAGCAGGGAGCATGTTCCACCTGACACTCCATCAGGAAGCAGGAATGGGACCCCAATTCTCGTGATCAGTGGGGCTCCCAGTAGTCAGACCCCCACTGATCAGTTATGCCCTATCCTGTGGATGAGGGATAACTTGAAAACTTGACACAACCCATTTAAGGACTGCAATTACTCATGAAACCAATTCAATACAATATCCTGACATGCCTTGGCAGAATGAAGCTCACAACACCACCACTCAGTGGCCACACATTGACACATATACTGTACATAGTCAAGTCATATTATTATGATCACTTCCTACTATCAACATCAGCAGCGTGTAGCTCTTTAAGGAAGTAACATGTGGTGGGCTAGCTTGGTGGGTACATATGGTATGTGATAGACTGTCTGCACACATATCCTTCAATACTGTCATGGGTAAAAGTTGTGATTTATCAGAGTTGCAAAAAGGGAGGATTATTGGCTTTCGGGCCAAGGGTGGCAGCATTTCTGAAACTGCGTAGTTTGTGAACTGCTCATGTTTTGCTATGGTGAAAGTGGATCATGAGTGGACAAATGGCACCTTTCTGAATAAATGACGTGGAAACTGTGGAGAACCTCGTACCATTGATGTGAGATGTGAATGTTGGCTGCAAAGGTGCATGAGGGTAGACCAACGCTACAGTGGAGCAGCTCACTACTAAAATTAACCAAGGGGCTACCAAACGTGTGTCTAAAACAGTTCAGTGAACCCTAGGGCGTATGGGGCTCTGAAGCAGACAGATGGTCACTGCACCTCTGCTAATGAAGAATGGCAGAAAAGGCTTCAGTTTTCACAGCAGTATTGGAATTGGACCTCAGATGATTGGCAAAGAATTGCCTTCTCCAATTAGGCAATTTCTACTTCATCTAAAGCAGGGATACCCAACCTGCGGCCCTCCAGCTGTTGCAAAACTACAACTCCCAGGATCCCCAGATAGCCTACAGCTATCAGCCTACAGCCGAGCATGGTGGGCGTTGTAGTTTTGCAACAGCTGGAGGGCTGCAGGTTGAGCATCCTTGATCTAAAGGAGGGACGTTGGCACGTCAGGCTGGAATCATCTGAGAACAAATACCCTACAACCATTTCTAGAAGAACACAAGCTGGCAATGTTATGGTCTGGGGAATGTTTTTGTGGCCCCATAGCACCTAACTTTTTGGACAGTCAAAGAGGGACATTTACAGCTCATTATGTGAAAGACCCAATCACTGCCGGCAGGTCATGGCTGCAGCCAGTGATTGGCTGAGCAGCATTCACAGGCATTTCCTGCCATGTCAAGGCAGTATTCGGAAGTGGGATGCAACAGGGATTTGGCATTATTGGAACTGTAGCGGAGGTTGATTGGTAAGGTAGTTATTAGAGAGGAGCGAATAAAAGTTGACGAAGTGGAATTTGATTCAAATTTCAGGAAAAATGTGATTTGCTCTGAATCCGAATTTCCTCAAGCTTCGTGGTAACGAATCACATTTTTTCTGAAAATGGCTGCTGCACATGTGAGGACATGGAGCAAGGAACTCTTGGAAGGTGGGATCACCCATAATGCCATGCATGCAGCCAATCAGCAGCCAGACAGCCCTTTAAATAGCCTCAGCCATCTTGGATTCTGCCATTTTCCAGTGTACTTAGTGCAGGGAGAGACGTCAGCAGGCGCTAGGGACAGTGCTAGAAAAAACTTCATTGTGCTAAAAAAAAATGATTTACAAGTGCAGGGAAAGATTATTCAAGCTGTAGGGAAAGGATAGGGAGGAATCATTCCACAGCATTTATGTAGAACAGGGTTCAGTAGGGGAGGTTACAGTCTGGGTAATAGGAACAATCTCATTACACCTTGCTGCACTGACTGGGGATCCAAATTGCCATTATACAGCTCTGTAATTCCAGCAAACCATTCTTGTTTTTGGGGTGCAAGTGCTGTTTGATACACCCATTAACAGGGTTTATTACAAGGAAATATTTCTATGTCTTATTTTCCCTTGTGCAGTGGAGTTAAAGGTTCTAAAGCATTTTTTGGCTTGTATTAGTGGGAAAAAAAGGTCTTATTAGCTGTTGTGTGGTGAAATGAGAAAATTACAGCCCTTTTTATCGTTTATTAGTGGTACAAAAATATATATTATTTGCCGTTCAGCAGTGCAATTATATGTTCTAAAGCCCTTTTTGTTGTGTATTAGTGGCTAAAGTAAAAGCTATTTGCCGTTCAGCAGTGCAGTTATTTGTTCTAAAGCCTTCTGTGGCATGTATAAGTGGAAAAAAATTAGGGTCTAGTTTCCGTTCAGCGGTGCAGTGGAAAAAAAAGGGCTTATTAGCCATTGTGTCGTGAAGGGAGAAATTTACAGCCCTTTTTGTTGTGTATTAGTGGCAAAAGAAAAATAAATTTGCCGTTCAGCGGTGCAGTTATATGTTCTAAAGCCCTTTTTGTTGTGTATTCGTGGCAAAAGAAAAATATATTTGCCGTTCAGAGGTGCAGTTATATGTTCTAAAGCCTTCTGTGCCGTGTATAAGTGGAAAAAAATAAGAGTCTATTTTCTGTTCAGCGGTGCAGTTATATGTTCTAAAGCCCTTTTTTGTCGTGCATTAGTTTATTCACCCATTTTTCAACAGTCTACATTTCAACTGCTTAATGTAGCCATTTTCAAGCAACAATATGAACAATGTGTCAAGGTATAAGTAGATAATTAAACATAATTAAAAGAGCACCAAGAAAATACCTGATTATATATAACAGCAAACACAGTACATAGTGAAAAAGTGCAATCATATCTCAGATCAATATATACTAGTGCTGATGAATAAGGGCTCTTTCACACTTGCGTTCTTGTCTTCCGGCATAGAGTTCCGTCGTCGGGGCTCTATGCCGGAAGAATCCTGATCAGGATTATCCTAATGCATTCTGAATGGAGAGAAATCCGTTCAGGATGCATCAGGATGTCTTCAGTTCCGGAACGGAACGTTTTTTGGCCGGAGAAAATACCGCAGCATGCTGCGCTTTTTGCTCCGGCCAAAAATCCGGAACACTTGCCGCAAGGCCGGATCCGGAATTAATGCCCATTGAAAGGCATTGATCCGGATCCGGCCTTAAGCTAAACGTCGTTTCGGCGCATTGCCGGAGCCGACATTTAGCTTTTTCAGAGTGGTTACCATGGCTGCCGGGACGCTAAAGTCCTGGCAGCCATGGTAAAGTGTAGCGGGGAGCGGGGGAGCAGTGTACTTACCGTCCGTGCGGCTCCCCGGGCGCTCCAGAGTGACGTCAGGGCGCCCCAAGCGCATGGATCATGTGATCACATGGATCACGTCATCCATGCGCATGGGGCGCTCTGACGTCATTCTGGAGCGCCCCGGGAGCCGCACGGACTGTAAGTATACCGCTCCCCCGCTCCCCGCTCCTACTATGGCAACCAGGACTTTAATAGCGTCCTGGGTGCCATAGTAACACTGAACGCATTTGGAAGACGGTTCCGTCTTCAAATGCTTTCAGTATACTTGCGTTTTTCCGGATCCGGCGTGTAATTCCGGCAAGTGGAGTACACGCCGGATCCGGACAACGCAAGTGTGAAAGAGGCCTTAGAAATAAAGTGCAAATAGTGCAAAACATCATAAATTGCATAATTAGTAGGTTATTTACAAATATGAAGACTAGCGCTCACTACATTCAAATGTTATAGTGAACATCCTATAGTTCTAACCTGCGCATGTCCATGGATCTGACCACGGTCTCTATGGATGCAAAAAATAGTGCTCAAGGATATCTAGCATTCAAGGAGTGACAGGGCACATTGTCAAAAGAGCGTCACAGAGCACATGACTTGAGCAGGGAAACTATCGCAAAGCGCAAAGCGCGGCACATATGACAGAGAGGGAAGTTACATGACAAAAGTCATGCCAAAACACCCCCCCCTATCTGTCAAAGGTCTGCATCTGCGCACTATGTTTTCAGGTGCTAGGAAGCGCCATCATGTTGTCTGGCAACAGCCATAATATGTACAAATAAAAGAGGGAATAAATGTCACGAAATCCATCATATATACAGACAGTTCAATCTGTGGTGGCGTGTCAGTCCATAAACTGGACCGCAGTAGCTCAAAATAGAGTCTCCACATACTTAGATATAGGTATGCGACACATACCATCATCTAATATACAATGGATATAAGAAGTCTACACACCCCTGTTAAAATGTCAGGTTTCTGTGCTGTAAAAAAATGAGACAAAGAAAAATAATTTCAGAACTTTTTCCACCTTTAATGTGACCTAGAAACTGTACCACTTAATTAAAAAACAAACTGAAATTTTTTAGGTGGAGGGAAGAAAAAAAAAAGAAACTGAAATAATGTGGTTTTATAAGTGTGCACACCCTCTTATAACTGGGGATGAAGCTGTGTTCAGAATTAAGCAATCACATTCAAAATCATGTTAATTAGGAGTCAGCATACACCTGCCATCATTTAAAGTGCCTCTGATTAACCCCAAATAAAGTTCAGCTGCTCTAGTTGGTCTTTCCTGAAATTTTCTTAGTCGCATCCCACAGCAAAAGCCATGGTCCACAGAGAGCTTCCAAAGCATCAGAGGGATCTCATTGTTAAAAGGTATCAGTCAGGAGAAGGGTAGTGATGAACGGGAGGTGCCATATTCGATTTAGCAATATTTTGCGAATATTCGATTGAATATTCGTCTTATATTCGTCAAAATTGAATATTCATCATTATTCTACTTATCGCGAATAATATGCGATTTCATTATTCGAGTATTGCGAATTTCTTTTAACTGTATAAGGCAACTTTCCTATTGGTTGGCTATGGCTATGGCTAACATGTGTATTTTACAAATATTCACAATATTGCTATATATTCTTGTTTTAGAATATTACGAATATTCTAAAAAACAAAGTTATAGCAATATAGCGAATATTCGTAAAATACACATATAGACTGCAATTTAGCTAATATAGTGCTATAGTATATATTTTTTTGTAGTCTAATATTTTTTTGTCTCTTCTGAACCTCAAATTTGGTAAAAATTTACACTATTAAAAAAAAATACTATAGCACTATATTAGCTAAATTGCAGTCTATATGTGTATTTCATGAATATTCGCTATATTGCTATAACTTAGTTTTTTTGAATATTCGTCATATTCAAAATTTTATGAATATGACGAATATTCTAAAAAACAAAGTTATAGCAATATAGCGAATATATTCGTTATTTAGAATATACGTCTTTTTTTTTCCAATCTGTACGGTCGTTCACATACTCCTCCCCGACAAGCGTCCCCGTCACCATGGAAACGCCTGTGGGTTAGAATATACCATCGGATCTGAGTTTTCACGATCTCAGGGAAAACTCGATCTGATGGTATTTTCTATCCCACAGGCGTTACCATGGTGACGGGGACGCTTGTCGGGGAGGAGTATGCGAACGACTGTACAAATTGAAAAAAAAAATTGAATATTCTAAATAACGAATATATTCCCTATATTGCTGTATATTGGTTTTTTAGAATATTCGTAATTTTATTTTCCATATGAAAACATGATTCCTTCCTGCTTAAGTTGCTTTTGGGCCAATGACTCACCCAAGAAAGAAGCAGGGAGGAATCATGTTTTCAGATGTTAAAAAATGACGAATATTCGATATAACGAATATATAGCAATATATTCATAATATTTGCGAATTAGCGAAGTTGCGATATTCGTGATTAATATTCGCTATTCGAATATGCGCGCTCAACACTAGAGAAGGGTACAAAGTAATTTCCAAGGCATTAGATATACCATGGAACACAGTGAAGACAGTCATCATCAAGTGGAGAAAATATGGCACAACAGTGACATTAGCAAGAACGGGACGTCCCTCCAAAATTGATGAAAAGACGAGAAGAAAACTAGTCTGGGAGGCTACCAAGAGGCCTACAGCAACATTAAAGGAGCTGCAGGAATATCTGTCAAGTACTGGTTGTGTGGTACATGCGACAACAATCTCCCTTATTCTTCATATGTCTGGGCTATAGGGTAGAGTGGCAAGTCTTTGGGGAAAACATGTTATGGTCTGATGAAACCAAGGTTAAACTTTTTGGCCATAATTCCAAAAGATATGTTTGGTGCAAAAACAACACTGCACATCACCAAAAGAACACCATACCCACAGTGAAGCATGGTAGGCAGCATTATGCTTTGGGGCTGTTTTTCTTCAGCTGGAACTGGGGCCTTAGTTAAGCTAGAGGGAATTATGAACAGTTTTGAATACCAGTCAATATTGGCACAAAACCTTCAGGCTTCTGCTAGAAAGCTGAACATGAAGAGGAACTTCATCTTTCATTATGACAACGACCCAAAGCATACATCCAAATCACCAAAGGCATGGTCTTAGGTGTGCATGGGTAGCAGGTGTGTTAAATTTGGTATTATCACTCTCACACTCTCTCAATCCGGATGCCTCGAAGTTCAACATGGCGCCTCATGGAAAAGAACTCTCTGAGGATCTAAAAAAGAGAATTGTTGCTCTACATAAAGATGGCTTAGGCTATAAGAAGATTGTCTACACTCTGAAAATGAGCTGCCGCACGGTGGCCAAGACCATACAGAGGTTTAACAAGACAGGTTCCACTCAGAACAGGCCTCGCCATGGTCTACCAAAGAAGTTGAGTGCGCAAATTACATTAAAAAACTGCTATTTCCAGGCTGAAGAGAGCCTTTATAGGGGTGTAGAACGCTGTGCCTTGCAGTAACATGCATAGGGAGTCTGCTGTGGTAGTGAAATAATACTGTGAGTCAGTATGACATGCAGATGACAGGAGTCGCTCTTAGAATCACTGCATACTTCACTTATTTGGGCAGTCAGAGGGCCAAAACTGACCAAATAACTGAAGTATCAACTCAGCCTTACAGGTAGCTGCTAGCGTCAAGAAGAAGCGCACTCCTTTTACACTCTCGTCAACTGATCCCACATAGATGTCTACAGAACTTCTTCTATTAAACGCTTATACAAGTAGAGCCCCCCCCCCCCCCCCCGACAGAGTGGAAAGGGTGCCAGCAGTAAGTTTGTGTTGACGTCACTGATTTTCCCCATTCTCTGATCTGTCACAACAATAACCCACAAAAAACGGATCCTGTCTGGGGAGCATACTCCTTCACTCGGTCAGAATTTGCTCAATAAGCCATCAGTATTGCTAATGCCAAAAAAACAGGAGTGAATCTAAAAAAGAGATGACACATGAATGGAATATTTGCATGTCTTCTGTATTTTGTACCCACTCCTGCTTTTGGCTACCAAATCATAGGCCAATTCTGATAGGACCATACAGGCCTTAAAGCTCAACAGGAGAAGGCCACCGAGTGGCACAATGACAGAGAATGGAGTTGGCAGCAGTATGATGAGACCACAGACTGGCACAATTACAGAGTGTGGAGGTGGCGGCAGCAGTAGCAGCATCAGGAGGAGGCCACAGAGTGGCACAATGACTGAGTCTGGAGGTTGCAGCAGCATGAGGAACCACAGAGTGGCACAATGACAGTCTGGAGGTGGCAGCAGCATGAGTAGGCCACAAAGTGGCACAATGACCGAGTCTGGAGGTGGCAGCAGCATGAGGAAGCCACAGACTGGCACAATCACAGAGTCTGGAGGTGGCATCAGCATGAGAAGGCCACAGAGTGGCACAATGACCGAGTATGGAGGTGGCAGCAGCATGAGGAAGCCACAGAGTGGCACAATAACAGAGTCTGGAGGTGGCAGCAGCATAAGTTGGCCACAGAGCGGCACAATGACCGAGTATGGAGGTGGCAGCAGCATGAGGAAGCCACAGAGTGGCACAATGACAGAGTGTGGAGGTGGCGGCGGCAGTAGCAGCATCAGGAGGAGGCCACAGAGTGGCACAATGACAGAGTCTGGAGGTGGCAGCAGCATAAGTAGGCCACAGAGTGGCACTTATGACCGAGTCTGGAGGTGGCAGCAGCATGAGGAAGCAACATAGTGGCACAATGACAGAGTCTGGAGGTGTCGGCAGCACCAGCATAAGGAGGAGGCCACAGAATGGCACAATGACAGAGTCTGGAGTTGGCAGCAGCGTGTGGTGGTCGAAGCAGCATAACTAGGCCACAGAGTGACACAATGAAAGAGTCTGGAGGTGGCAGCAGCAGCAGCATCAGGATACCACAGAGTGGCAAGTAGAAACGGCCTTGCGGTTCGCCCGGCATTTTTTTTGCAGCGATCTTTGCTCATTCGCTGTTCGCCGAATGGGCGAACATATGGCGATGTCCGCCGGCGCCATATTCTTTTACATTGTGAAGAACTTTGACCCATGACACATCCATCAGGTGGTACAGGACAGTCAAATGAGATGTTTCAGCACATAGACATACCCGCTACCTTATAAATAGACCTGATCTGGCCGCCATTTTACATTCAGTCTTTTGCCAGTGTAAGGAGAGGTTGCTGTGTGGAGCAGGGACAGACTGTTAGAGACACCAAACTCTAGCTAATAGAGCCACTAAATTCCTTTTAAGGACTGGTATAGGTGTGCTATTGATAGGTGCAACTTGCTGAGTGGTGTAATATACTTATAACATACTTTCTAACATAGAAAGTATATTATAGTGCATTTTTATTGTGCAGCAGTTGTGTGCGGTTCTGCTGCAATACTGCAGCTACACAGAGTGCCAAACGCTATTGGAACAAATAATTTCTACTGGTGTGATAAACCGGATGCCCCCCCAAAAAACTGATTGAAGCAGGGGTGTGATATACCAATCATATACTTTCTATATAGTGCATTTGGGTAGTGCAGCATTTGTTTGCGGTTTAGATGCGTTACCTCAGCTACAGATAGTGACAAACGACATTGTAACAATTAATTTCTATTGTTGTGATATACCAGTTGCCCCGCCAAAAAACTGATTGAAGCAGGGGTGTAATATACCTTCTTCTAAAAATACTGCTCTTCTATAGGGACTTTTGTCACAGGGTAATTTTGAAAATGACAGGCAGAGGAAGAGGCAGGCCATTCCGCAGGGGTGGTAGGGGCCTGGCAGGTGCACCAGGCAGAAGCCTAAGTGGGAAGTTGCAGAAGGTGCGTGCGATTAAGTCAAAGAACGCACCAGACTTGGTTGAGTGGCTCACTCAGCTTTCCGCTTCTGCACCCTCCTCATCCTCTCTATCTTCACCCTCTTTACTCTCTGCTGTGTGCACCCTCAAATACCTAACCACCACCATATCCCCTCCGCTCGAGTCAGATGAATTATTTTCCCATCCATTACAAGACCTTTCGGATGCGCAGCCATTCTTGGCATCAGATCAGGAAGAGGAGGTATCAACGGTCGCCACCCAGCAGTCTGACGACAGTACCCAGATCAGCCCAAGGAGGGTGGTCTCCGCAGTGGTGGTGAAGGGGACAATGATGACGTGTCTATGGACGTCACGTGGGTGCCCACAAGAGAGGAAGAGGAGGGGAGTTCAGAGGGAGAGACGGAGCAGCAGATAGGGAGGAGAAGGAGGCAAAAAGCAGACTGATAATGTATCTGGAACGACCCATCCACCATGCACGGTCACATCTGGAGCTCCCAGGACGTCGGCACATGGCTCCGCAGTGTGGGCTTTTTTAATGTGTGCGCTGCTGACAATATTATTGCCATCTGCAGCCTGTGCTGTCAACACATAAGTCGCGGTAAGCTCAACACTCACCTAGGGACGACCGCCTTAAGAAGGCACCTGGCCTCCCATCACCGAGCCCAGTGGGAGCAACACCGTCAGAACCCACAAAGACACACTCCTGGTGCTCCACGTCCTGCCTCTTCTCCTTCCCCTTCTCCTCTCTCCTCCCATTTGTCCTCCACTCTACCTTCCACAGTGCCGTCGTCACGTTCATCTGGCAAAAGGCAGGCTCCCGTGGCCCAAATATTTGAGCAAAAAAAGATGATGACGCCCGATAACCCTCTTGCCCAACGGCTTGTCGGAACTGCAAGCCCGCCAACTACTGCCATATAAACTAGTGGACTTGGAGGCCTTTAGAAAATTTGTGGCCATTGGCAGAACGCAATGGAAGGTTCCCGGAAGGAAATATTTCTCCCAGAAGGGCATCCCGGAGCTATATGGCCATGTTCAGCGGCAAGTGAATGTATCTCTGGCACAAAGTGTCTGACCACAGACACATGGTCTAGCAAACACGGGCAGGAAAGGTACATAACTTTTACTGCTCACTGGGTGAACCTTCTTACGGCCATCAAGCATGCAACCCGTGGCACCCGTGTGGATTTGGTGTTACCGCCCCGAATTGCATGCAGGTCTGCCTCTTCTTCTCCTCCTCCTACTCCATCCTCCGTCTCCTCCTCGGCTGACTACTCCTTTTCCACTGCTACCGCCTCTTCCGCTACGCCCCCCAAGCTCCAAAGAACTTATTTGACGTGCCAGGTGAGATGTTGCCATGCTGTGCTGCGGCTGTTGTGCCTGGAAGCCAAGAACCACACTGGTCCTGCACTCCTTTAAGCTTTGCAGTCACAGACCGATCAGTGACTAACACCGCTCAATTTGACAGTTGGTAAAGTGGTGTGCGACAACGGTGCCAATCTGCTGATCTGCTGAAACAGGGCAAAATGACACATGTGCCGTGCATGGCACACATCCTGAACTTAGTCATGCAGCGATTTGTTGCCAAATACCTCAGGGTCCAGGACGTCTTGCGGCAGGCCAGGAAAAGCTCTGCAAATTTTAGAAGATCTTACATGGCCATGGCTCGCCTTGCTGACGTTCAGCGGAGACACCACCTGCCCGTCAGAAAAATTTCTAGGCTCCAACAGGGCACATTTCAGAGAATTTCCCTTTAAGACGCATAAAAATGTCCCATGATTAAAATACATATTTTTTGTCATTGATCCCCCTCTAGTATGTCACTGTCCATGTTGTGGGACTATTTGTACACTTCTACAAAGTATTTGGTGGCTGCAAATAAGAGCTGAAGGTTTTTCAGGTTCCCCTGCCATTAAAGTGAATGGGGCCCGCCACAAACTTGCGGTTCGTGAACCGTCCCGGACGATGTTCTTCCATCACTAGTGGCAAGGTGACATAGTGTGGATAAGGCAGCAGCAGCATCAGAATACCACAGAGTGGCAAGGTGACATAGTGTGTAGATGGCAGCAGCAGCTGCATCAGGAGACCACAAAGTGACCCGGTGACAGAGTGGGGCGGTGGGTGGCATTACCAGTACCTGCTGACAAAAGTGGGTGAAAGAAGGAGCACTTGGCATCATATGTGTGGCATCAGGTGGTTGGCAGCATCAGAGTAGTGGCTGAGGCAGGTAGCCAGAAGAAACCAGTGTGTTTTGTCAAAGTGTTGGTGTGGCACCATGGATGATCTAGTCTGATGCATCTGGAATTGGTGGGTGGAAATGCTGGTTGATCCACGCCTGATTCATCTTGACAAAGGTCAGTCTCTCCACATTTTGGGCGGACAGGCGAGTTCTCCTTGGGGTAACTATGGACCCCGCAGCACTAAACACCTACTCTGATGCCACACTACTGGCCGGGAAGGACAGCTTTTCCAGGGCAAAATTGGCTAGTTGCGGTCACAAATCCAGTTTGGCTGCCCAGTAGTCCAGCGGATCTTCAATGTGAGGTGGCATAGTGTGGTCCAAGTATGCCACCACCTTCTGGTTCAGATCCTGCTCCAGGTCTACCTGCTGCTGCTGGTGAGTCGTTTCTTCACTATCCGGATGAAGAAAGCTACTCATCAGTGACTGTAGACTCAGGATGCTGCTGGTACTGCTTTTGCAACCCCAGCCCTCCCCAGCAGTTATGGCAGAGGAGCTTGAGTGCAGAGGGCCCCCCAGTCAAACCTGCGAGAGGATGGACCATGGCGCAGATAGGCAGCGGCCAACTGTCTACATAGGATGTCTCTGTCGTAGTTCTGTTTGTCCTCCCTCTCAGTGGGTGTAAAAGAAGCCCCAATTCTAGACTGGTAGCGAGAGTCCAACAAGGTGGAGCGCCAGAAGTCATCCCTCGTTTGAATGGTGACAAGCAAGTGAGCATGCATCGGGCCATTTGTGCAAGTAACTCGGAGGGACTCCCTGGGTCCATCTCCACTGCATACTGCCACGGTGGGTCTGGGTCCTTAGTCTCATCTTCCTCATCGCCCTGTAGCTCCTCTGGCTGCTCCTGCTCCTCCTCTCCTGTCACCTGAGTAGAAAAACCACCCATTTCGCTATACATTCAGGTCCCACAGGGCTCATGTGGCCGTGAGATCGAGGCGTCACTTCTCCACTCCCCTGACCAGCCATTGTTACCAGCATCTGTTCCAGGACATGAAACAGTGGAATGACGTCGTTCATCCTGTAGTCCTGGTGACTGACAAATAAAGTGGCGTCCTCAAAGGACCTGAGCAAACGTCAGGTGTCACGTATGAGCTGCCACTGGCTGACATCGAAGTTACACAGGGGAGTACTCCTATCTGCTTGGATCATCAAGAAATCGTTGATGGCCTTTCTCTTTTTGTATAGTCAGTCCAACATATGGAGGGTGGAATTCCAACGGGTGGAAGCGTTGCATATCAGCCTATGTTGTGGGATGCTGTTCTGCCGCTGCAGCTCAAGGAGGGTGTGCTTTGCGGTGTACGAGTGGCTGAAGTGCATGAATTCCTGGCCATTTTTTGTATGTTGTGCAGATGGGTGGAAGACTTCAGGAACCGCTTGACAACCAGATTGAACATGTGTGCCATGCAGGGCGCATGGCTCAGCCTTCCTTGACGCAGCGCCGACACCATGTTTTTCCCGTTGTCGATCACCATGGTTCAGATTTTGAGTTGTCGAGGAGAAAACCATGATTCAATTTCTTGATGAATCACACGGAGTCACACTGTCTGAATCTGTTTGCCAAGGCAAACCAGGTGCAGAACAGTGTGACACCGCCATGCCGTGCACATATGATATGCTGCAGGGGCACTGTGACTTGTCCCTGCAGTGGAGGCTGAGGACACAGTGGAGGATGAGGAGGCAGAGGCGGACATTGTTGCAGGACCAACGGCTTGAGAACATGGAGGCGGAATCGGCGTGACCTGGCCAAGTTGCTGGTGTGGCTGTGCAGGAACCACATTCATCCAGTGGGCTGTAAAGGACATGTACTGTCCCTAACTGTAGTTATAGCTGCACACATCAGCGCTACCATGCACTTTGGCAGACACCGACATGCTCGAGAACTGGCCCAAATTCTGTTCTACATATTTGTGCAGGGCTGGTACTGCCTTTTTGGCAAATAAATGACGGCTTGGGACTCTCCACCTCGGCTGGGCACAAGCCATCAGTTCTCTGAAAGGTGCAGATTCCATCACTTGGAAAAGGGAGGGACTGCAGCACTAGCAGCTTGGACAGGAACACGTTCAGCTTCTGCACCGTTGGATGCGTGCACGCATACTGCTGTCTCTTGGCAACCGCTTTGGTGATCAATTGCTGACAGAATGTGTGACAAGAGGTAGGAGGAGCAGGAGCATCAGGACCAACAGCTGATGGGAGGGACAGACAGCTCCCTTCAGCTGAGGTGGTGGAGCCTTAACTGCCAGAAAGCGGGTGTGTGCCAGTGGGTGATCCAGCAGTTGCTGCGGCAGGCTGGACCACCACACGGTTCTCCCAGGCCACTGTATGGCAACGCTGCATATGTTGATGCAGGGCCATAGTGCCAACATTGGCACCCTGGCCACGCTTTACTTTCTGCCCACAGATTCTACATATGGCCATGTTCACCTCCTCCGGCGGCTTCACAAAAAACTGCCACACTGCCGAGTAGGTGATTTTCCCCCTAACAGTCCGCACTGACTGACTACTACCGCCGCTGCCTCCATGAACCCCTGCACCACTACTTCCCGGGTAGGTAGGCTGCAGCGAAGCAGGTGGTCTACCCCGTGCCCGTTTGGCTCCCGACCTCCCACTGCTGCCACCCTTCTGACTCCTGGCCACCCTAATAACTTGCTGGCTCACAGACAAGCTTCCACCCTCTTCTCCTAATGATGATGAAGCCCCTTCTGCAACCTGCTCCCAAGTACGATCTGCTTCATCATCATCGAGTAGTGTCCGCACGTCACTGATGTCCTCCTCAATGATCTCTGGGTCAGGAGCCTAACCGCTCGCAACACCACCTCCCACGCCACTCTCCTCATCAATACTTTCCGACCTAGCGGAGGAAGTGGCAGATGTCTCCTCCAGATCTTGGCTGGCCAATAGCTGCTGACTGTGCTCTAGTAGCTCATCCTCGCTGTATAGTGGAGCTCAGCCCACATCATGCAATACTTCTGTGGGTGATGGAACAGCAAAGGACAGAGGCAGGTTGAGGACAGGTGAGGGCACAGGGCCTGCTTCTGGGCCATGCCAACTAAGGGCTGTGTCTGACGAACCCACCGAATGCTGGCTAGGGGTGTCTGAGGTCACTTTGGATGACGTGGATGACCGAGTTAACCAATCAAGAAACACTGGGTTGCTGGTCAAGACACAACTGCTAGACGACACACCGGGAGCTCAGGCCTCTCGCTGCGACACTTGCTGCCACGACCCCTTACTCTGCTGCTACCTCTGTCTGCGCCAGAAAAATACCTCTGTCTATACGCTTTCACCGGGAAAAAAATTAAGCAGTGAAGTGTGTATCGATTTTTATTTTTGTTACAGAAATACGCCCTTATACGCTTTCACCGGGAAAAAATTAAGCAGTGAAGTGCGTATAGATTTTTCTTTTTGTCACAGAAAAATGTTCCTATATGTTTTCACCAGAAAAAATTAAGCAGTGATGTGCGTATAGATTTTTCTTTTTGTTACAGAAAAATGCCCCTATATGGTTTCAGCAGGAAAAAATAAGCAGTGAAGTGTGTATACATTATTCTTTTTGTTACAGAAAAATGCCCGAATACGCTTTCACCCGGAAAAAATTAAGCAGTGAAGTGCGTATAGATTATTCTTTCATTAATGAAATATGCCCTTATATGCTTTCAGCAGAAAAATTTTCAACAGTGAGGTGTGTATAGATTATTCTTTTTTTAATTAAATATGCCCCTATATGCTTTCACCAGGAAAAAAATTAAGCAGTGAGTGAAGTGCGCATAGATTTTTCTTTTTGTTACAGAAATACGCCCTTATACGCTTTCGCCAGGAAAAAATTAAGCAGTGAAGTGAGTATAGATTTTTTTTTTTGTTACAGAAAAATGCTCCTATATGCTTTCACCAGGAATAAAATAAGCAGTGAAGTGCGTATAGATTTTTCTTTTTGTTACTGAAATAGGCCCCTATATACTTTTACCAGGAAAAAATAAGCAGTGAAGTGCGTATAGATTTTTCTTGTTGTTAATGAAATACGCCCCTATACTCTTTCGCCAGGAAAAAATTAAGCAGTGAAGTGTGTATAGATTTTTCTTTTTGTTACTGAAATAGGCCAACAAATGCGTTCACCAGGAAAAAATTAAGCAGTGAAGTTCGTTTACATTTTTCTTGTTGGTAATAAAATACGCCCCTATACGCTTTCACCAGGAAAAAAATTAAGCAGTCAAGTGCGCATAGATTTTTCTTTTTGTTACTGAAATAGGCCAACAAACGATTTCACCAAGAAAAAATTAAGCAGTGAAGTGTGTATAGATTTTTCTTTTTGTTACTGAAATAGGCCAACAAATGCGTTCACCAGGAAAAAATTAAGCAGTGAAGTTCGTTTACATTTTTCTTGTTGGTAATGAAATACGCCCCTATACGCTTTCACCAGGAAAAAAATTAATCAGTCAAGTGCGCATAGATTTTTCTTTTTGTTACTGAAATAGGCCAACAAACGATTTCACCAAGAAAAAATTAAGCAGTGAAGTGTGTATAGATTTTTCTTTTTGTTACAGAAATACGCCCTTATACGCTTTCACCGGGAAAAAATGAAGCAGTGAAGTGAGTATAGATTTTTCTTTTTGTTACAGAAAAATGCTCCTACACGCTTTCACCAGGAAAATATTAAGCAGTGAAGTGTGTATAGATTTTTCTTTTTGTTACAGAAATACGCCCTTATACGCTTTCACCGGGAAAAAATTAAGCAGTGAAGTGAGTATAGATTTTTCTTGTTGTTAATGAAATACGCCACTATACTCTTTCGCCAGGAAAAAATTAAGCAGTGAAGTGTGTATAGATTTTTCTTTTTGTTACTGAAATAGGCCAACAAATGCGTTCACCAGGAAAAAATTAAGCAGTGAAGTTCGTTTACATTTTTCTTGTTGGTAATGAAATACGCCCCTATACGCTTTCACCAGGAAAAAAATTAAGCAGTCAAGTGCGCATAGATTTTTCTTTTTGTTACTGAAATAGGCCAACAAACGATTTCACCAAGAAAAAATTAAGCAGTGAAGTGTGTATAGATTTTTCTTTTTGTTACTGAAATAGGCCAACAAATGCGTTCACCAGGAAAAAATTAAGCAGTGAAGTTCGTTTACATTTTTCTTGTTGGTAATAAAATACGCCCCTATAAGCTTTCACCAGGAAAAAAATTAAGCAGTCAAGTGCGCATAGATTTTTCTTTTTGTTACTGAAATAGGCCAACAAACAATTTCACCAAGAAAAAATTAAGCAGTGAAGTGTGTATAGATTTTTCTTTTTGTTACAGAAATACGCCCTTATACGCTTTCACCGGGAAAAAATGAAGCAGTGAAGTGAGTATAGATTTTTCTTTTTGTTACAGAAAAATGCTCCTACACGCTTTCACCAGGAAAATATTAAGCAGTGAAGTGTGTATAGATTTTATCTTTTTGTTACAGAAATACGCCCTTATACGCTTTCACCGGGAAAAAATTAAGCAGTGAAGTGAGTATAGATTTTTCTTGTTGTTAATGAAATACGCCACTATACTCTTTCGCCAGGAAAAAATTAAGCATTGAAGTGTGTATAGATTTTTCTTTTTGTTACTGAAATAAGCCAACAAATGCGTTCACCAGGAAAAAATTAAGCAGTGAAGTTCGTTTACATTTTTCTTGTTGGTAATGAAATACGCCCCTATACGCTTTCACCAGGAAAAAAATTAAGCAGTCAAGTGCGCATAGATTTTTATTTTTGTTACTGAAATAGGCCAACAAACGCTTTCACCAAGAAAAAATTAAGCAGTGAAGTGTGTATAGATTTTTATTGTTGTTAATGAAATACGCCCCTATACGCTTTCACCGGGAAAAAATTAAGCAGTGAAGTGTGTATAGATTAAATTTTTTTTTTTTACAGAAAAATGCCCCTATATGGTTTCAGCAGGAAAAAATAAGCAGTGAAGTGTATATACATTATTATTTTTTTTAATAAAATACGCCCCTTTATGCTTTCACCAGGAAAAATTAAGCAGTGAAGTGCGTATAGATTATTTTTTTATTAATGAAATACGCACTTATATGCTTTCAGCAGAAAAAAATGAAGCAGTGAGGTGTGTATAGATTATTCTTTTTTTAATGAAATATGCCCCTATATGCTTTCACCAGGAAAAAGTTAAGCAGTGAGTGTAGTGCGCATAGATTTTTCTTTTTATTACAGAAATACGCCCTTATACGCTTTCACCGGGAAAAAATTATGCAGTGAAGTGCGTATAGATTTTTCTTTTTGTTACAGAAAAATGCTCCTATACGCTTTCACCAGGAAAAAAAATAAGCAGTGAAGTGCGTATAGATTTTTATTTTTGTCACTGAAATAGGCCCCTATATGCTTTCACCAGGAAAAATTAAGCAGTGAAGTGCGTATAGATTTTTCTTGTTGTTAATGAAATACGCCCCTATACGCTTTCACCAGGAAAAAATTAAGCAGTGAAGTGTGTATAGATTATTCTTTTATTAATAAAATACGCCCCTATATGCTTTCAACTTGGAAAAATTAAGCAGTGAGGTGCGTATAGATTATTCTATTTTTAATGAAATACGTCCCTATGTGCTTTCACTAGAAAAAACCTAAACACAGAACTACATAGATATATTTTTCTTGTAGTACTAAAATACGCCCCTATACGCTTTTACCAAAAATAACTGCAACAGTGCAGCGCGTATATATTTTTCTTTTTTTACTGAAATACGCCCTTATATGCTTTCACCAGAAAAAAATTTAAACTGTGAACTGCGTATATATTTTTCTTGTAGTACTGAAATACGCCCCTATACGCTTTCACCAAAAATAACTGCAACAGTGCAGTGCATATATATTTTTATTTTTTTACTGAAATACATCTTATACGCTTTCACCAGAAAAAAATGTAAACCGTGAACTGCGTATATAGAATATGCGGCAGATAAGAACCATTTGGCCCATCTAGTCTGCCCAATATACTGAATACTATGAATAGCCCCTGGCCCTATTTTATATGAAGGATGCCCTTATGCCTATTCCATGCATGCTTAAACTCCTTCACTATATTTGCAGCTACCATTTCTGCAGGAAGGCTATTCCATACATCCACTACTCTCTCAGTAAAGTAATACTTCCTGATATTACATTTAAACCTTTGCCCCTCTAATTTAAAACAATGTCCTCTTGTAGCAGTTTTTCTTCTTTTAAATATTCTCTCCTCTTTTACCTTTGACTACAACCCTCTGTTGTCTGTACCTCAGCCACTGCCTAATCCATTTAACAATATGGGAGTCCAAGCACAAAGACTGCTTTTTTTTTTATAAGCCTTCTATGTGGGACAGTATCAAAAGCCTTACTAAAGTCTAGATAAGCGATGTCTACTGCACCTCCGCCATCTATTATTTTAGTCACCCAATCAAAAAAATCAATAAGATTAGTGTGACATGATCTCCCTGAAGTAAACCCATGCTGTTTTTCATCTTTCAATCCATGGGATTTTAGATGTTCCACAATCCTCTCCTTAAGTATGGTTTGCATTAATTTCCCCACTATTGATGTCAGGCTTACTGGCCTATAGTTGCCCGATTCCTCCCTACTACCTTTCTTGTGAATGGGCACAACATTTGCTAATTTCCAATCTTTTGGGACGACTCCTGTTACCAGTGATTGGTTAAATAAATCTGTTAATGGTTTTGCTAGTTCACCGCTAAGCTCTTTTAATAGATTTGGGTGTATCCCATCAGGCCCCTGTGACTTATTTGTATTCATTTTAGACAGCTGACTTAGAACCTCTTCCTTTGTAAAGACACATGCATCAAAAGATTCATTAGTCTTCCTCCCTAACTGAGGTCCTTTTCCTTTGTAAAAACTGAACAGAAGTATTCATTGAGGCAGTCAGCTAGTTCTTTATCTTCTTACATATACCTTCCTTCTTTTGTTATTAATTTGGTAATTCCTTGTTTTAGTTTCCTTTTTTCATTTATGTATCTAAAGAATGTCCTATTGCCTTTTTTCACTGACTGAACTAATTTATCTTCTGCCTGTGCTTTAGAAGCTCTTATAACTTGCTTGGCCTCTCTGCCTAATCTTATAAATTTGCCTGTCATCCTCGTTTTTAATTTTTTTTTTATTACTAAATGATATCTTTTTGTTTTTAATGATTTTGGCCACTTCTGCTGAGTACCACAGTGGTCTCTTCCTTTTTTTGCTTTTACTGACAAGCCTAATGCAATTATCTGTTGCCTTCAATAGTGCCACTTTTAAGTAGTCCCATTTCTCCTGGACTCCATTGAAACTGTTCTAATCTGATAGGGACTCGTATACCACTAATCTAATTTTAGAAAAGTCCTGTTTTTCGAAAATCTAAAACTTTTGTTTTTGTGTGGTGTGACTGTGAGTCACTGTACTTATAGTAAACCACACTGCCTGGTGATCACTAGATCCCAACCTTCCCCTTACAGTAATATCAGATACCAAATTCCCATTTGTGAATACTAAATCTAAAATGGCCTCCTTCCGGGTTGGCTAATGGGATCCTGGGAAAGATAATCCCAGTAGGGAATTTAGAATATCTGTACTCCTGGCAGAACTGGCTTTTTTGGTTTTCCAGTTTACATCAGGAAGATTAAGGCTACTTTCACACCTGCGTTTGGTGCGGATCCGTCTGGTATCTGCACAGACGGATCCGCACCTATAATGCAAACGCTTGGATCCGTTCAGAACGGATCCGTTTGCATTACCATGAACAAAAAAAAAAAAAAAAAAAGAATTTTTTTTTTTTTTTTTTGTTCATGATAATGCAAACGGATCCGTTCAGACTTTACATTGAAAGTCAATGGGGGACGGATCCGTTTGAAAATTGAGCCATACTGTGTCAACTTCAAACGGATCCGTCCCCATTGACTTACATTGTAAGTCTGGACGGATCCGTTCGCCTCCGCACGGCCAGGCGGACACCCGAACGCTGCAAGCAGCGTTCAGGTGTCCGTCTGCTGAGCGGAGCGGAGGACAAACGCTGCCAGACTGATGCATTCTGAGCGGATCCGCCTCCACTCAGAATGCATTAGGACTGGACGGATCCGTTCGGGGCCGCTTGTGAGAGCCTTCAAACGGAACTCACAAGCGGAGCCCCGAACGCTAGTGTGAAAGTAGCCTTACATTGTAAGTCTGGACGGATCCGTTCGCCTCCGCACGGCCAGGCGGACACCCGAACGCTGCAAGCAGCGTTCAGGTGTCCGTCTGCTGAGCGGAGCGGAGGACAAACGCTGCCAGACTGATGCATTCTGAGCGGATCCGCCTCCACTCAGAATGCATTAGGACTGGACGGATCCGTTCGGGGCCGCTTGTGAGAGCCTTCAAACGGAACTCACAAGCGGAGCCCCGAACGCTAGTGTGAAAGTAGCCTAAGTCTCCCATAATGATAACTTCCCCTTTCAATGTCATTTTAGCTATTTCCTCAACTAGTAGATCATCTAATTCTTTGACTTGACTAGGTGGTCTATATATTTTTCTTGTAGTACTGAAATACGCCCTTATATGCTTTCACCAAAAATAACTGCAACAGTGCAGTGCATATATATTTATATTTTTTTACTGAAATACGCTCCTATATGCTTTCACCAGAAAAAAACTGCAGCAGTGAAGTGCTTTTCAACATAGCACTTGCACCCAAAGAACAAATTGTTGTAATGAGAGAGTTGTATAATGGTTATTTGGATCCCCAAATAATCTTTCCTTGCAAATCGCTTTCCTATCACTGTCCCTAGCGCCTTCTGACGTCTCTCCCTACACTAAGATGCTGTGAAATGATTCCTCACTATCCTTTCCCTGCACTTATAAATCGTTTTTTTCTTTTTTTTTATGCACAATCAAGTTTTTCGAATTGCTGTCTATAGCGCCTTCTCATGCACTCAGAACACTGGAAAATGGCAGAATCTAAAATGGCTGCCGAATTTATAGGGCTGTGACATTACAGTGCTGGCTGGCTGCTGATTGGCTGCATGCATGTCAATATGGGTGATCCCGCCTTCCCAGAGTTCCTTGCCCCATGTCCTCAGTCCTCAGCCGTCATTTTAGGAAAAATGTGATTCGTTACCACGAAGCGCGAGGAAATTCGCATTTGTTGCAAATCAAATTTTTCCTGAAATTCGGATCGAATTCCACTTCATCAGCTTCGATTCGCTCATCTCTAATAGACACCCTTCCTCCCAATTCCCCATTATACTAACTCCAGATCTCCTTAATTTCTAAGGAATATATTACACTGGTTGATAATGATTGTCGGGAAGGAATAGTTTCTTCTTGACAATCGTCTGCTTGTAGCTGTATGCTAAGTAACAGCATTGGACACCAGGGAGGAGACCTCAGCTTTTCTCTGTGCGCGTTCCTTCTCCCTGGCTGTAGCACTGTCCAATCGCAGCGCAGGGAGAAAAAAATATGCACCTTCTCCCTGGCTGTGACATTCTGCGCTGCGATTGGACAGCGCTACAGCCAGGGAGAAGGAACGCCCAGGGAGAAAAGCTGATGTCTCCTCCCTGGTGTTTCGATGCTTATACTTAGCATACAGTGCGGGGGCCACAGCGGTGCAATGGAGCGGCACAACGGAGCGGCGCACAGAAATAATAGTAAGTGCAGGGACATCCCCCATGTATGCTCTACATGTCCTGCTACTTAGTTAATAAAGTATGGAGCCAGGAAAGGTCCTACAGTGGCCAGCAGGCCTCAAGAGGCGGCTGCCTTGGGCCCCCAGGAGCAACTTGGCCCGGGGCAGCTGCCCGTTTTGCCCCGCGTTAAAGACGGCCCTGATTCCTATACAGAATCTTAATTTGCCATCAGCAAAGTGTGATTAGTCAGCATGATCTGCTGCTGGCAAACAATGATTTTTGTGACTGCATAAAAGATGCGATTACCCAAAACACGAGCATTTGCTTGTTAGCATTGTTAATGATTATCTGGCTAACCCTCAGCCGTTCTAATACAGCCCTAAAGGGCCCTTTACACAGGCCGAGAATCACATATATCATAGCTAATGGACGTTCATAGTAACGCCCGTTAGTGATGATCTGGTGGTGTAAATGTACCCCTGATTACCCGCTGAACGAGCTAAACACTTGTTCAATCGGGTAATTGGATCGTTTGTGTGAACACAAAAATACTCATTTACCAACAGCAGATCTCACTGTGTAAATACGATCCGCTGCTGGGAAACAATGAGTTGTTAGGGGGAAGAGCAATGGCAATAGCGATCGCTCCTCCACTTACTCTGGAGGAGATCGCTGGATGTAAATGCAGCATCTCCTCCACCAGCGAGCAGCAGATTGTTGAGAATAAACACTTCCTTCCCGACAATCTACTGTAATATTGTCCTGTTGTAAAGAGCCCTTTAGCCTTAACCCCTATTGCCTGTCCATCTGTAACAATAACTGCAGTTTTCTTACTCTGTCTTATCTTGATGATGTATCACCTCATGTACAAATGCCTGTAACATCTTTTAAGTGTTGTGCCTTCTCACAGTCATTCATTTGTATATTGCCTGAAGAAGAAGCCTCTGTGCTCTGAAAGCTTGCGAACAGAATTTTATTGATTAGCCAATAAAGGTATCACTGCTATAATACTTTTGTCTTTTTTAACACAAAAATATTTAATATCACATTTCACATATCATAAGTGGTATAACAATCCAAATTAAGTCATAACAGACCTATTTCATGTGAGATGGAAGAATAGAGGGCCACCGCAGTTCGAGAAGCAATCGACTTACATATTTATATTGCCCGAGGATGGTTTTCAAAATGGGAGCATGCAAGGGTGGGATTCAAATTTTTAACAACAGATTCCCTACTCAACGGCGAACATGCAGCGTCACAACACATGTTTACATATACATACACCATATATATGCAACACACATACACATAAATACATAAATACAGTATATACACACTACAAAGGAGCTAAACTATCAGCGGTGCATGAAGCAATGGAAGTGAACATCTCCAGCTGCCCTGCCACCACTAGTGCATCGGATCGCAACTCAGCTGGTAACACGGTTCTCCGATCCAGTTGTAATTTTAACAACCGGATCTGGAGAACTGGAGGGAACTGGCTGAATCCCATACCTGGGAGCATGGCAAAGCCATCATTCGTGGCACATTCATCAGTATTTACACAAAAAAACTAGTGTAAATAATGTCTGAAATCTATGGCAGCTCCAAGCTGACATTGATTTCAATTTGCCACATGGACTGTTGGAGGAGGTATGTAATTTATGCTGCACCTTATCATAAATTTATTGCCTCCTCTGGCACGCAAGTCTTGATAAATCAGGACCTTTTCATCAGTAAATGCACTTTGTCTTAGGGTACTTTCACACTAGCGTTATTCTTTTCCGGCATAGAGTTCCGTCAAAAGGGCTCTATGCCGGAAATAACTGATCAGGCATATCCCAATGCATTCTGAATGGATAGAAATCTGTTCAGTTTGCATCAGTATGCCTTCCGTTCAGTCACTGTCAGGCGTTTTGGCCGGACATAATACCGCAGCATGCTGCGGTATTATGTCCGTCCAAAATGCCTGATCAGTCGCCGGAATGCCGGATCCAGTATTAATTCCCATTGACTTGCATTAGTGCCAGATCCCGCATTGCAAAACAACTGAAGGGCGAATCCGTCCTTCCGGTCTGCGCATGCGCAGACCGTGAAAACTGTGAAAAAAACTGCAAGACGGATTCGTCTATCCTCATGACAAGCGGAGAGACGAATCCGTTCTTGCAATGCATTTGTAGACGGATCCGCACCCGGATCCGTCTACAAATGCTGTCAGTTGTCACACTGATCGGCGGATCCGGCAGGCAGCTCCGAGGACGGAACTGCCTGCCGGATCACACTAACGCTAGTGTGAAAATAACCTTATATGGGGCAAACAGCAATAAATCAAGTTTATGAGTAGAAACCTGGACAGAGGGTCAGCTGTGGATGTAGTGTTTCTGGATTTTGTAAAGGCTTTTAATACTGTCCCTCATAGTTTAATAGTGTAAGAAGGTACAAGGAATCATCGTAGATGATAGGTACAGTGGATATAAAAAGTCTGCACACCCCTGTTAAAGGTCAGGTTTCTGTGATGTAAAAAAATGAGACAAAGATAAATCATTTCAGAACTTTTTCCACCTTTAATGTGACCTATAAACTGTACAACTCACTTGAAAAACAAACTCATATCTTTTACGTGGAGAGAAACTAAAACTAAAATAATGTGGTTGCATAAGTGTGCACACCCTCTTATAACTGGGGATGTAGCTGTGTTCAGAATTAAGCAATCACATTCAAAATCATGTTAAATAGGAGTCAGCATACACCTGCCATCATTTAAAGTGCCTCTGATTAACCCCAAATAAAGTTCAGCTGCTGTAGTTGGTCTTTCCTGAAATTTCTTAGTCACAACCCACAGCAGAAGCCATGGTCCACAGAGAGCTTCCAAAGCATCAGAGGGATCTCATTGTTAAAAGGTATCAGTCAGGAGAAGGGTACAAAACAATTTCCAAGGCATTAGATATACCATGGAACACAGTGAAGACAGTCATGATCAAGTGGAGAAAATATGGCACAACAGTGATACTACCAAGAACTGGACGTCCCTCCAAAATTGATGAAAAGACGAGAAGAAAACTGATCTGGGAGGCTATCAAGAGGCCTTCAGCAACATTAAAGAAGCTGCAGGAATATCTGGCAAGTACTGGCTGTGTGGTACATGTGACAACAATCTCCCGTATTCTTCATATGTATGGGCTATGGGGTAGAGTGGCAAGATGAAAGCCTTTTCTTATGAAGAAAAACATCCAAGCCAGGCTTCATTTTAAAAAAACACATCTGAAGTCTCCCAAAAGCATGTGGGAAAAGGTGTCATGGTCTGATGAAACCAAGGTTGAACTTTTTGGCCAAAATTCCAAAAGATATATTTGGCGCAAAAACAACACTGCACATCACCAAAAGAACACCATACCCACAGTGAAGCATGGTGGTGGCAGCATCATGCTTTGAGCCTGTTTTTCTTCAGCTGGAACTGGGGCCTTAGCTAAGCTAGAGGGAATTATGAACAGTTCCAAATACCAGTCAATATTGGCAGAAAACCTTCAGGCTTCTGCTAGAAAGCTGAACATGAAGAGGAACTTCATCTTTCAGCATGACAACGACCCAAAGCATACATCCAAATCAACAAAGGAATGGCTTTACCAGAAGAAGATTAAAGTTTTGGAATGGCCCAGCCAGTGCCCAGACCTGAATCTGATTGAAAATCTGTGGGGTGATCTGAAGAAGGCTGTGCACGGGAGATGCCCTCGCAATCTGACAGATTTGGATTGTTTTTGCAAAGAGTGGGCAAATCTTGCCAAGTCAAAATGTGCCCTGCTGATAGACTCATACCCAAAACAAGTGCTGTAATAAAATCAAAAGGTGCTTCAACAAAGTATTAGTTTAAGGGTGTGCACACTTATGCAACCATATTATTTTATTTTTATATTTTTTTCTGCCCTCTACCTAAAAGATTTCAGTTTGTTTTTCAATTAGGTTGTACAGTTTATAGGTCACATTAAAGGTGGAAAAAGTTCTGAAATTATTTATCTTTGTCTAATTTTTTTTAAATAACAGAAACCTGACATTTTAACAGGGGTGTGTAGACTTTTTATATCCACTGTATGTGTCACCGAGGTTCCTGGCCTCGGTGGAGTAAGAGCCAGTTTTCTGTCTCAGCAGCATTTGCATTTTGACACCTTGCTATCTAGTATGGCTGTAAATAGCTGATCCGGGATGGCTCTTACTAGGAGTAGTCAAAGTGCTGGGTGGGTGACTACTCCCCACGGTCCAGGCCGGGTTTTGACAGGCCTATAGAAAAAACAGCCAGCAGTGTCAGGTGGGTGAATTACTCCTCTCTGACACCGGAGCTGTGTGAAACTCTGCTGAGATCTGAGGCCTGTGTGTGGGCTGAAAGCTGAAGAAAGTGTGTCAGGAGAGCAGGCCGCCTAAAGCCTGCAGGTGGACTTTCTGAGGCTGAGGATTCAGCCGGGTGTGGATTAAACACCCAGGATCAAAGGTGAATGTTTTTTCCTGTATAAACTGTTTTGTGTGGGAACTAACACCAATACTGAAAATGGACTGTCATACTGTGAACCTGCAACTAGTGTGAATAAACACTGCAGTTTTTGAGTTACAAACGTGTCTTTGCCTCTCTACTGCATCAGCTTGTCCTGTCTACCAGAGCAAATCCCCACAATAGGTGAATTAAGGTCTATTGGCTTGGAAAGTATAGTTTGTAATTGGATTGAAAACAGGCTGAAGGACCGTGTCCAGTGAGATGCAGTCAATAGAGATGGCCTTGCGGTTCGCCCAGCGGTCGGTTCGCGGCGAACTTTGCTCGTTCGCTATTCGCCGAACATGCGAACATATGGCGATATTCGTGACCGCCATATTCTTTTACATTGACTCATGACACTGAAGAACTTTGACTCATGACACATCCATCAGGTGGTACAGGACAGCCAATTGAGACATTTCAGCACATGGACATACCCCTACCTTATAAATAGACCTGATCTGGCTGCCATTTTACATTCTGTCTTTTGTCAGTGTAGGGAGAGGTAGCTGTATGGAGCAGGGACAGACTGTTAGGCCTCTTTCACACGGGCGTTGCGGGAAAATGTGCGGGTGCGTTGCGGGAACACCCGCGATTTTTCCGCACGTGTGCAAAACATTGTAATGCGTTTTGCACGCGCGTGAGAAAAATCGCGCATGTTTGGTACCCGAAGTTCGGGCTTGGGATCAATGTTATGTAGATCGTATTATTTTCCCTTATAACATGGTTATAAGGGAAAATAATAGCATTCTGAATACAGAATGCATAGTAAAACAGCGCTGGAGGGGTTAAAAAAAATTAAAAAATGTTTAACTCACCTTAGTCCACTTGATAGCGCAGCCGGCATCTGCTTCTGTATTCTTTTCTTTAGGACCTGGGTAAAGGACCTTTGATGATGTCACTCCAGTCATCACATGGTACGTCACATGATCTTTTACCATGGTGAATCACCATGGTAAAAGATCATGTGACGTACCATGTGATGACCGGAGTGACGTCATCAAAGGTCCTTTAGCCGATAGTTCATCTTTTGAGAAGTAAAGAATAGACCGGGAGCTACGCGAACAAGAGGAGAAGGTGAGTTAATTTTTTATTTTTTTTTTAACCCTCAATTGATCGCCTACTATGCATTCTGTATTCAGAATGCTATTATTTTCCCTTATAACCATGTTATAAGGGAAAATAATACAGTTTATAGACTGTCACCTAGCAACCATGCGTGAAAATCGCACCGCATCCGCACTTGCTTGCGGATGCTTGCGATTTTCACGCAACCCCATTCACTTCTATCGGGCCTGCGTTGCGTGAAAAACGCACAAAGAGGAGCATGCTGCGATTTTCACGCAACGCACAAGTGATGCGTGAAAATCACCGCTCGTGTGCACAGCCCCATAGAAATGAATGGGTCGGTATTCAGTGCGGGTGCAATGCGTTCACCTCCCGCATCGCATCCGCGCGGAATACTCGCTCGTGTGAAAGGGGCCTTAGAGACACCAAGCTCTAGCTAATAGGGCCACAAAAGTCCTTTTAAGGACTGGTATATGTGTGCTATTGTTTGGTGTGCAGTATATAGGGGTGTAATACACTTATAATATACTTTCTAATATAGAAAGCATATTATAGTGGCTTTGTATAGTGCAGCATTGTGACTGGTGATCGGTTCTGCAGCGATACTACAACTACAAAGAGTGACAAACGCAATTAGAAAAAAGTATTATAACTGGGGTGATAGACCAGTGGCCCCCCAAGACGACATATTGAAGTGGGGTGTTATCTAAGAATATACTTTTCAAATAGTGCATTTGGGTACTGCAGAAATTTAGCCTCTTTCACTGCGTTACCTCTGCTACACACAGTGAATAAATTTAAAGGAATTTTTTTTTTTATAACTGGTGAGATAGACCAGTGGCCCCCCAAAACGACATATTGAAGCGGGGAGTTATCTAAGAATATACTTTTCAAATAGTGTATTTGGGTACTGCAGAAATTTAGCCGCTTTCACTGCGTTACCTCTGATACACACAGTGAGAAAATTTACAGGAATTTTTTTTTTATAACTGGTGTGATAGATAGAGTTGTCGTGAACATAAAATTTCCGCAAATGTTCGCGAACGGGCGAACCACCATAGACTTCAATAGCAGGCGAATTTTAAAACCCACAGGGACTCTTTCTGGCCACAATAGTGATGGAAAAGTTGTTTCAAGGGGACTAACACATGGACTGTGGCATGCCGGAGGGGGATCCATGGCAAAACTCCCATGGAAAATTACATAGTTGACGCAGATTCGGGTTTTAATCCATAAAGGGCATAAATCACCTAACATTCCTAAATTGTTTGGAATAACGTGCTTTAAAACCTCAAGTATGATGTTGTATCGATCAGGTAGTGTAAGGGTTACGCCTGCTTCACAGTGACAGACCAAACTATGACAGACCAAACTCCCCGTTTAATGCACCACAAACAACCGCAAGCAGTCTATTTGCACAACCGCAAACTCCCCATTTACACAAGGTTGGATACCAAGCTAGCCATGTCCCGTTCCTTGTCCTCACTGACATCATTGAAGGTCTCTTCCTCCACCCAGCCACGTACAACACCAAGGGTCCCCGAAAGGTGACAACAAGCCCCCTGGGATACCTGCTGTGGTTGGTCTTCCACCTCCTCAAAGCCACCTTCCTCCTCTGACTCCTCTTCTTCAGACTCCTCTCTCTGCGTTGTCGCAGGTCCAGCAATCGACGACGACAAAGCTGCTTCTGGTGGTGATGGTGACCACAACTCTTCCTCTTCATGCTCATCTACGGCCTGATCCAGGACTCTTCGCAGGGCACGCTCCAGAAAAAACGCATATGGGATAAGGTCGATGATGTTGCCTTGGGTTTGACTGACCAGGTTTGTCACCTCCGCAAAAGGACGCATGAGCCTACAGCCATTGTGCATGAGCGTTCAGTAACGCGGCCAAAAAATACCCAGCTCCGCAGAGGCTGTCCTCTTTTTTTTTTATTAAAAAATCTGTTCTTACCAGTTTAATCTCTGTTTTGTCCCCTATCAGGGGCTGGTGTGGTGTATGGAATACAAACCGGATTCCAAAAAAGTTGGGACACTATACAAATCGTGAATAAAAACTGAATGCAATGATGTGGAGGTGCCAACTTCTAATATTTTATTCAGAATAGAACATAAATCACGGAACAAAAGTTTAAACTGAGAAAATGTACAATTTTAAGGGAAAAATATGTTGAATCAGAATTTCATGGTGTCAACAAATCCCAATAAAGTTGGGACAAGGCCATTTTCACCACTGTGTGGCATCTCCCCTTCTTCTTACAACACTCAACAGACGTCTGGGGACCGAGGAGACCAGTTTCTCAAGTTTAGAAATAGGAATGCTCTCCCATTCTTGTCTAATACAGGCCTCTAACTGTTCAAATCGTCTTGGGCCTTCTTTGTTGCACCTTCCTCTTTATGATGCGCCAAATGTTCTCTATAGGTGAAAGATCTGGACTGCAGACTGGCCATTTCAGTACCCGGATCCTTCTCCTACGCAGCCATGATGTTGTGATTGATGCAGAATGTGGTCTGGCATTATCTTGTTGAAAAATGCAGGGTCTTCCCTGAAAAAGATGACGTCTGGATGGGAGCATATGTTGTTCTAGAACCTGAATATATTTTTCTGCATTGATGGTGCCTTTCCAGACATGCAAGCTGCCCATGCCACATGCACTCATGCAACCCCATACCATCAGAGATGCAGGCTTCTGAACTGAGCGTTGATAAAAACTTGGGTTGTCCTTGTCCTCTTTGGTCCGGATGACATGGCGTCCCAGATTTCCAAAAAGAACTTCGAATCGTGACTCGTCTGACCACATAACAGTCTTCCATTTTGCCACACTCCATTTTAAATGATCCCTGGCCCAGTGAAAACGCCTGAGCTTGTGGATCTTGCTTAGAAATGGCTTCTTCTTTGCACTGTAGAGTTTCAGCTGGCAACGGCGGATGGCACGGTGGATTGTGTTCACTGACAATGGTTTCTGGAAGCATTCCTGAGCCCATTCTGTGATTTCCTTTACAGTAGCATTCCTGTTTGTGGTGCAGTGTCGTTTAAGGGCCCGGAGATCACGGGCATCCAGTATGGTTTTACGGCCTTGACCCTTACGCACAGAGATTGTTCCAGATTCTCTGAATCTTTGGATGATGTTATGCACAGTTGATGATGATAGATGCAAAGTCTTTGCAATTTCTCGCTGGGTAACACCTTTCTGATATTGCTCCACTATCTTTCTGCGCAACATTGTGGGAATTGGTGATCCTCTACCCATCTTGGCTTCTGAGAGACACTGCCACTCTGAGAAGCTCTTTTTATACCCAATCATGTTGCCAATTGACCTAATTAGTGTTAATTGGTCTTCCAGCTCTTCGTTATGCTGAAATTTACTTTTTCCAGCCTCTTATTGCTACTTGTCCCAACTTTTTTGGGATTTGTTGACACCGTGAAAATTGGAATCAACATATTTTTCCTTTAAAATGATACATTTACTCGGATTAAACGTTTGATCTGTCATCTACGTTCTATTACAAATAAAATATTGACATATGCCATCTCCACATCATTGCATTCAGTTTTTATTCACAATTTGTTTAGTGTCCCAACTTTTTTGGAATCCGGTTTGTAGATTTTAGCAACCGGGAGATGGAAAAAGATGCTTGGTCGGTCCTCTTACTTCCAATTTGGGGCACTGCGCCGTGCAATTTACTGTGCTACCAGATATGAGTAGTATGTTAAGTAGTACTATTCCTATCAGTTTAATCCTCGTTACGTCCCCTATGAAGGGATGTGTATGGAATAGATTTTAGGAACCGGGAGATGGAAAAAGATGCTTGGTTGGTCCTCTTACTTCCAATTTGGGGCACCGCGCGTGCGCCATGCAATGTACTGTGCAATCCCAATATGAGTGGTATGTTAAGTAGTACTATTCCTATCAGGGGACGTGTATGGAATAGAGTTTAGACAACTGCAAAGAGTTGTCAATAGTTGACACACTCATGAAATAAATTTTATTCCTCTATGCGTCAATCTTGGTGTAGTGATGACTGTGCTCGTGCGCACGTTTGGGAGATTGCAGGCGATGGCGGTTTTTCAAAGCCTATGGTCGTACTGAGGTAGTTCAGTGACAGTTAAGTGACCCAGAAAACAATGATTCTGCAGTGTGGGCCCATTGTTGGCCTAGTAGGCTTAAATGATCATCTTAGATGATCACAAAGAAAATTAATGTTTTTTCTATGCAAAATTATCCAGCCGATCACTTTTGGCCTGTTCACAATTAAGCAACGACCTAATCTCATCTGGGGTGTGCCAACATTGCCATTGGCAACACACTCATAGAGGTGATCGCTTCATTGTAATACGCAAGCCCCTTTACCACTCACAAGGGGGGTGCCAGTGGCGTAGGGATCGCCATAGCAGCCATAGCAATGGCTATGGGGCCCTACGCCACTGGGGGCCCGCCGCGACTGAGGATAAAAAAAAATAAAATGTGGCGAGTGGGCCAGGCGTGGCGCTGTGATAGGGGCAGGGCTCCAGATGGTCTCTCCCTCCCCCTGTGCTGCTGCCGCCGCGGCCAATAAGAAGAGGGACAGGGCCGGGGGAGGGGCTGTGGCCACTGCGCCACCAATGAAGATAACTGACCTGTTAATACAAATGCAGGAGGCGGGTGCCGGAATCAAATAGCCGGCACCCGACCTCTATGATAGGGAGCTGCGATCAGCCTCATCAGCGGCAGTTAACCCCTCAGGTGCCGCTCCCTGTCATAGAGGTCGGGTGCCACTATTTGATTCCGGCACCCGCCTCCTGCATTTGTATTAACAGGTCAGTTATCTTCATTAAAATTGAATGCGGCCCCCCCAGTATAATAAACATTGAGTGCGGCCCCCCCCCCAGTATAATAAACATTGAGTGCGGCCCCCCCCAGTATAATAAACATTGAGTGCGGCCCCCCCCCCCAGTATAATAAACATTGGTGGGCAGTGGGCAGTGCCAATGAGGGTTAAAAAATAAAAAATTAACTCACCTCCTCCAATTGATCGCGTAGCTGCTGCCGGTCTCCTTGTAATTTCTTCAGGACCTGTGGTGACGTCACTGAGCTCCAGCCTCTATCACATGGTCCATTACCATGGTGATGGATCATGTGATGTATCATGTGATGAGCTCAGTGACATCACCACAGGTCCTTTGACAGGTCCTGAAGAAAGTACAGGAGACCGGCTGCTACGCGATCAATTGGAGGTGGTGAGTTAATTTTTATTTATTTTTTTAACCCTCATTGACACTGCCCACCAATGTTTATTATGTTGGGGGGGGGGGCGCACTGTGCCACCAATGTTTATTATACTGGGGTGTTGGGGGGGAGCGCACTGCACCACCAATGTTTATATGTTTATTATACTAGGGAGGGGGGGCGCACTGCGCCACCAATGTTTATTATACTGGGGTTTAAGGGGGTGCAGGTTTTTATTTTATTAAGGAAGGGTTAAGGGGTCTATTAAGGGGTGGTTAATGGGTTTTATTAAGGGGGGTTAATGGGTTTATTTCGTTAAGGGGGTGTGCAGAGGTTTATTTTATTAAGGGGTTTTATTTTTATTTATAAATATTATTGAAAACATTGAAAAAAGTTTGTGCATGTTTTCTTAACTTTCTTGGGGGGGGGGGGGGGCAAACAAAGGGTTTGCCCCGGGTGCCAAAGGCTCTAGGTACGCCCCTGCTTCCACCTCTTCCCCTGTTAGATTCCCGTTGTGCTGTGACATCACCCTTATACGCTGTGTAAAGCATACTTTTTAACTCGTTTTGGAACTGCTGCATCCTTTCCGACTTCCGGTAATTCAGTAACATTTTGGGCACTTTCTGCTTATACCGGGGGTCTAGTAGCGTGGCAACCCAGTACAGGTCGTTTTCCTTCAGCCTTTTTATACGAGGGTCCCTCAACAGGCATGACAGCATGAAAGACACCATTTGCACAAGGTTGGATGCCGAGCTACTCATGTCCCGTTCATCGTCCTCAGTGATCTCACTGAAGGTATGTTCTTCCCCCCAGCCACGTACAACACCACGGGTACCAGATAGGTGACAACGAGCACCCTGGGATGCCTGCTGTGGTTGGTCTTCCTCCTCCTCAAAGCCACATTCCTCCTTTGACTCCTCTTCCTCAGACTCCTCTTCCAGCGTTGCCGCAGGTCCAGCAAGCGATGCTGATAAGGCTGTTTCTGGTGGTGATGGTGACCACAACTCTTCCTCTTCACACTTATCTACGGCCTGATCCAGCACTCTTCGCAGGGCATGCTCCTAGAAGAAAACAAATGGGATGATGTCGCTGATGGTGCCTTCGGTGCGACTGACTAGGTTTGTCACCTCCTCAAAAGGACGCATGAGCCTACAGGCATTGCGCATGAGCGTCCAGTAACGTGGCAAAAAAATACCCAGCTCCGCAGAGGCTGTCCTAGCACCCCGGTCATACAAATACTCGTTGACGGCTTTTTCTTGTTGGAGCAGGCGGTCGAACATTAGGAGTGTTGAATTCCAACGTGTCGGGCTGTCGCAAATCAAGCGCCTCACTGGCATGTTGTTTCGCCGCTGAATATCTGAAAAGTGTGCCATGGCCATGTAGGAACGCCTGAAATGGTCACACACCTTCCTGGCCTGCTTGAGGACATCCTGTAAGCCTGGGTACTTATGCACAAAGCGTTGTACGATCAGATTCAACACATGTGCCATGCACGGCACATGTGTCAACTTGCCCAAATTCAATGCCGCCAGCAAATTGCTTCCGTTGTCACACACCACTTTGCCGATCTCCAGTTGGTGTGGAGTCAGCCACTGATCCACCTGTGCGTTCAGGGCGGACAGGAGTGCTGGTCCGGTGTGACTCTCTGCTTTCAGGCAAGTCAACCCCAAGACGGCGTGACACTGTCGTATCTGGGATGTGGAATAGCCCCTGGGGAGCTGGGGGGTGCAGTTGATGTGGAGAAAGACACAGCAGCAGAAGAGGACTCAGCCGAGGAGGTTAGCGAAGAGGATAGAGTAGGAGGAGTAGAGGAGGTGGCAGCAGGCCTGCCTGCAAGTCGTGGCGGTGTCACCAACTGCTCTGCAGAGCCACGCATTCTATGCTTGGCAGCCGTCAGCAGGTTTACCCAAAGCGCAGTGTACGTGATATACCTGCCCTGACCGTGCTTTGCAGACCAGGTATCAGTGGTCAGATGGACCCTTGCCCCAACACTGTGTGCCAGACATTCCATAACTTTCTTTTCCACAATAGAGTACAGGTTGGGGATTGCCTTTTGTGAAAAAAAATTCGGCCTGGTAGCTTCCACTGTGGTGTCCCAATAGCTACAAATTTTTTGAAGGCCTCAGACTCCACCAGCTTGTATGGTAAAAGCTGGCGGGCTAAGAGTTCCAACAAGCCAGCTGTCAGACGCCGGGCAAAGGGGTGACTCAGTGACATTGGCTTCTTACGCTCAAACATTTCCTTGACAGACACCTGACTGTGGGCAGATGAGCAGGAACTGCTGAAGGTTAGAGGCGGAGTGGCAGATGGTTGAGAGGGGGCAAGGAGGACAGCAGTGGTTGACGTGGCTGAAGATGCTGGACCAGGAGGAGGATGGTGGCTTTGAGTTTGTGTTCTGCTTGTACTCATCATGTGTTGATCCCATAGGCGTTTGTGATGTGAGATCATGTGCCTTTGCAAAGCAGTCGTACCTAGGTGGGTGTTGGACTTCCCATGACTCAATTTCTTTTGGCACAAATTGCAAATGGCATCGCTGTTATCAGAGGCAGACACACAAAAAAAATGCCACACTGCTGAGCTTTACAATGACGGCATTCTGGTGGTGGCAACAGCATGCGTTGATTGGCGTGCTGTCTGGCTGACCCCGGGTGCCGATGCATGCTGTCTGACTGTGCCACTAGCTCCTTGCGACGACATTCCCCTGCTTACAACTCGTCTCCTCCTCCTCTCTGTCTCCCCATCTGAACTTTCCCCCTGTTCTTCTTCTCTTCGATCGGGCACCCACGTGACATCCATGGACACATCGTCATCATCAACCACTTCACTTGTATCTGACAACTCAGCAAAGGAAGCAGCAGCGGGAACAACATCATCATCATCTCACCGTACGTCCATGTGTGTAATGCTGCCTGACTGAGACATATCCCTGTTATCTACATCCTCTGGCAATAATGGTTGCGCATCACTCATTTCTTCCAACTGATGTGTAAATAACTCCTCTGACAGGTCAAGTGAAGCAGCTGTGGTGCTAGTGTTGGTGGTGGCGGAAGGCGGGCGAGTGGTAACTTGAGAGGTGCCCGAAGCTGAGCTGGGGGAGGATGGTGCGTCAAGGTTCCGAGCAGAAGCTGTAGAAGATTGGGTGTCCTGTGTAAGCCAGTCAACTATGTCAAGCATGTGTGTGGCCTCTGAACACTGGGCATTATTCTAGGGCCAAAGGAAATCACAGCACCACGACCACGACGGCCTCTGCGGGGTGGCCTGCCTCTGCCTGTCATTTTTTTCCTGATTAGTTGTACTATGCTTGCAAGCTACTGTGACACCAGATATGAGTGGTGGCACTGGACACTGGCAGTAGTGGGCACAGTACACTCTGTAGGCCTGACACACACGCTTGCAGGCAACTGCAATTATATTACAGTGAAAAAAATTGTTTTTTTTATTTTTAAATGCAAGCTACTGTGACACCAGATATGAGTGGTGCAACTGGGCACTGGCAGTAGTGGGCACAGTACACGCTGTAGGCCTGACACATGCTTGCAGGCAACTGCAATTATATTAAAGTGAAAAAATAGTTTTTTATTTTTAAATGCAAGCGACTGTGACACCAGATATGAGTGGTGCAACTGGGCACTGACAGTAGTAGGCAAAGTACACGCTGTAGGCCTGACACACACGCTTGCAGGCAACTGCGATTAGATTACAGAGAAAAAAAAAATTATATTTTTTTTTAATGCAAGCTACTGTGACACCAGATATGAGTGGTGGCACTGGGCACTGGCAGTAGTGGGCACAGTACACGCTGTAGGCCTGACACACACGCTTGCAGGCAACTGCAATTATATTACAGTGAAAAATATTTTTTTTTTTTATGCAAGCTACTGTGACACCAGATATGAGTGGTGGCACTGGGCACTGGCAGTAGTGGGCACAGTACACGCTGTAGGCCTGACACACACGCTTGCAGGCAACTGCGATTAGATTACAGTGGAATTTTTATTTTTATTTTTTAAATGCAAGCTACTGTTATACCAGATATGAGTGGTGCAACTGGGCACTGGCAGTAGTGGGCACAGTACACGCAGTAGGCCTGACACACATGCTTGCAGGCAACTGCAATTATATTACAGAGAAAAAATTGTATTACTTTTTTATCTGCAAGCTACTGTGACGCAAGATATGAGTGGTGGGCATTGGCAGTGGGCACAGTACACTCTGTGGGCCTGACACACACTGGCAGGCAACTGAAATTATATTACAGAGAAAAAATTGTATAACTTTTTTTATCTGCAAGCTACTGTGCCACCAGATATGAGTGGTGGGCACTGGCAGTGGGCACAGTACACTCTGTGGGCCTGACACACACTGGCAGGCAACTGCAACATATATATATATATATATTTTTTTTTTTTAAAAAGCAGACTGATGTATAGTGTTGAGCACGAATATTCGAATAACGAATTTCGCAACTTCGAGATTTCGCGAATATTTCGAATATAGTTCTATATATTCGCGAAATCGAATATTCTTTTTTTTTTTCATCTGCTTCTGCTTGTGGGTCAATGAGCCATTGGCCCACAAGCAACTGAATTGAAGCTGGAAGGAATCACGTTTTCAGGTGGACCGGAATATTCAAAATAAAGAATAAATTGCTGTATATTCAATTTTAGAATATTCGTCCTATTCTAATCTAAACCAATAATCTCGGTTATAAAATTCGTAATATTGCTCTAACTTCGTCTTTTAGAATATTCCGAATATTCTAAAAGACGAAGTTAGAGCAATATTAAGAATTTTCGTAAAATACACATATTAGCCTAGCCATAGTCAATTAGTCGAACGTTGCCTTATACTGTCAAAAGAACAATCGCAATACGCGATTAATTAAAGCGCATATTATTCGCGATAAATGGAATAATTAATGACGAATATTCGATTTCGGCGAATATAAGACGAATATTCAATTGAATATTCGCAAAATATCGCGAAATCGAATATGGCACCTCCCGCTCATCACTACTGATGTACTAGCCCTAAAAAGGGCTTTTTGGGGTACTGTCAGGACGCTGTCCTTACAGCAGATCAGATGAGTCTTTGAGGATTGGAGTGGACACAGAACACTAGCCTAGCTAACAATTTCCTTATTGATTCAGCAGCAGCAGCACTCTCCCTGCTCTCACTAACACTGCAGCTTCAGAATGAATCTAAGATGGATGCTGTCCTTGCTTTTTGATAGGAGGTGGGAGGGTCTGGGAGGGAGGGTATGCTGATTGGCTGGAATGAGTCTGCTGACTGTGAGGTACAGGGTCAAAGTTTGCTCAATGATGACGTATAGGGGCGGACCGAACATTGCATATGTGTGCCCGCCGTGGCGAACGCGAACAAGCGATGTTCGCCAGGAACTGTTCGCCGGCGAATAGTTCGGGACATCTCTAGTTATAACTGTATAAACGATTTATATAACTTATTAGAAAAAAACTTTTCCAATAGCAGGATCATCTCCTGCACCCCCTTCATGGCCTGGCGTTGCCTCTCCTCCATGGCCTTCATGCGCTCCTGAAAGACCCGCATATCGTTGCGCTGCTCCTTGTGCATTTCGGACAATTTGGCCTTCGATGTCTTCAGTACTGTTTGAAAAAAATATATATGAACTTTATTTGCAATTCTTATTAAGCCTTTATTTTGTGGTGAATCTGACTTTATGATCGCTTGCTATTACACCTTTTTGTGATAAAAGTTGTCCAAAAGAATTCCTTTTTTGTTTTGAAAGGTGTCCACCTGAGGGGTTAGTTGGTATGATATTTTTATACAGCTGGTTGTTACAGATGCGGCAAGACCTAATATTTTTCCTTATTTTTTTAGTTATTTCTATTTTACACAATAAAAGCATTGTTGAACAAAAAATAATTCATGTTTTACTGTCTCCATAGTTTGAGAGCCAAATTATTGTTTTTATTTGGCGATTGTCTAATGTTAGGGTCTCATTTTTGGCAGAATGAAATGACCAATTGTTACTATTTTGGGGGCATATGCCTTTTTTGATAGCTTGGTGTTGTACTTTTAGTGATGTTAGGTGAGTAAATTAGTATTTTTTTTTGTTTATTTTTTTTATTTTTTTTACGGTGTTCACCTCAGGGGTTAGATCATAGGATATTTTTATAGAGACGGTCGATATGTACACGACGGTACAAAATATGTCTTGTCTATTTTTTTACTTTTTTTATTTATTTAAAGTCTTTATACACATTGACGATTTAAATCTCAATATGTTAGTTTGTGATATTTATGATGATTACATAGTTTATTAGTTAGTGATATTTCAGTACAGTATAATTTTATTTTGTTTGTTAGTGATAGTTCTATACAGCTTAATATTATTTATTTGTTAAGTTAATGGTTTTAATGTAGATTAAAGAGTTCTTGTCCAGTGTTCTTTTTTGTATTACTATAGTGTATGTTGTCGCCTCATTGTTGGCCCTTTTAATGCTTATGTACATGTTATGGATACATAATCATATTGCTATGTGCACATATTTACCCTCCTGGCGGGGGCTGGTGATCTCCTCCTTTTCCTGCGAGTCCTGAGATGGGGTGGTGCTGGAGGGTCCAGCACTTTCCACCTCCACCTCTTTAACTTCTCCCACATCTGGTGTGGGTGGCTCAATAGGCTGGGAGGGTCCAGCCTCCTCCTCCTCTTCCTCCTCAACCTCCACCACCTCCACGGCCTCCACCGATCTCTTTCTCTGAATGGAGGGAATAGGAACTTCTGTGATCACAGAATGTTTAGATTTTAGATAAACAACTCCGAAATCTCCACAACTTCAGATATAAAGAAATTCAAATATGGAGGGATCTATATATAATTGCAGTGGCTGCCAGCTTTATGACGCATGCCTCAATAAAAAATGAACAGCATGCAAAAAGACATCCCCTACACAGTGTCTTGATGAAACAATAGGGCGATAGGAGACCCATGGGATGGGATTATCTCCTGAGTGTATCATACGATGATCTACTTCTCTACATCAGAGTCGGCTACTTCTTAATCCCATCACTAACACAATAGAACAAAGGGACAAATAAACTAACACATTATGGATTTGTAACATCCTGAAGTATGTCACTAAACTTCTGTTCCCCTGCTTCATAATGTTAAGTGTATGTATATTGTCATCTGGTATAAGTTTGCATCACTCTCTCCATAATGGTCATTTTCCAGGCTTGTATTGTATATTTGCTGTAATTCTCAATGATCACCAGCAGGTGGCAGCAATATGTAAGCAGACCATGGTTAGTTAATAGATCTAGGCTGGAACAGACCATTCCAGTCTAGTCTCTCCTACATGAGCAGAAGTGGGATGCCCCATGCCATGCTTTATGAGGAGGAGAAGGAAGTGAGTCAGGGAGTGTGAGCCACCCCCCTGCTGGGGTAGGCTGTGTTAGTAGGAGCTCCCAGAAACAGGGAGCCCAACCAAGGATCCAAGCCTCGGCTGAGGCCCAAGATCAACCTTCCCAGCCTGAGACCCTTACCTCAGCTGGTGGACAAAGAAAGCAGCCCTTCACAGAACTATCAGATCTCCAGGAAGAAACCATCATATCCTGCGAGCAGTCCTGTAAGTAAAGATCCAAAGATAAAGAGAAGATAAGTAACTCATCAGCTAGTCAGACCCATATCAAGCAGACTAAAGACAGAGCAGAAGATAAATACCTGCCAGATTCTCTAGGGATATGATCAGATGCAGAATACATATAAATTCATGCCACATATTGCCAAAACCTGCTGGGACCCTAGACTATTGCTGTAACTTGTATGGATCAAAGTTGCATATCATATCACCAAGTAAAGACAAGTTGGACCCTATTATCTGTGTGGAATCCCATCATTTCTCAATTACTCCTATTAACAGCACTCAATTTGTTGCATGTGAGCCAGGATACAGGAGTCCAGCCGTACTACAGGTAGGAGACACCGTTGACACTACACAGAGACATTATCCCCCTCTGGCATTCCTCACCTGGTACGTGAGCTATTACATCTTAAAGGGCCCTGCTACAGTACCTGCGCAAGCTGCAACTGGCGTCACGAACTTATATACATATAACCTGACCCACTGCATAGCATTCCCACTGACCCAGTGTCCTGCTCATTGCATCAAGTGGCGTCACGAACAGGATCGGATTGAATTGTGTGTCCATCCCTGCTAACAGAACCGGATCCAATTGTGCGCTAAAAAACGGACTTAAACCGCATGTTTCACAGTATAATAAGGGCTGAAGATTGTGCAAAAATCGCTAAAAAAGTGACTTTCTTACTTGTATTGTTGTGCCAAGAAAGTGCTGGACGTGCGCTGCAGCATTCAAATACCGTATATGCCGGCGTATAAGACGACTGGGCGTATAAGACGACCCCCAACTTTTACACTGAAAATATAGAGTTTGGGATATACTCGCCGTATAAGACTACTCCCTGCCAGGCTTCCTGCTCTGCTGCATTGCTGCAAGCACCCTTTACACACACAGCTCTGCTACATTTCTGCAAGCACCCTGTACACCCACAGCTCTGCTACATTGCTGCAAGCACCCTGTACACACACAGCTCTGCTACATTGCTGCAAGCACCCTGTACACACACACAGCTCTGCTACATTGCTGCAAGCACCCTGTACACACACAGCTCTGCTACATTGCTGCAAGCACCCTGTACACACACAGCTCTGCTACATTGCTGCAAGCACCCTGTACACACACAGCTCTGCTACATTGCTGCAAGCACACTGTACACACACAGCTCTGCTACATGCAATACTATACCACCCCCCCGGACGGACTTGTCAGGAGACAGTGAGCCGCAGAGCAGGAAGCCTGGCAGGCACTCGGTGACAGTCTGTGACTCATTCGATTCTTTTAACTACGGTAATAAACTCAGACGATTCTCTTAGTCCCTGCGACTCCTCCCCCTGTGCTGTGAGTCAGTGCTGGACTGCTGGCTGCCTCTGATTGGTTGGACGGCAGGGAGGGGCGGGGCTAGCTTCCACTGTCGGCTCCTATTACACTGCCTGCTGCCGCCCGGCCTGCTACTGAGGTTGTGAGTACAGAGAGGGAGAGGGAGAGGGGCCCGGTGTTATGTTATTCTGGGGCGGGCCCCCATCCCGGCCGGGCCCTCGGACCATGTCCGAAGTGCCCGACCAGTCAGTCCGCCCCTGGCCCGGGCTCTCTCTGTTGATAATTCGGGCATCCTGGCACTGCAGCGCCCGCCATATCCGGCGTATAAGACGACCCCCCACACTAGAAAATATTTTCTAGGGCTCAAAAGTCGTCTTATACGCCGGTATATACGGTAGTTAAATTCGGCATTGTAGAATTCGCCATATTCGTTTAAAATGGCGCCTCATCTTCATGCCCAGAGACAAAGGAACGCCCTCTCAGGAGCGCGAAAATGCTGTCTACGCCCCCCAGAAGCGGGAAAATCTAGCGACACCCCCTCAAGAAAGGCGCGAAGATGTCGAATACGCCCCTTCAGGAGCGGGAAAAATAGAGACTGCCCACCATGAACTTTCTATTGTGGACCGACGTGATAAAGTCTCCACCCCCTGGGCTGCACCCTTAGAACTTGCTATCTGCCAGTTGGAAGAAGACACCAAGATGGCGTTTCCCGAACCTCGGTGGAACCAGATGGCGATTGGTGGAGAAGCGGTGTATGAAGAGTGTCCACCTGAGATCCATGTCTCACAGATAATAAAGAAAGGTGGGCCCTCGGTATTCGCTACCATGCTGGAGGCTGTGGATTCCTCCCTGGCCAAGACAGATGTACCGCTCACCTTGCCCAGCACTCCGGAGGAGACTGCTAGTGAAGTCCCGGTTCCTGCTGCAAAGAGCTCAGACCTGATCGAGTTCCCGGAGGCCGTGGATCCCTCTGCATCATCAAGTGCCCCCGCGGAAGTCGACGTCAAGCCTGTTCCCGCGGAGGACGCGATTGACGCAGCACCCATCGCCACTGACAAGTCGCTGGCTGAGATGAAGATGGCGCCAGAGTCCCATGATGGCATCCAGAAGGCACCGGAACCGGCTGCCCGGCCGCAACCACAGGTAGGAGCTGCCGCGCTCCCTGAGGCCCCGGCCCGGTCCGTGTCCATCCATCCACCACGTCCCGAAACCCCAGCACCGGCCATCAGCCTTAGGCCTACCACGCCACTACCGCCTACTGGTGCGGCGGAGGCGGCTGGAGATTCCACTCCGCCGCCCAGCTATGAGAAGCTCCGCAGCCTTAACCCTGAAGTACCCCATGAGATCACTGCATTCGCCCAGACCGCATGGGAATATAAATCCGCGGTTGAAGAGTGGGTCAAGCAGGTGATAGACAACTCCCAGGCCGGAGACCCCAAGCTTACCAGGAGGACCGGAACCGTCTTATGGTTCTCGGTTGAACGTGGTGTCGGTTTTGTGCAGGATAGCCACTCTGGCACGGAAATGTTTGTGGGCCGAAGGTCCGTCAAGAGGCACTACTTGCCCCAGGCCCGGCACAATTTATACTCGGGTGACCAAATCAAGTACACCCCGATGCGGTCCATGCAAGGACTTTTTGCCGCCGGAGTTACACTCCTGGACAAGCCACTTTCCCCTGCCATTACCCCAGAGACCTGGCAGGAGGATCCAGGCTCTGCGGGCAGGACCCGTTGTCTACAAGAAGCCCCGGATGGTCGTCTGCAATTTAAAGAGAGATCACAACCTGCACCTACGCCCCTCATCCCAGATCTGTCGCCACCACCAACCTTGAGGGTGGGACAGATAAACAACAGCGTCCTGACCTTCAATCCCAAGGTCCAGCCATGCTTCATGCCCCCCTACATGCTGCCCTGGAAGCAGCCCCAGCAAGCTGCTCCAGCTCTCCCTGCACCCATGCAGCCAGAAGTTCTGCCAATTCCTGCACCTGCTGTGGATTCCGGGTTGCAGCAAGCCACTGCAGCATTTTCCAGGCTGTCTGCACAGCCAACCCCTACCGCAACCGGTAGAGGGCAGTGGTGCACTACTACCAACACTACCCTCAGCTACCAGCAGAGGGTAGAGCAACCTCTAATGCACTTTAGCAGCTCTAGCAGTGATGAAGAGCTGGACACCTACTTGTAAGGTGTCCCCACTATAAGAAAAATATAACAAGTGACATTGTTCTGGGAGCCACTCCGTGGACTGCTACCTGATGGGTGAGGACCTGTTTGGCATTTTGTGTGCTTTTAACCGTTTTGTTCCAGGTTGCCATTGTTGTCCTCATCCAGATGGTCATGTCAGTTAGGACTCCCCCCATCAGCACTTAACGTCACTAAACTCTTTTACCCCGCTACAACCTGTTAAGTGTATCTGCATTGTCATTCTGTGTTATTTTACATCACATTCTCACAAATGTGCATTTTCTAAGCCTGTTACATTTAATTTGCTGTAATATCCATATACACCAGCAGGTGGCAGCAATGTGTCAGCAGGACTTTAGTTCAGTTTAGCATATCTAGACTGGAATAGTACATTCCAGTTTAGCTCCCCCCTCTTTGAGGAGGTGTGGAATGTTCCCACATCCTGCCTCATGGGTGGGGAAGGAAGTTACAGTTAGAGTGTGCCAGCAACCCCGGCTAGGGGAACGCTGTGCTGGTAGGAGCTCCCAGTTCTAGGGATCCCAGACCAGGATCGTGTCTCGGCTGAGACCAAAGATCACCATTCCCAGTCTGAGCCTTCAGCCTCAGATGGTGACAAGCAAGCAGCCACCTCCAGAACTCCAGGAAGAACCATACCCTGTGAGCTAACTGTGAGTACCGTCCAGAGACCAGGAGAAGCCAAATTCCTCCTCAGCTAGTCAGTCCCATACACAGCAGAAGATAGACAGATCAGAAGATATAGATTCCTGCCATATTCTCCAGGCATATGATAGAAGCAGAAGAGATAGTAATCCCTGCCATACATTGCCAATACCTGCTGGGACCCAAGACTATTGCTGTATCTCATATGGATTACTGCTGCAACCAGTAAAGACAAGTTGAACTTTATTACAAGTCTGGATCTCATTCATTACTACCAAGTTCCTCAATTACTCCTACTAGCAACACACTCATTTATTGCAATTGAGCCAGGATCCAGGAGTCCAGCCGTACGCAGGTAGGAGACACCGTTGACACTATACCTACTACTACACAGAGACATTACCCCACTCTGGCATTCCTAACCTGGTACGTGAGTTGCAACACCTTAAAGGGCCCTGAGACTGTAACCTGCGCACGCTGCAATTGGCGTCACGAACAAAACTCTTAACTATCATTTACACCTGACCCAGTGAGTGCATATTGTTGCACCAGTGTGCATTAGTCCAATCCGGCTTACTGCAAAAGCTTCTCCTGAGTCCGGTCCAACAGGATACAAACTATAATCTATAGACTCTGTGTGTGTGTGCGGTATATAGTGTGTGTGCGGTATATAGTGTGTGTGTGGTATATTGTGTGTGTGTGTGTGGTATATTGTGTGTGTGTGCGGTATATAGTGTGTGTGTGCGGTATACTGTATAGTGTGTGTCTGTGTGTGTGCGGTATATAGTGTGTGTATCGTATATAGTATGTGTGTGCGGTATATAGTGTGTGTGTGTGCGGTATATAGTGTGTGTCTGTGTGTGTGCGGTATATAGTGTGTGTGTGCGGAATATACTGTGAGGAATGACAATGGATGTGCAATGTACATGTTAAATATATTTCTATGCTTTCCATACAAATATGCTACTAACATAGTGGGTGTGATGTCACAGGAATACTTAGTGCAAAAATCAATAATATCTAGTGAGACCTTATAAAATGTGAAGTTGAGTGCACTTAAGAAAAAAAAAATCGCAGAAAGTCGAACATTCTTTATGCATATAAAGTGGTTGTTCAGACATGCAGGTGAAATGTAATCAAATACACTACTTTAATGTAAGATTACTTACAGTCACCAGGAGTTCTTCCTCTTCGTCGCTGAACTTGATTCAAACCATCGCATCCATCTACATGCTAGTCGGTGCAAACCAGTTGCTGTAGGCCACGCTTTCCTAGCGCATGTGCTCTTGAGATTAATACTTTGCCGAAATTTCGCCGATAAAAAAAGAATGCTTGTCGATCGCAGATTCGCTTAATACTTCTGGTATGTCAGTGTCCATGTTGTGGGACTATGTGTGTGCATCTAGTAAGTATTTTGTGGCTGCAAATATGACCTGGAGGTTTTTCATGTTCGCCTGACATTAAAATGAATGGGACCCGCCGCGAACCTGTGGTTCGCGAACATTTGAGCGAGTTTCATGACCAAGGGTCATTGATGCCCCAGTGTCCAGGTCAAAATTTACAAATCTGACATGCGTCACTTTATGTGGTAATTGCTTTGGAACACTTTTATTTATCCAAGCCATTCTGAGATTGTTTTCTCATGACATATTGTACTTCATGATAGTCATAAATTTGAGTCAATATATTTCACCTTTACTTATAAAAAAAATCGTGAATTTTTAAAAATTTTTGAAAAATTCACAATTTTCAAAATTTCCATTTCTCTGCTTCTAAAACAGAAAGTCATACCTAATAAAATATTTATTACTTAACATTTCCCATATGTCTACTTTATGTTGGCATCATTTTGGAAATGTAATTTAATTTTTTTAGGACGTTAGAAGGCTTAGAAGTTTAGAAGCAATTCTTAAAATTTTTAAGAAAATTTCCAAAACCCACTTTTTAACCACCTCCGGACCGCTGTACGCACAGACGCGTCCTGGAGGTGGTTGATTCATTCCGAGTGGACGCATATACGCGTCATCTCGCGAGACGCGAGATTTCCTGTGAATGCGCGGAAAAGTGTCACACATCTGGTATCTCCGTATTCAGGAGAAGTTGAGGAATGTGTTTTGGGGTGTCTTTTTACATATACCCATGCTGGGTGAGAGAAATATCTTGGCAAAAGACAACTTTTCCCATTTTTTTATACAAAGTTGGCATTTGACCAAGATATTTATCTCACCCAGCATGGGTATATGTAAAATGACACCCCAAAACACATTCCCCAACTTCTACTGAATACGGAGATACCAGATGTGTGACACTTTTTTGCAGCCTAGGTGGGCAAAGGGGTTCACATTCCAAAGAGCACCTTTCGGATTTCACTCGTCATTTTTTACAGAATTTGATTTCAAACTCCTTACCACACATTTGGGCCCCTAGAATGCCAGGGCAGTATAACTACCCCACAAGTGACCCCATTGTGGAAAGAAGAGACCCCAAGGTATTTCGTGATGGGCATAGTGAGTTCATGGAAGTTTTTATTTTTTGTCACAAGTTAGTGGAATATGAGACTTTGTAAGGAAAAAAAAAAAAAAAAAAAATCATCATTTTCCGCTAACTTGTGACAAAAAATAAAAAGTTCTATGAACTCACTATGCCCATCAGCGAATACCTTAGGGTGTGTACTTTCCGAAATGGGGTCATTTGTGGGGTGTTTGTACTGTCTGGGCATTGTAGAACCTCAGGAAACATGACAGGTGCTCAGAAAGTCAGAGCTGCTTCAAAAAGCGGAAATTCACATTTTTGTACCATAGTTTGTAAACGCTATAACTTTTACCCAAACCATTTTTTTTTTACCCAAACATTTTTTTTTTATCAAAGACATGTAGAACAATAAATTTAGAGCAAAATTTATATATGGATGTCGTTTTTTTTGCAAAATTTTACAACTGAAAGTGAAAAATGTCATTTTTTTGCAAAAAAATCGTTAAATTTCGATTAATAACAAAAAAAGTAAAAATGTCAGCAGCAATGAAATACCACCAAATGAAAGCTCTATTAGTGAGAAGAAAAGGAGGTAAAATTCATTTGGGTGGTAAGTTGCATGACCGAGCAATAAATGGTGAAAGTAGTGTAGGTCAGAAGTGTAAAAAGTGGCCTGGTCTTTCAGGGTGTTTAAGCACTGGGGGCTGAGGTGGTTAAGGACCAGTTCAGGTCTGAAATCACTTTGTGGGGCTTACATAGTAGAAACCCCCCATAAATGACCCCATTGTAGAAACTACACCCCTCAAGTTACTCAAAATTGATTTTACAAACTTTGTTAACCCTTTAGGTGTTCCACAAGAATTAAAGGAAAATGGAGGTGAAATTTCAAAATTTCACTTTTTTGACAGATTTTCCATTTTATTACATTTTTTTCTTTAACACATTGAGGGTTAACAGCCAAACAAAACTCAACATTTATTACCCTGATTCTGCGGTTTACAGAAACACCCCACATGTGGTCGTAAACTGATGTAAGGGCGCACGGCAGGGCGCAGAAGGAAAGGAACGCCGTATGGTTTTTGGAAGGCAGATTTTGCTAAACTGGTTTTAGATGCCATGTCCCATTTAAAGCCCCCCTGATGCACCCTTACAGTAGAAACTCCCAAAAAGTGACCCTATTTTGGAAACTAGGGGATAAGGTGCCAGTTTTATTGGTACTATTTTGGGGTACGTATGATTTTTAATTGCTTTATATTAAGTTTTTTGTGAGGCAAGGTAACTGAAAAATGGCTGTTTTGGCACAGTTTTTTTTTTACAAGATTCATCTGACAGGGTAGATCATGTGCTATTTTTATAGAGCAGGTTGTTATGGACGCAGTGATATCAAATATGTCTACTTTCTTTGTTTGTTTCAGTTTTAAATAATAAAGCAATTTTGAAAAATAAATTATGTTTTTGTGTGTCCATTTTCTGAACGCCATATATTTTTTTATTTTTCTGCCGATCGTCTTGTGCAGGGGCTCGTTTTTTGCAGTAAGAGTTGTATTGGTACCATTTTTGGGTACATAGGATTTTTTGATCATTATTACACTTTATGGGGCAAGGTGACCAAAAAATTAGCTGTTTTGGAACAGTTTTTATTTATTTATTTTTACAGCGTTTATCTGAGGGGTTAGGTCATGTGACAGTTTTATAGAGCAGATCGTTACGGACGTGGCAATACCTAATATGTATACTTTTTCTTATTTATTTAAGTTTTACACAATAATAGCATTTCTGAAACCCAAAAAATTATGTTTTAGTGTCTCCATAGTCTGAGAGCCATAGCTTTTTTATTTTTTGGGCGATTGTCTTAAATAGGTATCATTTTTTGCGGGGTGAGGTGACTGTTTGATTGGTACTATTTTGGGGGTCATAAGCCTTTTTGATCGCTTGCTGTCGCACTTTTTGTGATGTAGGTGACAAAAATGGCTTTTTTTACACAGTTTTTATTTTTATTTTTTTATGGTGTTTATCGGACGGGGTCAATCATGTGATATATTTATAGAGACGGTCGTTACGGAAAAAGGAAAAGGCAATTTATTTTTTTAATTTTACATTTTTATTTATTTTTTAATTTTTACTTTTATTATTTTTAATTTTTTTTTTTATCAAGTCCCTCTTGGATCTTGAAGATCCAGTGGGGCTGATGGCTGTACTATACTTTGCAATGCTCTTGCATTGCAAAGTATAATACAATTAGATGCCCTGTAGGTGGCAACAGCGGACGCAGCGCGGCAGCCCCAATGGTGGAGAGAGGGAGCCCCCTCCCTCTATTAACCCCATGGATGCCGCTGCCGCGGCATCTATGGGGTTACAGCAGAGTGTCAGCAAAGAGCTGACACTCTCTGCTGATGGCGGCGGCTTAGGAATGGAGCCGCCGCCATCACACACAGCAGGGGGACCGCACGGCATGGGGGCAGCCTTGAAAAGGGGAGCGGGGGGTTGGGGGGCTACGGCCAGCATTGAGGGGCAGCACAAATGGGGGCAGGAGGTGGACCGCATCAGGGCACTGGGCAAGCTGCAGGAATGTGGATGGGAGCGAGGGGGGGGGACTTCATAAGGGGCAGGCGGGGACAAGGGGGGGCTTGGCGCACAGATCGGGGCCACAGATCGGGGGGGGGGGCACGTGGACACTATCTCATTTCAGGCTCTGATCTGATGAGCGCAGATCGGAGCCTGAAACCGGCATTTTTTCACTGCCGCGATCCGATTGGTTAGTCTGCACAGACTAACCAATCGGATCGATTGCCGGCAAGGGGCCACTCTGATTGGTCCCTTGCCGGCATTACTGAACTGTATGCTGTCCGTGACAGCACCAGGGCAGGGGCAGAAGCTTTAATCCAAGCGCTTTGCAGCGCTTGGATTAAAGAGCTGCCATGATGTCTATACACGTGGTAGCTGCACGGGGTATGTGCAGCTATCACGTATATATACGGATTGCGGTCGTGAAGGGGTTAATGATATTGAAGACGGGATTAATAGCACCATTTCTATTTTTGCAGATTACACTAAGATGTCCAAATACTACAAGCTGACTTGAACACTCTGACTGATTGGGCATCAACTTGGCAAATGAGTTTCAATGTAGATAAATGTAAAGTTATGCATTTTGGTAGTAATAATCTCTGTGCTTCATACAGTACAGACCAAAAGTTTGGACACACCTTCTCATTCAAAGAGTTTTCTTTATTTTCATGACTATGAAAATTGTAGATTCACACTGAAGGCATCAAAACTATGAATTAACACATGTGGAAATATATACATAACAAACAAGTGTGAAACAACTGAAAATATATCATATTCTAGGTTCTTCAAAGTAGCCACCTTTTGCTTTGATTACTGGTTTGCACACTCTTGGCATTCTCTTGATGAGCTTCAAGAGGTAGTCCCCTGAAATGGTTTTCACTTCACAGGTGTGCCCTGTCAGGTTTAATAAGTGGGATTTCTTGCCTTATAAATGGGGTTGGGACCATCAGTGCCATTGAGGAGAAGTCAGGTGGATACACAGCTGATAGTCCTACTGAATAGACTGTTAGAATTTGTATTATGGCAAGAAAAAAGCAGCTAAGTAAAGAAAAACGAGTGGCCATCATTACTTTAAGAAATGAAGGTCAGTCAGTCAGCCGAAAAATTGGGAAAACTTTGAAAGTAAGGGCTATTTGACCATGAAGGAGAGTGATGGGGTGCTGCGCCAGATGACCGGGCCTCCACAGTCACCAGACCTGAACCCAATCGTGATGGTTTGGGGTGAGCTGGACCGCAGAGTGAAGGCAAAAGGGCCAATAAGTGCTAAGCATCTCTGGGAACTCCTTCAAGACTGTTGGAAGACCATTTCAGAGGACTACCTCTTGAAGCTCATCAAGAGAATGCTAAGAGTGTGCAAAGCAGTAATCAAAGCAAAAGGTGGCTACTTTGAAGAACCTAGAATATGACATATTTTCAGTTGTTTCACACTTGTTTGTTATGTATATAAGTCCACATGTGTTAATTCATAGTTTTGATGCCTTCATAGTCATGAAAATAAAGAAAACTCTTTGAATGAGAAGGTGTGTCCAAACTTTTGGTCTGTACTGTATGTCCTAGGTGATGTAGCACTGGGAGAGTCACTTATAGAGAATGATTTGGGTGTCCTTGTGGATGATAGATTAAGTTACAGCATACAATGTCAATCAGCTGCTTCTAAGGCCACCAGGATAATGTCATGGATTAAACGAGGCATGGACTCGCGGGGCAGGGATGTAATACTACCACTTTATAAAGCTTTGGTGCGGCCTCATCTGGAATATGCAGTTCAGTTCTGGGCAACAGTCCATAGAAAGGATGCTCTGCACCTGGAAAAAGTACAGAGGAGAGCGACTAAACTGATAAGGAGCATGGAGGGTCTTAGTTATGAAGAAAGATTAAAATAATTAAATTTATTTAGTCTTGAGAAAAGATGTCTAAGGGGGGACATGATTAACCTATACAAATATATGAAAGGACCATATAAAAAATACGGTGAAAAACTGTTCCATGTCAAAGGCCCTCAAAAATCAAGGGGGCACTGCCTCCGACTGGAGAAGAAAAAGGTTCAGTCTCCAGAAGCGTCAAAGCTTCTTTACTGTAAGAACTGTGATTCTGTGGAATAGACTTCCTCAGGACGGGGTCACAGCAGGAACAGTGGACAGTTTTATAAAGGGTTTAGATGAATTCTTAAAAGTAAATGACATTAATGCTTATGAAAACGTGTAGAAATCTGAGTCTCACTTCCTTCTGGGATTCGCATCTCCACTCCCCACCTATCCATTGGTTGAACTTGATGGTCTTTTTTCAATGCTCCTCACTCCGCTCCACAATGTTCTTGCTGTGGATTAAGGACAGTAGTCGGTTGGATCCTGTTTATAGGGTCCCACTACTTGTAGTGGGCCACAGCAATGGCTTTCCCTGCTTGTATCCTCTGGTATGATATCCTAATGATTACATGTTCAGTGCATGCTTTCAATCAGTCCCCACGGTATCAGGAGTTTCAAATGTCCAATTTCTATTTGTACATTAGGTGCGGTGCAAGCTTGCCTGATATGTCGATAAAGGATTTTTTTTTTGATTAAGTCAAGTAAGAACAAACATTGTTGATATGATTGATTTCATGCTTTGAGCCAGCATGAAGCTGCTTACAGTATGCAGTACCCAGAATAGGTTACTTGCAATTAGTGTCTTGTTATTTAAGTGTAATTTAATGTTCAAATGTATTGTACTACCCAGTATAGTTTTGCATGGATAAGTCAGGGTTTACAGTCTTGACTCTCACCTTGTAGGAAGCTAGGCAATGGTCTTAGGTCCACCCCTAAGTCAGTCAGTGTCACTGTAATGTGTGAGTTAACTGAGGAAGTGAGCGGAGATACATGTGCTCACTCCTTGGAGCTTTGCATCAAGAAAGCCATCTGTACTTTACAGTACTAGCGAGAAAGAACCAAGAGGGACCAGAATCTGCATGGCTGGAGTCAGTCAGTACAGTATTTGCTGTTTAAGGACTCGTTCACACGAACGTATTTTGCATTCCGTATACGGGCCGTTTTCTGCGTTCCGCATACGGTCAGTATACGGAACCATTCATTTCAAAGGATCCGCAAAAGATGCTGACAGCACTCTGTGTTTTGCGGATCCGCAATTTGCAGACCACAAAAAACGGCATGGTCGTGTGAACAAGCCCTAGGGCTGATAGAGACTTTACTGCAGTGAAAAGGACATTGTTAATACACCCGTCATACTTTGATAAGGTCCTGGCCAGCCATATCTTACCTGTACCTCTCAGCCTGGGAATTACCTAATGATTTCAAGTTTACAAGAACCTTATTGCCAGGCTTAGATTCAGCAGAAAGAGAGAGAGGCATTGGAAATATAGAGAAAAATAGTACTACTGCAGCAAGCCCCTGAGGAGCTGGTGCAGAGTATGGGAGTGGTAGTGGCCCTGATGAGCTGTTGGGCCACAATGTACTCCCTCAAGCCATCGCTCCTTTGGTTTCAATACAGTGAAAAGGTATCAGACAAATACAGATGAACAACAAACAAGTGCAAAGGATGAGTTACAGTACATCGAGCAGTCATCTGTACAAGGTGCAATGTCTCTATTCTCAGCTGATGAGGTATGTTGGCAGGGAAGATGGCAAACATTAGTACTGTAGAATAGTTCTTCTCTCTCTCTTGGTTTAAACTGGCACCCTTGACTGTAGGTTTCTACTTGATAAATACAGGCTTTTGGATTTGCCTGAACTGGGCTATGGTGATGGGTGTTCTCCCTTGCCTGCAGCAGGATCTGTGAAGTTTTAGTTGCCGGTCACTCTGCTGACTGTAGCACCGTAGCTGCGAAGAATATCCACAGTCTTGGACCTTCAGTCTCCCTGGAGCAGCGTTCTTCATATATGAGTTGATTCTGTGGCCCTAAAAGACACTTGGAGTGGGAGAAGATGTTCGTACTTCAAAATTCCTAACTAGCCTAGTTACCTCTCTCTAGAGCTCTCACCCTTGGCAGGAAGTAGAACCAGCCCATTCCCACGAAGACAGGAGGAATGGGATGGTAAGTTCCATTTCTAATACCAACCATACCTTATATAAAATATAAATAAAATTACATTACATAGAATAATTGCAGATACCCCCAGGTCTGGTGTCCCCTACTACAATGCCCATCCTTGAGTTTCTATTTCCTACAACAGGCCTGGTCACTGACTCCGGCGCCATTCACTGGCCACCACACCTACATCTACTGCCTTGCATCCGTACACATTCATAATAACAAGGCCAACCCAACTACCATCAGGCAGAAGCCCCAACATCAGGGTATGACCCGAGGGAAGAAAGGGTGCCCTCCTGTCACTGCTTGGCCCCAGAGAGCATCAGTGTGAGGACTGTCACTGTGAATAACTGTGACAGTCAGAGCCACTATCACTCCTATTCTCCAGTCCTCTCCTCTAGGGCTTGCGGCACTTACAATGGTTTCTCTGTAAGCAGCTTCATTCTTACATCACAAGCATACAGATTAACTTGCTGTGTTTATTTCCTTGTCAAATGAATACAGTTAATGCCTGTAAGTCATGAGGATCTGAGGCAAATAATTAAGTTTTTGCGTGTAATAAGGAGGAAGCTGATGCTGAAACGGGAGTTCTTCTCATCCATTCTCATCCATTTGAGTACAAAGAGGCAATTGAGCCCATCTTGATTGAAGAAAATGTAGTAATTCTCTTGCGCGCTGATGTGTGACGTCATCACGCTGGGCGGGTGCAGTGACGTCATCACGTGCCACAATTGGTGCGTTTTCTTCAATCAAGGTGGCCGCAACTGCCTCTCCTCGATCAAATGGATGAAGTGAGTGTATATAGTCTTTTGTTTTAACCCCTGATTAACCCCCTGATAGGCTTAATGTAACTCTCAGATGCGACGATCAGCATTGAACGTGGCATCTGAGGAATTAAATTATTTTTAAATACTTTGCTCATCTCTAGTCACCACAGCATTGATTGGATTTTCATAAAAGTGTGAACATTGGAGCATTAAAGACATTAAAGGGGTATTATCAACACGCCGTTTCATACTTACCTGCTCCCGGCGCGCTGTCCACTTCCTGGTTTCGGCACTCGGCAGGGGGCGGGCTCCATCTTAATTGAAGTCTTCTCCCGGCCAGGCCGCGCGCTGGACTGAACGCGCACGCCGAGGCCGCGCATGCGCCCTGGTGAACTCTTCCTGGCAATTATACTATACTGGCCAGGAAGAAATTACCATAGCGCATGCGCGGCCTCGGCGTACGCTTTCGGGACTGCGCGCGGCCGGCCGGGAGAAGAGAAGTCGTCTGCGCAAGCGCGGCCACCGCAATTCCTGATAAGAGCGGTGGCCGTAACCAGGGGAGACGGAAGACAATAGTCAGGTAAGTATGTGTTTATTTTCTTCTAAGGGGTGGGAATTAGTTAATTAAATATATTTAGAAAAATGATCACTGTTAAATTATTAACAGATTTAACAGTGATCATTAGGATGAGAATACCCCTTTAAGCAATTTATATTTTCTATGAAATCGATAAATTGTATCCTGTGTGAATTATGAATTATCTTATTGAATTAATAATATTATGAATAATTTTTTTACCCAAAATAGTGCAGGGACTAGGTACCACTAAATAATTAAAAAGTTGTATGCTTTTCAACTATCTCCAGCCAGAAAGGAAGACTAGACTGCACTACTGAATTCATATGTAGTGCCTGCATACTGTTCCTAAGCTCAGTTACTTGTGCTCCAGATGTCTCCAGATGCCTTTCATTTCTGTCACAAGAAGAAGATAAATCCTGTCAGCCAAATTAGCTTCCATTTATTTTAACTAGACAAGCTCAGAACCTACATTTTCCTCCATCACAGTTTCTTAAAGAAATAGCCGGACTGGGGGCGTAGCCTGGGGGAGGCTATAATGACGGGGGGTTTGGTTTAGCGAGCCCCGGGGGGATAGGGATTGGCCAGTTTAAGTTTGGGGGGTGGAACTGGAGGGGTTGAGTAGCCAGGGCTGGAGGAGAGTGGAGGCCATTTTGGTGTGCAGGTGAAACTGACCTGACACGCGCACCGCGATGGAGGTGGACGCCATGATCGCAGAGATGAGGACGGCGGCGGCGAGTAGAGGACCGGGCCGGCTTCAGGAGCAGGTCCAGCAGCTGCTAAGAGGGGCGGCTGAGGCACCCGTTTCGCCTCAGCCTTCATTGTCACGGCCTCGGCGGGTCCGGCCGCCGGAGCGCCTTAGTCCACAATTGTCCTCCCCTCGGGCTCAGCGCCGCAGACGGAGCCCTGCAAAGGACCCTTCACACTTGCAGGCCGCAGGTACGGTTTCTGCTTGTGGGCCCAGGAGTGGGAGGAATCTGGCCAGCAGGCGGAGCCCTCGAGCAGGCCTTGGAAGGTCTGTCCAGCGATGTACCAGCGCCCTCCAGTGTTCAGGACCAGGAACGGCGGGCCTTACCCAGGAGATGATTGTGGATGAGGCCCGAGCATGTGTCGGGAGACCACGGGGCGGCTGCGGCCCAGAGCAGCAGGCCCTCGGCGAGGTTGCAGCAAGACCCTTCAGGCTCCCCCTTCTCTGGGGCATCGAGTGAAGACCATGGATGTCACGTCTCTGGTCCCGGCCAGGCAAGGGGACCGTCGGGGGATCGCTTTTCAACTGCATCGTCGCAGAGGGAGGAACGTCTGGAGTTAGGATCTTCGGCTAATGGGGTCACAGCTCCCAGGCAGCCAGGTGAGGCGATCTGGGGACCTTTAGTGCAGTTACTTGCTAGTTCTTCTGGGGGGGCGGCAGGGGGGCCCCAAGGGGAGTTGGGTAGGGGGTTAGGGCAGTTGCTGGGGGGTTTGGCGGGGTTGCTGGCTGGTTGAGGTGCGGGAGGGTCATCCCTGTTACCGGCCTGGGGGGAAGTTCTGGTGGGATGGGGGGACAGGACAGCCCGTGTTCGGTCCGCAAAGTGCCACGGCATCAGTGCAGACGCAGGCGGGTAGTTCGGAACAGGAGGATATGGTGTGGCTGGACGATAAGGCGAGGGGGGAGGTATACGTTTGCTTTGAGGGGCCGTTGGGGGCCCATTTGAAGCAGGAAGTTAGGGAAAAATTTTTTGCGAGGGGAGTATGTGGAGATTTTTTCCCTGCTCCCCTTGGAGAAGTTTAACCTGGATAAGGCTAGGAAGGATGAGGGTAAAAAGGAGGAAGAGGAGAAGCGTCGATACCGGTTAATACCGCGCACGTTCCCTAATTGGTTACAGGCGTTTGCGATATTTGCCAGCGTGGTAGGGGAGAAGGCGCCAGAGTGCTGCTCTGCGTTGTTTTGCTATCTCGACTCCATTGGGGAAGCGTATCGTGTGTATGGGGGGCAGACGTGGCTGCGTTACGATGAACAATTTAGGCAGCATAAGGCGGTGCGCCCAAGTATTAGATGGGATCACAAAGATATAGCTTTGTGGTTGAAGGTGACGGCGCCGGTTAGGTCGGCCCAGTCCTTTCGGGGGGAATCGGGAGCTCAGTCGTTTCGGGGTGAGTCGGGAGCCGGAGGGCAGTCGGCCTTTTCAGCAGCGTCAGCTAAGGGACTGTGTTTCCTATTTAATGAAGGGGGGTGCAAGTTCGGTGCTAAGTGCAAGTTCAAGCACGAGTGCTCTAGCTGTGGGTGGTCCCATGGAGCCACACGGTGCTTCAGGGGGGTTAGGCAGAGGGGAGGCGAGGGTGCTAGCAAAGGGGGTGACGCTGGTTCGTCTGGAAAGGATGGAACCGTTCCTCGCTAGATACCCGGACGCAAAGGCCGCGGAACTGTTGCGGGAGGGTTTCGTATCCCTTTTGTTCTGTCGGGGGCCGGTGTTGATTAGAAAAAAATTGCGGTCTGCTAGGGAACACCCAGGCGTAGTCGCTGAGAAGCTGGAGAGGGAGGTGAGATTGGGTAGGATGGATGGGCCTTTTTCGGAGCCCCCTCTGGGGGTGGTTCCGAAGAAGGAGGCGAATAAATTTCGCCTCATTCATCATTTATCCTTCCCGAAGGGATCGTCGGTCAACGACGGTATTGGGAGGGAGGCATTGATGGCGAAGACAGACATCGAGGCCGCGTTCAGGTTGCTGCCGGTTCATCCAGATAGCCTGCATTTGTTGGGGTGTTTTTGGGATGGGGGGTTCTTCGTTGATCGTTGTTTACCGATGGGCTGTTCGCTATCGTGTGCGTACTTTGAAAAGTTTAGCTCGTTTTTAGAGTGGGCGGTTAAGGACTCGGCTGGATGTGAATCTATCATTCACTATTTAGACGATTTTCTGTGTATTGGCCCCGCGTGTTCAAAGGTGTGTTCTTTATTGCTGCATTCACTGGAGGTGCTGTTCGCTGCATTTGGTGTTCCCCTGGCGGTGGAAAAAACGGTGGGTCCCGCGTCGGAATTGAGCTTTCTGGGCATAGTGACCGATTCGGAGCGCATGGAATGTAGACTGCCCCGGGACAAGCTGGAGGATTTGGAAAGGGAGGTGGGAAGGGCGCAGCGATTAGCAAAACTTTAGCTGAAGGAGCTGCAGTCGCTCCTCGGTAAGCTCAACTTTGCTTGCCGTATAATGCCCATGGGGAGGATTTTTAGCAGGCGATTGGCGGCTGCGACGGCGGGCGTAACGACACCGCATCATTACATAAGGTTAGGGAGGGAGTTGAGGGAGGATTTACGGGTGTGGGCATCGTTTCTGAGTCAGTACAATGGCCGGGATATGTTTATGGGGGATGTTGTGGAGGCATTTGACTTTGACCTTTTTTCTGATGCGGCGGGGGTGTGTGGCTATGGGGCTTATTGTTCGGGGCAATGGTGTGCGGGGGTGTGGCCTGACGCTTGGGTGAGTAGAGGCTGGGTGAGGGATTTGGCGCTGCTGGAACTTTTCCCCATAGTGGCAGCAGTCCCTACTGTGGAGGGAGAAGTTTAGGAATAAGAAGGTCCGTTTCCACTGTGATAACTTGGGAGTGGTGCAGGCAATTAACGGGTTGTCAGCCTCGTCACCTCTGGTGGTGCGGTTGTTACAGAGGTTAGTTTTGGAGTGTTTGACCATCAATGCGTGGGTGGTAGCTGTGCACGTACCAGGGGTTGACAACTGTATTGCTGATGCTCTTTCTCGTTCTCAGTGGGAGCGTTTTCGCCAGCTGGCTCCAGAAGCGGAGGAGGACGGGCTGGACTGCCCGAGCTGCCTATGGGAACTCCTGGAGACAACATAATGGGGCTCATCCAGTCCTCATTAGCGCCCGGTACGTGGGAGATATAGCTGGGCTAGCTTTTGGTTTCAAGCTGCGGAAGTTGCCGGACGTCACTAAGTCCTTACTGGTGGTGAGGGCACTGAAGGGTTGGCGGCGTTTGTGGTCGGTTGAGGACATTCGCAGGCCGGTGTCGTTTTCCCTGCTCCTGCAGTTGGGTGAGCAGCTAGAAAAAGTTTGTGTTTCCTTGTGGGAGTTGCGGTTGTTCAGGTTGGCTTTTCCACTGGCGTTCTTTGGGGCTTTGCGGTTGGGGGAACTGGTGAGTCCATCGGTTAGTAGGGGAGGGGGTTGCTTTGGGATGACGTAGACCTTTTTGCAGATAGGGTGGAGTTCGTCATTAGGAGATCGAAAACGGATGTGGAAGGCAGGGGTCGCAGGGTTGTTTTATTTGAGGTCTTTGGTTGTTTGATGTGCCCGGTCCAGTGTATGCGGGAGTATGGGGCGGAGGGGCGAGGAGCAGTGTCTCCTCTTCTGGTGCACGCGGATGGGTCTTTCCTTTCGCACTTTCAGTTTACAGCGGTTTTTAGAAAGTGCCTGGGTCAGTTGGGCAGAGAAGTGGAGGGGTACTCGAGTCATTCGTTCAGAATTGGGGCGGCGATGGAGGCAGCTCGGTGGGGTTTGGGGCAGGAGGTGATTAAGCGGATAGGGAGGTGGGAATCGGTCCGGTTTCGTTCATATATCCGTCCAGAAAGATTGTAGCACGGAGTGTGTTAATTTTGCATGTGGAATGCGTTTTGCTATTTTTTCGTTTCTGTCATTACAGGTTCTGAGCCGGCTTTAGTTTGGATCTTGGGCCATTCGTACGTTTTTTGGGGAGCCATCCGGGCAGCGGTTCGGCCGGATGGTCAACAGTTAGGGTTTGAACGGTCTACAGCTGTGGTAAGATGGCTGGGTCGTAGGGGAATGATGTGGGGGCGTAATGGCGGAGGTGCACAGGTTTGTTAGATTAGATAGGGCCCCGGATGTATTGGTCCTGCACGTGGGGGGCAATGATTTGGGGGAGCGGCCGCTATGGGAGTTGGTGAAAGATATCAAGTTTGATCTCCTTAGGTTGTGGTCTCTGTTTCCGAGCCTTGTGACGGTGTGGTTGGAGATAGTCCCCCGTAAGGTGTGGAGGGGTGCGCGGTCGGTGGAGGGAGTAAACAAGCAAGGGTGAAGGTTAACCGGGCCATAGGCTGGTTCATGGCAAGGAATGGGGCAGTGGCTGTGAGGCATGAGGACCTGGAGCAGGGTGTTGGGGGGTTTTGGCGAGCGGATGGGGTACATTTGAACGCTGTGGGTTTGGATATGTGGTGCTTGGCCTTGCAGGATGGGATTGAGACGGCGCTGCGTATGTGGAGGGACGCCCGGGGCTTAAGGGGTCAAGCCCGTGCGTTTGTGGCGGTGGGAGGTCCTTGAAGTTGGTGAGATTCTAAAGGATGAGGATGGGAAGGCTCCACGGTTGGGGCTGGACTCCCATAGTTGGTGGTCGGTTGTGGATAATTTTGGGAGGTGGGCCGTCAGTGGTGCCTCCGAGCTGGCGTTTAACGGCTGGTGGCAAGGCGGCTCAACCTGGTAATAAACTTCTGCTGTTTGGGGCTTCCAGGACCTCCCCCATTGGGATTCAGGAATATGTTACAGTTTGGGATAAAAAGGTTATTTATTATATGTATTTATGTAATAAAATGGCTGCTGTGGCCAATTTAATCCAAGCCAGGTGTCAGTGTTTTTATTGGGAGTTGGCCGAGCTCGGGGTAAGGGCTGGGCCGGGGTGGGGAGTGGCTTGGGATGGTGTAGTGGGTAAAAGGGGGAGCGAGCGGGGTATAACCAATACCCCTGTCAAGTGATCCTCTGGTTAAAAAACAAAACAAAAAAAACTTTGTTAACCGGGGAGTTCATTGAACACTTACACTTGGTGCCCTATTTTTAAACTTTTCAGTTGTCGGTCTGCCAATTCCCAGGCTCCTCTTCTATCATCCAAGATAGCTTCATTGCTTCTCAGACTGCCCAAAGCACACTGTGTATTTGATTGTCCAAAACACCTCCTGTTGCACTGGTTTTAGCCAGCACTGTGTATATATAGCGTATATAGTATTTATATAATGCTTTATCAACCGGAAAGCCTTTATAAAGCAGTATAGCAATACTATATGCAAAAATAAGGCTTGTGTGCCCATCACTCCTTGGTCTCTGGGGTGGGGGAGCTATGGTCCATCACCTCTTGGAGACCGAATTAATTTCATTCATTTCAGCTACCATAAAGTACATACATCCCGGTATACAGAAGGAAAAAAAACTGATGGGGAAACCCTTCCGAAAACTTAGATGGAAATTCATTGTGCCCCCTACATGTATTTTTTTTATAAAAAGGTCACAAAACCCCAGCTTTGCAACTTTTTCCAATGCCATTGCAACTTTTTCCAATGCCATTGCAACTTTTTTAGTTGCAACCAGCATTTAACGCCACCGTTGTCAGGCTTACAAAATGGTGACGAGTGCAGAGTGTGGGAGCAGCCATTGGCCCCACCACATTCATTATTATTTATGCCATGCGAATGTCACGGATGGTGTACAGGAAACAAGACAATACAATATAAACAATGACTCACTGGATCCACAACTAAGGAACAAAAGGGAGACCCCTGCATGAGACCTGCCGCTCTCCCTTATTGCTCAGCTTATGCGACCACCCCAAGGTGGATGGGCGCATATCCACGTACCTCGACTATCTTACACCTGAAGACCCTACAATAGTGAGGGGACACGACCACCGGCTCCCTACACAGACACGGAGGGAGTCAGGGTCACCTGGATCCAGAAACAGAAAATCATAAATACATAAACAGCACTTATCTTGCAGACGACTGTGGACTGTGGACTGGGAACTAGGAACAGCATGCACACACACTCCAGGAAGTTGTATAAGCCGCACACTACTGCATTCTGGGGAGGAACTTAAAGGGCAGCAATCAGTCCAACTGCATGACAGCTGAGATAGACTAACGAGATGAGGAACTTAACCAAAACAAAGAAACTCAAGGAGGAGGATCTGGAAAGCTCCTGTCAGAGCTTCTCAACTGTCTGGTTGTGACAGTACCCCTCCCTCTACGAGTGGACTCCGGACACTCAGGGCCCACCTTCTCAGGATGGGACCTATGGAAAGCCCTGATGAGACGAGTGGCCTTAATGTCCGTCACTGGGACCCACATCCTCTCCTCAGGACCATAACCCTCCCAATGAACGAGGTACTGGAGGGAACCGCGGACAAGACGAGAATTCACAATCCTAGAGACCTGAAATTCAAGATTTCCATCAACCATAATCGGAGGAGGAGGCAAAGGCGAGGGTACAATAGGTTGAACATAAGGTTTCAATAAGGACTTATGAAAAACATTATGGATCTTCCAAGTCTGAGGAAGATCAAGACGGTAGGCAACAGGATTGATGACAGACAGGATCTTGTAAGGCCCAATAAACCTAGGACCCAACTTCCAGGAGGGAACCTTCAATTTGATATTCTTGGTAGACAACCACACCAGATCACCAACATTCAGGTCCGGACCAGGCACACGTCTCTTATCTGCCACACGCTTATATCTCTCACTCATGCTCTTTAGATTATCCTGAATCTTTTGCCAAATAGATGACAAAGACGAGGAGAATCTGTCCTCATCAGGTAAACCAGAAGACCCCTCTCCCGAGAAAGTCCCAAACTGCGGATGAAACCCATATGCACCAAAAAATGGTGACTTATCAGAGGACTCCTGACGACGGTTATTTAAAGCAAACTCAGCAAGGGACAAAAAAGAACACCAATCCTCCTGATTCTCCGCCACAAAACAGCGCAGATATGTCTCCAGATTCTGATTGACGCGCTCTGTCTGGCCATTCGACTGCGGGTGGAAAGCAGAAGAGAATGACAACCGAACCCCCAAGCGAGAACAGAAAGCCTTCCAGAATCTGGAAACAAACTGCGTGCCCCTATCAGAGACTATGTCTGAAGGAATACCATGCAATTTGACAATGTGGTCAATAAATGCCTGCGCCAGCGTCTTAGCATTGGGCAAACCAGGAAAAGGGATGAAATGCACCATTTTGCTAAAACGGTCCACCACCACCAGAATCACAGTCTTCCCCGAGGAATGAGGCAAGTCCGTTATGAAGTCCATGGACAGATGTGTCCAAGGACGGGAAGGAATGGGTAAGGGAAGGAGAGGACCTGATGGCCGTGAATGAGGGACTTTGGCACGAGCGCAAGTCTCGCAAGCTGCCACAAAACCCTCAACCGACTTACGAAGCGCAGGCCACCAGAATCTCCGAGCGATGAGATCCAGTGTGGCTCTTGCCCCTGGGTGCCCAGCAAGGACCGTATCGTGGTGTTCCTTAAAAATCTTGTGTCTCAAAGCGAGAGGCACAAACAACCTCCCAGGAGGACAAAGATCAGGAGCCTCTGACTGGGCTGCCTGCACCTCTGCCTCCAATTCAGGAAAAAGAGCAGAGACCACCACACCTTCAGCCAAAATGGGACCCGGGTCTTCAAAATTCCCACCTCCCGGAAAACAACGTGACAGGGCATCTGCCTTCACATTCTTAACCCCAGGGCGGAACGTGACAACAAAATTAAACCTTGAAAAGAACAAAGACCATCTGGCCTGTCTCGGGTTCAGACGCTTGGCTGACTCCAAGTAGGCCAGATTTTTATGGTCAGTAAACACGGTAATAGGGTGTCTGGCTCCCTCTAGCCAATGGTGCCATTCCTCAAAAGCCAACTTGATGGCCAACAATTCCCTATCTCCCACATCATAATTTCTCTCTGCGGAGGAGAGTTTCTTCGAGAAAAAGGCACATGGTTGCCATTTGGCAGGAGAGGAACCCTGAGACAAGACCGCACCCACCCCTACCTCAGAAGCATCAACCTCAACTATGAAGGGCAACGAAATATCAGGTTGTACCAGGATGGGAGCGGAAGCAAAACTTTCCTTGATATTAGAAAAGGCCTTACGCGTCTCTACCGACCAGGAAGAAAAATCTACCCCCTTTCTGGTCATATCAGTGAGTGGTTTAACAACAGAGGAATAATTCAAAATAAATTTCCTGTAATAATTGGCAAAGCCCAAAAAACGCATCAGCGCCTTCTGATTCTCAGGAAGCTCCCACTCAAGCACAGCGCGGACCTTCTCGGGGTCCATGCGAAAACCAGAAGCGGAGAGAAGAAACCCCAGAAATTGAATTTCTGGAACCGCAAACACACATTTTTCCAGTTTCGCGTATAATTTATTCTCCCGCAGGATGAGCAAGACCTGACGTAAATGTTCCTTATGAGTCTTGAAATCAGGAGAAAAAATCAAAATGTCATCCAAATACACTAATACAAATTTTCCCATTAAATGATAAAAAATGCCGTTCACGAAATGCTGAAAAAACGGCTGGGGCATTCATCAAACCAAAAGGCATAACCAAATTATCAAAATGGCCCTCAGGGGTATTGAAAGCCGTCTTCCATTCGTCTCCTTCTCTGACCCTGACCAGGTTGTATGCCCCTCTTAGGTCTAATTTGGAAAAGACTTTAGCCCCAACAACCGGGTTAAACAGGTCCGGGATCAGAGGAAGCAGATAAGGGTCACGAATAGTGATACTGTTCAGCTCCCTGAAATCCAGACAAGGTCTTAAAGAACCATCTTTTTTCTTAACAAAGAAAAAACCAGCGGCAACAGGTGACTTCGAGGGTCGTATGTGTCCTTTTCTCAGACTCTCAGAGATATAAGCACGCATAGCGACCCTCTCAGGTTGGGAAAGATTGTATAAACGAGATTTAGGCAGCTTGGCGCCTGGGATGAGATTAATAGGGCAATCGTACTCCCTGTGCGGGGGCAAATCCTGAACTCCACTCTCAGAGAAGACATCCGAAAATTCAGAGAGGAAAGGTGGTACAGTCTTAGTAGAAACCTCAGAAACAGATGTCATGAGGCAATTCTCTCTGCAAAAGTCACTCCAACCCTTTATTTGCCTCGCTTGCCAATCAATGGTGGGGTTATGTTTAGTGAGCCAGGGTAGCCCCAACACTAGAGGAGTAGGCAAACCGCTAAGGACGAAACATGACACATCCTCAACATGAGCATCACTCACAATTAAACGGATATTGTGAACTATGCCCTTTAATGATTTCTGAGAAAGTGGAGCGGAATCAATAGCAAAAACAGGAATATCCTTTCCCAAAGTGCATACCTGGAAACCATGAGTTATTGCAAATTGATTATCAATGAGATTGACAGCTGCTCCACTATCCACAAAAATCTCACAAAAAATGCTTTTGCTCTCTAGGCAGGACAAAACGGAAACTACAAGCAAACGGAAAACCTTCAATTTCCGCCTCAACCCTGCCAATAGTAACAGACGGAACATTTTTAAAAGATTTTTTCCTTTTTGTTTCTTTATTACTCCCAGAAAACTGCCTGAATCTCCTAGAGGGACAAACATTTGCCAAATGATTTATACCTCCACAACAAAAACAAACACTCCCATGTGGGCTGAATATTCTATTGTCAGAGGCAATCAACCCCAGCTGCATGGGCTCCTGCTCAGAAGGGGCTGACAGCGACTGAGACCCCTGCGCACAGAAAGAGACCGCTGCACTGTCCCGGGACTGAGTATGACAGGAAGGAGAGATCTCTCCTCTATCTCTAAGACGCCTGTCAATACGAACGGCCTGAGACATAGCAGAATCCAAGGAGGTAGGTCTCTCATGAAAGGCAAATGCATCTTTCAATCCCTCTGAAAGACCATGGCAAAATTGACTTCGGAGTGCAGCATCATTCCAACCAGTATCAACTGCCCATCTCCGAAATTCTGAGCAGTATATCTCTGCGGATTGTTTACCCTGGCATAACAGACGTAGTCTAGACTCAGCCAGAGCAATACGATCCGGATCATCATATATCTGACCCAGGGCTAAAAAGAATTCATCCACTGAACGGAGGGGCCGTGCCCCCTCCGGCAGCGAAAAGGCCCAGGATTGAGCGTTACCCCTGAGCAGCGATATAATGATCCCCACCCTCCGTTCTTCATCACCAGAGGAATGGGGAAGAAGGCGAAAATGGAGTTTGCAAGCCTCTCTAAAACGCACAAAATACTCACTACTCCCGGAGAACGTATCCGGGAGCGAGATCTTAGGCTCAGAACAAACTCCATGAACGCAAGCTGAACCGGTCACTTGAAACTGAGAAAAAGTCTTACGGAGATCAGCTACCTCCAATGAAGGACCCTGGAAGCGCTCAGCCAAAAGTGAAACCGGATCCATGCTTGAGACGGTTTTGGCGGCTTATAATGTCACGGATGGTGTACAGGAAACAAGACAATACAATATAAACAATGACTCACTGGATCCACAACTAAGGAACAAAAGGGAGACCCCTGCATGAGACCTGCCGCTCTCCCTTATTGCTCAGCCTATGCGACCACCCCAAAGGTGGATGGGTGCATATCCACGTACCTCGACTATCTTACACCTGAAGACCCTACAATAGTGAGGGGACACGACCACCGGCTCCCTACACAGACACGGAGGGAGTCAGGGTCACCTGGATCCAGAAACAGAAAATCATAAATACATAAACAGCACTTATCTTGCAGACGACTGGGGACTGTGGACTGGGAACTAGGAACAGCATGCACACACACTCCAGGAAGTTGTATAAGCCGCACACTACTGCATTCTGGGGAGGAACTTAAAGGGCAGCAATCAGTCCAACTGCATGACAGCTGAGATAGATTAACGAGATGAGGAACTTAACCAAAACAAAGAAACTCAAGGAGGAGGATCTGTAAAGCTCCTGTCAGAGCTTCTCAACTGTCTGGTTGTGACAGCGAACTACAGCTCCATTCATCTGTATGGGAGTTCCAGAAATAGCCAAGCTCTGCACCCGGTTGTCTCTGGGAGATGTCCCATTACAAACTCTTATCCACACGACACAATAAGGAATAAGTGATCCATGGGAGTGTAACCACTGGGGATTTCACCAATGATGGGAATGGGCCCTTTTGTTCCCCTGTTTTAATGGAGAAGCACTCTTGGATGCATGCCACTCTTGCATTCAATTCTATGGGACTGCTGGAGACAACTGAGCACTGGTATTTGGCCATCTCTAGTAGTTCCATACAGTTGAATGGAGTAGCAGCATGCACGGATGACCACTGCTCCATTCAAACAGGGGAACACAGATCTCCCGTTCTGTTGATTGGCAAGGGCCACATCAGTAAGACCTCTGTGAACGATATACTTATTCCCAATAGGGTGATTTTGGACACAAAACATATTGATTGCCCAAGAATCACAGTGTAACTGGGCTTCTATAGTAATGAATGAGCTTGCAGCACGTTTTGCATTTTTTTGATATCCTGGGGTATGATTTGTGGCAAAAGTGAGAATGACCTATGACCCCATTTATTTCTATGGAAGCACAGCTACACTGTGATACTTGGGTGAGCGACACATGTTGCATTTAAAATCGTCATGGAGCTGTACTCTTAAAGGCTATGTACGCCTTTGGGGAAAGTTTTTTTTATTATTGCATTGTACTCATTTTGAGCTAAAAATCTTTTTTTCAACTGGTCTTTATTAAAAATACAGAACCCTTTTTTTGTAGATAGCTGAGATGCTCTAGAAGCAGCCTCTGGATTTTCTCTCTTTTCCATCAGTTGGGGAGCTGACGGGCTCCTTATCTCTGCTCTCTGACATTATGAACACTCATTATAACTACGTTTTTATCTTACTGGTGAGTGACACAACACTCGCTCACAACCCTGAATAGCTGCAGACTATCAGCTTTAATTTGAGAGTATTTACATCCAAATCAGGTGAACAGTGTAGGAATTACAACAGTTTGTATATGTGCCCCCCACTTGTTACTGGACCAAAAGTAATGGGACAGAACAATAATCATAAATCAAACTTTGACTTCTTAATACTTGGTTGCAAATCCTTTGCAGTCAATTACACCCTAAAGTCTGGAACGCATAGACATCACCAGACGCTGGGTTTCATCCCTGGTGTTGCTCTGCCAGGCCTCTACTGCAACTGTCTTCAGTTCCTGCTTGTTCTTGGGGCATTTTCCCTTCAATCTTGTCTTCAGCAAGGGAAATGCATGCTCAATCGGATTCAGGTCAGGTGATTGACTTGGCCATTGCATAACATTCCACTTCTGTCCCTTAAAAAACTCTTTGGTTGCTTTTGCAGTATGCTTTGGGTCACTGTCCATCTGCACTGTGAAGTGCCGTCCAATGAGCTCTGAAGCATTTGGCTGTATAGGAGCAGATAATATTGCCCGAAACACTTCAGAATTCATCCAGATGCTTTTGTCAGCAGTCATATCATCAATAAATATAAGAGAACCAGTTCCATTGGCAGCCATACATGCCCACGCCATGACACTACCACCACCATGCTTCACTGATGAGGTGGTATGCTTAGAATCATGAGCAGTTCCTTTCCTTCTCCATACTCTTCTCTTCCCATCACTCTGGGAACAAGTTTATCTAGGTCTCATCTGTCCATAGGATGTTGTTCCAGAACTGTGAAGGCTTTTTTAGATGTGTTTTGGCAAACTCGATTTTGGCCTTCCTGTTTTTGAGGCTCACCAATGGTTTACATCTTGTGGTGAACCCTCTGTATTCACTCTGGTGAAGTATTCTCTTGATTGTTGACTTTAACACACATACACCTACCTCCTGGAGAGTGTTCTTGATCTGGTCAACTGTTGTGAAGGGTGTTTTCTTCACCAGGGAAAGAATTCTTCGGTCATCCACCACAGTTGTTTTCCGTGCTCTTCCAGGTCTTTTGGTGTTGCTGAGCTCACCGCTGCGTTCCTTCTTTTTAAGAATGTTCCAAACAGTTGTTTTGGCCACGCCTAATGTTTTTGCTATCTCTCTGATGGGTTTGTTTTGTTTATTCAGCCTAATGATGGCTTGCTTCATTATACTGTCCTCATACACGTTAGCACGGCGTGTAATCTGACATGTAGCTAAACCTTCTGTCTTCTGAGAAAGAGAGACTGTTCAGCTTTAACGTTCTCTTTATTGCTAGTAGATTGACAGTAAAGGTGAAACTACAGAATAAAACTGTAATATTTTATAGCATAAATATCGTAGGTACATGGCATAAGACACAGAAGAATCTGCTATACACGCAGTACATGAGGTAATGCAATAGTAATGAGCTATCTGATACAAGTAACATACATAAACTATGGTAAATGTCACAATATAGTGTCCTTACCGACTATGCTTAAAAACAGGCTGAATAACAGATGATGTGGCAGGAAAACCAGTGAGAGTGTGTAGTCGGTATATAAATATATCAGGGGTCAGGACTGTGACTGTTACAAATGGACATCCTCTGCGTCTGGAGGAGAGAAGGTTTGTACACAAACATAGAAGAGGATTCTTTACGGTAAGAGCAGTGAGACTATGGAACTCTCTGCCTGAGGAGGTGGTGATGGTGAGTTCACTAAAAGAGTTCAGGAGGGGCTTGGATGCATTTCTGCACTGTAATAATATTACAGGCTATAGCTACTAGAGAGGGGTCGTTGATCCAGGGAGTTATTCTGATTGCCTGATTGGATTCGGGAAGGAATTTTTTTATTCCCCTAAAGTGGGGAAAATTGGCTTCTACCTCACAGGGTTTTTTTTGCCTTCCTCTGGATCACCTTGCAGGATGACAGGCCAAACTGGATGGACAAATGTCTTTTTTAGGCCTAATATACTATGTTACTATGTTACTATATCTGGTGTAGAAGAATGGTGGTCACGAGCCGCCAATGTAAAACAATTCTTAGGAAATGTGGTCCTATTGATATACAAATGCTGTAGCCTTGGGACCACAAGCAGGAAGGAAATTTCACGATGATATGTAAAATTCAGCATCATAAGTTAAAAGTATTTCTTCCTATTAAAATTGACACAAATTTAAAATAAAAAAAAAATGCCAAAGAAGCTTCCGATTCTAATTGTGTATAAGCTAATGACAGATAAAATGAAACATTGTTACATATAGTAATATTGGATCTTGAATTATGTGAAGGAGTATCTGCCATGGCACACTACACCAGACATAACTTTTCTTTCACTCCTTGGCTTAGCCTATGCTTGGTTCCCTGCGGGTTGATGCAGAGGCTGTCCCCAGAATACCCCAGGTTATTCAAAGCCGGATACTGAAATCTATCCTATGGGACCCTACAAAGTAGATTGTATTACTAAATATAACCAGGTTCCATCAACAGGCCAACACTGCAGCTATTAAATCTAAAGATGACGTTTCACCAGTTTTTACTTTATCAAAGCAATACCTCACACTAAAGCCCATGTTTAGTAGATGTCATATCGCCAGGGGACATAGTAACATAGTTTATAAGGCTGAAAAAAGACATTTGTCCATCCAGTTCAGCCTGTTATCCTGCAAGGTGATCCAGAGGAAGGCAAAAAAAAAAACCCTATGCGGTAGAAGACACTTTTCCCCACTTTAGGGGAAAATAATTCCTTCCCGACTACAATCAGGCAATCAGACTAACTCCCTGGATCAACGACCCCTCTCTAGTAGCTATAGCCTGTAATATTATTACGCTCCAGAAATATATCCAGGCCCCTCTTGAACTCTTTTAGTGAACTCACCATCACCACCTCCTCAGGCAGAGAGCTCCATAGTCTCACTGCTCTTACCGTAAAGAATCCTCTTCTATGTTTGTGTACAAACCTTCTTTCCTCCAGACGCAGAGGATGTCCCCTCGTCACAGTCACAGTCCTGGGGATAAAAAGATGATGGGATAGATCTCTGTACTGACCCCTAATATATTTACCCATAGTTATTAGATCTCCCCTCAGTCGTCTTTTTTCTAAAGTTAATAACCCTAATTTTGATAATAGTTCAGGGTACTGTAGTCCACCTATTCCAGTTATTACTTTAGTTGCCCTCCTCTGAACCCTCTCCAGCTCTGCTATGTTTGCCTTGTTCACAGGAGCCCAAAACTGTACACAGTACTCAATGTGTGGCCTGACTAGTGATTTGTAAAGTGGTAGGACTATGTTCTTATCACAGGCATCTATGTCCCTTTTGATACAACCCATTATCTTATTGGCCTTGGCAGCAGCTGCCCGACACTGGTTTCTACAGCTTATTTTTCAGTTTACTAAAATTCCTAGGTCCTTTTCCATGTCAGTGTTACCCAGTGTTTTACCATTTAGTATGTACTGGTGACTTGCATTATTACTTCCCATGTGCATAACTAGAGATGAGTGAATTTTATATTTTGAAATCCGTACACGCTTCATTTGGTGGTAAAAGCAGAATTGCGTTATGGATTCTGTTACAAAAGACCATAATGCAATTCTATGACTGAATGCATAACGGAATGCCTTTAGAGGCATTCCGTAGTTTATTCCGTCATAATAGAAGTCTATGGGCTGCAAATCAGATCCGTCCTGTTTCATTATGCAGGGGAGTCCTCTGCATAATGAAATGATGGGAGTCCTCTTCTATTATGACGGAATGCATAACCGAATGCCTCTAAAGGCATTTCGTCATAGAATTGCGTTATGGTCCGTGGTAACGGAATCCATAACGCAATTCTGCTTTTACCACCAAACAAAGCGTGAATGAATTTCATAACAATACAGACCCCTGTGGTACCCCACTAGTGACAGTAACCCAATCTGAGTGTGTACCGTTAATAACCACCCTTTGTTTTCTATCACTGAGCCAGTTATTTACCCACATACAGACATTTAAAGGGGTTGTCTCATCACAGACAATGGGAGCATATCGCTAGGATATGCCCCATTGTCTTATAGGTGCGGGTCGCACCACTGGGACCCACACCTATATCGGGAACGGAGCACCCCGAGGTGGTAGCTGAAGGACTCCGGTCTGGCCACCACCAAGTGCACTCCCCGTAGAACGTTGCAGCTAATGGGAGATTCACAGACAGGGCTCCATAGGAACACAGCTGTTGCAGGCTTCAGATGCTTCAGAAGGCCCAAGGCTGCCATAGCAAGCTAATGGCAACCTTAATCTCAGGGTAGAGGAGCTGTTCAGTGCCCGAGATGGCAGCGCTCCCAGGGAAAGACTGCTTGGATGCTTTGTTTACTATTGTCCATGGAATCTGAGGGTTTAAATGTCTGGAGTGGACATTGCCTCCGGGTACAGTACTCTATGTGCTGTCACTGTGTAAGGCCTCATGCACACGACCGTTTTTCGGGTCCGTATCCGAGCCGCAGTTTTTTCGGCTCGGGTGCGGACCCTTTTACTTCAATGGGGCCGCAAAAGATGCGGACAGCACTCCGTGTGCTGTCCGCATCCTTTGCTCCGTTCCGTGGCCCCGCAAAAAAAATCTAGCATGTCCTATTCTTGTCCGTTTTGTGGACAAGAAAAGGCATGTCTACAATGGGCAGTCCGTTCCGTTCCGCAAATTGCGGAAGGCACACGGGCAGCTTCCGTTTTTTGAGGATCCGCGGTTTGCGGACCGCAAAAAATGGAACGGTCGTGTGCATGAGGCTTAAAAGTACTGCAGCCTGCACATTGCTTCTGTCCCTCACTTTACCCTAGATGGAGTCGCCTGCAGCATTGAATTTTGGCTAAAATTATCTCCTATGATGTGAAGATTTTTGCAGACAGATCTAATTTTTCATTATTGAAAAGCAGTACACAATATATGCCATTATACAATTCGGAATTGAACATCCCAGACAGTAATTACAGCTAAAGGTACTTTCACACTTGCGGCAAAGTGATCCGGCAAGCAGTTCCGGCAAAACGTATGCCAACTGATGGCCTTAGTAAGACTGATCAGGATCCTGATCAGTCTTAAAAATGCCTGATCATTCAAAAAAATGCATTGAAATGCCGGATCCGTCTTTCCGGTGTCATCTGGCAAAACGGATCCGGCATTTATTTTTTTCACCTTTTTTTCAAGAGGAAGGATCTGGCATTCCGATATTTTGAATGTCGGAAACGGCACTAATACATTCCTATGGAAAAAAATGCCGGATACGGCATTCAGGCAAGTCTTGCATTTTTTTCGCCAGAGATAAAACTGTAGCATGCTACGGTTTTCTCTTTAGCCTGATCAGTCAAAATGACTGAACGGAAGACATCCTGATGCATCCTGAACGGATTACTCTCCATTCAGAATAAACATGATCAGTTCTTTTCCGGCATTGAGCCCTTTTGATGAAACTCAGTGCCGGAAAAGAAAAACGCTAGTGTAAAAGTACCCTAAAGGCCCATCAATAAAGAAACACATCATTGCCACCACATTTGCACACTGTACTCATTGATACAGTATCACTTATATCCTTTAAATTACCAAGTTTTGTTAATGTATCTAATTAAATGATATTATCACAAATTCCAATGAAGGGAAATGTTTTTGGTTTTTTTCTGTATTAGGTCACATAATATCACCATATATTTTAACAGAGGAATAACATTCTATTTATTAGAGATGAGAAAATAACTCAAAATTCTATTTGGGGTTTTGTGTGGCTGAATTAGTTGGGTGGTTCGATTTGGGTCGAAATTGATTCTACTCCAATCAAAAGTGCTCAATTTGGCCTGAAAATGTGTGCATGACACTCTGAGGTCTCTTACGAATATAGGGGATATTTTTTTCCTCTAGTCTCTCACTTTTTTTCTTTATTTATTGTTTTTTCGCTCAAAACTTTGGGTCAAATCTGATTCATTTAGAGTCGATTCACTCAGCTGTGCTTTTCTTTTCAGGAATTTAAGGGTTAACTTGCACTATGATTTATGCTTTTGTTTACACTTATACTGTTTATATTGTTGAACTGCATTTTATACTTGCAATATATTATAATATATCCTGTTCATTTGTACTCACCTTTTGACTGTCTGGTTTAGCTCTGTTGTTTATGCCTGAAGACTTGGTTATGTCTGGAAAAACTGCTCAGTCATTCCCATAGACTTGTATTGAAACGCTATACACGTCTATGACAGGCTGAAATTTTTATATAGCTTATATTTAGGCTGTGCCTCTCCACCCCTCCGACTAGAAGGTTCTAGTTCAGTTATAAAGTGTATATAAGGGGAGCAGTCAGAGCTCCTAGTTTTTTGCAGATAGGGACCAGTGATTAGCAGAAGATACTCTGCCAGACTGCATTAGTGACCAGAAGATGACACTGAGATGGGTGTACAGACACTGGGGGACATTTATCAAACTGGTGTAAAGTAGAACTGGCGTACTTGCCCATAGCAACCAATCAGGTTTTTCCTTTAATTTTCCAAAGGAGTTATGAAAAATGAAAGGTGGAATCTGATTGGTGGTTATGGGCAACTAAGACAGTCCTACTTTGTTTGATAAATCTCCCCCACTGTGACACCAGTCGTTTGACAAGAGGGTTATCTGGACGACTGAGCAATAGAGATGTCGCGAACATAAAATTTTCCGTTCGCAATCGGCGAACGCGAATTTCTGCAAATGTTCGCGAACGGGCGAACCGGGCGAACCGCCATAGACTTCAATAGGCAGGCAAATTTTAAAACCCACAGGGACTCTTTCTAGCCACAGTAGTGATGGAAAAGTTGTTTCAAGGGGACTAACACCTAGACTGTGGCATGCCGGAGGGGGATCCATGGCAAAACTCCCATGGAAAATTACATAGTTGACGCAGAGTTGGATTTTAATCCTTAAAGGGCATAAATCACCTAACAATACCAATTTTTTTTTTTAAAAACATCCAGTGTGTGTATACGATCAGGTATGATGTTGTATCGATCAGGAAGTGTAAGGGTTACGCCCGCTTCACAGACATTGACAGACCAAACTCCCCTTTTAATGCACCGCAAACGACCGCAAACAATCCATTTGCCCAAACGCAAACTTCCCATTTGCACAAGGTTGGATATCAAGCTAGCCATGTCCCGTCGATGTCATTGAAGGTTTCTTCCTCCACCCAGCCACGTACAACACCAAGGGTCCCCGAAAGGTGAATTGAATAGATTTTTCGAACGGGGAGATGGTTGAAAAAAACGCTGGCTCCCTCCCCTTTGTTTGAATCCACGCCACGGTCACTGCGTCTGCACCGTGCAATTTACTGTCACACCCGTGAGTGGTATTATATGTAGTACTATTCTCATCAGTTTAATCCCTGTATGGTCCCCAATCTGGGATCCATTTATTAAATTGATTTTTCTAACGGGGAGATGGTTAAAAAAACGCTGGCTCCCTCCCCTTTGTTTGAATCCACGCCACGGTCACTGCGTCTGCGCCGTGCAATTTACTGTCACACCCGATATGAGTGGTATTTTCTGTAGTTCTCTCTTCTCATCAGTTTAATCCCTGTTACGTCCCCAATCTGGGGTCCATTTATTAAATAGATTTTTCGAACGGGGAGATGGTTAAAAAAACGCTGGCTCCCTCCCCTTTGTTTGAATCCACGCCACGGTCACTGTGTCTGCGCCGTGCAATTTACTGTCACACCCGTGAGTGGTATTTTCTGTAGTACTATTCTCATCAGTTTAATCCCTGTATGGGCCCCAATCTGGGATCCATTTATTAAATAGATTTTTCTAACGGGAGATGGTTAAAAAAAACGCTGGCTCCCTCCCCTTTGTTTGAATCCATGCCATGGTCACTGCGTCTGCGCCGTGCAATTTACTCTCACACCCGATATGAGTGGTATTTTCTGTAGTTCTCTCTTCTCATCAGTTTAATCCCTGTTACGTCCCCAATCTGGGGTCCATTTATTAAATTGATTTTTCGAACGGGGATATGGTTAAAAAAACGCTGGCTCCCTCCCCTTTGTTTGAATCCACGCCACGGTGACTGCGTCTGCGCCGTGCAATTTACTGTCACACCCGATATGAGTGGTATTTTCTGTAGTTCTCTCTTTTCATCAGTTTAATCCCTGTTACGTCCCCAAACTGGGGTCCATTTATTAAATTGATTTTTCGAACGGGGAGATGGTTAAAAAAATGCTAGCTCCCTCCCCTTTGTTTGAATCCACGCCACGGTCACTGCGTCTACGCCGTGCAATTTACTGTCACACCCGATATGAGTGGTATTTTCTGTAGTACTATTCTCATCAGTTTAATCCCTGTATGGTCCCTAATCTGGGATCCATTTATTAAATTGATTTTTCTAACGGGGAGATGGTTAAAAAAACGCTGGCTCCCTCCCCTTTGTTTGAATCCACGCCATGGTCACTGCGTCTGCGCCGTGCAATTTACTCTCACACCCGATATGAGTGGTATTTTCTGTAGTTCTCTCTTCTCATCAGTTTAATCCCTGTTACGTCCCCAATCTGGGGTCCATTTATTAAATTGATTTTTCGAACGGGGAGATGGTTGAAAAAACGCTGGCTCCCTCCCCTTTGTTTGAATCCACGCCATGGTCACTGCGTCTGCGCCGTGCAATTTACTCTCACACCCGATATGAGTGGTATTTTCTGTAGTTCTCTCTTCTCATCAGTTTAATCCCTGTTACGTCCCCAATCTGGGGTCCATTTATTAAATAGATTTTTTCGAACGGGGAGATGGTTAAAAAAACGCTGGCTCCCTCCCCTTTGTTTGAATCCACGCCACGGTCACTGCGTCTGCGCCGTGCAATTTACTGTCACACCCGATATGAGTGGTATTTTCTGTAGTTCTCTCTTCTCATCAGTTTAATCCCTGTTACGTCCCCAAACTGGGGTCCATTTATTAAATTGATTTTTCGAACGGGGAGATGGTTAAAAAAATGCTGGCTCCCTCCCCTTTGTTTGAATCCACGCCACGGTCACTGCGTCTACGCCGTGCAATTTACTGTCACACCCGATATGAGTGGTATTTTCTGTAGTACTATTCTCATCAGTTTAATCCCTGTATGGTCCCCAATCTGGGATCCATTTATTAAATAGATTTTTCTAACGGGGAGATGGTTAAAAAAAACGCTGGCTCCCTCCCCTTTGTTTGAATCCACGCCATGGTCTCTGCGTCTGCGCCGTGCAATTTACTCTCACACCCGATATGAGTGGTATTTTCTGTAGTTCTCTCTTCTCATCAGTTTAATCCCTGTTACGTCCCCAAACTGGGGTCCATTTATTAAATTGATTTTTCGAACGGGGAGATGGTTAAAAAAATGCTGGCTCCCTCCCCTTTGTTTGAATCCACGCCACGGTCACTGCGTCTACGCCGTGCAATTTACTGTCACACCCGATATGAGTGGTATTTTCTGTAGTACTATTCTCATCAGTTTAATCCCTGTATGGTCCCCAATCTGGGATCCATTTATTAAATAGATTTTTCTAACGGGGAGATGGTTAAAAAAAACGCTGGCTCCCTCCCCTTTGTTTGAATCCACGCCATGGTCTCTGCGTCTGCGCCGTGCAATTTACTCTCACACCCGATATGAGTGGTATTTTCTGTAGTTCTCTCTTCTCATCAGTTTAATCCCTGTTACGTCCCCAATCTGGGGTCCATTTATTAAATTGATTTTTCGAACGGGGAGATGGTTGAAAAAACGCTGGCTCCCTCCCCTTTGTTTGAATCCACGCCACGGTCACTGCGTCTGCGCCGTGCAATTTATTGTCACACCCGATATGAGTGGTATTTTCTGTAGTACTATTCTCATCAGTTTAATCCCTGTTACGTCCCATATCAGGGTGGGATTGCCTTTTGTGAAAAAATTTTTAGGCCGGCTACCTTCGACTGCCTTCACAGTGACAGACCAAACTCTGATACACCAAACTGAATTGATTTTAGGAACCGGGAGATGGAAAAAGCAGCTTGGTCGGTCCTCTTACTCCCAAGTTGGGGCACTGCGCGTGCACGGAGCAATGTGCTGTGACACCCTATATGAGTGGTGTCTTAACTAGTACTATTCCTATCAGTTTAATTCCTGTTACGTCCCCTATCCGTCCCCCCTATTAATATTGATAAACCATTGTCGAATTAACGAACCATTACGACATCCTGGAATAATTTAGTTCTGAGCTTTGTACTTGCTTTGCATTGGAATTGATGGGGATTTTTTAAATTGTCTGCATTATTTCTAATAAACTATTAAGAGACTTTATAATGATTTTTTTATTTTATGTATTAAAAACCCACCCATACAACTTAAAAAAAAAAATTATGTTTTTTCTATGAAAAATTATCCAGCCGATCGCTTTTGGTCTGATCATAATGAAGCAACGGCCTTATCATCTGGGGTGTGGCAACATTGCCAACACACTCATAGGGGTGATGATCGCTTCATTGTGATACGCAAGCCCCTTCACCACAACAAGGTAACGATCACGAAGGGGATTTGACACTTGTATGTGCCTTTTTTTTTTGTTTTGTTTTTGCAGCCACAGTGCAGCACCAGAGGCCAGAAAAATTAGGCATGTACACATGCCTGAAAAATAATGTTATTGTTGCAGCCGCTGTTGTAGCAGCAGTCGGAAAAATTTATGTTTTCAAGGCAGAAAGGTGACTAAAACATTACGGCTTGAACCCTAGTTGGTGGCGGAGAATTCACGAAAGTCATCCGGTATGCAGACATTAAATACAGCGGCGTGGGGACCATTTTGAGGCCAAGGAATGTCATCAGGCCTTTTGTTAGTCAAACGTATCCCCCACTGTCAGTCCCTTCGGGATCCATGCCTCATTCATCTTAATGAAGATGAGGTAATCAACACTTTTTTGACTGAGGCGACTTCTTTTGTCAGTGACAATGCCTCCTGCTGCACTGAAGATCCTTTCTGACAGGACACTTGAAGCGGGGCAGGCCAGAAGTTCTATCGCAAACTGGGATAGCTCAGGCCACAGGTCAAGCCTGCACACCCAGTAGTCAAGGGGTTCATCGCTCCTTAGAGTGTCGATATCTGCAGTTAAGGCAAGGTAGTCTGCTACCTGTCGGTCGAGTCATTCTCTAAGGCTGGATCCCGAAGGGCTGTGGCGGATGTGTAGGACTGAAAAAGCTCAGCATGTCCTCCATCAACAACACATCTGTAAAGTGTCCTGTCCTTGCCGCCGTGGTCGTGGTAGGAGGAGGATTACTTTCACCTCTTCCCCTGTTAGATTCCCGTTGTGCTGTGACATCCCCCTTATAAGCTGTGTAAAGCATATTTTTTTGTTTTGTTTTGAACTGCTGCATCCTTTCTGACTTTCGGTAATTTGGTAACATTTCCGCCACTTTCTGCTTATACCGGGGGTCTAGTAGCGTGGCCACCCAGTACAAGTCGTTCTCCTTCATCCTTTTTATACGAGGGTCCCTCAACAGAAATGACAGCATGAAAGACCCCATTTGCACAAGGTTGGATGCCGAGCTACTCATTTCACATTCCTCGTCCTCACTGATGTCATTGACGGTCTGTTCTTCAACCCAGCCACGTACAACACCACGGGTCCCAGACAGGTGACAACAACGAGCACCCTGGGATGCCTGCTGTGGTTGGTCTTCCTCCTCCTCAAAGCCACATTCCTCCTCTGACTCCTCTTCCTCATACTCCTCTTGCAGCGTTGCCGCAGGTCCGGCAAGCGATGATGACAAGGCTGTTTCAGGTGGTGATGGTGACCACAACTCTTCCTCTTCACGCTCATCTACAGCCTTATCCAGCACTCTTCGCAGGGCACGCTCCAGGAATAAAACAAATGGGATGAGGTCGCTGATGGTGCCTTCGGTGCGACTGACTAGGTTTGTCACCTCCTCAAAAGGACGCATGAGCCTACAGGCATTGCGCATGAGCGTCCAGTAACGTGGCAAAAAAATTCCCAGCTCCGCAGAGGCTGTCCTAGCGCCCCGGTCACACAAATACTCGTTGACGGCTTTTTCTTGTTGGAGCAGGAGGTCGAACATTAGGAGTGTTGAATTCCAACGTGGCGGGCTGTCGCAAATCAAGCGCCTCACTGGCATGTTGTTTCGGCTCTGAATGTCTGAAAAGTGCGCCATGGCCGTGTAGGAACGCCTGAAATGGTCACACACCTTCCTGGCCTGCTTGAGGACGTCCTGTAAGCCTGGGTACTTAGACACAAAGCGTTGTACGATGAGATTCAACACATGTGACAACTTGCCCAAATTCAATGCCGCCAACAAATTGCTTCCATTGTCACACACCACTTTGCCGATCTCCAGTTGGTGCGGGGTCAGCCACTGATCCACCTGTGCGTTCAGGGCGGACAGGAGTGCAGGTCCGGTGTGGCTCTCTGCTTTCAGGCAAGTCAACCCCAAGACAGCGTGACACTGTCGTATCCGGGATGTGGAATAGCCCCTGGGGAGCTGGGGGGATTCAGTTGATGTGCAGCCAGACGCCGCAGCAGAAGAGGACTCAGCCGAGGAGGTTATGGAAGAGGATGGAGTAGGAGGAGTAGAGGAGGTGGCAGTAGGCCTGCCTGCAAGTCGTGGCGGTGTCACCAACTCCGCTGCAGAGCCAAGCATTCCATGCTTGGCAGCCGTCAGCAGGTTGACCCAATGCGCAGTGTAGGTGATATACCTGCCCTGACCGTGCTTTGCAGACCAGGTATCAGTGGTCAGATGGACCCTTGCCCCAACACTGTATGCCAGAGATGCCATGACTTCCTTTTCAATCACTGAGTAGAGGTTTGGGATTGCCTTTTTTGAAAAAAAAATTTGTCCGGGTACCTTCCACTGTGGTGTCCCAATAGCGGCAAATTTTTTGAAGGCCTCAGACTCCACCAGCTGGTATGGTAAAAGCTGGCGGGCTAAGAGTTCCGTCAAGCCAGCTGTCAGATGCCGGGCAAGGGGGTGACTCTGTGACATTGGCTTCCTACGCTCAAACATTTCCTTTACAGGCACCTGACTGTGGGCAGATGAGATGGAACTGCTGAAGGTGAGAGGCGGAGTGGCGGGTGGTTGAGAGGGGGCAAGGAGAACAGCAGTGGTTGACGTAGCTGAAGATACTGGACCAGGAGGAGGATGGTGGCTTTGAGCTTGTGTGCTGCTTCTACTCGTCATCATGTGTAGATCCCATAGGCGTTTGTGATGTGCGATCATGTGCCTTCGCAAAGCAGTTGTACCTAGGTGGGTGTTGGATTTCCCATGACTCAGTTTCTTTTGGCACAGGTTGCAAATGGCATCGCTGTTGTCAGAGGCAGACACACCAAAAGAATGCCACACTGCTGAGCTTTGCAATGACGGCATTCTGGTGGTGGCAACAGCATGCGTTGATTGGCGTGCAGTCTGGCTGACCCCGGGTGCCGATACATGCTGTCTGACTGTGCCACTAGCTCCTTGCGATGACCTCCCCCTGCTTCCAACTCGTCTCCTCCTTCTCTCTGTCTCCCCTTCTGAACTTTCCCCCTCTTCTTCTTCTCTTCGAGCAGGCACCCACGTGGCATCCACGGACATATCGTCATCATCAACCACTTCACTTGTATCTGACACCTCAGCAAAGGAAGCAGCAGCGGGTACAACATCATCATCATCATTACACTGTACGTCCATGTGTGTAATGCTGCCTGACTGAGACATATCCCTGTTATCACCATCCTCTGGCAATAATGGTTGCGCATCACTAATTTCATCCAACTGATGTGTAAATAACTCCTCTGAGGGATCAAGTGAAGCGGCTGTGGTGGCTGTGGTGGCTGTGGTGGTAGTGGTGGTAGTGGCGGCGGGCGGGAGAGTGGTAACTTGAGAGCAGGTGACCAAAGCTGAGCTGGAGGAGGATAGTGCGTCAAGGTTCTTAGCGGAAGCTGTTAAAGATTGGGTGTCCTGTGTAAGCCAGTCAACTATTTTCTCAGAATTTTTTGGGTTCAGGGTACTTGGCCTCTGAACACTGGGCATTATTCCAGGGCCCGTGGAAATCACAGCACCACGAGCACGACGGCCCCTGCGGCGTGGCCTGCCTCTGCCTGTCATTTTTTATTAGATAAGTGTTACTATGCGTGCAAGGTACTGTGCTACCCTATATAAGTGGTGGGCAGTGGGCACAGTACAGTCTGTGTGGGCCTGACACACACGGGCTTGCAAATGTGATTATATCACAGAAAAATATTAAATAGAATTTTTTTTTATCTGCGAGGTATTTGTGAGTGAGTGACACCCTGTAACGGTATAAGTGGAGGCCTAGCCACTAGCCAGTGGCTACAATACAGTCTGTGTGGGGCTGACACACACGGGCTTGCAAATGTGATTATATCACAGAAAAATATTAAATATAATTTTTTTTCTCTGAAAGGTATTTGAGTGAGTGACACCCTGTAACGGTATAAGTGGAGGCCTAGCCAGTGGCCACAATACAGTCTGTGTGGGCCTGACACACACTGGCTTGCAACTGTGATTATATCACAGAAAAATATTAAATATAATTTTTTTTTATCTGTGAGGTATTTGTGAGTGAGTGACACCCTGTAACGGTATAAGTGGAGGCCTAGCCACTAGCCAGTGGCCACAATACAGTCTGTGTGGGCCTGACACACACGGGCTTGCAAATGTGATTATATCACAGAAAAAGATAAAATATAATTTTTTTTTTATCTGCGAGGTATTTGTGAGTGAGTGACACCCTGTAACGGTATAAGTGGAGGCCTAGCCACTAGCCAGTGGCCACAATACAGTCTGTGTGGGCCTGACACACACGGGCTTGAAAAAGATTAAATATAGTTTTTTTTTATCTGCGAGGTATTTTCTGTCACACCCTGTATGAATGGTGTGCACACAGTACTGTCTGTGACTGAGCCTGCAGCCTCTTACACACGGGCAGGCAACTGCAATATATATATATATATATATATTTAAAAAAAATAAGAAAAATCAGACTGATGTACCAGCCCTGAAAAGGGTTTTTTGGGGTGCTGTCAGGACGCTGTCCTTACAGCAGATGAGTCTGTGGACACAGAACAATGCCCTAGCTAACGCTTTCCCTATTGAATCAGCAGCAGCAGCACTGTCCCTCCTCTCACTGAGAATGCAGATTCCGAATGAATCTAAAATGGATGCTGTCCAGGAGGTGGGAGGGTCTGGGAGGGAGGGTCTGCTGCTGATTGGCTGGAATGTGTCTGCTGACTGTGAGGTACAGGGTCAAAGTTTACTCAGTGCAGTTTCTAGGTAAAATTTCTCTCAGGGCGAGTGTCAAAAAAACTCCCCCCCCCCCCCCCTCAAAACTGCTCGATGAAATAAGTGTCTCCCCATTGTAATAAATGTGGAACCACATTGCACAGACAGTCACAGTGACGCACCCAGTGACCCACTGTCCCACAGACTCAGGCTCTCACTCACAGCAGGCTTCTTTCTCAGCACTGCTCCGGGCGGGCGGTAACAGGCAGGCAGTGCGGGCGGCGGTGCTCACCGCACTTACTGCGCGTGACGTACAGTGAGTGAGCGCCGCCGCCCGCACTGCCTGCCTGTGGGGGGACATTATTTTTAATAAGGATCACTATGGACATTATTTAGAATGGAGGCTGCTGTGGGTGTCATTATAACTGTATAATGTCTGATAGGCCTAGTCCTGAGTTATATTACCCTGCCCTGTATAATAATGTACCCTGATACCCCTTAGTTATATTACCCCAGCCGGGTAATATAACTAAGGGGTATCAGGGATGGGTACATTATTATACAGGGCATGGGCAGGGTGATATAACTCAGCTCAGGACTAGGCCTATCAGACATTATACAGTTATAATGAGTAATGACACCCACAGCAGCCTCCATTCTAAATAATGTCCATACTGATCCTTATTAACCCCTTAAGGACTCGGCCCTATTTCACCTTAAGGACTTGGCCATTTTTTGCAAATCTGACCACTGTCACTTTAAGTGCTGATAACTTTAAAACGCTTTGACTTACCCAGGCCGTTCTGAGATTGTTTTTTCGTCACATATTGTACTTCATGACACTGCTAAAATTGGGTCAAAAAAGTTAATTTTTTTGCATAAAAAAATACAATTTTTACCAAAAATTTTGAAAAATTAGGAAATTTCCAACTTTCAGTTTCTCTACTTCTGTAATACATAGTAATACCCCCAAAAATTGTGATGATTTTACATTCCCCATATGTCTACTTCATGTTTGTAGCATTTTGGGAATGATATTTTATTTTTTGGGGATGTTACAAGGCTTAGAAGTTTAGAAGCAAATTTTGAAATTTTCTGAAATCTTCAAAATCCCACTTTTTATGGACCAGTTCAGGTTTGAAGTCATATTGTGAGGCTTAGATAATAGAAACCTCCCAAAAATGACCCCATTCTAGAAACTACACCCCTCAAGGTATTCAAAACTGTTTTTTCAAACTTTATTAACCCTTTAGGTCTTCCACAAGAGTTAATGGCAGATGGAGAAACAATTTTGAAATTTATATTTTTTGGAAAATTTTCCAATATAATCAATTTTTTCCAGTAGTAAAACAAGGGTTAACTGCCTAACAAAACTCAAAATGGGTTGCCCCGATTCTGTAGTTTGCAGAAACACCCCATATGTGGTCGTAAACTACTGTTTGGCCGAACGGGAGCACATAGAAGGAGGGGAACACCATATGGGTTTTGGAAGGCAGATTTTGCAGGACTGGTTTTGTTTATACCATGTCCCATTTGAAGCCCCCTGTTGCACCCCTAGAATAGAAATTTCAAAAAAGTGACTCCATCTAAGAAAGTACACCCCTCAAGGTATTCAAAACTGGGTTTACAAACTTTGTTAACCCTTTAGGTGTTCCACAAGAGTTGATGGCAGATGGAGAAACAATTTTGAAATTTCTATTTTTTGGAAAAATTTCCAATATAATCAATTTTTTCCAGGAGTAAAACAAGGGTTAACTGCCAAACAAAACTCAAAATGGGTTGCCCTGATTCTGTAGTTTGCAGAAACACCCCATATGTGGTCGTAAACTACTGTTTGGCCGAACGGGAGCACATAGAAGGAGGGGAACACCATATGGGTTTTGGAAGGCAGATTTTGCAGGACTGGTTTTGTTTATACCATGTCCCATTTGAAGCCCCCTGTTGCACCCCTAGAATAGAAATTTCAAAAAAGTGACTCCATCTAAGAAAGTACACCCCTCAAGGTATTCAAAACTGGGTTTACAAACTTTGTTAACCCTTTAGGTGTTCCACAAGAGTTGATGGCAGATGGAGAAACAATTTAGAAATTTCTATTTTTTGGAAAATTTTCCAATATAATCAATTTTTTCCAGGAGTAAAACAAGGGTTAACTGCCAAACAAAACTCAAAATGGGTTGCCCCGATTCTGTAGTTTGCAGAAACACCCCATATGTGGTCGTAAACTACTGTTTGGCCGAACGGGAGCACATAGAAGGAGGGGAACACCATATGGGTTTTGGAAGGCAGATTTTGCAGGACTGGTTTTGTTTATACCATGTCCCATTTGAAGCCCCCTGTTGCACCCCTAGAATAGAAATTTCAAAAAAGTGACTCCATCTAAGAAAGTACACCCCTCAAGGTATTCAAAACTGTGTTTACAAACTTTGTTAACCCTTTAGGTGTTCCACAAGAGTTGATGGCAGATGGAGAAACAATTTAGAAATTTCTATTTTTTTGAAAATTTTCCAATATAATCAATTTTTTCCAGGAGTAAAACAAGGGTTAACTGCCAAACAAAACTCAAAATGGGTTGCCCCGATTCTGTAGTTTGCAGAAACACCCCATATGTGGTCGTAAACTACTATTTGGCTAAACGGCAGGACATAGAAGAAGGGGAACGTCATATGGTTTTTGGAAGGCAGATTTTGCTGGACTGGTTTATTTACACCATGTACCCTTTCAAGCCCCCTGATGCACCCCTAGAGTAGAAACTCCACAAAAGTGACCCCATCTAGGAAACTACGGGATAAGGTGGTTGTTGTTTTGGGACTATTTTAGGGGTAAATATGATTTTTGGTTGCTCTATATTACTCTTTTTTGAGGCAATGTAACAAAAAAAAAATTCTAAAATTGTTTCTACATTCGCTATTTAGTTTTGTGGAACACCTAAAGGGTTAACATAGTTTGTAAAGTAACTTTTGAATACCTTGAGGGGTGTAGTTTCTTAGATGGGGTCACTTTTTTGGAGTTTCTAGTCTAGGCTACATCAGGGGGGGCTTCTAATGGGACATGGTGTCAAAAAAAAAACTGTCCATCAAAATCTGCCTTCTAGAAACCATATGGAGTTCCCTTCGTTCTATGCCCTGCCGTGCGGCTATATAGCCATTTACGACCACATATGGGGTGTTTCTGCAAACTACAGAATCAGGGCCATAAATATTGAGTTTTGTTTGGCGGTTAACCCTTGCTTTATTACCGGCAAAAAGGATTCAAATGGAAATTTTGCCCAAAAATGAGTGTTTTGGCACCGTTTTTATTTTATATTTTTAACACCGTTCATCCGAGGCGTTTGGGCAAAAGTTATTTTTATAGCGACGACTTTTACGCACGCGACGATGCCCAATATGTATGGTTCTCAGACTTTGGAGACACTAAGCAGGCATCCTAAAAACTGCGGCCCTCCAGATGTTGTAAAACTACAATTCCCACCATGCCCTGCTGATGGCTGTAGGTTGTCTGGGCATGCTGGGAGTTATAGTTTTACAACATCTGGAGGGCCGCAGTTTGAGGATGCCTGCACTAAAACTAATATTTTTTTGGGAAAAAAAAAATGTTTCCGTGTCTCCAAAGTCTGAGAGCCATAGTTTTTTATGTTCTCTAGTGGACTGTTGGGGATTATAAAAATTTAGTACTCCATGGAAGTGTGATACTCCCTGAAGCAATCGATAACGCAGAGGCCCGGATGATCGGGGCAAGTGTCGCACTGAGTGGTGGTGTCCTTCCGTATCCCCCTCCTGCGACACACTCTGCACTTTTTTTGGGTTCGTCCCTTCTTTCCAGTATGGGGGACCACACCTGGAAAGTGTTGGCCAGGGACGATCCGGGCGCCTCCAATTCCCGAGGTACTCCGGCCTGCTCTTTCCCGGTCCGAAAAGATCAGGTCCTTGAGGACTGCCTCATAGAATTGGAGGAATGTCCCTGTGCTGCCAGCGCTTCGGGATAGTACAAAAGAGTTGTACATGGCAACCTGCACCAAGTAGACCGCAACTTTTTTGTACCATGCCCGGGTTTTGCGCATGGCGTTATATGGCTTGAGGACTTGATCCGAGAGATCAACTCCTCCCATATACCGATTGTAGGCGACGATACAATCGGGCTTGAGGACCGTTGCCGCGGTACCTCGCACAGGGACTGGGGTGATGCCGTTACCGTGGATTGTGGACAGCATAAGGACATCCCTCTTGTCCTTATACCTGACCAGCAACAGGTTTCCACTGGTAAGTGCACGGGTCTCACCCCTGGGGATAGGTACCTGGAGGGGGTAGGCAGGGAGGCCGCGTTGATTTTTCCGCACGGTCCCACAAGCGAACGTGGATCTGGCGGCAAGGGACCTGAACAAGGGAATGCTGGTATAAAAGTTGTCCACGTACAAGTGGTAACCCTTATCCAGCAGTGGGTACATAAGGTCCCACACGAGTTTCCCGGTAACACCCAGAGTGGGGGGACATTCTGGGGGTTGAATCCGGGAATCTCGCCCCTCGTACACACGAAATTTGTAAGTGTACCCTGAGGTACTCTCACAAATTTTGTATAGCTTCACGCCATACCTCGCCCGCTTTGTGGGAATATATTGGCGGAAACTGAGTCTCCCCTTGAACGCAACGAGAGACTCATCAACCGCGACCTCCCTTCCAGGTACGTAGGCCTGCTGAAATGTGGCCCCAAAGTGATCGATGACCGGCCGTATCTTGTACAGCCGGTCATAGGCAGGATCACTTCGGGGGGGGACATGCTGCATTATCGGAATAATGCAGACATTTCCGGATGGCCTCAAACCGGGGACGTGTCATGACCATACTGTACAGTGGGGTCTGGTATAGGACGTCCCCACTCCAGTATTGCCTGACACTGGGTTTTTGGACTAGACCCATATGCAGCACGAGGCCCCAAAATGTCCTCATCTCGGCTGCACTGACCGGCGTCCAGCCACCGGGTCTAGCCAAAAATGAGCCTGGGTTTTGAGCGACGAACTGTTGGGCGTACAGATTCGTCTGCTCCACCATCAGATTCACCAGTGGGTTACTGAAAAAAAAACTAAAATAGTCTATTTCAGTAAACCCCACTGTGGGAATCTGGATTCCAGGATTGCCAGCAAAATCCGGAATCTCAGGCTCAAAGTCCACTGGGGGACACCAGCTAAGTTCATCGGCAGGGGGCTCCGGTGGACTTATTTGGTGGGCCGGGAAACCAGTACGAACCCCAGGGCGGCTCGTACTAGGGTGGGCCACAGGATCCCTAGCATGTGGGGCCCCTGGCTCCGCCTGGCGGCGTCTCCGCCGCCTTGGTGGCTCATCGTCATCAGATGATGATGAGGAGGATGCGGATGATAAAAGGAACGTGGGGTCATCCTCATCCTCACTGGGGCTCTCAGAGTCGGAGGCAATCTGGGCGTATGCCTCCTCGGCCGAGAACATCCGGCGGGCCATGGGTGTGTGTGCGTGTATGTGTGCGTGTGTGGAAACCTTTATTATATGTGCGTGTGTGTGGGGGCAACGGGTGTTCGCGTACTAAAAAAGGCAAAAAAAGAAAGGGCAAGTGTTAGGAAAAAAAAAGTTCAAACTTGCTGATCAGCGGTACAACGCTGATCAGCGGTCGGTGGGGTGGTGGGGCGGGCGATGCGCTAACACTGGACGGACGCTAAAAAGTGCCGGCCAGTCAGCGCACGCAGAAAAAAAAAGTGGTGGTAAGGGGGCTGGTGGTCAGGGGAGGGGGGGGGGGCTGGTGGTGGGGGGCTGGTGGTGGGGAAGGGGGGGGGGGGTGGGGGTCTGGGGGGGGGGGGGGCTGGTGGGGGGGGGCAAGTGGCAGGGGGGGATCTGGGGTCTGATGGATGGATCAAAGAAAGTTTGGAAATAAAAGTTTTTTTTTTTTTTTTTTTCTAACTAACTTTTCCCTTCTTTCCCTGCCTAACGGTGCCTCTCCCTCACTGACCCTAACCTACCTGGGTGGCGATGGGTGCAGGAGGGTGATGGATGCCGATTGTGGGGACACAGGAGCTCGTTCTGGACGGTGCTGCACGGTCAGGGTGCTGGACAGGAAGAGGAGGGGAGAGAGGAGCGCAGGAAGTTTGAATCTCGCGCCTCTCTCCCCTGCTCCAATCAGCACCCTGGACAGCGGCGTTCAGCACCAGGGCCAGCACCGCCTCTCCAAATCCTCGGACTGCGATAGGTGGTGTAAAATTACGCCACCGATCGCAGTCTTTTTCCGGTTCATCGGGTCACAGGACACCCGAATGGACCGGAAACGCAGAAAACCGCAGGTCTGAATTGACCTGCGGTTTTCTGCGATCGTCGATGCGGGGGGGTCAAATGACCCCCCCCTGCATTGTTACGGGATGCCGGCTGAATGATTTCAGCCGAAATCCCGTTCCGATTAACCCCTGGGGCGCCGGAATGCCGATTTCAAGTTAGGACGTACCGGTACGCCCTGAGTCCTTAAGGACTCGGGAAATAGGGCGTACCGATACGCCCTGCGTCCTTAAGGGGTTAAACTTAATGTCCCCCACAGTGACAGTGGCCCCCATTTTCATGTCTCCCACAGTGCTCCCCCCCCCATTGTAATTAATGTCCCCCCCATTGTAATTAATGTCCCCCCCATTGTAATTAATGCCCCCCCATTGCAATTAATGCCCCCCCCCATTGTAATTAATGCCCCCCCCCATTGTAATTAATGCCCCCCCAGACCATCATTTGCCTCACAGCAGGCATCAGCACTGCTCAGGGGCTCAGGGCGGGCGGTAACAGGCAGGCAGTGCGGCGCTCACTCACTCACTGTATGTCACACGCCTGCGCCGCCTAGTGGGAGGAGCAGGCGCGTGACGTCAGTAAGTGCCGCCCGCACTGTCTGAAGAGTGAGAGGACTCGGCACTCGGGCACAGGTCAGGCGAGATGTCAGAGGGAGGCAGGGCCGGTGCGAGGATTTTTGCCGCCCTAGGCAAGATAAAAATTGCCCCCCCCCCCCCTTATCAGACATCACATATGTTCCACCCCTTTCTCAGCTTTAAATTAAAATAACTGCTATGCTTCCCTTACGGTTAATCCAGCTTCTTGTAGCTGTCTTTTTGCGGAATGGAATTGCGGACTCATACATTTCTATGGGGCCGCAATTCCGATCCTGAAAAAAATAGAACATGTCCTATTCTTGTCCACAATAGCGGACAAGAATAGGCATATTCTCTTAGTGCTGGCAATGTGCGGTCCGCAAAATGCGGAACGCACATTGCCGCTGTCCGTGTTTTGTGGATCCGCAAAACACATACGGACGTGTGAATGGACCCTAAATGTGAGGTAAATTAGTTTCCAATGTAGTATTAATAACTAAACAATTACATAATAAACATATTGCATTGTCTACTTACCACCAGGACAATAAGATGATCTGGACTCTGGCTGCAGTCTGGCTCTGGGGACTCCCTTGTCACTCTCTTCTACCCCCCCCCCTTGTCACTCATTAACATTTCCCCCCCCTTGTCACTCATTTCCATCCCCCCCCCTTGTCACTCATTTCCATCCCCCCCCTTGTCACTCATTTCCATTCCCCCCCCTTGTCACTCATTTCCATCCCCCCCCTTGTCACTCATTTCCACCCCCCCCCCCTTGTCACTCATTTCCATCCCCCCCCCTTGTCACTCATTTCCATCCCCCCCTTGTCACTCATTTCCATCCCCCCCCTTGTCACTCATTTCCATCCCCCCCCTTGTCACTCATTTCCATTCCCCCCCCCTTGTCACTCATTTCCATTCCCCCCCCCTTGTCACTCATTTCCATTCCCCCCCTTGTCACTCATTTCCATCCCCCCCCTTGTCATTCATTTCCATCCCCCCCCCTTGTCATTAATTTCCATCCCCCCCCTTGTCACTCTTTTCCATTCCCCCCCCCCCTTGTCACTCATTTCCATCCCCATCCCTTGTCACTCATTTCCATTCCCCCCCCCTTGTCACTCATTTCCATCCATCCCCCTTGTCACTCATTTCCATCCCCCCCCCCCTTGTCATTCATTTTCATCCCCCCCCCTTGTCACTAATTTCCATTCTCCCCCCCCTGTCACTAATTTCCATTCCCCCCCCCCCCGTCACTAATTTCCATTCTCCCCCCCTCCTTGTCACTCATTTCCATTCTATTGTCACCTCTAGTGTAGCCTGTGTAGCGTGGCCGAGCTCTGTACGGTCCGCGGTACAGGAGCATTTGTTTCCTGTACCCGGCCGGACTGAAAGGAAGTGCACACTAAGTGAGCACTTCCTGTCAGTCCGGCCGGGTACAGGAAACAAATGCTCCTGTACCGCGGACCAAACAGAGCTCGGCCACGCTACATTAACATGAGCACAGAGCAGAGGCAGCAGGCAGGAGATTCTTTAGAGGGGCGGCAAGCGCTCAGGAGGCGCAGCATGACGGGCGCCGCCGGCCGGCAATTATATATAACCAATTTTTATTTTTTATTTTTTATTTTTTTACACCACACAGGGCGCCCCTGCCGGCGCCCCCCTTCTGACAGCGCCCCGGGCGGCCGTCCGTCCCGCCCGCCCCTAGAAACGGCCCTGAGTTTACTCAATGATTATGTTATGGGGGGCGGACCGAACATCGCATATGTTCGCCCGCCGCAGCGAACGCGAACAAGCTATGTTCGCCGGGAACTATTCGCCAGCGAACTATTCGGGCCATCTCTACTGAGCAACAGGCCCAGGGCCACCAGCCCTTAAGGCAGGATACCAGCCTTCAGAGAAAGAGAGAGAGAGGGACAGTTAGCTCAGGCCTTCCCTCAGCATCAAACCCTTCTTCTGGCAGGGAAGAGACTGGAGAAGCTAGCTCAGTGGCTCTCCTGAATTGTTTTACACTTGAGTTCTTCCAGTAAATAAGCAGGTTTACTGGAAATAAGCTGGTTTACTGTAAACCCTGACTCTGGACTTACAGTACCTTGCAAAAGTATTCACCCCCCTTGACTTTTTTGTATTTTGTTACATTACAGCCTTAAGTTCAATGTTTTGCTAATCTGAATTATATGTGATGGATCAGAACACAATAGTCTAAGTTGGTGAAGTGAAATGAGAAAAATATATAAATAAAACTATTGTTTAAAAATAGAAAACAAAAAATTGGCATGTGCGTATGTATTCACCCCTTTGTTAGGAAGCCCATAAAAAGCTCTGGTGCAACCAATTACCTTCAGACGTCACTTAATTCGTGAAATGATGTCCACCTGTGTGCAGTCCACCTGAGTCACATGATCTGTCATTACATATACACACCTTTTTTGAAAGTCCCCAGAGGCTGCAACACCTAAGCAAGAGGCATCACTAACCAAACACTGCCATGGAACTCTCCAAACAAGTAAGGGACAATGTTGTTGAGAAGTACAAGTCAGGGTTAGGTTATAAAAAAATATCCAAATCTTTGATGATCCCCAGGAGCACCATTAAATCTATCATAACCAAATGGAAAGAACATGGCACAACAGCAAACCTGCCAAGAGACGTCTGACCATCAAAACTCACGGATCAGGCAAGGAGGGCATTAATCAGAGAAGCAGCACAGAGACCTAAAGTAACCCTGGAGGAGCTGCAGAGTTCTACAGCAGAGACTGGAGTATCTGTATATAGGACGACAATAAGTCGTACGCGCCATAGAGTTGGGCTTTATGGCAGAGTGGCCAGAAGAAAGCCATTACTTTCAGCAAAAAACAAAAAGGCACATTGTGAGTTTGCGAAAAGGCTTGTGGGAGACTCACAAAATGTATGGAGGAAGATACTCTGGTCTGATGAAACTAAAATTGAACTTTTCGGCCAGTAAAGAAAACGCTATGTCTGGCGCAAACCCAACACATCACCCAAAGAACACCATCCCCACAGTGAAACATGGTGGTGGCAGCATGATGCTGTGAGGATGTTTTTCAGCAGCCAGCACTGGGAAACTGGTCAGAGTTGAGGGAAAGATGGATGGTGCTAAATACAAGGATATTCTTGAGCTAGACCTGTACCACTCTGTGCGTGATTTGAGGCTAGGACGGAGGTTCACCTTCCAGCAGGACAATGACCCCAAACACACTACTACAGAAACACTTGAGTGGTTTAAAGGGAAACATGTAAATGTGTTGGAATGTCCTATTCAAAGCCGAAATCTCAATCCAATAGAAAATCTGTGGTCAGACTTAAAGATTGCTGTTCACAAGCGCAAGCCATCGAACTTGAAGGAACTGGAGCAGTTTTGCAAGGAGTAATGGGCAAAAATCCCACTGGTAAGATGTGGCAACCTCATAGAGACTTGTCCAAAGCGACTTGGAGCTGTGATTGTCGCAAAAGGTGGCTCTACAAAGTATTGACTTTAGGGGGGTGAATAGTTATGCAAATTGACTTTTTCTGTTATTTTGTCCTATTTGTTGCTTGCTTCACAATAAAAAATAAAAAAATCTTCAAAGTTGTGAGCATGTTCTGTAAATTAAATGATGCAAATCCTCAAACAATCCATGTTAATTCCAGGTTTTGAGGCACCAAAATACGAAAAAAGTCAAGGGGGGTGAATATTTTTTTCTGAACAGTTCTTTTGGTACTAATACCACTATAGGGGCATCCAATGTTTGTTACCAGAAGAGCTTGAAACACTCTTGTATTCAAAGTTTACTACATTACATAAGATTTACTATATGGCAGTGTGCTTGGACTTCTGCATTTGCTTGAGTATCTGTATACTTTCATCCATGTTTGCTGTATTCCATTTTTTATTAAGCAATTCTAGGGTTAACTTTACCATGTCTCCAGAGGAGAACTGGCAACGTGTCATAGTCTAAGATACTTTCATTTAATATGCAATGAATGGCTATCCTTTTGATGGACACATATGATCTACTAAACAGGGGGCATTATTTTTTAAGTCAGCAATGAGCCCCAGTGCCTGCAGGAGAGAAAGCTAGCCTATTTCATATGACCTTATGAACAGTAGGGGGCACTATTATTATTTTTGGCACCAATGAACCTCTTTGCCTGCAGAAGAGAAGGCAAGTCTATTTTATATCATCTAATAAACAGTAGGGGGCACTATAACTTTTTATGGCAGTAATGAGCCCCCTGCTGCAAAGAGAAAACTTCCTTTGTCACCCCTGAGAGGCTGTATCAGTATAAAGTGTTACCCTTTGGTCTGCATGGTGCCCCCGTCACGTTCCAATGACTCATGGACATTGTACTTCGCCCACAACATCGGTATGTGTTGGCTTACCTGGACGATATCGTCATCCACAGTACCGACTGTGAAAGTCATCTACCCAAAGTGCAGGCTGTTGTGGACTTCCTTAGGAAGGCTGGACTGACCGCTAACCCAAAGAAATGCGCGATAGGGTTAGAGGAGACTAAGTACCTGGGGTACGTCATTGGACGTGGAGTTATCAAACCCCAAGTGAATAAAATAGAGCCGATTCGGAATTGGGCCCGACCTGTCACCACTAGGCAAGTAAAGTCGTTCCTGGGAATGGTGGGCTATTATATGAGGTTCGTTCCACATTTTGCCACTTTAGCGACTCTGTTGACAGGGCTCTTGAAGGGACAGGAGTCCGTGATGGTCCGCTGGAATAACCAGGCGGGAAGAGGCTTTTTTCCGAGTTGAAGTCGGTCCTGTGCGGGTCACCGTTTTTGTGACGCCCGACTTCAAGAGGGAGTTTGTGGTACAGACCGATGCCTCTGAAGTAGGCCTTGGTGCATTACTCTCTCAGGAAATCATTGGTGAGGATCATCCAGTTATTTTCCTGAGCCGCAAACTCACTCCAGCCGAGACTAGGTACAATATAGTGGAGAGAGAGTGCCTGGCCATCAAATGAGCACTTGAGTCTCTCTGCTATTATCTGTTGGGGAGAAAGTTCCATCTGGTGACCAACCAATACCCTCTCAATGAGCCAGGCCAAAGAGAGGAATGCTTGGGTCACCAGATGGTTCTTCTCATTACAGAACTTCAAGTTACAGGGAAACGCGGATGCCCTGTCCCGGGTACACTGTCTGGCAAGTGTTCACCCCCTCAGGGTTGAACAAAGGGGGGAGGTATGTAGGAAGGTTCAAGGTCCGTCGTTGATGGAAAGTATGTTCACCGAGGTTCCTGGCCTCGGTGAAGTAAGATCCGGTATTATTAGGGTGTCTGCGGCAGCTAATGCTGATTGACACTTTGCTATTTTAGTATGGCTGTATAGCTGACCAGGGACGGCTCTTACTCAGAGTAGTCAAAGTGATGGGTGGGTGACTACTCCCCATGTTCCAGGCCGGGTCTTGACTGGCCTATAAAAAACCCAGCCAACAGTATCAGCTGTGAGTGATTATCTCTCTCTGACAGAGGACCTCTGGGAATCGCTGGTGTGGGAACTGAGCCCCGTGCTGGGCTGAAAAGCAGAGACCTGTGTGTTGGGAGAGCAGGCCACCTAAAGCCTGCATTTTGACTGCTGGAGGCAGAACCGCCGACAAGGTGACGTTTTTTGTTATGCACAAACTTTCTACATGGTGTTAACAAACACCAACCTTGCAAAGAGTGCTTTTTGTTTGACCTAATATGTAGTGTTCATCGAGCACAAAAAAAGTGTTCGGGTGCTCAGTAGAACACTTTGGGATGCAGGGTGCTCTACCGAGCACAATAGGAGAACCCGAGCATTAAACGAGGCACCCCCTGGGGAGGGTGTCTGGTTCATAGGAAAAGGTCAGAAATTGATGGAAACACCACTGAAATAGTTCGGGAAACAGCATGGGGAGGTTGTCCTGGATGCATCTTGGACTCCCAGGTCACTGCTGGGAACAAAGTTGTCCGAGTAGTACGCCACTTTTACAGACTGACAATAATACGCACAAAACCGAAGATAAAAACGATTTTAGAGGAAATGTAAAAATGTCAGGTTTCTCTGATGTAAATTTTTTTTTATAGATAAAGATAAATCATTTCAGAACTTTTTTCACCTTTAATGTGACCTATAAACTGTACAACTCAATTGAAAAACAAACTGAAATCTTTTAGGTAGTGGGAAGAAAAAATATAAAAAAAAATAATATGGTTGCATAAGTGTGCACACCCTTAAACTAATACTTTGCTGAAGCATTGAAGCACCTTTGATTTTATTACAGCACTCAATCTTTTTGGGTATGAGTCTATCAGCATGGCACATTTTGACTTTGCAAGATTTGCCCACTCTTCTTTGCAAAAACTCTCCAAATCTGGCAGCTTGCGAGGGCATCTCCTGTGCACAGCCCTCTTCAGATCACCCCACAGATTTTCAATCGGATTCAGATCTGGGCTCTGGCTGGGCCATTCCAAAACGTTAATCTTCTTCTGGTGAAGCCATTCCTTTGTTGGTTTGGATGTATGCTTTGGGTTGTTGTCATGCTGAAAAATGAAGTTCCTCTTCATGTTCAACTTTCTAGCAGAAGCCTGAAGGTTTTCTGCCAATATTGACTGGTATTTGGAACTGTTCATAATTCCCTCTAGCTTAACGAAGGCCCCAGTTCCAGCTGAAGAGAAACAGGCTCAAAGCATGATGCTGCCACCACCATGCTTCACTGTGGGTATGGTGTTCTTTTGGTGATGTGCAGTGTTGTTTTTGCGCCAAACATATCTTTTGGAATTATGGCCAAAAAGTTGAACCTTGGTTTCAGCAGACCATATGCTTTTGGGAGACTTCAGATGTGTTTTTGCAAAATGTAGCCTGGCTTGGATGTTTTTCTTCGTAAGAAAAGGCTTTCATCTTGCCACTCTACCCCATAGCCCAGACATATGAAGAATCCGGAGATTGTTGTCACATGTACCACACAGCCAGTACTTGCCAGATATTCCTGCAGCTCCTTTAATGTTGCTGTAGCCTCTTGGTAGCCTCCCAGACCAGTTTCTTCTCATCTTTTCATAAATTTTGGAGGGACATCCAGTTCTTGGTAATGTCACTGTTGTGCCATATTTTCTTCCACTTGATGATGACTGTCTTCACTGTGTTCCATGGTATATCTAATGCCTTGGAAATTCTTTTGTACCCTTCTCCTGACTGATTCCTTTTAACAATGAGATCCCTCTGATGCTTTGAAGCTCTCTGTGGACCATGGCTTTTGCTGTGGGATGCAACTAAAGAAATTTCAGTAACAAGAAAAAAGCAAAAATGTAGCAGCACGACGGAAAACAGGGGTAAATACCGTTTCTTATTGTGGTGGTGCCTGCCGTGTTGGAAGTCAGTCTCGGACTCCCGCAATTTTAGATGCACTTGTAAAAAAAAAACGCAGGCACTCTCCAATCTTGATTTCCTCAAAGGTTTATTCACCAACACTTTGCGACGTTTCGACCTGTGTGGTCTTTATCAAGCAACTAACAATGTGAACAAAGCGGAATACATATACCCTCTCAAAAAGGTCACATGACCCAATCTAATATGCTAATAAACAATTACATATTCAAAATACGCAACACCCTTTCAGTGTTTCCCAGCTATGGGGACTATTTATCATCTAGTGCCAAACATCATATTATATAGTTCATTAATAACATACTTACTGTGGTACTTAATGCAGACCTGTACTTCTGAGGATGTTTTCCCCAGGTCTGCATTAAGTACCGCAGTAAGCATGTTCTTAAATTTGCGAATACTATAAAATATTCTCGAAATATCATGAATTCGAATATGACCCCTGCCGCTCATCAGTGAACAGCGGAATCTGACTGAAAAGACGACGATCATATTGCAGGTGGTATTCCACTACTGCCCTCTGCTGCTCAAAAAGCCTGGCCAACATGTGGAACGTCGAGTCCCAGCACGTGCTCACGTCGCGCAACAGTCGGGGAGCTGGCAATTGTAAGCACTGCTGCAGCGTTGACAGACGGGCGAAAGCTGTCGATGACTTGCGGAAAAGGGAACACATGCGGCGTACCTTCACCAGTAGCTCAGGCAAATTGGGGTAGGTTTTGAGAAACCGCTGAACCACTAAGTTGAAGACGTGGGCTAGGCATGGGATGTGTGTGAGCTTGCCGAGCTCCAAAGCCGCCACCACGTTACGGCCATTATCAGACACAAGCATTCCTGGTTCTAGGTTCAGTGGCGAGAGCCACAGCTCAGGCTGGTCTCTTATCCCCTGCCATAGCTCTGTGGTGGTGTGTTGTTTATCACCTAAGCAGATCAGCTTAAGCGCGGCCTATTGACGCTTCCCCACTGTAGTGCTATACTGCTTCCAGCTACAGACTGATGGCTGACTGGTGCTGCAAGAGGATAATTCTGAGGTGGAAGTGGAGAAGGAGAAGTATGGGTTGGAGCCACTAACGTAGGTGGTGGCGGAAATCCTGATGGAATTAGGGCCCGCAATCCTTGGCGTCGGTAGCACCTGTGCCATCCCAGGGTACGAATCTGTCCCGGCCTCCACAACGTTCACCCAGTGTGCCATCAGGGAAATGTAGTGTCCCTGGCCAAAAGCACTTGTCCATGTGTCAGTCGTTAAGTGGACCTTCCCAGTAACTACATTGGTCAGGGCACAGGTGATGTTAAGGGATCGCATGCTGGTGTAAGGCTGGCATGGCACAGCCGTGAAAAATAGTGGCGGGCTGGGGGACTGCTAAATTGCCTGGGGTAAGGACATTTGTACGCTGCGCTGGCACACGGAAGTGGATGTTGTCGCTGATGGTGCTTGCGAAGGTACAGATGCAGGGCGGGAGGGGATTGGCCAGCACGTAACACAGGGAAGAGGGAGGGCAGTGGTGTGACCCGCACACACAGATTGTGGGACCCAGGTATTCGGCCCAACTATTACGATGCTTTGATGCCAGGTGGCGGATCATGCGGGTGGTGGTGAAGTTGCTAGTGTTCACTCCCTCCTAATTTTTGTATGGCACAGGTTTCAAATTACAATTCTTTTGTTGTCCGCACTATCCTCAAAAAAGTGCCAGACTGCAGAACACCAACCCCTTGGCAAGGGAGATTTCCGCAAGGGTGTGCTCCGGGGAACAGTTGCGGGCCTGTTTGGTGTGACCCGCCTTCTCCCTTTTGCCACCCCACTGCCTCTTCCAGCCTGTTGCTTGGCTTGCCACCTTCCCAGGTTGGGTCAGTGACTTCATCGTCCACCACATCCTCTTCCACTTCCTCATTCTGCTCATCCTCCTGACCTGTTGACCTAATAACAACTTCAGTTATTGACAACTGTGTCTCATCCTCATCATCAACCTCTTGAGACACTAATTGCCGTTGACTGACTTATTGGCAACTGTGTCTCATCATCATCATCCACTGCGTGAAACACTAATTGGCCGTTCCCCATCGTCATCTTCTTCTGACTGTGGATGCTCAAGAGTTTGGGAATCAGGGCACAAGATCTCATGTCCCTCTTCAAGCGGGCTTGTCGAGATGCCCAAATGAAGGAATGGCACTAAAAAGAACTCCTCGGAATATCCGAGTGTGGGATCACTTGTTTGGCAAGACTCTCCATGGTGGGAGGAAGGAGGAGCAGGGTGAGGATTGTGTTGACCAGAATCTTGGCTACTGAGACTGAACTTGGTGGAAGACAGGGTGGTGCTTAACCGACTGAAAGCATTATCTGCTGCAATCCAACTGACCACCTGGTCGCACTGGTCTGACTTCGAGAGCGTTGTCCCGCGCCGCCCTGCAAACTGGGACATGAAGCTAGGTATCGTGGACGATTGTTTTCTTGTGCTCTGGCAGCAGGCACAGTTTCAAACGCGCCCAGGGCCATGGGCTTCTGCATGCATGATCAGCATCACGGCCACTTCCCTGTCTCTTACTGCCGCCTTATTCATATGAAAATGTTATATATGCTTGAAAGTATGTCACACATACAGTAGCGTAGGATTTGTAAGTGTATGCGCAAAAAAAAAAAAAAAAAGGTATTTAGGATGTGGAAACGTCACACAGGAGAAATACTGCAAAAATGTGGTTTATTTCAGCAGCGGCTAATATAAAATTACAGGGAATGTCACAGGTATTTTGGATGTGGAAACTGTACACAGGAGATGTACCCCAGGTCCGCAGCGGACACCGTCTATGTAAAAAGTAAACTGGATGTCACTGATATTTTTGGGATGTGCACACATTACACAGGAGATGTAGCTCAGATAATGTCACTGTCTGCAGCGGCCTAACTATTGAATGCTATTTAGAGCAGGATGCGTTAAAAATAGATATTGCTGCCACACACCACAGTCCTTAAAAGGACTTTTGGGTCTGTAAAGATTTAGCAATTTAGCGCAGGTTGCGCTAAAACTATATATTGCTGCTGCCACACACAACAATAGTCCTTAAAAGGACTTTTGGGTCTGTAAAGTTTTAGTAATTTAGCGCAGGTTGCCTAAAAATATACATTGCTGCTGCCACACACAACAATAGTCCCTTAAAAGGACTTTGGGTCTCTAACACCAACCCTGTCTAACAAAAAAATTAAATTAAATTCTATACACTATCTGTCTCTTCTACAGCACAGCTCTCCCTGACTAAGAATGGCCGAACCAGGTGTCATCGGGTGCTTATAGCACCCGATGACGCGTTCCGGCCAGCCAATCACTCCTGCCGAATACCGCCATGTGCTTGAGCCGAACTGGTGTTCAGCCGAGCATGCTCAATCACACTACTTATGTGAGAATAAAAACGACATTTGAATTACGAACTTGTACTTTGCCTCTGTGCTGCACCCACTTATCCAACTACCAGAGCGAATCCCCACAATATATGTATATACCGTATTTTCGCCCTATAAGAGACGCACTTTCCCCCCCCCAAAAGTGGGGAAAAAATAGCAGTGCGTCTTATGGGGCGAATGCTCTGATTTTGCCGTATTTTCAATGATACACCCGCCGCGATGCCGCGCGGCGGGTGTATCACTGTGAGGGGGAGGAGGGGCTGGGGGCCGGCATCTGCATTATAATGACAGCAGGGCCCGTGCAGTGACTGTATTCTACTACACGGGCCCCGCTCACTGTATAATCGTATCTGTAATCTGTAATAGTTAATTGTGTATATAATGTAATTCGCATAATCAGCGCTACTTACAACTACAAGGGGCTCGGGTAGGTACAGAGAGGAGGGGAGGAGGCAGGCCGGGGAGACGGGGGCTGGTTGGCGCGTCACTCACTACGTCACGCGCCTGCGCCGTCCACTTTATGAATGAAGCAGGCGGCGTGGGCGCAATGACGTAGTGACTCACACTGCCAGCGCCTGTCCCTCCCGGCCTGCTCCTCCCTCCTCTCTGCTACCTACCGAGCGCTTGTAGTTGTAAGTAGCGCTGATTATGCGATTACATTAGATACACAATTAACTATTACAGAATACAGATACGATATACAGTGAGCGGGGGCCCGTGTAGTAGAATACAGTCACTGCAGGGGCCCCGCTGTTATTATAAAAGCAGATGCGACCCCCACCCCTTGTATTGAGGGGTCATTCACTACAGGGACACTGGTTATGGGAGGGGATCTGTGGATGACACATAGCATAAGATGCTATATATGCGTCATCCACAGATCCCCCCCATAACAGTGTCATACACAGATCCCATAACAGTGCCATCCAGAGACCCCAATAAGAGCCACCCACAGATCCCCCATAAGTGTCACCCACAGATCCCCCATAAGTGTCACCCACAGATCCTCCATAACATTGAGTCACCCACAGATCCCCCATAACAGTCCATCACCCACAGATCCCCCATAACAGTGCGTCATCCACAGATCCCCCATAACAGTTCACCATCCACAGATTCCCCATAACAGTGTGCCATCCACAGACCACAATTAGTTCAAAACCTAAAAAAAGCACACCTATTTGGTTCAAAATATTTTTTTTCTTATTTTCCACCTCAAAAACTAGGTGCGTCTTATGGGCCGGTGCGCCTTATAGGGGCGAAAAATATGGTATATATATAATATATATATATATAAAATAACAAAAAGGGCAGCACTCCAGGAAGTAATAAATGGGAAAAAATACTTTTATTTACCCCATATGGGACAAGCAAACGTTTCGGCTCAGTATGAGAGCCTTTCTCAAGCAGTGAGTACAGACAAAATGCTGGATATATATACCAGTGGGGTAAATAACAATCAATATACAATGCATGTGTAATCAATTCATAATAAATACATTAATTAGATAAAAAATACAATACATGTGTCACATTTACAGTACATCTCATAGTGAACCTCAGTGCATAATCATACAATAAATAATCAATTGTAAAAATGAATATATTATCCTGTGAAGTACACAAATGTATACAAAAATTCATAATTGTCAATCATCTAGTGAAGGGTGTCAGCTGTATGTGCTGATAAAGTGCTTAAAGAGGACCTTTCACCTATTCTTACTCTATGAACTAAGTATACAGCCATGTGGAGCGGCGCCCGGGGATCTCACTGCACTTACTATTATCCCCAGGCGCCGCTCCGTTCTCCTGCTATGCCCTCCGGTATCTCCGTTCCCTAAGTTATGGTAGGCGGAGTCTGCCCTAGCGCTGGCCAATCGCATTGCAGAGCTCACAGCCTGGGAGAAAATAACCTCACAGGCTGTGAGCTCTGCGCTGCGATTGGCCAGCGCTAGGGCAGACTCCGCCTACCATAACTTAGGGACTGGTATCTCCGCCTACTATAACTTAGGGAACGGAGATACCGGAGGGCATAGCGGCAGAACGGAGCGGCGCCCGGGGATAATAGTAAGTGCAGTGAGATCCCCGGGCGCCGCTCCACATGGCTGTATACTTAGTTCATAGGGTAAGAATAGGTGAAAGGTCCTCTTTAATGCTTACTGCGTAGGTCAAGCAGACGGAGGGTGAAGGAGGATGTATGGCATAGACGGCTGTCATAATCCATGCGGTTCGGCGTGCCTATAGCGCAACTGCGCATGTCTCAATGACGTATATTGCGTACTTCCGGGTTACGATATGCCTGTAGTACCGCAACTGCGTGTTGATCTTCTGATGTATCTTACGCCATCTTGGTTCAGGGCAACTTGCCTCTATTGCCAGATACTTCTGATATTAACAGCCGATGTGTAACAAAGCAATGTAATGGCACATATTAGTGCTCTATGGCCTATAGTGGTGGCTGGGTGAGTTCAGATCCGGGACGCAACAATATCAAAGCTGCAGTACACATCCGTGACCCAAGATCAGTTGCGCACCAACACGTTAGTGTAGGGTCACACTGCATCTGTGATCAGAGCCCACCCATTGCCATCTAATAGCTCATCAATAGCATGCTCATATAAGGATTGTCTTTTATCCATAGCATAAATCTTTTTATTTTTCTTGCTTTTGTATGAATTTGGTGCTTTTGTAATCACAGTCCGTTGTGTACAATGGCAGGTATTTATGAGGAGATCCCTCCCTATTAGATGGCAATGGGTGGGCTCTGATCACAGATGCAGTGTGACCCTACACTAAAGTGTTGGTGCGCAACTGATCTTGGGTCACGGATGTGGGCTGCAGCTTTGATATTGTTGCGTCCCGGATCTGAACTCACCCAGCCACCACTATAGGCCATAGAGCACTAATATGTGCCATAGATGATTGACAATTATGAATTTTTGTATACATTTGTGTACTTCACAGGATAATATATTCATTTTTACAATTGATTATTTATTGTATGATTATGCACTGAGGTTCACTATGAGATGTACTGTAAATGTGACACATGTATTGTATTTTTTATCTAATTAATGTATTTATTATGAATTGATTACACATGCATTGTATATTGATTGTATTTACCCCACTGGTATATATATCCAGCATTTTGTCTGTACTCACTGCTTGAGAAAGGCTCACATACTGAGCCGAAACGTCGCTTGTCCCATATGGGTAAATAAAGTATTTTTTCATTTTTTACTTCCTGGAGTGCTGCCCTTTTTGTTATTTTTTATCTATCTGGATTGGCTTATATCCATACTGGGCCTGCTGCACCCACATTTTTTCCATCGATGGTGCTGCCACTGAACTTTTTGTTTTTCTATATATATTTATTTATTTTTTTTTTTTTTTTGCAGCAATGGGCTCTCTTTCCAGCAGGAGAGGAGGCTAGTCTATTTCACATGATTTTATAAACAGTATAGGGCACTATTCAGTTTTTTTTTTTTTTTACTGCAATGGGCCTTCTTGCCTGGAGGAGCAGATTTCATGTGATCTAATAAATTGTAGGGGGGGCACAATTTTTTTGCAGCAATGGGACCTCTTGCCTACAGGGGAGGGGTCTAGTCTATGTCATATGATCTAATAAACAGTAAGGGGCACTATTAGTGCAATGCCCGAGCCCTAGGGGTGCTATGTGAGTGTAATGGTGGTGGTGTGCCGAGTGAGGGTAGTAGTACTTACAGTTCAGTTGTCCCCTGGGCCAGCCTGCAGTGGAGGGGAAGACAGCACTAAATCCTCCGGGGCACTCTCTATTGTAGGGAACACCAGACAGATGGTGGTTGAGGTGCCCTTGATGGTATAGGTGTTTAAGGTGCTTTTGCGGCTGGGCCCCTGTGTTCGTGATGCCAGCACTGTAAGGTGCAAATGTTGAGGGTAGTACAAAGGATGAGGAGTCAGTTGTAATAAACAGTTGAACGTTTACTGAATCAATTGTCTTCAGGTAGTCAGTACAGATGCAGTTCATTTGCATGGCATGAGTGATGACTCAGAAATAGGTTCGGTAGTATTCCTTTTATCAGGTTTAGGCAATTGTCAGTTAGGGAGTTCTCTAGTACTTTAGCTTTACAGGCGAAGAATAATTAGATTTACTTTAAGTCCACTTTCTATAGCACACAGGTACTAAATATACTGTTTTCTACTTATCTTGAGCTATCCAATAAGGGCGTTTCTCCCTCACGGCAGGCAAACTCTCTGCAAAATTATTTGCGGATGCTCTTCTGAAGTGTTCAGGTTCACTATATCCTGGAAGGGTTCCAGTGAAATAGGATAATTGTGGCCTTTAAACATCCAGTCGTGTCCAGGAACTTGGAAAGTTACTCTTGGTCACTTGTGCTTGTGAAGTTCATATGCCAGACGCAGCTCTAACCTTCACTAGGCTTACTTTATATATTTTTTTTTTTAATAGGCTTTATTTTCAATTTTCAAAGTCAAAAACAAAGGGGATTCCACCATAGTAGGAGGAACATTATCAGTCATTACAGATAGGATACACATCAAAATCTTTGCTCACTCATTAGATTAGCAAGACTGTTGGTGGTATTCCCCCCTTGCGTCCACCAACCAAACACCATTCACACACACTCATTCAGGCAGTGACTCGGACCTATCCTAGCTGATGTGTTCAACTTTCCGAAACCGAATTTGCACTTAACCAAGTGCCCCAAATTTTCTGGAATTTCTCCGGCACCCCTCTAGCTTCATACGTTAATTTATACATAGGTAGGGCTTCGTTAATAATTTGGATTCAGTGCGACACACTCACATTTTAGGAGGATTCCAGTTGAGCAGCATCGACTTCCTTGCATAAAACAGTAATAGTCTATACAAAGTTCTCTCATATTTGGTCGGGAGGATGTCATTGACCAAACCCAGCAGACTAACTTCTGGAGCGACTACCCCTGGGAGTCCCAGCCTAGCGTTTAGGTACCTGTGTACCTCCAACCAGAAATTCGGAATAACCGAGCATTCCCAAATCATATGGAATAAAGTCCCCCTCCCCTACCGCACCGTGTACATGTGTCTGAACAAGTTTGCGCATACGCACAAGGCGCACAGGGGTGAGATATACTCTGTGTTGCCATTTGATCTGAATCAGCTGATCCCGTGCACCAATCACTGATTTTCTCCATGAGGCAGTCAGCTCTTTCTCATGTGAGGTCTCCAATGTAGGAATGTCCACTCGCCACCTAAGGAAAGCCTTCGCTAGTGGCGAAGGTCGGGATGAGATAAGGAGCCCATAGAAGGACGAGACCATTTTGTAATGAGTCGCTCTTTTGGCTATCTTCTCCACCTCGCTATACTCTAACTTCAGGGGACCATTTCCAAATTGTACTTCACAGGCATGCCGCAGTTGCAAATATCTGAAAAAGGAGGTCCGCGGCAGTCTATATTCTACTTGCAGAGCGGAGAACGTTTTAAAGACTCCCTCATCTGTATAATTGAGTAAGGTATTTAATACCTTTCTTTGGCCAGAACCCAAAATCAGGTAGAGCAGAAGCTCGACTAACTCAGGGTTGCCCACAAAGGCATCACTGGAGATCTAACAGTGCTCTGTTCGGGTCCCCTTTTCCCTACCGCAAGGACATTCCAAGCCTTAATCACCCCCGTCATGAGTGTAGTGAGCTGCTTCACCTGAAACTTCCCTGCCCGATATACCAGATTCGTCATGGCCTCATATAAACCTATCAGGGCTGCTTCCAACCACCGCCGGATTTTGCGAATCTGCCTTAATCCACCAAGCGCATAGTTTAATTGAGGTGAGTCGCTATGAAGTACATGTCCGGCAGCGCCTACCCCCCTCTTTTCATATGGGGCTCGTAAAGTGTCCCTAGCTATGCGGGGCACAGATTTATTCCAAAGGAAGGGTGAAATCAACGATCCAAGGTCTGAAAGTGCGACCTAGGCAACATTAGTGGGGCAGCTCTATACAAATATAACAGCTTAGGTAGGAGTACCATCTTAAAGACATTAATCGTCGATCAGGGACAGTGGCAATGATTCCCAGGCCTTCAATTTCTGTGCAACATATTGCACCACAGGCTTTACATTTAGTACATTGAATTGGGTAACATCTTTGTGTATTACAATGTGTATTTACGAGTTCCGTCGTCGGGGCTCTATGCCGGAAAAAAATACTGATCAGGATTATCCCAATGCATTACTGAATGGAGAGAAATACGTTCAGGATGCATCAGGATTGTCTTCAGTTCAGGACCGGAACGTTTTTTGGCCAGAGAAAATACCGCAGCATGCTGCGCTTTTTGTTCCGGCCAAAAATCCTGAACACTTGCCGCAAGGCCGGATCCGGAATTTAATGCCCATTGAAAGGCATTAATCCAGATCCTGCCCTTAAGCTAAACGTCGTTTCGGCGCATTACCGGATCCGACGTTTAGCTTTTTTCTGAATGGTTACCATGGCTGCCAGACGCTAAAGTCCTGTTTGCCATGGTAAAGTGTAGTGGGGAGCGGGGGAGCAGTATACTTACCGTCCGTGCGGCTCCCGGGGCGCATCAGAGTGACGTCAGGGCGCCCACGCGCATGGGATGACGTGATCGCATGGATCACGTCGCCCATGCGCAGGGGGCGCTCTGACATCTTCTGGAGCGCCCGGGAGCCGCACGGACGGTAAATATACTGCTCCCCCGCTCCCCACTACTACTATGGCAACCAGGACTTTAATAGCGTCCTGGCTGCCATAGTAACACTGAACGCATTTTGAAGAAGGATCAGTCTTCAAATGCTTTCAGTTCACTTGTGGTGTTACGGATCACTTCCGGCAAATGGAGGACACGACAGATCCGGACAACGCAAGTGTGAAAGAGCCCTTAGTTGATATATTTGGGTGGGGGATGTCATCTACTAGATACAATGCCGATTTCGACCAGTTGACCCTGAGTCCTGAATACGACCCAAAAGAGTCAACCGTCTGCAGTAGGGCTTCCAGCAAGTGCCCCACATCTCCCAAATAGATCAATATGTCATCCGCGTATAGCGAGATTCTTTCAGAGATACCTGCAACTTCCCACCCCCGTATCTCAGGACTGTTGCCAATAGCGATCGAGAGAGGCTCAATCGCCAATGCGAATAGAAGAGGCGACAGTGGGCACCCCTGTCTGGTGCCCCTCCGCAGCTCAAAAGGTGTGGATAGGTGTCCATTGACTCGGATTCTTGCTGTCGGATGCACATATAGCATGTGCAGCCTTCGGAGGAAGGATTGGGGGACTCCTAGCCTCTCCAACACTGCCCACATAAACCTCCACTCCACCTAATCAAATGCCTTCTCGTTATCTAGGGAGGCAATTGCCCTATTTCCTGCATTGTCATGCGTCACCTGGAGATTAGTGAAAAGACGTCTCAAATTAATGTCTGTCGCCTTCCCGGGCATAAAACCAGACTGATCCATCCCCACCATCTTCAGTATAACAAACGACAATCGATTAGCCAGCACTTTAGCCAAAATTTTAGCATCTGAGTTGATCAGTGAAATGGGTCTGTACGAGCTACACTGATCTGGTGGCTTCCCAGCTTTGTGTATCACCACAATGGTGGCTTCGGAAAATGAGACTGGTAGAGATCCGCACTCAAGTGCATGTTTATAGAGAGTCTTTTGCTCACCTCCTCAACTTGAAATGTATACCACTCGATTGGGAAGCCGTCCGGACCAGGAGTCTTGCCCTTTGCCATTGGCTTAATGGTAGTTTGAATTTCTAGTGGGGTAATAGCCCCTGCCTATCCTCATATGTGAGCTTTGTCATAGGGAAGGTCTCAAGAAACCATGAGATTTCGTCTGTGGTCTTCTTGATTTTGGAAGTGTAAAGTGCCGAGTAGTAGGCAACAAATTGACTGCAGACCTCCTCCGGCGTGGTAAATATACCTCCCCTCTCATTCCTAATGGCAGCCACTACTGTTTGTGTGGTCTCGACTCTAGCTAAATACGCCAGCGCTTTACCGCTCTTATCTCCCTCTGAAAAATTTTTTTGTTTTTGAGCTAATAGTCTCTTCTTTGTGAATTCAGTCAAGTAAAGCTCATATTGCCTTTGAGCCGACAGCCAGAGCGCATAGTGTTCTGGAGTGGGGTCAACAAGATACGCTTGTTCAGTTTGTGTCACTGCACCCTCCAGTTTCATTCGTGTGGAGAGCTATTCCACCCTATGGGCCGCAATTGCAGCTATTAAAGTCCCTCTCAGGACTGCTTTACAGGTATCCCACGCCACCAGAGGAGTAGAGGATCCCTCATTTAATTCCCAATATGTTGAAATTGCGTCCAGTCATGCTAATCTAACCGGGATAACCGCCAGCCACGCTGGGTTTAATCGCCAAGGAGATCTATGGCACCAACTGGTAGAGAAATTGTAATCTGTAGGGGAGCGTGATCCGAAATTCCTCTCGGCAGGTACTCAGCTGCCTTTACCCAGGATAGCCTGGGCCGATTCGTAAAGGCCAAATCAATCCAGGACAGTGAGTGAGCAGAGGCCGAGTGACAAGAGTACTGTCTCCCATCTGGATATAAACTCCTCCATATTTCCTCAAGGCCATGAGCCTGCGCCCAGAGTAGTAAAGCCGCATCATGTCTGAGAGGTTGCCTAAACCTGTCTAGCTGACTATCAAGTGTTGCATTAAAATCGCCCAAAATGAAGATAGGAACCACAGGAAGCAACACCACCCTACTCATAATTTGGTCTAGCAGTTCTCTTCCTAACGGCGGCGGGACATAAACACCAACTAGCACTATCTCACACCCTCTAATAGTAGCCTGCAACAGCACGTACTTCCCTGCTGGATCTATATGCACGGAGATCAGCTGAAACGGAAGAGTTTTACTAACCAAAATAGACACCCCTCTGGCGCGGTTGGAGTATGTAGCATGATATCCGTTCCCCACCCATGGTCGCTTTAATGCTAGAACTTTTACCCTCTAAGATGTGTTTCCTAAAAAATAAGAACGTCAGGGTTATATTTTTTAACATAGTTAAACACCAATGCTCTTTTAACCTTGACATTGAAGCCCCAGACGTTCCAGGAGATCAGCTTGCACTGCCATGGCTTCGTATTCCTGGATCGTCTACGTCCACCTAGCTTCTCAGTGTCACTGCCCCATTCATACCTGCACACACACAACTCAGTAATCCCAACAAAGCTTCCCATCCCATACCCACCCTGCCCAGACATCCCCAACCTGCCTAAGCTTCAATTCCCTAAACAGAAACTTGTGCTTTATAGACTAAATGAGTACAGTCTATCTAGCTAGAACATGACCCAGCATAGAACTTGAGTCCATCAGTATAAGTCAATACAAAACTAAACTATCAAACTTTAAGTAAAGCTTATCCCTTGTCTGTAAGGATATCACATCATGTAGTGTTGAGAGCAGTCCTGCCATTTACTCTGAGCAGACGCAACTGCAATGAGTATGAGGAAATGACCTCAATCAGGAAACTATTGCCCGTCGTCAGCATCAGTTACTTGCAAGAGTTCCCTGCAGTGTGAGACATCGTGTATCATCTCGGATTCTGTCGGTCAATCCAATCAGCCGCTTCTTCTGGGGTTTGGAAGAACCTTGATCTATCTCCCTCCTGGATCCGCAACTTGGCCGGGTATAACATGGTATATTTAATCCCAAGCTCCCGGAGACGTGCTCTGATAGAAGTGAACTGGCGGCGTTGCTTCTGTACTTCCGCTGTAAAATCCGGGTAAAAGGACAGCTTTGCATTCTCCAGCTGGACATCTTTCTTGCGTCTGGCGGCCGCCAGGATAGCATCACGGTTTCTGTAGTTTAAAATCCGCATTATGAAAGGTCGCGGGGCAGCACCCGGCGGCAAGGGCCTCGTAGGAATTATGTGGGCTCTTTCAACCACAAAGTTGGATGTTAGATCAATGGGAGCTAACACCGTACGAATCAGCCTCTCAGCATACTACTCTGGGTTGGACCCCTCTACCCGTTCAGGCAGACCCAGGATCCTGACATTATTCCTCATATTGCGATTCTCTGCGTCTTCCACTCTTGCCATTAGAATTTTTACTTGTTGTTGTAAAGTTCTAGTGGCTGCGGAGGTGACATTTGAAGAGTCCTCCACATCACCCAGGCGACGCTCCACTTCTTTGGTGCGGTCTTTCATTTTGTCCATGTCATGGCGCAGGCAGTTGATATCACTCTGCAAATGATCAATCTTTGTGGTCAAAACTGCCTGACATTCTACAATGGCCGACATTATCTTATCAGTCTGCGTCTCGGTGCCCGCAGACATGCACTGCTCCGCCTCCATGTCTGTCTGACTCATGTTATCTACAAGCTCCTTCACTGGAGTAAGATGTGCTGACGACGCAGTCTTGCGGCCCATAAGTACTTATAAGAAAGGATCTGCCCTTATGGGCCTCCACCACGGATACAGTCCTTATCTGGTAGAGGGATCTGGTGAAGATACAGAGCGTGTAGTGAGGCAGAAAGACCACAGGTAAGAGAAGTCTTATAAGCCGAGTCCTCAGGTGGGTTAACTACTGGCCTGTATCACGGTGAGGGTCTTGAATCGCGTGTTTACTGTGTGTAAAGTTCACTCGGCCCTACAGGATGGTGCAAGGGCCCTTTACAATTGTCATTGCAGCCGCCCCACAAGGTGCTCACCGCTTTCCCAGCACCGCCGATCTCACTGGGCCTGCTCCCTCTTAGGCACACCACCGGGAGCCCCTCTCCGGCGCACTTGCCGCGCTTACCAGTGAGCGGGATGATCACTCAGTCAGCCTACCTCCGTGCGGCTCTGGTCCTCCGCTGCCTCTACCTTGCGTACCACGCGGCTACTGATTTTGGGTCTCTGCAGCGCGCAGTCTGTTACTGCCGGCGTGCTCCGACCCGCCGCAAGATGGCCGCTCTGTTCCACACGCAGACCTTCCGCCAGGCACTCTTAAACACCAGCGCAGCGGGGTCCTCATCCGACACTTCCCGCTGTCCACCGGAGGTTCCCGACAGGTCTCACACTCGGATCGGATACACAGCAGGTTAGTAAATGTGGGTAATCCAGGATATTTAATCAGGATGGCAAGGGAGCTCTACGCCGTGCGCCTTCACTCCATGCCGGCAAACCACGCCCCCCCCGCTTACTTTATATTTAGATGTAGACTTACCGTCCAGTGCTAGGCTGCTGTAACTACTCTTAGTTTCTCCTCTTCATCATTGATCAGGTCCCGGAGGAAAGATATTCCAGCCAGGGGCGTAACTAGAAGTGACTGAGCCCCACAGCAAATATTTGTAAGGGCCCCTCCACCGCGCTTCGCACCTCCCTCCTCCTGTGTAAACCCCACTCCTTTGGCACAGTGTAGCGGTATACTGTATATTGTGTGGCACAGTGGATGCTATATGTGTATAACATAAACATATTTCATATGAAAACGTACAGTTACTTGACCCTTGGGGATCTCGGACACCACTTCAACACTTGGCCGGGGGCTTGGCGGAGCTGATGTTGTGCTTTATCCTAATGAGAAAGATTTCATAATAAGGATTTGGAGAAGGGGCAGAGGGATAGCAGAGCAGGGAGAGGCTGGTGCTGCTACTAGGGGGTCATACCATGGGGGAGTAATAAAGCCCACTATAATGCCCCCCCCAGTAGTAATAATTCTCCTTATAATGTGACAGTGCAAAAATACCCCCTTGTAATGCCCCCAGTTGAGCTAATGTCCCCATAGTGCCCCCATAGTGCCCCCATAGTGCCCCCATAATGTCCCAGTATAAAATACCCCTATATAGTGCCCCCAGTAAATTCCCCCATAGTGCTCCTCTCCCCCCTTCCTGCTAGTGCCCCCCATAATGTACCAGTATAAAATGCCCCATATATAGTGCCCCAGTAGATGCCCCTCAGTGTCCGGCCTCTGATAGGCTGCCGGCCTAGTGTCCCCCATAATGCCCCCCAATAATGTGCCAGTAAGTGTCCTCATAGATGCCCCCCCATCATGTGCCAGTATCAAGTGCCTCTCTCCTCCCCCCCACATGTCCCAGTATCATAGTGCCATCTCCCCCCCCAATGTGCCAGTATCAAGTGCCTCTCTCCTTCCCACCCCCCATTTGCCAGTATCATAGTGCCAAACCCCCCCATGTGCCAGTATCAAGTGCCTCTCTCTTCCCCCCCATGTCCCAGTATCATAGTACCATCTCCCACCCCAAAAAAGTGCCAGTATCGAATGCCTCTCCCCCCCTCATGTGCCAGTATCATAGTGCCAAGCCCACCCATGTGCCAGTATCAAGTGCCAACCCCCCCACATGCCAGTATCAAGTGCCTCTCTCCTCCCCTCATGTCCCAGTATCATAGTGCCATCTCCCCCCCCCACAAAAAAAGTGCCAGTATCAAGTGCCTCTCTCCCTCCCCCATGTGCCAGTATCAGTTGCTAACCCCTCCCCCCCATGTTCCAGTATCAGGTGCCTCTCTCCCCCCCCAGGTGCCAGTATCAGCTGCCAACCCCCCTACCCCCCCATGTGCCAGTATCAGGTGCCTCTATCCCCCCCATGTGCCAGTATCAGGTGCCAACCCCCCCTCCCACCCCCAGGTGTCAGTATCAAGTGCCTCTCTCCTCCCCCCCATGTCCCAATATCATAGTGCCATCTCCCCCCCACAAAAAAAGTGCCAGTATCAAGTGCCTCTCTCCCTTCCCCCCCCATGTGCCAGTATCAGGTGCCTCTCCCCCCCCCCCCATGTGCCAGTATCAGGTGCCTCTCTCCCCCCAGGTGCCAGTATCAGGTGCCAACCCCTCTCCCCCCCCCATGTGCCAGTATCAGGTGCCTCTCTCTCCCCCCATGTGCCAGTATCATAGTGCCAAACCCCCCCAGGTGCCAGTATCAGGTGCCAACCCCCCTCCCCCATGTGCCAGTATCAAGTGCCCCCCGCTCCCCCCATGGCAGTAACAGTCGGGTATTAAAAAAAAATAATAAACACTTCTACTTACCTCCATGTCAGCGATGCGATGCAGCCTCTTCCTGTGTCCCGCCCTGTATGTCCATATATGGAGTCAGTGCTTGTATTTCAGAAAAGTTTCTGCTGGGATTCGAACCCACGACCTTCTGTATCAGAGGCAAAGCACTTAACCACAAGACCATAAGAGCTGCCTTGCTGCTGACTTCTACTGTTATAGCTGGCTAAGTGTACATCTATACACATGACAGCTGCTCATATATAGAGATATAGCAGTGCTGGGTGTGTTGGGGCAGCTGTCATGTGTATAGATGTACACTTAGCCAGCTATAACAGTAGAAGTCTCATATTTTTTCAATCAGTTGCAATGCTGCCTTTATGGTTGTGTGGGTAAATGCTTTGCCTCTGATACACTGATACATTGGAGGTTGTGGGTTCGAATCCCAGACACATCAGGAGACTTTAGGAGACAGTAAGATTAGATCACATTAGCGAGGGGGCCTGGTCAGCCGCTGCTGCTGTGAAGGGGCCCTGAACATTAAGACAAGAATCGATATTTAACTAACTTGAAAATAAACTGTCACACACGCTGCCGGGGCGCCGGGCCCCGAAGCAGCTGCTTCCCCGGTAGTTACGCGGCTGCCTGTGTGTAGTGTCTGTGTGTGTTAATAAAAAAAAAACAGAATGCGGTCCGGACGGGCCCCATAGCCCGTAGTGAATAAAGCCTGTTTCTCTCCTCCATTAACTAAGTAATGGCAGCACCACCGACATTAACTCAATAGGCAGATGTTTTAAAGTGTCTCTTTTACACACATATGTGGGACGCTGCATTAGTTTTTATGGTATCAATGAGCTCCCTTCACAGCAGGAGGGGAGGCTATACTAGCAATGGACCCTCTTGCCTGCAAGAAAGGAGGATTGTGTTATTTTAGTGTAAAATTTTCCATTATAAAGAAATACTATATTGGTTGTAAAAATAAAACCTTTCCTTGTATTTATTAACCTGCATGAATAATGTGTGGCTTTATTAACAACAGAATTGGCATTGACTGGAAAGTGAACACCTATATTGTGGAGATTTTTCAGTTCCACTGTAACAGAGCAGTTATTACTCATGGAATGATAATAAGGAGGTGTGCGGTAATGCTGAAAAGGAGGAGGAGGTTTATGCTAAACTAGTGGAGATAGGGCATGGTAAGGTATAAATATAAAACCCTCATCAATACCATTACCAATTAATCTTTGGTCTGCAAAGCATACAAATTGGTTGTAAACTTAAAACATGAAATCTAAATTACCCAAAGATCACAGTGCAATAATTAATGAAGGAGAGGAGAATGAAATGGTGAGTTGTATATTTTCTATACTATTTTGTAGCAATTAATAATAGATTTTATATAAACAAGAATCTATCTGCCCCATGTCTAAAAATTTATTATATTTAGAGTCATTATACTGAAATAAATTAAAAGGCAGGTAAGAATTACTGTGACATAGCATTATTGCAATTTTAGCCTGTGCAACAACATGTTTTATTCAGTCATTATCTTACACGTATGGTCAGCCACAGAAGTCATTCATTACAATCTTTTTTATACTGATGCATTTTCTATTATTTTAATGCAGCTAATTAAGACCTTGAAATAACACAACCAAAGCCCTACTTACATTGAATGAACATTTAAATGGAGGTATCACTGACTGGCTAAAAAATTGTCACATTTAAAAGCTGATGAGATTTATAAATGACTAGTAATTATCTTTGGTATAAACTAGGAGAGCAATATCTTTACACAATTGACTGCATAAATATACTAAGTCACCCCCAACACTTAAAACAAAGGTTTCATTTATTGTTCTGTCACATTAACCATTTTATGTAATTAACATAATTCTAATGATATTACACTTCCTTGGCACATACAAATAGGTCCACTCTTAATTGATTTCCAGTTTAGTTAAAGGAGTTATCTCACTTCATTCTCCGGGAATTAAGAAAATGAAAATGCTTAAATAATATTTATTATAAATATATTCCCAAATACCTTTCATTAGTTAGAATGGCTTGTTTTGTTCGCTTCGTGATTGCTCCCCCGACAAAACAAGACATTATAACTAATGAAAGTTATTTGGGAATATATTTATAATAAAGTAATATTTAAGTATTTTTTATTTTCTTAATTCCCGGAGAACCCCTTTAAGGGAGTATGCGGGCATGTGTGACTATGATTGCTCCCATGGTCCCAGCCTCCAGAAAGACTGGCGCTTTTTCCTATAGTATACAAGCACGTCCACCGCTGATGGATTGCAGGGTGGTCATAACCCCTGGATATGAGCAGTGTATAATGTGATGGATAAATGAATGAAGCCAGCAAAGGAAGCAATATGGACATTCACAATACATTAAAAAGTGCCTTGTATTAACTTTCTCTACATGATAAGTGCCATTTGCTGAGGTGAGACAACCCCTATAAGTAGGCTTGAGCGAATCGACCTTTGGATCATAGATTTGAAGCCGATTTGTTCAAATACTTCGATTTTAATGCTGTTTCCGTACTGCATTAAAATGTATTGGCTCTGTGAATGCAAAGTTTGTCCCGCCCAAAGTCGCACAAGACTTTGGCAAATTACTACTGTATTCATATCTGCGTATTTCAAAATAATCTGAAGCAATCCAATTGCTATTTTAAATTGTTTTTAAATACGCAGATATGAATGCAGTAATAATTCACTAAAGTGTTGCGCTACTTCAGGCAAGACGGACTTTGACTCCACAGAGCCAATACATTATATTGCTGTAAGGAAATAGCATTAAAATCTAGGTATGTGAATGAATCAACTTTAGATCTATGATCCGAAGGTCGATTCGCACAAGCTTACCTATAAGGACTGCAATTTGTCATGAAACCACTTCAGTACAATATCACAATATGTTGTCTAAACTCTGAACAGGCTGCAATTCACATCACATCCATGAGTGTCCACCGTACGATATTTAGCTCAGGTTGCTACATGTCCTCATTAGGGCTCATGCACACAGGGGTAAGTGCTCAGTGCCCATATTGGCGTCCTCTCCTGCATAACGTAAACCGGACAGATCCGTTATGCAGGCCATAGACTTCTATTATGCCTCTAAAGGCATTCCGTTATGCATTCCGTCATGGAATTGCATTATGGACCATGGTAACGGAATCAATAAACGCAATTCGGTAAATACCCTTACATAAACCGCACACGAACTTCAAAATATGAAATTCGCTCATCCCTAATTATCACCCATAATAAGATTAGATACACAGCTCAGCAGACAGTATTACGCATCATAGAAATAGATACCGCAACTAAGCAGAAAGCAACAGATATGGTAGGATTAGATGCATCAAATAAGCAGACAGTATGACACTTGACTGTATTAGACACATAGTTTAGCAGACAGTATCATATGATTAGTTACTGCGGCTCAGCAGACAATATCTCACATGGCAGGATTAGATAGTCATCTCAGCAGACAATATGAAATGATAAGATTATAAACTGCAGCTCAGTAGACTGTATCACAAATGTTAGTATTAGATACATGATAGACTCACTGACTCACCATCAGAGGGGGAGAAGTCATTGCTGCTGTTTGAAAGAACAGTGCACTGCTTTTCTATTTTATTTTTTATGGTCTGCAATTGTGATATCTTATGAAACAAGAGCAAATAACAAAAGTACATAAGGAGATTATGTTAGGATTTGTTGGTTGTTCTTTTTTTTTTGTTTGGATTTTGGGTTTGGTGTTCTTTTAATTGATAAAACGAGCCTGTTTTAAGATAAACATTCCTCAGGGATCCCTCACTCGCTTTCACCATGGAGATTTCTTTGTAAAAAAAAAAAACAACAACATATGAGTTGATCAGCAAGTTTAGATTTTTTTGGCCATTTTTGAGGCATTTTTCCTTTATGGTGCGTTTTACCACCTTTCAATGAACAAAATAATACCAGACTCAGTGTATGCTGTGAGTTGAAAAAAAATGGCATTGTCCCAAAAACACTACAAAAAGACGTCTGGCCTTTCAGTTTCCCATAGACTTTATGCAACTTCTGGAACTAGCGTCACACAACAAAAACCACAAAGCCCCTCAAAAAACACCCCAGAATGCTTAAAGCCTAAGGCTGGTATCACACATACGTCTTTGGCATATTTTGGTGTTTTGAGGTTCTTTGGTGCTCTTTTGGCTGGGGTTTTCTTTTTGCAAATATTGTCACCTCCAGATGTTGCACTGAAGTCTATGGGAAATATAAAATCTCTGACAAACATTTTTTCAGTGGCTTTTTTTGATCCTTGATGTGCTTTTTTTGGAGTCATTCATGTTTTTTCAAATCAGAGGTTTTGGCATTATTGCTTTATTGCTCACAGACATTTTTTGATGTTATTTATTCAGAGCTTTGTTTTACCAAAGCTTTTTTCCCCCATACAACTGTACAGAGAAAGTGACACCAGAGAGAGCTTTTACACCATCTGCTTCATTTGGAAGTGGCATAATTACCAACGTTTCAGTTGGTAAACTTGGGGCATATAAGCCCCACCCCAATTAACACCCCAAACCCGCCTGAAAACAACCACTTATGGATGGGGTGTGTGTTAGTCCCACACATTTTCAGCCTGGGACAGTGCAAATTTGCCGGGACTGCCTTTGAAAATCAGGGACAGTCCTGGCAAATTCGGGAGAGTTGGCAACTATGGAGTGGCGGGGGGATTGGGAAGTTGGCAAATTTAGCATCATTTGCGTGAAAAGAGGAATAAAAACGACTCCAGTCAGGGGCTATAGTAGTTTTTACACCAGACACTTAGAATGCCGAAAGTGCACCTACAATATGGACAAAAATTTCTTAAAAATTGCACAAAAAAGCTAAGAAAATCAAGAGTTTAATGAGGCCAACGGCAGGGAAAAAAACTGTACTACTTTGCAGACCGCAAAAAACAGAATGGTCGTGTGCATGACGCCTAAGGCTGCTTTTTTGGTCAGTGATCAGTGATTTCCATTAGTGATTCTAAGCTGAAACCAGATGTGGGTCAAAAACCAAGAAAACATGTAAGTTGCAAATCTTTCCATTATACCTTATCTCTGTGTAGCCACTAATTCTAGTTACGGCACACATTCACTGATGATAATCACTGATCACACGCTGACCAAATACTGACCTGTGAAAGCAGACCTAGGCAGTGATGGCCAGTTCGCAGTGTTTGCCGACGAACACATGCAATCTGCCATCTTTTTTCCCAAGCCCGGCGATGCAGAGGTAAGTCCTTACCTGTGCATGCGCCGCAAGCCGCTCTGAAACACATGCGGTCACCGGGAGCAGGCAGTTCCGAGAACAGCCTTCATCGGGCTGTTCTCGGAACTGCCTGCTCCCGGTGACCGCATGTGTTTCAGAGCGGCTCGCGGCGCAGGCACAGGTAAGAACTTACCTCTGCATCGCCGGGCTTGGGAATAAAGATGGCAGATCGCATGTGTTCGTCGGCGAACACTGCAAACTGGCCATCACTGGCCCTAGGCTTCCTGCACACAGCCTTATCTGTTTTTGCGAATGGTGGATCCACAAAATATGGATACATTCTGTGTATGTCCTGCGCTTTTAGCAGGCCCCAATGTACAGTATAAATCCCTATAGAAATAAATGAGTCCACTCACCATGAATGAGTTCAATCTGCATAAAATGTTGATCGGATGTGGGCCAAAAATACGATTGTGTACATGAGACCATACGGATTACAAATACCCTGTGTCTGATTGGCATGCTGTGGATTTTAAAATCTGCTTCACATATTTTGACACATCACTTTACATTTTACATTATAAAGATTAATATTCATTAAAATTACATGCATGTACATTTCTGATGCGTTTTATAATCAGTGAGGGAGGAGTTGTCAGGAGAGAATACTGCAGCGAGTGTTGGAGAAGTTGTTAGGGGGCAATACTGCTGTTATTGTGGGAGGGGTGGACAAGAGACAATACTCAGGGGAAAATTCTTCATGTAGTAGGGGAAGGGTTGTTAATGGAAAATATTGCTGCCATTGGGGAGGGGTTGTGAGGGGACAATACTGCTGCTAGTGGGGGATGGATTTTCAGGAGACAATACTGCTGCCAGTGAGCAAGGGGCTGTCAGGATACAATACTGCTGCCAGTGTGGAGGGGTTATCAGGGGGCAATAATGCCGCAAGTGGGTAATTTTTGTCAGGGGATATTACTGGTGTCAGAGTGGGAGGGGCTGTGCGGGGATAATACTGCTGCCAGTGAGGAGAGGGTTGTGATGGACAATAATACTGGGAATTTCTTACTTTATGAGGGTGTTTATTTGATGCTGTTGGGCAGATATTTTGTTGTTGCATTTTAGTATTTGTTACTGCTAGGAGGTATGTTGCAGTCTGTTATCAGATGCTGCTAGGAACCCATCAACTGGAAAATTTTCTATGTGCAAGCCATACAGTATATTCAACTGAGTATGAAACCCCCAATGTATATGTATCAAAAGTTTCTGTCAGGTCTTCCTAGTGTACAGGTCTTAGCTAGTAATACAATATGCCACCTGTTGCCTGAACAGTTGTATTGTAGGCACCTTTGGTATTTAAAAAAAGGGGCACAAGATTGGGATATTGTGTTGAAAATAGCTAGGCAGTGCATATCGCGTAACATATCTGGTCATGTTGAGATAAATGAACAGTTAGGTGTGAACACATCTATAGTATCCCTGTTTTTAAATGCAACCTGAGTAACTTATGATTTCCAATGAGATCTTATAATAATGACCTGTTAAACTGGATTGGCATTAGCATCTGTGTATTATGGCTTACATGTATGTTGAGAAGCCGGCTGTATGAATACTGTTTGTATATATGTCATACTGAAGTGGAAGACAAGACAACTATTTCACAACCTTTCGACTGTCTTGTTTAGTGGTGGGGAGAGAGGGAGTTTAGTAAAATTGCACTTAGAAATTGAGTATTGATATAAGATCAATAGACTTTGGCCTAAATTTTTAGTTCTTATATATATGTCACACTGAATAATTGAAGAGTTTACCATATTGTTTTTAAGGGGTTGTGTTGTTCAATTGAAAGGTCCCCTTATGGTGAGGTGCAATCAATAGTCATCCAGAGGTAGATATGTTGGCATTTTTCAGAGGGGAGGGTTGTCTCGAGCCAAGGTCCCATCTCTTACATTAATATAAACATGGTTAGTCTAAGGGTCCATTCACACGTCCGTGTGTGTTTTGCTGATCCATGGATCCGTGGATCTGCAAAACACGGACATCGGCAATGTGCCTTCCGCATTTTGCGGACCACACATCGCTGGCATTCTCATAGAAAATGCCTTTTCCTGTCAGCAATTGCGGACAAGAATAGGACATGTTCTATTTTTTACAGGATCGGAATTGCGGACCCGGAAGTGCTGCCCCATAGAAGGTTACCCATGTGAAAATGTAACTGCTCTCCTAATCTTAAAGATGGTCTGTCACCTCTCCTGACGTGGCTGTTTTAGTAGATAATTGTATTCCACATGATTTTATCCTAATCTTTCACACTCCAGTTTGTTTCAAAAGCTTCTTTAGACCTCTTGCTGACCACCCATTGACTATACATGTCCAGGTGATCGACACCTATCTCTGCAGATATGTTTTAAAACCTCCTTGCAGAGACTGCAGCTGCAAGCTAATAGTGCAGCTGTGGGAATGGACAACCCCATATCAGTGACAGCAGGGTTCCCATAGAGAAGGCAAGGATTGTTTCTCACCTTCCCTATCAGTCTATACACAGCGCTGTATAAGGATCAGGAAGCGGCAAAAGTCAGTAAGTTCCCCTCCTGTCCATTGTGCAATTCTCTAAATGCCTTCCAAATGCTGCTAAGCCAGGGAGTATGTCCGATAATAGACTTAGAAGGGATTATGATAATTGATATGAATATTTGAGGTACAGTACCTTGCCAGTCTGATGTCCGTGCCAAATTAAGCATTAGCTTATCATTTAAAGCCACGCCACTTTTTTGTGCAAATAACACATCCTTTCCTAGATAATCTGCTTAAATGTAACAAAGTCTTTTCTGCAAAGTGCAACATAGAACTTAATACATACATTCATTGGTAGTGGATTTCAAGTGCAATTTTCTCTCTGGCAACAGTAACGAATAAGGAGGCAGGTAGGATAACTGCATTTTAGCACTTAGGTTATACTGGCCTTTTAGTAGTCTGGGTGATGGGTGTCTTAGCTGTAGTCCCTCACCTCAAATCAGTGTCTTCAAAAGCTCGAAGTAGCTGTTCACTTTGCTGTCTGTCTTCTCAATAATTCACTTGAGTACTTCACTGAAGAACCTCTTTAGGAGCAGGAGCTCTGACTTGTGCTTCCTCTCCACACTGTCTCTAAACAGGAACTCCCTCTCTTGGCAGGAAGCAAAGCCAGCCTACTTCTACCAAGTGGGGAAGAACAGGGTGGTCAGCCCTGTTCCTTGCTAACCTTTGCCTTCTATATGCTACTGGTAGCAATGGCCAGATAAAACATACAAAAATACATAACAATATGAAACATATGTACAATTGTAGTACCCCCAGGTCTGGGGTACTACATATATCTTTATGCATGAAAAAAATTGTTTTATAAAGCATTTCAATAAGACCAATAACATGTTGGCATGCCTTACCATAAACTAATTTCCACAACTGCACCATCACGATCACAGCTATGAATATTATGATTAGTTCACAGGGTGGCACTGTGTTCCCTCTTCAGATAACTCGCACACCGGTGTTGTATAATATGTTTTATGTTACTGACTGGACTCTTTTTTTTTCTGTATTCTGTCAATAGGAAATCTTTGGCTATAGGATAAGTGTACCTTGGATTATTTTGTGTGTGATCGGCTACTGTGTATCAGGTGGGGTTCTCCTGCTCCTGTTTTACTGGAAGCCTGAATGGAGTGTCTGGGCAAACTGTGTTCCTTCTTCTTTGGCGAAAGCCAATGTGATTTTACTAAGATCAACTGTAAGTATTTGCCTTTTCTTTCATATTTAAGAAACAGTTAAAATAGTTTGGGTACCGATAAGGGCCCCTTCTCATGCAGTATGTCCAGTGATACGGCTCATTTTCACGTGGTGCAGAAAACGCAGAAGTGAAACTGACTGCAGAACTGATCCCTTACTTTTTTTTGTTTTTTTTTTTACATACATTTGGCACATCACTTATGATGTTAGATATCACATGGCGCCAAACAGAAAAATGCTGCATGCTGTTTTTCTTCTTTGCTATCAGTCTATGGATGCCAGACCTTATTTTGACCCAGGCAGCACCACTGATGTTGGCATCGGAGCATCTCATGCTCCGATGCTCTCCCTTGCCCAGCGCTAGATCACGCAGGGCACAGGCTCTTTTGTTTACAATAACACACTGCTGGGCGGAAGCTTCCGCCCAGCAGTGTGTTCAGTGACGTCACTGGCTTAGATGGGTGGGCTTTAGCGCTGCCCTAGCCAGTAAAATGGCTAGGGCAGCGCTAAAGCCCGCCTATCAGTGCCGGTGACGTCACCGGGCTTCCTGGCAATACCATGGAGAGCCCGGTAATTGGATAATGACACGAGCAATGAATGATGCTTGCTTTGTGTAAAGGTGTGTGAGACACCACAGTATTTTATATGTAGCTTAAAGGGAGTCTTATAGTTATAGAACACTAACACCATTATCAGCATTATAGTCCCCATATGTGAATGCTACTTACTGTTTAGCTGTCCGTCACGTATTTTCTTAAAAAAACACTTTTATTCAATATGCAAATTAGCTCTGAAGGTGCCCAGGGGCAGCCTTCAAGTGGCCGGTGCCCAGGCCCCCCGTAGCTATTCATATGAAACTCCTCCCCTTTCACCCCTCTGGCCCGCCCTAGGTCCTTAAGAAATCCAGCTCAGTTCACAAGATTCGCCATGCCTGCGCACTTCATTCGCCATTATGGACAGAGGCACAAGAGCGTTTAATGCGCATGTGCCGGAACGGGGAATGAAGTGCGCAGGCGCGGCAAATCTTGTGAACAGCACTGGTGCTGGATTTCTGAAGAACCTAGGATGGCCAGAGGGGTGAAAGGGGAGGGGTTTCATATGAATAGCGACGAGGGGCCTGGGCACTTGAACACCACCCCTGGGCACCTTCAGACCTAATTTGCATATTAAATAAAAGTGTTTTTTGAAGAAAATAAGCGACGGACAGCTAAACAGTAAGTAGCATTCACATATGGGGACCATAATGCTGATAATGGTGTTAGTGTTCTATAATGGTCAGTATAGGTGAAAAGACCCCTTCAAGGCCTTCTGCACATGGCGTTTTGTGGTCCTCAAACCACAGATTCGAAACATACGGATGTGTACATCTCACACGTTTCTCAGCCCTCATTGTAGAAATGTGGATTCTACACGTTTTATCATTTGCGGCACATCACAGCAAAATGGTCAGGTCATAGGTGTATTCACACTAAAACATGTGGGGCACATGAGTGGACTGATGGATTTTTGTCATTTCTCTGTAAAATTTCATCCAAGAGAAATTACTGAATTATATAAGCAGTAGAAGCAGGGACTTACAAGTCTAAAAAAATGCATGTCAGGCAATATATATATATATATATATATATATATATATATATAATTAATATTATAGGTGCACTAAAAAGAATGAAAGAATTGCATAAACACAAAGTACTTGTTTTCTCTAAGACTAATTTCAGGAGAGCTTGTCCAGTGCAGAAAACACGGTCCGTGTGGGAGCATGATCTCCCATTATGAACAGTGCTCCTTTCACAGGATTGCATGGCATTATAATGATCTATAATGCTGTGTGTCTCTGACCGGCCTTGCATCTACTTATACTGACAGAATTATGTCAGTACAATGCACTGGATCCAAGTTCGGGCAGAGACACACAGTAATAAAATCATTATAATGCCGTATGTCTATAACAGGAAATTATGCTCCACATGGATTGTGTTTTCCACACTAGACACGCTTGTCTGAAATGACCCTAGGTTTGGTGTGTGACTAATTTACCTTATCTAAAGGACCAAGCATGATAAGGTTAAAATTCATAGCATGATGTCTGCATAACGTTTACAATCAAGAGTTTGCATAGTGCAGTTTCATTTACAAACTCTGTTCGTCAAAGGCATATAAAATTGTATGTAGATGATTAGTCATATGAAAAGTTGTGTAAATTATTGCACATGCTTAGGGTGCGGGCACACATTCAGGTTTTTTTATGCAGTTTTTGAAGCCAAAACCAGGGGTGGATTGAAAAAAGTTGTATCTGCCCTTAATACTTTCTCTCCTTTTATGATCTACACCTGATTTTGGCTTAAAAAATTGCATCAAAAAGCTTGAACATGTGGCAACATTCTTATTATTTGGGTGCAACAGCATTTAGTTACTAAATGAAGGAGACCAATCGGAAAACTTTAATATCTCATGTTTTAATATTTTTTAAACAGGATGAAAGGAAAAAATACACTAGAAAGAAGGTGCGCTGGATGACCCTGGACCAGTTTAAAGACTTACTTTTAAATGACGCACAATGCTCTGTCCTATCTGATAAAAACTCCATAGTGAACAGAGCCATAAGGAAGCCGGATGTCAAAGTAATCCATTTTTTATCTATTGTGTAGATGTTTTTAAAAGCATTTTAATGTAAGACAGGATAATTCAACTTTAGTAGGCAACCATGCTGGTTTCTATATCATAAATTAAAGGGGCTGTCCAGGACTTAAATATTAACAGGCTATCCTCAGGATAGGCTATTAGTATCAGATCAGTAGGGGCCAGATGTGCTCTACAGCAAGCACAGTGCCGTATATTGTATAGTGGCTGTGATGGGTATTGCAGCTTACTTCCATTCACAAGTTAATGTGGTTGCCTTGTGACTTGTAGTTTTCCACAACATGATACTCACCAGAGATTAAAACCTACTGAATTTCTGGAGAACTACATTGACTATCATTAGTTATGAATAAAGGTGCAGCATTTGTCATCTTAATGTTGCATGGTCACAAGTCTCCATTTAGCCTAAGTTCTCTTGCAGATGAACGTAAGGGCTCCGTACCCGTGCTCCGGCCCGCAAATTGCGGTCCGCAATGCACAAGCACAGACCTTGGTCCAGCCGCATGTGGATTGCGACCCCTTTCACTTAATCGGGGTCCGCGATCCGTCCGTTCCGCAAAAAGATAGGACAAGTTCTATATTTTTGCGGAACGGAAGCACGGAATGGAACACCACAGAAGCACTCTGTAGTGCTTCCGTTCCGTGGTTCCATTCCGTTCCGCACCACATCTCTGGATTTGCGGACCCATTGAAGTGATGGGTCCGCAGCCCCTCATGGTGGAGCCTCTTCATCCCCGTACCTAGCCTGGATTTCCCTAGTGCATCCTCATCATCATTATAAATCCCTTATATCCTGACGCGTTTCTCCCAGAGTGGGATCCTCAGGGGGTCCGTCAAAGATAAGTAAAATTATAAAACACTGATAATGCTAATTATGAACAAAAATGGAAGGAAACTGGCTTATCTTTTTATACAGCACTGGGACCCAGAGATGTCACATGCGAAAGCATTCTTAATGATGGAACAACGTCTACCTATAATCAGAAAGAATTGAACCATGTCATTAAAGATATCAGATAGCAATAGTGATTAATGATAGTATCTCTGAGGATAATAAAGTCCCAGTACATGACTTACATGTCCCAGTGGTATAGCCAGAGCTCCCAGGTGCCTGAGTCCGCAGAGGGCTGTGGGGATCAGTGCTGGCTTTAAACAGCGGCGCCCAGCGAGCCTTCCGCTCGCCGGAGGAGGTACTTCTGGTTGGTAAAATGCATTGCCACGTCCCCAATGGGGCTCACAATCTAAGGTCCCAATCAGTATGTCTTTGCAGTGTGGGAGAAAACCAGGGTACCCAGAGAAAAACCACACAAACACGGGGAGAACATACTAACTCCATGAAGATGTTGTCCTTGGTTGGATTCACACCTAGGACCCCAGCGCTGCAAGGCACCATTGCTAACCACTGAGCTACTGTGCTGCCCATTAAGGGATTTATAACGATTATGAGGGTGCACTAGGGAAATCCAGGCTAGGTACGGTGACGGAGAGGCTCCACCATCAGGGGCTGTCTCTGGGCAGAGAGCAAGAACATGGACTTGAGCAGGGACAGTTGCCCTGGTGGTATATCTCCTGTTTTCCTGGTTCTTCTCCCTCCCTGCAGCATATATTTGAGGTCTGGGTCTTCTTGTGCATTTGCCGTATAGTATAGTTTGTGTTGCATATCTTATTTTCATAATGTACCTACTTTTTGATATAGACTGCGATTAGTTACAGCGAGATTTATCCGGTCTATTTTAAATGATTCTAATAAGCAGTGATTTTAGGTTCCGCATTCTGAAGTGTGTTCAGGTTAGTCTAGTTGTAAAATATTTGGGACCAGCTATCATCACGATATATCTTTTTAGTTCATGTTTTTCTGAGAGTCATTTAAGATTTGCTTTTATGCTCATTTATCTTCCACATACTTTATACACATCTCTTTACAGGTAAAATTTATACGGGTGCAGAAAATAAGATATGTCTGGGATGACTCTAAAAAGAAATTTGAGAAGATTGGGTACGTGTCCATTAATATGATTACTTGTGTTACTTATATTGCTTTGTAATGATGTATTTATACTGTCACAACAAAGAATAAAATGATGAAATGAAAGTTGTGACAACATTTACTCTATGCACTTACCATCTACATTTGGGATAATAAGAATAAGGGATTATTGACACGACTATATTTTTTTTCAATGTGCAATCTGTTTTTCATGTTCCATTTTTTGCAGATGTAAAAATAAACATAGTCTTGCATAGTAACATAGTAAAATAGTATATAAGGCCGAAAAAAGACATTTGTCCATCCAGTTCGGCCTGTTATCCTGCAAGTTGATCCAGAGGAAGGCAAAAAAAAAAAAACCCTATGAGGTAGAAGCAATCAGAATAACTCCCTGGATCAACGACCCCTCTTTAGTAGCTATAGCCTGTAATATTATTACACTCCAGAAATCCAAGCCCCTCTTGAATTCTTTAATTGTACTCACCATCACCACCTCCTCAGGCAGAGAGTTCCATAGTCTTACTGCTCTTACCGTAAAGAATCCTTTTCTATGTTTGTTTCCTCCAGACGCAGAGGATGTCCCCTCATCACAGTCACAGTCCTGGGGATAAATAGATGATGGTAGAGATGTACAGTGCTAGGACTATGTTCTCATCACGGGCATTTATGCCCCTTTTGATGCAACCCATTATCTTATTGGCCTTGGCAGCAGCTGCCCGACACTGGTTTTTACTGCTTAGTTTGCTGTTTATTAAAATTCCTAGGTCCTATTCCATGTCAGTGTTACCAGGTGTTTTACCATTTAGTATGTACAGATGACTTGCATTATTCCTTCCCATGTGCATAACCTTACATTTGTCAGTGTTAAACCTCATCTGCCACTTCTCTGCCCAAGCCTCTAATCTATCCAGATCCATCTGTAGCAGTATATTGTCCTCTTCAGTGTTACGTTACACAGTTTAGTGTCATCTGCAAAAATGTATATTTTACTGTGCAAGCCTTCTACAAGATCATTAATAAATATATTGAAGTGAATAGGGCCCAATACTGACCCCTGAGGTACTCCGCTAGTGACAGTGACCCATTCTGAGTGTGTACCATTAATAACCACCCTCTGTTTTCTATCATTGAGCCAGTTACTTACCCACATAAAGACATTTTCTCCCAGTCCGAGCATTCTCATTTTATATACTAACCTTTTATATGGTACAGTGTCAAATGCTTTGGAGTAGTCCAGATATACGACATCCATTTATTTGCCGCTGTCAAGTCTAGAACTTTCCTCCTCATAGAAACTGATTAATCTAGTCTGACATGACCGATCCCTCATGAAGCCATGCTGATATGATGTTATTTGTTTTAATTGAGATCCTACAAGATAGCATCTCTTAGAAAACCTTCAAATAGTTAAGGCTACTTTCGCACTTGCGTTAGGAGCGGATCCGTCTGGTGTCTGTACAGACGGATCCGCTCCTATAATGCAAACGCTTGCATCCGTTCAGAACGGATCTGTCTGCATAACCAGATCTGATTTTTCACTTCGTGAAAACTCAGATCCGACAGTATATTATAACACAGAGGCGTTCCCATGGTGATGGGGACGCTTCAAGTTAGAATATACTAAAAGAACTGTGTACATGACTGCCCCCTGCTGCCTGGCAGGTGCTGCCAGGCAGCAGGGGGCAGACCCCCCCTATATTTAACTCATTGGTGGCCAGTGCGGTGGCCCCCCCCCTTGTTTTTAACTCATTGGTGGCCAGTGCGGCCGGCCCCCCTCCCCCCCCCTGTTTTTAACTCATTGGTGGCCAGTGTGGCCGGCCCCCCCCTCCCACCCCTGTTTTTAACTCATTGGTGGCCAGTCCCCCCTCCCCCCCTGTTTTTAACTCATTGGTGGCAAGTGCGGCCGGCCCCCCCTCCCCCCCCTGTTTTTAACTCCTCCTACTGGTAAGTGAAATGACTGTGCTATAGGCAATGCGCCGCACTGACCTTTCACTTACCAGTAGGAGGAGCGTCGGGCCAGTCACAGACATCGCAGGTAAGTATAATGCTTCTAAAATTGCTAAGTAACCATGGCAGCCAGGAATGCAGTAGCGTCCTGGTTGCCATGGTTACCGATCGGAGTCCCAGCGATTAAACTGGGACTCCGATCGGAACTCTCCGCTGCCACCAATGATGGGGGGTCGGTCATTTTAATTAGGGGGGGAGGGGGGGGCCGGCCGCACTGGCCACCAATGAGTTAAAAACAGGGGAGGGAGGGGGGCCGGGTGCACTGGCCACCAATGAGTTAAAAACAGGGGGGAGGGAGGGGGGGCCGGCCGCACTGGCCACCAATGAGTTAAAAACAGGGGAGGGAGGGGGGGGGCACACTGGCCACCAATGAGTTAAATATAGGGGGGGGGGTCTGCCCCCTGCTGCCTGGCAGCACCTGCAGTCATGGGGGCAGTCATGGCAGCAGGGGGCAGCAGGGGGCAGTCATGTACACAGTTCTTTTAGTATATTCTAACTTGAAGCGTCCCCATCACCATGGGAACGCCTCTGTGTTAGAATATACTGTCGGATCTGAGTTTCACGATCTAACTCAAATCCGATGGTATATTGTAACATAGAGGCGTTCCCATGGTGATGGGGACGCTTCAAGTTAAAATATACCATCGGATTGGAGAAAACTCCAATCCGATGGTATATTAATAGGGACTCCTGACTTTACATTGAAAGTCAATGGGGGACGGATCCGTTTGCAATTGCACCATATTGTGTCAACGTCAAACGGATCCGTCCCCATTGACTTGCATTGTAAGTCTGGACGGATCCGTTTGGCTCCGTACGGCCAGGCGGACACGAAAACGCTGCAAGCTGCGTTCGAGTGTCCGCCTGCTGAGCAGAACGGAGGCCAAACGGTGCCAAACTGATGCATTCTGAGCGGATCCGCATCCACTCAGAATGCATTGGGGCAGTACGGATCCGTTCGGGGCTGCTTGTGAGAGCCTTCAAACGGAGCTCACAAGCGGAACCCCGAATGCAAGTGTGAAAGTAGCCTTACCCACAACAGATGTTAAACTTACCGGCAGACTAGATGGGCCAAATGGTTCTTATCTGCCGACACATTCTATGTTTCTATAGTTTCCGGGGTCTGTTTTTGCACCCTTTTAGAATATTGGCACCACATTTGCTATGCGTCAATCCTGTGGAACACTCCCTGTCAGTATAGAGTCTGTAAATATCAGAAATATGGGTCTAGCTATGACATTACTTAATTCTCTTAAGATACGGGGGTGTATGCCATCTGGTCCTGGCGATTTGTCTATTTTAATCTTTTTAAGTCGCTGTTGTACTTCTTCCTGGGTCAGACAGGGCACTTTCAATGGGGAATTTACTTTTACCTTCTGCATTTCATCTGACAGTTTATTTTCCTCAGTGAATACAGTGGAGAAAAAAATATTTAATAGCTTTGCTTACTCCTCGTTGCTCTCTGCAACTTCCCCCTCATTGCTCTGTAGAGGGCCGACACCTTCAGATTTATACTGCTATCATTTATATAATTGAAGAACATTTTAGGGTTAGTTTTGCTCTCTTTGGCAATTAATCTCTCGGTCTCTAGTTTGGCGGCTTTTATTTGTTTTTTACATATTCAATTTTTTTCCTTATAGTTTCTCAGTGCTTCCTTGCTACCCTCCTGTTTTAGTGATTTATATGCTTTATTTTTGTCATTTATTGCTTTCTTTACAGTTCTATTTATCCCCATTGGTTTCTTCTTGTTCCCTAACCCTTTATTCCTATAAGGTATGTACCTGTCACAATTAGATTTTAGGATGCTTTTAAAAATATCCAATTTTGTGGCGGTATTTTTATTTTTGAGGACTTTGTCCCAGTTAGTTACGCCTATGGCCTCTCTTAGTTGGCAAATTTAGCTTTTTTGAAGTTTAGTATTTTTGTACCTCCCTGTAGAAACGCTCGTTTGAAGGATAATTGGAAGGTTATTACTTTATGGTCACTATTTCCCAGGTGTCCCCCAACCTGCACATATGTTGTTCTGTCAGGTCTATTGGTTAATACTAAGTCCAGTATGGCCGTCCCTCTAGTCGGGTTCTGAACCAGTTGGGAAAGGTAATTGTCTTTGGTTATTGCCAAGAACCTGTTTCCTTTAGGGTAGTTGAAGTCCCCCATAATAACCACCTCATTATGATTTGCCGCCTTGTCTATCTCGTTTAGTAGTAGATTTTCTGTGGACTCTGGTATATTAGGTGGGTTATAATAAACTCCTATTAGTAATTTATTATTATTTTTGCCTCCATGTATTTCTACCCACAGTAACTCCACATGTTCATGTCCCTCACTTATATCTTCTCGGACTGTGGACTTTAGACAGGACTTTACATAAAGGCAGACCCCTCCCCCTCTCTGGTTTTGATGATCCTTTCTAAACAGACTGTAACCTTGTACATTAACTGCCCAGTCATAGCTATCATCCAGCCATCTCTCAGTTATTCCCACTATGTCATAGTCCCCCTCACACATCACTAATTCCAGTTCACCAGTTTTATTAGTCAGGCTTCTGGCATTAGTATACATACAATTAAGAGGTTTATGTATATTTTTTACCCTACACATTTCCTTCTGAACTGTTCTAGTCCCTCCTTCCATTCCTCCCGAGTCCCACTACCTTGTCCCGGTCTCTATCTGCACTATCTTCCCATTCTATAACGTAATTACCCTCCCCCCAGTCCCTAGTTTAAACACTCCTCCAACCTTCTAGCCATATTTCCCCCCAACACAGCTGCCCCTTCTCCATTGAGGTGCAGCCCATCCCTACGATAGAGCTTGTAGCTGACAGAGAAGTCTGCCCAGTTCTCCAGGAACCCAAACCCCTCCTTCCTACACCAGTTATTGAGCCACTTGTTAACCTACCTAATCTCCCGCTGCCTTTCTTGTGTGGCTTGTGGTACAGGCAGTATTTCGGAAAACACTAGTTTTGAGGTCCTTCCCCTAAGCTTTTGACCTAAATCCCTAAAATCATTTTTAAGGACTCTCCACCTTCCTCTAACTTTGTCATTGGTTCTGATATGGACCATGACCGCTGGATCTTCTCCAGTCCAGTCTTGTAAATGAGCTATCACTGAAATCCTGACCATATTTTTCATCCTCTAAATATAGCCAAAACTTGTATATCTTTATCTTTTGTGATATTTACAGATACAGCCCTTAGATTTTGGTAATAATATATTTCCACCATGGTTTATTCATACATTTTGAGCATTCCAGCAAGCAGACATTTTAAATAGAAAATTTTATAGCAACAGTGTAAATGTAATTACACAATTATCTATCTATCTATCTATCTATCGATCTATCTTTAACACCTCTTTTGCGTATAATTGTTTTAATTGTTTTTTTAATTTTTTTATTTCAGAACTTTAGAGGATGAGCACTCTTGTTATAGCATACATACAAAGTATGGATCTGGTCTGCAAAAAGAAGAACAAGACATCAGGTAAGAAGGACTTTAAAGGGATTGCTCCATTAAATCAAATTATCCCCTATCCAAATGATAGGGAGAGATGTCAGATTGGCAAGGAATATATTGCTACGGCCCCAGTTGATCCTGGGGATTGTAGACCTGTACTCCCCATTTAAATGCACCAGGAGACATGCCTTCTGCCCCATTCAACTCTATGGAACTGTTGAAGATAGCTGAGTACAAGCGCCTAACAATCTCTAGCAGCCGCACAAATCATCAAACAGGGGAGAATGAGCTTCATTCTCATGATTTCCAGGGGTCAAGCCCCTGATAATCAGATACTTATTAGTGTTGATCGAGCACCAAAGTGCTCGGGTGCTCGGGTGCTCGAGTAGAATACCTCGGGATGCTCGGGTGCTCTATGTAAGTCAATGGGAGAACCCAAGCATTAAACCAGGCACCCCCTGCTCTGAAGAGGGGAGGGTGTCTGGTTCATAGTAAAAGGTCAGATATTGATGGAAACACCACTGAAATGGTTTGGGAACAGCATTGGGAGGATGTCTGGATGCATCTTGGACTCCCAGGTCACTGCTGGGAACCATGTTGGCCAAGTAGTACGCCACTTTTACAGACTGACAATAATACGCACCAAACCAATGATAAAATCGATTTTAGAGGAAAAATTGTTAGGAGACATTCTTTCCTGTATATTTACTTGTATATAAAGTGCCAGTGCTGCAAAAAAGTTAAAAGGAAGAGACACTCCGATACAACCTGTATATCACATAAAGGAGGGCCTTATTCACATTGTGGTACAATTGTTCAGGTAGTGGGACTCCTACACTCATAAAGCCTATGCATTAAGTGAAAGAGCTGCCAAAAATTACAAGGCACCGGCACTCCAATACACCCTACATGAAAGGCTGAAATGGAACAATTCCTATAAGCATTAAAGGGATTGTTCCAATAAGACACCTTATTAGCTATCAAATCTATTTTCCTATAAATTAGGGGATAAGTATTAGTGTTGATCGAGCATGCCCGAAAAGATCAGAATTTGTATCAAATCCCAAGTTCCTGAATATGGCCCTGATCGGTCACACTACCTAATGCCTACGCTCAATGACATTCTGCACAAACTTCCAAAAGCGTGTATTTTCACACTAGTCAATGCAAGAGATGCCTTTTTACATTGCAAACTAAATGTAAAAAGCAGTTACATGACCACTTTCTGGACTCCTTGGGGCAGAAAAAGATGGCTTAAGCTTCCATTTAGGGTTTCCCTGGCACCAGAGGTCTACCAGTGTAAACAACATGAACTATTGAGTGGGCTTTGTGGAATTGAGCCAATAGCTGATGACATTCTTATAGTTGGTTGTGGTAACACTGATGAAGAAGCTGAGCAGGACCATAACGAAAAGTTAATAGCACTACTAGATCGTTGCAGACAGGTGATGCTGAGGCTTAGCGTGAAGAAATTGCAGTTGAAGGTGCAAGAAGTCCATTTCCATTGGCATATCCCGTCTTCACAAGGCTTAAAAGCTGACCCGGACAAGATTAAAGCCATTGTGGACATGCCACAGCCTGCTGATGCCAAAGCAGTACAGAGATGTATTGGCTTTGTTACATATCTAGCAAAATTCCTGCCACATTTATCTGAGATGTGTGAGCCCTTAAGACGACTTGTGGACAGAGATGCGGTTTGGCACTGGCTTCCCAAACATGACCAGGCGGTAGAGGATATCAAACGGTTGGTCACCTCTGCACCAGTGTTGAAATACTATGATGTCACTAAGCCTGTTGCCATACAAAGTGACTCTAGCAAAAATGGCCTGGGTTGTTGTCTTTTGCAGGAAGGTCAACCGGTTGAATATGCGTCCAGAGCTCTTTCACCAGCTGAGCTAAACTATGCTCAGATTGAGAAGGAATGTTTAAGTATTGTATTTGCATGCCAATGCTTCCATCATTATCTCTATGGGCGGGACTCCATTACAGCTGAGACTGACCACAAACCTCTTATAGCCATATTCAAGAAGCCCCTTTTGTGTGCTCCCAAGCGTTTGCAGAGCATGATGCTTACATTGCAGCATTACAACCTCAATGTTGTCTATAAGCCAGGAAGTGAAATGTATAGCAGCGATGCTTTGAGCAGAGCTACATTGGATAATGTGGCACCTGGAGGTGACACGAGCGTCAAACAATTTGTCAGCTGCAACAGGAACACATTTTCTTTGCCAACATCAATCAAGCAGACTATCTTAATGTCACTGCTCAGCGTCTGCAGCAACTCATACAACACACTGACGGTGATGCAACGTTACACGCTCTGAAATCTGTTGTCTTGAGTGGATGGCCAGATGATAACGTAGCAATTTCTGCAACTCTACTGGAATATTGGTCCTTCAGAGATAAGATCAGCATACAAAATGGTAATTTGTACAAAGGCCCAGGCCCAAAGGGCCATAGTGCCAAAATCGCTGAGAGCGGAGATGTTATCATGAATACACTCTAGCCACATTGGAGGTGAAGCATGCGACAGACAAGCTCGTGATACTGTTTACTGACCTAACATGCAAGGTGAAATCAAAGATTTTGTCAGTAATTGTCCCATCTGCAATGAATATGCCCACTTTCAACAAAAGGAAACTATGATGTCGCATGAGATATCGACACGTCCATGGCAGATCATCAGAATACCTGATATTAGTTGACCACTATTAGACTTTTGGGAAATCGACCTTCTTCTGATTTGTCCACTGAAACCACAATTAAGTGGTGCAAGGCTCAGTTTGCCCGTTATGGCCAACCAGATAAAGTGATCTCTGATAATGGCCCTCCGTTTTCAAGCTTGCAATTTAGAAGATTTGCAATGGAATGGGAGTTTGAGCACGTTACTTCCTCACTACATCATCCACAGGCGAATGCAAAGCTGAAGCAGCTGTAAAGATTGTTAAGAACTTATGCAAGAGAGCACACAGTGATGGTAAAGACTCGTGGAAGGCCATTTTGCATTGGAGAAACACTCCAACCGAAGGCATGGATAGTAGTCCGGCACAAAGACTGATGTCAAGGAGCTGAAGACTTCCTTACCGGCAGCGAATAAGCTTCTGGAACCTTGTGTGGTACAAGGTTTACAGAAAAGTTAAAGTTTAAGAGACAAATGTCAAAGGCTCAATGTGATACATCGGCCAGGGATCTGCCAGAGTGATTATTGGAGAACAATCCGTATGAAACCCTTACCTGGGGATCGAACAGGTCGTTGGAAATGGGTACTTATTTGAAAAAAGTTGCACACGCTCATATCTAGTGGACGTTGACGGAACTCTCTGTCGTCACAATCGTGTGGATTTACGAGTGGCAGAAAAAACCTGTCGCAATATCTCATTGATAAGCCAGTCTCGCTTGGTATAACAGGGACACGTGTGCCCATTGACTGTGAGGAATGTACAGAGGTGGGGCCACAGACCATGGTACTGGCAATCCTGAGCAAGCTAGTAATCTACCAGCAGCCACGCCAGGACATGCCAGTAGGAGGTGATAAAGCCCAGTAACTACTGAGAGGGCTAATAGACTCTGTCTACAAGGACCAGTCGTCACCTGTAGGGTAGATGTTCAAAACCACCTATGAGACTTAACCTATAGAGTATCAAATGCGCTATTGTTATCGCTCTTCAAAACTTACAATGTTCATATGTTCATTTAGTAACACCAAAAAGGGGGAGATGTTATGGATGTTATGTTGATGCACCACATCCTGTTTCCTGTTTTCCGTTTGTCTTTATGTTATGTTACCTGTGCAGTAATCCCGCGTGCTGTGTTTATTTACATCACATGAAACAGCAACCTCAGTTATTGACAACTGTGTCTCATCCTGATCATCAACCTCTTGAGACACTAATTGCGGTTGACTTATTGGCAACTGTGTCTCATCATCATCCACCTCGTGAAACACTAATTGCCGTTCCCCACCGCCATCTTCTTCTGACTGTGGATGCTCAAGAGTTTGGGAATCAGGGCACAAGATCTCCTCATGTCCCTCTTCAAGCGGGCTTGGCGATAGGCCTAAATTAAGGAATGGCAATGAAAAGAGCTCCTCTGAATATCCGAGTGTGGGATCACTTGTTTGCAAAGACTCTCCATGGTGGGAGCGAGGATGGAGGATCAGGGTGAGGATTGTGTTGACCAGACTCTTGGCTACTGAGACTGGACCTTGTGGAAGACAGGGTGGTGCTTAACCGACTGGAAGCATTATCTGCTGCAATCCAACCACCCAACCACCTGGTCGCACTGGTGTGACGTTGAGAAACGCAAACTGGGACATGAAGATAGGTATCGTGGATGAGTGTGTTTCTTGTGCTCTGGCAGCAGGCACAGTTTCATCGCTCACAGGGCCACGGCCTCTGTGTGCACCATCAGCAGTACAGCCACTTCCCCGTCCCTTACTGCTCGCCTTCCGCATATTAAATGGTATATATGCTTGCAAGTATGTCACACGTACAGTAGCGCAGGTTTTGTAAGTGTATAAGCAAATAAATTAGACTGAATGTCACTGATATTTAGAATGGGCAAACATTATACAGGAGATGTAGCACAGGTAATGTCGCTGCCATCAGCAGCAAAAAAATTACACTGAATGTCACAGAAATTTCGGATGCGCTAACTTTATACTGGTAATGTCGCTGCAACCAGCAACAAAAAAATTAGACTGGATGTCACTGATATTTAGGATGGGCAAACGTTATACAGGAGATGTAGTACAGGTAATGTCGCTGTCACCAGCGGTGGAAAAATTACACTGAATGTCTCTGATATTTTGGATGCGTTAATGTTATACTGGAGATGTCGAGGCGGTAATGCAGCGGCCAAACAATTGCACACAATTTTGCTCTACAATAGCATCACTTCTTTTCCGGGTGTCGTCTGACGTCATCGGCGCAGGCGCACTGAGGAAGGAGCGGGCAAGCGAGCGTCCTTCTCTCAGAGCGCCTGCGCCGAATGAGGACCGGTACGGCGCAGACGTGGGATTTTATGAGCAGAGAGGCCAGCGAGAGGAGGAGAGCGCTCGATGGCCCTTGTCAATCAAGGGGAGGAGGGGGCGTTTTTTTAGACCGAGGATGCGGCGGGGCCACCCAGAAAGTAACCGCCCAACTTGCTGGTAGTGAAGAAATTTTCATATCACAAAACTACGGGGTCTATATGGGACACTGCGTACATTTGCTAATTATATTAAGTCCAATACTGAAAAATTGCTGTTTGGGGGGTGGCAGAAGCCCTTTAAAAGGACTTTTGCGTCTCTAACCCCAACCCTGCATAACAAAAAAATTTAATTCAATTCCTACACTATCTGTCCGTTCTACAGCACAGCTCTCCCTGACTAAGACTGGCCGAACCCAGGGTGTCATCGGGTGCTTTATAGCACCCGATGACGGTGTTCCGGCCAGCCAATCACTGGAATGCCAGTAACCAACATGGATACGGCATTACAGTGATTGGCAGTACTCACCTGCACGTTTATATGGCTGCGTAGCAGCCAACAACCGTGCGGGGGAGGAGACTCGAGCAACGCGCTTGAGCACACGCGCGTATTCGGCCAAACACAGCGATGTGCCGAGCATCACAATGCTCGAGACGAACTGGTGTTCGCTTGAGCATGCTCGATCAACACTAATACTAATCCCTAATTTATAGGAAAATTGATGTTGAATAGCTAATATGGTGTCTTATTGGAACAATCCCTTTAATGCTTATAGGAATTGTTTCCATTTCAGGCCTTTCATGGCTGGGATGGGAATAACCACAGTAAGAGCTGCCAGGATAGGCTTAGATTAACGGAATGGGCTAGCAGCCAACGTAGCAGTGAATGGGAGCAGATGTAGCAGGGGTAACACACACACTCTTAACTCTCTAATTTCTTAACTCATCGCGTTATCCCATTGAAAAGCAATTGGCTTAACGCATTTAGTTGCATTTAGTCAAATGCAAACTGCGCTGTTTCTATTACTCCAGAGTTATGGAAATAGCATAGCTTGCTATTCCAGCCACTCCAGGCCAGCGCTTACTATGGTTAATTTTGGCCTTGAAAGCCCAAGATGGGACAACCCATTAAATGGTCTAATAATCAACAATGCAACAATTCATTTGGGTTTGTATTGATTAGATCTTCTGAACAATATCCTTTAGGTGCTTTCACACATAGGCTTTTTTTCTGGCAATTCTCTGCTCTTTTGCAGTGTGCTACATCTGTAGATTGCTGTTTTAGGGTTCTTGCCCTTTGTAATTACACAGCAGGATACTGGTTGGCTGGGCAAGATGACTTTGTTGCAACCAGAGGGAAGGAGGGGGTATATTGGAGGCATCTAATCCAGCCAATCTGCTCTGTACTGATGAGGATCAAAAACCCTGAAACAACTGTCCACAGATGGGTGTCACTTGCTTTTGGAAGAATCACTGGTTTGGCTTATGGATATATCTTCTGTCTAGAGGTGAGCTAATTTTCAAACCTTTTACCCCTTGGAGCATTGCAGGAGTATACATGTGAAAGTTAGTTTTTTTTGAACTCTTTCCCACTTATGTTTTTAATAGAGACTTAAAGGGGTTGGTCCATGATCATAAAAAAAGTAAAGCAAAGGCAGGCTAACAAAAGAACCAATATTAGACCAACAGATTAATCTGACAGATTTTTTGACCAATCATTGGACAGATGGCCGTTTACACACACAGATCTTTTGTTATACACACCAAAACTTTGTCTGATTGGACAGAAATTGGTCAGATAAATCTGTTTGGTGTAATACAGGCCTTAATCTCTTAGTTTCCCTGCTCATCCAGGAGATGATGTGCTCTTCTACACAAGTAAGCCATTGCAAGAAACCACTGGTCTCAGTGGGTCTCAGCTGTAAAACTGCTGAAGCAAGTCATCACTGCAGCCAGGTAAATAAGAACTTCAAGGAGCACTAAGGGAGGTGGAAGATCAAACAGATGAGTATTGGCAATTTTATCACATTGCCTGCTTTTGCTAATTTTTTTATGATCTCGGACACCCCTTTAAAGTAATTGAAATGAGTAGAACTAATGACTGTAGATTCACAGTTTTAAAATGAACATTTACGTACTTAAAAACTATAACTTCCTGAATTCTTACAGGAGACTTGTATGTGAGACATAACACCATTGAAGTTGAAGTGGCTCCCCTCTGGAAATTATTCATTAACAAAGTATGTATATAACAATTGTATTGAATTCTATTAACTGAAGATTTACAGATCGGTAGCACTGACAGTCCTTTCTGTCATTCACAGGTGTTTAAATCTGTTCTACATATACCAGTTCTTTACCAATTGCCTGTGGCTTGCTGAAGGGTACTTGGGTTATGCCATTGCCCATCAGCCTGTTGTGTATTTGGCACATCACTTTATCTCTAATGGAACTAAGACAGGTATATTCATTACTGCGCATCAGAAAAGCAACATTATTTATGCAAAACCAGATTAGGCCGTGTTAGCAAGTGTCAGTTATTATATCGATTTCAGCATGGATTCTCTGCCTAAATCCCTGAAATCCACATCCCATGCATGTGAATGGCATTGTTGCAACGTCCTTCACATGCATAAGAAAATGTCTGTGTGGATTTTTGCTTGCATGGCGGAGCAAAATCCTGCTGTAGAAATAAGTGACTTGTCCACTTCAGGTGACAAACACAGAAGTTTAGCCCAATTGAATGTCAGGGATCTATGGGTTCAGCTTGGATTTGTGTTGCAGAAGGACATGCCACATTTAATTCAACTTGTGAACATATCTTTAATATTTGGTAGGCTTGATTTTTTTGGAATCAGTTGGGCAAGCATAGAGGCTTGATGATTAGCACTGTTGTATTGCAGCAACAGGATATAATCTCACCAAGGTAAACCTCTGAATCTGTATTTTCTCCCAATATTTGTGTTAGTTAGCTTTATTGCTTTTCAGCACTGGGGTCCGGGGTAAAAGACAAACAAGAGCGATATCTACATCTTTATGCTCTCTTGGAGCTTAAATAGGCATTCTTCCACACCTTCAAAAAACACGATGGTTAGGTTAATTGTAGTTTCAACAAATTTGGGGGGGTCATTTATTAAACTGGTGTAAAGTAGAATTTGTTTAGTTGCCCATAGCAACCAATAAGCTTTCACCTGTCATTTTCCAAAGAGCTCGTGAAAAATGAAAAGTGGAATCTGATCCTGTTCTACTTTACACCAGTTTGATAAATGACCCCCATGTTGATTGTGAGCTTCATAGAAGAAGGGGAGGGGGGGGGGGGGCAGGGACTGATGTAAATAGTGATAGCCACTGATTTTTTTTTTTGTGCTATACTAATAAGAAATATTCAGTAAAGACTGCTTATGATTGAAGACAATATATATTTTCTGTGTTTCATTTTACAGCAATCTTCAGAGCTTCACAATTTGGTTAAAGCTCACAAACAGCATGAAGGGGACTGTGAGCCGGAGACATGAAGGTACGATTATATGGTGTTTTATTTACATGTTTAGAAGTTCTGCTTTTATTAGTGGCAAAATAGTAATCTTTTTGCTTGTAAGGACATTTTTGGTTCCTAGATTAATATAATTATATAATACACACTACAATATAAACGTGTGGTTATATTTTCTACAACAAAAATTATAAGTAAGGATCTGCTTGATAAGGGGCATCACCCATATAAGAGCATTACATTCAAAAACAATCCCTGTAATATATGTATTAGGTACTTCGGCGATGTGTTCCCCCTCTACTTTCCCTTTCGTCAGCCTGACGAGAATAGCGCACTATTCGAAACGCGTTGGAGTAACTTTGGTCCTCTAGTCCACCGTAGCTTCTGCCGTGACGTCACGCGGCGCTCCGTGCGAGCGCTAACAAGCGGCCTTTTCAAAAAAACTAGCTGTGCCACTGGCCCGGGCAAGCTCCGTACAAACAAAACCATTAGGGTCCAGTCTCCTATACTTTCCTTCATCCCGGACGGCACCAAAGAAAAAAGAAAATCTAGAAAGACGCAGGCGGAGCAGCCTATACAGATGAACACCCAGGATCAGGTATTCACCAATCTGTGGGTTTCTGTATTACCGTATACTGCGGACCTTTAAGTGCCGACAGGCAGGGAAAGTAGAGGGGGAACACGTCGGCAGTACCTAATACATATATTGCATACATCATTTTTGATTTTCAGCGGTGGCGATACCGTTGCGGTACCGCAGCGTCAGTTTAAACAAGTGCAAGCGCCGGTGTATGACAAGTGTTTTATTTAAATCCTGTAATATGTTTTGTGGCAGTCATGAGCAAATTCTTTAAATTCTCCAAATTGGTCAAAAAATTCAGTTCGGGTCCAAATTGATTATACTCAAATTCAAAGCCTGGCCTGAAAATTGCTATATGACACTTTGAGGTCCCTAGAACTCCTAGAATATTATTTTTTTCTTTCATATTTCTCTTTTTTTTTTTTGCTTTACATCCCTCCTCCATTTTAAGCCCTTTAACACAAAGACAGCAATAGCAAATAATGTAAGAGTGACAGTGACATACACAGTCGAGTCACATTATTACGACTACCAGCTAATATCTAAGGTAACTGTAGTGTGTGGCCCAGACAGCAATTAGATGGGCTAGGAGTATCTCAATAATGTCCTGATAGATTGTCACTGGCATCTAGAGCCATGCTGACTGCAATGCTTCCCACAGTTGAGCGTGTGGGGGAGGATCCATACACAACAATCAATGTGCTGAATTGGGTTCAAAAAGTAGAGAATTACGGGGCAGGGCCGTCTTTAATATTGATTGGACCCTGGGCAAAAATTTACTTGGGCCCCCTGGATCCCGCCTTCCCACACCTTAGCAGGCAATCACGCCCTCCACCACAACACACACACAAAAAATCCACACATCTGGTAGAGTACAGTGAATGACTGTAAATACTTCCAGTTCTGAAGACTCCAGCGGCTCAGGGTCAGTGCTCTGGGCATCTGGGCTCAGGCTGGAAGTGGGCACCGCTCTGCAGGAAGGAGACCAGGGCTCAGCTCACCCTAGTGTTACAGTGCACCCCAGCACCCCACAGTATGCAGTATAGCACCCTATAGTATACAGCAACCCACAGTATGCAGTATAGCACCCAATAGTATACAGCACCACACAGTATGCAGTATAGCACCCCACACTATACAGTACCCCACAGTATATAGTAGAGCAGTATAGCAGTCCACAGTATACAGCACCCCACAGTATACAACACCTCACAGTATACAGTAGAGCAGTATATCACCTCACCGTATACAGCACCCCAAACTATATACAATACAGCACCCCACACTATGCAGCCCCCACACTATACAGTACAGCAGTATAGCACTCCACACTATACAGCACCCACAGTATACAGCCCCCCACACTATGCAGTACAGCAGTATAGCACTCCACACTATACAGCACCCACAGTATACAGGGAGTGCAGAATTATTAGGCAAGTTGTATTTTTGAGGATCAATTTTATTATTGAACAACAACCATGTTCTCAATGAACCCAAAAAACTCATTAATATCAAAGCTGAATATTTTTGGAAGTAGTTTTTAGTTGTTTTTAGTTTTAGCTATTTTAGGGGGATATCTGTGTGTGCAGGTGACTATTACTGTGCATAATTATTACGCAACTTAACAAAAAACAAATATATACCCATTTCAATTATTTAATTTTACCAGTGAAACCAATATAACATCTCAACATTCACAAATATACATTTCTGACATTCAAAAACAAAACAAAAACAAATCAGTGACCAATATAGCCACCTTTCTTTGCAAGGACACTCAAAAGCCTGCCATCCATGGATTCTGTCAGTGTTTTGATCTGTTCACCATCACATTGCGTGCAGCAGCAACCACAGCCTCCCAGACACTGTTCAGAGAGGTGTACTGTTTTCCCTCCTTGTAAATCTCACATTGATGATGGACCACAGGTTCTCAATGGGTTCAGATCAGGTGAACAAGGAGGCCATGTCATTAGATTTTCTTCTTTTATACCCTTTCTTGCCAGCCACGCTGTGGAGTACTTGGACGCGTGTGATGGAGCATTGTCCTGCATGAAAATCATGTTTTTCTTGAAGGATGCAGACTTCTTCCTGTACCACTGCTTGAAGAAGGTGTCTTCCAGAAACTGGCATTTGGACTGGGAGTTGAGCTTGACTCCATCCTCAACCCGAAAAGGCCCCACAAGCTCATCTTTGATGATACAGCCCAAACCAGTACTCCACCTCCACCTTGCTGGCGTCTGAGTCGGACTGGAGCTCTCTGCCCTTTACCAATCCAGTCACTCTCATTTCATCAGTCCATAAAACCTTAGAAAAATCAGTCTTGAGATATTTCTTGGCCCAGTCTTGATGTTTCAGCTTGTGTGTCTTGTTCAGTGGTGGTCGTCTTTCAGCCTTTCTTACCTTGGCCATGTCTCTGAGTATTGCACACCTTGTGCTTTTGGGCACTCCAGTGATGTTGCAGCTCTGAAATATGGCCAAACTGGTGGCAAGTGGCATCTTGGCAGCTGCACGCTTGACTTTTCTCAGTTCATGGGCAGTTATTTTGCGCCTTGGTTTTTCCACACGCTTCTTGCGACCCTGTTGAGTATTTTGAATGAAACACTTGATTGTTCGATGATCACGCTTCAGAAGCTTTGCAATTTTAAGAGTGCTGCATCCCTCTGCAAGATATCTCACTATTTTGACTTTTCTGAGCCTGTCAAGTCCTTCTTTTGACCCATTTTGCCAAAGGAAAGGAAGTTGCCTAATAATTATGCACACCTGATATAGGGTGTTTATGTCATTAGACCACACCCCTTCTCATTACAGAGATGCACATCACCTAATATGCTTAATTGGTAGTAGGCTTTCGAGCCTATACAGCTTGGAGTAAGACAACATGGATAAAGAGGATGATGTGGTCAAAATACTCATTTGCCTAATAATTCTGCACATAGTGTACAGTATACAGCTCCCCACACGATACAGCCCCCCACACTATACAGGCCCCCACACTATACAGGCCCCCCACAGTATACAGGCCCCCACAGTATACAGGCCCCCACAGTATACAGGCCCACACAGTATACAGGCCCCCACACAGTATACAGGCCCCCACACAGTATACAGCCCCCCACACAGTATACAGCCCCCACACACACAGTATACAGCCCCCCACAGTATACAGGCCCTTCACACTATACAGGCCCCCCACAGTATACAGGCCCCCCCACAGTATACAGGCCCCCACAGTATACAGCCCCACACAGTATACAGGCCCCCACACAGTATACAGGCCCCCACAGAGTATACAGCCCCCCCACACAGTATACAGCCCCCCACAGTATACAGCCCCCCACAATATACAGGCCCCCCACACTATACAGGCCCCCCACAGTATACAGGCCCCCCACAGTATACAGGCCCCCCCACAGTATACAGGCCCCCCCACAGTATACAGGCCTCCACAGTATACAGCCCCACACAGTATACAGGCCCCCACACAGTATACAGCCCACCACACAGTATACAGCCCCCCCACACAGTATACAACACCCCACAGTATACAGGACCCCCACAGTATACAGGGAGTGCAGAATTATTAGGCAAGTTGTATTTTTGAGGATTAATTTTATTATTGAACAACAACCATGTTCTCAATGCACCCAAAAAACTCATTAATATCAAAGCTGAATATTTTTGGAAGTAGTTTTTAGTTTGTTTTTAGTTTTAGCTATTTTAGGGGGATATCTGTGTGTGCAGGTGACTATTACTGTGCATAATTATTAGGCAACTTAACAAAAAACAAATATATACCCATTTCAATTATTTATTTTACCAGTGAAACCAATGTAACATCTCAACATTCACAAATATACATTTCTGACATTCAAAAACAAAACAAAAACAAATCAGTGACCAATATAGCCACCTTTCTTTGCAAGGACACTCAAAAGCCTGCCATCCATGGATTCTGTCAGTGTTTTGATCTGTTCACCATCAACATTGCGTGCAGCAGCAACCACAGCCTCCCAGACACTGTTCAGAGAGGTGTACTGTTTTCCCTCCTTGTAAATCTCACATTTGATGATGGACCACAGGTTCTCAATGGGGTTCAGATCAGGTGAACAAGGAGGCCATGTCATTAGATTTTCTTCTTTTATACCCTTTCTTGCCAGCCACGCTGTGGAGTACTTGGACGCGTGTGATGGAGCATTGTCCTGCATGAAAATCATGTTTTTCTTGAAGGATGCAGACTTCTTCCTGTACCACTGCTTGAAGAAGGTGTCTTCCAGAAACTGGCAGTAGGACTGGGAGTTGAGCTTGACTCCATCCTCAACCCGAAAAGGCCCCACAAGCTCATCTTTGATGATACCAGCCCAAACCAGTACTCCACCTCCACTTTGCTGGTGTCTGAGTCGGACTGGAGCTCTCTGCCCTTTACCAATCCAGCCACGGGCCCATCCATCTGGCCCATCAAGACTCACTCTCATTTCATCAGTCCATAAAACCTTAGAAAAATCAGTCTTGAGATATTTCTTGGCCCAGTCTTGACGTTTCAGCTTGTGTGTCTTGTTCAGTGGTGGTCGTCTTTCAGCCTTTCTTACCTTGGCCATGTCTATGAGTATTGCACACCTTGTGCTTTTGGGCACTCCAGTGATGTTGCAGCTCTGAAATATGGCCAAACTGGTGGCAAGTGGCATCTTGGTAGCTGCACGCTTGACTTTTCTCAGTTCATGGTCAGTTATTTTGCTCCTTGGTTTTTCCACACGCTTCTTGCGACCCTGTTGACTATTTTGAATGAAACACTTGATTGTTCGATGATCACGCTTCAGAAGCTTTGCAATTTAAGAGTGCTGCATCCCTCTGCAAGATATCTCACTATTTTTGACTTTTCTGAGCCTGTCAAGTCCTTCTTTTGACCCATTTTGCCAAAGGAAAGGAAGTTGCCTAATAATTATGCACACCTAATATAGGGTGTTGATGTCATTAGACCACACCCCTTCTTATTACAGAGATGCACATCACCTAATATGCTTAATTGGTAGTAGGCTTTCGAGCCTATACAGCTTGGAGTAAGACAACATGCATAAAGAGGATGATGTGGTCAAAATACTCATTTGCCTAATAATTCTGCACGCAGTGTACAGGTCCCCCACACTATACAGGCCCCCCACAGTATACAGGCCCCCCACAGTATACAGGCCCCCCACAGTATAAAGGCTCCCTACAGTATACAGCACCCCTCAGTATACAGCCCCCCACAGTATACAGCCCCCCACAGTATACAGGCCCCCACAGTATACAGACCCCCCACAGTATACAGACCCCCCACAGTATACAGACCCCCCCACAGTATACAGCCCCACACAGTATACAGCCCCACACAGTATACAACCCTCCACAGTATACAGCACCCCACAATACAGTAGTTTACAGTATATTAGCATAACAGCCCCTGTCACCTTTTTCTGATGCAATCTTCACAAAAAAAGCTCCACAGTTAAGGCAAACTTCTCCTGCAACACTCCTGATAGGACCTGTGATGACCTCATAGCCATGTGACCAGTAATATTGCTAGGTTACTGGTCACATGGTGATGATGTCATCTAAGGTCCTAGATCACAGCTCTCACAGACACAGTACGCTGGCTGGAGTGCCGGCAGGCATGGCATGGCAGCACCCCCTGTGTAGCTGACAGCCTGACACCCGGGGCAGTGGCTAGCAGGGCTCAAGAGGCAGCTGCCTTGGCCCCCCCAGGAGCAACTGGGCCCGGGGCAGCTGCCCCTTTTGCCCCTTGGTAAAGACGGCCCTGATTACGGGGCCAGTATAGTACTTGGAAGTCTTGGTCATATTCTTCCAAACAATGTCGGACATTTCTAGCCATGTGTTATGTCGCATTGTCTTGCTGGAAGATCCCATCTACCCCAGGGAAGACAATCAGCATATGTAGGTGTAGGTGATCTACAAGGGTGGATTCATACACAAATCAGTTGAGAATGCCTTCTACATGGATGAATGGGTCTGGAGAATGCCACAAAAACATTCCCCAGACCATGACGTTGCCACCACCAGCATGTGTGCTTCCAGCAATGGTTGCAGGATGTTTGTTCTTTGGTATTTCTTGCTGACACCCCAACATCCATCTGTTCGACATCATAGAGAATGTTACTTATTGGAGAAGACAACTCTTTGCGAATCAGACAAGGTCTAATTTCAATACTGCTACAAAAATCGTAGCCTTTTTGCTGATGCATCTTTGTTAACAGAGGTGCAGTTACCATTCGTCTGCTTCGGAATCCCATACACAGTAGGGTTCACTGAACTGTTTTAAGGCAAGCTTGGCTGCCTGTAGCTCTGTGTGGGCAACTCCTGTATAGCTTTTTTTTCTCCACATGGCCGAGACACAAAACCACATTCGTGTACAAGTTCTGCAGGATCAAAATAAGCCGTGGGTGTTCAAACACAAACATCAAATGTATATAGTTTTTTTTTATGTTTTACTACTTTTGCACCATAAAATCTGTTTTTTATAAAATAAAAATCATGTTGCATTTTGCATCACCATATAACTATATCTGTAACATTTTTATTTTTTTATCTAGACAGCTTGTTTTTTTGGTACATTTGGCTTTTTGATCGCTTTTTATACAATTTTTTTGTAAATTGAGGTGGCCAAAAACAGTCTGGGCGGTTGTTTTATCAACCACCCCCTACTTGACCAAATCTGGGAATGGAAGCCTACTTACCCCTTTCCTGGCACTGGCTCCCTGCTCTTTCTCTTTCATTTGTAATGATGTCAGGGGGGCACATCTCCGTCATGGCCAGTGATTGGTTGTAGCCATGTCAAACCGGATGTTTACAGCGAGGAAGCCCAGCAAAGCAGCCCAGGCTAAAAAAGAAGGAGGAGGGAGCCAGCACCGGGAAACAGATAGGTATTCTTCTCTTCACAGTTCTGGCCAAGAGGAGAGTTTGCTAAAAAAAAAAATGCAAACTTGCATAACCCCTTTAATAATTTTGCCTTTACTAATTGCAGAAATTAAATTAATTTTCCAGGAATAAATACAGAAAGCTGTCCTTACAATAGCTCATAAATGTTTGGTCAGTGGAGGTATATATGGCACGACATTGACTGCATAACTACAAATCGGATTCCAAAGTTGGGACACTATACAAATCGTGAATAAAAACTGAATGCAATGATGTGGAGGTGCCAACTTCTAATATTTTATTCAGAATAGAACATAAATCACGGAACAAAAGTTTAAACTGAGAAAATGTACCATTTTAAGGGAAAAATATGTTGAATCAGAATTTCATGGTGTCAACAAATCCCCAAAAAGTTGGGACAAGGCCATTTTCACCACTGTGTGGCATCTCCCCTTCTTCTTACAACACTCAACAGACGTCTGGGGACCGAGGAGACCAGTTTCTCAAGTTTAGAAATAGGAATGCTCTCCCATTCTTGTCTAATACAGGCCTCTAACTGTTCAATCGTCTTGGGCCTTCTTTGTTGCACCTTCCTCTTTATGATGCGCCAAATGTTCTCTATAGGTGAAAGATCTGGACTGGAGACTGGCCATTTCAGTACCCGGATCCTTCTCCTACGCAGCCATGATGTTGTGATTGATGCAGAATGTGGTCTGGCATTATCTTGTTGAAAAATGCAGGGTCTTCCCTGAAAGAGATGACGTCTGGATGGGAGCATATGTTGTTCTAGAACCTGAATATATTTTTCTGCATTGATGGTGCCTTTCTAGACATGCAAGCTGCCCATGCCACACGCACTCATGCAACCCCATACCATCAGAGATGGAGGCTTCTGAACTGAGCGTTGATAACAACTTGGGTTGTCCTTGTCCTCTTTGGTCCGGATGACATGGCGTCCCAGATTTCCAAAAAGAACTTCGAATCGTGACTCATCTGACCACACAGAACAGTCTTCCATTTTGCCACACTCCATTTTAAATGATACCTGACCCAGTGAAAACGCCTGAGCTTGTGGATCTTGCTTAGAAATGGCTTCTTCTTTGCACTGTAGAGTTTCAGCTGGCAACAACGGATGGCACGGTGGATTGTGTTCACTGACAATTCCTGAGCCCATTCTGTGATTTCCTTTACAGTAGCATTCCTGTTTGTGGTGCAGTGTCGTTTAAGGGCCCGGAGATAACGGGCATCCAGCATGGTTTTACGGCCTTGACCCTTACGCACAGATTGTTCCAGATTCTCTGAATCTTTGGATGATGTTATGCACAGTTGATGATGATAGATGCAAAGTCTTTGCAATTTTTCGCTGGGTAACACCTTTCTGATATTGCTCCACTATCTTTCTGCGCAACATTGTGGGAATTGGTGATCCTCTACCCATCTTGGCTTCTGAGAGACACTGCCACTCTGAGAAGCTCTTTTTATACCCAATCATGTTGCCAATTGACCTAATTAGTGTTAATTGGTCTTCCAGCTCTTCGTTATGTTCAAATTTACTTTTTACAGCCTCTTATTGCTACTTGTCCCAACTTTTTTGGGATTTGTTGACACTGTGAAAATTGGAATCAACGTATTTTTCCTTTAAAATGATACATTTACTCGGATTAAACGTTTGATCTGTCATCTACGTTCTATTACAAATAAAATATTGACATTTGCCATCTCCACATCATTGCATTCAGTTTTTATTCACAATTTGTTTAGTGTCCCAACTTTTTTGGAATCCGGTTTGTATTACAGTGATGATCTTCATGTGGCTTTCTCTGATACTGCAACTCAACCACAGCTTTGCCCAGGAACCAGAATGAGACTGAATTGAGGGTGCTACACAAGTGCAGGGCCCCTACTGATTGCGGGGACCCAGTTATTGATCATAATAACAGACCATCAATATTATTTGGCTAAATTTTTTAAATGATTGTTTTTCAAATCTTTTTATCTTTTATTATTTTTCGGATGCAGACACATATAAGAATAGAAAAAAACAGGTGCATTTTGTGTTAAATGTTGAAAGATGGAAACTAAAGTGACTTCTTCATGTTCTTGCAGATTGCAGTCAAACTGAGTCCCGGCATTTAGTTCCAGGGGACATTATTATTTTAAGTGGCAAAAATTTTTTCATGTCATGCGATGCCATTTTGATCAATGGAACATGCATTGTGAATGAGGGAATGTTAACAGGTAGGTAAGAACCCGGAACAGGTTTATTATTGTCTAGACAGCTACCGTTTTCATGTTAAACTCACCTGGCGGTCCAGGTCCGCTACTTGCTCTCATCATCCTGCTAAGCCTCTGTCCCTCCACGCAGTAAATGCCTCTTTTCCTCCAAAGGTGTGCTGTATCCTATTGTCCGCCTGTGTACTGACATCTGCCAGTTTACCGCATTGATGTTATGCCGCCTGCCCTGACTTCGTATCCATTTCCATATTGCATGTTCTCCACCAGCCCTGACCTCAGCTTGTCCCTAAATACAATTCAGCCTGACCCATTGTTGCCATGCATTTCTGGCGGTGGCTCTAACCCCTGTGGGTCAGCTGTTAACCACACATAGACTACTCCAGAAGTTGGCCTGGTGACTCCCCAGCAGTGATGACCAGATCCCTGTATAGGAGTTAAAGGGTGAATACCAGGAGACTTTCAGGATATTGCTCTTAGGATTAGTCAATCTGTTGGTTGATACAGTGGTTCCACACCTACTGCTGTAAGTGTAAGAAGTTTGCTTAGGCCTCTGCTTGCATGAAGAAGTCTGCTGATAGCAAGCTCAGGATGCCACCTCAGAGTTCTCCAGGAGACAAGGTCTGACTCTCCACAAGGAACATTAGACTCTAGATACCCTCGTACAAGTTGGGACCCAGCTTCATTGTTCCCTTTGAGGTGCTGAAATAGTTGAATCTGGTCTGTTGGACCTCCTGATCAAGTTACGTATACCTAATTCATTCCATGTCTTCCTCCTCATGCCTGTGGAATTCAATCATTATTCCATAGGTTCCCTTCCTACTCTTCTCAGTGCTGAGGATGTAAGAAGTCAACAGTATCCTGGACATGGTGAAAAGCTCCTGTTTTGCTGAGAAATCCCTGCAGCAATTCCAATCAAAGAAGAGAGGGTGTATGGGAAGAGGGGGATACTGTTGCAGTGGAGACTACGGCTCCCACCTTCTTGGCAGATGGGCCTACTCTGTCCCTCTACGCAGACCACAGCCTGCTTGCTGGCAAGGCCTCTATTCAACTGCCTGTAATGAGCACGCTGGTGCACGCTTCCTGACCTTCCCCAGCCAATGGAAACCCTTAAGCACCTTCCATGTGAGCGTGTGCCTGAGCAATTGGTTCCTTAGTTTAATTTTCTCCAAAGGTGCACTGCATTCTGTTGTCCGTCAGTGCACTGACATCTGTCTGTTTACTGTATTTACCCTAAGTCGCCTGCTCTGGCCTCACATTCTCCACCAGCCCTGACCTCAGCTCATCCCTGACTAAGATTCAGTTTGACCCTTCAGTACCCTGTACCAGTGTCTCTTACATCCATGGGTCAGCTGTTAACCATACAGAGATTACTCCAAGAGGTAATGGCTGGTGGCTCCCCTGCTGCGCAGTCCAGATTCCTGTATAGGGGTTAAAGGGTGAATACCAGGGGACTACCAGACTAAAAACAATGCAGTTATAACAGTAGCTGATGCTAGATTATAAATCTGGCAGACCTTTACAATGTCTAATCTAAGGCTGTTGTATCTACTAGCTGGTTTACTTTGCACTAGAATTTTGTGCCAAAATTGTGTGCCAATTTGATGCAAATTGCTGCATTTCAACCCTGTCTATTTTCCCACTAATCCATACTCCCTTGTCGACCACTGTGTAAAAAGTGTATAAAGCCCTTACCCAATTAATGTGGTGTAAAGCATGGGCACCAAAATATTGGCTGACCTGGAAATAGAATTCTGGTGTATTTGCAATAGTAAATCTCATTGGTTTTCTTATGCTGATCTCACAATACCTTGACTGTCTGCATACCTGTATGTAATATACGTATTTGTGGGTTCATTCAGGTGAATGTATACCAGTGACAAAAACACAGCTACCCCATGGAGATGACACAATGCCATGGAAACAGTACAGTGGAGAAGATTATAAGCGCCATGTCTTGTTCTGTGGAACTGACGTGATAAGGACTGAATCCACTGCACAAGGTCCAGCCAAAGCTGTAGTATTAAGGACTGGTAAGTTAAACTGCAAGTAAAATGCCCCCATTCAGATACATGGAGCAAGGTTTAGGGAGCCCTCTGAGCTTTACCATGGATGCAAGCTCTTTGTATATAATGTACATTAGGGTCACATATTAAAATGGTGTAAAATACACAAAATCTAAATCTGTCTCCCATCGGCACCCCACAAGATTGCAGGGTGCTGGCATTTTTGAGTGGCAGTCTGGGGCCTAATAAAGGCCCCAGGCCTGCCTGCAATGTATGCCCATCAGGATGTTTCTCTCTAACGCGGCCTGATGGTACCTGTCAGTATAGCACTGACAACATACAGTACAGACCAAAAGTTTGGACAAACCTTCTCATTCAAAGAGTTTTCTTTATTTTCATGACTATGAAAATTGTATATTCACACTGAAGGCATCAAAACTATGAATTAACACATGTGGAATTATATACATAACAAACAAGTGTGAAACAACTGAAAATATGTCATATTCTAGGTTCTTCAAAGTAGCCACCTTTTGCTTTGATTACTGCTTTGCACACTCTTGGCATTCTCTTGATGAGCTTCAAGAGGTAGTCCCCTGAAATGGTTTTCACTTCACAAGTGTGCCCTGTCAGGTTTAATAAGTGGGATTTCTTGCCTTATAAGTGGGGTTGGGACCATCAGTTGTGTTGAGGAGAAGTCAGGTGGATACACAGCTGATAGTCCTACTGAATAGACTGCTAGAATTTGTATTATGGCAAGAAAAAAGCAGCTAAGTAAAGAAAAATGAGTGGCCATCATTACTTTAAGAAATGAAGGTCAATCAGTCAGCCGAAAAATTGGGAAAACTTTTAAAGTAAGGGCTATTTGACCATGAAGGAGAGTGATGGGGTTCTACGCCAGATGACCTGGCCTCCACAGTCACCGGACCTGAACCCAATCGAGATGGTTTGGGGTGAGCTGGACCGCAGAGTGAAGGCAAAAGGGCCAACAAGTGCTAAGCATCTCTGGGAACTCCTTCAAGACTGTTGGAAGACCATTTCAGGGGACTACCTCTTGAAGCTCATCAAGAGAATGCCAAGAGTGTGCAAAGCAGTAATCAAAGCAAAAGGTGGCTACTTTGAAGAACCTAGAATATGACATATTTTCAGTTGTTTCACACTTGTTTGTTATGTATATAATTCCACATGTGTTAATTCATAGTTTTGATGCCTTCATAGTCATGAAAATAAAGAAAACTCTTTGAATGAGAAGGTGTGTCCAAACTTTTGGTCTGTACTGTACTTCATTGCACTACATAAGCCATACAGTGTATTATGGAAGTGATCAAAAGATTGCCTGTTAAAGTTTTCATTGTGGAACTAGTAAATGGTTAAACAAAGGGGAAATAAAGTTTTACTAAATAACAAAAATCTTCAAGTAAAAAAATACACCTTTTTTCTTTTGAAAAAAAAAAAAAAAAAGCTTTTCAATGGAAAAATTGCAAAAATATAATCCCCTCTACATATTTCAAATACCTGTGTTTGTAACTACCTGCACTACTCAATTATCATGTAATTCATCCTGTATGGTGAACGTCGTACAAAAAAAAAAAGCCAATATTGATGTTTTTTTGCTTGCTACCAAAAAATGGAATAAAAAGCTATCAAATAGTGCTTTATCCCCCAGCTTGATACTAATTAAAACAACAAGCTATTCGACAAAAATCAAGCCCTCACACAGCTCCGTAGAACAAAAAATAGTTATTGGTTTTGGGATGCAGTGATACAAAAAATAATTTACTTATTTCTTATTTTGATTTTTTTTAGGCTTCAATACAACTAAAGGGGATATGGTGAGGTCCATATTGTATCCAAAGCCCTTAAACTTTAAGCTCCACAGAGACGTTAAATGGTTTTTCGTATTTTTGGGATTTCTAGCCATTGTTGGCATTGTATATGCAGTGATCGTGTTTGCAGACGATAAGGTATTACATTTTTCTTTCTTTCAAATCTTTGTTTATTGAGGCAAGACAAATAAGTACAGGGTATACATTCAAGTTTGTGTACATACAGCACGTCAATGCATCATCACACAAGATAATGTTATTTCCCTTTACATCATATGCCTGATACATCTGGAAAGACTATAATGCATAAAGGCATTCAAGCAAACAACATAAAATAAACAATAATCAAAAAACACATAACCTGGATCACACTATATATGGGCAAAGCAGAGTCACTGCAATTGGTATGGTGAAGTTAGATGAGCAATGTCCCTAAGACATAGAAGGAGTAGGCCGGTTGTCAACATATAGGGGCCTATTTGTTAGAGCTGTCGGAGGACCATAGCAGTTGGGGAGGTCTGAGTCTAGGTGAGTAGTTAAAGGCATCAAGTGATTTTACCCATTTGAGACACACCAGGTAAACCAAGGCGCCCATTGTTTAAGATATCTATCGTGAGTGAAAGTTTCCCAGCTGGATAACTCCTCAAATCTACATATTTCTCTAACTCTGTCTATCCACTCCCCTCTAGACGGAGGTTCTGTCGAGAGCCAGTGGCGTGGGACAAGGATTTTAGCTGCCGCTATTAGGTGCGGAACCAGCGAAATTTTGGAAAGAGGGTAATCTTTAGTTGGTAGGTTCAGGAGGACTATTTTGGGAGTTAAAGGAGTACTTATAGAACAGATAGACTGCATGTCCTTTGACACCATTCCCCAAAACTCTGTGATTCCCGAGCATGTCCACCACACGTGGTAATTAGTGCCCAAATCTCTGTGGCATCTTCAGCAATATGGGGAGATGGTGGGGTCCATTTTGTGCAATATAGCGGGGGCTCGGTACCAATGGGTTACTAGTTTATAAGAGTTCTCCTATATACGGACACATCTAGAATAGCTGTGGGAATGACGAAGAATTTCCATTGTGTCCGATGCCATAAGAGGGGCACCCATATCCTTTTCCCATTGAGAAATAAAAGAGGGAGTGATCTCGGAGTTAGTCTTCAGAGTTTTGTTATATATCAAAGAAAGAACTTTCTTCACTGGTGAAACTGAAGTCAAAAGGATATCATACCAGGAGGGGAGGTAGCTAGTGCCGGTCATATCCAAATATCGCCTACAGAAAAAACTAAAGTCGGCATAATGTAATGTGGCCAGCTATCCAACTTGAGTGACACCGGAATATCATCTTCATGTGGTACACATTTGTCTTTCAGTATGTCACCAGTAGTATGATTACCTAGCCGCGGCCACATGTTATATGTATCTGAGTAGCCATTTAGCACATAATATGGGAGGAGTTTAATCGGCATTAAAGGCGATGGGTGTGACTGGAGACCCAATAGATGCGACAGTTTCTGCCATGCTGAAAGTAAACCTTGGTAGAAAGGTGAAGAATTCGAGAAGACCCAGCGATGACGTTGTGAGAGTGAGACAGTGGCCGTCTTGAGCTTCCATAAGTTAGCTATTTCAGTAGGGGTGAGAACTTGTCTCGCTATTTGACAACCTAATTTGTGATTATTAGGGTTTAATATTTCTGAATGTAGCCGAAGGAAGGAGGATAGATAGTAGTATTTAAAATCTGGCAATCCGATTCCACCTTTATGTTTCTGGCGTATCAGTATATTATGAGATATTCGGGGTTTGGTTTGTTTCCAGATAAAGGAAGAGAGAGTTTTACGCAGAGTTGTGAAAAATTGTTCGGGAACATACACCGGGAGTGTCTGTATAGTATAAAGGATTTTAGGGAGAACATAGGTCTTTATCAGGAGTACCCTCCCTAGCCAGGACATGAAGGGGATACGCAGATCATCTAATAGTTTTTTAACCTCTTTCAGGATAGGGGTATAATTAAGATCACAAAGCTGCGAAGGCTTAGAGGTGATATTTATTCCCAAATAATTAATGTGTATAGTAGCCCATTTAAAAGGGAAATTAGCGGCTAAGTTTGAGACGGTACTTTGGGGGAGATTAATGGCGAGAGCGTTGCATTTGGCAAAGTTTATTTTAAAATTGGACATGTCCCCGAATGTCTCCAGCAAACCAAGTAAAGCTGGGAAAGCTTCAGTAGGTTTAGACAATAGTAGGAGCATGTTGTCTGCAAATGCCGCCACTTTATGTGGCACCGGTCCAACTTGTAGTCCCGCCACTGTCTCCTCCTGCCGTATTGCCTGGATCAATGTCTCCAGGCATAGAATGAATAGTGAAGGGGAGAGTGGGCAGCCTTGCCGAGTCCCATTAGTTATAGGGAATGAGGGGGATAATATCCCATTGACACGTACTCTTGCATGGGGGGAGGAGTACAGAGAGAGCACAGCAGAAATGAAGATCTGGGGAAAGCCGAACCTTTTAAGGGCGGCCTGCATAAAACCCCAATCCACTCTGTCAAATGCTTTCTCAGCATCTGTGCTGAGTAAAGCGAGAGGGGTCTCATATTTCAGAGCATAATCAATTGCCTGCAAAACTCTAAATGTGCTGTCTCTGCACTCTCTACCCCCAACAAAGCCTGTTTGCTCAGGATACACCAATCCAGGCAACAGCGGAGCCACCCTATGGGCTAGGATCTTTGCCCATAACTTCAAATCTGCATTTAGCAGAGAAATCGGTCTATAGCTTGCTGGAGATTCGGGGTTCTTATCAGGCTTCGGTATGACCACTATATAAGCTTCTAAATTTTGTTTCGCTGGTAGGGCTCCTGAAAGCAGAGAGTTAAAATACTTAACTAAATGGGGGCCTATGGTGGGGAAGAATTTCTTGTAGTGATTAACAGGTAGCCCGTCAGGGCCCGGGCTTTTGCCTTTGGGGACAGTGGATAAGATTTTGCTCACTTCTTCCTCTCTGGAGCTACTAGAGAGGTTTTGGCTTCCTCTGGAATTACCGGCAAATCGAGAGCATCCAAAAAGGTTTTCATTGATTGGGATCTAAGAGTAGGTTCCCCTTCTCGTTCTCCTGTTCTAATGTTATAGAGGGATTGGTAAAATGTGGCAAAGATTCCTGCTATGCCTGAGGAAGAGGTATGTTTTTTGCCCTTTTCATCGACCATTTGACTGATGAAGGAGCGTTGAATCTGTTTTTTTACTAGAATAGACATGAGATTATTGCCTTTATCGCCGTGGGCATATTGTCTGTGCCTGAGTCGTAAGTAGGCCTGAGCTGCTTTCATGTTCAGAACAGATTTTAATTCATTCCTCAGATCAGTCAAGTTTTTGAAAATATCTTGAGTCAAGGAACTTTTGTGGGTAGCTTCTAGTTCCGCTATTTTAGTAAGTAGTGAGGTGACTTGCTCCTGTCGCTTCTTTTTAAGATATGAGCTAAGCAAAATCATTTCTCCACGAATAACTGATTTATGAGCCTCCCAAACAGAAGTTGGGGAGACCTCTGGAGTATCATTAATCCTAAAATAATCAGACAATTTTCCGCTTAAAGTTGTGACCTGTGAGGTGGATTCCAACATTGTGGGATTCATCCTCCAGGTCCACTCAAACCCCTCTAATCCTGGGATAACTACTACGCATACTATAGGAGCATGATCTGAGACCGTGATCCCAAGTATGTCTGACCTACATACATTGATAAGCGACCTGTCAGGAATAAATATGTAGTCCAACCTATGGTAGGACTTGTGAGGGACCGAATAGAAAGTATAATCTTTAGTGTCCCCATGGGTAGATCTCCATACATCACACATCCCCATGTCAAGCAATTGCTTATTTAATTTCCTCAGTAATGACGCTGGAACAACTGATCTCCCCGTCGAGGAATCCAGTGCCGGGTTCAGGGTGAGATTGATATCACCTCCTATTAGTAAAAGGCCTGATGAAAACTGCGAAATAATGGTGAGCATTTTGCACAGCCACTTTGCCGTACCATTGTTTGGTGCGTACAGATTGCAGACTGTAATCTCTCTTGAGCCCAATTTACCTCTCAATAAAATATATCTCCCCTCCGGATCAGATATAATAGAGGCCATAACAAAAGGTAGGTTTTTATGTACACCTATGCTGACACCTCTAGAGGCTTTGTCAAAACAGGCGTGATACCAAGTGGAATAACCTGACCTGTTCATACTAGGGATGCGCCCTTTCTTGAAATGTGTCTCCTGCAGTAGCAGGATGTCTGCTGACTCCCTCCTGAGCAACTGCATAATACGGCTCCTTTTGACGGGGTGGTTACAACCCTTCACATTAAGGGAGGCTATTGTTAAGTTCACTGGGGCCATAATAGTTTATCAGGGTCCAAACCATTTACTATCCCCGAACTATTAATAGCCATCAAATCAACTCCTAGAGGAAAATGCCCCGGTCCGGATGGATTTCCCATAACATACTACTCAACATTTAAAGAAATTCTCCTCCCCTTTTTGCTCCCAATTTACAATCAGGCCTTAGACAAAAATCCACTTACCGCAGATATGACAAAAGCCACCATCACAGTTATCCCGAAACAAGGCAAAGATCCCACTTTATGTTCGAACTTTCGCCCCATTTCCCTCCTAAATGTGGATCTTAAACTACTCTCAAAAATGCTAGCCACTAGATTGCAGAGCTTTTTGCCCCAACTGATCCACCCAGATCAGGTGGGATTTGTCAGAGGTAGAGAAGGCAAAGACAATACTACTAAAGTATTAAATGCCCTATATTATGCCTCTCATAGATCCTCTCCTTTGGTTTTGCTTGGCACAGACGCCGAAAAAGCATTTGATAGAGAGGACTGGACTTACATCTCTCTGACTCTATCAAAATTTCAAATACCGATACCATTCATTAATGCTGTTTCTTCCATGTATACCCACTCTTCGGCGTCTGTGTCAGTCAATGATACCTTATCCTCTAGCTTTCCCATTAGCAATGGAACAAGACAGGGATGCCCACTTTCTCCCCTTCTCTTTGTCCTGGTTATGGAGACCCTACTACAATCCCTTAGACAAGATCCTGACATTAAAGGTTTACAGGTTAATGGTTACGACTTTAAACTAGCCGCATTCGCGGATGATCTCTTAATAATCACTACCAACCCACTTAAATCCATACCGGTAATTTTATCCAGCCTCACTTATTTCGGCTCCCTGTCAAACTTTAAAATTAACGCAACTAAATCCCAGATAATCCACATGGGCCTCTCTCCACATACCCTCATATCTCTCCAGAACAAATCCCCTTTTAATTGGCATACCCAACAATTGACATATCTAGGAGTAAAATTATCCCCTTGTCTTGGAGAATTATTTAATCTTAATTATAAACCTCTCTTAGCATCCATGATCGCACAACTTGACTCCCTCAACTTTCCTTATTTATCCTGGTTCGGGAGGAAAAACATACTTATGTCCCTGGTAATACCTAGACTTACATATTTGATGCAAGTACTTCCCATCGAAATCCCCAAATCCTATTTCTCCGCTCTTAACAAGAATATACGTAAATTTATATGGCAGGGGAAGAAGTCCCGTATTTCTTTTGAAACTTTAACTAGACCGAGATCCGGGGGAGGTATTGGACTCCCTGACCCGGAGATATATATGAAAGCTATTCAACTCGCAAGAGTAGTGGACTGGATTAGAAACCCCCCTCATAAGTTGTGGTTGATGCTAGAAGATGCTTTCTTACCTTCCCCTATTAGAGCCCTCATTTTGGCTAACAGACCCCCCCCGGCCCTCAACACCATACCGAACCCCTTGATCAGAAACACCCTAAAGGTCTGGGGGTGGTTCTCGGCCACCATGGGGGCTTTGACACTACCTTCTCCTTTCATCTCCATAAAGGATATAATTACCCTTGCTCCCAAAGAACTAAGAGACACTTGCCCCTCTGTTCTTGAAAAAACAGAATTGAAGGTTTCAAAATATTGGAAGGTTTCGGATCAAGATATTTGTGACCTTCTTAAGGTTACAATCAAAAACCCTTTTCTTTTAAGCTTTATTAGAAGGGAATCACTCCTTATTGCTAAAGAAACCTCACCAGCTCAAGATCTTCTTTGGTTTGACAAGATGATTGGAGCTTCTCTTTATCCCCCCAAGGCCATATCTAGTATTTACAAGCAACTTAAATCTCCTCCCTCCGCTATTAAACCTGCCGCAATTGGGCTCTGGGAAAGGGATTTGCAACGTACACTGTCTCCCTCTGACATACTAAAGATCTTGATAGCGCCACATCTAGATGTATTCTTATTCAAGAGAACAGCTACAAAATACTGATGCGCTGGTACAAGACCCCAGATAAGACCTGCCTCTACAATCCACATTACACTGACACCTGTTGGAGATGTTGTAAAGAGAGGGGCTCTTTCTTCCACATTTGGTGGACGTGTGAATTAATTCAACCCTGGTGGTCTGAGATCATTAAACTCAGTAACCATATATGCCAAACCTCCTTCCCCTGCACCCCTGAAATGTCACTACTTAGCCTTGGTATGAAGACAACCAAATCCTGCAAAACAACACTTTTCTCTTTCATGATAGTAGCTGCCAGACTACTAATTCCCAAACTCTGGTTGTCAACAGAGGTCCCTAGTCTAGAACATTGGATCAATAGACTGGATCAAATCTATCGCTTGGAAGAGATTTCACATTGGGAATTACGTACTAGAAATGTCTTTCTCCAAATTTGGGCCCCCTGGAGAAAATACAGAAAATTCACTTAAAAACTGAAATCCATTCCACAATACTTAGTTCACACACGATTGGTACATAAGTTATATGATATACTTACAGCTCTTGACTTGCAATTATTTACACACCAACGCCCTCCGATGCAGAGACACTTATGCAATTCACCTAAAAAGAGGTTCTTGAATTTGTTCTACCTATTCTTTAGGACCTTTGGTCCTCTGTGTGAGTTATTTTATTTTCTTTTATGTTCTTTAATTGTTCTACTCTATTTCAACATAGACTGAAAGGTCTAATTACTTGGTCCAACGACAACTTACAAATGTGAACATCTGTGCTATTTATCTGACCAATGCTATGTATGTTTGTTACAAAAAAAAATAAAAACAATAAAAATTGTCAATATAAAAAAAAAAAATAATAGTTTATCAGGAGGAAGTCCGCCTATTAGCGACCCGCTCACCCCAAAAATGATCCACAGTTGTGTTAACACATGAATAAACATAATGAACAATAAAATGAACAAATAGTAGAAATACAAGGCTCCAATGGAGCTAGAGCTGGGGCAGATAAAACAAAAAAGAGAAAAAAGGACGCCTGATCCGCCCAAACTCTCCACACACAAGCCTGCTTATGTTAGGCATAAGGAGAGTTCACCTCCATGGTGTATGTAAAATTCACTTAGAAAGGCGCTTAAAACAGATCAACCTTGTTTTAAACGTTAGAGGCTAAGTAACTACCTTGTCTTATCCCATATAAACTTGTCATGTCTGAACCTGATAGCTACCTAGGCAGGTTTAAATTATAGCCAGCATAAAAAGCTATCAAGAAAAGGCCAATCACGATTACCTCCATCTATGAAGAAACCTATACGATGGGCAAGAAGTATTAAGGCCGCTAGTACCTCCGCAGATTAACTAACACATAAATGCAAAAGAAATGAGAGTCCAACCAGGTAAAGCAAAGACAGTCCCCAGGAACTCTTGGAACTTGTAAGAAGATGAATGTAAATCACCTCCTTCCCTCTCTCAGTCGTTGGAGTCAGGCTGGAAAGAGCGTTGTTGTTTGTGGGATTTCTGTCTTCTGACCGTTGACCAGCTAGATGGAATCTTGACAGCAGGCGAGTCAGGTACTATAGAGACTGGGAGCCACGAAGGGACCTTAATCGGAGTTAGGCCAAAGGGTTCCCATATTTGCTCCAGATCGCTTGGGGCACGAATGGTAAATCTCTTATTCCTTGCGGTGATCAGGAGACCGAATGGGAATAACCAGCGGTAGTTAATCCCAGCTTCTCTCAGTGCCACAGTCAGGGGCTTCATCACCCTTCTCTTTTGCAGCGTGGTAGGCGAGATATCTTGAAACACTTGGACTTCTGCACTTCCAATAAAGATATCAGGGAGATCCCGCGCTTTCTTCAGTAAGACCTCTGTATCTCTATAACTAAGGAGTCCACAGATGATATCTCTCGGATTCTCCGAGGGTAAGGGCTTGGACCTGAGGGATCGATGTACGCGCTCCACTATTATGGAAGCGGCACGATCGGCACCTACTAAAAAGGTAAAAAGTTCCTTCATAACGCTGAACAAATTTTCTTTGTCGGGGGCCTCAGGGTAGCCTCTTATCCGCAAGTTCTTCCTACGACTCCTATTTTCTTGGTCTTCTATCATTGCGATGGAGTCGTTAAGGGCCGTTTGACATGAGGTCAAAGATTGTCTGACCGCGACATTGAAGAGTTATTTATCCTCACCACGTTGTTCCAGGGTTTCAACCCTGTCGCCAATATGGCGGATGTCCGCTTTAATGTGAGAGAGATCCGCAGCTAACGGGGCTAAGGCCTTGACCAGGGCTTTGTCTAGGTAAGCTGCAGTCAGCGGAGATTCGGCAGTCGCCCCTAAAGAGACAACACTATAATCCTCTTCTGCGTCTGAGCTATCCACCAAGCCTCCGGCCTCTCCGTCCCGCGGCTTCGTGCCAGCCTACGCCATCTTAGGCTGCACTGTATCAGCGCGAGGTCTGGGTTTATTCAGGTATTTTTCCATAGATTTGTCCTGTTTAGCGTTTTTACTTACGCTGGACATCTTAGCTACTAGTTCTTTAGGCTGAATCTTCACCATAGTAGGCAGAACGTGCTGAAGACAGGCTTATGGAGAGCTTGGTGACGGGTGCTCTATTCAGATGCAACCGCCATGAAGCGATGTCAGGCTCCGCCCCCCAGGTATTACATTTTTATTCATCATTCTTCTGTGGAATTAAAGGGGAAATATGAAAATGATTTTCTGATATGGCTATAACTTTATTCATAGACTTCTGTTAAATAAAATCTGCCATAAGGCTAATTTCACATTAGCATTCATGAGATTCGGCAGGGAACAGCTTGCCTGATCTCTCAGTATCTGGCATTGCCAGAAGCTACATAAATGCCGTCTGGCCCCATTAACTATAAGGGGGACTGGTGGAGATCTCTGCAACCTTGCATATTTACCGAGAATCGTCTTCCTATTCTCGTACGGTGCGCTCATGTGATCCCTCTCTCTCTTAAACGCCAACCCTTACACACACCAATATTCTCCAGCCTATGGCTTGCTTTGGGGAACTTAAGGCACCTTCCTTTCCTTGTGGGAGAGTGCCTGAGCAATAAGTTCCTAGCCTGCTAGTATGTTGTAAAGGTGTGCTATATTTATAGTCTGCCTGTGCACCGACTTTCTGCCTATTTCCTGGATTGACCTTCCACTGCCTGACCTGCACTTGACCTCTGTATTGACCCTCCGCTGCCTGACCTGCATTTATTGAGTTGCTTGTACTCTGCTTGTCCTAACCTCAGCTTGTTCCTGACTATGATTTTGTCTGATCCCTTGGTGCCCTGCACCAGTGTCTCTGGACCCCCAAGGGGTCAGCTGTTAATCATACAGAAAATACTCCAGTGGTTTCACATCCACTGCCACAACAGTTGGATTAGGATTTGAAATGAACAATGACCTTGGTCTAAAAATAAGATATGAAACCTAAATAGTAAAATGTTACTCCAAATAACTGGAAGTGTTCTTTTAGGGCATAACACACACTTATTTAGGTGTTTATAGATATATCTTAGATGTTTTTAGATGTTAGATTCTATTTTATATGGGGAAGGGAGGGCAGGTTACCAAAGCTGGTGCACAGGAAAGGTGGAGAACCTGCCTATAATAACCAATCAGAGTCCATCTGTTATTGATAAAAGGCCCTATTGTTAAAATTTGCAAATGATTGGTTGCTATGGGCAACTGTTCCATAGCTTCACGTTCACAAATTTTGCCAAACTTCTCAATGTATGTCAGTGAATTGAGCTACAGGGGGATTGTTTTGGTTCTTTTTTAATTTAACTGGGGCAAGTTGTCCACAAACTACTAGCTACATAGCCCTCTTGTATTAATATTCTAATGTCTATGTATTGTTTCATATTAGGTTTCAGCTGGGAGAATTATCGTGGAGGCACTTGTGCTTTTGACATCTGCAATTTGTCCAATTATTCCAGCTGCTTTAACAGTTGGAATTCTATATGCTCAAAGAAGATTGAAGAAAAAGACCATATTTTGTATTAGCCCAGATAGAATAAACATGTGTGGCCAGCTCAACCTCTTCTGTTTTGACAAAGTAAATATATTCTCTTTCTCTCATTTTGTTTCAACATATAATTATATCTCCTATATATTGTTCCTCTTCAATAATAGTATATATTGTATTCATGTATTACACCCAGTGCTGTATTTATAAAGTAATCAGGTAACATGGTCAGGTCAGCCACGTGTGACGTCATGTTCATAGGTCACATGGCCAAGGCGCATTGGAATGAATGGGTCTGATATGCAATTCCAAGCACCGCCACTATAAGGGTCAATTCACACGTCTGCAAATGGGTCCGCATCCGTTCCGCAATATCGGGAACGAGTGTGGACCCATTCATTCCGGAGCGTGTACCCATTCAGCCCCGAACTTCCAGGCCACAGCTCCGCAAAAAAATAGAACATGTCCTATACTTGCACGCATTTGCTGACAAGAATAGGCAGTTCTACGGGGGGTGCCGGTTGGTTCTATTGTGGATCCGCAATTTGTGAATCCTCAATACACTACGGACGTGTGAATGGACCATAAAATGTATGGTACTGTGCTTGTTGAGCTTAGAGAAGGCCACGGCTCTACTGCGGGCGCCAGTGCCACTTCAAACAGCTGGCTGAAGGAGGTCCCAGCTGTCAGACTCCCATCAATCAGATAAGGATGACCTATACAGAGAATAGGTTATCAGTACAAAAGTCTCAGAAAAGCCCTTTAATTGCCACAGCTGTTTTGCAAAAATCTTGTACTGAACATTCATTAAGTCGTGGCTCTCCCCGCCCCCATCTGCAGCTGACTGCAATTGGAAATAAAATGTCAATCAATGGCAGGAGGGCGAGGAGATTTGTTGGCTCATTAATATCAGGAGCTTTTAGGATTTAAAACTTAGGGCAGAATAAAACTGGTGGGAAATTCCCTTTAAACATGATTGATGCTCTTCAAAGTAATAGTAGATTACTGGAGAAAAGTTGTTGATCCTAGGAATTTTCCATAAGCAAAGGAAAATTGTCTTCTGCCTCATAGAAATTTTTGCCATCCTCTTGATCAGCTTTGCAGGATAATAGGATTAACTGGATGGACGTATGACGTTTTTTTAGCCTTACAAACTATGTAATGCATTTTATGGGTTCCTCCAGAATAAGGGGTCTTTTTGTAAGAGCTCTGCTGCATGTTTAATACTATAGATGGGGGCTATCGATGGAGTACCTGTCTCTTTGAACTCATGCGTTATAGCATTTTAGCATTTTTGAAAGTGGGTTTTCTAAACCAGATAACTGTACTCCTCCTTGCTCAATTCTTCATCAGAATGGGGTGTCACAACAATAAAAGATAAAAAAGTTCTTATATTATGCAGAAGTAATAAAACATAAATAGCACTATGTATAAAGTTAACATGCAATTTTCTGTAGACCACTGTAGAGTTGCTATTTTTCATCCTTCCAAATATTAATCATTATTCTATACATTATATACTGTATGTACACCAAAGTGGTTCATTTATAAAATTTATCCCTTAAACATGTGAATCTTTAAGGAGCTAAAATACAAAGGAATCGAATGAACTTGTTAAAAATAACGAAGATTATTTACCTCCACTGTTCCTCCACTGCTACCATTCTGACACTGCTCTGGTCCCTGCTGTTCTGCACTTCCTGTTGGCTTCCTGGAAATGCTGAGGCTAGTAAAAGGCTGAGCAGGCCTTTTTTAGCAGCAGCGGGAAACATAACAGAATCTGAATGGCAGTGATAGGGGATTGGTAGAGGTGAGTACAGCTTCTTAGATTTTTTTTAAAATTTTCCAATTTGTATTTTGTAACTGTTCCCAGTAAATCCCTTTATAATGCTAATAATAAAAAAAATATAATAAAAAAATGTGTTCTTTTGTACACTTACTGTATACTGGGTATTTATATTTCTGAATTACATACTATCACTGTTTAACTTGTGTTTAATTTTCTTCTGTTTAGACTGGCACTTTAACAGAAGATGGACTTGACTTGATGGGCATAATACCATCAGGAGGAACATGGTACTTACATACCACACAGTCTAGAATACTTCTGATGAAACCTACTAAATTTGTTTACCAGTGGTTCCAATGCAGGGAATTGTAGAACCCTGAGGTTCTTTGTAACTTGGTCAGGGATTCTTTAGAAAGCAGCACTTTTCTGAAATGCCTTTAAAAATGGCATGCAGTTCAGTGGCATTTCTAAAAGCATTTCTTAGTAGTTTTTAACGTTAAGGGTCCATTCACACGTCCGTAGAATGGGTGCGGACCCATTCATTCTCTATGGGGCAGGAATGGATGCGGACAGCACACAGTGTGCTGTCCGCATCCGCATTTCCGGAGCGTGCCCCCGATCTTCCGGTCCGCAGCTCCGGCAAAAAATAGAACATGTCCTATTCTTGCCCGCAATTGTGGACAAGAATAGGCAGTTCTATGAGGTTGCCGGCCGGGTGTATTGCGGATCCACAATACACTACGGACGTGTGAATGGACCCTAAGTTTTGTACTTTCCTAGCATCCATAAAAAACACTTACCTAGACCATACTGAGTTTTGATGAAAGAACAACTGACCCCAAATGCTCCAAAAATAATAAAAATAAAAACCCTGAATGATCTGTCTGAAGACTTTACTACATTTTGCTAAACAATAAAAAATAGTAAAGTAATATGGTTGTAGCATTTTGAGCAAGAAGGGTAAAAAAATGCTCCCCAAAATGTGTACTATGCCTGCAGATGGCATAAACCTAAAGAGGATGTCTAGCCATGCATCACATTTATCACAATGGGCCAGATTGGATGACAAAACTGGCACAGAGATAGGCTCTTTTATCTAACACTATGCCATATATTGGTTATTTTAGTTTGAGACAGAACTTTATACTAGAATTGTTGAATAATGTTTGTCTCATGTCCAATGCATTGAATCTTTCCAAAATTTTGATTTGTGTCCGAATCGATTCTACACGAATCAAAAGTGCTCAAATTGCCCTTAAAATTTGTATATGACACTCTGAGGTCTCCTTTCTCTCTCTCTCTCTCTCTCTCTCTCACTTCCTCTCCCTTTTAAGCTCTTTTTACACAATGACAGCAACAGCAAATAATGCCAGAGTGATGCTTACATATATAGCTATAGGTAAACTCATGGTTGAGGGTGTTAACAAACAGCCTGTTTAAAAGCACACTGCACTGTCATATTTGTGATGCTTATTAGAAGTGTTCCAAAAGTCCCTTATTGGGGGAAGATGGTGTTTAAACACACACTATGTTATCAGACAAAAAAACAGTGGCTTGTTGGGAGCAAACATCCAAAAATCATGTCTTAGGTTGTGAAGGCAGTATTTATTGATGACCTACATCCTTATTTTCACTGACAAGTATAGGACATATGTTATTTGTTTAGCAGAGCCTTAGAACGGAAGAGAAGGGGCCCAAAGAAGTGAATAGGTCCGCATCTAATCTGCAAAAAAAACAGATCACATTTTTGCGGACAGCATACGACTTTCTGAATGAGCCCTGTTATCAATATATAATTGTCAAATGACAGCCAATTTTCTGTTCATTACACAGCCCATAATATCTTCTTTGCAGCGGTGGTGTAGTGTAATTACAAGTACCTGCTCCATTTCAGTGAATGGAGTAAGCACTTGTAATTACACTGCACTTCAAAGATGACAGACAGTATAATGAAAAGGCCCCTATGTCGGCTAGGTATAGATTTCTTAGATGCACCAAATTGCATTATTTTGCTGAAATTTAAGCCAGAATCCAGGTGCACTTACATTACTAAATGTGGGCCACTGTATGCAAATCTGACCTTACAACAAGGATGGCAAACGTAGCGTATAATCTCAGCCTGCTTACAGATATTTGCCATGTGTACAGGTAAAGAAAAGGACAAAACTTGTCCAAAATATAAAGCTTCACACTTGAGGGAGAATGAGTCATTTTCAGATTGGAATCATATTAATTGGTTCCTTCAATGAGATTTAGAATTGGTGATGTATACTTTCGTACAATATATGATTTACATATTTCTGGAAACTTACCATAACTGTACTTAGTTTTCAGGAAATGCTTGAGTATGACCGGATGAATAATCTGACCTGGGGACCTCTATTTAGTGCTATGGCAAGCTGCCACTCAGTGATCATGATTGATGGGAATTTACAAGGTGATCCTTTGGATCTCAAAATGTTTGAAGCAACAGGCTGGGTAATATAACGTAATCTAGACTTCACAGTTATCAAAACTTTAAAGAATAACGGTGTTGTGATTTTTTTTAAATCTTTTTTTTATTTCAGGTGCTAAAAGCTACCAATGAAGATATTAGTAACGAATATACTTCTCAAACTATGGTTGTCCATCCTGGGCCGAGTGCATGGATTGTAAGTTTTTCTATATTGTAACAAAACTAGTTGTGTTTTACATATTCTAGTGACCACTTGGTTACAGGACAAAGGTATAAACTGAAAAAAGACAGCAAAACATATTAAAATTATCAATTTTTTCCAGAATACAGTGAAAGGTATAAATGTTTTGCTCCAGTTCCCCTTCTCCTCTGCCTTGCAACGTATGTCTGTCATCACTGAGACTATTGACGGAGATGAGTTGATTGTCTACATGAAGGGAGCGCCAGAGATGGTGGCCAGTTTCTGCCGGCCAGAAACAGGTACGTTTATATAATTTTGAGCTGAATCATGTAGCTCAAAGTATAGCTACACATTTTATGAGCTCGGGGATAGATTGTAAAAATTCATATATTATATGCCAAATTGTAGAATTTACAAGATGTGTACTTCCTCACCTTACCTCATGGCTCAAGAATATCTCAAGATAAGGTGTGAGTTGACCAGATTTTTAACCACTTCCAGACCGGGCCATTTACCCCCTTCCTGACCAGGCCTAATTTTGAAAATCTGACATGTGTCACTTTATGTGGTAATAACTTTAGAAGGCTTTTACTTATCCAAGCCATTCAGATTGTTTTCTCGTGACACATTTTACTTCATGTTAATGGAAAATTTGAGTCAATATGTTTTACCTTTTATTTTTAAAAAAAAATCTAAAAGTTAACGAAAATGTGAAAAAATTCACTGTTTTCTAAATTTGAATCTCTCTGGTTTTCAGACAGATAGTGATGCCTCATAAAAATATTTATTAAACATTTCCCATATGTCTACTTTATGTTGGCATCATTTTAGTAATGACATTTTATTTTTTAGGATGCTAGAAGGTTTAGAATTTTAGACGTAATTTTTTACATTTTTAAGAAAATTTCCAAAGTCAACTTTTTTAACCACCTCAGCCCCCAGTGCTTAAACACCCTGAAAGACCAGGCCACTTTTTACACTTCTGACCTACACTACTTTCACCGTTTATTGCTCGGTCATGCAACTTAACACCCAAATGAATTTTACCTCCTTTTCTTCTCACTAATAGAGCTTTCATTTGGTGGTATTTCATTGCTGCTGACATTTTTACTTTTTTTGTTATTAATCGAAATTTAACGATTTTTTTGCAAAAAAATGACATTTTTCTCTTTCAGTTGTAAAATTTTGCAAAAAAAACGAGATCCATATATAAATTTTGCTCTAAATTTATTGTTCTACATGTCTTTGATAAAAAAAAAATGTTTGGGTAAAAAAAAAATGATTTGGGTAAAAGTTATAGCGTTTACAAACTATGGTACAAAAATGTGAATTTCCGCTTTTTGAAGCAGCTCTGACTTTCTGAGCACCTGTCATGTTTCCTGAGGTTCTACAATGGCCAGACAGTACAAACACCCCACAAATGACCCAATTTCGGAAAGTACACACCCTAAGGTATTCGCTGATGGGCATAGTGAGTTCATAGAACTTTTTATTTTTTGTCACAAGTTAGCGGAAAATGATGATTTTATTTTTTTTTTCTTACAAAGTCTCATATTCCACTAACTTGTGACAAAAAATAAAAAGTTCTATGAACTCACTATGCCCATCACGAAATACCTTGGGGTCTCTTCTTTCCAAAATGGGGTCACTTGTGGGGTAGTTATACTGCCCTGGCATTCTAGGGGCCCAAATGTGTGGTAAGGAGTTTGAAATCAAATTCTGTAAAAACTGACCAGTGAAATCCGAAAGGTGCTCTTTGTAATATGGGCCCCTTTGCCCACCTAGGCTGCAAAAAAGTGTCACACATCTGGTATCTCCGTACTCAGGAGAAGTTGGGGAATGTGTTTTGGGGTGTCATTTTACATATACCCATGCTGGGTGAGAGAAATATCTTGGCAAAAGACAACTTTTCCCATTTTTTTATACAAAGTTGGCATTTGACCAAGATATTTATCTCACCCAGCATGGGTATATGTAAAAAGACACCCCAAAACACATTCCTCAACTTCTCCTGAATACAGAGATACCAGATGTGTGACACTTTTTTGCAGCCTAGGTGGGCAAAGGGGCCCATATTCCAAAGAGCACCTTTCGGATTTCACTGGTCAGTTTTTACAGAATTTGATTTCAAACTCCTTACCACACATTTGGGCCCCTAGAATGCCAGGGCAGTATAACTACCCCACAAGTGACCCCATTTTGGAAAGAAGAGACCCCAAGGTATTCGCTGATGGGCATAGTGAGTTCATGGAAGTTTTTATTTTTTGTCACAAGTTAGTGGAATATGAGACTTTGTATGAAAAAAAAAAAAAAAAAATCATCATTTTCCACTAACTTGTGACAAAAAATAAAAAATTCTAGGAACTCGCCATGCCCCTCACGGAATACCTTGGGGTGTCTTCTTTCCAAAATGGGGTCACTTGTGGGGTAGTTATACTGCCCTGGCATTCTAGGGGCCCAAATGTGTGGTAAGGAGTTTGAAATCAAATTCTGTAAAAAATGACCAGTGAAATCCGAAAGGTGCTCTTTGGAATATGGGCCCCTTTGCCCACCTAGGCTGCAAAAAAGTGTCACACATCTGGTATCTCTGTATTCAGGAGAAGTTGAGGAATGTGTTTTGGGGTGTCTTTTTACATATACCCATGCTGGGTGAGATAAATATCTTGGTCAAATGCCAACTTTGTATAAAAAAATGGGAAAAGTTGTCTTTTCATGGACTCAATATGCCCCTCAGCGAATACCTTGGGGTGTCTCCTTTCCAAAATGGTGTTATTTGTGGGGTGTTTGTACTGCCCTGGCATTTGAGGGTCTCCGCAATCATTACATGTATGCCCAGCATTAGGAGTTTCTGCTATTCTCCTTATATTGAGCATACGGGTAATGAGATTTTTTTTTTCCGTTCAGCCTCTGGGCTGAAAGAAAAAAATGAACGGCACAGATTTCTTCATTCGCATCGATCAATGTGGATGAAAAAATCTCTGCCAAAAAAAGAAAAAGGAGGGGAAAGGCGTCTGCCAGGACATAGGAGCTCCGCCCAATATCCATACCCACTTCAGCTCGTATGCCCTGGCAAACCAGATTTCTCCATTCACATCAATCGATGTGGATGAATAAATCATTGCCGGGATTTTTTTTTTTATATATACAAAGTGTTTGCCAAAGTATATGAACACCGCCACCTCCTCAGCTCATATGCCTTGGCAAACGTATCTTTTACTGCAGAGGAGAAATCTCGTCTTGCAGCGCCGCATACACCGACTTGCGTGTAATCTGACAGCAGCGCAATGCTTCTGTCCGAATGCACATCAGTGCTGCAGCTAGTCGATCGGTTGGTCCACCTGGGAGGTAAAAAAAACAAAACAAAAAAGAAAAAACCAGGCCGCAAAGCAATAACTTTATTAACTTTAGAACAGAACATATTAACTTTTTTTTTTACTTTTTTAACTTTTTTACTTACCGGTAATTTTTTTTTTGTTTAGTTTGTTTTATCTTTATAGAACAAACGTCTCCTTCCCCATGGGACAATGTGCAAAGCGCAAATCGCCCAAAGATGTGGCGAAGTACGTTATGCACTTTATCCCAGGTGAAAGGAGAGGTTTGCAGCAGCTGTGAGAGAAAGGGCCCTAATAGCCCTGTGTGCCTGTCCTGGTGAGATGTGATCCCTATGCTAGGTGTACCTGTGTGTGGTACTTCCGGAAACACTCACCATAGCATAGGGCAGGGTGGTCCGGACAGTCAGGACAGAAATAGCAGGTGTCACGCCTTATTCCACTCCTGCTACAGACACGACATTTTTTTCGGGGTGGCGGTTGGGTTGAGGTACCAGCAACGACACTGGGGAAATGTCGCTCGTGTAGACGGCTAACTACACTGGTGGATGGGGCCACGGAACCTCCCGGATAAATGAGGTTCTCGATGATCTCTTCCTGGAATTTGAGGAAGGATCCTGTTCTCCCAGCCTTACTGTAGAGAACAAAACTATTATAGGCAGCCAACTGAATTAAATATACAGACACCTTCTTATACCAGCGTCTGGTTCTGCGGGAAACTAAATAGGGAGCCAACATCTGGTCATTGAAGTCCACCCCTCCCATGAGCGCATTATAGTCGTGGACTGAGAGGGGCTTTTCAATGACACGGGTTGCCCTTTCAATTTGGATTGTCGTGTCTGCGTGAATGGAGGAGAGCATGTAAACGTCACGCTTGTCTCTCCATTTCACCGCGAGCAGTTCTTCGTTACACAAGCAGCCCTCTCCCCCCTTGCAAGACGGGTGGTTACAAGCCGTTGGGGGAAGCCCACGCGACTAGTTCGCGCGGTGCCACAGGCGCAAATCCGTTCTAGAAACAAATGCCTAAAGAGGGCCACACTTGTGTAAAAATTGTCCACATAAAGATGGTACCCCTTGCCGAATAAGGGTGACACCAAGTCCCAGACTGTCTTCCCACTGCTCCCCAGGTAGTCAGGGCAACCGACCGGCTCCAGGGTCTGATCTTTTCCCTTCATAGATCCGAAATTTGTGGGTATAGCCTGTGGCCCTTTCACAGAGCTTATACAATTTGACCCCATACCGGACACGCTTGCTTGGGATGTATTGTTTGAAGCCAAGGCGCCCGGTAAAATGTATTAGGGACTCGTCTACGCAGATGTTTTGCTCAGGGGTATACAAATCTGCAAATTTCTGGTTGAAATGGTCTATGAGGGGCCGAATTTTGTGGAGCCGGTCAAAAGCTGGGTGGCCTCTGGGACGGGAGGTGGTGTTGTCGCTAAAGTGCAGGAAACGCAGGATGGTCTCAAATCGTGTCCTGGACATAGCAGCAGAGAACATGGGCATGTGATGAATCGGGTTCGTGGACCAATATGACCGCAATTCATGCTTTTTAGTTAGACCCATGTTGAGGAGAAGGCCGAAAAAAAATTTAAGTTCGGAAACTTGGACTGGTTTCCACCGGAAAGACTGGGCATAAGAGCTTCCCGGGTTGGCGGATATAAATTGTGTGGCATACCGGTTTGTCTCTGCCACGACTAAGTCCAAGAGCTCCGCAGTCAAGAACAGCTCAAAAAATCCCAGGGCCGAACCGATTTGAGCCGTCTCAACCCGAACTCCAGACTGGGCGGTGAAAGGGGGAACTACAGGTGCGGCTGAAGTTGGTGACTGCCAATCAGGGTTTGCCAGCACCTCAGGGATTCTAGGGGCTCTACGGGCCTGTCTGCGCGGTGGCTGCGACGGGGTAACTACTGCACGTGCCACCGTACCAGCTTCAACTGCCCTTCTGGTGCTCGCCACGTCACCATGTTGTACGGCAGTGCTGTTACTAGGTCCAGGAAGGGCTGCGCTGCTGGTGTATGCCTCACCACGTGATCCGGCAGCGACAGCCCCACTCTGCTGCTCTTGAAGCGGATCCTGCATAACCTGTGGTCTAGCGACACGGGGCCGGGTACGCCTGGTGCTGCCAGGGACCTCCACCTCCTCGTCCGAACTTTGGGTCAGAGAGCCACTGCTTTCCACAGGTTCATATTCTGACCCGCTAGATTCGTCAGATGAGGGTTCCCACTCCTCATCCGACTGGGTCAGAATCCTGTAGGCCTCTTCAGAAGAATACCCCCTGTTTGACATTTTGGACTACTAAATTTAGGGGTATTCCCTGAGACTACCCAAGAAAAAAAGCAAGCCTGTCTTACAAAGGGGAGGCTAGCGAAGTACCGGAGGCCGCTGCGGTTGATAAAAAATATCAAAACTGATTTTTTTTATCGCCGCAGTGCGTGTAAAGTGAATGTGCAGTGATCAAAAAACAAATTTTTTTTTGTCACTGCGGTGGGGCGGGCGTGGGTGAACGCACGTGTGGGCGACCGATCAGGCCTGATCGGGCAAACACTGCGTTTTGAGTGGAGGGCGAGCTAAGGTGACACTAATACTATTATAGATCTGACCGTGATCAGTTTTGATCACTTACAGTTACTATAAAAGTACAAATGCTGATTAGCGATACGCTAAACAGCGAATAAAAGTGACTGCGGTGCGGTGGGCTGGGCGCTAACTGACGCTAAACTACCTAACCAAGGGGCCTAAACTATCCTAAAACCTAACAGCCAATACTAGTGAAAAAAAAAAAGTGACAGTTTACACTGATCACTTTTTGTCTTTCACTAAGTGATTGACAGGGGGCGATCAAGGGGTTAATTAGGATGATGGGGGTGATGGAGGGTGATCTGGGGCTAAGGTGTAGTGTTGGTGGGTACTCACAGTGATCTCTGCTCCTCTGCTGGATCCAACCGACGAAAAGGACCAGCAGAGAAGCAGAGAAGCCATATAACAGATCATATTTACTAATATGATCTGTTATCTGGCTTCTGATTTGATTTTTTGAAAATCGCCAGCCTGCCAGCCAATGATCGTGGCTGGCAGGCTGGTGACGAAATACTTCTTTAACTTTTGCCGGCCCGCGATGCGCATGCGCGGGCCGGCAATGCACGAAATCTCGCGTCTCGCGAGAGGAAACACCGGCGCGTCCACCCAGAACAACAGGACCGCCGCAAAGACGCAATCCTGCGTACGGCGGTCCTGAGGAGTTTAAGGACCAGTTCAGTTCTGTAGTCACTTTGTGGGGCTTACATAATAGAAACAACCCATAAATGACCCCATTTTAGAAATAACACACCTCAAACTATTCAAAACTGGTTTTAGAAATGTTGCGAATGCTTTTGGTATTCCACAGGAATTAAAGCAAAATAGAGGTGAAATTTAAAAATTTCACTTTTTTTTGCAGATTTTCCATTTTAATCCATTTTTTTCCTGGAACACATCAAGGGTTAACAACAAAACAAACCTCAATATTTATTACCTTGATTCTGCAGTTTGCAGAAACATTACATATGTGGTCGTATGCCACTGTTTGGGCACACGACAGGGCACAGAAGGCAAGGAGCGCCATACGGTTTTTGGAGGGCAGATTTTGCTGGAATGGTCTTTGGGCACCATGTTGCATTTGAAGAGGCCCTGAAGTACCCCACAGTGAAAACCCCCAAAAAGTGACCATATTTTGTAAACTACACCACCCAAGGAATTTTTAAGTGGTGTGCTTTAGGCCCAAACTTTCTTTTCCACAAAAGATAACAGGAGAATATCCCCCCCCAATTTGTTACCCACTTTCTCCTGAATCCAGTAACTAACCCAATTGTGGTCGTAAACTGTTATTTTGGGATACGGCAGGGCTCAGAAGGGAAGGAGCGGCATCTTGATATTCTAAGATGGAATTTTCTGTCAAGGTTTTTAAGAGCAATAACTTTTTGAGTGCTGTGTATACAGCGATCTAGAAGGCAGAGACATATAGGAACTGTCCCTCCCTTCTCTCTGGGTTGCACTGCTGTCACTGACAGCGGGCCCCCTGCTTTGCAGCTGCATGATTAGTGTGCAGCTGCGATCTCTGAATGGACGTTCCAGAACGTCCATTCAGAGATAAACAACCAGCTCAATGGGCGGTCGTGAAGTGACAAAAAAAATATTTGCTTTACTCTTTACTGTTGAGCATTGTTAGTACTGCAAACTTTTTTTTTTTTTTACCAAAGTTGGTCATCTTGCACCACTCATCTAGAGATATCTCAAGCCAAGATCTGTACTTCTCTTATTATAATATAATATAATAACAGACCAGGTTTTAGTGCACCTGTAGTAAGAGTTGATATGAAATTAGATTGTTTTCCTGAATTACTTTATTGTACATATTCATTTATTTTAATTACGTAGTCCCTAAAGAATTTTCGGAAGTACTGGAAAACTATACATTTCAGGGCTTAAGAGTAATTGGAGTCGCATCCAAAATTCTTACAAATGGAAATCGTGAGGATTTAGACAGCATAGAAAGGTAAGGAAATGTACAGATAGTGTTATGCACTAATACAAAATTGCTTTTCAGTAACATAAATTGTAAATATGTGTTATATGGATAATACATAAATCCTCACAGAAACATTTAAGGGAAAGAAATTCCATATTAGAGTTTTCACCCAGAAAACACAGCAGGAGATCAGTTCACCAATCAGCTAATGCATGGAAAACCGGAGATAATGTCTAAAGTCCATGAACAGTATCAAATACAGAACCCATGTGTTACCCATAACTTCAGGCTTTACTAAATACATTTGGAAAATAAAATCATGTTCCACTTCCATGGGGATGTACTGTACGTTTCAGACTCAATATCCATCCTCCTGACCTACACCTACTGGTTATCACCTGCCCTAAAAAACCTGAGATTATGCGACCAGGCATATGGTCCATAATGAAGACATAACCAGATACATACAAACAACAAAAACAGGACCCAGTGGAGATATTAAGAGTCCAAGTATAATCACAAAAATACAACACATCAGTATAAAAGTCAAACAATCAGTTAATGCAAAGATTATAGATAAAGCATTGTTATATAGAGACTACAGCATTCGTCATCGGTTGACATAAGAATATTCAGAAAACTCAGAATAATTTGGTATTACTAAATGATGGCCACCAATAAAAGATTAATAGTGTAATAAAATGTCTGGAATTTGGGTGGATATTCACACCTTCTGGTTGTCTTGTATAGATCAGGAACAACCAGAAAGTTTTCCTATTTAAATTTTTGTATAGGTGATCTGTATGTACATGGTTATGCCTTCAGGATAGACCACATCTGATGTGATCAGATACAGGCAGGTGGTTGCTAGCAAGTGTAGGCCATGAGTAAAAGCTTTTAGTCTGAAACATTGTAGTTCATCATAACATTTTTCTGTTAACTTAAATTTTTAATGTTTCAGTAAAAGCTTAAGGTTTTGGGATTATAAAGGGTTATTCCTATTTCAGAGATTAGGGGCATATTGCTAGGATATGTCCCCAATGTCTGATAGGTGTGGGTCTCACTTCTGGGATCACATCTATGCTTAGAACAGAGCCTGTAAAGTCTCAGAGGGCACACAGAGCAAGCCCAACCGCCCTCCGTTCATTCCTATGAGAGCTTCAGCCCCATAGAAGTGAATGGAGGATGACTGCACATCTGCGGTGCACCCTCTGGGACTTTTCGAATTCTTTTCTAAGTATAGGTGCGGGTCCCAAAGGTGGGGGGCATATCCTAACGATTAAGTTTGGGCATTGAATTTTCTACTGCTCAGTCATTAAATTTTCAACTAATAGAATGCCATATTTATTTTCTGCAAGCCCCAAAGGAGTGCAGGATGGGAGTAGTAGTGGCCCTTACTGCAATAATTATTCACAGTGTAAATCCTCACACTGATGCTACTGCCCTGATTTTGGGACTCCTTCCTGATGGTAGTTGGGGTGCCAGTTGTGGAAGATAAACATATCCATTTAATAAAGTGCAGAATGGGAGTTGTAGTACTTCCAATGGTATCAAAACACAATTCCAAACAATTCACAGTGCAAATATTCCCAGATAGCAATGTATTGATTTAGGCCAGGATGGTGGTTGTAGTATTTTTCCCTCTATCACCCCAAAGTCTCTTTCTGCAATAAGGTTCTTGCAAACTTGTCTGTGATTCCCAGTTGAGACATACAGGATTAAGATAAGGTGGGTCTAAGTGTGTCCAAGTGTAAAGGGTGTTTTAGCAATGTCCCCCTCACTGCAGTAAAGTCTCTATCAACCTTAAAAAGCAAATACCTTACTGAGTGACTCCAGTGTGATTCTAGACCTTCTAGTTTTTTTCCTTTGTCTTTTCCTTGAGTACTGTGAAGTAGAGATGGATTTCAGAGATTCTTGTTCTCTGGAGTTTAGGCCTAGTACTCTGAGGAGTGAGCAGATGTACAGGCATTCCCTCAGCTACTCTAGAGTGATCTTGGAGGGGGGGAGGCGGTCAGAATTATTAACCCCAACTGATCCATACAGATATATGCTGGTACAAACCGGATTCCAAAAAAGTTGGGACACTATACAAATCGTGAATAAAAACTGAATGCAATGATGTGGAGGGGCCAACGTCTAATATTTGATTCAGAATAGAGCATAAATCACGGAACAAAAGTTTAAACTGAGAAAATGTACCATTTTAAGGGAAAAATATGTTGAATCAGAATTTCATGGTGTCAACAAATCCCCAAAAAGTTGGGACAAGGCCATTTTCACCACTGTGTGGCATCTCCCCTTCCTCTTACAACACTCAACAGACGTCTGGGGACCGAGGAGACCAGTTTCTCAAGTTTAGAAATAGGAATGCTCTCCCATTCTTGTCTAATACAGGCCTCTAACTGTTCAATCGTCTTGGGCCTTCTTTGTTGCACCTTCCTCTTTATGATGCGCCAAATGTTCTCTATAGGTGAAAGATCTGGACTGCAGACTGGCCATTTCAGTACCCGGATCCTTCTCCTACGCAGCCATGATGTTGTGATTGATGCAGAATGTGGTCTGGCATTATCTTGTTGAAAAATGCAGGGTCTTCCCTGAAAGAGATGACGTCTGGATGGGAGCATATGTTGTTCTAGAACCTGAATATATTTTTCTGCATTGATGGTGCCTTTCCAGACATGCAAGCTGCCCATGCCACACGCACTCATGCAACCCCATACCATCAGAGATGCAGGCTTCTGAACTGAGCGTTGATAACAACTTGGGTTGTCCTTGTCCTCTTTGGTCTGGATGACATGGCGTCCCAGATTTCCAAAAAGAACTTCGAATCGTGACTCGTCTGACCACAGAACAGTCTTCCATTTTGCCACACTCCATTTTAAATGATCCCTGGCCCAGTGAAAACGCCTGAGCTTGTAGATCTTGCTTAGAAATGGCTTCTTCTTTGCACTGTAGAGTTTCAGCTGGCAACGGCGGATGGCACGGTGGATTGTGTTCACTGACAATGGTTTCTGGAAGTATTCCTGAGCCCATTCTGTGATTTCCTTTACAGTAGCATTCCTGTTTGTGGTGCAGTGTCGTTTAAGGGCCCGGAGATAACGGGCATCCAGTATGGTTTTACGGCCTTGACCCTTACGCACAGAGATTGTTCCAGATTCTCTGAATCTTCGGATGATGTTATGCACAGTTGATGATGATAGATGCAAAGTCTTTGCAATTTTTCGCTGAGTAACACCTTTCTGATATTGCTCCACTATCTTTCTGCGCAACATTGTGGGAATTGGTGATCCTCTACCCATCTTGGATTCTGAGAGACTCTGCCACTCTGAGAAGCTCTTTTTATACCCAATCATGTTGCCAATTGACCTAATTAGTGTTATTTGGTCTTCCAGCTCTTCGTTATGCTCAAATTTACTTTTTCTAGCCTCTTATTGCTACTTGTCCCAACTTTTTTGGGATTTGTTGACACTGTGAAATTTTGAATCAACGTATTTTTCCTTTAAAATGATACATTTACTCGGATTAAACGTTTGATCTGTCATCTACGTTCTATTACAAATAAAATATTTACATTTGCCATCTCCACATCATTGCATTCAGTTTTTATTCACAATTTGTTTAGTGTCCCAACTTTTTTGGTATCCGGTTTGTACATTAAAAAGCATTTACATATTAAATAACATTAAATAGCATTATAGAACAAGAATAGTTAGCAAATTCCCTACTATAGTGTAGTGCATATTCACAGTTGGGTACTTTGTTGGTCTCTTCAGCTTCCTGTTGATGATCAGTGCTATGATAGAGGTTCCTGGCCAAAATAAGTGTTTCACAGACACATAGGGGCATATTTACTAATTGTATAAAAGGACATAAATAGTGGCTTGGGCTGGATGATAAATTTGGTGCATGGCTAACCAATCTTGTCTAAATTTATACCAACTATTGCTTAGTATAAATTTAGGTAGATCCAGGGTAAGCTCAGGTACTGGATGAGACCTTTCTAGAATTCTTATTGTATAAAAAACTGTTATAATAGGCGGTCAGAATTATTAACCCCAACTGATCCATACAGATATATGCTGGTACAAACCGGATTCCAAAAAAGTTGGGACACTATACAAATCGTGAATAAAAACTGAATGCAATGATGTGGAGGGGCCAACGTCTAATATTTGATTCAGAATAGAGCATAAATCACGGAACAAAAGTTTAAACTGAGAAAATGTACCATTTTAAGGGAAAAATATGTTGAATCAGAATTTCATGGTGTCAACAAATCCCCAAAAAGTTGGGACAAGGCCATTTTCACCACTGTGTGGCATCTCCCCTTCCTCTTACAACACTCAACAGACGTCTGGGGACCGAGGAGACCAGTTTCTCAAGTTTAGAAATAGGAATGCTCTCCCATTCTTGTCTAATACAGGCCTCTAACTGTTCAATCGTCTTGGGCCTTCTTTGTTGCACCTTCCTCTTTATGATGCGCCAAATGTTCTCTATAGGTGAAAGATCTGGACTGCAGACTGGCCATTTCAGTACCCGGATCCTTCTCCTACGCAGCCATGATGTTGTGATTGATGCAGAATGTGGTCTGGCATTATCTTGTTGAAAAATGCAGGGTCTTCCCTGAAAGAGATGACGTCTGGATGGGAGCATATGTTGTTCTAGAACCTGAATATATTTTTCTGCATTGATGGTGCCTTTCCAGACATGCAAGCTGCCCATGCCACACGCACTCATGCAACCCCATACCATCAGAGATGCAGGCTTCTGAACTGAGCGTTGATAACAACTTGGGTTGTCCTTGTCCTCTTTGGTCTGGATGACATGGCGTCCCAGATTTCCAAAAAGAACTTCGAATCGTGACTCGTCTGACCACAGAACAGTCTTCCATTTTGCCACACTCCATTTTAAATGATCCCTGGCCCAGTGAAAACGCCTGAGCTTGTAGATCTTGCTTAGAAATGGCTTCTTCTTTGCACTGTAGAGTTTCAGCTGGCAACGGCGGATGGCACGGTGGATTGTGTTCACTGACAATGGTTTCTGGAAGTATTCCTGAGCCCATTCTGTGATTTCCTTTACAGTAGCATTCCTGTTTGTGGTGCAGTGTCGTTTAAGGGCCCGGAGATAACGGGCATCCAGTATGGTTTTACGGCCTTGACCCTTACGCACAGAGATTGTTCCAGATTCTCTGAATCTTCGGATGATGTTATGCACAGTTGATGATGATAGATGCAAAGTCTTTGCAATTTTTCGCTGAGTAACACCTTTCTGATATTGCTCCACTATCTTTCTGCGCAACATTGTGGGAATTGGTGATCCTCTACCCATCTTGGCTTCTGAGAGACTCTGCCACTCTGAGAAGCTCTTTTTATACCCAATCATGTTGCCAATTGACCTAATTAGTGTTATTTGGTCTTCCAGCTCTTCGTTATGCTCAAATTTACTTTTTCCAGCCTCTTATTGCTACTTGTCCCAACTTTTTTGGGATTTGTTGACACTGTGAAATTTTGAATCAACGTATTTTTCCTTTAAAATGATACATTTACTCGGATTAAACGTTTGATCTGTCATCTACGTTCTATTACAAATAAAATATTTACATTTGCCATCTCCACATCATTGCATTCAGTTTTTATTCACAATTTGTTTAGTGTCCCAACTTTTTTGGTATCCGGTTTGTACATTAAAAAGCATTTACATATTAAATAACATTAAATAGCATTATAGAACAAGAATAGTTAGCAAATTCCCTACTATAGTGTAGTGCATATTCACAGTTGGGTACTTTGTTGGTCTCTTCAGCTTCCTGTTGATGATCAGTGCTATGATAGAGGTTCCTGGCCAAAATAAGTGTTTCACAGACACATAGGGGCATATTTACTAATTGTATAAAAGGACATAAATAGTGGCTTGGGCTGGATGATAAATTTGGTGCATGGCTAACCAATCTTGTCTAAATTTATACCAACTATTGCTTAGTATAAATTTAGGTAGATCCAGGGTAAGCTCAGGTACTGGATGAGACCTTTCTAGAATTCTTATTGTATAAAAAACTGTTATAATAGCATTTTAATTCCATGCTGTTTGCAATGTTTGGATGTCTTTTAAATGCACATAGAGGATCCATTTTGCCTAGTTGTTTGATCTAACGTCACACAGAGCGCCTGAGAAGCGTCTGCGATGCGGAGAGAACCACACGGCCCTTCAAGACGCACTAGTATACAAGAAAACCATTACAAACTGATTCGTTTTTCTCTGTGAATTGTTAATAGCCATGCGGTAAGCAGCTTACAGCGCCTGAATTAAAGCATATGTTATAGTCCAAAGCAGCATGCTTGAAATGTGACACAGTCATTGGCACACAGGCTTAAAGGGGTTGGTCACTTTCTGCTTACTGTCGACCAATGTCTTTGTGAGATGATTATATAGCACTTACTAATATAGTCTTTGTTGAAATGCCCCCTTGTTTAAAAGTATTTTGTGCTGTCCACACAGAGGTCCTGTCCATAAGATGGCCACTGACGGAGGGTCACTTGACCAGGGAAATCACCTCCATGTGATGTCTCCTCCATCACACTGCACCTGCACTAAACTCCCAACACTACAAGGGAATACAGCAGGTGCAGTGTGTTGGAATGGAGGAGGCATCACATGGAGGTGATTTGCCTGGTTGTATGGCCCTCCATTATGGACAGGACCTCTGTGTGGACAACACAAAAGACTTTCTAAACAAGGGAGTATATCTTATAAAATATACAAAATGGTGCAGAATTTTAACGAAGACTACATTAGCAAGTGCCAAATGATCATCTCACAAAGATTTGGGTCAACAGTAGCCAGAAAGTGGCATGCTGCGGTATTTTCTCCCGCCAAAAAACGTAAGAAGGACTGAACTGAAGACATCCTGATACATACTGATCGGAATGCTCTCTATTCAGAATGCATTAGGATAAAACTGATCAGTTTTTTTCCCGGTATTGAGCCCCTAGGACGGAACTCAACACCGGAAAATAAAAACGCTAATGTGAAAGTACCCTTAAAGGGAATCTATCACCTCAATTTTGGACTATTATCTACAGTACTACATGAGAAGTGCTGCAGATATGGAGTCCAGATCACAATTTTTTATTTTCATACTGCCTCCCTTTACCCCTCTGTCAGCACTCAAAGCTATACTGAAAAACTCCATATCTGCAGTACTACTCATGTATTACTGTAGATAATAGTCCAAAATTGGGGTGACAGATTACCTTTAAAGGGCATCTGTCAGCAGTTTTGTAGCTATGAAACTGGCTGACCTGTTGCATGTGCACTTGGCAGCTGAAGGCATCTGTGTTGGTCCCATGTTCATATGTACATGCATTGCTGAGATAAATTATGTTTTAATATATGCAAATGAGCCTCTAGGAGCAATGGGGGCGTTGTCATTACACCTAGAGGCTCTGCTCTCTCTGCAACTGGCGCACATTACCCACTTTGATTGACAGGGCCAGGCATGATGACATTTTCACTGTGTGGTCCTGTCAATCAAAGTGGAGAGGGTGCAGCAGTTGCAGAGAAAGGGAAGCCTCCAAGTTTAATGACAATGCTCCCTTTGCTCCTAGAGGCTAATTTGCTATATTAAAGCTTAATTTTGCTCAGCAATTCAGGCACATATGAACATGAGACCAACACAGATGTCTTCAGCTGCCAAGAGCACATGTAACAGGTCAGCCAGTGTCATAGGTACAAATCTGCTGACAGATGGCCTTTAAGATGCAGATATAGTTGAAAGTGGCTGTGATGCTGCAGGGAGCCCTGTTCAACTGTGATGCAAGTGGCATGATGATAATGTAATTCCACCACCTGGCCAGAAGACATCAGTGCAGCAGCAATAGGAACATCGAGAGGCAGAGGCAAAGCTAGGGGTTAAGCACACAGGAGTCAAAACACAGCTGAGGCCTAAGTAAGCGCCCAACCCAGATAACACCAAACCAGGACCACGACCAATATTACTACTTAGTGACTGAAAAATATTACTATACTATTACTGAAAATACATGCATACAAAGATGAATATAACCCCTATACAAAGACCAATATTAACCCCATACAGTGAACAAATAGCTGTACATATTTATGTTACACAGGTTCTCTGCTCAACATACATAAGTGATTACATTGTAGTTATATCCAGTGACCTATAGTTGACACACATGTTCTCTAATTGGATTTACTCACTTATCTCTTCCATCCGGCCTGGACCACCAAGATGACTTTCTTTGACACCTCACTTTTCCAACATCCACCCTAGCTTACCCTAACCTATACATATTCTCTATCCTGCAGATACACCAAATTCTGTACCTGTTGCTACCCCAATTGCTGTACCAGCTATGTTGCATGTTGCCCCCATATAATGTACTTCATTAGTAGTGTCATAAGTATAATTACCGCTCCAGACCAAAAATAGTGCCACATAGACAGTGCCCCCAAATATAACAGTGCCAGATTGTTACAATGGATAGTAAAAGTGTCAGATTGTGTACCCCACACAGTAATATTGCTGTATACAGTAATAATGCCCCTTTTGTGCCCCCCACAAGGTAATAATGCCCCTTTGGGTCCCCTTATATAGCAGTAATGCCCTTAAGAACCCCTTTCAATAGCAATAATGCCTCTTAGTGCCCCCTTAAATAGTAATGGTGCCCCTTGGTGCCTCCTTAAATGGTAATAATCCTTCTTAGTGCCCATTAAATAGTAATAATGCCCCTTATTGCCTAGTTTTAGCCACACCCCTTCCCCAAATAAACCTTTTACTCACCTTACTGAACAGTCAACATCCTGGTGCAGTTGGCATGATGTAGAGACGTCATTGAGGCACTTGTGTTAGGATACTAATATCCCTGTTTTGCCCTGGTGTATTGTAGTCCACAAACCTAAAGTTGAGTGTGGCCTACAAGATAGAAAATAGTCAGGCAGGGAGAACATTGTTCCCTGCTCCACCACAGAGTTGCGGACGCCAATACAGTTGAAAGTGGAGCCCACCCGGGGATCTCCATTCTTCCTCTGGTGGGCCCCACCATGTGAATGTCCCCAGGGCCGTCACTCCACCTCCACTCTAGCCATCTATGTCCTGTCAAGAGGTAAGCGTTCTTTACTAGGGGAGTGGTGGGAGTTACTTGTTTTATTTGTGCAAAATCACAGAACTACCAAGTCCCCAATTATAGGATACACTAAACAAAATCAGTGCAGTGTGAATACCCTTCTTAAGTATGACTTTGGTCAAAATCCACTAAAACAACCTAATAACCCTGCAATTAATTAGATATATGGTTAATCAGGCTTTGATCCAGCAATAACAAGTCAGTATAGTCATTGTACTAAAATTACTTCTCCGATGTTTGGTTGTGATTTTTATTCATTACTCCATGATAGTGATACCATATGCTTCAGGTAAGGTCCTCTATAATGGTGGGATGCACATATCTGCATGTATTAGGTGCCATTATCTAATGGACCCATGAGAATCGAACGGGCTTAGTAGCAGAGTTCAAAGAACCTATAGCTAAAATGGGAAATGCATTGGAAGTTGAGGCAAAGTACAAGACTGAGGGTCTTGTTACTAAAAGGGAATACAGGAATCACAATAAGGGAAGCCACCAACAAATGGTGCAGTCCTTTCTGTACTGATTAGGGACCGTTCACGCACAACCACGCCAAAATTCTGATGAAAAAAAACACGCCCTTTCTACAGCCCATACATCTCAACGGGAGGCTTCACTGAGGATTGTGGATTGGTGGCTTATAGCTGTGGCCGTGCCTAGAAGGGATATGTCTGTAGTCTGTGTGGCCACCGCTTGGAGCTGCCGCTCTACGATCCTCAGCCTCCCATTGAGATGTATGGAAGACAGAACAAAGGCGTTGTTTTTCGGTGTAATTTCAGCATGGTTGTCCGCACCAAAATGCCACTATGTAAACGTTACCTTACTCTGCTTTTAAGCAGAGGTATCCGAGGGAGATGTTAGGAATAGTTTTGTCAACCTTGTTTAACAATGGATGAGGGCCTGAGGACACATTGCCATAGCAGGTGGGCTCACACTATCTGATCAATTTGTGCGCTAAGAATCAAATTTATAATTACAGCAGAATGTTTTGCATCTTTTATATTTGTTTGCTTCTGCATTGCAGTCATAGCTTAAAGGCACCTGTAGATTACTTCACTTTGTTAGGAGGTGCTGACTAATTTTGCTCTCGGTATCAAACCAGCTCATGTGTAGCTCAAATACTATAAACTGAGAGTCTTTCTGTCTCTTTCAAGGGATGAAGTTGAAAGAAACTTGGAGTTCCTTGGTTTGCTCATACTGGAAAATCGTCTCAAACCAGAGACTAAGCCTGTCCTAGAGGAACTGAATGCTGCCAAAATCAGGACTGTTATGATTACAGGTGAAATAGAATACTTTCATTAAAATGCAATAGTCAAGCTGCATGTATAATTGAAACCTACATAAAATTTTGCAGGAACATAGAACAACTGTATTGTATACACGACTGCCTAGATTTTTCCACAGTACAATTATGAAACCGTTAGTATAGTTTTGAAAACTTGACCTATTTAAAAGAATTAGCTAAACATGTCTGCTTTTTTCCTATAATGGCCCCACACCTTTCCATGGGTGGTGCCAGGTACTCCACATCAGCTCCATTAAAGTGAATGGAGCTGAGCTGTAAGACCACACCCAACATGTGGACAGATGTGGGGCTGTATTTGAAAGAATCAAGCCTATTTTAATCCTGGAAAAATCCCTTTAAAGGGGTTATCCCATGAATAATCAAAAAAATTTAAATCAGGCATCATATAGGACATGACTAATAAAGCTAGAACCAGCCCTGTACCTCACATGGATCCAGAGATCTCCACATTCGTTGCTCTGCTCTGCTAGAGCTCAAGGGGAGTGTTTTTTTCTGCTGCAGCTAAGGGGCCTGCCCATGCTCTCCCTTTCACAGTTTAGGAGGCAGTTAAAGGATGAAACTGAGCATGTGCGACCATCTCAGTGAGCAGGACAAAAAAATACGAAAAAGAACGTACAGCAGGTGGTGCTACACAGATTTGTTTTATTGAATAACTCAATGGCTATACAAATTTTTTAATTTCATGCAATTACAAAACTATTCAGATCCAGGTGCTGGTTTGAAAATTGCAGAATATTTTTGATGGGACAACCCCTTTAAGATTATGCTGTTACCAAGCTCTTTGGTAACAATTTATACAAGCATTCAGTGGATAGACTAACTACATGGAATCTGGGATTTTTTATACTGATCATTCAAACCTCCACCTTCGGGTGCATTCACATGACCATATGTATTTTGCAGTCTGCCAAAATATGGGTGACATCAGTGCTACATCCATTTTATTTTTTTGCGGACCCATTATAACAATAAACAAGTATAGGGCATGTTCTATCTTTTTTTGCGAGACTATGGAACGGACACACTGATGTTGACAGCACACAGTGCACTGTCTGCATTTTTTGTGGCCCCATTGAAATGAATGGGTCCCCATCCGATCCGCGAAAAATTCAGATGCAGATGAAAAATACGGTTGTGTGAATGGGGCCTAAGTTCAGGGAATCTGCGACTTCAGGAAAGCCCTAATAAGTACCATAATACATGTACAGGACACTTACTGCAGACTCCAGACCAGTAAGTTGGATGTCAATACTCACCCCTATCCCCACTCTAGACGCCCAAAAACTGGCTTTTTTTTTACAAGCCTTTGGCTTGGCTATTTTTCTTTGTGGTGTCCAAAGGCTTGTTAAAAAGTCAGTCTCATATGCAGCAAGTTTTAAAAGGTGGCACCAGTAAGATGGTTCTCTTTCTTTAGGAAAAACCTCTTTGCAGGTTAAAAAGAAAAAATTGGATCCAAAGGTAGACGTTATTATTTTTAATGACTAGGGACGAGCGAATCTGAACTGAAGTCTGGGTTCAGTGTTTGGAAGGTTTTTGAATTACTTTATGGTTTTCCGTTATAACATGGCTATATCGGAAAATAATGGACTTCTTTGACCTGAAGTTTAGCCAAACCCAGTGAAACCTGAACTTCCACGGCTTCGTTCATCCCTATTAATCACAATTATATTCCAGTTTTATATTTTTGGTCAATTGCAGAAGTTCAGTGTGCTGGTAAATAGCATGACACCTGTAAGGTTGTGCATGTGTTTTAAATGGTACAAAATGTACTTAAATGCTAAATATCTTTATATAGGTGATAACATACAAACAGCAACTACAGTTGCAAAGAACTGTGGAATGATTCCTGAGGGCAGCAAAGTTATTTTGGTGGAAGCACAAGCTCCTAATGGCAGTTCCCCAGCTTCCGTCACCTGGAATCTTCTGGAATATCCACAGAGTGGAAAAAGTGATAAATTATTACAGGTACGGTAAATGTTTTGCTATGTTTACCTGTGTTCAAAAAATGGTATATGGCATAAACGACTCAAAACACTCTGTTCTCATGTACCTGGTTCTACAACACATTCATGATATATCTATTTTTTCTATCTATCTATCTATCTATCTATCTAGATCTGTGATGTTTTAGCTTTGACAAGTAATTTATCTAATTTTAAAAATTTAAAAATTGTGTGCATTACCAGGGAATATCCATCAATTTAGAAGATGATTCGGATGACAAAATTAGTGATTATCATTTTTCACTGAGTGGGAAGACATATGAAAATTTGGAGAAACACTTTACCGACTTGTTACCAAAGGTAAGTGTCAAATGCAAAAATAGCAGCCTTTTCAAAGCATATACATTGTCTAGCAAAGATCTTGTCTGCTTGACAACTGCTGGAATATCATAGGCTTTCATTGCGCTGGCCCCCCATTCATTGTACACAGACTCTATTCCAGGAGGAATTACCTACAATATGTTTACTCTGTGTTTGTGGCCTCCATACAAATTCATTAGGTGTAAACATGATTATTTTTGGGCACAATGTACATTATCAAAATGAGATGTGTGTGCTCTGTAGAAACGTCATTATAGCGATTAAACAAAGAATTTGAACATTCCAGAATAATTGTGTAAGGTCATAATAATAATAATAGTGTTGAGCGAAGATACAAATTTTCAGGGAAAATTAAATACGCTGCAAAGCCGAATTTCCTCGTACTTGGATTTTAACTGAAATAGTGTAAAAAACAACAACAAAAAAAAAACATACTTAATTCATCTATTTGCTCGCGACGGTCTGGCTGCTACCATCTTGATTGAAGATCACCATGTGACGTATGAAGTCACCACGCCGCCCGGCGTGATGGCATCATCACGGGCCGCTTGAGATTTCACACTATATCATCAATCTAATTTAAATGTAATTTTTATTTTTTATACTCTGTTATTACAGTTAGATTCCTCAATCAGCTATGAACGCGGCATATGAGGGGTACAATAATGGGGAGCGGTACAATACCTGTCATTGCACCCACTACTTACAAAGAAATGCGCTTCGTGACAAAGTAATTCGTTAAAAAGCTAATAGTTTGGTAAAATTCGGTGAGGCAGCCGAATCGAATTTTTGAATACTTCGCTCATCTCTAGTCATAATTATATGGAACCTGCTGCTTTAATTGCATGTTCATGATCAAGGTCAAACAATATACAATAAATACCCAGAGGAATTATTTATTGTTCCCTACAGGACTATACATATAGGATATTTATAGTCTCAAGTAATAGAATTGGTAGCTCAGAGTCCATGCACATTCCTTTATGCTCTGGATATATGTATCCATCTTTATCTTAGCTTGGGGTTGTCCCACGAAAACTATTCTACAGTTTTCAAACCAGCATCTGGATCTGAATACTTTTGTAATTGCAAGTAATAAAAAATTTAGTATAACTACTGAGTTATTCAATAAAATGTATCTGTATAGCGCCACCTGCTGTTTGTTCTTTTTCTTATTTCTTTGTCCGGCTCCCTGAGATGGCCGCACATGCTCAGTTTCATCCTTCAGTTTTATCCTTCCCGCAGCAGAAAAGAGACCTCCTTGAGCTGTCAGCTTGATATAAATCTAGCAAAGCAATGAAAGGGGAGATCTCTGGATCCATGTGAGGTACAGGGCTGGTTCTAGCTTTGTTATAAAGAGATTGTCATGTACTATATGATGTCTGATTTTCATTTTTTACATTAATCATGGCATAACCTCTTTAGGGACTTCAATTGCTCTCGAAACAAATGCAATAACATATTTTGACATGCAAGCAAAACCCTTAATAGCCAGCAAATTCCATCATAACCACTGGGTGGCCACACATAGACACACATATGATAGGCATCATGGGAAAGATTATTGCAAAATCATGTTATTCGAAAACGCTGGTCATTTGACACCACACACAGGTATGTTGATCCAATAGGAAGGGTAAGGAAGGACATACCTGTACATTGCTATTTTTAGGTGATATTTTTCATTAGTTTTAAAACCAGTAACTAACCAACATCATTGTTTTTATTTTTTCCACAGATATTAATGAATGGCACAGTTTTTGCAAGAATGTCTCCTGGGCAGAAATCGGGAATTATAGATGAATTTCGAAAGCTTGAGTAAGTGTTATGTATAGAAAAATTATACAGAACCAAACTAGTTGAATACTGCATGTAGTGCATATGAGATCCAATAAACAGAAGAAATAAAGGAATCTTTAGATGAAGGCTATGGGGTCGTGGGGGACTGAACTCTTCTTCTTTCTCATCCTGATTTAAAAATACTGCATGCAGCCACCACTAGGTGGAGCTTAATGCAAACAGATGATTACATTAACTGTGTAAGTTCCTATGTACTTTGCTCCCTCTAGTGGTGGCTACAGGCAGTCAGCTTTGTAGTAGAAATGATATTTATGAAGTACTTGTTCCACTTTACTGACATACTGCTCGGATAAAATGGATGAGGCCAAAGAGAGCCTCTAGGTTTAATGGCAACATTAGTACTAGAGGTTCATAAATACAATCTTTCTCAGCAATGCGAGCACATATGAACATGGGACCAACACAGATGCCTTGAGCTGCCAAGCACACATGTAACAGGTGTCATAGACACAAATCTGCTGACAGGTGTCCTTTAAAAATTTTGTACATTTGTACTATGTGTTCAATGACATCCAAGATATGCTATGGTAAAAGTGAAGAAGCTACAGCTCCTCTCCAAGGACCTGCCAGTTCTTAGGAATAAGAAAGCAGTGATTAATCATCTGTATTGACAGCTATTCCTAGAAGTTTAAACTTCTCATTTACTGTATCAAGCGTTTTAAATATATAATATTCATATCCGGCTAATTTTCTTTCAGTTTTTGTCTGTGGAAATAAAATGACAATCTTCTGTGTTTTCCAGCTACTATGTAGGGATGTGCGGAGATGGCGCTAATGATTGTGCGGTAAGTGCACACAAGTTTAACAATAGTAATAATAGTTCAATATACCGTAGGAATTATAATCATCATTATGCTGTTCTTTTAGGCTCTGAAAATGGCCAACGCTGGAATTTCATTGTCAGTGGCCGAGGCCTCAGTGGCTGCTCCATTTAACTCTCACGTCACTAATATTAAATGTGTCCCAGAATTACTCAAGTAAGTAATCATCCGAGAACTGCTTTATTTTGCAGTTTTATTGAGAGCATCCATCAATAATAGGCATGTCTTTTTTCAACTATATTCATTATACTAGAAAATATAACTATATATAAAAACGTTTATGCATTCACGAACAATACGGACCGGCTCAGGGTGCGTTCAGTGAAATTTGCACCATTTTGCAAGCAAGTTCAGTCAGTCTTGTCTGCGTTTTTCGCGCGCGTGAAAAAAAACTGAAGGTTTACAAACATCTCATAGCAACCATCAGTGAAAAACGCATTGCAACCGCACTTGCCTATGAATGCAATGCGTTTTTCACTGAAGCCCCATTCACTTCTATGGGGCCAGGGCTGCGTGAAAAATGCAGAATATAGAACAGGCTGCGTTTTTCACGTACTGCAGAACTGATGCAGAACCATTGAAATGAATGGGCCAGGATTCAGTGCGGGTGCTATGCGTTCACGTCACGCATTGCACCTGCGCGGAAAACTTGCTCGTGTCAAAGGGGCATAAGGGTTCGGCCACACGTTGAGTTTTTTTTTTTTTCGTTTTTAAAGTCAAAACCAGGAGTATATTCAGACTAGAGAAGTAGTCTTTAATATTTTCTCTCTCTTTTATGATCCATTCCTGATTTTGATTTTAAAAACTCCTGCGGGTGTGGCTGTAGCCTTATACTTCTGTGCTTTTGAGATACCACAATACTTTCCTTTTGCATCATGTTTTAAAGGTTCCTTTTTTCTAACTGTGAACAAAATAAAAATCAGTAACTGAAGAAGATGCAGAATCTAACCTTATTCTTTTCATTTTCCAGGGAAGGACGGGCAGCCCTTGTCACTTCTTTCTGCATGTTTAAATACATGTCTATGTTTGGATTAATTGAGTATATTAACACTTTAATCCTCTACTGGGTAATTGTTTTAACTGTTTTAATTGTTTCTACTAATATTTCTACACCATTCACATTGTTTTAATGAATATTTGTCAAATAAGGAATAACATTTTAAGGCCTCTTGCACCTGAACGTATTTTGTTTCTGTGTCTGTTCAGTGTTTTTTGCCGACCGTATACGGAACTATTTATGTCAATGGGTCCACAAAAAAACTGAAGTGACTCCGTGTGCATTCCGTTTCCGTATTTCCGTTCCGCCAAAAAATTGAACATGTCCTATTATTGTCCGCATTAAGGACAAGGATAGTACTGTTCTATTAGGGGCCAGCTGTTCCGTTCTGGAAAATACAGAATGCACACGGATGTCATTCGTATTTTTTGTGGACCGCAAAATACATATGGTCGTGTGGAAGAGGCCTTATACTAATAAATAATTATTAAGATGTCTAATTATATCCAAGCATCATGTCAACACATTGTTCATTTGTGTCTTCCAGCAACTAAACATCTTTGGAAATAATCAGTTTCTTGTTCATGACTTTGCAATCATGTTTGTCATTTTCTTAACAAGTAAGTACATCTTTCAATGTCTTGTTACATACAGTACATAGCACAAGGTATGAAAACATTTTGTTCTGATATTAAACAAAGAATTATGAAATGTGTTAAATATTAGGGGCATTTTACATTTACTCATCAAATCTCATGATCCCTTCAAATTTAGGCTTACTAAATATATTTAAAATAATAACATTTTGGGTTATTATCATTCCTAGGCCTCATGTCCGTGGCCATATTAAGACGTGTCTGCACCTGTTGGATCTGCTGCAGATTTTTCTGGTGGGTTTGCACAAGTAAAATCTGCAGCAAATTATAGCACAAGGCAAGGCTTTAAGATTTTACACATCCCATCCACATGCTGTGGAGGCTTTCTTTGCATAAAAATGAGCAGTGAGTTTTTAAATTTGCTGCATGCTCCTGTTGCTGATTAGTTATGGAGTTTCAACACATATTTGACCACTTCCAATGAAGCAGGAGTAAAATCTGTGGTAACTTCATAGCACAATCTTCAGCAAATGTAACACATGGGAATTTTGCTGAAGATTGTAAGTGGATTTTAACATTATCTGACAACCTGCTGGACATTATAGCTCTGTACAAACTGGGAGGTGGACAAACTTGTAGCATGACACCCATGGGAGACCTACATAACTTCACTTTTATGAACATGATTTTTTTTAAATACTAAACTTGACAAAAAAAATGTTGTAAACTCTTATATGCTGTAGTACAAGGCTGTAGGGTCCCCAAGTAGAGGTTATGTATACACAGCTTGGCTGTATTTAATTAGGCATTGAGGGATCTTCCCTTGCTTGATCTAGTTAGAACTACTTAACCACCTCAGCCCCCAGTGCTTAAACACCCTGAAAGACCAGGCCACTTTTTACACTTCTGACCTACACTACTTTCACCGTTTATTGCTCGGTCATGCAACTTACCACCCAAATGAATTTTACCTCCTTTTCTTCTCACTAATAGAGCTTTCATTTGGTGGTATTTCATTGCTGCTGACATTTTTACTTTTTTTGTTATTAATCGAAATTTAACGATTTTTTTGCAAAAAAATGACATTTTTCACTTTCAGTTGTAAAATTTTGCAAAAAAAAACGACATCCATATAGAAATTTTGCTCTAAATTTATAGTTCTACATGTCTTTGATAAAAAAAAAATGTTTGGGTAAAAAAAAAATGGTTTGGGTAAAAGTTATAGCGTTTACAAACTATGGTACAAAAATGTGAATTTCTGCTTTTTGAAGCAGCTCTGACTTTCTGAGCACCTGTCATGTTTCCTGAGGTTCTACAATGCCCAGACAGTACAAACACCCCACAAATGACCCCATTTCTGAAAGTACACACCCTAAGGTATTCGCTGATGGGCATAGTGAGTTCATAGAACTTTTTATTTTTTGTCACAAGTTAGCGGAAAATGATGATTTTTTTTTTTTTTTTTTTTTCTTACAAAGTCTCATATTCCACTAACTTGTGACAAAAAATAAAAAGTTCTATGAACTCACTATGCCCATCAGCGAATACCTTGGGGTCTCTTCTTTCCAAAATGGGGTCACTTGTGGGGTAGTTATACTGCCCTGGCATTCTAGGGGCCCAAATGTGTGGTAAGGAGTTTGAAATCAAATTCTGTAAAAAATGACCTGTGAAATCCGAAAGGTGCTCTTTGGAATATGGGCCCCTTTGCCCACCTAGGCTGCAAAAAAGTGTCACACATCTGGTATCTCCGTACTCAGGAGAAGGTGGGGAATGTGTTTTGGGGTGTCATTTTATATATACCCATGCTGGGTGAGAGAAATATCTTGGCAAAAGACAACTTTTCCCATTTTTTTATACAAAGTTGTCATTTGACCAAGATATTTATCTCACCCAGCATGGGTATATGTAAAAAGACACCCCAAAACACATTCCTCAACTTCTCCTGAGTACGGGGATACCAGATGTGTGACACTTTTTTGCAGCCTAGGTGGGCAAAGGGGCCCATATTCCAAAGAGCACCTTTCGGATTTCACTCCTCATTTTTTCCTGAATTTGATTTCAAACTCCTTACCACACATTTGGGCCCCTAGAATACCAGGGCAGTATAACTACCCCACAAGTGACCCCATTTTGGAAAGAAGACACCCCAAGGTATTCCGTGAGGGGCATGGCGAGTTCCTAGAATTTTTTATTTTTTGTCACAAGTTAGTGGAAAATGATGATTTTTTTTTTTTTTTCATACAAAGTCTCATATTCCACAAACTTGTGACAAAAAATAAAAACTTCCATGAACTCACTATGCCCATCAGCGAATACCTTGGGGTGTCTTCTTTCCAAAATGGGGTCACTTGTGGGGTAGTTATACTGCCCTGGCATTCTAGGGGCCCAAATGTGTGGTAAGTAGGTAAATGACCTGTGAAATCCGAAAGGTGCTCTTTGGAATGTGGGCCCCTTTGCCCACCTAGGCTGCAAAAAAGTGTCACACATCTGGTATCTCTGTATTCAGGAGAAGTTGAGGAATGTGTTTTGGGGTGTCTTTTTACATATACCCATGCTGGGTGAGATAAATATCTTGGTCAAATGCCAACTTTGTATAAAAAAATGGGAAAAGTTGTCTTTTGCCAAGATATTTCTCTCACCCAGCATGGGTATATGTAAAATGACACCCCAAAACACATTCCCCAACTTCTCCCGATTACGGAGATACCAGATGTGTGACACTTTTTTGCAGCCGAGGTGGGCAAAGGGGCCCATATTCAAAAGAGCACCTTTCGGATTTCACAGGTCATTTTTTACAGAATTTGATTTCAAACTCCTTACCACACATTTGGGCCCCTAGAATGCCAGGGCAGTATAACTACCCCACAAGTGACCCCATTTTGGAAAGAAGACACCCCAAGGTATTCGCTGATGGGCATAGTGAGTTCATGGAAGTTTTTATTTTTTGTCACAAGTTAGTGGAATATGAGACTTTGTATGAAAAAAAATAAAAATAAAAAAAATAAGCATTTTCCACTAACTTGTGACAAAAAATAAAAAATTCTAGGAACTCGCCATGCCCCTCACGGAATACCTTGGGGTGTCTTCTTTCCAAAATGGGGTCACTTGTGGGGTAGTTATACTGCCCTGGCATTTTCCAGGGGCCCTAATGTGTGGTAAGTAGGTAAATGACCTGTGAAATCCTAAAGGTGCTCTTTGGAATATGGGCCCCTTTGCCCACCTAGGCTGCAAAAAAGTGTCACACATGTGGTATCGCCGTATTCAGGAGAAGTTGGGGAATGTGTTTTGGGGTGTCATTTTACATATACCCATGCTGGGTGAGAGAAATATCTTGGCAAAAGACAACTTTTCCCATTTTTTTATACAAAGTTGGCATTTGACCAAGATATGTCTCTCACCCAGCATGGGTATATGTAAAATGACACCCCAAAACACATTCCCCAACTTCTCCTGAGTACGGCGATACCAGATGTGTGACACTTTTTTGCAGCCTAGATGCGCAAAGGTGCCCAAATTCCTTTTAGGAGGGCATTTTTAGACATTTGGATACCAGACTTCTTCTCACGCTTTGGGGCCCCTAGAATGCCAGGGCAGTATAAATACCCCACATGTGACCCCATTTTGGAAAGAAGACACCCCAAGGTATTCAATGAGGGGCATGGCGAGTTCATAGAAATTTTTTTTTTTTGGCACAAGTTAGCGGAAATTGATATTTTTAATTTTTTTCTCACAAAGTCTCCCGTTCCGCTAACTTGGGACAAAAATTTCAATCTTTCATGGACTCAATATGCCCCTCACGGAATACCTGGGGGTGTCTTCTTTCCGAAATGGGGTCACATGTGGGGTATTTATACTGCCCTGGCATTCTAGGGGCCCTAAAGCGTGAGAAGAAGTCTGGAATATAAATGTCTAAAAAATTTTACGCATTTGGATTCCGTGAGGGGTATGGTGAGTTCATGTGAGATTTTATTTTTTGACACAAGTTAGTGGAATATGAGACTTTGTAAGGAAAAAAAAAAAAAATTCCGCTAACTTGGGCCAAAAAAATATCTGAATGGAGCCTTACAGAGGGGTGATCAATGACAGGGGGGTGATCAATGACAGGGGGGGTGATCAATGACAGGGGGGTGATCAATGACAGGGGGGTGATCAATGACAGGGGGGGTGATCAATGACAGGGGGGGTGATCAATGACAGGGGGGGTGATCAATGACAGGGGGGTGATCAATGACAGGGGGGTGATCAATGACAGGGGGGTGATCAATGACAGGGGGGTGATCAGGGAGTCTATATGGGGTGATAACCACAGTCATTGATCACGCCCGTGTAAGGCTTCATTCAGACGTCCGGATGCGTTTTGCGGATCCGATCCATCTATCAGTGCATCCGTAAAAATCATGCGGACATCTGAATGGAGCTTTACAGGGGGGTAATCAATGACAGGGGGGTGATCACCACAGTCATTGATCATGCCCCTGTAAGGCTTCATTCAGACGACCGGATGCGTTTTGCGGATCCGATCCATGCATCAGTGCATCCGTAAAAATCATGCGGACATCTGAATGGAGCTTTACAGGGGGGTGATCAGGGAGTCTATATGGGGTGATCACCACAGTCATTGATCATGCCCCTGTAAGGCTTCATTCAGACGTCCGGATGCGTTTTGCGGATCCGATCCATCTATCAGTGCATCCGTAAAAATCATGCGGACATCTGAATGGAGCTTTACAGGGGGGTAATCAATGACAGGGGGGTAATCAATGACAGGGGGGTGATCAGGGAGTCTATATGGGGTGATCACCACAGTCATTGATCATGCCCCTGTAAGGCTTCATTCAGACGTCCGGATGCGTTTTGCGGATCCGATCCATCTATCAGTGCATCCGTAAAAATCATGCGGACATCTGAATGGAGCTTTACAGGGGGGTAATCAATGACAGGGGGGTGATCACCACAGTCATTGATCATGCCCCTGTAAGGCTTCATTCAGACGACCGGATGCGTTTTGCGGATCCGATCCATGTATCAGTGCATCCGTAAAAATCATGCGGACATCTGAATGGAGCTTTACAGGGGGGTAATCAATGACAGGGGGTAATCAATGACAGGGGGGTGATCAGGGAGTCTATATGGGGTGATCACCACAGTCATTGATCACGCCCCTGTAAGGCTTCATTCAGACGTCCGGATGCGTTTTGCGGATCCGATCCATCTATCAGTGGATCCGTAAAAATCATGCGGACGTCTGAATGGAGCTTTACAGGGGGTTGATCAATGACAGGGGGGTAATCAATGACAGGGGGGTGATCAGGGAGTCTATATGGGGTGATCAGGGGTGATTAGGGGTGATCAGGGGCTAATAAGGGGTTAATAAGTGACGGGGGGGGGTGTAGTGTAGTGTAGTGGTGCTACTTTACTGAGCTACCTGTGTCCTCTGGTGGTCGATCCAAACAAAGGGGACCACCAGAGGACCAGGTAGCAGGTATATTAGACGCTGTTATCAAAACAGCGTCTAATATACCTGTTAGGGGTTAAAAAAAACACATCTCCAGCCTGCCAGCGAACGATCGCCGCTGGCAGGCTGGAGATCAACTCTCTTACCTTCCGTTCCTGTGAGCGCGCGCGCCTGTGTGCGCGCGTTCACAGGAAGTCTCGCGTCTCGCGAGATGACGCGTATATGCGTGACTGTGCGCAGCGCTGCCACCTCCGGAACGCGATCCTGCGTTAGGCGGTCCGGAGGTGGTTAATACCGTATATTTGTATCCTTTTTGTATTCTACTGAAAGTCAAGATTCCTTGGCAGGTCCCCTAAAATACATGCCAGTGGCAATGACTAATAAGAAGTAGACTTTAAAGTCTACATTTTTTATTTATTTTTAAACCCCTGTGCCCGGTAGGACTTGTGAATAAATCTATACTAACCTGCTCCATTCCAGCTTTGTGGCATCTGGGCTGTCTACACTTGACCTCCAACCCCCATCTATGTGGAAGTTAATAGATGGGGGCTGGAGGTCCAGTGTAGACAACCCAGAAACCACGAAGCTGGAATGGAGCAGGGACTTCTGAAGCCATTGACTGACCTTGTGTTACCACTTGGGGACATGCGACCACTGAAGCCAGTAATTGGTTGCAGCAATAATCATGGCCCAGTCCATGCAGAGGTTAACAGGTAGAGACTGGAAGACTGATGAAGATAGTACGGGAGCTATGGAACTGGAACAGAGCGGTTAGGTATAGATCTCTTCACAGGTTTGACTGGGTAGGGAGGGCAGCATAAAATAGTGACAGAAATGCTGATTTTAGTGGTGTGTTACTCATGAGCTAAAAGTAAGTGGTTGCTGAGAACCAGCATCATAATCATTGCAGACTGAGCCTGGAAAAGAGTCAAATCTACTTGAGAAGAGTCCTGGTTATACATAATCTCCTGCTCTCCCCCATCTGCTGATGACTGGCAGTTCTTTCCTAGAGATAAAGGGAGAAAAATAGGTAGAAGACGGTCAGTCATCAGCAGGCGGGCGGGAGAGCAGGAATTCATGAACAACCATGACTCTCAGGCAGATTTGACTATTTTCAAGGCCTGTGCTGCAATGATTAAGATGCTGGTTCTCGGCAACCATTTACTTTTAAATGACAGACCGCTGAAATCAACTCACCTGTCTCTAATTTATGTTGCCGTTAGTATGGGCAGCATAAAGTTGATGACAGGTTCCCTTTAAGGACTCTGAATTTAATTAGCATTATTGACTTTATTAAAACTTTAGACCTACTGGCCATTAATATACAAACCGGATTCCAAAAAAGTTGGGACACTAAACAAATTGTGAATAAAAACTGAATGCAATGATGTGGAGATGGCAAATGTCAATATTTTATTTGTGATAGAACGTAGATGACAGATCAAACGTTTAATCCGAGTAAATGTATCATTTTAAAGGAAAAATACGTTGATTCAAAATTTCACGGTGTCAACAAATCCCAAAAAAGTTGGGACAAGTAGCAATAAGAGGCTGGAAAAAGTAAATTTGAGCATAACAAAGAGCTGGAAGACCAATTAACACTAATTAGGTCAATTGGCAACATGATTGGATATAAAAAGAGCTTCTCAGAGTGGCAGTGTCTCTCAGAAGCCAAGATGGGTAGAGGATCACCAATTCCCACAATGTTGCGCAGAAAGATAGTGGAGCAAGATCAGAAAGGTGTTACCCAGCGAAAAATTGCAAAGACTTTGCATCTATCATCATCAACTGTGCATAACATCATCCGAAGATTGAGAGAATCTGGAACAATCTCTGTGCGTAAGGGTCAAGGCTGTAAAACCATACTGGATGCCCGTGATCTCCGGGCCCTTAAACGACACTGCACCACAAACAGGAATGCTACTGTAAAGGAAATCACAGAATGGACTCAGGAATATTTCCAGAAACCATTGTCAGTGAACACAATCCACCGTGCCATCCGCCGTTGCCAGCTGAAACTCTACAGTGCAAAGAAGAAGCCATTTCTAAGCAAGATCCACAAGCTCAGGCGGTTTCACTGGGCCAGGGATCATTTAAAATGGAGTGTGGCAAAATGGAAGACTGTTCTGTGGTCAGACGAGTCACGATTCAAAGTTCTTTTTGAAAATCTGGGATGCCATGTCATCCGGACCAAAGAGGACAAGGACAACCCAAGTTGTTATCAACGCTCAGTTCAGAAGCCTGCATCTCTGATGGTATGGGGTTGCATGAGTGCGTGTTGCATGGGCAGCTTGCATGTCTGGAAAGGCACCATCAATGCAGAAAAATATATTCAGGTTCTAGAACAACATATGCTCCCATCCAGACGTCATCTCTTTCAGGGAAGACACTGCATTTTTCAACAAGATAATGCCAGACCACATTCTGCATCAATCACAACATCATGGCTGCGTAGGAGAAGGATCCGGGTACTGAATTGGCCAGTCTGCAGTCCAGATCTTTCACCTATAGAGAACATTTGGCACATCATAAAGAGGAAGGTGCAACAAAGAAGGCCCAAGACGATTGAACAGTTAGAGGCCTGTATTAGACAAGAATGGGAAAGCATTCCTATTTCTAAACTTGAGAAACTGGTCTCCTCGGTCCCCAGACGGCTGTTGAGTGTTGTAAGAAGAAGGGGAGATGCCACACAGTGGTGAAAATGGCCTTGTCCCAACTTTTTGGGGATTTGTTGACACCATGAAATTCTGATTCAACATATTTTTCCCTTAAAATGGTACATTTTCTCAGTTTAAACTTTTGTTCCGTGATTTATGTTCTATTCTGAATAAAATATTAGAAGTTGGCACCTCCACATCATTGCATTCAGTTTTTATTCACGATTTGTATAGTGTCCCAACTTTTTTGGAATCCGGTTTGTATTATGCGCTAGGAAATTATGTATGATCATGTATGATATCGCAAACATAATAGACGTAAGTTCTTCATGTGATCTTGTACATTTTCTGCAGTGAGTTCGACACCTGCCTATCATAAACTTGCACCATACAGACCACCAGGACAACTGCTTTCTCCATCTATGCTGTTTTCTGTGGTATACAATGTGCTGTTCACAATAGCTATGCAGACATATGCATTTCTAGTAGTCCAGCAGCAGCCATGGTACAGCAGCACTGATATTTACAGGTAAATATGTGGAATTGCTAGTTACTGAAAGATTTCTGCTTCTGTAAAATGCAATCTTAGATAAAGGGCAAGTGGTCTTTTAAATTATTACCTTATTCAGTTAAAATGAGCTGTCACCTCTACTGGCATTTCTGTTTTAGTAATTACGTTTATTCACCATGAAATTATAATTCTTCAGAATCTTTTCTTATAACCCAAAATTTTGTTTTTCTGTCTGTTTTTCATTCTGGAAATGTATGAATAAACTGAAATTAGGGCATTACTGTTCCCCTTGTAAATGGGGCATTGTTCTTGTGATCATTGAGGATTCCAGTGATAGGACTTCCTCCGATCTAATAGTTATCACCTATTCTGTGGATAGGGAATAACTTAAAACAACCGGAATACCCCTTTAACTTTGCATACTGTATCTATAACAAAGAATTAGTGGTGGAACATGCAAAGCAACTGACTTTTACTTATATTGTTACTAGCGCCTGTGAGCCTGGAAGATCGAGACTGAATCATACCCACGAACCAATCCCAAGGACATCAAAGATTAACTACCCAAGCTTTGAGAACTCGACACTGTGGCTGCTCACTGCTGTACATTTTGTGATCTTGGCCTTTGTGTTTTCTAAGGGGAAACCCTTCCGACAACCACTGTATACAAATTGTGAGTGAATATACAGTACAAGAAATAATATAAGAGGATTACAGCAGCCATTGTACATTATTATTTTAATCTGTTAATCTTTTAAATTAGAGTGTCTAGGTTAGCTTTGGTCCTAAGTGGCTAGATAACTAAATACTATTCTTTTTTCTTTTTTAGATATTTTTGTGGCAACACTAATAGTAGAGTTTACGCTTACCTTGTTCTTCATATTTGCTAACTTCAAGAACATGTATGTTGTTTTGGAGGTAAGCACTTTTATAACAACATAACCACTTATTGCTTTACTATAATATATTCTTTCTGATTGTTTTAAAGCCTTTCATCATCTGCATATTATAAGTGTGTGATTTCCTTTACAGCTTGTCTGCACACCCACAAGCTGGAGAATCCACATGTTAGTAATGCTCATTATATGTCTTGTTGTCTCATTTACGGTAGAGGTCAGTATCATTCTAAATATATAATAATATATATGATATGATGATCTTTTTTTTAAGTTAATGGCCATAAAATGTTGCCAATCAATATGTAATACAATAATATTATTTAAATGTGCTTAACAACATGAACATGCAGTTGATGATAATGAATGAATTGACAATATCATGTATAGCTATAAAACAATATAAATAATCCTGAAAAAGTAGGGTGAATTCATCCCCTGTCTATTCAAACACAAAGAATTACAACAAGTAACTATGATTCAATACATACAAGGGTAAAAATGCAGCAGAGGTGTAGCTAGGCTTTCCTGCACCCAAGACAAGGATTCAGATATGTAACCCCCCCCACGTGCCACTCAAATTTACTTAAAGAGGGGTAAAAAAAATTTTTTACACTAAGCCACTGCTATATCTCTACCCAATGGAAGAATGGAAAACTAAACGGTGATGTGAACTTAGCCTTACTGTGATAAATGAATGCCTTAAAGGGCTGTGAACCCGGACATATCCCTGTCTTCCCCCACTCAGCCCCTCTGACATGAGTATCGGAGCATTTCATGCTCCGATGCTCTTTCTTGCCCTGCGCTGAATTACGCAGGGCAAGAGCTTTTTCTGCAGATCCGGTGATGTACCGGGTCACTGCTAGGCAGAGACTTCCGGCCAGCAGTGAGCCCGGCGACATCACCGGCACTAATGGGAGGGTTTTAGTGTTGCCCTAGCCTGTAAGACGTTACCGGGAACACTGCTAGGCAGAAGCCTCCGACTAGCAGTAGCAAAGGAGAGGATCTAAGCATGAAAGCATGAACCCAGACAACCCCTTTAAAAAGCCATAGTAATTTATTGCAATTAATTTTTATATATCAATAGAAAACACTAAAAGTAAAATAAAATGGCATAGTACAAATTACAAGGGAATTTTAAATTAGAAGTAATTTGTCCTGATTGTACATTTGATATTTACTGTAGGTAGCTGAAATAAGCTACTGCTACAAAGTAAATTACAATATTTTTTTTTAAATGTTTTCTTCAGGAATTCATTCTAGACAACAGAACTCTATGGTTGGCGTTGAAGAGATGTCTCAAGTTAAAACCTAGTAGCAATTATAAAAAATTAAGGGCAGTTTTAGAAGAGAACAAACAGTGGCCACCCATTGGATCTACAATTTATGCAAAGAGCACAATGGCCGATGGAGATTCCAATGCGTACTCCAATCCTGCATTTCAAAGTGACAAACTTTAGAATGGAAATAAAGACATAAAGATGTGCAAGAAGTGCAAACAAAAGATCCATTTTAGTTACCTCACATGAAGCCGGCATTATAGACGCAGCAGAAAAGCCAAAGTGTAATTGGTACTTCTTTAAGGAAGCATTATTGCCACTCACGGTTGTCATGCTTTTAAAGGTTTATTAGCAGATGTGTGTCTGATTTTGTAATGTTGGGACCTTTCAGGGCAGTTGTGTAGACTGTCTCATGTAAATAAAGTTTAACCATTTTATAATAAAAAGTTACTTATCTTACAAGAATATTTGCCATTTCTTTCCTCCCTGCTATAAAGATGGTTACACTTTACACATAAGTTAGAACTGAGTAAATCAATTCAGATTAATTCTGATTATCACAAAAATTAATCCGCCAAACAAATCCAATGTTTTTGCCATTCGCTTCCGAAGATTTTTGCAAAAACTGTGCCCAGTGCCATATTACTGTGAAAAATGGCAGGGAAAACAGGAAGGAGGAAGAAGATGAAGGATCTCATGACACTGGGAGGAAGTGGGGGAGAGGGCTTGCCCTGATTGGCTCAGAAGCTGACAGACAGCCTGATAAGCTAATCAGGGACAGTATAGAGACAGGTCCTTCTGATCAGAGGGAAAAAAAATCATTTTTTTCTCAATCGTGGATGTGATAGGATGTGTTGTAGCTGTGTGTGACAAAAACAGCTGCAGGCACAACCCTATTACTAGGGACACTATTGGGAGAATATGGAGATATACAGTAAGTGGGAGGATTTTAGAGTTTAATTACAAAAAGAATAGAAAGTGAATGCGGTACTGGTCACTGTTTATCATTACAAAAAACTACCACCAACTCATATTTTTCTGTATGAACACCAAGCCAACTTTTTTTTGTAAAAAAAAGTTTCTATAGTTCATAGATGTTACGCCCGTGTGTGGGAGGGAGACACCACATCGGATAAAGAAGGAGAGGGAACAAGGAATAAAACCTGAAAGCTAGGGAAGAAAGGAGGACACCTCCTAGTCAAATCCCTAGTCACAGTCCTGACTGGCTAACAGTATGAACAGACCCCAAAGGTAGGTTAGTTCATATGTAGGAGTACCTGGAGTCCTAACTCACCCTATAAGACCCTGGCGATAGTGACAGGACTGAGACTCCTGTTTGTGTTTCCTTTCTGGAGGAACAGGTAGTCTGCCTCAGGCTTACGACAAAGGGCAGGGGAAAAACAAGATAAACACAGATAAACCAAACCAAAATGCAAAAGGGAAAGGAAACACTCAACTTTCCAGTAGTTTTGGCAGCAACAGGAATTCAGCCAGGAACCAAACACCAGCAGACTACATATACTACTGAAGCTATAAACCGCACAGTATTGTAGGAGAAGCAAATATAAATAAGGAAAGTTAAATGACCACAATAGCAACACCTGGAGGTTAGAGGTGTGGCCAGTATCAAAAACAACATAGACGCCTATTGATCCACAAGGAAACCTGTCAGATCAAAGCAAGTGTTGCCAGTCTCACAGATCTTCTGTCACCCATTGTCGCGAGGACATCCGTATGTCTTGGTACGTCCGTGACGATAGGCTTTTTGCCAGCACCCCAATTCTGCTGCAAACAGTGCGCAATTGCCCTTTTTCCCCTAAAAAACATAGCATGAATCATTAGTGAATGCATACATGTGTCTGCACGGCTTATGCCCGTTAGATAGTGTCATTTACTAAGTCAAGATTTGGGTGTGATTAACCTCCCTGGCAGTCTGATTATGTCAGTAATTTTGTACCCGAAGCAGTACATTGTTTTGCATGGAAATTTGTTGTTTTATATTGTAGGCCTGTAAATCTTAGGAATTACTCACTTAACCACTTGCCATCTGAGCCATTTGCCCCCTTCCTGACCAGGCCAAATTTTGCAAAACTGACATATCTCACTTTATGTGGTAATAACTTTGGAACGCCTTTATTTATCCAAGTCATTCAGAGATTGTTTTCTCGTGACACATTGTACTTCATTATAGTCATAAATTTGAGTCAAAATATTTCACCTTTATTTATGAAAAAATCCCAAATTTACCCAAAAATTTGAAAAATTCGCAATTTTCTAAATTTCAATTTCTCTGCTTTTAAAACAGAAAGTGATACCTCATAAAATATTTATTATTTAACATTCCCCATATGTCTAATTTATGTTGGCATCATTTTGGAATTGTCATTTTATTTTTTTAGGACGTTAGAAGGCTTAGAAGTTTAGAAGCAATTCTTCAAATTTTTAAGAAAATTGCCAAAACCCACTTTTTAAGGACCAGTTTAGGTATGAAGTCACTTTGTGGGGCCTACATAGTGGATACCCCCATAAATGACCCCATTGTAGAAACTACACCCCTCAAGGTATTCAAAACCGATTTTACAAACTTTGTTAACCCTTTAGGCGTTCCACAAGAATTAAAGGAAAATGGAGATCAAATTTTTAAATTTCACTTTTTTGGCAGATTTTCCATTTTAATCAATTTTTTTCTTTAACACATCGATGGTTAACAGCCAAACAAAACTCAATATTTATTACCCAGATTCTGCGGTTTACAGAAACACCTCACATGTGGTCATAAACTGCTGTATTGGCATACGGCAGGGCGCAGAAGAAAAGGAACTCCACATGGTTTTTAGATGCCATGTCCCATTTGAAGCCCCCTGATAGTATAAACTCCCAAGAAGTGACCCCATTTTGGAAACTAGGGGATAAGGTGCCAGTTTTATTAGTACTATTTTTGGGTACATATGATTTTTTGATCATTCATTATAACACTTTATGGGGCAAGGTGACCAAAAAATTGGTTGTTTTAGCACAGTTTCTATTTATTTATTTTTACAGCGTTCACCTGAGGGGTTCAGTCAAGTGACATTTTTATAGAGCAGATTGTTACGGACGTGGCTATACCTAATATGTATACTTTTTCTCATTTATTAACCTCTTAAGGACATAGGGCGTACAGGTACGCCCTTGTGCCCTGGTACTTAAGGACACAGGGCGTACATGTACGCCCTGTGTATTTTCGATCACTGCCGTGCGGCTGGCAGTGATCGGAACCCGGTGCCTGCTCAAATCATTGAGCAGGCACCTAGGCTAAATGCGCGGGGGGGTCCCGTGACCCCCCCATGTCGGCGATCGCGGCAAACCGCAGGTCAATTCAGACCTGCGGTTTGCTGCGATTTCTGCAGTTTCTGGTCCCCGCGGTCCCTGACCGCGAGGATGAGAAACTTTTTTTGCCTAAAAAAAGTTTTATTCACCCCCCCCAGCACCCCCGAATGATTTTTATGGTGGCGGGAGGTGCAGGGGGAGGGTTGCGGGCGGTGTGGGGGGTGGGGTTAGGCGTGCGGTGCGGCAGGCGGGATCGCGATCCCCCACCCGCCTCCCCTTGAAAATTCATTGGTGTTCAGTGGGTATACCAGGGTGCCAGAACATTGCTGGCACCCTGGTATAAACGGCTGACATCTGCGATGCGATGTCAGCCGTTTAACCCTTTCCATACAGCGGTCCGTACGGACCGCTGTATGGAAAAGGTTAACAGCACAGGGAGCTCCCTCCCTCTCCCAACGGGGGGCTGCTGTGCCTTTGCAGCCCCCCGATGGAGAGGGAGAGAGCCCCCAGACAGCCCCCCGAGAGATCCCCTCCTTACCCTTCCCCGTCTGCGAAGTTCTGAGCAGACGGGGAAGGTTCCCATGGCAACAGGACGCCTCTCAGGCGTCCTGCTGTCCATGGTGCTGAACAGATCTGTGCTGAAAGGCATAGATCTGTTCAGTCTAAGTAAAATACAGTCCAGTACAATATATATTGTTCTGTACTGTATTATACAGACATCAGATCCACTGGATCTTCAAGAACCAAGTGGGTCTGGGTCAAAAAAAAGTGAATAAAAGTGAAAAAAAAGTAAAAATCAAAAAACACATTTATCACTGATAAAAAATGAAAAAAATAAAATTCCCTACACATGTTTGGTATCGCCGCGTCCGTAACGACCTGATCTATAAAACGGTCATGTTACTTTACCCGAACGGTGAACACCATAAAAATAAAAAATAAAAAACTATGATGAAATTGAAATTTTGCCCACCTTACTTCCCAAAAAAGGTAATAAAAGTGATCAAAAAAGTCGCATGTACGCCAAAATTGTAACAATCAAACCGTCATCTCATCCCGCAAAAATCATACCGTACCCAAGATAATCGCCCAAAAACTGAAAAAACTATGGCTCTTAGACTATGGAGACACTAAAACATGATTTTTTTTGTTTCAAAAATGAAATCATTGTGTAAAACTTACATAAATAAAAAAAAAGTATACATATTAGGTATCGCCGCGTCCGTATCGCCCGGCTCTATAAAAATATCACATGATCTAACCCCTCAGATGACCACCGTAAAAAAATAAAAATAAAAACGGTGTAAAAAAAGCCATTTTTTGTCATCTTACGTCACAAAAAGTGTAATAGCAAGCAATCAAAAAGTCATATGCACCCCAAAATAGATGCCAATCAAACCGTCATCTCATCCCGCAAAAAATGAGACCCTACTTAAGATAATCGCCCAAAAACTAAAAAAAATATGTCTCTTAGACTATGGAGACACTAAAACATTTTTTGGGTTTTAAAAATGAAATCATTGTGTAAAACTTACATAAATAAAAAAAATTGTATACATATTAGGTATCGCCGCGTCCGTGACAACCTGCTCTATAAAATTACCACATGATCTAACCTGTCAGAAGAATGTTGTAAATAACAAAAAAAAAAAACGGTGCCAAAAAAGCTATTTCTTGTTACCTTGCCGCACAAAAAGTGTAATATAGAGCAACCAAAAATCATATGTACCCTAAACTAGTACCAACAATACTGCCACCCTATCCCGTCGTTTCTAAAATGGGGTCACTTTTTGGGAGTTTCTACTCTAGGGGTGCATCAGGGGGGCTTCAAATGGGACATGGTGTCAAAAAAAACAGTCCAGCAAAACCTGCCTTCCAAAAACCATATGGTGTTCCTTTCCTTCTGCGCCCTGCCGTGTGCCCGTAAAGCAGTTTACAACCACATATGGGGTGTTTCTGTAAACTACAGAATAAGGGCCATAAATATTGAGTTTTGTTTGGCTGTTAACCCTTGCTTTGTAACTGGAAAAAAAATATTAAAATGGAAAATCTGCCAAAAAAGTAAAATTTTGAAATTGTATCTCTATTTTCCATTAAATCTTGTGCAACACCTAAAGGGTTAACAAAGTTTGTAAAATCAGTTTTGAATACCTTTAGGGGTGTAGTTTCTTAGATGGGGTCACTTTTATGGAGTTTATAATCTAGGGGTGCATCAGGGGGGCTTCAAATGGGACATGGTGCCAAAAAAACAGTCCAGCAAAATCAGCCCTCCAAAAACCAAACGGCGCACCTTTCACTCTACGCCCCGCTGTGTGCCCGTACAGTAGTTTACGGCCACATATGGGGTGTTTCTGTAAACAGCAGAGTCAGGGCAATAAAGATACAGTCTTGTTTGGCTGTTAACCCTTGGTTTGTTAGTGGAAAAAATGGGTTAAAATGAAAAATTAGACAAAAAAATGAAATTCTCAAATTTCCTCCCCATTTGCCAATAACTCTTGTGCAACACCTAAAGGGTTAACAACGTATGCAAAATCAGTTTTGAATACCTTGAGGGGTGTAGTTTCTTAGATGGGGTCATTTTTGGGTGGTTTCTATAATGTAAGCCTCGCAAAGTGACTTGAGACCTGAACTGGTCCCTAAAAATTGAGTTTTTGTAAATTTCTGAAAAATTTCAAGATTTGCTTCTAAACTTCTAAGCCTTATAACATCCCCAAAAAATAAAATATCATTCCCAAAACAATTCAAACATGAAGTAGACATATGGGGAATGTAAAGTCATCACAATTTTTGGGGGTATTACTATGTATTACAGAAGTAGAGAAATTGAAACTTTGAAATTTGCAAATTTTTCCAAATTTTTGTTAAATTAGGTATTTTTTGGTGAAAAAAAAATTATTTTTTTGACTCCATTTTACCAGTGTCATGAAGTACAATATGTGACGAAAAAACAATCTCAGAACGGCCTGGATAAGTCAAAGCGTTTTAAAGTTATCAGCACTTAAAGGGACTCTGGTCAGATTTTCAAAAAATGGCCTGGTCCTAAGGTGTAAAAAGGCTGTGTCCTTAAGGGGTTAAAGTTTTACACAATAATAGCATTTTTGAAACAAAAAAATTATGTTTTAATGTGTCCATGTTCTGAGAGCTATAGTTTTTTTATTTTTTGAGAGATTTTCTTATGTAGGGGCTCATTTTTTGCGGGATGAGGTGACGGCTTTATTGGTACTATTTTGTGGGACATACGTGTTTTTGATCACTTGGTGTTGCACCTTTTGTGAGGCAAGGTGACAAAAATTGCTTGTTTTGACACAGTTTTTTTTTTTTTTTACGGTGTTCACCCGAGGGGTTAGGTCATGTGATATTTTTATAGAGCTGGTTTTTACGGACGCGGCAATATCTAATATGTATACTTTTTTTTATTTTTTCTATTTTTAACTTTTTTTTTTTTTCATTCCTTACTTGGGGACTTTTTTTTTTTTACATGTGAAACTTTTTTTTATTTTTTTATTTTCAACCCTCTTATTTTTATTTTTTTTTATTTTACACTTTTCGTCCCCCATAAGGTCATACAAGACCTCTGGGGGACATTTACTTCACTTTTTTTTTTCACTGTTGATTTCTCCTGTAACTGGGGCTGACATAGTAGCCCCAGTTACAGGACAAATACACCCCTAGAGAGGCTGTACAGCAGCAATCCAGCGCTGTACAGCCTCAGAAAAGGGCTGATCGAGGTCTCTGAGAGACCTCACACAGCCCCTGCACTCTCCGGTCCCGGCGGTCACATGACCGCGCATAGCGCTTCCTGCTCTGCACACACAGCGCTCGGTGAGCGCTGTGTCTGCAGCGATCCGGAAGGCAGGGACACCTGGGAACTGTCCCTGCCTTATCTCTGGGTTGCCCTGCTGTCACTGACAGCGGGCAACCCGATCAGCAGCTGCACGATTAGCGTGCAGCTGCTATTTCTGAAAGGACGTTTTAAAACGTGCTTTCAGAAATAGACGTCCACCCATAGGACGTAAAGCGGTTAAATCTGTCTAAACAAAAGTCTAGTAGACATTCCAGGTATGATAAAGTTTGAAACACAAAATCATTAATTATAATACAATAAATTATTTTTAAAAATAATATAATTTTATTCAATAATGTAATCAAATAAAAAACACTGCAATTTGTCAAACAAGGGTGCAACATCACTAGTCCCTGTAATAATAGACATATAGGTTCAGTAAACCTCCAGGGTATGAAAAATTTTGAAACATGGGGCTGCACAAAGTCTGACGTCACAATCAGGACAATGGAACCTGGTTTCCTTTCTGATTCTCTTTCCATTATCATCTCGCTTTGAGCAACAAACCACGCACATACTTGTAGGTGCTGTTTTTTTTTTTCGGTTGGTGGGATGTAGTCCATGAAGTGACGACCAGTCAGGAGTTCTGGGTTGACAACATCAACAGCACGACGTCCAGGTCTATTCACAGCCATTGATAGTGTTTGGTGGTTCACAAAGATCCGTTCAGCAACTTTCCAAGTAAAGTCAGAATGAACCAGAGGCTTGTCACTCTTTTCTCTGTGCAGAATGTAGGCATTCCACAAGCATTGCTCAAGAAGATGCCTGAAGATCTTCTTGTAGTACTTCTTTTGCTATTTCCACATTGCTGGGTAGAATGTAATTGCTTGGTCGGCTCTGTCGACACCTCGCATGGTTTTATTGTAGTCTATCACTACCTGTGGCTTCATGACTTCTTTCCCACCTTTCATGTGTACCATAACAGTCAAGGTATTACTGTATGAACAATAGGCACACATCTTTTCTGTCATGCCACCGCAGTGTCATCATCTTGCCTTTCTGCCAGGCAACCATTTCTCCAGTTTTCAGCTTCTTCTGGCCAAACATTGATGGAATGTCATGGCGATTAGCCCTAACGGTTCCGTAGGCATCGGTTTTGTTTTTTAGAAGAAACTCATAAAGTTCAGGAGATGTATAAGAGTTGTCGGTTGTTACACAATAGCCCTGATTTAGCAACGGTTCAATGAGTGTGAGGACGGAAGATGTTGACATTCCATGGTCGCTGTACTTTGGATTGAATTTTGTGCCTTTTCCAGTGTATATAACTGAATTCCAAATGTAGCAAGTTGACGATTCGCAGAGCATATAGGATTTTATGCCAAATCGTGCTCTATTTGATGCAATGTACTTTATCCAGCTGAGCCGTCCCTTGTAGGCCATTAGACTTTCATCTATGCTGATGTCTCTTTCTGGCACATAGGTCTGTTGAAAATTCTTTACAATCATTTTATATATTTCCCAAATTTCATCAAATTCTTCATTGTTTGTAAAGTGAAAAATTTCATTATCAGGGAAAATCTGTACTCTGACATGACGGTGACAAAAAATGGAGTTGCAAGTAATTTATTAGTGGTCCAATACCATTTCTGCAGGGGTTTTCCCACCACTCCCTGAAGTATTATTAGGCCCAGAAATTTCCAAATGTCATATTTGGTCACTGGTTCCCACTTTCTGCTTCTTGAAAACTTGTGACACAGAGTAGCAGATTGTTGCTCTTTGTACCGCTTTGTCTCCGTAACAATTGTTTCAATTACTTAATCGGTCAGAAATAATTGTAGGTATGCCAAAGGGTTGTTGTGTTCAACGTCTACTTTGTTACCAGGTGTTCCAGTAAATGGGAATCTTGGGGGCGCTGCCTGACCCATATCACAGTCAATAGGGCACCAGGTTCGCACATCGATGAGCTCAAGTGCAGATTCGTCACTGTCACTTGTCTGATCAGTGTCGGATGAGGAATTTCCCCTTGAATCACTATCGTTCAATTCAGCGAGTACTTCTAAGTCACTGTCACTGTCATTTATCTGGTCTAAAACTGCTTTTGCACTCAATTGACGCTTTTTTGATGCCATGGCCGAAAAATGTCCAGACAGAATTGACAGTAAAAGGGCAGGCAGGGCACTGGAGAATGATCCCTAGGGACAAATCTGAGGTGATTTAGTTTGATACAGTGTAATCCTCACAGATTACACTGTATCACTGTTTGTGTCAGTTTATTGATTTGAATTTCCCTCCCAGTTCTGCCTCATGTGCTGCCCGACTCGCAGGGAACAGGTAAAGGACTTTGTGGTTCAGATGTCAGTATTGTTGAGCTTTTTCATAAGTGTATAAAACATTTATCTAAATGTCATAATTATAGTGGATTTGATTAGACCTACACGAGGCCATATTGCTATATGTATGTATTTTAAAGATGGTCGAGAGAGGGTCATGGGAAGGACACTGTTAATAACATTTCTTCTCATGGATGTACTAGTCTGAAAAGAGGCCTTCTTGTCTCCTTATGGCTGAGATAAGAATAGTTTCTAGACGCAGCTAGTGCTAATTACCTCTACAGTTTGGTATTTATTAATGAAGCAGAAAATCTGTAATATCTATATACTCGTATAATCAAACTTAGTTTTGTATAAGAAAATCAATAAGACACATGTATCGTTTTATATTGTTACATATTATTAGGGACGTTTATGTATTTGTTATCATATATATTTCTCAATAGGAACGCATATATTCCTATTATATGATGAAAACAGTTTAGGTATAGACTTTGCCAATGAGTATCTGTAAAGATGTGTTATTTTAACTAACCATAAATCCCCCGTTGGTGTAGCAGAGGAGGCACAGATATATCTGTGATAAAACAAGGCTCATCATATTATTATTTATAACATAAATTTAGGAGTATGGAAAACATTCAAATGGTGCCTAAAAGTCTGTGTTTAATTGGTAGAAGTGTCAGAATTAATCCCTCTAGCTTTGATTTAGGTTCCAGAGGTCATGTGTATAGAATGTGAGATAGTCAGGCTTGGATATTTAACCCTTAATAGAATGGTACTAATAGTTTAGGTAATAGTGTCACCTAGGGGTAAATGAGTAACATTACACCAACAGCAGAAGTGCATTTTGGGTAATACAAAGACATCACAGTCCTTATCATATGTACATGCCTAGCCGACAATTATTGAAAAACTCCAAGCTAGGAAGGTGTGTCTAACTGATAAGTTTGTGATCATAAACCACACACACACATGAGGGAGAGCAACAGAACAGAAACAAAAAGAGCAACAGGAAAATGATAAGGGAACCAGGAAAACACAGAGAAACAATGAAAACCCAGGAGAAAGATCCTAATGACCAGATCGTACCTTAGAGTTGACTTCCCTTAGTCTCTGCACATCATTTGCATTCTTGGTAATGTATAACTTTATTTTGTGTAGTATTGATATAAATTAATCAGCCTGATATTTAGCAAGCTCCCCGCTGTTGGCGAATGTATAGTTGTTAAAAGTGCTACATCAATATTGTCACTATTCAGTAAAAATGCATATTACTAAATAAAAGACCTAAATATTGATTTCAGAGGTAACCCTCTGATTGGAATAATTTCATTCCATAGTCAATGCCAGGCTTGATAATTTATAAGTTGTGTGACTATCCTACCCGATTATCCGAGATTTGTCATGGTTTGTGCAGAGCAAGGGTTTGTATCTCTCCTCTAACATTATTAAGTTTTTATATCAAAAAATTGTGGTCGAGCCGGATTGTATTATATTCTTCTGTCTGAGAGGTACTGTGTACATGCTAGGTATTTGTGTTGGTGCCATCTAGTGGCAAATTTTGGGTACTGCATATCACTGTGTATCATTGCAGATTATTGAATTTCACATTGATTAATCTCTGATTGTATTTTAAATTATTGTATAATAAATCATTTATATTTTTGCATAGATGCTTGTACCTTGTTTTACTGATTGCACAATATAATTAAATAACCTGAGGTGTTATATATGTCCACCTCGAGGATCAATAATCATTTGAAATTTTTTTGTTGATCTTTTATATAAAGCCTTTTGCTTTATATCCCTGACAGTATGAATGGTCCGCACTCGTTCCACAATTATGCGGAACGGGTGCGGACCCGTTAATTTTCAATGGGGCAGGAATGGATGCGGATCTGCATTTCCGGAGCGCGGATGCAAACTACTGGTCCGCAGCTTCACAAGAAAATAGCTTCAGCTGTTGTTGGTTCTGGAGCTCGGCTCCAGTCCAGGGTGTTCTATCTGCCCAGTCCTTGAGGGCCACCGTGTAGGACATCAATGTCATCTGCAATGTCATTCCTTTGTCTTCCTTATCCTCTATGTACCCTACCTCACTTGTTGTATGTTTGGTGTGGGTTTATGTTCAGGGTTTGTTGTACGTCTTGTTTGTTGCTACATGTCTGGGCAGTTGGTATTTGTCCCTGCATGTGTGCAAGACGTTTTCTCTGTGTGTGCTGTACCTCCGAAAGGGGACTGGTTTCCCGGAGGGGTGAACCATAAGCCTGTATGCAGCGCTGCTTGGGGCTGCCATGCACTGTGTGAGCATGGGGGGCTCTGGCAGAGTTGGTATGCTGGATTCCTGTGTCGGTTGTTTGTACTGTGACCTGCTGTGTGTTTGGGCTCTTGTACTTATGCACAGGTTCTAGTTGTGGAGGCTTCGGCAGGTAAGTGAGTTGTCTTGTTGTTCTTACCTGCCGATCCTCTTGCTACATATGGTCTCTCCTTTTACCTACTGCTAGGCCATTTAAGACTCCTGTTCATCCGTGTCTGGGAAGAACAGGTCGTCTCTCCCCTGTTCCTATGTGAGAGATTATCAGGGCGACTCAGGGCCATAGGTATCCTGGTATGAGCCGTCCTAACATCCAGGTCTGCTCATATGGTGAGGAGTTAGGGTGAGGATTAGGGACGCTTTAGGAGGTGACCTGCTCCCTGATTCCGGCGTCCTGGCCTAGCTGCTTCCCCTTTATTACTTGACATTGTACAGTGGGGGGTTTCCCCCACTCCCCACCGTGACAATAGCTGAGGACTTCTCTATGTAAGTGCCGGCCACGTCTGTGTTTTGTGGTCCGAGTGTGGTTCGGGGTTACCGCATCAGGCAGTGAAAGTTAACCCTGAGCCACACTCGGGATTACCGCCAGGGGGTTAATAGTGGTTGACCGTGAGGTACATTTTGATTGGCTTTATATTGATAGGGCAGCCTCTAATTTACAGGAAAGGGACTTACAGTTGCAAGAAAAAGTATGAGAACCCTTTGGAATGATATGGATTTCTGCACAAATTGGTCATAAAATGTGATCTGATCTTCATCTAAGTCACAACAATAGACAATCACAGTCTGCTTAAACTAATAACACACAAAGAATTAAATGTTACCATGTTTTTATTGAACACACCATGTGAACATTCACAGTGCAGGTGTAAAAAGTATGTGAACCCCTAGACTAATGACATCTCCAAGAGCTAATTGGAGTGAGGTGTCAGCCAACTGGAGTCCAATCAATGAGATGAGATTGGAGGTGTTGGTTACAGCTGCCCTGCCCTATAAAATAAAACACACACCAGTTCTGGGTTTGCTTTTCACAAGAAGCATTGCCTGATGTGAATGATGCCTCGCACAAAAGAGCTCTCAGAAGACCTACGATTAAAAATTGTTGACTTGCATAAAGCTGGAAAGGGTCATATAAGTATCTCCAAAAGCCTTGCTGTTCATCATTCCACGGTAAGACAAATTGTCTATAAATGGAGAAAGTTCAGCAATGCTGCTACTCTCCCTAGGAGTGGCCGTCCTGTAACGATGACTGCAAGAGCACAGCACAGCCTGCTCAATGAGGTGAAGAAGAATCCTAGAGTGTCAGCTAAAGACTTACAAAAGTCTCTGGCATATGCTAACATCCCTGTTAGCGAATCTACGATACATAAAACACTAAACAATAATGGATTTCATGGGAGGATACCACAGAGGAAGCCACTGCTGTCCAAAAAAAACATTGCTGCACATTTACAGTTTGCACAAGAGCACCTGGATGTTCCACAGCAGTACTGGCAAAATATTCTGTAGACAGATGAAACCAAAGTTGAGTTGTTTGGAAGAAACACACATCACTATGTGTGGAGAGAAAGAGGCACAGCACACCAACATCAAAACCTCATCCCAATTGTGAAGTATGGTGGTGGGGGCATCATGGTTTAGGGCTGCTTTGCTGCGTCAGGGCCTGGACAGATTGCTATCATAGAAGGAAAAATGAATTCCCAAGTTTATCAAGACATTTTGCAGGAGAACTTAAGGCCATCTGTCCACCAGCTGAAGCTCAACAGAAGATGGGTGTTGAAACAGGACAACGACCCAAAGCATAGAAGTAAATCAAAAATAGAATGGCTTAAACTGAAGAAAATACGCCTTCTGGAGTGGCCCAGTCAGAGTCCTGACCTCAACCCGATTGGGATGCTGTGGCATGACCTCAAGAAAGCGATTTACACCAGACATCCCAAAAATATTGCTGAACTGAAACATTTCTGTAAAGAGGAATGGTCAAGAATTACTCCTGACCGTTGTGTACGTCTGATCTGCAACTACAGGAAACGTTTGGTTGAAGTTATTGCTGCCAAAATAGGTTCAACCAGTTATAAAATCCAAGGGTTCACATATTTTTTCCACCTTCACTGTGAATGTTTACATTGTGTGTTCAATAAAAACATGGTAACATTTAATTCTTTGTGTGTTATTAGTTTAAGCAGACTGTGATTGTCTATTGTTGTGACTTAGATGAAGATCATGAAAAGAGAGTAATAAGGCGGCTCAACTGATCAATAGAATGGCAGAGGTGCTGAGCTGCTGATTTGACTCACCCAGTCAAAGAAGGAGCAGTTTTAAAATAGAAAAGTAGCAGGCACACTCATAGATGGGATTAAATAAAATGGTTTTATTTTAAAATACTTGGTTAAAATATAATCGTTTTTTTTTAAAGCATAGTGAGTGAAGGACTCTGGACACTGGTTGTGTGTGCCAGATAAAAGGATAGATAGATGGCTGGTAACAGGCTTTAGAAGTATTTTGTGCAAAAGTTAGTGGATAAAGTCCATATGGATAAATGGTAAAGTAAAAATATAAATTAAAGAAAAAAGTGGTAAAAGTTGGTGGTTGGCTGTATAGGCCGTGCAATGTTAGTGCTGTCAAGGTTATATTAGGTCCTTTTTGGTGGGCTCCTGTGGATATAATGTCCTTTCCCAGCGGTTGGTAAATAGTCTATATACCTTTGTTTATAGGTGTATATAATTGCGCTGTGAAGTGGTAATAGTACATAGTCATATATAATAGCATGTAGGTCTTTCACTTGAAAAGAAAAAATGCTGTGGGGAAATTGGTGTTCTGAATTCACTGACCCACCACGCGATGATATCCTCCGTCAGTATTCCAAACGGGTGCTTCTTGCGGCTCTGCTCTCCGGCTGCCGGCGTCCCACGTGGTATCCAAGCGCGCGTGTCTGTTGTATGACGTAAAGAGTGCACGTGACCTTCTGTTAATCTCGTGATCGGGATCCTCCGGGCCGTTTAAGTGAAGCAGTTAAACCAGTGGAGCGCTCCTAAATGGAATTCCTATTTCTGGATTCTTGGTTGTATGATGTTACTGGTGTATTGGCAGTAGTCCTCCGTACTCTTAAACGTGTTTCAGGACTTCACTTGGTCCCTTCATCAGTAAGTGGAGGACTTGTGGTATCTGCATGGTATTTATTGGGTGGACCATTAAAAATCAATCACTCAATTAGAGTTCAATCCATCAGTTGGGGTTGATTCAAGAATTGTATTGGTCTGTGACTCATTAAAAGGAATGTCTCTTTGTGAAACATGGAAATGTTCCAATATAGAATCAGGGAGGGGTCCCAATGTAAAGTGGTATAAAAGTAGGATTAGACTTAAAAGTGGGAACAAAAATGTTAAATATTAACGATCTTGAAGTGTGGTAATATGGGATATATAAATTATATATAATAATATATAAAAAAATATATATATAAAAGTATATGTAGGATATGTAAAATGGGGGATATGATGAATTATGTAGGTGTGTGTATGTATCTATATACATACACATATACAAAGGTGATTGTATAGAACATGGAAAAAGTAGCTGTTCCTTAGAAAGGGGTCCTGTATCTATATGGATCTATTGATATAAATTCTGGTCCATGTAGCATAAACTTCAATGGTGATAAATGTCTAATTTTGTTTGTAGACCACAGTATATAGTTACAGTGGGATGCGAAAGTTTGGGCAACCTTGTTAATCGTCATGATTTTGCCGTATAAATCGTTGGTTGTTACGATAAAAATGTTAGTTAAATATATCATATAGGAGACACACACAGTGATATTTGAGAAGTGAAATGAAGTTTATTGGATTTACAGAAAGTGTGCTATAATTGTTTAAACAAAATTAGGCAGGTGCATAAATTTGGGCACTGTTGTCATTTTATTGATTCCAAAACCTTTAGAACTAATTATTGGAACTCAAATTAGCTTGGTAAGCTCAGTGACCCCTGACCTACATACACAGGTGTATCCAATTATGAGAAAGAGTATTTTAGGGGGTCAATTGTAAGTTTCCCTCCTCTTTTAATTTTCTCTGAAGTGTAGCAACATGGGGGTCTCAAAACAACTCTCAAATGACCTGAAGACAAAGATTGTTCACCATCATGGTTTAGGGGAAGGATATAGAAAGCTGTCTCAGAGATTTCAGCTGTCTATTTCCACAGTTAGGAACATATAGAAGAAATGGAAGACCACAGGCTCAGTTCAAGTTAAGGCTCGAAGTGGCAGACCAAGACAAATCTCGGATAGACAGAAGCGACGAATGGTGAGAACAGTCAGAGTCAACCCACAGACCAGCACCAAAGACCTACAACATCATCTTGCTGCAGATGGAGTCACTGTGCATCGTTCAACCATTCGGCGCACTTTACACAAGGAGATGCTGTATGCGAGAGTGATGCAGAGGAAGCCTTTTCTCCGCCCACAGCACAAAAAGTGCCGCTTGAGGTGGGCTAAAGCACATTTGGACAAGCTAGCTTCATTTTGGAATAAGGTGCTGTGGACTGATGAAACTAAAATTGAGTTATTTGGCCATAACAAGGGGCGTTATACATGGAGGAAAAAGAACACAGCATTCCAAGAAAAACACCTGCTACCTACAGTAAAATATGGTGGTGGTTCCATCATGCTGTGGGGCTGTGGGGCCAGTGCAGGGACTGGGAATCTTGTCAAAGTTGAGGGACGCATGGATTCCACTCAGTATCAGCAGATTCTGGAGACCAATGTCCAGGAATCAGTGACAAAGCTGAAGCTGCGCCGGGGCTGGATCTTTCAACAAGACAACGACCCTAAACACTGCTCAAAACCCACTAAGGCATTTATGCAGAGGAACAAGTACAACGTTCTGGAATGGCCATCTCAGTCCCCAGACCTGAATATAATTGAAAATCTGTGCTGTGACTTAAAGAGAGCTGTCCATGCTCGGAAGCCATCAAACCTGAATGAACTAAAGATGTTTTGTAAAGATGAATAGTCCAAAATACCTTCAACCAGAATCCAGACTCTCATTGGAACCTACAGGAAGCGTTTAGAGGCTGTAATTTCTGCAAAAGGAGGATCTACTAAATATTGATTTCATTTCTTTTTTGAGGTGCCCAAATTTAGGCACCGGCCTAATTTTGTTTAAACAATTATAGCACACTTTCTGTAAATCCAATAAACTTCATTTCACTTCTCAAATATTACTGTGTGTGTCTCCTATATGATATATTTAACTGACATTTTTTATCGTAACAACCAACGATTTATACAGGAAAATCCTGACGATTAACAAGGTTGCCCAAACTTTCGCATCCCACTGTAATTAGGTGTGCTGGAGCTTGTGTGTTTTTTCTTTATTCCTGAGCTTGGTAGTATGGTTGTTCCATAAAAAGGATTTCATGTCTTGGGAAAACCTTATATTTATATGGGCCTTATCACGTATTTGTGAATTGTTGTTTGGCTATATTGTGTATCTATATGGGCTTGTTGGCGTGTAGATGTTGGTCCAATTAATAGAGGGCCTGATGATGATGGGGTAATTAGTTGGTTTGTGGGGCCAAGGTATATTATACGGAATAGGGTATTTGGTGTTGTAGCTGTACCATATTGGAGGAATCCAATTTTGGAGTCACTGTTGTCCCTATGTCAGTAGGGTTTACTGAATATCAACTCTGGTCCGTATAGCAAAAGACCCAGCGTTGATTAGACAATAACCGACGGACTATAAGGTGACTGTATCACCAGAAATGGTCCATATAATGGAATATATTGAAATGAAATAAAATAAAATAAAATGGTAAATAGGTGGGGCCCGATGTTGATGGGGTAGCTGGTATGTCTATAGGGACTGAGGTGTATTATATGAAATAGATATATAGGGAATGAGGTATTGGGGTTCTTCCATGATGGAAGGTTCCAAAACTTGGGGAGGCTATTAGCCCTATGTCAATATGGGTTTACTGAATATCAATACTGGTCCGTAAAGCAATAGACCCAGCAATGATTAGACAATAACCGACAGAGCATAAGGCATTGCTGTATTGTGAAATTTAGCTGGTTGTAAATTGTATTGATCTTATAACTCGAGTGTATGTGTTTGGTACTGGCTGATGTGGAATCGTATGATGGTCTATTATAGGGGACTATTGGTGCATATTATTCCTGTATGGTGTGTACTGGACAGTGGTTGTGCCTATTTATTCCCAATCTAGTAGTGGGATGGTTGGAGATCTCTGGGTGACTCAGAACATACATGTGGTGGTATTATACGTGTGTGGCGGCCTCCCACCAAGGGGGGACCAAGGCACATAAGGGTCACACTGGTCCTCCATCGGTGGGCAGCAGCCAGCCGAGCACAACCAGTGGCGTCGCCGGGGGGGGGGGGGGGGAAGAGGGGGCCCCCTACATCACGCTGTGCCCCCCCATGTACCCCCCAACTAAAATTCCCCCCCCAAGTGAGCCGCCGCACTGCCGCAGTTGGGTACAGGGAGATGAGCGCTTCCATTGTGCTCATCTCCATAGTAATCTGCCTGTGCTGCGGCGGTGCAGGGGAGGGAGAGGCGTGTCCCTTCGCCTTCCTCTGATAGGCTGCAGGCACTAGGCCGGCGCAGGCGGCGCGATGATGTCATCGCGCCGCCTGAGCCATAAAGCGCGGGACACAGGCCGAAAGAGGCCTGCATCGCATCGCTGACATGGAGGTAAGTAATATTTTTACAGGCACAATAAGGGGGGCTCTTGTTACTGGCACATTGGGGGGCTTATTACTGGCACATTGGGGGGGCTTATTACTGGCACATGGGGGGGCTTATTACTGGCACATGGGGGGGCTTATTACTGGCACATTGGGGGGGCTTATTACTGGCACATTGGGGGGCTTATTACTGGCACATTGGGGGGGCTTATTACTGGCACATTGGGGGGTTATTACTGGCACATTGGGGGGGCTTATTACTGGCACATTGGGGGGCTTATTACTGGCACATTGGGGGGGCTTATTACTGGCACATTGGGGGGGCTTATTACTGGCACATTGGGGGGCTTATTACTGGCACATTGGGGGGGTCTTATTACTGGCACATTGGGGGGGGCTTATAACTGGCACATTGGGGGGCTTATTACTAGCACATTGGGGGGGCTTATTACTGGCACATTGGGGGGGCTTATTACTGGCACATTGGGTGGGGGCTTATTACTGGCACATTGGGGGGGGCTTAAGTGCCCCCTGGAGCCCCCCAAGCCGGATACCGTTGGTCCAAGAGGAGTTACACCGCCAGATGAGTATCGTACTGGTTCTTCTCTTCTTTTGTAGTATATCAATTGTATCATGTGATTAACCTTTGTACCACATTATGTGATTCCCTCATAGTGGAGTGATGACTTGGGGGTGCTCAAGTTTTTGGTTTGATTTTGATTTTTTTTTGCAGTTGCTGTATATCTGTGGTAACACGCTCTCTTTTTCGCCTTTGTCTCCTGACGAACCTTTGAAAAATAAGGGGAAACGCGTCGGGACAAGGAATGTAAATTATTAAGTGTATTTTGCAAATCTAAATGACCCAGACATCCATATGGGTCCATTTCACCTTTAGTAAGGGCACTATAAGGACAGGTAGGTTAGGTACGGGGACAGAGTGCTCCTACCATGTGGGTGCATCTCTGGGCTGAGAATACCTAGGGACACACTAGGGACCCATATAGTTTTGCCCCCCCTCACCTCAGAAGCATCAATCCCCTACCTGGTCCGCAGTTGCTCTCTTTTTTCTGTGTTTGTCTTTGTCTGTATTAGTCCCCATGTCAGGGACCTCTATTTAAATATGGCTAATTAAAAGTTATGTTTTAGGTAGTTGGCTTCAGTGACAGTGTCTTCTTTTCTACAACTACCAATTGAGTATATTTTTTGGACGAGAAAAAATGCATATTATTCCTGTATGGTGTGTACTGGACAGTGGTTGTGCCTATTTATTCCCAATCTAGTAGTGGGATGGTTGGAGATCTCCGGGTGACTCTGAACGTACATGTGGTGGTATTATACGTGTGTGGCGGCCTCCGACCAAGGGGGGACCAAGGCACATAAGGGTCACACTGGTCCTCCATTGGTGGGCAGCAGCCAGCCGAGCACAACGTCTCAGAGGAAGCCAAAGATCTCCATCTCTGCTTTTAACCCGTTTGGTACAATTGAGTCGAATTCAAAGATCCTTCTAGATTCTAATCTGGACATTCTGTGCATATGATTACCGCCCCTCCAGTCTTGAAATATTGGAAGAACACAACCATTTTTTAGACAAAACTCCCCCACATCACAAACCACACACGCGACAAAGATCACCACATTCTCCACTACATTCCCCACTACAGGGAACACCACAGAGTCAAAAATACAACTTAAGGCACAGACAGCAACCACAAAACCAAGAATACAGGCCATACTATTAGTACAACCCACATTAACCAAAAAGAACACAACACCAAACAAGACAACTATCAGGGACAACCAATGAGGGACAATTATCAGACACAACAAATGAGAAAATATGGAGAAAGAAAAAGATACGTAGAGGAGGGAGAAATAAGAGCAAAACACAACAGATGAACCCACATAATATTGAAAACACTATCAAATATAAGCCAAGCCACCCTTAACACAGCCCAACAAAACTTGCTAAATAAAGGACTGAAATTTGCGCCCACAAATCGATTAAATAAATTCGACATATATAGGCGTTGAAAAATGTATCCGCAAATTATGCCTTAAAACATATTATATTAAAAATCCTGTGACAGAGTGACAGGATGGTTGCAGAGTGCTATTGCATTTGTGTTTTTTTCTTTCTATGTGACAAAAGAGATCCTGAACAATGAGACATATGAACATACATCACTGAGAAATCCATCCAAAAAATATCCAAGACAGGAGATAGGACATGAGTTAGCAGCATTTAAACAATGCGTGGAAAAAGACATACGCAAATTGAAAGAACGATCAAAAATCTAAAATAATCTGTCTAAAAAAGAAAACAAAGCTATAAAACAACTACAAAGAGAGAAAGACATAATAATACACCCAGCAGACAAGGGAGGGGCAATAGTGATCCAGGACATCAGCAAATATAATTCAGAATGCAAGAGACAACTGTCAGACATCAACACATATAAAAAATTTAAAATTGACCCCACAGAACAATACCACTCAGAACTAACCCAATTTTGTAACAGAGGTCTAAACAAAGAAATCCTGTCTGAAACAGAATACAAATACATTCTGGACACACAAAAAAGAATACCAGTATTATACGGTCTACGAAAAATTCACAAAGACAAGAAAAACCCACCTGGTCGCCCCATCATATCTGGAATTGGATCACTCACTAGCAATCTAACTCAGTACATCGACACACTCTTACAGCCAAGAGTAAAAAACATAAATTCTTACATCAAGGACACCCAAATAATCAATACAATAGAAAATTTTAAATTTGATCCACATTGGTATATCGGCACCCTAGATGTAAAGTCCTTGTATACAAGCATCAACCATTCACAAGGGATTGAAGCCATACATAAACAATTGACCCAAGAAGCAAAACTCCCAATAGAACAGATCGACTTCATAACAGAAGGAATTCACTTCATACTGAACCATAACTACTTCAACTGGAACTCAGATTTTTACCTGCAAGTCCAGGGCACTGCCATGGGCACCAGGTTCGCCCCCAGTTACGCCAACCTATTCATGGCGCAGTGGGAACCAGAAACCATCGCGCCGAAACTGGGGACGGACCTGGTGCTATGGCAACGCTACATAGACGACATCGTGTTCGTATAGCGAGGGAGTGAAGAACAATTACACTCCTTCTTGAAAAAGATAGATTCGAATAAATACAATCTAAAATTCACACCCATCATCAGCACATCTAAAATTGAATTTCTAGATCTACAAATATCGATAGACAAAGACAAACTCATTTGCACAACATACCAAAAACCAACAGCCAAACACAGCTTCAATTTGACAGCTGTCACCTACCTTCCTGGATGACAAATATACCACAAGGACAATTCCAGAGAGTAAAAAGAAACTGCACACTGGATACACAATTTGAGGAAGAAGCACAAAAAATGAGAAAACAATTCGTAGATAAGAAATACCCAATCCCACTCATTGATTAATCATTAAATAAAGTTCGACATATGGACAGAAAAGATTTATTTATTGAAAATAGTGAAATAAAACCACAGAAAGACACCTCCTTTAGAATCATTCTCCCCTGCAATTCACAATACAAAAAAATCTAACAAATCATCAATAACCATTGGCACCACATAAAACAAGACAAAACCATAGGGCCTATTATCCCAACCATTCCACAAATAACATTCACGAAAGCCCCAAATCTAGGCCTAAAAGTAGCCCCCTCTATCAAACAGACTTTAAAGAAAAACTCATCCATTCAAAAATGGATAGACATTACGGGCTTCTACAGAAAAATGCAACAATTGCAGCATAACATCATTCCCTAAAAAAAACACACAAGTTATATCTAAGACAAATTCACATAAACAGGAGATTAAAGAATTTTAAACGTGCAATTCAACCGACGTCATATATGCCCTGGAATGTCCATGTCAAAAGATTTACATAGCCCGAACAAAAAGGACTCTGAAAAAAGGATATCCGAACATATCTCAAACATAAAAAAGGGACTTGAAACACACACAGTATCGAACCATTTTAAACTCGCCCACAACAAAGACCCCATAGGACTAAAATACACAGCATTAGAGAAGGTAACCAAAGACTGGAGGGGCGGTAATCATATACACAGAATGTCCAGATTAGAATCTAGAAGGATCTTTGAATTCGACTAAATTGTACCAAACGGGTTAAACGCAGAGATGGAGATCTTTGGCTTCCTCTGAGACGTTGTGCTCAGTGGCGTCTCTAGCCTTCAAATTTTGGGGGGCACACTGGGGGCCAGGACAAAAGTAGGGGGAACAGCTATAACAACAATACATTTACACAAGTACGCTTAGTAATGCTGCGATACTTTACCCAATACCTAAAACCGCAACAGGGAAGAAAAGTCCTGCTGTCTGTGGTTTAAAAAATAATAATAATCACTCGGATTTCAACATGTCCTAGCTGCCTGTGGATGACATTTTTATAGGGAGGGGGATCTGTGGATGACACTGCTATGGGGGGATCTGTGGATGCCACATACCGTATATAGCATCTTATGCTATATGTGTCATCCACAGATCCACCCCATGACAGTGTCATCCACAGATCTCCCTCCCCGCCTCTCACAGGAGTGTACATTTGACATTTCTAAACTGTGGCGGATCCAGAGCCTGGTCTCGAGAGGGGCACTTCCAGATTATTTTCTGTCCGCCGGCACAGAACAAGGGTGCTTATAGAACAGACTACACAGTGTAGAGGTATACTGTACATTGTGTGGCACAGTGTAGAGGTATACTGTACATTGTGTGGCACAGTGTAGAGGTATACTGTACATTGTGTGGCACAGTGTAGAGGTATACTGTACATTGTGTGGCACAGTGTAGAGGTATACTGTACATTGTGTGGCACAGTGTAGGCTATATGTGTACAAACCGGATTCCAAAAAAGTTGGGACATTAAACAAATTGTGAATAAAAACTGAATGCAATGATGTGGAGATGGCAAATGTCAATATTTTATTTGTAATAGAACGTAGATGACAGATCAAACGTTTAATCCAAGTAAATGTATCATTTTAAAGGAAAAATACGTTGCTTCAAAATTTCACGGTGTCAACAAATCCCAAAAAAGTTGGGACAAGTAGCAATAAGAGGCTGGAAAAAGTAAATTTGAGCATAACGAAGAGCTGGAAGACGAATTAACACTAATTAGGTCAATTGGCAACATGATTGGGTATAAAAAGAGCTTCTCAGAGTGGCAGTGTCTCTCAGAAGCCAAGATGGGTAGAGGATCACCAATTCCCACAATGTTGCGCAGAAAGATAGTGGAGCAATATCAGAAAGGTGTTACCCAGTGAAAAATTGCAAAGATTTTGCATCTATCATCATCAACTGTGCATAACATCATCCGAAGATTGAGAGAATCTGGAACAATCTCTGTGCGTAAGGGTCAAGGCCGTAAAACCATACTGGATGCCCGTGATCTCCGGGCCCTTAAACGACCCTGCACCACAAACAGGAATGCTACTGTAAAGGAAATCACAGAATGGGCTCAGGAATACTTCCAGAAACTATTGTCAGTGAACACAATCCACTGTGCCATCAGCCGTTGCCAGCTGAAACTCTACAGTGCAAAGAAGAAGCCATTTCTAAGCAAGATCCAAAAGCTCAGGCGTTTTCACTGGGCCAGGGATAATTTAAAATGGAGTGTGGCAAAATGGAAGACTGTTCTGTGGTCAGACGAGTCACGATTCGAAGTTCTTTTTGGAAATCTGGGACGCCATGTCATCCGGACCAAAGAGGACAAGGACAACCCAAGTTGTTATCAACGCACAGTTCAGAAGCCTGCATCTCTGATGGTATGGGATTGCATGAGTGCGTGTGGCATGGGCAGCTTGCATGTCTGGAAAGGCACCATCAATGCAGAAAAATATATTCAGGTTCTAGAACAACATATGCTCCCATCCAGACGTCATCTCTTTCAGGGAAGACCCTGCATTTTTCAACAAGATAATGCCAGACCACATTCTGCATCAATCACAACATCATGGCTGCGTAGGAGAAGGATCCGGGAACTGAAATGGCCAGTCTGCAGTCCAGATCTTTCACCTATAGAGAACATTTGGCGCATCATAAAGAGGAAGGTGCAACAAAGAAGGCCCAAGACGATTGAACAGTTAGTCTAAACTTGAGAAACTGGTCTCCTCGGTCCCCAGACGTCTGTTGAGTGTTGTAAGAAGAAGGGGAGATGCCACACAGTGGTGAAAATGGCCTTGTCCCAACTTTTTTGGGATTTGTTGACACCATGAAATTCTGATTCAACATATTTTTCCCTTAAAATGGTACATTTTCTCAGTTTAAACTTTTGTTCCGTGATTTATGTTCTATTCTGAATAAAATATTAGAAGTTGGCACCTCCACATCATTGCATTCAGTTTTTATTCACGATTTGTATAGTGTCCCAACCTTTTTGGAATCCGGTTTGTATAAAATAAACATATTTCACATGAAAACTTACAATTACTTGGCTTGGCCCTTGGGGATCTCGGACACCACTTCAACACTTGGCTGGGGGGCTTGGCGGAGCTGATGTTGTGCTTTATCCTAATGAGAAAGATTTCATAATAAGGATTTGGAGAAGGGGCAGAGGGGTCACAGAGCAGGGAGAGGTTGGTGCTGCTACTAGGGGGTCATACCATGGGGGAGTAATAAAGCCAACCATAATGCCCCAGAGTAGAAATAATTCTCCTTATAATGTGACAATGCAAAACATACCCCCTTGTAATGCCCCCCAGGTGAGCTAATGTCCCCATAGTGCCCATATAATGTGCCAGTAATACGAGCCCCCCAATGTTCCAGTAACAAGAGCCCCCCATCATGTGCCAGTAATAAGTCCCCCAATGTGCCAGTAATAAGCCCCCCCAATGTGCCAGTAATAAGCCCCCCCAATGTGCCAGTAATAAGCTCCCACCCAATGTGCCAGTAATAAGCCCCCACCCAATGTGCCAATAATAAGCCCCCCCAATGTGCTAGTAATAAGCCCCCCCAATGTGCCAGTAATAAGCCCCCCCAATGTGCCAGTAATAAGCCCCCCCAATGTGCCAGTAATAAGCCCCCCCAATGTGCCAGTAATAAGCCCCCCTCAATGTGCCAGTAATAAGCCCCCCCAATGTGCCAGTAATAAGCCCCCCCAATGTGCCAGTAATAAGCCCCCCCAATGTGCCAGTAATAAGCCCCCCCAATGTGCCAGTAATAAGGCCCCTAATGTGCCAGTAATAAGGCCCCCAATGTGCCAGTAATAAGCCCCCCAATGTGCCAGTAATAAGGCCCCTAATGTGCCAGTAATAAGGCCCCCAATGTGCCAGTAATAAGGCCCCCAATGTGCCAGTAATATGCCCCCCAATGTGCCAGTAATAAGCCCCCCAATGTGCCAGTAACAAGAGCCCCCCTTATTGTGCCTGTAAAAATATTGCAAAAAAAAAACAGTTATACTTACCTCCATGTCAGCGATGCGATGCAGGCCTCTTCCGGCCTGTGTCCCGCGATGTATGGCTCAGGCGGCGCGATGACATCATCGCGCCACCTGCGCCGGCCTCTGATAGGCTGCCGGCCTAGTGCCTGCAGCCTATCAGAGGAAGGGGAAGGGACACGCCTCTCCCTCCCCTGCACCGCCGCAGCGGCATTTTAGGTGGGGGGCATTTTAGTTGGGGGGCACATGGTGGGGCACAGCGTGATGTAGGGGGGCCGGTTGTGCTCGGCTGACTGCTGCCCACCGATGGAGGACCAGTGTGACCCTTATGTGCCTTGGTCCCCCCTTGGTGGGAGGCCGCCACACACGTATAATACCACCACATGTACGTTCTGAGTCACCCGGAGATCTCCAACCATCCCACTTCTAGATTGGGAATAAATAGGCACAACCACTGTCCAGTATACACCATATAGGAATAATATGCACCAATAGTCCCCTATAATAGACCATCATACGATTCCACATCAGCCAGTACCAAACACATACACTCGAGTTATAAGAGCAATACAATTTACAACCAGCTAAATTTCACAATACAGCAATGCCTTATGCTTTGTCGGTTATTGTCTAATCATTGCTGGGTCTATTGCTTTACGGACCAGTATTGATATTCAGTAAACCCATATTGATATAGGGCTAATAGCCTCCCCAAGTTTTGGAACCTTCCATCATGGAAGAACCACAATGCCCAATACCTCATTCCCTATATATCTATTTCATATAATACAGCTCAGGCCCTATAGACATACCAGCTACCCCATCAACATCGGGCCTTACCTATTTACCATTTTATTTTATTTTATTTCATTTCATTTCAATATATTCCATTATATGGACCATTTCTGGTGATACAGTCACCTTATAGTCCGTCGGATATTGTCTAATCAACGATGGGTCTTTTGCTATACGGACCAGAGTTGATATTCAGTAAACCCTACTGACATAGGGACAACAGTGACTCCAAAATTGAATTCCTCCAATATGGTACAGCTACAACACCAAATACCCTATTCCGTATAATATACCTTGGCCCCACAAACCAACTAATTACCCCATCAACATCAGGCCCTCTATTAATTGGACCAACATCTACACACAACAAGCCCATATAGACACACAATATAGCCCAACAACAATTCACAAATACAAGGCCCATATAAATATAAGGTTCTCCCAAGACTTGAAATCCTCTTTATGGAACAACCATACTACCAAGCTCAGGAATAAAGAAAAAACACACAAGCTCCAGCACACCTAATTAACTATATACTGTGGTCTACAAACAAAATGAGACATTTATCACCCATTGAAGTTTATGCTACATGGACCAGAATTGATATCAATAGATCCATATAGATACAGGACCCCTTTCTAAGGAACAACTACTTTTTCCATGTTCTATACAATCACCTATGTATATGTGTATGTATATAGATACATACACACACCTATATAATTCATCATATCCCCCATTTTACATATCCTACATATACTTTTATATATTTTTTATTTTTTATATATTTATATATTATTATATATAATTTATATATCTCATATTACAACACTTCAAGATTGTTAATATTCAACATTTTTGTTCCCACTTTTAAGTCTACTCCTACTTTTATCCCACTTTACATTGGGATCCCTCCCTGATTCTATATTGGAACATTTCCAAGTTTCACAAAGAAACATTCCTTTTAATGAGTCACAGACCAATACAATTCTTGAATCAACCCCAACTGATGGATTGAACTCTAATTGATTGATTGATTTTCAATGGTCCACCCAATAAATACCATGCAGATGCCACAAGTCCTCCACTTACTGATGAAGGGACCAAGTGAAGTCCCGAAACGCGTTTAAGAGTACGGAGGACTACTGCCAATACACCAGTAACATCGTACAACCAAGAATCCAGAAATAGGAATTCCATTTAGGAGCGCTCCACTGTTTAACTGATCGGAGGATCCCGATCACGAGATTAACATAAGGTCACGTGCACTCTATACGTCATACAACAGACGCGCGCGCTTGGACACCACGTGGGACGCCGGCAGCCGGAGAGCAGAGCCGCAAGAAGCACCCATTTGGAACACTGACTGACGAATTCTGAACCCAAGACAGTATGGAACGCCATACTGAGGTTCAGAACACCAATTTCCCCACAGCATTTTTTCTTTTCAAGTGAAAGACCTACATGCTATTATATATGACTATGTACTATTACCACTTCACAGCGCAACTATATACACCTATAAACAAAGGTATATAGACTATTTACCAACCGCAGGGAAAGGACATTATATCCACAGGAGCCCACCAAAAAGGACCTAATATAAAGGTTGACAGCACTAACATTGCATGGCCTATACAGCCAACCACCAACTTTTACCACTTTTTTCTTAAATTTATATTTTTACTTTACCATTTATCCATATGGACTTTATCCACTAACTTTTGCATAAAATACTTCTAAAGCCTGGTACCAGCCATCTATCTATCTATCCTTTTATCTGGCACACACAACCAGTGTCCAGAGCCCTTCACTCACTCACCTTATGCTTTAAAAAAAAAACTATTATATTTTAACCAAGTATTTTAAAATAAAACCATTTTATTTAATCCCATCTATGAGCGTGCCTGCTACTTTTCAGATCACATTTTATGACCAATTTGTGCAGAAATCCGTATCATTCCAAAGGGTTCACATACTTTTTCTTGCAACTGTATATGTTTATATTCCTCTGCTTTTTCCTGAAAGCCCGCTTGCCATCAATTGTCACTCTGCTTATTGTATTAAATTTTTTAGAGTTTTAAACGTACACATCCCCCTTTCTTTTTGTTTATTTGTAATTAAATAAAGATTTTTTTTACGCCTCTTTCTACTGTAACAAAATGCATAATGTGCTGCAATAACAGCATTTATTTACCAGTTAACCGTTCACGCATTGTATTGCATCAAGTTTAGCATGCATTATTACTCAATGTGTTGTGCTGCAATACCAGCATTTATATACCAGTTAACCCTTAACAAATTGAATTGCTTCAAAATACCCAGATTATTAATGAAACCAGCGTCGGACTGGCCCACCATAGCACCATAGCACCATAGAGGATCATCCCGTCACACGATTGCACACGATTGCCTACCTGCTGCCCATTCACAGCCCTGTGAGCACAGCACTGCTTAGTTATAATTACTGGTCCCGCAGCAGCGCCGCTTGAGTGTATGTGCTGTCTCTCTAAGAGAAAGCAGAGAGAGGGAGTGAGGAACGGAGCTAGACAGCTTTAGACAGTGCTAAGTTGCTTCTGTGTGTGCGAAAGTGGCAATCACACACACAGCACACTAACATGCTGCCTGGGAGTTTCAGACACTCCAGTAAGTAGTAGAACCCTTAGGCCTCATGCACCCTGCCGTTGCCCGGCCGTGGCCATATTGCGGCCCGCAAACAGTGGGTATGCAATATGTGGGATCCGGCTGTGTGCTCCCCGCATCACGGATGCAGACCCATTCACTTGAATAGGTCCGCAATCCGGAGCTGCGGTGTGGAACAGATGCACGAAACCCCACGGAAGCACTACGGAGTGCTTCCATGGTGTTTCTGTCTGTGCCTCCGCACCGCGAAAAAATAGAACATGTTCATGTTTTACGGTGCGGACAGATCGGGTCTTGATCCGTCCCCGCCGACACATGAATGTTGCCCGCAAATTGTGGACCCCAATGCATGGAACGGCCGCACAATTGCCGTATGCATGAGACCTTAGGCTACATGCACACAACAGTGAAAAACGGACAAGTGAGGTACATTTTTTTAACGACCATCACACGTCAAAAAATAGAACATCTGTCTTTTCCAACACCCCCATAGAATTTAATGGATCCTTTTTAACGTCTGTTTCTCAGAAAGGCATCAGTGAAAAAAGTCAGTGAAAAAATGGACAGTTTATCCGTTTTTAACTGACATTTTTTTCACTGTCTTGTGCATGTAGCCTAACAATGGTTTGTAATTCTCATACAAGGTGCATTTTCAGGAGATTTTGCAGGCCACAACAGCAATAATTTGCATATTGTGCAACGCACCTAACCATTCTAACCCCATACCAGCAACAGCCCCTGTTTGGCTAACATATTAGATGGCAACTACTAGTTTTCAGGCTTCTGTGCTGTATGGCAATAATCCTGTGGCCATGTTTGATCCATCCACCAAGTTCAGCCCATCTGGTATAAAGCAAAATACCATCCGGTTCAGAGTGTATGTTTGTAAAGTTTTCGATTGTGCACTTGGAATATGGAAATCATTCTTTTTTTTAAAGGGATTTATGTCTACAGTGTTAAATAATAATTTCAGTTCTTTCAGTAGTTTTCCATTTGACAGAACAGAACCACTTACAATTTTAATGTGTACATTTTTATATTTATTCTAAGGACTAGTGTAGGTCGTGAATTTTCTAATCGTGAATTTTTATCGCGAATATTGGAACTTCGAGAATTCACGAATATCTAGAATATAGTGCTATATCTTCGTAATCGCGAATATTCTAGATTTTTTTTCATCAGTACCCATGATCCCTCACTGCTTCTTGCTTGCTTGCTTGAGTAGGGTGCAATATCTTTGAATTTAGGAGTAGTGTTGATCGCGAATTTTCGTATCGCGAATTGTTATTGAGAATTTTCCTATTGCCGATTTTTGCAATCAAGAAAATAATGACTGGAGATCACGATTTCTCGAATTCTGTTTTCAGAGCATATAGCACGGGCCTATTTTTGTTTTTGCATTTTCCTTTTTTCCTCCCAACATTCCAATAGCCATAACTTTTAAAATTTTCTATTCATATAGCCATATGAGGGAGTACTGTTTGGAGGATAAGTTAAATGGGTTTGTAGGTTTAAATTGAAAAAAAAAATAATTATATACAGTCCTGATCAAAAGTTTAAGACCACTTGAAAAATGGCAAAAAATCTTATTTTACATTGTTTGATCTTAACAAGGTTCCAAGTAAAGCTTCAACATGCAACAAGAAGAAATGAGAGTGAGACAAAACATTTTTTGAGCATTCAATTAATTGAAAATAACGATTAAACTGAAACAGGCTGTTTTTCAGCTGATCCAAATTTTAGGACCACATGCCTTTAAAAGGCCAAATCTGTGCAAAGATGTGGATTCATTGTCATTTTCTGTCAGGTAGTCACACGTTGTGATGGCAAAGGCAAAAAAACTGTCACTTTTTGAACGTGGTCGGGTTGAACTGCATAAGCAGGGTCTCTCACAGCGCGCCATCGCTGCTGAGGTGGGACGCAGTAAGACAGTCATTTGGAATTTCTTAAATGATCCTGAGGGTTATGGAACAAAAAAGTCAAGTGGAAGACCCCAAAAAATTTCATCAGCACTGAGCCGGAGGATCCAATTGGCTGTCCGTCAAGACACTGGACGATCCTTGATACAAATTAAGGCCCTTACTGGTGCTGACTGCAGCCCCATAACCATCAGACGGCATCTGAGACTGAAGGGCTTCAAAAACAAAAAACATCTTTAAAGCCCTCGTCTCCTTGAACGCCACAGAACTGCTCGTTTGAACTTTGCAAGAGAGCACCAAACATGGGACATTCAAAGGTGGAAGAAAGTTTTATTCACTGATCAAAAATTTTTAACCTTGATGGTCCTGATGGTTTCCAACGTTACTGGCATGACAAGCAGATCCCACCTGAGATGTTTTCTACGCGCCACAGTGGAGGGGGCGCCATAATGGTCTGGGGTGCTTTTTCCTTCAGTGGAACAATGGAGCTTCAGGAAGTGCAGGGGCATCAAACGGCCGTTGGCTATGTCCAGATGTTGCAGAGAGCATTCCTCATGACTGAGGGCCCTCGTCTGTGTGGTAACGACTGGGTTTTTCAACAGGACAACGCTACAGTACACAATGCCCGCAGGACAAGGGACTTCTTCCAGTAGAATAACATCACTCTTTTGGCCCATCCTGCGTGTTCCCCTGATCTAAATCCAATTGAGAACCTTTGGGGATGGATGGCAAGGGAAGTTTACAAAAATGGACAACAGTTCCAGACAGTAGATGACCTTCGTACGACCATCTTCACCACTTGGAGAAATGTTCCCACTCACCTCATGGAAACACTTGCATCAAGCATGCCGAAACGAATTTTTAAAGTGATAAACAATAACGGCGGAGCTACTCATTACTGAGTGCATGTTTGGAAGTTGGATTTCTGTTTTGGGGGGGTTTAGTTTTTTTTTGGAGGTGTGGTCCTAAACTTTTGATCAGCTGAAAAACAGCCTGTTTCAGTTTATTCGTTGTTTTCATTAAATTGAATGCTCAAAAAATGTTTTGTCTCACTCCCATTTCTTCTTGTTGCATGTTGAAGCTCTACTTGGAACCTTGTTAAGATCCAGCCATGCTAAATATGATTTTTTGCCATTTTTCAAGTGGTCTTAAACTTTTGATCAGGACTGTATATACTCCGGTATAGATATATAGATATACTATTCTGCCAAGATCTTTTGGGTTTTTACATAACAGCTAAAGAATTCAAAAGTTCGATTTGCGTGCTTCGCTGAATTTTACAAAAAATAATTGCTTCGTAAGTAGTGGGTGCAATGACAGGGAGCGGCGATTGCTATCACAAAGCACGAGGAAATTCATTTTTGCAGCGAATCGAATTTTTCCTGAAATTCAGATCAATTCGCTCAACACTCACCACAGCGCTCACTGTGCGTTAAAAATTACAGAACGTCTTTATTATTCAATACGAATACAGTGATACCAACCTTGTATATATTTTTGTTTTACTACTTTTAAAAAAAATACCTTTGAAAAAAAAATAAAGAAAATTTTTAGCATCACCATTTCTGACAGCCATAAAATTTTCAGATTTTAGTCTGTATATGGGGGTTTGTATATGAGGGTTTGTTTTTTCGGGATGAAATTTAGATTTTAGTGGTACCATTTTTGTGGTATGTACGACTTTTTGATAGCTGTTATTAAATTTTTAGGGGGCAAAAGGTGACATAAAACGGCGAATCGTGTGTTTGTGTTTTTTATTTTTTTTCCATTACGGCAATCAGCGCACAGGAAGTTTTTATTAATACTTTAATAGTTCAGACATTTTCGGATGCAGTGATACCTAATATGTTTTTATTTTGCTTATATATTTTTATATGTAAAATTGGGAAAGGGAGGTGATTTAAACATAATTTATTTTTTATTTTTTTACAGTGACAACCTTTAACCCGCTTAGGGGGCTAGAACCTGGGATCTTTTGATCCCTTGTCCTATTCACCATAATAGAGTTCTGTTAGGCCTCTTTCACACGGGCGTTGGGGGAAAATGTGCGGGTGCGTTGCGGGAACACCCGTGATTTTTCCACGCGAGTGCAAAACATTGTAATGCGTTTTGCACTCGCGTGAGAAAAATCACGCATGTTTGGTACCCAAACCCGAACTTCTTCACAGAAGTTCGGGCTTTGGTTAGGTGTTGTGTAGATGTTATTATTTTCCCTTATAACATGGTTATAAGGGAAAATAGCATTCTGAATACAGAATGCTTAGTAGGTGATCAATTGAGGGTTAAAAAAATAAATAAAAAAACTCACCTTCTCTTGTTCGCGTAGTTCCCGATCTCTTCTTTACTTCTTTAATGATGAGCTGTGGGCTAAAGGACCTTTGGTGACGTCAGATCACATGCTCCAATCACATGGTCCATCACCGTGGTGATGGACCATGTGATTGGAGCATGTGATCTGACGTCACCACAGGTCCTAGCCGGTAGTTCATCATTAAAGAAGTAAAGAAGAGACCGGGAACCATGCGTGAAAATCGCACCGCATCCGCACTTGCTTGCGGATGCTTGCAATTTTCACGCAACCCCATTCACTTCTATGGGGCCTGCGTTGCGTGAAAAACGCAGAATATAGAGCATTCTGCGATTTTCACGCAACGCACAAGTGATGCGTGAAAATCACAGCTCATGTGAACAGCCCCATAGAAATGAATGGGTCGGTATTCAGTGCGGGTGCATTGCGTTCACCTCACGCATCGCATCCGCGCGGAATACTCGCCCGTGTGAAAGGGGCCTTAGGGTGAATAGCATTTTGACACGATCCTTGCTGAGCTGTGCCTCGTGCACAGCACAGCAGGAAGGTTACCTTAGCAGCTATGGGAAGCTTCAAAAGCATCCAGACTGCCATGGAAACTGATCATCACCCAGCAATTTCACTGCGGGGGCTCTGATCGGAAGGCAGAGGAAGCCTCATCCCTCTTCCTAAACTCACAGATCCCGTGATTGATATGAGGGGTTAAATGACGAGGTTCGGTGGGATCGCTATTCCCCATCATTGTTGCCGGGTGTCTGCTGTATGATACAGCCGGCAACCACTGTGTATGGAGCGGGATCACTGCAGCAGCATGCTCCATACATTCCCTCGGCCACTGTGACATACGGGTATACCTGAAATATAGTGATTTGCGACAAATTAATTCATAACTAATAAAAATTCTTAGCAAACTTTGGTGAATCGGCCGAATTGAATTTTTCATAACTTCGCTCATCTCTAACGAACACATTCCTCTATTCTACCAAGGTGAGCTTCATTGCTAGTAGTTCATAATCTCCTCTGTTAAAGAAAATACTTTAGAGAAGACATCACAGATAAATGTTTTCCCCTTACTCCTCGTTTTGTGACAGGACTGCTCCAACAGCTACAGAAGAAGAACTCGCAATATGTAATTGAAAACATCCAGAAAGATGGTTGGTACATTACTGAGACCAAAGGGCATCACCAGGTGCTAAAAATGCCCAGGAGTATTGAAGATCTTTGGTTAATTACCCTTACAAGTTTGGATTAAAATGTATGGCTCTCTGTGGTTAAATTTGGTGAACATTAGAGGTGATTTTTATTTATTTTTTGGTTCGGACTCGAATCAGTTTAAGCCTCATTCACACATCAGTGTTTTGGTCAGTGATTTCCATCAGTAAGGCCCCTTGCAGACGAGCGTGTCCGGATTAGGTGCATGATTTTGCAAGCAAGTCCATTCAGTATTGTTTGTGATCGCATTCAGTTTTTATCGCACGGGTGCAATGCGATTTAATGCGTTTTCTCTGATAAAAAACTGAATGTATACAAACCACATCTCTTAGCAACCATCTGTGACAAACGCATCGCATCCGGACTTACTTGCGGATGCAATGCGATTTTCACGAAGCTCCATTCACTTCTATACAGGTGAAACTCTAAAAATTTGAATATTGTGCAAAGTTCATTTATTTCAGTAATGCAACTTAAAAGATAACATTAACATATGAGATAGACTCATTACATGCAAAGCGAGATATTTCAAGCCTTTATTTGTTATAATTTGGATGATTATGGCTTACAGCTTATGAAACCCCAAAGTCACAATTTTGAGGTACCGTTTGCTCAGAGGATATGGATTAATTAGCTGACTACAGTGTGACACTTTGAGCCTAGAATATTGAACCTTTTCACACAATTCACATTTTAAGCTGCATTAATGAAATTCCTTTTAATTTGCATTACTGAAATAAATGGACTTTTACACAATACTATTTTTTGAGTTTCACCTGTAGAACATGCTGCGATTTTCACACAACGCACAAGTGAAGCGTGAAAACCAATGCTCGTGTACACAGACCCATTGAAATGAATCATCATGCATTGCATCCGCGCAGAATACTCGCTCGTGTGAAAGGGGCCTAATTGTGAGCCAAATCCAGGAGTGGAGCCTCCACAAAGATAAGTAGGGATGAGCGAACTTCAAGTTTTCAAGTTCGAGTTCAGGTATATGCTTGATTGTGTTATGGATTCCGTTACCATTCCGTTATGCATTACGTCATAATAGAAGTGTATGGCCCGCATAACAGATCCGTCCGGTTTCTGTTATGCAGGGGAGGACTCCTGCATAAGGGCTTATGCACAGAAACATATTTTCTTCCCGTGTCTGTTCTTGTTTTTTTTTGCCTATGTGGAACCATTCATTTCAATAGGTCCGCAAAAAAAACGGAAATTACTCCGTGTGCATTCTGTTTCCGTATGTCCGTTATGCACAAAAAATAGAACATGTCCTATTATTGTCCGCATTACAGACAGGGATAGTACTGTTCTATAAGGGGTCAGCTGTTCCGTTATACCCAAACCCGAAGTTCAAAACTTAAAGGTCGCTCATCCCTGTGTTTAGAGCCGCACCTGGTTTTGGCTCACAATCACTGATGGAAATCACTGAGCGAAATACTGACATGTGAATGAGGCATCAGGCCGAACCAAAGTGGATGCAATTGCCCTGGAAATTGGTATATAACACTCTCTAATCTCATAGAATTTTTAGGAAAACATGTTATCTCTTTTAGCTTATATTTTATTAAAAGTGGCTCATTGTGAATCAGCCTAGAAAGATTCTTCCTATTAATTGGGAGCAACAGCAGTGCAGTGTGGATGTGGAAAGGGTATGGATATAGTGGCATGCAGCCGCAATAGTAGGGGCAGCAGAAGCAGCATAGCATGGAACATACAAGGCAGTAGGTCAACTGTCTATGGGTAGTAGTAGTAATAGTAGTAGTGGTAGTAGTAATAGTAGTGGTAATGGTGGTAGTGACAGATATGTAGCGTTAACAGTGGTGGCAGTAGGGGATTAGCAGCGAGGAGCAGCAGCTGAGGCAGTGGCAGCAACAGCCATATATGGTACATGTAGGCAGGCAGCAGCAGCCAATGGATACATTAGATTTTTCTGAAAGTGCTATCAGTTTCTTGATAACCCATTACACACCCCACTTGGTCATTTTAAATAGAGATGAGCGAAGTTTTTAAAAAATCGATTGGGACGCTTCTACAAATTTTTCCTAAGAATTCGATTTGATCCTAATTAATTTGTCACGAAGTGCGTTATAAATCAGCTACTTCCCGGCCTGCAGGCAAAACTGACTGAACTTGCTTGAATCACCATGGTAAAAGATCATGTTACGTACCATGTGATGACCAGAGTGACGTCATCCCAGGTCCTTAAACTATAGTTAATGCTCACCACAGGTCCTATACAGTAAAGAGTCAGACGGAGATGCCGGGCATCGCGAGCAAGTGGATTAAGGTGAGTTAAATGATTTTATTTATTTTTTTTAACCCCTCCAGCCCTGTTTTACTTAGCATTCTGTATTCAGAATGCTATTATTTTCCCTTATAACCATGTTATAAGGGAAAATAATACTATTTACCGAACACCGATCCCAAGCCCGAACTTCTGTGAAGAAGTTCGGGTTTGGGTACCAAACACGCGCGATTTTTCTCACGCGAGTGCAAAACGCATTACAATGTTTTGCACTCGCGCGGAAAAATCGCGGGTGTTCCCGCAACGCACCCGCACATTTTTCCGCAACGCCCGTGTGAAAGGGGCCTAACTGAATTGTGAACTCAGCCCTAAGGCCCCTTTCACACGAGCGTGACGGATTAGGTCCGGATGCGTTCAGGGTGCATTCAGTGAAACTCGCACTATTTTGCAAGCAAGATCAGTCAGTTTTGTCTGCGATTGCGTTCAGTTGTTCAGTTTTTTTCGCACGGGTGCAATGCGTTTTGATCTGTTTTTCACGTGCGTGATAAAAAACTGAAGGTTTACAAACATCTCTTAGCAACCATCAGTGAAAAACGCATCGCACCCGCACTTGCTTGCGGATGCAATGCGTTTTTCACGCAGCCCCATTCACTTCTATGGGGCCAGGGCTGAGTGAAAAACGCAGAATATCGAACATGCTGCGATTTTCACGCAACGCAGAACTGATGCGTGAAAAAAAACGCTCATGTGCACAGACCCATTGAAATGAATGGGTCAGGATTCAGTGCGGGTGCTATGTGTTCACGTCACGCATTGCACCCGCGCGGAAAACTCGCTCGTGTGAAAGGGGCCTAAAGGTCAATGTTAGCGTCAGGAATAATGTACTTAACCGTGCAGTGGTCCAAGATTCTATTATAGAGTGAAAGAGCAGTCTCCTTTTACACCATCTGGAGATTCCACATAGATTGCTAGAGAACCTGTTCTGTTACACGCTGATACAAGTGGTGGCCTAATGAACATTAAACTCAATAAAGTGCATGTGCATATATCATATAGACCATGATTTGAGAAAGTAAAGTGCTAACGAACACTATATGGCAGGAATATTTTATAAACATTATGTATATACAATCAATACAATAAATTAAATGGAGTGACTAATAAATAATTCAAATAATGTATAAAAACCAATAGTAATAATTCATATAAGGTGATAAGTGTAACAATGACACAAAAGTGCAAGTGTCCAGTGAAAAGTTACCATGCAGTGCTAAGTGACAAAAGATAATAAATAATAATTGATACTAATATTATATGACCAAAATTCATATGACATACAAATATATATATATATATTAATAAATAATGAACACCACATAATCCTCTACTGTCTACACTTCACTGATGTCACCTTCACCAGTCACATGGCCGCGTCCCTGACCGCTCACAACACCCGCTCCTACACGACTCTCATCGTCGCTACATGCCCACTTACAGGAGGAAGCAGCGGATCTCTTCCCCAACTCGGGGATGGGCAGTAGCTGCTGACTGTCCTCAATAAGCAGAGCTTGTTCCAGGGTCATGCCAACTAAGTGTGGTGTCAGGGGAACCACTGACTCCTGGCTGTGGGTGTCTAATGTCATTTGTTATGATGTTGAAGACCAGGTCAACCATTCAAACACAGCTGGGTTGATGGTCAAAGCACGACCGCTGGATTACACTGGCAGCTCTGGCCTGTTGCTGCAACTGCTGTTATCAACCCCCTTTTTTCTGCTGCTACTTCTGCCAACTCCAGAAACATTTTGCCACTGCCTGTTCCCTTGGAAGGCCCTGGCACCAGTCTGTCGGACCTACTGTACAGTAATAGTGACTGGAATTGTAAAATAGCAGTAGTATTAGACCGCTTTTCTCTCTAATTACAGAATCAAGGCCTAATGGAAATACTTATTTATAAACCAAGGTTGAAAACAAAATAACTGAAAAAATAGAGCACTATTTCACCCCAATTACAGAGTCAAGACACAATGTGGACACCCCAATAGCATTAGACCTCTTTAAACCCCAATTACAGAATCAAGGCCTAATTGAATTTTTTATCTATAATACAAGGTGGATAACAAAATAACTAAAAAATTTTAATGCTTTTTTTGCCACAATTATAGAGCCAAGACATGTTACAATTACTTATCTATAACATAATATGGACATTCCAATAGCAGTAGTATTAGACTGCTTTTCAACTCCAAATACAGAATCAAGGCCCAATGGAATTACTTATGTATAAAAAAAAATTGGACACCCCAATAGCAGTAGTACTAGACCGCATTTTAACCCTAATTACAGAATCAAGGTTTTATAGAATTACGTATGTATAAAACAATGTGGACGCCATAATAGAAGTAGTATTAGACAGCATTTTCACCCCAATTAGAGAATCAAGGTGTAATAGAATTACTTATCTATTATACAAGGGGGACACTGCTCAATTAGTCCCTGCACTCTCCCTATGCTCTCCCTATAGTGCGTAATAAGTCTCCCTATGATCTCCCTGCGCTGTACCTGAACTCTCCCAATCCAATATTTCACAGTTAAAGGCTTTCTTAATCACTGTTCCTAGCGTCTGTCACATCTCTCCCTGCACTCAGTTCACAGTAAAATTGCGGAGATCGGGCAGGATGAGGATTTTATAGGGCTGTGACATCACAGGGGAAGGCTAGCTGCTGATTGGCTAGCTTCACTGCATTATGGGTGATCTCTTGTTCCCTGGCTTATTACTTTCACTTTGTAATTGATTCATTACACGAAGCGCAAGGAAATTTGGTTTCATTCCAAATTGAATTTTTCCTAAACTTTGGATCAAATTCCACTCCACCAGCTTCGATTCGCTCAGCACTAATTTTAATAATAAGTATATAACATATTAAACTTTGGGTTGGGATTTTGGAAAATAATTTTATTACTGTATTAAGGAATGATATGGGGCTAAATTAGCAGGAGATGTGAATGAATTCCATGGCTTACGGTTTAGACTGTTTCATGTAACATCGCTAGGTTATAAAGGGCAATCATATAAGAATAACAAGCCTTTCAGCCCTTCCCTCTCTGCTACCCCAAAATAGTAAGTGTTGGGTGAAGTTAGAAAATGCTCACTGTCATATTATTTTACAGTGATAGCGTGTGTTTAGGAGCTGTGCACATGTCATCACTTGAGGGTGCCAGCTGTGCATCCTGCTGTAAGGCCAGGAAAGGAGATTGCTCCTAATCCAGTCATAACTCTTTAGCTGCAGCGGTCAATATTGACTGTGAAATCTAAGTGGTTAGAGGAAGGGCTCCCTCTCACTCCAATGCCCCTCCGCCACGTGTTTAAGAAGAGGTTTCCATGACCTGAGACCTAAAATGGCTTCCACATATGGATGCATATTAGGCCCTGCAGGACATAATAGGTAGATATGGCCTTGCGGTTCGCCCGGGGGTCGTTTCGCGGCAAACTTTGCTCGTTCGCGGTTTGCCGAACAAGAGAACAAATGGCGATGTCCACCGGCGCAATATTCTTTGGCATTGTGCTTAACTTTGACCCAGCCATGACACATCCATCAGGTGTGACAGGACAGCCAATTGAAATGTTTCAGCACATGGACACACCCCCTACACTATAAATAAACCCGATCTGGCAGTCATTTTACATTCTATTTTTAGCCAGTGTAGGGAGAGGTTGCTGTGTGGAGCAGAGACAGACTGTTAGGGACACAAAACGCTAGCTAATAGGGCCACAAAAGTCCTTTTAAGGACTGGTATAGGTGTGCTATCGATAGGTGTAAGGGGTGTGATATACTTATAATATACCTTCTTACATAGAATGTATATTATACTGCATTTGTATTGTGCAGCAGTTGTGTGTGGTTCTGCTAAGATACCGCAGGTCAACCAATATTAACCGGACAGAATGATATCAAAACATCGGACCCCCAAGGAGTCATAATAATCACCAAAAAAATGAAACTAACTTTCGTATGTATAAAAATCCCAAAAACTTTATTGTAAATATATATAAACAGTACATACATGTATGATAAAACAGGCAGCACAAGGCGGGACACACAGATGAGGAGCAGGACCCAAGGAGAGGCCGGGAGATCAGTGCAAAAAAATACAGGGAAAAAGAATACTAGCTGAAAGAGCATACTTCAGAGTCTCATAGCAGCAACGCCCCAAACACAATGCAACAGAGGCGATTGTGGAGACTGAGGTTTAAGATGGAAGGAACACAAAGGAACACAATTAAACATACCCTGAATGGTGCAAAGATCTCTCGGCCAACTCCTGACCCAACGCCGTTTCGCCAGTAGATCTGGCTTCTTCCGGGGATACGGAAACACATAAAAACATCTCCCCTATATAGTGCCCACACAGGTGTGTGGAAGATAATTAAGATTGCAGGACCTGAATGACGTCAGCACCAATGGAATTGGAGCCCCAGTACTTAAGAGCCAATCAATAGAACCAAAAGCACCAAATGGGGGCAGGACTAAGTTGACAGAGCGAGCATGTGAGCAAGCACATGACCGCAGTGTCAGAGGTGCATCATAAGACACGCCCTGACCATGCCAGGAAAGCCAATTAGTAGCCCATGTAGTCATATCGAGAAGGAACCGGCGTCAGTTCAGTAGGTGCGGCCAAACGTCTGAGTGACAGCGGCACCAACAAAACATGAGGCCTCAAACTCCAAGGGGCGGAGGGATAGTGATGCGGTGATCACGTGACACAGCAAGTAACCGCAATGTCACGGTCGCCGCCAATGCAACGCCCCCACTGCAACACCACAAGCAGTGGTGGACGCCCCACCCCGGCAACGCAGGCAAGCCTTAGTGACGGAGTGGTCACGTGATGCGGCACACAACCGCGGCGGCACATTTAAAGCTGCTCTCACACCTGTGTTCAGAGCGGATCCGTCTGGTGTCTGCACAGACGGATCCGCTCCAACAATGCAGACGTTGGGATCCGCTCAAAACTGATCCGTCTGCACCATAGCTCAGAAAAATTCAAAGTGTGCAAATTAGTCAGACGGACCCGTCCAGACCCCACACCGAAAGTCAATGGGGGACGGACCCGCTCGAAATCGCACCACATTGTGTCAACTTCAAACGGCCAGGCGGACACCCGAACGCTGCAAGCTGCGCCCGGGTGTCCCCCCGCTGAGCGGAACGGAGACCAGGCGGAGCCAAACCGATGCACTCCGAGCGGATCCGCATCCGCTCAGAATGCACTGGGGCTCCACGGATCCGTTCGGGGCTGCCCGCGAGAGCCCCAAAACTGAACCCACAAGCGGAACCCCGAACGCTAGTGTGAAAGCAGCCCAATGCGGATACACATACCAGCCCACAGACTCCTCTAAATATGGGCAGATGATCAAAATGCATGGAAACTTATTAAGTATAGGTCAGGATAAAAAGTACCAGGCCAGTGGCTGGGAGCTGGACATGACGTAAGATGACATAGAATACGAAAGCACACAGTTTACCCCTCATTATCCTAATGGACGGCAGATAACTACATTGCGCTTTCAAACTACTTACCACACATTAGGGCCCCTAAAATGCCAGGGCAGTATAACTACCCCACGAGTGACCCCATTTTGGAAAGAAGACACCCCTAGGTATTCCGTGAGGGGCATGGCGAGTTCCTAGAATTATATTTTTTTTGTCACAAGTTAGCGGAAAATGATGATTTTTTTTTGTTTTTTTTTTCTTACAAAGTCTCATATTCCACTAATTTGTGACAAAAAATAAAAACTTCCATGAACTCACTATGCCCATCACGAAATACCTTGGGGTGTCTTCTTTCCAAAATGGGGTCACTTGTGGGGTAGTTACACTGCCCTGGCATTCTAGGGGCCCTAATGTGTGGTAAGTAGTTTGAAATCAAAATGTGTAAAAAATGACCTGTGAAATCCTAAAGGTGCTCTTTGGAATGTGGGCCCCTTTGCCCACCTAGGCTGCAAAAAAGTGTCACACATCTGATATCGCCATACTCAGGAGAAGTTGGGAAATGTGTTTTGGGGTGTCATTTTACATATACCCATGCTGGGTGAGAGAAATATCTCGGTCAAATGCCAACTTTGTATAAAAAAATGGGAAAAGTTGTCTTTTGCCGAGATATTTATCTCACCCAGCATTGGTATATGTAAAATGACACCCCAAAACACATTGCCCAACTTCTCCTGAGTACGGCGATACCAGATGTGTGACACTTTTTTGCAGCCTAGGTGGGCAAAGGGGCCCACATTCCAAAGAGCACCTTTTGGATTTCACAGGTCATTTTTTACACATTTTGATTTCAAACTACTTACCACACATTAGGGCCCCTAGAATGCCAAGGCAGTATAACTACCCCACAAGTGACCCCATTTTGGAAAGAAGACACCCCAAGGTATTTTGTAATGGGCATAGTGAGTTCATGGAAGTTTTTATTTTTTGTCACAAGTTAGTGGAATATGAGACTTTGTAAGGGGAAAAAAAAAAAAAATATCCACATTTTCCACTAACTTGTGACAAAAAATAAAAAGTTCTATGAACTCACTATGCCCATCAGCGAATACCTTAGGGTGTCTATTTTCCGAAATGGGGTCATTTGTGGGGTGTTTGTACTGTCTGGCCATTGTAGAACCTCAGGAAACATGACAGGTGCTCAGAAAGTCAGAGCTGCTTCAAAAAGCGGAAAATTCACATTTTTGTACCATAGTTTGTAAACGCTATAACTTTTACCCAAACCATTTTTTTTTACCCAAACATTTTTTTTTATCAAAGACATGTAGAACAATAAATTTAGAGAAAAATGTATATATGGATGTCATTTTTTTTAAAAACATTTTACAACTGAAAGTGAAAAATGTCATTTTTTTGCAAAAATTTTGTTAAATTTCGATTAATAACAAAAAAAGTAAAAATGTCAGCAGCAATGAAATACCACCAAATGAAAGCTCTATTAGTGAGAAGAAAAGGACTTAAAATTCATTTGGGTGGTAAGTTGCATGACCGAGCAATAAACCGTGAAAGTAGTGTAGTGCAGAATTGTAAAAAGTGGCCTGGTCATTAAGGGTGTTTAAGCTAGGGGGGCTGAGGTGGTTAAGGAGATCCATCACGGGATGTATCAATTATAGAAAAGGAGCAAAAGAGAGGTGCTCATTTAACCCCCTAGGTGTCATGCTGTCTAATTCGTGAATCCAGCGTACTTCTTTTTGCGCCAAGATCTTCCTCCAGTTACCACCGTGTGGTGTCATGTACACCCTATCGATCCCACAGATTCTAAATCGCGAACTATCACAATTGTGAAACAATTTAAAATGCTTGGGAATCGTTTTTAGTAGGGTCACATCATTTTCATCTTTGGCAGCCTCAATACCCAGGACGTGTTCTCGTATCCTCCTCTTGATCTCCCTGGATGTCAAACCAATATAAATGCGTTGGCATGGACACTTCCCCACATATATCACACCTGGAGTATTACAGGTGATAGTATGTGTGATAGTGTATTGTTTACTGTTGGTGAATGGATTGCTAAAGGAAGTAGTCCTGTCGACATTGGGGCATGCTACGCACCTCCCGCATGGGGTACATCCCCACTTGGAACCTTTTGAGTCGGGATTCAATTTGGTCTGATGACCTGGATGGTAACTGTTTACCAACAGATCCTTAAGATTTTTGGTGCGTCTGTACGTGATGGAAGGGCAGGTAGGTAAGATTTTTGCCAAAATGGGGTCTAATTGTAGGACCTCCCAGTACTTGGCTAGTGTACCTCGGATTGATTTCCACTGGGGGTTAAATGAGGTGATAAACCGTACCTTGTCCACTGGATTGCGTCGTTTGCGGTTGTATGCCAAAAGAGGATCTCTCTGCACTTGTTTCGCCTTCTAGTGACACTGTTTGATGTTCGCCGCTGAATATCCAAGATCCGAGAATCTTTGTTGCAGGTCCTGAGACTGACTGTTGAATGCCTCTTCCATGGAGCAGATTCTCCTAGCCCTTAAGAACTGGCCATATGGGATGCTACGGATAAGGCTCTGCGGATGGCAAGACTGCGCGTGTAGGACAGAATTGGTGGACGTTGCCTTGCGAAATAGGTCTGTCGATATCCTGCCGAACTGGTCTACACGGATCTGTACATCGAGAAAGTCGAGGTACGTCCTGTTGATCCTAGATGTTAATACAATATTACGGTTATTGCGATTAAGCAACCCCACCAACTCGGTGAATCCAGATTGTAGGCCCTGCCACACGACGAAGACATCGTCGATGTAGCGGGCCCACATCTGGATTCCGCCGATGTCACAATAGACCTCCGCAAGGAAGACCTCCCTCTCCCACAGCCCCAGGAACAGGCAGGCATAGGACGGCGCACAGGCCGCCCCCATGGCCGTTCCCTGGAGCTGCAGGTAGAAGGCGTCCCCAAAAAGAAAGAAATTATGCGTTAAGACAAACTCAAGGAGCTCAACGACAAACTCACCCAAATCATCCTCGATGTTGGACATGGTTAAAAAGAACCGGACTGCCTCCAAGCCATCCCTATGGCGGATACTGGTATATAGTGATTCAACGTCGCATGAGGCGATCCACATATCCGGTTCAAGATGAAGATCGTTCAAACGGCGTAAAAAATCGGTCGTGTCTTTGACAAATGATGGGAGTTGTTCTACAAGTGGCTGTAAAATAAAGTCGATGTATTTGCACGCTGGTTCACACAAGTTCCCCTTCCCTGATACTATGGGGCGTCCAGGGGGGCATGTTTCATTTTTATGCACTTTAGGGAGTAGATATAAACACGCGACTTTTGGATATTCGGGAATGAGGCTTATAGCTTGTTTTTTTGTGATGATACCATTCGCTTCTGCACGTTGTACCAAGGCACCCAATTCTCGTTTATATTGATCACTCGGGTTAAAGGTCAGGCGTTTGTAGCAGGTGGAATCCCTAATTTGTCTGTGAGCTTCTTTCTCATATGCATCACGGGGCCACACCACCACATTACCGCCTTTATCGGCGGGTTTAATCACCACCTCCTTCATTTTTTGCAGCTCTTTAGCGGCCCTTCGCTGTGTGAAGGTCAGATTATTAAACTTAGTGGGATAGGAGGCCGAGATCTTATGAAGATTTCGAGTGACCAACTGTACGAATGCCTGAATATTGGGGTACATGCTAAAGGCCGGAAACCTAATTGATTTTGGTAGGAGGGAGGAAGGAAACTTACCACGCGGCCCAATTGCCCCTGGTTATTGTTCCTCCATCAGTTCCTCCAAAATGGTAACCGCCTCTATTTCTTGTGGCGTGGTAAGGGTTGCTTGTGGTACATCTCTCGTAAAAAACATCCTTTTAAAAATCAGCTTGCGAGCAAAGAGATTAAGATCTTTAACTACTGTAAAACAATCAAAATAATCAGATGGCACAAATGATAGACCAAGACTGAGTACCTCTAATTGTGCTCTAGACAATTCTGTATTTGATAGATTAATTACCTTGGGGTTGGTGACAGATGTTGAGTTATCAGCATTGCGCTTAGGATAATTTTGTTTCTGATGTGTCAGGGATGCCTTCCTCTTCATTCTTGGATATTGTGTAGGTAACCGCACTGACTGATTAGAATCACCCCCCACGGACGTATTTGAGGACATAGAGCTGGATCTAGATCTGGACTCAGCCGGAAATTTGCGCCATTTATAGACAAAGTTGTTCTCATAGTCTAGTTTATCCCGTTGGAATTTTTTACTTTTTTCCGATTTGATTTGTTTTTTCCCATATGTCGTATGAGTCTTGAATCTTTTTTTCCCATTTTTCATGTTCACCAGTGGACAATCGGGATACAAGTAGTTCAGTACTACATTGAATAACCGGTTCCAGCTCACATAGTGTTTTTTTGTTTAAATCAATGATAGCCTGTATCAGAGACCTGGAGCAGATGTTGCATGACTCCTCCCACTTTGTCAGGAAATCCGTGTCCTGGCTGATGTAGGTGGGAAAAATTTGGATCCTTAGGCCTCTAGGGATATAATTGCATTTTAAATAATTTTCCTGGGATACTTGGTTCCACCAGGTCTTCACCTGTTTAAGATGGTATTTTTTGAGTTTGTTCTTGAGGTCCCGTATCTGCCGACCATCCACCTCCTCACCAGTGCTCCCACCGTTGTTAAACAGATCTTCTGCCTGTGTGTGCCATAGAGCAGTGCGCGTCCGGAATTCCAACTCAAGTAAATGCTTGAGGATACAAAAATGCGCTCTGAAGAAACAAAGGGCATACAATGGTCAACCAATATTAACCGGACAGAATGATATCAAAACATCGGACCCCCAAGGAGTCATAATAATCACCAAAAAAATGAAACTAACTTTCGTATGTATGAAAATCCAAAAAGCTTTATTATATATAAACAGTACATACATGTATTATAAAACAGGCAGCACAAGGCGGAACACACAGATGAGGAGCAGGAACCAAGGAGAGGCCGGGAGATCAGTGCAAAAAAATACAGGGAAAAAGAATACTAGCTGAAAGAGCATACCTCAGAGTCTCATAGCAGCAACGCCCCAAACACAATGCAACAGAGGCGATTGTGGAGACTGAGGTTTAAGATGGAAGGAACACAAAGGAACACAATTAAACATACCCTGAATGGTGTAAAGATCTCTCGGCCAACTCCTGACCCAACGCCGTTTGCCAGTAGATCTGGCTTCTTCCGGGGATAAGGAAACACATAAAAAAATCTCCCCTATATAGTGCCCACACAGGTGTGTGGAAGATAATTAAGATTGCAGGACCTGAATGACGTCAGCACCAATGGAATTGGAGCCCCAGTACTTAAGAGCCAATCAATAGAACCAAAAGCACCTAATGGGGGCAGGACTGATCTCCCGGCCTCTCCTTGGGTCCTGCTCCTCATCTGTGTGTCCCGCCTTGTGCTGCCTGTTTTATTATACATGTATGTACTGTTTATATATATTTACAATAAAGCTTTTTGGATTTTCATACATACGAAAGTTAGTTTCATTTTTTTGGTGATTAAGATACCGCAGGTAGATAGGGGGACAAACACTATTGGAATAACTAATCACAACTGGTGTGATATACCTGTTGCCCAAAAAAATAATAATATTGAGGGGTTTGATATACCTATAATATACCTTCTATCAAAGAAAGTATATTATAGTGCAATTGTATTGTGCAGCAGTTGTATGCTGTTCTGCTGAGATACCGAAGCTAGATAGAAAGACAAACGCTATAGGAATAACTAATTGCCACTGGTGTGATATACCTGTTGGCCCCCCAAAAAAAAACAGATTGAGGGGTGTGATATACCTATAAAATACCTTCTAACATAGAAAGTATATTATAATGCATTTGTATTGTGCAACAGTTGTGTGCGGTTCTGCTAAGATACAGCAGCTAGATAGAGGGACAAACGCTATTGGAATAACTAATTGCAAATGGTGTGATATACATGTTGCCCCAAAAAAAAACTGATTAAGCGGTGCGATATAACTGCTTCCACAAAATACTGATTAAGGGGCTTTATATACCTGCTTCCACAAAATACTAAATGAGGGGTGTGATACACCGGCTTCCTCAAAATATTGATTAAGGGGTGTGATACACCAGCTTCCACAAAATATTGATTGAGGCCTGCGATACACCAGCTACCACCAAATATTGATTAAGGGGTTTGATATACTGGCTTCCAGCAAATACTCATTAAGGGGTTCTATATACCTGTTTCCACAAAATACTGATAGAGGGCATTGATATACCGGCTTCCCCCAAATATTGATTGAGGCCTGCGATACATTGGCTTCCACCAAATATTGATTAAGGGGTTTGATTTACCAGCTTCCAGCAAATACTCATTAAGGGCCTCTATATACTTGTTTTCACAAAATACTGATAGAGGGAATGGATATAATTGCTTCAACCAAATATTGATTGAGGCCTGTGATACACCAGCTTCCACCAAATATTGATTAAGGGGTTTGATATACCAGCTTCCAGCTAATACTCATTAAGGGGTTCTATATACCTGTTTCTACAAAATACTGATAGAGGGGATTGATATACTGGCTTCCACCAAATATTGATTGAGGCCTGCGATACTCCAGCTTCCACCAAATATTGATTAAGGGGTTTGATATACCAGCTTCCAGCAAAAACTCTTAAAAGGGTTCTATATACCTGTTTCCACAAAATACTGATAGAGGGGATTGATATACCGACTTCCACCAAATATTGATTGAGGCCTGCAGTACACCGGCTTCCACCAAATATTGATTAAGGGGTTTGAATTACCGTCTTCCAGCAAATACTCATTAAGGGGTTCTATATACCTGTTTCCACAAAATACTGATAGAGGGGATTGATATACCGGCTGCCACCAAATATTGATTAAGGCCTGTGATACATCAGCTTCCACAAAATATTGATTACGGGTTTTTTATTTACTAGCTTCCAGCAAATACTTAATAAGGGGTTCTATATAACTGTTTCCACAAAATACTGATAGAGGGGATTGATATGCCAGCTTACACCAAATATTGATTGAGGCCTGCAATACACCGGCTACCACCAAATATTGATTAAGGGGTTTGATTTACCGGCTTCCAGTAAAAACTTAAAGGGGTTCTATTAACCTGTTTTCACAAAATACTTATAGAGGGGATTGATATACCGTCTACCATAAAATATTGATTGAGGCCTGCAATATACCTGCTTCTACATATACTGCTCTTCTATAGGGACTTTGTCACAGGGTCATTTTGAAAATGACAGGCAGAGGAAGAGGCAGGCCATTCCGCAGGGATGGTAGGGGTCAGGCAGGTGCATCAGGCCGGAGCTAAGTGGGAATTTGGAGAAGATGCGTGCAATTACGTCAAAGGACACACCAGAGTTGGTTGAGTGACTCACTCAGCCTTCCGTTTCTGCGCCCTCCTCATCCTCTGTATCTGCACCCTCCTCACTCTCTGCTGTGTGCACCCCCAAAGAATCCACCACCACCACTAAAGCACCTCCACTCGAGTCAGAGGAAATATTTTTACATCTATTCCCAGACCTTACCGGTGCGCAACCATTCTTGGCATCGGATCAGGAAGAGGAGGTAGCAACGGCAGCCACCCAGCGGTCTGACGACAGTACCCAGATCAGCCCAAGGACAGAGGTTCCCGCTGTTGCTGCCTACTCAGAGATCTCTAATGTCAGTGGTGGTGAAGGTGACGATGATGACGTGTCAATGGATGTCACGTGGGTGACCACAAGAGAGGAAGAGGAGCGGAATTCAGAAAGAGAGACAGAGCAGCAGATAGGGGGTAGAAGAAGGAGAAGCAGGCAGAACTTGCAGTGCACAGGAGGCAAAAAGCAGACTGCAAATGTATCTGGAGCGAGCCATCCACCACACACGGTCACATCTGGCACTCCCAGGACGCTGGCACATGGCTCCGCAGTGTGTTTTTTTTTTTAACGTGTCAGCTGCTGACAATAGTATTGTATAGTATAGCCTGTGCTGTCAACGCATAACTCGCGGTAAGCCCAACACTCACCTAGAGACGACTGTCTTAAGAAGGCACCTGGCCTCCCATCACCGAGCCCAGTGGGGGCAACACCGTCAGGCACTCCACATCCTGCCTCTTCTCCTTCTCCTCTCTCCTCCCATCTGTCCTCCACTCTACCTTCCACCGTGCCGTCGTCGCATTCATCTGGCAAAAGGCAGGCTTCCGTGGCCCGAATGTTCGAACATAAAAAGTTGATTACGCCGGATAACCCTCTTGCCCAACGGCTGACCGCCGGATTGTCGGAACTAATAGCACGCCAACTACTGCCATATAAACTGGTGGACTCGGAGGCCTTTCGAGAATTTGTGGATACTGGCACACTGCAATGGAAGGTCCCCGGAAGGTCTCCCAGAAGGGCATCCCAGAGCTATATGGCTACGTTCAGCAGCAAGTGAATGTAACTCTGGCACACAGTGTCGGTGCCAAGATAAATCTGACCACAGACACGTGGTCTAGCAAACACCGGCAGCGAAGGTACATAACTTTTATTGCCCAGTGGGTGAACCCGTGGCACCCGAGTAAATTTTGTGTTACCGCCACGGATTGCATGCAGGCCTGCCTCTTCTTCTCCACCTCCTACTCCATCCTCCGTCTCCTCGACTGACTCCTCCTTTTCCACTGCTACCACCTTTTTCGCTGCACCCCCCAAACTCCCCAGAATCTATTTAACGTGCCAGGTGAGACGTTGCCATGCTGTGCTGCGGCTGTTGTGCCTGGAAGCCAAGAGCCACACGAGTTCTGCACTGCTTTCAGCTCTGCAGTCACAGGCCGATTAGTGGCTAACCCTGCTAAATTTGACAGTCGGTAAAGTGGTGTGCTACAATGGTGTCAATCTGCTAAGCACGCTGAAACGGAAAAATGACACACGTGCCGTGCATTGCACACGACCTAAACTTAGTCATGCAGCGATTCGTTGCCAAATAGCACGGGGTCTAGGATGTCTTGCGGCAGGGCAGGGAAATCTCTGGCCATTTTAGAAGGTCTTATATGGCCATGACTCGCCTTGCTGATGTTCAGCGGCGACACCACCTGCCCGTCAGACGTCTGATTTGTTACAGCCCGATGCGCTGGAACTCCACCTTGTATATGCTTGATAGGATGCTCCAGCAGCAATGTGCCTTTAATGACTACCTGTACGAACTCTGCAGCAGGACAGGTTCTGGGGAGCTTGGTTTCATTTCACCACGCCAGTTGCTGCTCATGCACGACGTATGCAGACTTCTGCAGCGATTTGATGAGATCACCAAACTGGTCAGTCGCAGGCGCTGGCAGAGGAATTTCCACCCACAGAGAAACAGTTGCGTGTACCAATCCTACCGCGCATGCAATAAGAGGGCGGTTTGAAGATGTGTTGGTCACTTTGGATATGAGATCATTCTTGCAGACAACCCATCGACAGCCACCCTCCAGATCCAGCGTCAGAGAGCGCCTAGACAGACAGGTGTCCGACTACATCGGGTTAACGGCCAATGTGGATGCTCTGAGAAGCGAGGAACCCCTGGACTACTGGGTGTGCAGGCTTGACAGGCTGTGGCCAGAGCTGGCACAATTTGCCATTGAACTCTTGGCTTGTCCCTCGTCTAGTGTCCTGTCCAAAAGGACGTTCAGCGCAGCAGGGGGGATCATGACCGATAAGCGCACTCGCCTAGCTCACGGCAGTGTGGACTACCTCACATTGCTAAAAATGAATGAGGCATGGATCTCGGAGGAATTCAACACCTGTGACGACCACGTTTAACTGAATTTCGTCATGCCAGCCCACACATATCCGAAACCACCCAAAACAAAGAGTGGTCCTTGTCTTATGTAAATACAGCGGCAACAAAGGCCTTTTCTGTCCGGTGAATGCCTAATGTTTGAGGCCTGTACTCCACTGGCCTGCAGTAAAATTGGTATCCAATGAACATCTTATATACCTCCAGCCACATAATCACTTGAGGTTTTCTGTCCGGTGAAAGCCTAATGTTTGGGGCCTGTACTCCACTGGCCTACAGTAAAATTGATATCCAATGATCATCTAATATACGTCCAGCCACATAATAACTTGATCTTTTCTTTACGATAAATGCATAATTTTTGGGGCCTGTAATCTATATGGCAAACAGTAAAATTGTTATACGGTGACCGCCTAATGTACCTCCAGCCACATAATCACTTGTTCTTTTCTGTCCGGTGAATGCCTAAGGTTTGGGCCCTGTACTCCACTGGCCTGCCTTACAACCTATAATTAACATGGATTGTTTGTGGACTTGCATCATTTAATTTACAGAACATGCCCACAGCTTTGAAGAGTTTTTTTATTTTATTGTGATACAAACAACAAATAGGACAAAATAACAGAAAAAGTCAATGTGCATAACTATTCACCCCCCTAAAGTCAATACTTTGTAGAGCCACCTTTTGAGGCAATCACAGCTCCAAGTTGCTTTGGATAAGTCTCTTTGAGCTTGCCACATCTTACCACTGAGATTTTTGCCCATTCCTCCTTGCAAAACTGGTCCAGCTCCTTTAAAGAGGACCTTTCACCAGAATAAAGCATCTAAACTAACTATACAGACGTATACAGCTGCGCCCAGGGATCCCCCTGCACTTACTGTTATCCCCGGGCGCTGCTCCGTTCGCCCGGTATAGACTCCGGTATCTTCATAGTTAGGCTCCACCCAGGGGAACCTGCCGCGGTCTCCTTCTCCTATGCTGTAGCGCTGGCCAATCGCAGCGCTCAGCTCATAGCCTGGCTATGAGCTGAGCGCTGCAATTGGCCAGCGCTACAGCATAGGAGAAAGAGACGCCGGCAGGTTCCCCTGGGTGGAGCCTAACTATGAAGATACCGGAGGCTATAACGGGAGAACGGAGCGGCGCCCAGGTATAACAGTAGGTGCAGGGGGATCCCTGGGCGCCGCTCTACACGTCTGTATAGTTAGTTTAGATGCTTTATTCTGGTGAAAGGTCCTCTTTAAGTTGGATGGTTTGCGTTTGTGAACAGCAATCTTTAAGTCTGACCACAGATTTTCTATTGGATTGAGATCTGGGCCATTCCAACACATTTACATGTTTCCCCTTAAACCACTCAAGTGTTGCTTTAGCAGTGTGTTTGGGTCATTGTCCTGCTGAAAGGTGAACCTCCGCCCTAGCCTCAAATCACGCACAGAGTGGTACAGGTTTTTCTCAAGAATATCCCTGTATTTAGCACCATCCATCTTTCCCTCAATTCTGACCAGTTTCCCAGTCCCAGCTGCTGAAAAACATCTCCACAGCATGATGCTGCCACCGCCATGTTTCAGTGTGGGGATGGTGTTCTTTGGGTGATGTGATGTGTTGGGTTTGCGCCAGACATAGCTTTTTCTTTGATGGCCGAAAAGTTCAATTATAGTCTCATCAGACCAGAGCACCTTCCTCCATACATTTTGGGAGTCTCCCACATGCCTTTTCGCAAACTCACAAGTGATTTTTTGTTTTTAGCTGAAAGTAATGGCTTTCTTCTGGCCACTCTGCCATAAAGCCCACCTCTATGGAGCGTACGGTTTATTGTCGTCCTATGTACAGATACTCCAGTCTCTGCTGTGGAACTCTGCAGCTTCTCCAGGGTTACCTTAGGTCTTTGTGCTGCCTCTCGAAATAATGCCCTCCTTGCCAAGTCTGTGAGTTTTGGTGGGCAGACGCCTCTTGGCAGGTTTGCTGTTGTGCATTGTTCTTTCCATTTGGTTATGATAGATTTGATGGTGCTCCTGGGGATCATCAAAGATTTGGATATTTTTTTAAAACCTAACCCTGACTTGTACTTCTCCACAACATTGTCCCTTACTTGTTTGGAGAGTTCCTTGGTATCCTTGGCAGTGTTTGGTTAGTGATGCCTCTTCCTTAGGTGTTGCAGCCTTTGGCACCTTTCAAAAAAGGTGTGTATATGTAATGACATTGCACACAGGTGGACATCATTTCACTAATTATGTGACTTCTGAAGGTGGTTGTACCAGAGCTTTTTATGGGCTTCCTAACAAAGGGGTGAATACATACACACATGCCAATTTTCTGTTTTCTATTTCTAAACAATAGTTTTATATATTTTTCTCATTTCACTTCACCAACTTAGACTATTGTGTTTGGATCCATTACATAAAATGCAGATTAACAAAATATTGAACTTAAGGCTGTAATGTAACAAAATACAAAAAAAAGTCAAGGGGGTGAAAACTTTTGCAAGGCACTGTACCTCCAACCACATAATCACTTGAGGTTTTCTGTCCGGTGAATGCCTAATGTTTGGGGCCTGTACTCCACTGGCCTGCAGTAAAATTGATATCCAATGACTATTTAATATACCTCCAGCCACATAATCACTTGATCTTTTCTGTACGGTGAATGCCTAATTGTTGGGGCCTCGCAGGAATTCAACACCTGTGACGACCACGTGTTATCGAATTTCACCTATAATCATTTGGGGTTTTCTCAAGAGGGGGGATTTTGTTAGCCATGTTGTTAATCCAATTTTATATATTTAGTTATTTTAAATATATGTATTTTACATGTATTTGTACTGGCCTGCAGTAAAATTGATATCCAATGACCATCTAATATACCTCCAGCCACATAATCACTTGATCTTCTCTGTCTGGTGAATGTCTAATGTTTGGGGCCTGTACTCCACTGGCCTGCAGTAAAATTGATATCCAATGACCATCTAATATACCTCCAGCCACATAATCACTTGATCTTTTCTGTCCGGTGAATGCCTAATGTTTGGGGCCTGTACTCCACTGGCCTGCAGTAAAATTGATATCCAATGACCGTCTAATATACCTCCAGCCACATAATCACTTGATCTTTTCTGTCCAGTGAATGCCTAATGTTTGGGGCCTGTACTCCACTGGCCTGCAGTAAAATTGATATCCAATGACCATCTAATATACCTCCAGCCACATAATCACTTGATCTTTTCTGTATGGTGAATGCCTAATGTTTGGGGCCTGTACTCCAGTGGGCTACAGAAAAATTGTTATTCAGTGACCGAATAATGTACCTCGAGCCACATAATCACAATTTCTTTTATGTTAGGTGAATGCCTAATTTTTAGGGCCCATACTCCCTTGGCCTAAAATAAAAGTTTTCTAGGCTCTAGCAGGGCAAATTGAGAGAATTTCCCTTTAAGACGCAAAAAAATGACCCCTGATTAAAATACATATTTTTTGTGGGAATTTTTGCCATTGATCCCATCTGTTATGTCAGTGACCATGTTGTGTGACTATTTGTGTACTTCTAGTAAGTATTTGGTGGCTGCAAATATAACCTGAAGGTTTTTCAGGTTCGCCTGCCATTAAAGTGAATAGGGTCCGCTGCGAACTTCCGGTTTGTGAACATTTGATCGCATTCTCGAATCGTCTCGGCCGATGTTTGTCCATCACTACTAATAGGCAAATTCAGATTTACTGTAACTGACAAAATACTGTTATACAGGGTGGGCCATTTATATGGATACACCTTAATAAAATGGGAATGGTTGGTGATATTAACTTCCTGTTTGTGGCACATTAGTATATTTCAGGGGGGAAACTTTTCAAGATGGGTGGTGACCATGGCGGCCATTTTGAAGTCGGCCATTTTGAATCCAACTTTTGTTTTTTCAATAGGAAGAGGGTCATGTGACACATCAAACTTATTGGGAATTTCACAAGAAAAACAATGGTGTGCTTGGTTTTAACATAACTTTATTCTTTCATGAGTTATTTACAAGTTTTTTACCACTTATAAAATGTGTTCAATATGCTGCCCATTGTGTTGGATTGTCAATGCAACCCTCTTCTCCCACTCTTCACACACTGATAGCAACACCGCAGGAGAAATGCTAGCACAGGCTTCCAGTATCCGTAGTTTCAGGTGCTGCACATCTCGTATCTTCACAGCATAGACAATTGCCTTCAGATGATACGAGATGTGCAGCACCTGAAACTACGGATATTGGAAGCCTGTGCTAGCATTTCTCCTGCGGTGTTGCTATCAGTGTGTGAAGAGTGGGATAAAAGGGTTGCATTGACAATCCAACACAATGGGCAGCACATTGAACACATTTTATAAGTGGTCAAAAACTTGTAAATAACTTATGAAAGAATAAAGTTACGTTAAAACCAAGCACACCATTGTTTTTCTTGTGAAATTCCCAATAAGTTTGATGTGTCAAATGACCCTCTTCCTATTGAAAAAACAAAAGTTGGATTCAAAATGGCCGACTTCAAAATGGACGCCATGGTCACCACCCATCTTGAAAAGTTTCCCCCCTCACATATACTAATGTGCAACAAACAGGAAGTTAATATCACCAACCATTCCCATTTTATTAAGCTGTCAGCAGTGGCGTACGTTGCGAAGTAAGGGCCCCATAGCATGGATCAAACCAGGCCCCCACACAGGACAGAAGAGTTTCCACCTAAACCCCTTTCAATTACCCTTGGGCCATTTTTTTCCACTGCCTCATTTGCTAAAGTCCTGACCAAGTTTTCACCCCAGTAGAAGCGGAGATGATCTGAACTGGGACCCCTCTTGCAGTCGCATGGTCTGCCGCTATGGTAGTTACTCCCCTGGCTGTCAGTCAGCTGTCTCTCCTCATGGAGAAGGCAGCACTGTGGAGAAATCTAGATCTAAAATAATAACAAAATTTACAGACAACAGATGACAAATCGCACAAAGTTCAAAGCAAACATTCATGAAAACACATTATTTTTAGTTAATTTCTTGAATCCTTCTTTGACTGCTTTGTTTCTTATGCTGTAGATGACAGGATTTAATATAGGAGACATATACATAAAAATCATTACAAATATCTTGTCCTTATCCAATGAGTCTTCTGCACTGGGCCGAAAGTATATGAATCCAAGACATCCATACTCCACTATCACCACAGTAAGATGGGATGAACAAGTGGAGAAGGCTTTCCGCCGCCCCTCAGTGGTGCGGATTTTTAGTACGGCAGATATTATATACACGTAGGATGTGATGATAAGTATAAATGGGATGGTAAATAATCCTAGCCCAAGAAGATATGTGGTAACTTCAGCTGCCCTGTGGCCTTGTACATTAGTGCAAGTCAAGAGCAAAACCTGTCCTACGTCACAATAGAAATGGCCAATTTCAGGTGTCCTGCAAAATGGAAGCTTGAAAACACAATAAATAATTATAAAGGCTATGATAAAGGCAAGCGCCCACGCTATGGCTATAAGCATGGTGCATGCAGACAAGCTCATGACGGTTTTATACCGCAGAGGGTTACTTATAGCAACATAGCGGTCATATGCCATAGCTGTGACAATAAATATTTGCACTACTCCGAAATTCACACAACAGAACATCTGAGTGGCACAGTTAAGAAATACGATGCTGGGTCTACTGCTCAATAAGTTGCAGAGAGTCTGAGGGACTATTGTTGTGGTATAACATATGTCCAGACAAGACAAGTTAAAAACAAAAAAGTACATTGGTGTGTGGAGCCGCGTGTCACATTTTATCACCAAAATCATTAAAATATTCACACAAATAATGAGTAAATAAGTGAGCAGGAAAATGATGGAGAGTAGGATCGGGAATCTGGTGGATCTTGTAAATGAAAGAAAGATGAACTCTGTCACCTTCACTGTCTGGTTAGGGATTTCCATATGGTCTTTTAGGAACAAATACAGGATAGGTGTGAAGCCTGTAAGATACAATCAGAGAAATGTCTTCCTGAAGCATGGCAATATTGCAATTCAATCTTAACTATTTTATAATGTATTACTAGAGGACAAACATAACAGTAAGATAGGCCATAATGATATTTATATTCAGGTATTTTCTTACAAAAGGAGCCCCCTCAGGCACTAGAGTTGTGGCTATTACCTCTGCATGTCCCTGTGTAGCAGGGAGACCCTTATAACCCTGGTAATTAACTGATAAAGAAGAGAAATTCCTATTCTGTTAATTAGAATTTAGAACGGGTGGACATTAGTCACTGGCCTGTACTGCTATCGTAATTTACTATATTAAAATAAAAAATACAGCTTTGTGAAAGTTATTGATGCATTGCACACTAGCGCTTACTGATCCGGCACACTGCCGGAATGCTATCTGGCCCAATTAACTATAATGGGGTTCGGCAGTGATCCATCATAATCCAGCAAATATGGCAAGAAACTGACAAATACTGCAGCACGCAACATTTTTGTCCAGCCAATTCCTGGCATTCTATGTCATAACAGCTTGCCAGAAGGCTGTGCCGGCAGTATGAAACAGGCCTAACTTCCCATACAAAATGAAAAACTCCAAATTCAATGGGCTGTGTCAAACTCAGTCATAGGAGGTGTTGTGTGCAAAGCATAGGTACCATAACAATACATAAAAAATTGCATCTTTATTAATGTAATTAAATAGTAAAATCACAATTAGTAACATGTAACACACACATATACCCACACAAAACAAGAGGGTGCCATAGTAAGTCAGTAATAACAATTCAGTAATATTAATCTCACTGATAAAACATCTACACATGATACGTACAGTAGATCCCACAGTATACGAAATGAAGCATGATAATGATATGCCAGAGAAATAACCAAATAATATGATGTAATACTGACCATACAGGTTATAAGGGAAAATAATAGCATTCTGAATACAGAATGCATAGTACAATAGCGCTGGAGGGGTTAAAAAAAAATAAAAAATAATTTAACTCACCTTAATCCACTTGCTCGCGCAGCCGGCATCTCTTCTGTCTTCTTCTTTGCTGTGCAGTAGGAAAAGGACCTGTGGTGACGTCACTCCGGTCATCACATGGTCCGTCACATGATCTTTTACCATGGTGATGGACCATGTGATGACCGGAGTGACGTCACCACAGGTCCTTTTCCTGCACACAGCTAAGATGAAGACAGAAGAGATGCCGGGCTGCGCGAGCAAGTGGATTAAGGTGAGTTAAATTATTATTATTTTTTTTAACCCCTCCAGTGCTATTGTACTATGCATTCTGTATTCAGAATGCTATTATTTTCCCTTATAACATGTTATAAGGGAAAATAATAATGATCGGGTCTCCATCCCAATCGTCTCCTAACAACCGTGCGTGAAAATCGCACCGCATCCGCACTTGTTTGCGGATGCTTGCGATTTTCACGCAGCCCCATTCACTTCTATGGGGCCTGCGTTGCGTGGAAAATGCACAATATAGAGCATGCTGCGATTTTCACGCCACGCACAAGTGATGCGTGAAAATCACCGCTCATGTGCACAGCCCCATAGAGATGAATGGGTCCAGATTCAGTGCGGGTGCAATGCGTTCACCTCACGCATCGCACCCGCGTGGAATACTCGCCCGTGTGAACTCAGCCTAACTAGGTTTTCCTTCACCTAAGACTAATATTTAGTCAAAAGATTTAGGTGAAATTTGGAGACAGTTGAGCACAATACTTGGCTGTTTCCAGTAGAATATAGACTTTGCATAGAGCGGCAGCGTGTGCGCTCAACTGTTGCTCCAATTAAATTCCTTTGGGGTTGTGTGGTGAAGAGAAAGCAGGACTCAGGACCGAGTTCCAGTGATATATGGAGGTCCAAGACACAGGGCCCTAGCGGTCATTGTGAGCCTGCTGACGGCTGTTGAATCAGTTGATTTTTAACATTGATAGAGCACCTCCAGTGTAAGAAATCAGATCAACTGATGCAAAACCGAACAGATTAACTGGTCAGGTGTGCATGACTCAAAGGAGATCGCCACGCCTCCAATACATACTACAAAGAAAAAATTTTGGGAATTGAGTCAGCACAACCTGTATATAGGTGCAGATCACTATGGCGAAATACATATACAAACGGAGAATACAAATGTGATCGCACTCTATATCCAGCATTCTGCCCTGCCTCCATGCTGGATGAGACATTGGTGTACATTTTGGCCAAAGCGTAATAAGCCACTCACCGCGTAAAGGTTGCCTCCATTTGAGTGGTCCCTAACACTAGTTCCTACCTGTTCATGGGCCATGACAGCCACACAAAGTCCAGGGAATGCAGGTGCAGCATGCACGCCAAGCACACTCTGCTTTTAACTCCGTCCGGTGCCATTACAGCTTTCATCGGATCCAGGGATGCAAGTGCCAACATGCATGCTGAACCCACCATATACTTCTCCTGGAGAATGCTAAACAGGCTGACATCCAGCTCTAGTCCACTATTTTGATGCCAGGACATGATTGTTTAAAAAGCATGCTCTACCCATGTCACAGATGAAAAAAAAAACAGCCTCATTCACACGTCAGTGTTTTGATCAGTTATTTATAACAGGGATTGTGAGCCAAAACCAGGATTGGAGATTCCACAGAGATAAGGTCTAAGGAAAAGATCTGCACCTGTTTTGTGTTTAGAGCAACCTGGTTTTGGCCGCTTTCATACAAGCCTATTTGCAATGCGTATATATAGTCCGGATTTCATGTAACGGAATCCGCTGCTAATGTTAATGAATGGAGCTATTCACATGGGCGATTAATTTCCATCAGTATTTAAAATCTGCGGCATGTCCGAGTTTTGTGCGGATTTGTTTCCAAATACGCACATCACAGTCTGTGCAGTGCATAAATAATGAAGGAAGGAGGAAATACGCATGTAAACCCTGATGAAATCCTGAAGCAATCCTAATGACAATACTGACGGATTTCAATACGCTCGTCTGAAAGCGGCCTTTAGCTCAAAATCACTGATGGAAATCACTGACCAAAACACTGACGTGTGAATGAATCTTAGATCTGGATTCAAGCACGTTTTTACATGTTGATGTTTTTTTATTTTTATAAATAATGTAAAGGTAAAGGTTATTCTTTTTTTTCCTAGAAATTAAACATATATATATGTCCATTAATTCCTACATAAAGAAATGGTTGAAAAACTGATGAAGCCTGATATCTTTTTATTCATCGGTTTTCCAGTTAGTTTGCATCATACAAAATATAAAATGCTATTCATTACTGTGTAATATCTTGCTGCTGTGATAAAAATGTTGTGAGACCGACACACGTGAATATGGTTTAAGCAGTTTTGATAGTAAGTAGGAGTGTTTTTTACCTGGAAATTGCAGTAGTCATGTAAATTTATGAACATGTGTTATACTGTAGTTTGTCTGTGTAATCATATATAATGGGCCATAAGCAGCTTAGTGCAGTGGGATGCTTCTATGTAGTAACCAAAATAATGATGACAAAATCCTAATGAAAGGCATATGATATGTGATATCTTGGTATTTTACCAAAGAGTAAATCACATGAAATTGAATGAAATGTCATTTGTTAAATAAAATCTCTCTCTTCATTATCTCAAAAAGTCTAGTTAAAATCAAACTAATTATAAATCCAGAAATAACAGAAGCAATATTACTATGTACTACTGGGTGTAGTCAAAAAGAAGCATGTCCATGGCAAACAGAGGAGAGTGGTAACCCACCCCAGCTGTGCATGTGACAAAAATGAAGAAGACTTAAATAAGCTGTAAAAATCTCTGTAGGGATGATCATTATGTTTATCACTGCCCTGAAGTCAGGCAATTAAAGTTAATAAATCTCTTGTGCTGCCTTAGGAGAATGCAAAACACCAATATTAACACGTTGTGGTCATTTATGTTATAGACTAAAAAGTTTATATATGTTACATATTTAGACAGTAGCATAGTTTTCATAATTGAGCCTTAGATTTGAAATAATGTCATCAATATAGCCATAGTGGCCATCTCACTGTCCCCAACCAGTGACCTTTCATCTGCCTGGTTCCTGACTGAAGAAGACTCTGCATCACCTACCTGCTGCTGCAGTTGCCACCACGGCAGGTACTCCTTGGCACAACACCCAGCAGAGTGATATGACTATTATTTAGGCATGTACCCAATTTACTTATTGCTCCTCTAAGCAGAAAGCAGTGTGTAGCCCCTTGAATGAGCAGTAGTACCGGATCCTGCAGCACCACCTGTATCTTTATATGGGGGCATTCCTGGAAAATAGGCCCACTAGAAGGGGCTACTCACCCTTTTAAATGGGTTAGCCAGCTAGTGGTGGGTTTTTGGCAAACCACCTTCTTGCCAGATCTGCAAAAGGGAAGCGTTCTTCTTAGGCTACTTTCACACTAGCGTTCTGCTGTCCGCTCGTAAGCTCCGTTTGAAGGGGCTCACGAGCGGAGCAGAACGCTTCCGTCCAGCCCTGATGCAGTCTGAATGGATGCGGATCCGCTCAGACTGCATCAGTCTGGCGGCGTTCAGCCTCCGCTCCGCTCGCCTCCGCACGGCCAGGCGGACAGCTGAACGCTGCTTGCAGCGTTCGGGTGTCCGCCTGGCCGTGCGGAGGCGAGCGGATCCGTCCACACTTACAATGTAAGTCAATGGGGACGGATCCGCTTGAAGATGACACAATGTGGCTCAATCTTCAAGCGGATCCGTTCCCCATTGACTTTCAATGTAAAGTCTGAACGGATCCGCTCAGGCTACTTTCACACTTAGAAAATTTTCTAAGTTTTAATGCAGACGGATCCGTTCTGAACGGATGCGAACGTCTGCATTATCGGAGCGGATCCGTCTGATGAAACATCAGACGGATCCGCTCCGAACGCTAGTGTGAAAGTAGCCTTACCTGCTCCCCGTCGCTGAGTGTCACGGAACCATGAATCAGACGTACAACGAGAGATAAGTGAAAATAAGAAGGCTTTATTGAAAATAAAGCTGTAAAGCAAAAGTCCAAACGGATGGCGAAACCGAAGCAGAGTCTTTGCGAAGCCAGAGGTCAGGAACCAGAAGGGTAGTCAGACGAAGCCAGGATCAGGAACCAGCAGGGTAGTCAGACGAAGCCAGGATCAGGAACCAGCAGGGTAGTCGGACGAAACCAGGATCAGGAACCAGCAGGGTAGTCGGACGAAACCAGGATCAGGAACCAGAAGCAGCAGCAGTCTTAGAAGCATGTGAACACAGGAGGACCAAGCAAGGAACTGAAGCCACAGACCTCCTATATATATGAGCTAGGCATCCAGCTCCTCCCAGTGGGAAGGAGGAGCCGCAGGGTGGGAGGCTACAAGAAACCCAGAAACCAAGATGGCCGCCAGCACATGTCAAACGAAGGAGAACAGCAAGAAGGTAAGACCATGACAGTACCTCCCCCTCAAGGGCCCCTCCTCCGCGGAGTAAAGAACGGTTTCTGAGGGAAGCGTGCGTGGAAGGCTCGGAGCAAGGCAGGAGCATGGACATCTGCGGAGGGAACCCAGGAACGCTCCTCTGGACCATAACCACGCCAATGGACCAAAAACTGCACCCGACCGCGGACCAGGCGTGAGTCCAGGATATTGCTCACCTCATACTCCTCACGATTGCCCACTTGGACCGGACGAGGCCGAGGAACCGAGGAAGTGAAACGATTACACACCAGTGGCTTCAACAGGGATACATGAAACACGTTGGAGATCCGCATGCCAGGAGGAAGCGCAAGGGCATAGGCTACCGGGTTTACCCTGCGAAGCACTCGGAAGGGACCAACAAAGCGAGGCGCCAGCTTGGGAGTGGGCACTCGAAGGTTGAGGTTGCGGGTGGACAACCATACACGGTCTCCGACCTGGTAGGAAGGAGCAGGCGCTCGTCTGCGATCAGCCTGGAGTCTCTGGCGCTGCGCAGAGACCTCAAGGGACTTCTGGATCAGTACCCAAGAAGCACGTAGGACGGAAAGGTGATCCTCCACAGCCGGAATATCCTGGGGAGAGAATACCTCCGGTAACACGGCAGGTTGGAACCCATAATTGGCCATGAAGGGAGACGTCCCAGAAGAAGGGTTCACCGCCGTGTTCCTGGCAAACTCAGCCCAAGGCAGGAGGTCAACCCAATTATCTTGGTGATCGGAGACATAGCAACGAAGGAATTGCTCCAAGGCCTGATTGGATCGTTCTGCGGCCCCATTGGACTGAGGGTGGTAGGCCGAGGAGAAGGAGAGATGAATCCCCAACTGGGAGCAAAAGGCGCGCCAGAACCTGGACACAAACTGACTCCCCCGATCCGACACAATCTCCTTGGGCAAACCGTGCAACCGGAAGACCTCCCTGGCAAAAATCATGGCCAACTCTTGTGCAGAGGGTAACTTCTTGAGAGGAACACAGTGGCACATTTTGGAAAACCGATCCACAATCATGAGAATGACCGTATGGCCTCGGGATGCAGGGAGGTCCACAATGAAATCCATCCCCAGGTGTGACCATGGGCGCTCCCCGGTGGCTATGGGTTGCAGAAGGCCCAACGGAAGGTGCCGAGGGGACTTACTCTGGGCACAAACGGAGCATGCCGCTACATATGCGGCGATGTCGGAACGTAGGGAAGGCCACCAGAACAGACGTGAAACAGCCCAGGACAGCTGATTCTTTCCAGGATGCCCCGCGGTCTTGGAGTTATGGTAGGTTCGCAACAACCGAGTGCGCAACTCCTCAGGCACAAAACATCTGCCGTTGGGTCTCCCAGAGGGAGCACCAGATTGAGCCGCCAAAATCTGCTCACCCAGGGGAGAGGTCAGGCTGGTGCGAATGGCGGCCAAGATCTGATTCGGAGGTATGACCGAAGTCGGAATCGACTCCTCCCTGGACAGCTCGGAGTACTGCCGTGATAAGGCATCCGCCCTGATGTTCTTGGAACCGGGTAGGTAGGAGACCACGTAATTAAAACGTGACAAGAACAGAGCCCATCTGGCCTGACGTGGTGACAATCTCTTGGCCTCAGAAAGGTAGGTCAGATTCTTGTGGTCCGTCAGGATGAGGACCGGAACCACCGAACCCTCGAGCAAGTGCCTCCATTCTTTAAGGGGCTGCACGATGGCCAATAACTCCCTGTCACCAATCTGATAGTTGCACTCCGCGGAAGACAGTTTCCGGGAGTAAAACCCACAAGGAAGCAGAGGACCCTCTGGTGTTCTACGCTGAGACAGAAGGGCGCCTACTCCCGTCTCAGACGCGTCCACCTCGAGGACAAAGGGCAACCCAGGGTTGGGATGCGACAGAATCGGAGCCGACACAAAGGCGGACTTTAGAGCCTCAAAAGCTCGGATGGCCTCGAGCGGCCAGACCTGGGAATTACTGCCCTTCCTGGTCAGATCCGTGAGAGGCTTGGCTAGCATGGAAAAGTCCCTGATGAACTTCCGGTAATAATTGGCGAAGCCCAAAAAGCGCTGCAGGGAACGAAGACCACTGGGCTGGGGCCACTGTAAGACAGCCGAAACCTTCTCAGGATCCATGGAGAACCCCTCAGCGGAAATGATGTAACCTAATAAGGTTACCTGGGATCGGTGAAATTCGCATTTCTCAAGCTTACCGAACAGCTTGTTCTCTCGTAACCGTTGCAACACTCGTCTGACATCCAGAATGTGGGCCTCCATGGATTCAGAATATACCAAGATGTCATCCAAATAGACCACTACACACTGCTGCAACAGGTCACGGAAAACATCGTTGATGAATTCCTGAAAGACTGCGGGCGCATTGCACAACCCAAAGGGCATAACTAAGGATTCATAATGACCGGTCCTGGTGTTAAACGCGGTCTTCCACTCATCGCCCGCCTTGATCCTTACCAGGTTATATGCCGCCCTCAGGTCGAGTTTGGTAAAGACTGTGGCCCTTTTAAGGCGATCGAACAGCTCGGAAATCAAGGGTATCGGGTAAGCGTTCTTGATCGTGATGCGATTGAGACCCCTGTAATCGATGCAAGGCTTTAACTCATCGCCCTTCTTTTTCACAAAGAAAAATCCAGCCCCTGCCGTGGACGAGGATTTGCGAATGTGTCCGCGTGAAAGCGCCTCCCTCACGTACTCCTCCATGGCCTCATTCTCAACTACCGACAGTGGATAGACTTTGCCACGAGGAGGAACGGCACCAGATTGTAACTCTATGGCACAATCGTATGGGCGGTGCGGAGGTAGGGCAACCGCGCGCACCTTATCGAATACATCCCGGTACTCCTCGTATTCAGGAGGCAACAGAGAGTCCGAGGAAGTACACAGCAACTTGACAGACCCATGGATGCAACTAGCCCCACACTGCGGTGACCACGAGAGGATCTCGGCCGATCTCCAATCGAAAGTCGGATTATGCTTCTGGAACCAGGGGTACCCCAAGACCACCGAGTAGTGTGGAGACGAAATAACCTGGAGGCAGACCGACTCTCTGTGAACGGCACCAATGGCTATCCCCACTGGAAGGGTCTCATGAGTCACGTGTGGCGGCAGAAGGGGTCTGCCGTCTATCGCCTCAAGAGCCAGTGGGGAACCTCGAGCCTGCAGAGGAATGGAATTGGCGGCAGCGAACACACTATCAATGAACAAACCACCAGCACCAGAGTCCACCAACGCCTGGGTCGTCACCGAGCCCCCGACCCAGGAGAGGACAACAGTGATCAGTGGTTTGTCAACACGGGAAACCGGGGACGAGGAGACTCCACCCAAGATCTGCCCCCGACAGGATCTCAGGTGCGAGCGTTTCACGGACGGTTCGGACATGCCAACCGAAAATGCCCACCGAGACCACAGTACATGCATCGGCCCTCGCGTCTCCGGAGTACCCTCTCCCCCTCGGACAGGCGAGCAAACCCCAGCTGCATGGGTTCACCCCCAGACAAGTCATCCCCAGGAGACGTGGGAGGAGAGGGAGGCACGGGTGGGACAGCAAACGTAGGCGCCAATCTGTTAGAAAACCTCCGCAAGCTCTCCTTAAAGGAAGGTCTCTCCCTGAGTCTGGTGTCAATCAAAATCAGGAAAGAAATAAGAGACTCGAGCTCCACTGGTAGGTCCTTAGCTGCAACCTCATCCTTCAAGGCATCCGAGAGACCATGAGAGAAAGCAGCGACCAGAGCCTCATTATTCCAGCCCACCTCTGCTGCCAGGGTACAAAACTCAATGGCGTATTCAGCTAGGGATCGTGAACCCTGTCTGATGGACATAAGGAGCTTCGCAGCAGAGGCAGCACGAGCCGGCACATCGAATACCTTCCGAAGAGAAGCAACAAAACCGGAAAACTCAGCAACCACCGGATTGTTGTTCTCCCATAAAGGGCTGGCCCAGGCCAAGGCCTTGTCCGAGAGCAGCGAGATCAAGAAGCCCACCTTTGATCTCTCAGTAGGAAAGGCATGTGGCAGCAACTCGAAATAAATGCCCACCTGGATAAGGAAACCTCGGCACTGAGTTGGCTCTCCCCCAAAGCGCTGTGGAAGAGGGGCAGAACCGGTCATACCCCGAAACACCGCAGGAGCAACAACAGGTGTCGGGGTAGACTCTGGCGCAACAACCGGAGCGGCAGTAGGAGCGGGCCCAGGAGCGACAACCGACCCATCGGCAACGGGAGCGAAATGAGCCGTGCGTTCAAGCAGGGTTTGCAACGCCACAGCGAACCGACCCAACAGGTGATCCTGCTGATCAAGTCTGGCAACCAGCGTGGGTAGCGAGGATGGCCCTGTACCGTCAGAATTCAGGGCTTGGTCCTAATGTCACGGAACCATGAACCAGACGTACAACAAGAGATAAGTGAAAATAAGAAGGCTTTATTGAAAATAAAGCTGTAAAGCAAAAGTCCAAACGGATGGCGAAACCGAAGCAGAGTCTTTGCGAAGCCAGAGGTCAGGAACCAGAAGGGTAGTCAGACGAAGCCAGGATCAGGAACCAGCAGGGTAGTCAGACGAAGCCAGGATCAGGAACCAGCAGGGTAGTCGGACGAAACCAGGATCAGGAACCAGCAGGGTAGTCGGACGAAACCAGGATCAGGAACCAGAAGCAGCAGCAGTCTTAGAAGCATGTGAACACAGGAGGACCAAGCAAGGAACTGAAGCCACAGACCTCCTATATATATGAGCTAGGCATCCAGCTCCTCACAGTGGGAAGGAGGAGCCGCAGGGTGGGAGGCTACAAGAAACCCAGAAACCAAGATGGCCGCCAGCACATGTCAAACGAAGGAGAACAGCAAGAAGGTAAGACCATGACACTGAGCTACTTTGCTCCCCATCCTCGGCTGTTTTATTCAGGTCCCCTATTGTCAACATCCACTTTGACCCCACTACAGCAAATAAATGTCTGCAACAGTGACCTGCCAGGTCAATTGGTCACGTGATGCAAGGGAGACGGTGTCACACCTGTGACAGGTGTTAGAAGGTCTGAAAGCCTGACTGCATGAGTGATCTGACAGCCTCTTTTGGTTTCACTTTGTCTGTGTGTTGCTGGTATGTCCACACCTCCTTTTCAGGTGTGGATCGTTTGACGGTTACCTCTCCCTATTTAGTCTGACTTTACCTATCACTCCTTGCTCTGGATAGCTTTATTTGGTTTTGAAAGAGCTGGACTGTGGTTCTTGTTGAAGTCCTGTTCATCCATCATCCTCAGAAGTTAAGTGTTTTGTTTGTTGTGTTTTGTATTCCCCCCCTGGATGTTTACTAGGCCTTAGCGAGATGCTGGTTCCTTCACAACAGAAGGAACGGGTTGTCTCTGCCCTGTCATTACCTTTAGGGCATCCGAGGGTCACCAGGGTTTTCTAGGTTCCTGTTTATGGGTATCTCTACCATCGAGAGGTGCCCATATGTATAGGAGTTAGGGCCAGGAGCAGGGTTTGATGGGTGGTGAGTTCTTCCCCTAGCAGTGTCTTTCCCCTTCCTTCTTGTTATCTTTTGGTATTTTCCCCTACTACATCCGTGACAGCAGGTCACCACTGCAGCTATGAGCAAAGGAGTCTGGATTAAGCAGAGGGTATCAGGTAAGTATGCTTTAATTTTTTAGGTCTGACCAGGTAAGGGGTTTGTTCCTGTTCAGCAGTCAAAAATGAACAACCAGTGCAGCGACCTAAGTGGGAGGCGAGCATTAGAAATGAGCAAATTTTTCTAAAATTCTATTTGCCGAATTTATCAGAAAAAATTTGGCTCGATCCGAATATGTTCTCGGTGAATTTCGTAAAAAGATGGCTATTTCCTGGCTGCTGAGAGCCTTTATAGTGGTGTAGAACGCTGTGGCTTGCAGTAACATGTATAGGGAGTCTGCTCTGGTAGTGAAATAATACTGTGAGTCCGTATGACATGCAGATGAAAGGCGTCGCTCTTAGAATCACTGCACACTTCACTTATTTGGGCAGTCACGGGGCCAAAACTGACCAAATAACTCAAGTATGAACCCAGCCTTACAGGTCGATGTTAGCACCAAGAAGAAACGCACTCCTTTTACAACGTCGTCAGCTGATTCCACATAGATGTCTACAGAACCTGTTCTATTAAACGCTTAAACAAATAGAGCCCCCCAACAGAGTGGAGAGGGTGTCAGCAGTAAATTTGTGCGGACGTCACTGATTATTTTGCTCTTCCTCTTATCTGTCAAAACAATAACCCAAAAAACGGATCGTGTCTGTTGAGCATCCGCCTTCACTCAGTCAGCATTTGGTCAGTAATTAGTGTTGAGTGAACAGTTCGAGCATAGTTCGGGTCCGTACCGAATTTTGGGGTGTTCGTGACACGGACCCAAACCCGAACTTTTTCGTAAAAGTTCGGGTTCGGGTTCGTCGTTCGGCATGTATTTTGGCGCATTTTGAAAGGCTGCAAAGCAGCCAATCAACATGCATCATACTACTTGCCCTAAGATGCCATCGCAGCCATGCCTACTATTGGCAAGGCTGTGATTGGCCAAGTGCAGCATGTGACTCAGCTTCTTTATAAGCTTGTGCGCACGTCGGGACGTGCTCACTCCCGATGTGAATAGAACAGGGATAGACGCAGCTGATGCTAGGGCGAGAATAGGCAGGGATAATTGAATAACTGGAAGCAAATTTCTCTCCTCCACCTGTGATTCATCTGAACAACTGCAGCTGAGCTGCTTTTTTGATAGGGATTGGCTATTTTTAGAGTGGCCAGAGTGATTTTTCCATCCACATGTACCTGGGCTGACCGCCGGCCGCCATTTTGCGACTTGTAGTGCTGCAGCAGAAGCTGCCACAGTGTGCATTCCAAAGCTCCAAACAAGTCAGACATCTACACCTGGGATTCAGACCAATAGCGATTTAGCAGCACAGTCCAAGGCTATTTTTTTTAAAGGTTGTGCAGACCATTTTGTGGCACATGTTACTGGGCTGATAGGCGGCGGCCATCTTGGGACTAGTGCTGCAGCACAATCTCTCCCAACGTCCATTAATCACTTGTAATAGTGGTCTGTGCCATAGAAATCCTACATCAGGGACTTGGGTGTGCTTGTGTCACCCCTACTAATACCAGTCCACCTGTAATCCATACAGTGAAAAGCCATAAAGTATTCCAGTGAGGGAATTTTTTTTTTATTTAAAAAAGGCCAAGTTAGTTTATCTGGCGTTCAATATACTAGATACAGTTAGGCCTGCGTTTCATACATCTGGAATTAGCAAACTAATGTGCTGGGGTTGGGAAAACATATATGTACCCATACTAGAATCTGTCAAAGAAAGCGGTACTCACATATAACAGTCATTCCATCTGTAATCCATACAGTCAAAAGACTGAAAGTATTCCAGTGAGGGGATTTTTTTTATTTAAAAAAGGCCAAGTTAGTTTATCTGGCGTTCAATATACTAGATACAGTTAGGCCTGCGTTTCATACATCTGGAATTAGCAAACTAATGTGCTGGGGTTGGGAAAACATATATGTACCCATACTAGAATCTGTCAAAGAAAGCGGTACTCACATATAACAGTCATTCCATCTGTAATCCATACAGTCAAAAGACTGAAAGTATTCCAGTGAGGGAATTTTTTTTTTATTTAAAAAAGGCCAAGTTAGTTTATCTGGCGTTCAATATACTAGATACAGTTAGGCCTGCGTTTCATACATCTGGAATTAGCAAACTAATGTGCTGGGGTTGGGAAAACATATATGTACCCATACTAGAATCTGTCAAAGAAAGCGGTACTCACATATAACAGTCATTCCATCTGTAATCCATACAGTCAAAAGACTGAAAGTATTCCAGTGAGGGGATTTTTTTTATTTAAAAAAGGCCAAGTTAGTTTATCTGGCGTTCAATATACTAGATACAGTTAGGCCTGCGTTTCATACATCTGGAATTAGCAAACTAATGTGCTGGGGTTGGGAAAACATATATGTACCCATACTAGAATCTGTCAAAGAAAGCGGTACTCACATATAACAGTCATTCCATCTGTAATCCATACAGTCAAAAGACTGAAAGTATTCCAGTGAGGGAATTTTTTTTTTATTTAAAAAAGGCCAAGTTAGTTTATCTGGCGTTCAATATACTAGATACAGTTAGGCCTGCGTTTCATACATCTGGAATTAGCAAACTAATGTGCTGGGGTTGGGAAAACATATATGTACCCATACTAGAATCTGTCAAAGAAAGCGGTACTCACATATAACAGTCATTCCATCTGTAATCCATACAGTCAAAAGACTGAAAGTATTCCAGTGAGGGAATTTTTTTTTTATTTAAAAAAGGCCAAGTTAGTTTATCTGGCGTTCAATATACTAGATACAGTTAGGCCTGCGTTTCATACATCTGGAATTAGCAAACTAATGTGCTGGGGTTGGGAAAACATATATGTACCCATACTAGAATCTGTCAAAGAAAGCGGTACTCACATATAACAGTCATTCCATCTGTAATCCATACAGTCAAAAGACTGAAAGTATTCCAGTGAGGGAATTTTTTTTATTTAAAAAAGGCCAAGTTAGTTTATCTGGCGTTCAATATACTAGATACAGTTAGGCCTGCGTTTCATACATCTGGAATTAGCAAACTAATGTGCTGGGGTTGGGAAAACATATATGTACCCATACTAGAATCTGTCAAAGAAAGCGGTACTCACATATAACAGTCATTCCATCTGTAATCCATACAGTCAAAAGACTGAAAGTATTCCAGTGAGGGAATTTTTTTTTTATTTAAAAAAGGCCAAGTTAGTTTATCTGGCGTTCAATATACTAGATACAGTTAGGCCTGCGTTTCATACATCTGGAATTAGCAAACTAATGTGCTGGGGTTGGGAAAACATATATGTACCCATACTAGAATCTGTCAAAGAAAGCGGTACTCACATATAACAGTCATTCCATCTGTAATCCATACAGTCAAAAGACTGAAAGTATTCCAGTGAGGGGATTTTGCTTATAAAAAATAATATATTTCATTGTGGTGCGAGTTGAATCGCAACAATGAAGAAAAATACTATTAAGGGACGAGGACGCGGTCGTGGTGGTGTCCGTGGAGCCTCTGTTGCTGGTAGAGGACGTGGCCGTTCGGCCCCAGGCGCACACAGTAGGGAACGAACTCCCTCAACTAGCCGGCAGAATGTACCGCAATATCTCGTGGGGCCCAATGCCGCTCTTAGGATGGTAAGGCCTGAGCAGGTACAGGCATTAATCGATTGGGTGGTCGACAGTGCTTCCAGCACGTTCACCACATGGTCTTCCACCCAGTCTTCTGCGGAAAGCGCACAGGTGGCACCTGAAAACCAAGCCCATCAGTCTGTCACATCACCCCCAAGCATATCAGGGAAACGGTCTGAGCCACAAGTTATGCAGCAGTCTCTTCTTCTGTTTGAAGACTCTGCTTCCAGGGTTTCCCAGGGGCGTCCACCTAGCCCTTCCCCAGTGGAGGAAGACATACCATGCACTGACGCACAACCACTTATGTCTCCAGATGAAGAGGACATGGGAATACCACCACAGCAGAGTCACCGACTCTCTGATGATGACGAAACACAGGTGCCCACTGCCGCGTCTTTTTGCAGTGTGCAGACTGAACAGGAGGAGGTCAGGGAGGGAGACTGGGTGGAAGACGATGCAGAGGACAATGAGGTCTTAGACCCCACATGGACTGAAGGTCGTGGCGATGACTTTCACAGTTCAGAGGAAGAGGTAGTGGTGAGACCGAGACAACAGCGAAGCCAAAGAGGGAGCAGGGGGCCAAAGCAGACGAGCCGCCGCCCCCAGAGTTCGCCTGCTACTGGACATCGCCAACAGGGACCCAGCCCCACAAAGGCAGCTTCAAAGAGTTCCCTGGCATGGCACTTCTTTAAACAATGTCCTACCGACAAGACCCGAGTGACTTGCACGCTCTGCCATCAGAGCCTGAGGCGAGGCATTAACGTTCTGAACCTCAGCACAACCTGCATGACCAGGCATCTACATGCAAAGCATGAACTGCAGTGGGGTACACACCTTAAAAACCAGGCACTCGCTGAGGCTCCCCCTGCTCCCTCTACCGCTGCTGCCTCGGCTTCCGCCTCGAGAGGAATGTTGCCACCTGCCGAGCAGCAAACAGAGGATGTGCCACCGACACCACCACCACCGCCACCGTCAACTAGCGTCTCCACTATATCACACAGCAGCGTTCAGCTCTCAATATCTCAAACCTTAGAGAGGAAGCGCAAATTCCCCCCGAGTCACCCTCGAGCCCTTGGCCTGAACGCCAGCATTTCTAAACTGCTGGCCTTTGAAATGCTGTCATTCCGGCTGGTGGACACAGACAGCTTCAAACAGCTGATGGCCATGGCTGTCCCGCAGTATGTGGTTCCCAGCCGCCACTACTTCTCCAAGACAGCCGTGCCTTCCCTGCACATGCAAGTGTCCGATAAAATCAAGTGTGCACTGCGCAACGCCATTTGTGGCAAGGTCCACCTAACCACAGATACGTGGACCAGTAAGCACGGCCAGGGACGCTATATCTCACTAACTGCACACTGGATGAATGTAGTGGCGGCTGGGCCCCCGGCGGACAGTTCCTTGGCGCACGTCCTTCCGCCCCCTAGGATCGCAGGGCATCATTCTCTGCCTCCTGTAGCCTCCTCCTCCTACTCGGCTTCCTCCTCCACTGCTTCCACCAGCTCATCCGGTCAGCCACACACCTTCACCACCAACTTCAGCACAGCCCGGGGTAAACGTCAGCAGGCCATTCTGAAACTCATATGTTTGGGGGACAGGCCCCACAGCGCAAAGGAGTTGTGGCGGGGTATTGAACAACAGACCGACGAGTGGTTTCTGCCGGTGGGCCTCAAGCCAGGCCTGGTGGTATGCGATAATGGGCGAAATCTCGTGGCAGCTCTGGGACTAGCCGGTTTGACGCACATCCCTTGCCTGGCGCATGTGCTGAACTTGGTGGTGCAGAGGTTCATTCACCACTACCCCAACATGTCAGAGCTGCTGCATAAAGTGCGGGCCGTCTGTGCGCGCTTCCGCCGTTCACATCCTGCCGCTGCTCGCCTGTCTGCGCTACAGCGGAACTTCGGCCTTCCCGCTCACCGCCTCATATGCGACGTGCCCACCCGGTGGAACTCCACCTTGCACATGCTGGAGAGACTGTGCGAGCAGCAGCAGGCCATAGTGGAGTTTCAGCTGCAGCACGCTCGCGTCAGTCGTACTGCCGAACAGCACCACTTCACCACCAATGATTGGGCCTCCATGCGAGACCTGTGTGCCCTGCTGCGCTGTTTCGAGTACTCCACCAACATGGCCAGTGGCGATGACACTGTTATCAGCGTTACAATACCACTTCTATGTCTCCTTGAGAAAACACTTAGGGCAATGATGTTAGAGGAGGTGGCCCAGGTGGAGGAGGAGGAGGAGGATGAGGGCTCGTTTCTAACACTTTCGGGCCAGTCTGTTCGAAGTGGCTCAGAGGGAGGTTTGTTTAAGCAGCAGAGGACAGGTTCACAAGTCGCCAGCCAAGGCACTGTACTGGAGGACGAGGAGGATGAGGAGGAGGAGGTGGAGGGGGACGAGGATGACGCAAGTTCACAGCGGGGTGGCAGCCCAGGCCCATCACTGGTGCGTGGCTGGGGGGATACGGTGGACGATGACGATACGCCTCCCACAGAGGACAGCTTGTCCTTACCCATGGGTAGCCTGGCCCACATGAGCGAATATATGCTCCAATGCCTGCGCAACGACAGCAGAGTTGCCCACGTTTTAACGTGTGCAGACTACTGGGTGGCCACCCTGCTGGATCCCCGGTATAAAGACAATGTGCCCACTTTAATTCCTGAACTGGAGCGCGACCGTAAGATGCGCGAGTACAAGCGCACGCTGATAGAGGCGCTCTTGAGAGCATTCCCACATGTCACAGGGGAACAGGTGGAAGGTGAAGGCAGAGGAGTGGCAAGAGGTCGCCAACGCAGCTGTGTCACGGCCAGCTCATCTGAGGGCAGGGTTAGCATGGCAGAAATGTGGAAAAGTTTTGTCTCCACGCCACAGCTATCTGCACCGACACCTGATACGGAACGTGTTAGCAGGAGGCAGCATTTCACTAACATGGTTGAACAGTATGTCTGCACACCCCTCCACATCCTGACGGATGGTTCGGCCCCATTCAACTACTGGGTTTCGAAATTGTCCACGTGGCCAGAGTTAGCATGTTATGCCTTGGAGGTGCTTTCCTGCCCGGCGGCCAGCGTTTTATCTGAACGCGTATTCAGCACGGCAGGGGGCGTCATTACTGACAAGCGCGGCCGCCTGTCCACAGCCAACGTGGACAAGCTGACCTTCATAAAGATGAACCAGGCATGGATCCCACAGGACCTGTCCCTCCCTTGTGCAGAGTAGTCCTTATTAACTGCCTAAAACATGTCTTGTTGTGCTACGGGCCACTTCTTTATTTGATACAAATTTTATGAAACCCACAGTTGAATGAAACTCTTCTCTGTCTGGGCGCCGGGGCCTAACCAGATGAAAGTGGCCGGTTAAACTAACGGGTGACATGAAGCCATAACCTCTGCCATGCTACCTCTGTCTTCTGTCTGGGTGCTGAGGCCTAAGTCAAATAAAGCGGTCTTCTGCTGTGCTGGGGGATATGAAGCTAATCTCTGACCTCTCTCCTCTGTCTGGGTCCAAAGGCCTAAATCACTGAAAGAGGCCTTCTCCTGTGGTGTGTGATATGATGCCAGAATATGTGCTGTGGGGCCTCTCTCCTCTTCCTGGGTGCAGGGGTCAAATAAACTAAATTGTGGCCTACTCCTGTGGTGGTTGATATGATGCCTGATTCTCTGATGTGGAACCTCTCTCCTCTGTTTGGGTGAAGGGGTCAAAGTAACTAAATGGTGGCTTCTCCTGTGGTGGCTGATATGATGCCAGAATATGTGCTGTGGTGCCTCTCTCCTCTTCCTGGGTGCAGGGGTCAAAGTAACTAAATGGTGGCTTCTCCTGTGGTGGCTGATATGATGCCAGAATATGTGCTGTGGGGCCTCTCTCCTCTTCCTGGGTGCAGGGGTCAAAGTAACTCAATGGTGGCTTCTCCTGTGGTGGCTGATATGATGCCAGAATATGTGCTGTGGTGCCTCTCTCCTCTGTCTGGGTCCAAAGGCCTAAATCACTGAAAGAGGCCTTCTCCTGTGGTGTGTGATATGATGCCTGAATATGTGCTGTGGTGCCTCTCTCCTCTTCCTGGGTGCGGGGGTCAAAGTAACTCAATGGTGGCTTCTCCTGTGGTGGCTGATATGATGCCAGAATATGTGCTGTGGTGCCTCTCTCCTCTTCCTGGGTGCGGGGGTCAAAGTAACTCAATGGTGGCTTCTCCTGTGGTGGCTGATATGATGCCAGAATATGTGCTGTGGGGCCTCTCTCCTCTTCCTGGGTGCAGGGGTCAAAGTAACTCAATGGTGGCTTCTCCTGTGGTGGTTAGTGTGATGCCAGAATATGTGCTGTGGGGCCTCTCTCCTCTTCCTGGGTGCAGGGGTCAAAGTAACTCAATGGTGGCTTCTCCTGTGGTGGCTGATATGATGCCAGAATATGTGCTGTGGTGCCTCTCTCCTCTGTCTGGGTCCAAAGGCCTAAATCACTGAAAGAGGCCTTCTCCTGTGGTGTGTGATATGATGCCTGAATATGTGCTGTGGTGCCTCTCTCCTCTTCCTGGGTGCGGGGGTCAAAGTAACTCAATGGTGGCTTCTCCTGTGGTGGCTGATATGATGCCAGAATATGTGCTGTGGTGCCTCTCTCCTCTTCCTGGGTGCGGGGGTCAAAGTAACTCAATGGTGGCTTCTCCTGTGGTGGCTGATATGATGCCAGAATATGTGCTGTGGGGCCTCTCTCCTCTTCCTGGGTGCAGGGGTCAAAGTAACTCAATGGTGGCTTCTCCTGTGGTGGTTAGTGTGATGCCAGAATATGTGCTGTGGGGCCTCTCTCCTCTTCCTGGGTGCAGGGGTCAAAGTAACTCAATGGTGGCTTCTCCTGTGGTGGCTGATATGATGCCAGAATATGTGCTGTGGTGCCTCTCTCCTCTTCCTGGGTGCGGGGGTCAAAGTAACTCAATGGTGGCTTCTCCTGTGGTGGCTGATATGATGCCAGAATATGTGCTGTGGGGCCTCTCTCCTCTTCCTGGGTGCAGGGGTCAAAGTAACTCAATGGTGGCTTCTCCTGTGGTGGTTAGTATGATGCCAGAATATGTGCTGTGGGGCCTCTCTCCTCTTCCTGGGTGCAGGGGTCAAAGTAACTCAATGGTGGCTTCTCCTGTGGTGGCTGATATGATGCCAGAATATGTGCTGTGGTGCCTCTCTCCTCTTCCTGGGTGCGGGGGTCAAAGTAACTCAATGGTGGCTTCTCCTGTGGTGGCTGATATGATGCCAGAATATGTGCTGTGGGGCCTCTCTCCTCTTCCTGGGTGCAGGGGTCAAAGTAACTCAATGGTGGCTTCTCCTGTGCTGATTGATATAAAGCTGATGGTTGTGCCATCTGACATGGTTGCCAGGGTCTGATTCAATGGGGGCCTACTCCTGTGGTGGGTGATCTAAATGCCTGATTCTCTGCTGTGAAACCTCTCTCCTCCGTCTGGGTGTAGGGGTCAAAGTCTTTCAAAGTCGCCTTCTCCTGTGCTGATTGATATGAAGCTGATGGTTGTGCCATCTGACATGGTTGCCGGGGTCCCATTAAATTGTGGCCTACTCCTGTGGTGGTTGATATGATGCCTGATTCTCTGATGTGGAACCTCTCTCCTCTGTTTGGGTGAAGGGGTCAAAGTAACTAAATGGTGGCTTCTCCTGTGGTGGCTGATATGATGCCAGAATATGTGCTGTGGGGCCTCTCTCCTCTTCCTGGGTGCAGGGGTCAAAGTAACTCAATGGTGGCTTCTCCTGTGGTGGCTGATATGATGCCAGAATATGTGCTGTGGTGCCTCTCTCCTCTTCCTGGGTGCGGGGGTCAAAGTAACTCAATGGTGGCTTCTCCTGTGGTGGCTGATATGATGCCAGAATATGTGCTGTGGTGCCTCTCTCCTCTTCCTGGGTGCGGGGGTCAAAGTAACTCAATGGTGGCTTCTCCTGTGGTGGCTGATATGATGCCAGAATATGTGCTGTGGTGCCTCTCTCCTCTTCCTGGGTGCAGGGGTCAAAGTAACTAAATGGTGGCTTCTCCTGTGGTGGTTGATATGATGCCTGATTCTCTGCTGTGAAACCTCTCTCCTCCATCTGGGTGTAGGGGTCAAAGTCTTTCAAAGTCGCCTTCTCCTGTGCTGATTGATATAAAGCTGATGGTTGTGCCATCTGACATGGTTGCCAGGGTCTGATTCAATGGGGGCCTACTCCTGTGGTGGGTGATCTAAATGCCTGATTCTCTGCTGTGAAACCTCTCTCCTCCGTCTGGGTGTAGGGGTCAAAGTCTTTCAAAGTCGCCTTCTCCTGTGCTGATTGATATGAAGCTGATGGTTGTGCCATCTGACATGGTTGCCGGGGTCCCATTAAATTGGGGCCTACTCCTGTGGTGGGTGATCTAAATGCCTGATTCTCTGCTTTGAAACCTCTCTCCTCCGTCCGGGTGTAGGGGTCAAAGTCTGTCAAAGTCGCCTTCTCCTGTGCTGATTGATATAAAGCTTATGCTTGTGCCATCTGACATGGTTGCCGGGGTCTGATTCAATGGTGGCCTACTCCTGTGGTGGGTGATCTAAATGCCTGATTCTCTGCTGTGTAACCTCTCTCCTCCGTCTGGGTGTAGGGGTCAAAGTAACTAAATGGTGGCCTACTCCTGTGGTGGGTGATATGATGCCTGGTTCTCTGCTGTGGGACCTCTCTCCTTTGTCTGGGTGCTGTGGTCAAAATAATAGTAAGTGACCTTCTCCATTGGTGGGTGACTTGAAGCCTGATTCTGTGCTATGGGACCTCACTCCAATTAATATTGTTTAATTTTTATTTATTTTATGTTAACTCATCATTTCCCTATCTACATTTGTTTGCAGGGGATTTAACTACATTTTGCTGCCTTTTGCAGCCCTCTAGCCCTTTCCGGGTGTGTTTTACAGCCTTTTTAGTGCCCAAAAGTTCGGGTCCCCATTGACTTCTATGGGGTTCGGGTTCGGGATGAAGTTCGGGTCGAGTTCGGATCCCGAACCCGAACATTTTTCGAAAGTTCGGCCGAACTCGTCGAACCCGAACATCCAGGTGTTCGCTCAACTCTATCAGTAATCCATCAGTATTGCTAAATCCCCCAAAAAAACAGGAGTGGATCCAAAACATAGATTACATGTGAATGGAATATTTGCATGTCTCATGTGTTTTGTACCCACTCCTGCTTTTGGCTTCCAAATCACAAGCCAATTCTGGTGGGACCATACAGGCCTTACAGCTGCTACACAGAGAGAATACGTTGTCCGTCTCATTTTTAGTGATGAGCGGCAGGGGTCATATTAGAATTTGCAATATATATTTGGCGAATATTCACAAATTTGAATATTCGTTATATTCTACGATTTTTTTAATCGAAAAATCGACAAGGTAATGATCGCGTAATATGCAAATTTTTGTAATTTATATCGCAAATTTTTATCAAATTTTTATAGCAAATTTTTCAATTGCCGAGCAAAAACATGATTCCTCCCTGCTTCTTGCTTGTGGGCCAATGAGTCATAGCACTATATCGAATATATTCGTTTTTTCGAATATTCGTAATATTCTAAAACAAGAATATATAGAAATACAGCGAATATTCGAAAAAAACGAATGTAGAGCAATTTAGCTAATATAGTGCTATAATTTTTTTTCATAGCTGTCATTTTTTTCCAATCTGAACTTCAGATGAGAAAAAAATTACAACTATTAGACAAAGAAGATTATAGCACTATATTAGCTAAATTGCTCTATATTAGTTTTTTTTTCCGAATATTCACTATATTGCTATATATTCTTGTTTTAGAATATTACGAATATTCGAAAAAACAAATATATTCAATATAGTGCTATATATTTGTTTTTTAGAATATTCATCATTTTTCCCATTTAAAGTCATAATTCCTCCCTGCTTCTTGCTTGTGGGCCAATGAGTCATCAAGAATCATGTTTTTACTCGGCAATTGAAAAATTTGCATTACGAAAATTTGCAATAAAAAAAATCCTGAATATTCGAAATTACGAATATATTTCACTATATTCTAAATATCGAAGTACCTATATTCGGGATAAAAATTCGCAATTCAAATATTCGTGATCAACACTACTCATTTTTTCTTCCTTCTGACAGATCAGAAAAAGGGTAAAATAAAAGATTATGTCAGCCAAGCCAAAAAGGCTAAATAGTGGCACAGTCATGAAGTGAGGAGGCTGGGAACAGCATGAGAAGTCCACAGAGTGGCCCTATGACAGTAGTGAACAACACAGCACAAAAGTCCAAGGCTGCACTCACCTGATATCATTTGTAGTGGAGACACGGACTGCGCTGGGAACCAAGCGCCATATAGGAAACCTGAAAATGAAGAAAAAAGTCCAGCTTCCAAAAAATATGTTGTTCTTTATTCCAATACACACGAGAACATTAACCAGCTCCCGACCGCCTAACGCAGGGATGCGTTCTGCGGGCGGCCGGGTTATTCCTCGTTGACGCATCTACGTGTCATCTCGCAAGAGGCGAGATTGCGCGTGAACGCGCGCGCGTTCACAGCGACGTGCAGCTAAGAAGATGATCTACAGCCTGCCAGCAGCGATCATTCGCTGGCAGGCTGTAGATGCGATTTTTTTTAACCCCAAAAAGGTATATTAGACGCTGTTTTGTTAACAGTGTCTAATATACCTGCTACCTGGTCCTCTGGTGGTCCCTTTTGCTTGGATCGACCACCAGAGGACACAGGCAGCTCTGTAAGTAGCACCAATCACCACACTACACTACACCCCCCCGTCACTTATTAACCCCTTATTAACCCCTGATCATCCCATATAGACTCCCTGATCACCCCCCTGTCATTGATCACCCCCCTGTAAGGCTCCATTCAGACGTCCGTATGTGTTTTGCGGATCCGCGGATCCGCAAAACACGGACACCGCGGATCCACAAAACACGGACACCGCGGATCCGCAAAACACGGACACTGGCAATGTGCTTTCCGCATTTTGCGGATCCGCACATTGCCAGAACTATATAGAAAATGCCTTTTCTTGTCCGCAATTGCGGACAAGAATAGGACATGTTCTATAGGCTCTACAAAAAATGCAGTGTTCGCCCGATCTGGCCTAATCTTGTGCGCACACTTGCCTTCAGTCCGCCCCACCGCAGTGACAGAATTATTTTTTTCTGATCACTGCAAAAACACCGTAAAATCGCTTTGGTGCTATAAAGATCTCTTTTGAGGGACATGGCGAGTTCATAGAAGCTTTTTTTTTTTTGGCACAAGTTAGCGGAAATTTTTTCTTTTTCTTTTTTTCTTACAAAGTTTCATATTCCACTAACTTGTGACAAAAAATAAAATCTCATGAACTCACCATACTCCTCACAGAATCCAAATGCGTAAATTTTTTTTGACATTTATATTCCAGACTTCTTCTCACGCTTTAGGGCCCCTAAAATACCAGGGCAAAAAAGTGTCACACATGTGGTATCGCCATACTCAGGAGAAGTAGGGCAATGTGTTTTGGGGTGTATTTTTACATATACCCATGCTGGGTGAGAGAAATATCTCTGTAAAATGACAACTTTGTATAAAAAAATGAGAAAAGTTGTCTTTTACAGAGATATTTATCTCACACAGTATGGGTATATGTAAAAATACACCCCAAAACACATTGCCCTACTTCTCCTGAGTATGGCGATACCACATGTGTGACACTTTTTTTCAGCCTAGGTGCGCAAAGGGGCCCAAATTCCAATGAGTATCTTTACGATTTCACAGGGCATTTTTTACGCATTTGGATTCCAAACTACTTCTCACGCTTTAGGTCCCCTAAAATGCCAGGGAAGTATAAATACCCCACAAGTAACCCCATTTTGGAAAGAAGACACTTCAAGGTATTTCGTGAGGGGCATGGCGAGTTCACGTAAAATTTTATTTTTTGTCACTAGTTAGTGGAATATGAGACTTTGTAAGAAAAAAATAAAAAAATAAATCATTTTCCGCTAACTTGTGCCAAAAAAAATATATTCTAGGAACTCGCCATGCCCCCTCACAGAATACCTTGTGGTGTCTTCTTTCCAAAATGGGGCCATTTGTGGGGTATTTATACTGCCCTGGGATTTTAGGGGCCCTAAAGCGTGAGAAGTAGTTTGGAATCCAAATGCGCAAAAAATGCCCTGTGAAATTCTAAAGATACTCATTGGAATTTGGGCCCTTTTGTGCACCTAGGATGCAAAAAAGGGTCACACATGTGGTATCGCTGTACTCAGGAGAAGTAGGGAAATGTGTTTTGGGGTGTATTTTTACATATACCCATACTGTGTGTGAGAAATATCTCTGTAAAATGACAACTTTGTATAAAAAAATGGGAAAAGTTGTCTTTTACAGAGATATTTATCTCACCCAGCATGGGTATATGTAAAAATACACCCCAAAACACATTGCCCTACTTCTTCTGAGTACGGCGATACCACATGTGTGACACTTTTTTGCAGCCTAGGTGCACAAAGGGGCCCAAATTCCAATGAGTACTTTTAGGATTTCACAGGGCATTTTTACGCATTTGGATTCCAAACTACTTCTCACACTTTAGGGCCCCTAAAATGCAAGGGCAGTATAAATACCCCACAAGTGACCCCATTTTAGAAATAAGACACCCCAAGGTATTCCGTGAGGGGTATGGTGAGTTCATGTAAAATTTTATTTTTGTTGCAAGTTAGTGGAATATGAGACTTTGTAAGAAGAAAAAAAAATAAAAATTTCTGCTAACTTGTGACAAAAAATAAAAACTTCCATGAACTCACTATGCCCATCAGCAAATACCTTAGGGTGTCTACTTTCCGAAATGGGGTCATTTATGGGGTGTTTCTACTGTCTGGGCATTGTAGAACCTCAGGAAACATGACAGGTGCTCAGAAAGTCAAAGTGCGTAAATTCACATTTTTGCACCATAGTTTGTAAACGCTATAACTTTTACCCAAACCAATAAATATACACTTATTGCATTTTTTTTATCAAAATTTATATAGAAATGTAGTTTTATTTGAAAAATTTTACAACAGAAAATGAAAAATTTAATTTTTTTGCAAAAATTTCGGTCAATTTTGATTAATATCAAAAAAAGTTAAAATGGCAGCAGCAATGAAATACCACCAAATGAAAGCTCTATTAGTGAGAAGAAAAGGAGGTAAAATTCATTTGGGTGGTAAGTTGTATGACCGAGCAATAAACCGTGAAAGTAGTGTAGTGCAGAATTGTAAAAAGTGGTCTGGTCATTAAGGGGGTTTAAGCTAGGGGAGCTGAGGTGGTTAAAAATACAACATAGCAAACAGGTCTATGCGTTTCGAATACTCTAATACTGATCCTTACTCAGAGAGATTGTGGAGGTGGCAGCAGCATGAGGAGGCCACAGAGTTGTACAACGACAAGAGATTGTGGAGGTGGCAGCAGCATGAGGAGGCCACAGAGTGTCACGATGACGAGATATTGCGTAGGTAGCAGCAGCATAAGGAGGCCACATAGTGGCCCGACGAAAAGAGATTATGGAGGTGGCAACATCAGGAGGCCACAAAGTGGCACGACAACAGAGTGTGTAGGTGGCAGCATGATGAGGAGGCCACAGAGTGGCACGACGACAGTGTGTGTAGGTGGCAGCAGCATAAGGAAGCCACAGAGTGGCAAGACGATGAAAGATTGTGGAGGTGGCAACAACATAAGGAGGCCACAGAGTGGCACGACGATGAGAGATTGTGGAGGTGGCAGCAACATGAGGAGGCCACAGAGTGGCATGACGACAGAGTGTGGAGGTGACAGCATGAGGAGGCCACAGACTGGCACAACGATGAGAGACTGTGAAGGTGGCAGCAGTATGAGGAGGCCACAGAGTGGCATGACGACGAGAGATTGTGGAGGTGGCAGCAGCATGAGGAGGCCACAGAGTGGCACTACGACGAGAGATTTTGGAGGCAGCAGCAGCATCAGGAGCAGGCCACAGGGTGGCACAATGACAAAGTGTGAAGGTGCCAGCAGCATCAGGAGGAAGCCACAGAGTGGCACGATGACAGAGTGTGGGGGTGCGGCAGCATGAAGAGGCCATAGAGTGGCACAACAACAGAGTGTGGAGGTTGCAGCAGCATCATCAGGAGGCCACAGAGTGGCACAAAGACAGAGTTTGGAGGTGGCAGCAGCAGCATCAGGATGAGGCCACAGAGTGGCACGACGAAAGAGTGTGGAGGTGGGGGGCACTAACAGTACCCGCTGTTGATGTTGGGTGTAAGAAGGAGCACTTGGCATCAGATGTGTGGCATCAGGCGGGTGGCAGCATCAGAATAGTAGCTGAGGCAGGTAGCCAGAAGAAACCGGTCTCTTTTGTCAAGGTTTGGGTGAGGCTGCATGGATGATCTAATTTGATGCATCAGGCATTGGTGGGTGGAAATCCTGGCTGATCCATGCCTGATTCATCTTGACAAAGGTCAGTCTCTCCACATTTTGGGTGGACAGGCGAGTTATTCTTGGGGCAACTCTGGACCCTGCCGCACTATACACCCACTCTGATGCCACACTACTGGCCGAGCAGGACAGTAGTGTTGGTCGAGCACCAAAGTGCTCAGGTGCTCGAGTACAACACCTCGGGATGTTCGGGTGCTTTACTGAGGACCCGAGCACAATGGAAGACAATGAAGAAACCCGAGCATTAAACCAGGGTTCCTGGTTCACAGGAAAAGGTCAGAAATTGATCGAAACACCACTGAAATGGTTCGGGAACAGCATGTTGAGGATGTCTGGATGCATCTTGGACTCCCAGGTCGCTGCTGGATGTTGTCCGAGTAGTAGGCCTTTTTTACAGATTGACAATAATACGCACAAAACCAAAGATAAAATCGATTTTAGAGGAAAAATTGTTAGGAAACATTCTTTCCTGTATATTTATTTGTATATAAAGTGCAAGTGCTGCCAAAAATTACAAAGAAGAGACACTCCGATACAACCTGTATATCACATAAAGGAGGGCCTCATTCACATTGTGGTACAATTGTTCAGGTAGTGGGACTCCTACACTCATAAAGCCTATGCACTAAGTGAAAAGGCTGCCAAAAATTACAAGGAACCGGCACTCCAATACACCCTTTGTTACACATAAAGGAGGGCATCATACACATCCTTGAAAAATTATGATTGATGGCCTACTGGTGACCCTCAAAAACATTTGGATCAAGGGCCTGCTGATCTGATTATCTAAAACATTATGGGTGAGGGCTTGCTGCCACGAAAGCATTTGCTAAGAATGTATACATTAATCAAAAACGAAAGTCGGAGGTTCGAAGACGATCAGATACAGTCGTAGTTCCGACCATAAACGATGACGACCGGCGATCCGGCGGCGTTATTCCCATGACCCGCCGAGCAGCTTCCGGGAAACTAAAGTCTTTGGGTTCCGGGGGGAGTATGGTTGCAAAGCTGAAACTTAAAGGAATTGACGGAAGGGCACCACCAGGAGTGGAGCCTGCGGCTTAATTTGACTCAACACGGGAAACCTCGCCCGGCCCGGACAAGGAAAGGATTGACAGATTGATAGCTCCTTCTCGATTCTGTGGGTTGTGGTGCATGGACGTTCTTAGCTGGTGGAACGATTTGTCTGGTTAATTCCGATAACGAACGAGACTCCTCCGTGATAACTAGTTACGTGACCCCCGGCGGTGAGGATTGTGTTGACCAGACTCTTGGATAGTGAGACCGGACTTGTAGGTGAGGGCCTGCTGGTGAGATGACCCTCTAAAAAATTATATGTGAGGGCCTGCAGGTGAGCTGACCCTGTAAAAGATTGTAGGTGAGGGCCTGCTGGTGAGCTGACCCTGTAAAACATTATATGCGAGGGCATTGTATGCTACAAAAAAGCATGTAGATATGATGGAAGAGGAGGAGCATGAGAAAAGGAAGATTCAACCATATACCCTTGTTTGTGGTGGAAGGGGTGCATGGGAATATAGTGTATTCAGTACATTATAAACAACACATTTAAAGTGCCTTCATGTTCATCAGTTTTCCTCTGGTGGAGTCGAGAAGTCATGGTCAATACAGGCCTCGTTAATTTTTATAAGAGCCAACCTGTCAGCATTTTCAGTTGACAGGCCCATATGCTTACCTGTTATAATGGCCGCTCAGACAAAACGCTGGTGGCAGGGCAGGCCAGCACCTGCAAGGCGTAGAGCGCCAGTTCGTGCCACGTGTCCAGCTTGGACACCCAGTAGTTGTAAGGCACTGAGGGATCATTGAGGACGCTGACACGGTCTGCTATGTACTCCTTCACCATCTTCCAAAATTTTTCCCTCCTTGTGACACTAGGCCGCACATCAGGGTGAGTGTGGGGTGTCATGAAACTGTCCCAGGATTTGGAGAGTGTTGCCCTGCCTCTGTTGAAGCTGCTGTGTGTTCCTCTTGTCTCCCATCCTCGGTTGGCCAAGGAACTACAGACTCTGCCGCCAGTGTTGTCAGATGGAAATTTTTGGAGCAATTTTTCAACAAGGATCTTCTGTTATTGCACCGTTTTGCTCATCCTCTCCACCAGAGGAATAAGAAATGAGAAGTTCTCTTGGTAGCAGGGGTCGAGAAGGGTGAACAACCAGTAATCTGAAGTCAGCCTAACATGAAGTCAGCCATGTGTGCCAGAGTATCAACAGGCAAGACTTCGCTGTCGTCATTCAGAGGATCACTCTCAATCTCCTTATCCTCTTCCTCCTCTTCTGACCACCCACGCTGAACAGATGGAATTAAACTTCCATGGGTACTACCCTCTGTAGCGGAGGCAACCGTCTTCTGCTCCTCCTCTGCATCGTCCAATTTGCGCTGAGAAGACGAACTGAGGGTGGTATGGCTATCACCCTGTGTAATGTCTTCCCCCATTTCCACCTCTTCCACATGCAAAGCGTTGTCCTTAATTGTGAGCAGCGAGCGTTTGAGTAGACACAGAAGTGGGAAGGGTACGCTGATAATAGCGTTATCGCCGCTCACCATCTGTGTTGATTCCTCAAAGTTTCTTAAAACACAGAGGTCAGACATCCATGCCCACTCCTCGCTTGTAAATAGTGCCCTCTGCTGCTCACAAAGCCTGGCCAACATGTGGGACGTCGAGTTCCATCGCGTGTTCACGTCACACAACAACCGGTGAGCTGGCAATTTTAATCGCTGCTGCAGCGTTGACAGAACGGCTGAAGCTGTCGATAACTTGCGGAAATATGCACACATGTGGCGCACCTTCACCAGTAGCTCAGGCAAATTAGGGTAGGTTTGAGAAGCCTCTGAATTACTAAGTTTAAGACGTGGGCTAGGCATGGGATGTGTGAGCTTGCCGAGCTCCAAAGTTGCCACCAAGTTACGGCCATTATCAGACACAACCATGCCTGGTTCTAGGTTGAGTGTCGAGAGCCACAGCTCAGTCTGGTCTCTTATCCCCTGCCACAGCTCTGCGGCGATGTGCTGTTTGTCCCCTAAGCATATCAGCTTCAGCACGGCCTGGTGCCCCTTCCCCACTGCAGTGCTACACTGCTTCCAGATACCGACTGATGACTGACTGGTGCTGCACGCGGATAATTCGGAGGTGGAAGTTGAGGCGGAGGAGGAAAAGTGGGGGTTGGAGCCACTAATGTAGGTGCTGGCGGAAACCCTGATCGACGTAGGGCCCACAATCCTTGGCGTCAGTAGCACCTGTGCCATCCCAGGGTACGACTCACTCCCAGCCTCCACAACATTTCCTCAGTGTGCCATCAGGGAAATGTAGCATCCCTGGCCGGATGCACTTGTCCATGTGTCCGTGGTTAAGTGGACCTTCCCAGTATCTGCGTTGGTCAGAGCACATGTGATGTTACGGGACACATGTTGGTGTAAGGCGGACACGGCACACCTTGAAAAATAGTGGCGGCTGGGGACTGAGTAACGCGGGACGGCCGCCGACATCAGCCTGCGGTAGGTCTCAGTGTCCACAAGCCTAAATGGCAACATTTCCAGGGCCAGTAATTTGGAAAGCTGCGCATTTAGTGCTATGGCCTGTGGGTAGATGGCTGGGTATTTGCGCTTGCGTTCAAATGCCTGGGGTAAGGACATTTGTACGCTGCACTGGGACACAGAAGTGAATGTAGTCGCTGATGGTGCTCGCAAATGTCCAGGTGCAGTGCGGGAGGCATCCGGGCCTGCTGCTTCAGCAGGGGATTGGCCAGTGTGTAACACAGGGGAAGAGGAGGCAGTGGTGTGCCCCGCAGACACAGATTGTGGACCCAGGTATTCAGCCCACCTATTACGGTGCTTTGATGCCATGTGGCGTATCATGCTGGTGGTGGTGAGGTTGCTAGTGTTCACGCCCCTGCTCATTTTTGTAAGGCACAGGTTGCAAATTACAATTCTTTTGCCGTCCACACTTTACTCAAAAAAGCATCAGACTGCGGAACACCTATCATTTGGCAAGGGAGATTTCCGCAAGGGGGTGCTCCGGGGAACAGTTGCGGGCCTGTTTGGTGTGGTCCACCTTCTCCCTTTTGCCACCCCACTGCCTCTTCCAGCCTGTTGTGGTGCAGCAGATCCCACCTTCCCAGGTTGGTTCAGTGACTTCATCTTCCACCACCTCCTCTTCCACTTCCTTACTCTGCTCATTCTCCTAACTTGTTGGCCTAACCACTACCTCGTTGATTGACAACTGTGTCTCATCCTCTTCCTCAACCTCTTGAGACAGTAATTGCCGTTGAGTTATTTGCAACTGTGTCTCATCATCATCCACCTCATTAAACAGTAATTGCCGTTCACCACCGTCATTTTCTTGTGATTGTGGATGCTCAAGAGTTCGAGAATTAGGGCACAAGATCTGTCCCTCTTCAAGCGTGCTTGGTGAGAGGGCCAAATCAAGGAATGGTGCTGAAAAGAGTTTCTCAGAATATCCGAGTGTGGGATCACTTGTTTGCCCAGACTCTCAATGGTGGGAGGAAGGAGGATCAGGATAATGATTAGGCTGAGCAGACTCTTGGCTACTGAGACTGAACTTGGTTGAAGACAGGGTGGTGCTTAACCGACTGGAAGCATTATCTGCTGCAATCCAACCGACCACCTGGTCACACTGGTCTGACTTCAAGAGTGGTGTCCTGCGCCACTCTGCAAACTGGGACATGAAGCTAGGTATTGTGAATGATTGTTTTTCTTGTGCTCTGGCAGCAGGCACAGTTTCATTGCGCCCAGAGCCACGGCCTCTGTGTGCACCATCATCATCACAGCCACTGCCCCGTCCCTTACTACTTGCCTTCCTCATAATAAATGTTATATATGATTGAAAGTCTGTCACACGTACAGTAGTGTAGGATTTGGAAGTGTATGCGCAAACAAATTTTAAAAGGTATTTGGAATGCGGAATCGCCACACAGGAGATATCCCACAGATAATGTCAATTCTGTCACCAGTGGCTAATGAAAAATTCCAGGGAATGTCACAGGTATTTGGGGTGAGGAAACATTATACAGGAGAGGTACCACCGATAATGTCACTGTATGCGGCGTCTAAAAAAAGTACACTGTATGTCACAGAAATTTTTTTGAAACGCACACGTTACACTGCAGATGTGGCACAGCTATGGTCACTGTCCGCCGCGGACAACGTCTATTGAAAAAGTACACTTTATGTCACAGATATTTTTTGGATGCGCACACTTTACCCAGGAAATGTGGCGCAGCTAATGTCACTGTCCGCAGCAGACACAGTCTACAGAAAAAGTACACTGGATGTCAAACATTAAAAGGATTTTTGGGTCTCTGAAAAGTTTTGGTGGTAATAATATTCTTAAATCACTCCCTACACTGTCTGTCCCTTCCTCAGCACAGCTCTTCCTGACTAAGAATGAGCTGAACATGCATCATCGGGTGCTATATAGCTATCACTGTAATGCCATCAGCCAACATGGCTACGGCATTACAGTGAGGGCAGTACGTACCTGCACGTTTATTGGCTGCGTAGCAGCCAAGAAACGTGCGGGCGGAGACTCGAGCATTGCGCTCTAGCACATGCGGTATTCAGCCGAATACCGCCATGTGCAGAGCATCGAGATGCTCGAGCCGAACAGGTGTTCAGCCAAGAATGCTCGATCATCACTAGGTTTCACCACTGACATAGATAAGGATTCTTTACTGTAAGAGCAGTGAGACTTTTGAGGTTGTGATGGTTGATTCATTGTACAAGCTCAAGAATGGCCTAGATGATATAAGAATGTAGTGTGAACCTAACCTTTATGATGAATAATTTTATGCTTTTATATTGGGCAGCTTCTGTGCCTTGTGGTGAAGCTGCAATGAATAAAACTATTGCTATTGCGTCCTCCTAACCCCTACCTGAAAAAAAAAAAAAAAAAACTGTACACCACACACATGATCAGCAGGATGTATTTCCTGCTCGGTGCCTAGCCTATGTCATCACTGACATTGCACAACAGGGCAGGATCGTGGCTTTGACTGATATACACAATCAGTACTAATAGCAGACAAAGGCAGCCTGTGGCTGCTGATTATTAATGGAATCTGGTTAGTAATTGAATGGGATACTGTGACTTTAATGTTAGCATGGAACTGTGATTTATTCCATTATGAGGACACTCCTGCTAGTAGTGTCATGATGGTAATGCAATCTTTTGATGGAATTGTGGTTGGCACCTCTATGAATACACTATATTTGGTATTCTTATGATACACTAGCCCTGCGACTGGTACCTGTATGAGGACTATGTGGCTTGCAGTTTTATAATGGACTGTGGCTGGCACTTGTATGGCGGCACCATGGATGGTAGTCTTATGATGAAATTATGGCTGCCTCTTATATGGGAAACGGTGTGACTGCTAGTTTTATGATGAGGTTGTTGCTGGCACTTAGGGATACAATGGCTGGTAATCTTGCACTTGTATGGGAACAATATAGTTAGTGGTCTTGTGATGGAACTGTGAATTGCACCAGTATGGAGACATTGTAACTGGTAAACTTATGATGGAACTGTATGTGAACAGTATGGCTGGTAGTCTTGTGACTGGCACCTTATAGGGATACTATGACTGGTAGTGTTCTGATGGAATCGTGGCTGGCACTTACAGTGTACCTGGACAATTTAGTTGTTAAACTTGTACAGTGAATATAAAAAGTCTACACACCCCTGTTAAAAATGTCAGGTTTCTGTGCTGTAAAAAAAACGAGACAAAGATAAATCATTTCAGAACTTTCATTGTGCAGTGTTGTTTTTGCGCCAAACATATCTTTTGGAATTATGGCCAAAAAGTTCAACCTTGGTTTCATCAGACCATAACACCTTTTCCCACATGCATTTGGGAGACTTCAGATGTGTTTTTGCAAAATGTAGCCTGGCTTGGATGTTTTTCTTCGTAAGAAAAGGCTTTCGTCTTGCCACTCTACCCCATAGCCCAGACATGAAGAATACGGGAGATTGTTGTCACATGTACCACATAGCCAGTACTTGCCAGATATTCCTGCAGCTCCTTTAATGTTGCTGTAGTCCTCTTGGTAGCATCCCAGACCAGTTTTCTTCTCGTTTTTTTATCACTTTTGGAGGGACGTCCAGTTCTTGGTAATGTCACTGTTGTGCCATATTTTCTCCACTTGATGATGACTGTCTTCTCTGTGCTCCATGGTATATCTACTGCCTTGGAAATTCTTTTGTAACATTCTCCTGACTGATACCTTTTAACAATGAGATCCTTCTGATGCTTTGGAAGCTCCCTGTGGACCATGGCTTTTGCTGTGGGATGCAACTAATAAAATTTCAGGAAAGACCAACTAGAGCAGCTGAACTTTATTTGGGGTTAATCAGAGGCACTTTAAATGATGGCAGGTGTATGCTGACTGCTATTTAACATGATTTTGAATGTAATTGCTTAAGTCTGAACACAGCTACATCCCCAGTTATAAGAGGGTGTGCACACTTATGCAACCACCTTATTTTAGTTTGTTTTGTTTTCTTCCCTCCACCTAAAAGATTTCAGTTTGTTTTTCAATTGAGTGGTACAGTTTATAGGTCACATTAAAGGTGGAAAAAGCAATGAAATTATTTATCTTTGTCTCTTTTTTACAGCACAAAAACATGACATTTTAACAGGGGTGTGTAGACTTTTTATATCCACTGTACCTGAATGGAGCCAATATGATTGGTAAGGTTATGATGGGACTATGGCTGATATTTGTATGTGGACACCATGGTTGTGTCACGCCTGTAGGTAGGGACAGACATGGACAGTGAGCCCTAACTTAGAACCCATCCCGCTTTCCTTACCTACTTGCAGTGCAAGTCCTAGGTAGCAAGACCGCAACTGGTCGACAGTCCCTATGCTACTAAGGTGCAGAGACAAACACTTAGAGACAAACAACACAAAGAGTCGCATATAAACGGGTCAGAACTGGGAGGGCAAAGCAGGACAAAAACGAGAGACATAGAGTGGTCAAAAGACAAACCACAGTTAAAACCAGATGCAATGCACAGTAGAAATCACGAGAGACAGAGAGTGGTCAAAGGATGAGCCGAGGTAAAAAACACAAGCAATCCAAATCAGCATAGGAACCTAGCTAGTAAGCCCAAACAAGACTATCAATGGCACTGATGTATGGGCAGGAAGGGGTTTAAATAGAACAACGAGTTCCTGGATCAGCACCTGATAGGTGCTCTATTAGTCAGAAACACTAGCACACAGGAATAGAACAGCTGAGAAATCAGCCCACTGATAATCTCCTCTGGCACACGACCGCTGCATTACATCCAGTTGCTAAGGATGCTGTCCAGGGCCGTCTCTACCAAGGGGCAAAAGGGGCAGCTGCCCCGGGCCTAGTTGCTCCTGGGGGGCCCAAGGCAGCTGCCTCTTGAGCCTTGCTAGCCACTGCCCCGGGTGTCAGGCTGTCAGCTACACAGGGGGTGCTGCCATGCCATGCCTACCGGCACTCCAGCCAGCGAACTGTGTCTGTGAGAGCTGTGAGTGTGATCTAGGATCTTAGATGACATCATCACCATGTGACCAGTAACCTAGCAATATTACTGGTCACATGGCTATGAGGTCATCACAGGTCCTATCAGGAGTGTTGCAGGAGAAGTTTGCCTTAACTGTGGAGCTTTTTTTGTGAAGATTACATCAGAAAAAGGTGACAGGGGCTGTTATGCTAATATACTGTAAACTACTGTATAGTGGGGTGCTGTATACTGTGGGGGGCCTCTATACTGTGGGGAGCCTGTATACTGTGGGGGGGCTGTATACTGTGGGTGGCCTGTATACTGACTGTGGGGGGGCTGTATACTGTGGGGGCCTATATACTGTGGGGGGGCTGTATACTGTGGGGGGCCTGTATACTGTGGGGGGCCTGTATACTGTGGGGGGCCTATATACTGTGGGGGGCTGTATACTGTGGGGGCCTGTATACTGTGGGGGGGCTGTATACTGTGGACGGCCTGTATACTGTGGGGGGCTGTATACTGTGTGGGGGGGGGCTGTATACTGTGTGGGGGCCTGTATACTGTGTGGCTGCCTGTATACTGTGTGGGGGCCTGTATACTGTGTGGGGCTGTATACTGTGGGGGGGCCTGTATACTGTGGGGGGGGCCTGTATAGTGTGGGGGGCCTGTATAGTGTGGGGGACTGTATAGTATGGGGGGCTGTATACTGTATACTGTGGGTGCTGTATATTGTGGAGTGCTATACTGCTGTACTGTATACTGTCGGGGGCTGTATACTGTATACTGTGGGGGCTGTATAGTGTGGAGTGCTATACTGCTGTACTGTATAGTGTGGGGGGCTGTATAGTGTGGGGTGCTGTATCATGCATAGTTTGGGGTGCTGTATACGGTGAGGTGCTATACTGCTCTACTGTATACTGTGAGGTGTTGTATACTATGCGATGCTGTATACTGTGGGCTGCTATACTGCTCTACTATATACTGTGGGGTACTGTATAGTGTGGGGTGCTATACTGCATACTGTGTGGTGCTGTATACTATAGGGTGCTATCCTGTATACTGTGGGGGGGCTGTATACTGTGGACGGCCTGTATACTGTGGGGGGCTGTATACTGTGTGGGGGGGGCTGTATACTGTGTGGGGGCCTGTATACTGTGTGGCTGCCTGTATACTGTGTGGGGGCCTGTATACTGTGTGGGGCTGTATACTGTGGGGGGGCCTGTATACTGTGGGGGGGGCCTGTATAGTGTGGGGGGCCTGTATAGTGTGGGGGACTGTATAGTATGGGGGGCTGTATACTGTATACTGTGGGTGCTGTATATTGTGGAGTGCTATACTGCTGTACTGTATACTGTCGGGGGCTGTATACTGTATACTGTGGGGGCTGTATAGTGTGGAGTGCTATACTGCTGTACTGTATAGTGTGGGGGGCTGTATAGTGTGGGGTGCTGTATCATGCATAGTTTGGGGTGCTGTATACGGTGAGGTGCTATACTGCTCTACTGTATACTGTGAGGTGTTGTATACTATGCGATGCTGTATACTGTGGGCTGCTATACTGCTCTACTATATACTGTGGGGTACTGTATAGTGTGGGGTGCTATACTGCATACTGTGTGGTGCTGTATACTATAGGGTGCTATACTGCATACTGTGGGTTGCTGTATACTATAGGGTGCTATACTGCATACTGTGGGGTGCTGGGGTGCACTGTAACACTAGGGTGAACCGAGCCCCGGTCTCCTTCCTGCAGAGCGGTGCCCACTTCCAGCCTGAGCCCAGCTGCCCAAATCACTGACCCTGAGCCGCTGGAGTCTTCAGAACTGGAAGTATTTAGTCATTCACTGTACTCTACCAGATGTGTGGATTTTTTTGTGTGTGCTAAGGTGGAGGGCGTGATTGCCTGCTAAGGTGTGGGAAGGCGGGATCCAGGGGGCCCAAGTAAATTTTTGCCCAGGGTCCAATCAATATTAAATACGGCCCTGATGCTGTCGCATTACCAGGGGGCGTGAATCAGCAGCGCAGCACATCTCTCCGGGCGTGGCTGTGCTAAGGCTGAAGATTGCGCAGCTGAATCTCAGACAAGTACGCTTATGACAGGTTGGTAGTCTTGTGATGCAATTGTGACTGGCACTAGTATTGCGAACAATGTACAGATGTACACTTCATTCTATCACGTCACAAAAACAATGGAAAAATCTATTAAAAGTTTCTTGCCATTCTTTACTTAAAGGTCTTTTTAAACATGTAGATTTATCAGGTGATTGTCTTACCAATAATCGCCTGCTCGTCAGTAGAGGAGGCCGCATACAGCAATCTCCTCCACAGTATGGGGAGGGGAAATCATTATTGCCATCGCTCATGCTCATACATAATTGTTGTTTGCTGGCAGAAGAGTACTGTTTACACAGCACAATCTGCTGCTAACAAATGATTTAGGAGACGGCATAAACGATCATATTACCAAATGAACAAGTGTTTTGCTCGTTCATCAGGTAACTGGCGACACCTTTACACCACCAGAAAATCGCTAATGAATGTTACTAAGAATGCTGGTTAGTGATTATCTGGCCAATTCTCTGCCAGTATAAAGGGACCTTAAAGGGGCTGTCTCGCTTCAGCAAGTGGCAGAAAGTTAATATAAGCCACTGTCTAATGTATTGTGATTGTCCATATTACTTCCTTTGCTGGCTTGATGCATTTTTCCATCGCATTATACACTTCTCATTTACATGGTTATGACCACCCTACAATCCATCGGCGGAGGTCAGTGTCGGACTAGGGTGCCTAGAGCCCACCAGTGGAATTGATTTTGGGGGTCCACCCTAGAGCTGGAGATATTACTGATAATTTTTCAGTCTCACGCTCATGAATGTATGCATTTTAGCACACAATACAGTATGCTAAACAGAACAGTATTGTTCACTGCACTATTTCAAATTGTTTCTAATTAAGCAACTCATTTAGTTGATAACTGGCTTAAAGAGTCATCCATTCAATGCAGCGTATATAGCAGCAGAACTTAGCCACAGCAGTTTCTATCATGGTATACATGGTGTGAATAGGCCTAGGAGTATGGCATTTTGCAGTGAGGAAAACTACAACTCTCAGCAGATCCTGATGGTCTGCATCTGACAGGGCATGCTGGCAGTTGTAATTTTTAGAGAGGGGAACAGTAAAAACATGAGCATTTATTAAATTTTTTATCAATAAATACCTTTTCTTCCATTACTTTAGGGACTTGGGAACAGGCCTGGCTGGACACACTTTTGTAGCTTTAATTGAAAAAGAGCCTCCTGCTTCTCTTTTCTTTCCCTGTCATCACATTTTCCCACACTGAACTCCCAAGCTCAGCTCAGCCTCTGGAACACGGGCAGGCGGCAGGAGAGCTCCCTTCTCTGCGTGCAGTGTCAGCGGGATAACGTATGGATGACAGATGCACGTAGTAAAAGCAGAGGTCAGGAGGCGGCTCGGCAGCACTGTGCCAGCTATACAAGAGGACAAGCAGCTGGATGACAGTCCACATCATCTGGCTGCTTGCTACATACACACTGTGCCTATGGTAAATGCTGCGCTGTTTATTACAACAACTCTTGTCAGCAGGCAGCAGCGGTTGCCGCTGACTAGTATAAGCAGACAGGCAAGGGGCCCACTGAGGATTTCACCGGCTCACCGGTGGGCCAGTCCGAGCCTGGTGGTGGTAGTGCTTGCACACTACAGAAAAAAGTGCCAGCCTCTCTGGTGGCCAGGCCCATGGGGGAAAACATAGGCCAGCGCTTTTTCCTATAGGGTGGTCATAACCATGAAAACCATACTTACCTGCTCCATTTGCTTGCGACGGGCCGGCCGCCGCCATCTTGCTTAAAGATCTGGCGCGAAATCTCGTGGGCCTGAGATAATGTCATTACGCCGACTGGCACGGTGACATCCTATGTCACTGCACATGTGATTTTAGCCAAGATCTGCAAGCAAGATGGTGGCGGCTGGTACGTCGCAAGAAAATGGAGCAGGTAAGTATGATTTTTTTTTTTTTGCACTATTTCAGGTTAAATCGATTTGCCACTACGAAGCACAAGGAAATTTGGCTTTGCGGCTAATCTAATTTATTTTAAAATGAATTTTTTTATTTTTTAGGGGACAAACTGGCTTTTATTCTTATGATGGGACTTGTAGGGGGAAATGGGTGTTAGTAGCATGGGGGAGATTTATGAAGACTGACAGCTCTGGTACCCTTGAGGGGGGTGCCTTTGGCTGCAAACTGTAAGGAGTCATGGTGCTCCCTTGGGAGACTCCTGCTGCAGCAGATGGGGGCATTCCTCTCACTTTGTCATCTCTTGTGTCTTTTCAGCTCCACTGTCAACTCTAGTCTAACTATAGTTTCTTGCAACCCTTCCCTTCGCAGGAAGCAGGACAAACCCACTTCTGCCCAAAAAGGGGGAGAATGGAAAAAAAGTAAAATAAATAAATAAATAAAAAAAATATAACTTTTTCCTATATCCGCATATTTATAGTTGGTTAAACATGAAAAAATAAAATGAAATACACTACACATGATTAGTATCGCCACGTCCATAACGACCTGATCTATAAAAAGATCATATTACTTATCCCACATGGTGAACGCTATAAAAATTATTTAAAAAAACAATGACAGAATTGCAATTTTTGCCCACCTCACTCCCAAAACATGGTATAAAAAGTAATTTAAAAAGTCATATTTTTCCCCCAAAATGAAACCAATAAAAATTGCAACCCATTCCTCAAAAAACAAGCCCTCAGACATCTAGTCATGAATAAGAACATGTTTGTTCGAAACGCGTAGACGATTTTGTGGGAACACAGATGTGATGCTGATGCTGTATAGATTTTTTGCTACTGTGAATAATGGAACGTACAACTTAGAAATACTTCGATGCTGGATTCATATTTATTGTTACAAGTTACGTGGTCTTACCCAAGTTTCCGTGCATCAAGGAAGTGAACAAATGGGATAGAGACAGCCGGTGAGCTGGATACCGTCCACATTGTCCTCAGACAGCTATGTTGGTGGAAAAATAAAAATGCAGTGGATGTTAGTATGTGGTGATGTAAAATATAACTTATACAAACGGAAAATGCAAATGTGATCGCACTCTTCATCCAGCATTCTGCCCTGCCTCCATGCTGGATGAGACATTGGTGTACATTTTGGCCAAAGAGTAATAAGCCACTCACCACGTCAAGGTCGCCTCATTTGAGTGGTCCCTAACACTAGTTCCTACCTGTTTATGGGCCATGACAGCCACACAAAATCCAGGGAATGCAGGTCAGCATGCAAGCCAAGCACACTCTTCTTTTAACCCCGTCCGGTGCCATTACAGCTTTCATCGGATCCAGGGATGCAAGTACCAACATGCATGCTGAGCCCACCATATACTTCTCCTGGAGCCAAATGGCCACTGGTAGGTTCTATACAAGCAGACTCAGTTTTATACTGACTTTAAAACCAGCCTCCAGGACAGATTGACTGGTCAGGTGTGCATGACTCAAAGGAGATCGCCACGCCTCCAATATATACTTTAAAGAAAAAATGTGGGGGATTGAGTCAGCACAACCCGTATGTAGGTGCACATCACTATGGCGAAATACATATACAAACGGAAAATGCAAATGTGATCGCACTCTACAGCCAGCACTCTGCCCTGCCTCCATGCTGGATGAGACATTGGTGTACATTTTGGCCAAAGCGTAATAAGCCACTCACCACGTCAAGGTCGCCTCATTTGAGTGGTCCCTAACACTAGTTCCTACCTGTTTATGGGCCATGACAGCCACACAAAATCCAGGGAATGCAGGTCAGCATGCAAGCCAAGCACACTCTGCTTTTAACCCCGTCCGGTGCCATTACAGCTTTCATCGGATCCAGGGATGCAAGTACCAACATGCATGCTGAGCCCACCATATACTTCTCCTGGAGCCAAATGGCCACTGGTAGGTTCTATACAAGCAGACTCAGTTTTATACTGACTTTAAAATTCCCTGGACTTTGTGTGGCTGTCATGGCCCATAAACAGGTAGGAACTAGTGTTAGGGACCACTCAAATGAGGCGACCTTGACGTGGTGAGTGGCTTATTACGCTTTGGCCAAAATGTACACCAATGTCTCATCCAGCATGGAGGCAGGGCAGAGTGCTGGATGTAGAGTGCGATCACATTTGCATTTTCCGTTTGTATATGTATTTCGCCATAGTGATGTGCACCTACATACAGGTTGTGCTGACTCAATCACCCATATTTTTTCTTTGTAGTATATATTGGAGGCGTGGCGATCTCCTTTGAGTCATGCACACCTGACCAGTCAATCTGTCCTGGAGGCTGGTTTTAAAGTCAGTATAAAACTGAGTCTGCTTGTATAGAACCTACCAGTGGCCATTTGGCTCCAGGAGAAGTATATGGTGGGCTCAGCATGCATGTTGGTACTTGCATCCCTGGATCCGATGAAAGCTGTAATGGCACCGGACGGGGTTAAAAGCAGAGTGTGCTTGGCTTGCATGCTGACCTGCATTCCCTGAACTTTGTGTGGCTGTCATGGCCCATAAACAGGTAGGAACTAGTGTTAGGGACCACTCAAATGAGGCGACCTTGACGTGGTGAGTGGCTTATTACGCTTTGGCCAAAATGTACACCAATGTCTCATCCAGCATGGAGGCAGGACAGAGTGCTGGATGTAGAGTGCGATCACATTTGCATTTTCCGTTTGTATATGTATTTCGCCATAGTGATGTGCACCTACATACGGGTTGTGCTGACTCAATCCCCCTCATTTTTTCTTTGTAGTATATATTGGAGGCGTGGCGATCTCCTTTGAGTCATGCACACCTGACCAGTCAATCTGTCCTGGAGGCTGGTTTTAAAGTCAGTATAAAACTGAGTCTGCTTGTATAGAACCTACCAGTAGCCATTTGGCTCCAGGAGAAGTATATGGTGGGCTCAGCATGCATGTTGGTACTTGCATCCCTGGATCCGATGAAAGCTGTAATTGCACCGGACGGGGTTAAAAGCAGAGTGTGCTTGGCTTGCATGCTGACCTGCATTCCCTGGACTTTGTGTGGCTGTCATGGCCCATAAACAGGTAGGAACTAGTGTTAGGGACCACTCAAATGAGGCGACCTTGACGTGGTGAGTGGCTTATTACGCTTTGGACAAAATGTACACCAATGTCTCATCCAGCATGGAGGCAGGGCAGAGTGCTGGATGTAGAGTGCGATCACATTTGCATTTTCCGTTTGTATATATATTTCGCCATAGTGATGTGCACCTACATACGGGTTGTGCTGACTCAATCCCCCACATTTTTTCTTTGTAAAATATAACTTATATTTAGAAATGAGCGAATCGAAACTGACGAAGTGGAATTCGATCCGAATTTCAGGAAAAATTTGATTCACACTGAAGCCGAATTTCCTCACGCTTCGTGTTAACGAATCACATTTTTTCCTAAAATGGCTGCTGCATGTGTGAGGACATGGGGAAATGAATGACTGGGTAATAGAAACATTCCTATTACACCTTGCTGCACTGACTGGGGATCCAAATTGCCATTATACATATAAATTGCCTGTCATTCTGAACAAGATTAATCCGGAAATTTCAGTTCACTGCTGGAGATGCGGTGGAGGAGTTGGCTCTTATACTCACATCTGGTTCGATTGTAATAAGATTTCCCCACTTTGGTCCAAATTCAACCAGATTCTTTCTGAGGTATATAAAACTGAAGTTGAGGTGGACAAAGAACTAATCCTGTTAGGACTTTTTAACAAAAAACTCGCCTGCCTCAGAGACAGATTTTTTCCATTTTTAATTGCTGCTCTCAAAACCATTATTCCAAGGCATCGGTCGAGTGTAGATACACCATCTATACAAGAATGGTTAAAGGAAGTCACGTTAGTTAGTAGGTTCGAAAAATTAAGATGGACAATTGATGGAAATCCAAAGAAGTATCTCGGGATCTGGTCCAAATGGATCGACTATGTATCCACAAACATGATAGCCAAGTACTTTGATTGAAGTTTCTTCCTTGAGATTTTCTTTTTTCTTTTTGAATGCATTAAATAACATGTGACATTGTTTTGTTTGTTTTCTTTTTGTTCCCTTTTTCTAGTTTCCCTTCCCGTTCCCTTTCCCTTCCCCTCCCTTCTCCCTCCTTTCACCATTCAACATTTCTATTTTGAATACCATATGTTAGGTTTCTTAAGTGTAACCGTAAATAAAGATTGCCTATCATTACATGCTATATTTTCAGCTTGAAAATATTAGAGTAAATACGTTAGATATATTAATCATATGTTCTTGTTGAACACATTATACTCATTTAAGTTTTGTCATTGATCGACATTGCCTTTATATCTATGCATACATAATGGTGAAGGATACCCTAATTTGAATTTCATAATGTTTGTAATGCCTTTTGTTATTTTCCTTAATAAAACAAAAATTTTACAACCAAATTGCCATTATACAGCTCTGTAATTCCATCAAACCGTTCTTATTGGGGTGCAAGTGCTGTTTGATACAGGTATTAACAGGGTTTATTACAAGGAAATATTTCTACATCTTCTTTGCCCTTGTGCGGGGGAGTTATATGTTTTAAAGCATTTTTTGGCTTGTATTAGTGGGAAAAAAGGGCTTATTAGCCGTTGTGTGGTGAAGTTTTTGTCATGTATTAGTGGCAAAAGTAAAATATATTTGCCTCTCAGCGGTGCAGTTATCTGTTCTAAAGCCTTTTTTCCGTGTATTAGTGGAAAAAGAAAAAATATATTTGCAGCTAAGCAGTCCAGTTAGCTGTTTTAAAGCCATTTTTAGCGTGTATTAGTAGAAAAAAGAAAAATATCTTTGCCGCTCAGCAGTGCAGTTATCTGTTCAAAAGCCTTTTTGGTACAGTACCTGTAAATTCTAATGTTTGTAATCTCAATGTTTATACTTACCTATATGTACAAATTTATCTTCAATTCAGTGTATTAGTGGAAAAAGAAAAAAAATATTTGCCACTCAGCGGTGCAGTTATCTGTTCTAAAGCCCTTTTTTCTCATGTATTAGTGGAAAAAGAAGGTGGTGCGGGCGGTGCCGGTGGTGCGGGAGGCGGGATCGCGATCCCCCACCCGCCTCCTCTTGAATATTCATTGGTGTCCAGTGGTATACCAGAGTGTCAGCACATCGCTGAGACTCTGGCAAAAACGGCTGACATCTGTGATGCGATGTCAGCCGTTTAACCCTTTCAATACCGCGGTCCGTACGGACCGATGTATGGAAAAAGTTAACAGTAAGAGGGGGCTCCCTCCCTCTCCCATCGGGGGGCTGCTGTGCCTTTGCAGCCCCCCGACAGGATGGGGTGACAGAGGGAGGGAGCCCCCCTCCTTACCCTTCCCCGTTTTCGAAGTTGTGGCCACAACTGAGCAGACGGGGATGGTTCCCATGGCAACAGGACGCCTTCTCAGGCATTCTGCTGTCCATGGTGCTGAACAGTTCTGTGCTAAAGGCATAGATCTGTTCAGACAAAGTGTAAGTAAAATACAGTACAATACACTATATACTGTACTGTACTGTATTATACAGACATCAGACCCACTGGATCTTCAAGAACCAAGTGGGTCTGGGTCAATTTTTTTTTTAAAAAGTGAAAAAAGTTAAGATAAAAAAAAACACACTTATCACAGAATAAAAAATAAATAAATAAAATACACTACACATATTAGGTATCGCCGCGTCCGTAACGACCTTATCTATAAAACTGTCATGTTACTTTCCCCGCACGGTGAACGCCATAAAAATAAAAAATAAAAAACTATGAGAAAATTGAAATTTTGTCCACCTTACTTCCCAAAAAAGGTAATAAAAGTGATAAAAAAAGTTGCATGTACGCCAAAATAGTACCAATCAAACCGTCATCTCATCCCGCAAAAATCATACCCTACCCAAGATAATCGCGGAAAAACTGAAAAAACTATGGTTCTTAGACTATGGAAACACTAAAGCATGATTTTTTTTGTTTCAAAAATGAAATCATTGTGTAAAACTTACATAAATAAAAAAAAGTATACATATTAGGTATCTCCGCGTCCGTATCGACTGGCTCTATAAAAAATATCACATGACCTAACCCCTCAGGTGAACACCGTAACAAAATAAAAATAAAAACGGTGTAAAAAAAGCCATTTTTTGTCATCTTACGTCACAAAAAGTGTAATAGCAAGCGATCAAAAAGTCATATGCACCCCAAAATAGTGCCAATCAAACCGTCATCTCATCCCACAAAAAATGAGACCCTACCTAAGATAATCGCCCAAAAACTGAAAAAACTATGGCTCTCAGACTATGGAGACACTAAAACATGATTTTTTTTGTTTCAGAAATGAAATCATTGTGTAAAACTTACATAAATAAAAAAAATTGTATACATATTAGGTATCGCCGCGTCCGTGACAACCTGCTCTATAAAAATACCACATGATCTAACCTGTCAGATGAATGTTGTAAATAACAAAAAAAAAACGGTGCCAAAAAAGCTATAATTTGTTACCTTGCCTCACAAAAAGTGTAATATAGAGCAACCAAATATAATATGTACCCTAAACTAGTACCAACAAAACTTCCACCCTATCCCGTAGTTTCTAAAATGGGGTCACTTTTTTGGAGTTTCTACTCTAGGGGTGCATCAGGGGGGCTTCAAATGGGACATGGTGTCCAAAAAAACAGTCTAGCAAAATCTGCCTTCCAAAAACCGTATGGCATTCCTTTCCTTCTGCGCCCTGCCGTGTGCCCGTACAGCAGTTTACGACCACATATGGGGTGTTTCTGTAAACTACGGAATCAGGGCTGTTAACCCTTGCTTTGTAACTGGAAAAAAAATATTAAAATGGGAAATCTGCCAAAAAAGTGAAATTTTGAAATTGTATCTCTATTTTCCATTAAATCTTGTGCAACACCTAAAGGGTTAACACGGTTTGTAAAATCAGTTTTGAATACCTTGAGGGGTGTAGTTTCTTAGATGGGGTCACTTTTATGGAGTTTCTACTCTAGGGGTGCATCAGGGTGGCTTCAAATGGGACATGGTGTCAAAAAAACCAGTCCAGCAAAATCTGCCTTCCAAAAACCATACGGCGCACCTTTCCCTCTACGCCCTACTGTGTGCCCGTACAGTAGTTTACGGCCACATATGGGGTGTTTCTGCAAACTACAGAATCGGGGCAATAAATATAGCATTTTGTTTGGCTGTTAACCCTTGCTTTGTTACTGGAAAAAATGGATTAAAAAGGAAAATTTGCCCAAAAATTGAAATTCTCAAATTTCATCTCCATTTGCCAATAACTCTTGTGCAACACCTAAAGGGTTAACAAAGTTTGTAAAATCTGTTTTGAATACCTTGAGGGGTGTAGTTTCTAGAATGGGGTCATTTTTGGGTGGTTTCTATTATGTAAGCCTCACAAAGTGACTTCAGACCTGAACTGGTCCCTAAAAAGTGGGTTTTTGAAAATTTCTGAAAAATTTCAAGATTTTCTTCTAAATTTCTAAGCCTTGTAACATCCCCCAAAAATAAAATATCATTCCCAAATTGATCTAAACATGAAGTAGACATATGGGGAATATGTAAAGTAATAACTATTTTTGGAGGTATTACTATGTATTATAAAAGTAGAGAAATTGAAACTTGGAAATTTGCAATTTTTTTAATTTTTTTTTGTAAATTTGGTATTTTTTTATAAATAAAAATGATTTTTTTTTTACTTCATTTTACGAGTGTCATGAAGAACAATATGTGACGAAAAAACAATGTCAGAATGGCCTGGATAAGTCAAAGCGTTTTAAAGTTATCAGCACTTAAAGTGACACTGGTCAGATTTGCAAAAAATGGCAAAGTCCTTAAGGTGAAATAGGGCTGAGTCCTTAAGGGGTTAAAGCCATTTTTTGCATGTATAAAAAGGAAAAATATATTTGCCACTCAATGGGCTCTGTCTGTTTTGGGTTTGGATGACAGAGCCCATATTACAGACTACACAGTATAGAAATGGCCAATAGCAGTATTGGCATGGTCAATATTAATAAGGATCCCTCTTAAAATGCTAATAAATGTAGATTAACAGCAGAGGTGCCGCTCTAGAAATAGTTAATATTTTTTCTTTATGATAGCTTGCCACTGAAATCCAGTCCACTGTGAGCCCAGTACCGATGTTTAAAACGGACTCTTTAGAATGAACAATAATAGAATGATAGCACAGTAGTGATGGACGAACATCTGCCGGGACGGTTCGCAAACACGATCAAATGTTCACGAACCGCAAGTTCGCGGAGGTTCCCATTCATTTTAATGGCAGGCGAACCTGAAAAACCTTCAGCTCATTTTTGCAGCCAATAAATAATTACTAGAAGTGCACAAATAGTCCCACAACTTGGACAGTGACATACCAGATGTATTATTCGAATTTGCGATCTCCATTCATAATTTTTTTCAATGTGAAATATCGGCAATATAATTTTGGCGTATGGGCATGCGCAAATGCACTATACAGTACCCAAATGCACTATAAAGAAAGTATATTGGTATATAACACCCTGCTTCAATCAGTTTTTTGGGGGCGACTGGTATATCACACCAGTAGAAATTATTTGTTCCAATAACGCTTGTCCCTCTATATACCTGCAGTATCGCAGCAGAACCGCACACAACTGCCGCACAATACAAATAGAGATGTCGCGAACATAAAATTTTCCGTTCGCGAACGGCGAACGCGAATTTCCGCAAATGTTCGCGAACGGGCGAACCGGGCAAGCCGCCATAGACTTCAATAGGCAGGCGAATTTTAAAACCCAGAGGGACTCTTTCTGGCCACAATAGTGATGGAAAAGTTGTTTCAAGGGGACTAACACCTAGACTGTGGCATGCCGGAGGGGGATCCATGGCAAAATTCCCATGGAAAATTACATAGTTGACGCAGAGTCTGGTTTTAATCCATAAAGGGCATAAATCACCTAACATTCCTAAATTGTTTGGAATAACGTGCTTTAAAACATCAGGTATGATGTTGTATCAATCAGGTAGTGTAAAGGTTACGCCCGCTTCACAGTGACAGACCAAACTCCCCGTTTAACGCACCGCAAACAACCGTAAACAGTCCATTTGCACAACCGCAAACTCCCCATTTGCACAAGGTTGGATACCAAGCTAGCCATGTCCCGTTCCTTGTCCTCACTGATGTCATTGAAGGTCTCTTCCTCCACCCAGCCACGTACAACACTAAGGGTCCCCGAAAGGTGACAACAAGCCCCCTGGGACGCCTGCTGTGGTTGGTCTTCCACCTCCTCAAAGCCACCTTCCTCCTCTGACTCCTCTTCTTCAGAGTCCTCTCTCTGCGTTATTATAAGGTGTGTTAAGTAGTACTATTCCTATGAGTTTAATCCCTGTTACCTCCCCTATCAGGGGACGTGTATATGGTATCGATTTTAGGAACCGGGAGATGGAAAAAGATGCTTGGCCGGTCCTCCTACTTCAAATTTGGGGCACTGCGCGTGTAATCTAATGTGCCACCAGATAGGAGGGGTGTGTTAAGTAGTTCTATTCTTATCTGTTTAATCCCTGTTACGTCCCCTATCAGGGGACGTGTATGGAATAGATTTTAGACAACCGCAAAGAGTTGTCAATAGTTGACACACTCATGACATAAATTTTATACCTCTATGCGTCAATCTTGGTGTAGTTATGACTGTGCTCGTGCGCACGTTTTGGGAGATTGCAGGCGATGGGGGTTTTACAAATCCTATGGTCGTGCTGAGGTAGTTCAGTGACAGTTAAGTGACCCAGAAAACAATGATTCTGCAGTGTGGGCCCATTGTTGGCCTAGTAGGCTTTAATGATCACCTTAGATGATCACAAAGAAAATTTATGTTTTTTGTATGCAAAATTATCCAGCCGATCGCTTTTGGTCTGTTCACAATGAAGCAACAACCTTATCATCTGGGGTGTGCCAACATTGCCATTGCCAACACACTCATAGAGGTGATCGCTTCATTGTGATACGCAAGCCCCTTCACCACGACAAGGTAACGATCACGAAGGGGAATTGACACATGTATGTGCCTTTTTTTTTTTTTGGTTTTTGAAGCCACAGTGCAGCACCAGAGGCCAGAAAAATTAGGCATGTACACATGCCTGAAAAATTAGGTATTGTTGCAGCCGCTGCTGTAGCAGTGGCCGGGAAAATTGATGTTTGTTTCCCAGGCAGAAAGTGCCCTAAAACATTGGGGCTTGAACCCTAGTTGGTGGCGGATAAGTCACGCAAGTCATCCGGCATTCAGAGATAAAATACAGCAGCGTGTGGACCATTTTTAGCCCAAGGCAGCTCATCTCGTCAGGCCTTTTTTAGTCGAATGTATCGCCCACTGTCAGTCCCTTCGGGATCCATCCCTCAATCATCTTAATAAAGGTGAGGTAATCTAGACTTTTTTGACCTAGGCGACTTCTCTTCTCAATGACAATACCTCCTGCTGCACTGAAGGTCCTTTCTGACAGGACACTTGAAGCGGGGCAGGCCAGAAGTTCTATCGCAAATTGGGATAGCTCAGGCGTGCTCACAGGTCAAGCCTGCACACCCAGTAGTCAAGGGGTTCATCGCTCCTCAGAGAGTTGATATCTGCAGTTAAGGCGAGGTAGTCTGCTACCTGTCGGTCGAGTCGTTCTCTGAGGGTGAACCCCGAAGGGCTGTGGCGATGCGTAGGACTTAAAAAGCTCTGCATGTCCTCCATCAACATCACGTCTGTAAAACGTCCTGTCCTTGCCGGCGTGGTCGTGGGAGGAGGAGGATTACTTTCACCTCTTCCCCTGTTAGATTCCTGTTGTGCTGTGACATCACCCTTATATGCTGTGTAAAGCATACTTTTTAATTTATTTTGGAACTGCTACATCCTTTCCGACTTGCGGTAATTCGGTAACATTTCAGGCACTTTCTGCTTATACCGGGGGTCTAGAAGCGTGGACACCCAGTACAGGTCGTTCTCCTTTAGCCTTTTGATACGAGGGTCCCTCAACAGGCACGACAGCATGAAAGACCCCATTTGCACAAGGTTGGATGCCGAGCTACTCATGTCCCGTTCCTCGTCCTCAGTGATCTCACTGAAGGTATGTTCTTCCCCCCAGCCACGTACAACACCACGGGTACCAGATAGGTGACAACGAGCACCCTGGGATGCCTGCTGTGGTTGGTCTTCCTCCTCCTCCACAATGCCACATTCCTCCTCTGACTCCTCTTCCTCACAATCCTCTTCCAGCGTTGCCACAGGTCCAGCAAGCGATGCTGATAAGGCTGTTTCTGGTGGTGATGGTGACCACAAATCTTCCTCTTCCTCTTTACGCTCATCTACGGCCTGATCCAGCACTCTTCGCAGGGCACGCTCCAGGAACAAAACAAATGGTATGATGTCGCTGATGGTGCCTTCGGTGTGACTGACTAGGTTTGTCACCTCCTCAAAAGGACGCATGAGCCTACAGGCATTGCGCATGAGCGTCCAGTAACGTGGCAAAAAAATTCCCATCTCCCCAGAGGCTGTCCTAGCACCGCGGTCATACAAATACTCGTTAACGGCTTTATCTTGTTGGAGCAGGCGGTCGAAAATTAGGAGTGTTGAATTCCAACGTGTCGGGCTGTCGCAAATCAAGCGCCTCACTGGCATGTTGTTTCTCCGCTGGATATCTGAAAAGTGCGCCATGGCCGTGTAGGAACGCCTGAAATGGCCACACACCTTCCTGGCCTGCTTCAGGTCGTCCTGTAAGCCTGGGTACTTATGCACAAAGCGTTGTACGATCAGATTACACACATGTGCCATGCACGGCACCTGTGTCAACTTGCCCAAATTCAATGCCGCCAACAAATTGCTTCCGTTGTCACACGCCACTTTGCCGATCTTCAGTTGGTGCGGAGTCAGCCACTGATCCACCTGTGCATTCAGGGCGGACAGGAGTGCTGGTCCGGTGTGACTCTCTGCTTTCAGGCAAGTCAACCCCAAGACGGCGCGACACTGCCGTATCCGGGATGTGGAATAGCCCCTGGGGAGCTGGGGGGGTGCCGTTGCAGCAGCAGAAGAGGACTCAGCCGAGGAGGTTATGGAAGAGGATGGAGTAGGAGGAGTAGAGGAGGTGGCAGCAGGCCTTCCTGCAAGTCGTGGCGGTGTCACCAACTCCTCTGCAGAGCCACGCATTCCATGCTTGGCAGCCGTCAGCAGGTTTACCCAATGTGCAGTGTAGGTGATATACCTGCCCTGACCATGCTTTGCAGACCAGGTATCAGTGGTCAGATGGACCTTTTCCCCAACACTGTGTGCCAGACATGCCATTACTTCCTTTTCCACAATCGAGTACAGGTTGGGGATTGCCTTTTGTGCAAAGAAATTTCGGCCGGGTACCTTCCACTGCAGTGTCCCAATAGCTACAAATTTTTGGAACGCCTCAGACTCCACCAGCTTGTATGGTAAAAGCTGGCAGGCTCAGAGTTCAGACAATCCAGCTGTCAGACGCCGGGCAAGGGGGTGACATTGTGACATTGGCTTCTTACGCTCAACCATGTCCTTGACAGACATCTGACTGTGGGCAGATGAGCAGGCACTGCTCAAGGCGAGAGACGGAATGGCGGATGGTTGAGAGGGGGCAAGGAGGACAGCAGTGGTTGACATGGCTGAAGATGCTGGACCAGGAGGAGGATGGCGTCTTTGAGTTTGTGTGCTGCTTGTACTCATGTGTTGATCCCATAGGCGTTTGTGATGTGCGATCATGTGCCTTCACAAAGCAGTTGTGCCTAGGTGGGTGTTTGACTTCCCACGACTCAGTTTCTTTTGGCACAGGTTGCAAATGGCATCGCTGTTGTCAGAGGCAGACACACAAAAAAAATGCCACACTGCTGAGCTCTGCAATGACGGCATTCTGGTGGTGGCAACAGCATGCGTTGATTGGCGTGCTGTCTGGCTGACCCCGGGTGCCGATGCATGCTGTCTGACTGTGCCACTAGCTCCTTGCGACGACCTCCCCCTGCTTCCAACTCGTCTCCTCCTCCTCTCTGTCGCCCCATCTGAACTTTCACCCTGTTCTTCTTCTCTTCTAGCGGGCACCCACGTGACATCCACGGACACATCGTCATCATCAACCGCTTCACTTGTATCTGACAACTCAGCAAAGGAAGCAGCAGCGGGTACAACATAATTATCATCACACCATACGTCCATGTGTGCAATGCTGCCTGACTGAGACATATCCCTGTTATCTACATCCTCTGGCAATAATGGTTGCGCATCACTCATTTCTTCCAACTGATGTGTAAATAACTCCTCTGACAGATCAAGTGAAGCGGCTGTGGTGCTAGTGTTGGTGGTGGCAGCAGGCGGGCGAGTGGTAACTTGAGAGGTGCCCGAAGCTAAGCTGGAGGAGGATGGTGCGTCAAGGTTCCGAGCGGAAGCTGTAGAAGATTGGGTGTCCTGTGTTAGCCAGTCAACTATGTCCTCAGAACTTTTCGAGTTCAGGGTACGTGGCCTCTGAACACTGGGCATTATTCTTGGGCCAAAGGGAATCACAGCACCACGACCACGACGGCCCCTGCGGGGTGGCCTGCCTCTGCCTGTCATTTTTTTAGATTAGTTAAGTTGTACTATGTGTGCAAGCTACTGTAACACCAGATATGAGTGGCACTGTGCACTGGCAGAAGTTGGCAGAGTAGACGCTGTAGGCCTGACACACACACTTGCAGACAACTAACTGCTATTCAATCTATTACAGTCAAAATGGAATTTTTTTTTTAAATGTGCACTACTGTTACACCAGATATGAGTTACACTGGTGTGACACTGTGCCCTGGCAGGCCCTGAAACGCACACGTGTGAAGGAAACTGACTGCTATTATTTGACAGTCAAAAAAGTGTTTTTTTTTTTTAAATGTGCACTACTGTTACACCAGATATGAGTTGCACTGGTGTGACACTGTGCCCTGGCAGGCCCTGAAACGCACACGCGTGCAGGCAACTGACTGCTATTATATTACAGTCCAAAAAGTTTTTTTTTTTTTTAAATGCAAGCTATTGTGACACCAGATATTAGTGGTGGCACTGGGCAAGTGGGCACAGTATACGCTGTGAGCCTGACACACACGCTGGCAGGCAGGCAACTGCAATTAGATTACACAGGAGAAAAAAAAAGCTGTCCTTACAGCAGAGATCAGATGAGTCTTTCAGGACTGTAGTGGACACTGAATACACTAGCCTAGCTATCGATTTCCCTATTAAATCAGCAGCAGCTACACTGTCCTTCCTCTCACTAAGAATGCAGCTTCCGAATGAATCTAAAATGGATGCTGTCCAGGAGGTGGGAGGGTCTGGGAGGGAGGGTCAAAGTTTACTCAATGATGACGAATAGGGGGCGGACCGAACATCGCATATGTTCGCCCGCCGCGGCGAACGCAAACAAGCTATGTTCGCCGAGAACTATTTGCCGGCGAACTATTTTGGACATCTCTAAATACAAATGCACTATAATATACTTTCTAACATAGAAAGTATATTATAACATTGTACAAGGAAGGCAATCCATTAGAATATACATAAAGATAAAACGTAACCTTTAATAATGTTACTATGAGGGTCCATTCACACGTCCGTAAGTGTTTTGCGGATCCGCAAAACACGGACACCGGCAATGTGCATTCCGCAATTTGCGGACCGCACATCGCCGGCACTATAATAGAAAATGCCTAATCTTGTCTGCAATTGTGGACAAGAATAGGACATGTTCTATTTTTTGGCGGAAACACGGATGCGGAACTGCGGATCTGCAAATGTGGATGCGGATCTGCAAATGCGTATGCGGACAGCACATTCCGGCCCCATTAAAAATGAATGGGTCTGCACCCATTCCGCAAAAAAATGACTTTTGTGGCCCTATTAGCTAGCGTTTGGTGTCCCTAACAGCCTGTCTCTGCTCCACACAGCAACCTCTCCATACACTGGCAAAACACTGAATGTAAAATGGCGGCCAGATCAGGTTTATTGATAAGGTAAGGGGTATGTCCATGTGCTGAAATGTCTCAATAGGCTGTCCTGTACCACCTGATGGATGCGTCATGGCTCAAAGTTCTTCACAATGCAAAAGAATATGGCGGGCGTGAATATCTCCATATGTTCGCATGTTCGGCGAATCATGAACACGCAAAGTTCGCCGCGAAACGACCGCTGGGCAAACCGCAAGGCCATCTCTATAGCACAGTATTTGGATCGATATTATGTAGCTAAATGTTTTAGCTGTAATGACAGTGGATTGCAGAGCATGCGCATAAGCGGTTTGGGCAATTTCCCCGAATATCAGCCGCTTCTCTGTGACCTCCTGCGCAGGCGCATGGTGTCTATGGAGACGCCGTGTTATTGAAACACGTGCGCCCGGAGCGGTTGCGCAGTGGGTTTTCAAGGACGCCAGAAGAAGCTTGCTCGCTGCAGGAGCGCAGAAGAAATCCGAACTCCGATAGGAGAGTTATGTCCACCAGGTTTCTGAACGAAATAAGCATATATATGATGACTATCTATGGTGTTAACACATGTTGGATTTGATCAATATAAGAGTTAACCATGTAATGTGATATCAGTATTAGCTGATAATGGAGAAGGGGTTTATAATTTGCTAAATTGTATTATGTGATTGGTATTAGAGGGTATAAATGTTGTACCTCATTCACTATGTACACTGCTTGGAAAAAAAACATACTGGTCGAAACGTCGCTGTGATTTTGGAATGATGAAGACATGAAAGTGCCATGGTATACTTTTTTTACTTTTTTGATTTTTGCAGTTTTTTTGTTCAGCCGTTGGGGGAGGTGAACATGACCATATGTAGAATATGTGGTCAGAAGGTGAAGCGTGGCCAGAGTGCCAACGTTGGCACCACGGCCCTGCGTCAACATATGCAACGTCACCATAAAGTGGCTTGGGAGAACCGTGGCTCCGATGTGGTGGTCCAGCCTGCTGCAGCAACCGCTGCATCATCCAATGGCACGCACCCGGTTTTAGGCAGTCAAAGCTCCACCACCCCAGCTGAAGGGAGCAGTCTGTACTTCCAATTATCTGCTGGTCCTGCTCCTCCTCCTCCTACTCCCGTCAGTCATTCCGCCAGCAATTGATCACCGAAGCGATGCCAAGAGATAACAGTATGTGTGCACGCATCCAACAGCGCAGAAGCTGAATGTGCTCCTGTCCAAGTTCCTGGTGCTGCAGTCCATCCCTTTTCAAGTGGTGGACTCTGCACCTTTCAGAGAACTGATGGCTTGTACCAAGCCGAGGTGAAGAGTCCCAAGCGTCATTTCTTTGCCAAAAAGGCAGCACCAGCCCTGCACACGTATGTAGAAAAGAAGGTGGGCCAGTCCTTGAGCCTGTCGGTGTCTGCCAAAGTGCATGGCAGTGCCGACATGTGGAGCTGTAACTACGGTCAGGGACAATACATGTCCTTTACGGCCCACTGGGTGAATGTGCTTCCGCCTCCACGTTGCCACGCCATTGGTCCTGCGACAATGTCCATCTCTGCCTCCTCATCCTCCACTGTGTCCTCAGCCTCCACTGCAGGGAGAATTCACAGGGGCCATCCAGCATACTACATGTGCAGGGCATGGCAGTGTCACACTGTTCTGTACCTTGATTGCCTGAGCGAACAGAGTCACACAGGGTAGGAACTGCTCCGTGTCCTTTGTCAAGAAATCGAATACTGACTTTCTCCGCGACAACTGAAAATCGTAACCATGGTGATGAACATGGTGTCAGCGCTGCCTCAAGGAGGGCTGAGCCATGCGCCCTGCATGGCACACATGTTCAATCTGGTTGTCAAGTGGTTCCTAAAGTCTTCCATTCTTCTGTAAGACATCCTAAAAATGGCCAGGAAACTTTGCATGAACTTCAGCCACTCGTACACAGCAAAGCTCACCCTCCTTGAGCTTCAGCGGCAGAACAGCATCCCCCAAAATAGGCTTATGTGCGATGTTTCCACCTGTTAGAATTCCACCCTCCATATGTTAGACCAACTATACGAACAGAGTAAGGCCATAAACGATTTCTTGATGATCCAAGCAGACAGGAGTACTCCTCTGTGTAACTTTGATGTCAGCCAGTGGCAGCTCATGCGTGACACCTGCCGTATTCTCAGTCCCTTTGAGGATGCCACGTTATTTGTCAGTCGCCAGGACTATGGTATGAATAATGTAATTCCACTGCTTCATGTCCTGGAACAGATGCTGGTAAATCTGTCTGGTCAGGGGACTGGAGAAGTGGCGCCTAGATGTCATGGACACATGAGCCCTGTGGGGGCTAAACTGGAGGAGGACATTGGAGCACAAGCAATGTGTAGCAAAATGGGTGGTTTTTCTACACAGGTGACAGGAGAGGACGATCAGGACCAGCCAGAGGAGCTACAGGGCGATGAGGTAGATGAGGCAGAGGACCCAGACACACCGTGGCAGTATGCAGTGGAGACGGAGGCAGAGAGTCCCTCCGAGTCACTTGCACAAATGGACCAATGCATGCTCACTTGCTTGTGTAGTGACAGCCGAATTGTCACCATTCAGCAGAGGGATGACTTCTGGCTTTTTACCTTGTTGGACCCTCGCTACCGGTCCAAAATGGGGGCCTTTTTTATACCCGCTAAGAGGGAGGACAAACTGAACTACTATAGAGATATCCTATGTAGTCATTTGGCCGCTTCCTATCTGCGGCATCATCCATCCTCTCGCTGGTCCAACCAGGGGGCCCTCTGCACTCACGTTCCACTGCCTTGGCTGCTGGGGAGGGGTGGCAGGAGCAGTACCAGTTCTATCAGCAACAGCCTGAGTCTAGAGTCGCTGATGAGCAGCTTTCTTCACCCGCATAGTAAAGAAACTACTCACCAGCAGTAGCAGCTAGACCTGGAGCAGGACCTGAACCAGCAGGTGGTGGCATACTTGGACAGCACCCTGCTACCCCACATTGAAGATCCGCTGGACTACTGGGCAGCCAAACTGGATTTGTGGCCACAACTAGCAGAGTTTGCCCTGGAAAAACTGTCCTGCCCAGCCAGTAGTGTGGCATCATAGTGGGTGTTTAGTGCGGCAGGGGCCATAGTTACCACAAGAATAACTCACCTGTCCACCCAATATGTGGAGAGACTGACCTTTGTCAAGATGAATTAGGCGTGGATCAGCCAGGATTTCCAACAACCAATGCCTGATGCATCAGACTAGATCATCCATGGTGCCACACCAACACTTTGACAAAAGAGACCGGTTTCTTCTGGCTACCTGCCTCAGCTACTATTCTGATGCTGCCACCCGCCTGATGCCACACATCTGATGCCAAGTGCTCCTTCTTTCACCCACCATCTTCAGCTGGTACTGGTATTGTCACTCACCTCCCCACTCAGTCATCATGTCACTCTGTGGCTTCCTCATGCTGCTGCCACCTCCACAAACCCTCGTTGTTGTGCAACTCTGTGGCTTCCTCATGCTGCTGCCACCTCCACACTCTGTTGTCGTGCCACTCTGTGGTCTCCTTATGCTGCCGCCACCTCAACACTCTATCATTGTGCCACTCTGTGGCTTCCTGATGCTGCCACCACCTCAACACACTGTCCTTGATGCACTCTGTGGCCTCCTCATGCTGCCGCCACCTCCAGACTCTGTCATCGGGCTAGTCTGTGGACTTCTCATGCTGTTACCACCCTCCTCACTTCATGACTGGGCCACTATTTAGCTTTTTTGGCTTGGCTGACATCATTTATTTGACCCTTCTTCTGATCTGTCAGAAGGAAGAAAAAATGAGACGCACAATGGATCCTGTCTGTGTAGCAGCTGTAAGGCCTGTATGGTCCCATCAGAATTGGCTTGTGATTTGGTAGCCAAAAGCAGGAGCGGGTACAAAACACAGAAGACATGCAAATATTCCATTCACGTGTCATCTCTGTTTTGGATCCACTCCTGTTTTTTTGGCATTAGCAATACTGATGGATTACTGACCAAATGCTATAGACAGGATCCGTTTTTTGTGGGCTATTGTTCTGACGGTTCAGAGGAAGGGCAAAATAATCAGTGAAGTCAACACAAAGTTACTGCTAACACCCTCTCCACTTTGTCGGGGGGCTCTACTTGTTTAAGCGTTTAATAGAACAGGTTCTGTAGACATCTATGTGGAATCAGCAGACGACGGTGTAAAAGGAGTGCGCTTCTTCTTGGTGCTAACATTGACCTGTAAGGCTGAGTTCATACTTGAGTTATTTGGTCAGTTTTGGCCCTGTGACTGCCCAAATAAGTGAAGTGTGCTGTGATTCTAAGAGCGACGCCTGTCATCTGCGTGTCATACTGACTCACAGTATTATTTCACTACCACAGCAGACTCCCTATGAGTGTTACTGCAAGGCACAGTGTTCTATAACAAAATTTGCCGGGAACAAATCTGGATCCAACCAAATTTTTACCCCAAAAATTCGCTTATCTCTACTTATATTTAATATCAAATTATTTTATGCTGAAAAATGAGTAAAGCATGAAAAAACTATATAAATGTGGTATCGCCATAACCATATCAATCCATGGCATAAAGTTATCATATAATATATACCACATTTAGAACCCTACAAAAAATGTAAATTAAAAACCCTGACAGAATTGCAATTTTGCCCACTTCACTTAAATTTATGGCTCCTAAAAACAATATAGGCAAATTCCATGTAAGATAAATCCATATCCACTCCTTTTCTTCTGATGTCGTGCCCCCAAACATCAGTTTACAATTAGAAATAGGATTTTTTCATATTCAGGAAATATTGCATAACAAGGTGTGGGGTGCATTTTCTTCTGTTATCCCTTATGAAAATTTGAGGCTAAAGCAACATTTTATTGGATACATTTTTCATTTTCACAGCCAAGTGTTTCTTTATTCTATGAAATGCTTGTTGGGTCAATACACTCACCTCATCCCTCAATGAATGCCTTGAGGGGTGTAGTTTCCAAAATGAGGTAACTTTTTGGTGGTTTCCTTTTTAGGGATACCTCAGGGTCTCTTCAAATGTGACATTGCATCCAAAAACGATCTCAGCAAAATCTGCCCTCCAAAACCCATATTGTGACTCTTCCCTTCTCAGCTTTGTGGTTTGGCCACACAGCTGTTTACGACGGGTACTGCTGTATTCAGGAGAAAATGGATAACAAATAGTGGGGTGCACTTTCTTCTGTTACCCTTTGTTAAAATGAAAAATTTAGGCCTAAAGTGACATTTCCTTGTAAAATATGTATTTTTTCCCCTTTTTATGGCCAAGTGTTTTGTTTTTTCTATTAAACAAAGTGCTCACTAACTCCCTTGAATGTGTAGTTTCCAACATGGGGTCATGTTTTGGAGGCTTCCACTGTAGAGGTGCATTAGGAGGTTTTCAAATGCAACATACTGTACACCCAGAAAATTATTCCAGCAAAATCTGCCTTCCAAAAGCCATATGGTGCTCCTTTCCTTCTGAGCCCTGTTGTGTGGCCACACAGCAGTTTACAACCACATATGGAGTTCTGTAAACTGCACAATTAGGGTAATAAATATTGAGGTTTGTTTGGTTGTAAAACACAGTTTCATGGGGCTCTTCATGGCGCTGCCAGGAACCCCGGTGATGTCACCGGCACTGATGAGCGGGATTTAGCGCTGCCCTAGCCAGTAAAACGGCTAGGGCAAAGCTAAAGCCTGCCCATCAGAGCCGGTGACGTCACCTAACACACCGCCCGGCAGTGTGTTATTGAAAACAAAAGAGCCCGTGCCCTGCGCGATTTAGCACAGGGCTAGGGAGCGCATCGGAGCATGAGATGCTCCGATGCTAGCCTCAGGGGGCTGTCTGGGTGAAAATAAGGGTATATCCGGGTTCAGAGGTGATGACAAATGGCTCAGTCCTGAAGGGGTTAATTGGAAAGTGGTTGGTGTTTGTATGGGGACACCATGGCTCGTAGTGTTTAATGGGAATGTGGCTGGTATTTGTATGGGGACGCCATGGCTGGTAGTGTTTCATGGGAATGTGTCTGGTATTTGTATGGGGACACTGTGGCTGGTAGTGTTTAATGGGAATGTGGCTGGTATTTGTATTGGGACACTGCGGTTTCTAGTGTTTAATGGGAATGTGGCTGGTATTTGAATGGGGACAGTGTGGCTGGTAGTGATGTGATGAGATGGTGGCTGTAACTGTTTGAAGCATAGGGTATATGAAAAAGGAGAAGTCTGCCTACATACTGTGCAAAGTAATTTCTCACTCCCCCATCCTGTAACAATTTACAACATACGGTAAGCAGAGGAAGATCTGAGGAAATGAAGTTGCTAGAAAAAGATTCTCATTCTGAAGTTTCCCGCAGACATACATGAGGACAGTTAAGGTAAGCCCTTTATCATACTGTTTTGTTAGACATTAAATGTAATTTATAAAATGTAATTTAATACTGTACATAAAAGGAAAATTATAAGGTTCTGTCTTGAATGATCTTTTCTAAAGTCAAGAGACATTTCTACACCTTTCCTATATTTTATGTCTGTCTACTCACCTGTACTCTCTTAGGGCTCATTCAGTAGATCTTATCCATTTTTGCAGTACGCAAATTGCGGATTTGCAAAACACAGAGTGTGTGTTCCGCATTTTGCGGAAAGGAATGGCCAGCCCTATGATAGAATTGCCTATTCTTGCTGACAAGAATAGGACATGTTCTATCTTTTTTTGCAGGGCCACGGAACCGGAGAGCACACGGTATGCTATCAGCATCTTTTGCTGACCCATTGAAATGAATGGGTCTGCATCTGTTCCTCAAAACTGCAGAACAGATGCGGACTCAAATATACATGTGAATGATCCCTTATTGTTACATATTCAGTATTGAACTAAATGTTATTATTAGTACATTCCCACAAAGGTAGTGATTCCAAAGCAGACAAAATATATATTTATATATATATATATATATATATAGAAAAAGAAAGGACACCGCAGCACCCATTTACTCATCACCAGGTGTGCTGCCCTGTCTATATATACAGTACAGACCAAAAGTTTGGACACACCTTCTCATTCAAAGAGTTTTCTTTATTTTCATGACTATGAAGGCATCAAAACTATGAATTAACACATGTGGAATTATATACATAACAAACAAGTGTGAAACAACTGAAAATATGTCATATTCTAGGTTCTTCAAAGTAGCCACCTTTGCTTTGATTACTGCTTTCCACACTCTTGGCATTCTCTTGATGAGCTTCAAGAGGTAGTCCCCTGAAATGGTCTTCCAACAGTCTTGAAGGAGTTCCCAGAGATGCTTAGCACTGGTTGGCCCTTTTGCCTTCACTCTGCGGTCCAGCTCACCCCAAACCATCTCGATTGGGTTCAGGGTCGGTGACTGTGGAGGCCAGGTCATCTGGCGCAGCACCCCATCACTCTCCTTCATGGTCAAATAGCCCTTACTTTCAAAGTTTTCCCAATTTTTCGGCTGACTGACTGACCTTCATTTCTTAAAGTAATGATGGCCACTCGTTTTTCTTTACTTAGCTGCTTTTTTCTTGCCATAATACAAATTCTAACAGTCTATTCAGTAGGACTATCAGCTGTGTATCCACCTTACTTCTCCTCAACGCCACTGATGGTCCCAACCCCATTTATAAGGCAAGAAATCCCACTTATTAAACCTGACAGGGCACACCTGTGAAGTGAAAACCATTTCAGGGGACTACCTCTTGAAGCTCATCAAGAGAATGCCAAGAGTGTGCAAAGCAGTAATCAAAGCAAAAGGTGGCTACTTTGAAGAACCTAGAATATGACATATTTTCAGTTGTTTCACACTTGTTTGTTATGTATATAATTCCACATGTGTTAATTCATAGTTTTGATGCCTTCAGTGTGAATCTACAATTTTCATAGTCATGAAAATAAAGAAAACTCTTTGAATGAGAAGGTGTGTCCAAACTTTTGGTCTGTACTGTATATATATATACACACATTTGAAACTCGAAAAATTTGAATATCGCGCAAAGTTCATTTATTTCAGTAATCCAACTTAAAAGGTGAAACTAACATATGATATAGACTCATTACATGCAACTTTATTTGTTATAATTTGGATGATTATGTTTTATAGCTTATGAAACCCCAAAGTCACAATCTCAGGTATGGATTAATTAGCTGACTAGATGACTAGAGTGTGACACTTTGAGCCTAGACTATTGAACCTTTTCACAAAATTCTAATTTTAAGCTGCATTACTGAAATAAATGGACTTTTGCACGATATTCAAATTTTTGGAGTTTCACCTGAATATACAGTATATATAAACAATATAGCTGGATATTCCACTGGCGCTTGTGCCCAGCTCCTCTATGTTTGCTGCGGTATCGCAGCAGAACTGCACAAACTGCTGCACACCACACGTAAATTATAGACCAATCTCTATGATACCGCGCACTACCTTCCCCAAATAAGATATGATTCAGTGTGGGACTCACGCTATAACTGGTTTGATATCTAGGCTGTGGATCATGCCCCAGTCGGTGGCGCAATTCCATTTGTTCAGAACTGCAACTCGCGCTCTCAGGGATCAGATAGTGACGTCACTATGCAACATGGTTTCGAGTGCCAAACTTCTTTCTTTTTATAGCGTGAGTCCCACATTGCAATTTGAGAAAGACAGATGCCGCAGAGAAAGAAACCATCAGTAAGGTAATTTGGAATAGAAACTGATTGTACTACTGCGGGTATCTTTCAGCAAGGGGATCATATCTTATTTGGGGAAGGTAGTGCGTGGTATCATAGAGATTGATATTTTTATATATATATATATATATATATATATTTAACCTTTGCAAACAATGTATTTTATTCCATGCTCGGTCCACCAGTCAGGTCTTTTCTCCTGTATCTATAATATATGAAATGGTCATTTTTACTAGATTTCCATGTAAAAGTTGTCCATAAAATGCTAATTTGTTGATTATTAAGGGCTCCCTATAAACAGTTCCAATCCCAGCATTCAGTGTGGTGATGGATGGACTGTGACAGGTATTCAGCTGAAGATAGCATTTGCAGTGAGAATATGAAGACCACCTTCCCCAGCAATCATCACCCAGCAGCATGTCTAAGAACATGCCTAGAATGCTGACTCACGAGCAAGGGCTCATAACCCCCAACATGTTAACTTTGTAAGAGCCTTTTTAATTATTAAAGTGCTTTAAACTAATAACAGTGCCAGGAAGATACAATTGCAAAGCCTTTAGCATATGTGGGTGGGTGACGCTTGCCTGCATGCGACCAGAAACACTGTTGTGTTATATTTGTAGAGATAAATTGGGTTAGGGTTTTTTCCAAAGTTGTATCCAATATGCAAATGAGGTGAAGGTGGCAAACTCCATCTGCTTTGAAACTACAACTCCCAGAATCCTCCTTTCACTTCTATGGGAGTAACAAGAACAGCCAAGTAAGTGTGCATGCTGGGAGTAGTAGCTTTACAGCAGCGGGAGTGCTGAAGGTTGCTGATCCCTGCCCTACCTTATCTTCTGCACTGAATCTTGTGCATGTGGCATGCAATCATGGGAAGGTGCATGCACAGCACTCTTCAGCAGGTGCGCCTTGGTTATGCAAGATGGAAAACAAAGTCCTGTCGACAGGACTTTTTTCCGTTCTGCATAATGGAAACCAGACGGATCTGTTATGATTGCCCAAAGACTTCTATTAGGAAGGATTAAAACGGAATGCCTTTTAAAGGCTTCCGTTTTGACTTCCGTCTTATGGATTCTGTTATTTTCCATTATAACCATGTTATAACGGAAAGCAATAACGGAATCCATAACGGTTATGTTAACAAGCCCTTATACGTGCAGTACATCACTGAAACCAAGGCCCATCTGCCGAAGAGTGCTGCGCATGCACCTTCCCATGATTGCATGCCACATGCACAAGATTTTTAAATTTAAAGGCTTCCGCTTTGACTTCCATGATAATACAAGTCTATGGGCAGCATAACGGATCCGTCCAAGTTTCCGTTATGCAGGACTGGACTCCTGCATAATGGAAACCGGGACGGATCTGTTATGCTGGCCATTGACTTGTATTATGAAGGATCAAAATGGAATGCCTCTTATAGGCTTCCGTTTTGACTTCTGTCTTATGGATTCCGTTATTTTCCGTTATAACCATGCTATAAAAGAGAACAATAACGGAATCCATAACTGTGATGAATACAAGCCCTTAGTGGTGCTTGTGCAGACCATCACTGAAGCTGAAGCTAATAGGTTAGAGAGTGCTGCACATGTGCATGAATTACTGTAAGCAGAGGACAGGGTAACTTTGGACAAAGGAGTGATCAAGACAAGGAGGGAGGCATGGGGCAGGCATTATGGAGAAGTGCCTTTGGACTTGCCGTGACTAGGGTCACCCATTGAGCACTTGCATAATGTATAAAATCTTTTCCCTTTAATGAGATCTTGCGACACATTAATGTGTCCATAAAAACATTAGCTACCGTAATTTTTGAGAAGATGTCCAGAAGAAAGAGTGTTTTTAAGGGTTTTTTTCTATAGCAAATAAGATGAATTTCAATGTGGATATGTCCAGAGATCAAACCCTTTGCATTGTAATGGGTGAGATGCACTGCAAAATTGCACTACACATAGGGCAAGCTGCATAGGGCATAGCTGTAGATAGTGCAGAGGTGTCTCAAAGGGCCCAAAGGTCCCTCTGCCACAAAAGAAGACCCCAGTATTATAAACAGCACATGGTGAGTGGTATAGCTGTCACATAGCAATCTTTATTTTTTACTGTATATAGCGCCAACATAGTCCACAGCACTCTACAGTCAGAAGGTACATGTACAGACAGAATCAAGTGGCGTGAGGGCCATGTTCACAAGAGCTTACAATCTATAAGGAAGTCGGGGTGCTACAAAAGGTAGAGGTGCTTGTTTTTTAGTGTAACATGGGCACCTATTGGCGATGGATGTCACTCTGAAGTTTCTGTTTTGAAATCCTCCAGATAGAAACCTTGGGCAGGCACTAAACAATGTGAAAGGAGCCTAACTCGGACCTTGAAAATATCCACAAGAAATATTCAGCATAAAAACAGGTACTGGGTAAGGTGAATGTAACGGGGTTCCGAAGGTGCACTCGGTCTCCCATTAACCGCAGACCCGCTGTTTAGCTTCAGGAGCGAGGATCTGTGTTTGACCTCGTTCCCAGGGCAGCTTTGCTAGCTGGGTGGCTCCCTGCCCCTAAGTCTGCCTTGAGCGCCGAGCTGATCACTCGGTGCTCGACTGGTTGGTCTGTCGGTTATGTGACGCTGGCCACGTCACATGACCCTCACTCCCCACTATAAATACACACAGGTTGCCTGTTAATTTAGGTTCCACCTGTGATTTGGTCTTTCCTGGCGTACTTACCTCCTGCTGAATTCTTGACGATCCTCTGCCTGCTCCTTGTGTACTTTGCTGCTCTCCTGGTATTCTGACCCTGGCCTCCTCCTGACGATCCTCTGCTGACTCCTTTGGTACTTCATGTCTCTCCTGGTATTTATGACCCCGGCTTCTCCTGACAATTCTCTGCTTGCTCCATTTGTACTTTGTAGCTTTACTGGTATTGACTCGGTCCGTTCACTTTCTGTTGTTTGTCTGTCTGTCATCCCTGCACTTATTCCAAGCTAGGGATTGCCGTCCAGTTGTCCCCTGTCATTAGGACTTGCGAGGCAAGTAGGCAGGGCCAGGGGTAAGGGTGGAGCGCAGTAGTCACTTCCCTCCCCCCTGTGTGTGTGTGTACGCGACCGTTACAGTGAATAACTACAGTAATTTTCATTCTATTATTCTGGCGTCACATTATGGGACACAAAAAGTGACATTGGATGATGATGATGCACTCTATACAACCTCCAAACGTGATCAAAGTAGAGATCAAGAAGAGACCTTTTAGTAAAAATTATTACTATTATGTAAAGGCAATGATTGCCGTTGCAAGCAGAATTCTGTAGTAATCACGTTGTTAACCTTATCTATGTTTATCTTAAAGTGTCCTAAGCCACTTTTTCAGAAAGATAACAGAGACCTTTACTTCCTCAAAGTAAAAAAAAAAAAAAAAAAACTGTTTACTCTCATTATAAGGCCTCTTTCAGACGGGCGTTGCGGGAAAATGTGTGGGTGCGTTACGGGAACACCCGCGATTTTTCTGCGCGAGTTCAAAACATTGTAATGCGTTTTGCACTCGCGTGACAAAAATCACGCATGTTTGGTACCCAAACCCGAACTTCTTCACAGAAGTTCAGGCTTTGGATCGGTGTTCTGTAGATTGTATTATTTTCCCTTATAACATGGTTATAAGGGAAAATAATAGCATTCTGAATACAGAATGCATAGTGAAATAGCGCTGGAGGGGTTAAAAAAGAAATAAAAAATGCATTGGAGAGAAATCCGTTCAGGATGCATCAGGATGTCTTCAGTTCCGGAACGGAACGTTTTTTGGCCGGAGAAAATACCGCAGCATGCTGCGCTTTTTGCTCCGGCCAAAAATCTGGAACACTTGCCGCAAGGCCGGATCCGGAATTAATGCCCATTGAAAGGCATTGATCCGGATCCGGCCTTAAGCTAAACGTTGTTTCGGCGCATTGCCGCATCCGACATTTAGCTTTTTCAGAGTGGTTACCATGGCTGCCGGGACGCTAAAGTCCTGGCAGCCATGGTAAAGTGTAGTGGGGAGCGGGGAGCAGTGTACTTACCGTCCGTGCGGCTCCCCGGGCGCTCCAGAGTGACGTCAGGGCGCCCCAAGCTCATGGATCATGTGATCACATGGATCACGTCATCCATGCGCATGGGGCGCTCTGACGTCATTCTGGAGCGCCCCGGGAGCCGCACGGACTGTAAGTATACCGCTCCCCCGCTCCCCACTACTACTATGGCAACCAGGACTTTAATAGCGTCCTGGGTGCCATAGTAACACTGAACGCATTTGTAAGACGGTTCCGTCTTCAAATGCTTTCAGTACACTTGCGTTTTTCCGGATCCGGAGTGTAATTCCGGCAAGTGGAGTACACGCCGGATCCGGACAACGCAAGTGTGAAAGAGGCCTAAGTGTTTGATGTTCTGTTGTTACACTGTGTTCTTACCTGCTGTGCAGTTGCTGCATTGTCTTTCTCCCTGTCAGCTACTGGGCCGCTGGAGACGCCTTTCATCCATGGTGATGGATGAACAGGAGGTCTCTGCCCTGTCACGATGTTTAGGGCGATGCAGGGATTCCTAGACTTCTAGGTTCGTGGGTATGAGCCCCCTTACCATTGAAGGCGGCTCATACAGCCAGGTGACTAGGGCTATTTTAGGGAAGCTTTAGGAGGTGACCAGCTCCCTTTTCCCTGCCTATGGCCTAATACTTGGTGACATTGTACGGTGGGGAGTTTCCACCATTCCCCACCGTGACACATGCCATGGCTCTTCCCCGTACTGTCTCGTTGTTTTCACTGGGAAACAATAACTTTTTGTGCTGCACAGAAGATACAATTTCCCATGACGGGGGTATTGGTTATATTTTGCTCGCCCCTACTACAACTACCTGCTCTCACTTGTTCAGCCCACACCATATACCAATACACCCAACCATCCCAAAAAGACTCAGACACCTGTTGGAATGTATTGGCCACAGCAGCTGTTTATTAATATAAATACAAACATAACATAAACCATGAAAAATTCCCAACAATGACTCCTCCTAACGGGGGAGGTCCTTGGAGCCCCACAAACCCCCCAGCTGCTGACCCGGGGTGAGCCATTTTGCCTCCAGCCGTTACCCCCAGCTCGGAAGCACCACAGAATGGCCCCCCCCTCAACAGCTCGGCCACCATGGGAGTCCAGCCCCAACCGTGGGGGCCCTCCCAATGTCCTCCAGTTCCACCGTAACCAACTCCAAGGACCCCCCACCGCCACCAATGCACAGATTAGACTCCTCAACTCTGTGCGTTCCTCCACATCCTCAGGGCCACCTCAATACCCTCCTGTAGCGCCAGGCTCCACATATCCACCCCTACTGCATTCAGGTGCACCCCGTCTGCGCTCCAGAAGGAACCAACCCCGCTCTCCAAGTCCCTATGCCTGACCACCACTGCCCCATTCCGTGCCATAAACCGCCCGATTAACTTTAACCCGAGCCTTATTTACCGCCTCCAACGACCTCGCCTCGGTACTATGTCCGACCACACAGTCACCAACCCAGGGAACAATGACCACAACCGCAACATGTCCCATTTGATATCCTTTACCAGCTCCCTGATAGGTCTCGCAGCGAAATCATTTCCACCCGCGTGGATCACCAACACATCAGGTGCCCTATCCATCCGTGCAAAACGATGCACCTCAGGCAGCACCCATCTCCAAATCATGCCCCTGCGCCCTATCCATCTTACCACCACCGACGCCCTGTCGAAACCTAGTTGCTGACCGTCCGGCCGAACTGCTGCCCGAATGGCCCCCCAGAAAACATATGAGTGTCCCAAAATCCACACCAGGGCGGGTGCTGCACCTGAAACGAGAAAAAATAATGCAAGAACAACACTGCCAATGTAAAGCAAAATATCATCCACCCCTTTTTTTTTTTTATAACCGATTCAAACGAACATATGACCTAAAACGCGTAGATTCCCATCGTCCTATGCGTTTTATGACCTCTTCCCCAAACCCAGTCTTGCCGCTTCAGTGGCTGCACCAATCCTAAATGAGTGACTGGAGTACCCCTCCCGATCCACCCCAACCTTTGCAAACATTTAGCAAACACTGCCGAAAATTGAAAACGGGACAAATAGGATCCATCCGCGTGAATTAACAGTGGACCTAGCCCCACCTCTACCCGTGAACCATATTCCCGAAGACAGCTGACCGGACACATATCACAATCCACCACCGCAAACAACACCACCCTATGACCCCGACCCTCCACATCGGTCTTTGATCTACGGATAACGAACTCCACCCTATCCGGAAACAAATCCACATCATCCCTCATCAACCCCCCCGGTCTATACACCGACGGACAAACTAGTTCGCCCAAACGAAGCGCCCCAAAAAACGCCAGCGAAAAAGCCAATGTAAACAAACGGACCTCCCCCTCTGAATTACACACACCCCTCAACTGCCCCCCCAACTCCAACAATAACGCAAACGATACTGGCCTCCTGGTATCCACCCCTGATCGCAGCCTACGCCATCCTTTTAACGCCTGCACCACCAGAAACGACTTAGTAAAATCAACATCCGTCTCATTTTAAAACCGAAAGCCAGCCCGGCCATACAACCATTAATTTTACTAACTGACCATCCCTCTTCCTTACAGTGACCCAAAAACATCAACAACGCTACCTCCGAATCCTCCATCTTCGCACCCAGATCCACACACCAAGCCTCCCAATGATCCCAAGCTCTGACATACATAGCCCACGTACCGGGCGCCAACAACGCTTGAATGAGCTCATTCATGGTTCTTCCAGCAGATCCCACAGGCAAGCCGGACAAAGTAGGCCCGTAGCTTCCGCGTCCGGAGCCAACTGACGAAAACGATCCCACTGTGAACGAGAGAGGGCGTCAGCAATACAGTTCTCCACCCCCGGGACATGCACCGCCACCACCCAAGCATTAAGCGACAGGCACTCCAACACCAACCGCTGAAGAAGCCGTACCACTAAAGGCGAGGATGCCGACAAACCATTTATCACCTGCACCACCCCCATGTTATCACAGTGAAAACTAATCTTCCTATTCCGAAAACGGTCCCCCCACAACAACACCGCCACCACAATTGGGAAGAGCTCCAATAACGCCAAATTCCTAACCCAACCGCGCTCAAACCACCCTACCGGCCACTGCCCAGCACACCATTGGCCACCACAAAATGCACTAAAACCGGAACCACCCGCCGCATCCGTAAACAGCTCAAAGTCAAACGAGTCCATCACCTCCCCCATAAATAACGAGCGACCGTTATACTTTTCCAGAAATGACATCCACACCTTTAAGTCCGCCCGCAATTCCTTCCCCAGCCGAATGTAGTGACGAGGCGAAACCACACCTGCGGTCGCCCTAGCCAGTCGTCTGCAAAAAACCCTTCCCATAGGCATGACCCGGCAAGCGAAATTAAGTTTCCCTAACAGTGATTGAAGCTCCCGTAGCTGCAACTTCTTCTTCCTCTGGGCATTCACCAAATTTCCTTTTAAATCCTCTAATTTATCTACTGGCAGTCTACACTCCATCTTTCCGGAATCAATCACAATCCCAAAGAAACTCAATACCTTTACCGGACCCACCGTTTTTTCCGCCGCCAACGGAACCCCAAACCAATCAAAAAGCGAACGTAACGTTTCCAACAACAAGGAACACACCCACGAACCCGGGGGGCCTATACACAAAAAATCATCCAGGTAGTGAATCAGAGATGCACAACCTGATGAGTCTATCACAGCCCATTCCAGAAACGAACTGTACGTTTCGAGGTAGGCGCATGACAAAGAACACCCCATGGGCAAGCATCGGTCCACAAAGAAACCCCCCTCCCAAAAACAGCCTAACAAATGGTGACAATCCGGATGCACTGGCAGTAACCTAAACGCCGCTTCAATATCCGTCTTAGCTTGGAGTGCCCCCGCCCCAAAGCGCTTCACCCACACGACAGCTGCATCAAATGACGTATATACCACCGAACAATGTGCGGGGTCAATACCATCATTGACCGAAGAACCCTTTGGAAAAGACAGGTGATGAATAAGCCGAAACTTATTCACCTCCTTTTTAGGGACCACTCCCAGCAGTGACACTCGTAAATCTGCAAAAGGCGGCTCCTGAAACGGGCCCGCCATCCGACCCAACAACACTTCCTTATTTAGCTTATCTGTCACCACCTCCGGATGCTCCCTAGCCGAACGCAAATTATTTTTTAACACCACTGCCCCCCCTGGTACAAACAGAATCCTAAAACCTTCCCCAAACCCTGCCTCAAGCAATATCGCCGCGACCCTATCCGGATACCTAGCGAGAAAAGGCACCATCCTTTGAAGTCTGACCGGCGTCGCCTCCTTTGCTATTGGCGTCCCCTTTCTGCTTCCCGCCCCTAAAGCATCTTGCTGCTCCATGGTTCCCCCCACAACCTGAGCATTCGTGTTTAAATTTACATTTAACCCCGAATCTACACTTTCCTTCATTAAAGGCAAAGCACAAGCCTCTTGCTGAGGCCGTCGCCATGCTGGAAGACCCCCCGCTCCCCCCTTCCCCCCGAAAGGGCTGCCCAGATCTAACTGGTGCCGTCACCTTCAGCCATAAGGCAATATCTTTGTGATCCCACCTCATTTCTGGACGCACCACTTTCCTCTGCCGGAATTGTTCATCGTAACGCAACCAGGAAACCCCCCCGTAAACCCTATACGCTTCGTCTATAGCATCGAGATAACAAAACAGCGCCGAACAATTCTCCGGCGCCCTCTCCCCAATCACACTCGCTAAAATTGCGAACGCCTGCAACCAATTGGCAAACGTCCGCGGAATCAACCTGAACCGTCGTTTTTCCTCCTCCTCTTTCTTACCCTCGTCCCTTCTTGTCCTATCTAGATTAAACCTCTCCAGGGGGAGCAAAGAAAAAATTTCTACATACTCCCCCTTCCAAATCCGCTCCCGCACCTCCGCCTTCAAATGAGCCCCCAAAGGCCCCTCGAAACAAACATACACCTCTCCCTTTGCCTTATCGTCCACCCGCACTGTCTCCTCCTCAGCCCCCGCCTGCGTCTGCACTGACACCCCCACTCCCGGTAATGCCCGCCGAGGCTCACCCCCCAACCCGAAACCTCCCGATGGACCCTGTACTCCCCACGCCTGTAAAGGGGATCCCCCCGCCACCCCCAACTGGCCATCAATCCCGCCAAACCCACCAACAATTGCCCTAAACCCCTGCTGACATCCGCCTGCGGCCCACTACCCCCCCAGCCCCCATGCTCTGCACTACCTGAGCTAACGGTCTCCAAGTAATCTCACCTGGCTGCCTGGGTGCTGTGTCCCCATCAGCCGCGATTCCTGACTCCAGACTAACCATCCCTTGAGGAAGATCTTCGGATCCCGCCGCCAATCCATCTTCATCCTGTCCCCTGGAAACGCTGGGACCAGGGATGATGCGTCTCTCCACGACTGGATCCTGAGGGGCAGAGCTCTCCTCTTCACTCTGCCTCCTGGCATAGCTGGGGCCAACAGCAAGGCAGCACTCTCTAGGGCAATCCGGATGCATCCTGCTGCATCTTCTCCCTTCTTCCTGTCCCCTGGCCAGCCTCAGACCAGGGATGCTAGGGTTAACTGAGGCACTGTGGGCGGAGCTACTGTGGGCAGAGCTACCCCTCACACACTGAATGGAGGGCCTGCTGCTCGTTTCTCCTTCCATTGCAGAAGCCCCGTATTGCAGCCTGTTCCTCCCACGCCGGGCGGTCACCCCCCTGCCAGGAGTTAGGGAGGCCTCCGCCGCACCTGGTCCCGAACCCCCGCCGCTGCCGCTGGATGAAGGAGATGGCCGGGCCCGGCCACCCCTGGGGCTCCGCCTACCAATTGGAATCCTTCCACGTCGGGGCCTTGAAGCAGCTGGCACCGGAGGCGCCCAACGTGAAGGGTCCTGTGAAGGGCTCCGGACACGGCGCTGAGCCCGAGGGGATGATGAGGATGGACTAAAGCGCGCCGGCGGCCGTGCCCGCCACGGCCGTATTAAAGGTGGCTGAGGCAGGACAGGAGCCTCAGCCTCCCCCCTTAGCAACAACCGAACCTGCTCCTGGGCCCATGCAGATCCGTGGACTTCTGCTGCCGCCCGTAACTCCTGAATCGCCGCTTCCAACTGCTCCATCACTGCAACAGGTCTGACCAGCTTTCTCAGTTAACCAAAATGGCTACCGTCTACTTTCCCCCTACTCTATTTAACCCCTACGCCCCTCCCCTCCTGCTCAAACCCACCAATGTGACCCTCCTGCATACACCCCACCCCCTGCTACCCCAATCCTAATCTCCCTGGGGCTCCCTAACCAAACCCCCTGTCATGTGGGCCTACCCTTAGGGGCCCCCCTTTCTCCCCCCTTCCAGTCTGGCCATTTCCATAAACAAGCGTTTTGCTCATTCATCGGGTAATCGGCGGTGCATTTACACCATCAGATCATCGCTAACGTGCATTACTAGTATCACTGGTTAGCGATGATCTGTTCAATAATCGGCCAGTGTAAAGGGCCTTTAAGGGAGGTGCTAAGCCTCCACATGCATAATTGATGAGGCTTGCCTAAAGAGGGCACTCAGACAACTTGTTACACTACTGTGAGGAACTCTGTGTTAGGGAAATGTTCACTGTCCAGACCCCAGCCTGTGACTCTGAAATTGCTATCAGCCTTCCAAAACCACTTAGGGTGGCAGGAAGCTAAGGCTACAACTAGGTCCTTCGCCAGATTCTGCCACAAGGCCAGATGGACTTTGCTGCTAGGGACCCACATTACATTTGAAAAGTTGATTACAGGAAACTGGAACAGGCACATTAATGGCATACCTTCTGAAATAACCTGGAGATACAGTGAAGTCAGCAAGCCGACTCAAAACCAGGAGAGACAGACATGGCCAACGCAGTAAATGGTTAATCCATAGGCAGGCTGAAAAAAGTTACCAGCAGAGAGTATATAAGCAGAAACAGCAGCCACAGGGCAAATATAATTTAAAAAAAGCCTGTAGTCAGTACACTAGAACAGAAAATGGGAAGTCGCACAATACTGAGCCCTAAAACAAATGAAATCTCAGGCACAGGGTCATTTTAAAAATGACAAACAGAAGAAGAGGCAGGCCGTTCCGCAGGGGTAGTAGGGGTCAGGCAGGTGCACCAGGCCGGAGCCTAAGTGGGAAGTTGGAGAAGGTGCAATTATGTCAAAGGACGCACCAGAGTTGGTTGAGTGGCTCACTCAGCCTTCCACTTCTGTACCCTCCTCATCCTCTGTATCTGCACCCTCCTCATTCTCTGCTGTGTGCACCCCCAAAGACACCACCACCACCACCATAGCCACTCCACTCGAGTCAGAGGAATTATGTTTCCATCCATTCGCAGACCTTACTGATACGCAGCCATTCTTGGCATCTGATGAGGAAGAGGAGGTAGCAACGGCAGTCACCCAGCGGTCTGACGACAGTACCCAGATCAGCCCAAGAAGGGTGGTCCCTGCTGTTGCTGCCTACTCTGAGAGCTCTAATGTCAGTGGTGGTGAAGGTGACGATGATGACGTCTCGATGGACGTCACGTGGTTGCCCATAAGAAAGGAAGAGGAGGGGAGTTCAGAGGGAGAGACGGAGCAGCAGATGGAGGAGGAGAAGGAGGAGGAGAAGCAGGCAGAACTTGCAGTGCATAGTAGGCAAAAAGCAGACTGCAAATGTATCTGGTGCGAGCCATCCACCATGCACGGTCACATCTTGCGCTCCCAGTGTGGGCTTTTTTTAACGTGTCAGCTTCTGACAATAGTGTTGCCATCTGCAGCCTGTGCTGTCATTGCATAAGTCACAGTAAGCCCAATACTCACCTAGGGACGACCACCTTAAGAAGGAACCTGGCCTCCCATCACCGAGCCCAGTGGGAGCAATGCTGCCAGAACCCACAGAGCCACACTCCCGGCGCTCCATGTCCTACCTCTTCTCCTCCTGCTCCTCCCATTTGTCCTCCACTCCACCTTTCACTGTGCCGTCATCGCGTTCATCTGGTAAAAGGCAGGCTTACGTGGGCAAAATATTTGAGCGTAAAAAGTCACAAAGTGAATATATCTCTGGCACACAGTATCGGTGCCAAGATACTTCTGACCACAGACACATGGTCTAGCAAACACGGCAGGAAAGGTACATAACTTTTACTGCCCACTGGGTGAACTTTCTGATGGCCATCAAAAGCATGTAACCAGGCCCGTCGCTAACAGACAGGCAAAACAAGCAATTGCTTGGGGCCCCGAGCTGGCCCGGGGCCCCAAGTCCCCAAGCAGAGCCGGTGCTTGTTTTGCTTCCTTCGCTGGGCTGGCACAAGTTAAATCACCGACGCTGTGTTTTTTTTTTTTTTTCACACAGCGCCCGGCTGCAGAGCAGAGTGAGGAGGCGAGAGGGGGCGGGGTATGCAGGGCAGTTCCAGATAGGCTTCGCCCACCTACCAGGCCGGAAAGACAGTGCAGAGCCAGGAGCCGGAGCAAGAAGAAGCAGAAGATGGCTGCTGCACTGTCGCTGAATCAGTAGTAGACTGTAGTCCAGCCTAGAGACAGTGATTCAAGCGACCCTGAGTGAGTGACAGTCAGTGTTACTGTCCCAGAGTCCCAAAGTCTCACCCCCTGAGTGTGTAATTAGGTCAGTAGTGACTAATGTACTGTGTTGGCATGGGCTGAGGGGGGGCAGGCAGGCTTTAGGGGTAATATATGATAATATGAGTGAAGTGCCACTGTGCCAGTCAGTGCTATGAGTGCCAGGCCAAGGCTGCCAAGCAGATGGCACCATGGCACTGCACTGCGGTCAGGGTGCTGGTGAAGGATGACCAGGGACACTGAGACAGTATGCCTCTCTGGGATGCCATCTGCCCATCTCTGCTGTCTATATACCAGGCCTACCCTGGTATATGGACAGCAGAGATGGGCAGATGGCATCCTCTGGGCAGTACGGTCTCTCTGGTCATCCTTCACCAGCACCCTGACTGCCATGGTCCTGCTTGGCCTGGCTCTCATGGCACTTCACTGCCTGGTGCTCGGCTATCAGCACTGAGTGACAGTCAGTGTCACAGTGTGACTGAGTCACTCAGCGCTGATAGCCAAGCACCAGGCAGTGACGTGCCATGAGAGCCGGGCCAAGCAGGACCGTGGCAGTCAGGGTGCTGGTGAAGGATGACCAGAGAGACAGTACTGCCCAGAGGATGCCATCTGCCCATCTCTGCTGTCCATATACCAGGTCTACCAGCATTACCCCTTGATATACCACCTGCCCGCCTGGTCACCCCACCTAACACTCCGGGAGACAAGTGACTCAGACTGTTAGGTGTGGGGTGACCAGGCGGTATATGAAGGGGTAATACTGGTAGGCCTGGTATATGGACAGCAGAGATGGGCAGATGGCATCCTCTGGGGGTTGTATCTTACATGGGACTATATGCTGGAGGAGCTGAAGGGAGAGTCATGTATTTTACATGGGACTGTATGTTGGAGGTGCTGAAGGCAGGACTGTGATGTATCTTACATGGGACTGTATGCTGGAGGAGCGGAAGGCAGGGGGAGTGATGTATTTTACATGGGACTGTTTGCAAGAAGGACTGAAGGCAAGGGGAGTGATGTATCTTACACGGGACTGTATGGTGGAGGAGCTGAAGGGGGCCATAATTATTACTATAATACTACAGAGGTGGTCATTATAATAATAATAATACAGAGGGGGCCATTATATATTATAATTATACAGGGAGCATTATACTTATGGGCACTATGGGGGAAGGGGACGTCTGTTATCTGAGGATGATAGTAAAGTGAGGAATCTAAAACATTTTCTGCGAAACTTTGCAGAGACGAGAAGCGGCTGAAAGAAGGTGTCATGACGGTCCTATCTCCGAATGAAGACGTTGAGGAAAGTCTATATCACAGGAGATGTCGCTGGATGTAACAGGTATGTGGTGCTGTATTCTACTGTATATTTCATAGCAATGTTATGTCCATCCAAATATCTGTTTCTTGGTAGGGTAGAGGGGAGGGGGTATATAGAATTTGTCCCGCACTGCCTCAGCCTGGCCCCAGACTTGAGGTCACACTGTGCGTAAGGTGGGGAGGGCGTGGAGGGGGGGGGCCTCCATGTCTATTTTGCTTGGGGCCCCCAAATTCCTTCAAACGGCCCTGCATGTAACCCATGGCACCAGTGTGGATTTGGTGTTACTACCATGGATTGCATGCAGGCCTGCCTCTGCTCCTCCTCCTCCTACTCCATCCTGCGTCTCCTCCTCAGATGACTCCTCCTTTTCCACTTCTACCGCCTCTTCCGCTGCACCCCCAAGCTCCCCAGAACCTATTCGATTGTTATGCTGTGCTGCAGGTGTTGTGCCTGGAAGCCAAGAGCCACATGGCTCCTGCACTGCTTTCAGCTCTGCGATCACAGGCCGATCAGTGGCTAACCCCGCTCAATTTGACAGTTGGTAAAGTTGTGTGCGACAACCGTGCCAATCTGCTGAGTGCGCTGAAACAGGGCAAAATGACACATGTGCTACGCATGGCACACGTCCTGAACTTAGTTGTGCAGCGATTTGTTGCCAAATACCCCGGGGACCAGGATGTCTTGCGGCAGGCGAGGAAAATCTCTGGCTTTTTTAGAAGATCTTACACGGCCATGGCTCGCCTTGCTGACGTTCAGCGGTGACATCACCTGCCCGTCAGACATCTGATTTGTGACAGCCCGACGTGCTGAAACTCCACCTTGTATATGCTTTATAGGCTGCTCCAGCAGCGTGCCGTTAACGACTACCTGTACGAAATCTGCAGCAGGACAGGTTCTGGGGAGCTTGGTTTATTTTCACCGTGCCAGTGGCTGCTCATGCGTGACAAACTGGTCAGTCGCAGCCAGGTCACCATCAGTGACATTGTACCTTACACCTTCTTTATGGAGCGTGCATTGCGTTGTGTCATTGATCAAGCCATCGAGGAGCAGAAGCTGGAAGATGAGGAAGTCGCAATGCTGAATGAATTCCCAGGGGGGCTACTCCATCTGAGACAAGTCAGCAGGAGTGTGAAGAGGAGTCAGAGGAGGATGGTGGCTGGGGGGAGGAGGAGGAGCAAGAAGAGCATGCTTTGGGGGGGACTTTAAACTCCTGGGCGATGAGCAGGAGCCAGGGCGCACCATCGCTTCCAATTTACTGCAAATGGGGACCTTCATGCTCCAGTGTTTGAAGAGGAACCGGTTAAAAAGCATTTTTTTTACTGCCATTTCAGGGAAAATCTATTTGTTACTGCGAAGCATGAGGAAATTCGGCTTTGCAGCAAAGAAATTTTTTCCTGAAATTAAGATCGAATTCCACTTCAGATACTTCAATTGGTAACATATCCTTATGCACAACTGAAGTTAAAAAGGCCAGCACAAGAATGCTGCAAACAAGTAGAGCTAATGGACGGAGGTGCATTTAACTTTCTGCAGCCTGAGGTGAAAGATAAATTTACCCCCCCACCCCCAATGTTGTAGATTTTCAGAAAAATCAAGTACAAATGCTGTACATGTTGCAGAATTTTGCTTAAGATTTTGCCTTACATTTTACTTTAAATACAGATGCAGACAACAAAACAAACAGAATAACTAAAACCAATACAAACCAGACCTCAGTCCAGGATTGACATCCTACTTAATTTTTTCCTGGACAATTGAACCAAAAATCATGGATGGCCCAAAGTTTTTATAGACATCCACCCTGGAATATTTTAAAGAAAACGGGGGTCATTTATCATTCTGAAATATGACTAAATTAGGAGCATTTCAGGCGCAGATTGCGGAGCAAATGCTAGCTGCACCTTAATTCGCGACTTTGTCCCGCTCATGCCAGGTCTAAAATTGTGGGCGTGGTGTCGGTGGGGTGGGGGACAGGCTGGCAGGCCTGTCTCATTTACCATTTTCTATGCCTGTTTCAGGCGTAGAAAGAGGTCTAAATCTAAGACTGCTCAGAAGCTGTCTTACATTTAGAACTGGCGCTGGATGCGCCAAAGTTATGGAGAGGCCACCGTCTGTGGCCACAGCCATCACTTTTGAAGAGCTGCAAGCAGTATCAGCCAACATAATCCGACATTCCCAAAGATGCATAGACGTGAACGAGGACCACTTTCAGCATCTTTTGCGACAATCCACTTTCTCGTTCATCTTGTCATGCTATTGCTGGAGGTGGGCTACCTTTTCATGGGCCACCCGATAGTATGGTTGTGTGCATATGCGCTAAAGGAACACAGTTTATCTCTTACTGATGTAAAGTAATCTTTATGTTCATAGGATTGTGTAACAAATGCACTGACTTGTCTTATTTTTCAGAACTCGGATCATATTATGTCTTATAGCTGAATTGTATAAAAGGTGACTTCTTATGACTGAGACAACTGGAAGGAAGATGGTAACGATGGTGCTCCTTTCACTGTAAGAACAACACATAAAAGGTGCTTTGTTATTTCTATGTTATCCAATGGAGTCTGAAGAAACTAATTGCTCTATTACAACAATAAGTGTACCAGTTCAGATTTTCAGTCTAATTACTTATATTCCACTTTTTATTTTTGGCGTTATATGCAATGTCCTGGCCCTTTGGATTTTTTGTTGCAAAATGCAAAAATGGACAGAAACTACTCTTTTCATGGTGAATCTGATGGTTGCCGATATCTTGGTCGCTTTGACCTTTCCATTCAGACTTTATGCTATCTTACATAAATGGGACCTTGGAAGTGAACTGTGTAAAATCTTAATGTCCTCGTACTTTGTGAATACGTACATTAGCATTTTCACTATCATGGCTATTGCTTTTGACAGATACTTGGCAGTCAGACACCCAATGAAATACAAAAGTTGGATGTCATTAAGGAAAGCTTCTATCATGTGTTGTACCTTCTGGATCATTTTTATCACAGTTAGTATCCTGAGGAATTTGGAAAGCAGAGGCTACAACTTTACCATATGTTTTCAGAAAGACAGCAATCAACCCTTTAACTTGTCCCTAGTCTTCGTCGTTGTTGGATTTGTCCTTCCTTTGCTAGTTATAAGCTTTTGCTCCTGGAAGGTCATCATGACTTTAAGGATCAGAACAAGAATGCATCCTTATAAGCAGTGTTCCGTCAAGAGAGCTGTGAAGATAGTTATAGCCAACTTACTGAGTTTTGTTATTTGCTTCTTGCCTATCCACGTTGGATACACAATCCGTTTTGTAGCCGAAAACCTCAAGGCCTCTTGTTACATACTCGAAAAAGTCAATGATTTTATTCATGTGGCAAACTTCATGGCAAACTCAAATTGTGTTCTGGATTCAGTGTGCTACTACTTTGCGGCCAGTGAATTTTGGAATGCTCTTTCCAAACATGAGTTCACTTTATCTAAATGCAAGTCTTCATGTGTGTCATAAACCTGTGAGCAACCCATGTATGTTACAGAATAGCTTGCAGAAAATGGGTAGATAGACAGGTGAGGCTATATGAGCAAGGTCTTAACAGTACAGAGCCATGATATTGCACTCATAGACTTCTAAGTCTACCACTGTATGTCTCTGATACCTGCTGAAGTATGCCTGCTTTATTTTTCTCATATCTCGCGGTTTTACTACTTTTTAGCTCCTCTTCATGTTATCTGTGACTACAGCGTGATAATGTGCCTATCGGGAGTCTGAGACACGCCTCCTGCCTCCTCATTGGCTTCACTATCTCCCTCCCCTTCCTCAGATTGGATGCTTTGTATAAACACAGCCTACTACAGGGAAGTTAGATGGAGAGCTGATTTCTATTACAGCAAGGCAAGGGCAGAATGATTAGACAGCACAGATTTCTAAGCCTCCAACAGATAAGTACCATAAATATACTGAGGAGTATGAGGCTCACTATGGAGGAGATGGAAGGGTCGCTTTAATCCTGCCATTCAGACACTGGGTAAGGCAGAAGAAGACTAAGATAAGATTTCAACAATAAGGTCTAGAAGGCTATACCGAAGTAAATGGAGTTTCCGCGGCTAATGCCATGTTTTGTTATGATTCTTCCCTGGAAGGCATGCTTCTAGGTGAGAAGCTGCATAGTACAACATCTGATGAAGCATGGCGTGTTTATTTCATATGCATGTGGAATTCATAGAGAAAAAGACTCCATATACCTATGTATGAGGCATACAGAGGTATAGTAGGGTCCTATAGAAGTCTATAGGTGCTGTATTACAGCTTTGTACAGTTCGGATATGGCTATATGTGTGACTCCCTGCTCATTTGCAAACTAGACAAAATAAAAGTAGGCGCTTTAAATGGTATACTGGTATATGCCAGTCTGTGATACAGGAAACCACATCCGATTGATCTAAATAATGTTTCTGCTTGTCAGTGGAAATATATTGCATATATGTTTTATAACAATGATAATCTTACAATTCTTACTACTGGGGAAGCCACAAACAATTGAAATGACAGATTATGAAAAAAATGTGAACCGTGAGAGAAAATGAGAGATATATCTGTCCCTAACAGCTCACAACGGAATTGAAAGAGTGAAAAAATCTCTATAGTGCCAGTGTTGGACCAGGGTTTCTTGAGCCTACCTGACAATATGATAGTCCAAAGTACATCTATGAAGAACTCATTCACTTTTGGTTGCATTGTAAATGCTGATGTTCTCATTGCACATTGTGGAAACATCAATAAGATACCAACTATCTGAAGTAACACAGGAAAAGTAGTCCCTACTAACAAGTGGTCGCCTCCAATGCCAGCTCTAAATGGGATACTATGGCACTACAGCTCTAATCTCATATGAAGGCAAAAGGTGATGTTTTCTGTTAGATTGCATATGATGGCTTATAGCTACTGTAAAAAGGGCAATAAATGGGTAAGCTGTAACCTTTGAAATGTACAAAGGACTTAATAAAATCTGTAAAGTTTGCAAAAATACAAAATGAACGGCAGGTGGCCAAAGAGAGCAAATAAAATCTTTGAGTCTTTATGAGCATGGTCAAAGCATGTAGGTTCCCCAAATAATGGTAAAGGCGGGTTAGTCACTGAAGATAAGGAATATGCAGATATACTGTACTAAATGTGTTTTTAGTTCTGTATATACAAAAGGGCTGTTAGTACACCCAGTAATATACTCAATTGGCTAACTGTAGATATGGTACAAGCTAAGTTAAAGGGGTTCTCTCATCATGGACAATGGGGGCATAATGCTAGTATATGCCCCCATTGTCTTATAGGTGGGGGTCCCACCGCTGGGACCTGTCGGGGCAAAACTCTTCTTCTATAATTGTTGGGGACCCAATTGCAGTGTCCTTATGAGTGCTCAGAGAGCTGACACAGACACACTGCTGAATCAGATTCTCTCCTTTATCACACACGCGCATACATCTTTATAATACTACAGATAATCATAGACAAATCTGGCACACCGCCAAGAGGGTGGAAAACAAAACTAATGGTTTGATTCATTATTCAAAAAAGGCAATAGTTCAGCACCATACTAACAGAATTCTAATAATTAAAAAGTTTCTGCAGCATCTTATATCAAAGTTGACATTCTTCAGCAGTACATCCCGAAACTGAGAAAACAAAACATAACTTTCTTGGACATCAAACTCTGATAAGAGGAGCGAGGGAGCTGCTTACCTTGGCCTTGTAGCTAGAACATTTGGTTTATTCACAGAACCCCCCCTCTCATCCTTTACAACGGGATCAGTAATTTTCCAAATATGCACAAGATGGAGAACATGTTTATACAAAATGGATTCTCATGCCTCACAGGATCGGCACTTATATCGAGAACGGAGCCCCGCAAGGTGGTGGCTGGAGGACTCTGGTCTTGCCACCACCAAGCTGGCTCTCCATAGAAGTTATTGGGAGCGTACCACATACATTGCTGATCTAAGGAAATTGGCATTAACCAAAATTGGTAACAGTTGGTCAGTAGAGTGGCATTTTGCTTTTCTCAAAATCCAATGGCTAATATGCAAATGGTTGAACTAAATGGACACCATTAACCTTAATACCAATTTAACAAGTCCTTCACTTCAAAATTTTAGATTAGGAAAGTCACAAAATAATTTTTGAAGGCTTATTTGCGCAAAAATGTTGACATTTTTCATTTTTGCAACACTCATTCCAGTTTTAAAAAGTGACATGGTTAGCTATGTTAATACATTTCTCTCCAGATATGTTAATTCAGACTTTTAAAAAGTTGCAGAAATTGTCTCAGTTTTACTAGAGTAAATGGGTGGCATAGAAAGTGAGTGACATATCAAGACAGAAGTGTTAGGGTACAGCCACACAGGTCTCTTGATTTAGTTTTGGAAGCCAAAACCAGGAGTCAATTAAAAAAATAGGAAAAGTCATATCTATCCTTTAGTCATATCAGGAAACCTGACAATGTTGCCGTACCCTTAGACTTAGGGTACTTTCACACTTGCGGCAGAGGAATCCGGCAGGCAGTTCCGTCGCAAGGAACTGCCTGCCGGATCCGGCAAAACGTATGCCAACTGATTGCATTTTAAGACTTACAAATGATCCGTCTTACAAATGCATTGCAAGAACGGATCCGTCTGTCCGTTTGTCATACGGACAAACGGATCCGTTTAGTTTTTTAAAAAAAAATTTTAAGCTGCGCATGCGCAGACCGGAAGGAGGGATCCGGCATTCCAGTATTTTGAATGCCAGATATGGCACTAATACATTCCTATGGAAAAAAATGCCGGATCCGGCATTCAGGCAAGTGTTCAGTTTTTTGGCCGGAGATAAAACCGTAGCATGCTTCGGTTTTTTCTCCATCCTGATCAGTCAAAAAGACTGAACTGAAGACATGCTGATGCATCCTGAACGGATTGTTCTCCATTCAGAATGCATGGGGATAAAACTGATCAGTTCTTTTCCGGTATTGAGCCCCTAGGACGGAACTCTATGCCGGAAAAGAAAAATGCTAGTGTGAAAGTACCCTTAACGCTTTTTTTTTTCTTTGCTTTTTCGTTTTTATTTTTCTGTTTGGCTTGGTTTTTGCGGGACAAGACTTTCTAATGGCATAATTTAATATTGCATCTGATGTAGTGGGGACCTGGAAAAAAAATGGGGTGAAATTGGAAAAAAAAACACACAACACACAATTCCACCAGTTTTATGCATTTTTTTATGACATTCCCTATGCAGTAAAATTGAGCTGTTACTTTAATTCTCCAGTTCAATATAATGACAACAAGCATTCCCATGCCTGGAAGCGCGTGCAGGGACGAACAGGCTGGTGCTGCGACGTCATATCGCCGCGACGGTCCATGTGTCCTTGCCTGTGGCGTGCGTGCGGGCTGCTTGGTAGCGAGCGTCGCTGGATTTAAATAGTCTGGCGGCACTGCACTCTTCAGTTGGGCCGTGCAGCCCAGACAAGAGAATCATCCCCCAGGAGAACGAGCAGTACATTGCGAAGATCATCCCCTAGAGACGAGCACCCCTGGAAGACGAACATTAACCCCTGCATCTGGCTGAGTACCCTATACCACCAACGATTAACCCTTATATTAACCCTGATCCCCTGCATTAACCCCTGCTATTCCCCCTGCCCTGCATTATCCCACTGATGCCCCCTGCCCTGCATTCTCCTAAGCCCCTGCCTACAGTATTAACCCTTTAACCACTGCCATAGCCCACAGACCCTATATACCCCTGCAGTTACCCCTTCACTGCTGTCCTGCATATCCCTGTAATCTACCTTGCCACAAACTGTATCCCTGGCCTGCATAGTCCTATTAACCCTTGTAGCGCCATATTGTGTTTTACCCCATAGGGACAGAATATAACCAGGTTTGGTGGGCTGCTGCTAAATAATGTGTTCTTGTGTGTAATTTAGATAGTTTTTGGGGTGGAATTGTGTAAGATATTGTATTGTGTGTAGCGTAGTTTAGCTGTATTGTAGTGTTGATAATATGTTACTGTGTGCGACTATAAGTATATATATTTATATGTCCATTGATATAAATATATAAAGTTATAGCAATAATTAGACTTCAGACGTGTTATTGTGTTAATAAATATAATTATTGTGTTAATAAATTTATTATTCATAATACAGTGTATAGTATTTTTGGTAGGCGCCGTAGTACAGTATATAACATAGTGAACGCACGTAGTTCAGGGAAAGTGTAAGTGCAACAGAGTTAGGTAGTTTGTATTTCTAGTATAAATAGGCGGAGTCATCAATAGACAACGCCTATTTAGGAATATTAATTATTGATATTAACGCACAATATTAATAATTAATATTTCCTTTAAAAACATAACACTTATGGTTTTTCTTGCATTTTAATACTGGAAAAAAAAAATAGAATTTTTATTTTATTTTTCCTTTTCATTGCCATATTCTGATCCTTATAACGTTTTTGTAGGGCTAATTTTTTGCAGGGTGATTTGTACTTTTTGTTAACATTTTGAAGTGTGTATGACTTTTTGATCACTTTTTATTACGTTTTATTTGGGGAGGTGAAGTGACAAAAAATGGTGAATTGACCATTCTGAATTTTACGCTGAAGGTTATGCTGTTCACCACATGGGATAAGTGTTGTTATATTTTAATAGTACACGCGTTTTCGGATGTGGCGATGATTATAATGGTTTTTATTTTACAAGCTTTTTTTAAAAACTTTTTTAAGTCATCCTAGGTGACTATAACAAGCAATAATTGTATTACCAATTGTGTTCTGTGATGGGTATCTATCCATCACAGAACACACCATTCACTGTATTCTACTACAGTGCTGCCTGCCTGTATTGGAATATTCCAGTGGGTTTTGACATGGCATCTGAGTGTCACGTAGTGATGTGGGAGGGAACACCACACTGACAACAGGAGGGAAGGGAAAAGGAACCATGATATTGCACTCATAGACTTCTAAGTCTACCACTGTATGTCTCTGATACCTGCTGAAGTATGCCTACTTTATTTTTCTCATATCTCGCAGTTTTACTACTTTTTAGCTCCTCTTCATGTGATCTGTGACTACAGCGTGATAATGTGCCTATCGGGAGTCTGAGACACGCCTCCTGCCTCCTCATTGGCTCCACTATCTCCCTCCCCTTCCTCAGAATGGATGCTTTGTATAAACACAGCCTACTACAGGGAAGTTAGATGGAGAGCTGATTTCTATTACAGCAAGGCAAGGGCAGAATGATTAGACAGCACAGATTTCTAAGCCTCCAACAGATAAGTACCATAAATATACTGAGGAGTATGAGCCTCACTATGGAGGAGGTGGAAGGGTCGCTTTAATCCTGCCATTCAGACACTGGGTAAGGCAGAAGAAGACTAAGATAAGATTTCAACAATAAGGTCTAGAAGGCTATACCGAAGTAAATGGAGTTTCCGCGGCTAATGCCATGTTTTGTTATGATTCTTCCCTGGAAGGCATGCTTCTAGGTGAGAAGCTGCATAGTACAACATCTGATGAAGCATGGCGTGTTTATTTCATATGCATGTGGAATTCATAGAGAAAAAGACTCCATATACCTATGTATGAGGCATACAGAGGTATAGTAGGGTCCTATAGAAGTCTATAGGTGCTGTATTACAGCTTTGTACAGTTCGGATATGGCTATATGTGTGACTCCCTGCTCATTTGCAAACTAGACAAAATAAAAGTAGGCGCTTTAAATGGTCGAAATACTGGTATATGCCAGTCTGTGATACAGGAAACCACATCCGATTGATCTAAATAATGTTTCTGCTTGTCAGTGGAAATATATTGCATATATGTTTTATAACAATGATAATCTTACAATTCTTACTACTGGGGAAGCCACAAACAATTGAAATGACAGATTATGAAAAAAATGTGAACCGTGAGAGAAAATGAGAGATATATCTGTCCCTAACAGCTCACAACGGAATTGAAAGAGTGAAAAAATCTCTATAGTGCCAGTGTTGGACCAGGGTTTCTTGAGCCTACCTGACAATATGATAGTCCAAAGTACATCTATGAAGAACTCATTCACTTTTGGTTGCATTGTAAATGCTGATGTTCTCATTGCACATTGTGGAAACATCAATAAGATACCAACTATCTGAAGTAACACAGGAAAAGTAGTCCCTACTAACAAGTGGTCGCCTCCAATGCCAGCTCTAAATGGGATACTATGGCACTACAGCTCTAATCTCATATGAAGGCAAAAGGTGATGTTTTCTGTTAGATTGCATATGATGGCTTATAGCTACTGTAAAAAGGGCGAAAAATGGGTAAGCTGTAACCTTTGAAATGTACAAAGGACTTAATAAAATCTGTAAAGTTTGCAAAAATACAAAATGAACGGCAGGTGGCCAAAGAGAGCAAATAAAATCTTTGAGTCTTTATGAGCATGGTCAAAGCATGTAGGTTCCCCAAATAATGGTAAAGGCGGGTTAGTCACTGAAGATAAGGAATATGCAGATATACTGTACTAAATGTGTTTTTAGTTCTGTATATACAAAAGGGCTGTTAGTACACCCAGTAATATACTCAATTGGCTAACTGTAGATATGGTACAAGCTAAGTTAAAGGGGTTCTCTCATCATGGACAATGGGGGCATAATGCTAGTATATGCCCCCATTGTCTTATAGGTGGGGGTCCCACCGCTGGGACCTGTCGGGGCAAAACTCTTCTTCTATAATTGTTGGGGACCCAATTGCAGTGTCCTTATGAGTGCTCAGAGAGCTGACACAGAAACACTGCTGAATCAGATTCTCTCCTTTATCACACACGCGCATACATCTTTATAATACTACAGATAATCATAGACAAATCTGGCACACCGCCAAGAGGGTGGAAATCAAAACTAATGGTTTGATTCATTATTCAAAAAAGGCAATAGTTCAGCACCATACTAACAGAATTCTAATAATTAAAAAGTTTCTGCAGCATCTTATATCAAAGTTGACATTCTTCAGCAGTACATCCCGAAACTGAGAAAACAAAACATAACTTTCTTGGACATCAAACTCTGATAAGAGGAGCGAGGGAGCTGCTTACCTTGGCCTTGTAGCTAGAACATTTGGTTTATTCACAGAACCCCCCCCTCTCATCCTTTACAGCGGGATCAGTAATTTTCCAAATATGCACAAGATGGAGAACATGTTTATACAAAATGGATTCTCATGCCTCACAGGATCGGCACTTATATCGAGAACGGAGCCCCGCAAGGTGGTGGCTGGAGGACTCTGGTCTTGCCACCACCAAGCTGGCTCTCCATAGAAGTGAATGGGAGCGTACCACATACATTGCTGATCTAAGGAAATTGGCATTAACCAAAATTGGTAACAGTTGGTCAGTAGAGTGGCATTTTGCTTTTCTCAAAATCCAATGGCTAATATGCAAATGGTTGAACTAAATGGACACCATTAACCTTAATACCAATTTAACAAGTCCTTCACTTCAAAATTTTAGATTAGGAAAGTCACAAAATAATTTTTGAAGGCTTATTTGCGCAAAAATGTTGACATTTTTCATTTTTGCAACACTCATTCCAGTTTTAAAAAGTGACATGGTTAGCTATGTTAATACATTTCTCTCCAGATATGTTAATTCAGACTTTTAAAAAGTTGCAGAAATTGTCTCAGTTTTACTAGAGTAAATGGGTGGCATAGAAAGTGAGTGACATATCAAGACAGAAGTGTTAGGGTACAGCCACACAGGTCTCTTGATTTAGTTTTGGAAGCCAAAACCAGGAGTCAATTAAAAAAATAGGAAAAGTCATATCTATCCTTTAGTCATATCAGGAAACCTGACAATGTTGCCGTACCCTTAGACTTAGGGTACTTTCACACTTGCGGCAGAGGAATCCGGCAGGCAGTTCCGTCGCAGGAACTGCCTGCCGGATCCGGCAAAACGTATGCCAACTGATTGCATTTTAAGACTTACAAATGATCCGTCTTACAAATGCATTGCAAGAACGGATCCGTCTGTCCGTTTGTCATACAGACAAACGGATCCGTTTAGTTTTTTTTTTAAAAATTTTGGGCTGCGCATGCGCAGACCGGAAGGAGGGATCCGGCATTCCAGTATTTTGAATGCCAGATATGGCACTAATACATTCCTATGGAAAAAAATGCCGGATCCGGCATTCAGGCAAGTGTTCAGTTTTTTGGCTGGAGATAAAACCGTAGCATGCTTCGGTTTTTTCTCCATCCTGATCAGTCAAAAAGACTGAACTGAAGACATGCTGATGCATCCTGAACGGATTGTTCTCCATTCAGAATGCATGGGGATAAAACTGATCAGTTCTTTTCCGGTATTGAGCCCCTAGGACGGAACTCTATGCCGGAAAAGAAAAATGCTAGTGTGAAAGTACCCTTAACGCTTTTTTTTTTCTTTGCTTTTTCGTTTTTATTTTTCTGTTTGGCTTGGTTTTTGCGGGACAAGACTTTCTAATGGCATAATTTAATATTGCATCTGATGTAGTGGGGACCTGGAAAAAAAATGGGGTGAAATTGGAAAAAAAAAACACACAACACACAATTCCACCAGTTTTATGCATTTTTTTATGACATTCCCTATGCAGTAAAATTGAGCTGTTACTTTAATTCTCCAGTTCAATATAATGACAACAAGCATTCCCATGCCTGGAAGCGCGTGCAGGGACGAACAGGCTGGTGCTGCGACGTCATATCGCCGCGACGGTCCACGTGTCCTTGCCTGTGGCGTGCGTGCGGGCTGCTTGGTAGCGAGCGTGGCTGGATTTAAATAGTCTGGCGGCACTTCACTCTTCAGTTGGGCCGTGCAGCCCAGACAAGAGAATCATCCCCCAGGAGAATGAGCAGTACATTGCGAAGATCATCCCCTAGAGACGAGCACCCCTGGAAGACGAACATTAACCCCTGCATCTGGCTGAGTACCCTATACCACCAACGATTAACCCTTATATTAACCCTGATCCCCTGCATTAACCCCTGCTATTCCCCCTGCCCTGCATTATCCCACTGATGCCCCCTGCCCTGCATTCTCCTAAGCCCCTGCCTACAGTATTAACCCTTTAACCACTGCCATAGCCCACAGACCCTATATACCCCTGCAGTTACCCCTTCACTGCTGTCCTGCATATCCCTGTAATCTACCTTGCCACAAACTGTATCCCTGGCCTGCATAGTCCTATTAACCCTTGTAGCGCCATATTGTGTTTTACCCCATAGGGACAGAATATAACCAGGTTTGGTGGGCTGCTGCTAAATAATGTGTTCTTGTGTGTAATTTAGATAGTTTTTGGGGTGGAATTGTGTAAGATATTGTATTGTGTGTAGCGTAGTTTAGCTGTATTGTAGTGTTGATAATATGTTACTGTGTGCGACTATAGGTATATATATTTATATGTCCATTGATATAAATATATAAAGTTATAGCAATAATTAGACTTCAGACGTGTTATTGTGTTAATAAATATAATTATTGTGTTAATAAATTTATTATTCATAATACAGTGTATAGTATTTTTGGTAGGCGCCGTAGTACAGTATATAACATAGTGAACGCACGTAGTTCAGGGAAAGTGTAAGTGCAACAGAGTTAGGTAGTTTGTATTTCTAGTATAAATAGGCGGAGTCATCAATAGACAACGCCTATTTAGGAATATTAATTATTGATATTAACGCACAATATTAATAATTAATATTTCCTTTAAAAACATAACACTTATGGTTTTTCTTGCATTTTAATACTGAAAAAAAAAACTAGAATTTTTATTTTATTTTTCCTTTTCATTGCCATATTCTGATCCTTATAACGTTTTTGTAGGGCTCATTTTTTGCAGGGTGATTTGTACTTTTTGTTAACATTTTGAAGTGTGTATGACTTTTTGATCACTTTTTATTACATTTTATTTGGGGAGGTGAAGTGACAAAAAATGGTGAATTGACCATTCTGAATTTTACGCTGAAGGTTATGCTGTTCACCACATGGGATAAGTGTTGTTATATTTTAATAGTACACGCGTTTTCGGATGTGGCGATGATTATAATAGTTTTTCTTTTACAAGCTTTTTTTAAAAACTTTTTTAAGTCATCCTAGGTGACTATAACAAGCAATAATTGTATTACCAATTGTGTTCTGTGATGGGTATCTATCCATCACAGAACACACCATTCACTGTATTCTACTACAGTGCTGCCTGCCTGTATTGGAATATTCCAGTGGGTTTTGACATGGCATCTGAGTGTCACGTAGTGATGTGGGAGGGAACACCACACTGACAACAGGAGGGAAGGGAAAAGGAACTAGGCCTCAAAGCTAGGGAAAGGGAAACGGACACCACCTATGGAAACCCTAATCCTAGCCCTGACTCCTATACGTATGAACAGACCTTTTAGGGTAGGAATGTTCATACACAGGAACCTGACACCATGAAAACCCTGAATTTCCCTAGAGTAGTGTATGGGCTTGAGATGACCTGTTCCTTGCAATATGAAAGAACCAGCATCTCCCTGAGGCCTAGTAACAAAAGACAGAAGGGAAACAACAAAATATAAAAGGGAAGTAACACTTAACTTCTGAAGTAAATGGATGAGCATGAACTCAGAAGAGGTCAACACACCAGCTCTTCCAATACCAAACTGAAGCTATCAACTGCATAGCATGATGGGTGAAGCCAGACTAAATAGTGGAATGGAAATGACCACTAAGCTACACCTGAGACAAGAGGTGTGGTCATTACCAGCAACAACACTGAAAACAAGTGAAACCAAATAGGCTGTCAGATCACATCCCGTGCAGCCAGTCTCTTAGATCTTCTGACACCTGTCACGTTAGAGACCGTGACACTGAGGGGTTAAAAGTGTGCAATTGACCTTATGGCTGATCATATACATTTGCCACGGGCCTCTGCTGCTTGAAACAGCAGAAACTTGGCACCCCCTGCACGCCCAGTGCCAACTTCCACTGTACATGTACTGCAGAGGTAGTGAAGGGGTTGTCTCACTTCAGCAAATGGCATTTATTATGTAGGGAAAGTAATTACAAGACACTTACTGATGTATTGTGATTGTCCATATTGCCTCCTTTGCTGGATTAATTAACTTTTCCATTGCATTATACACTGCTCGCATCCAGTTGTTACGACCACCGTTGCAGCGTAGACACAAGGTGTCTGGTAGGGAAGCTGCTGCACATGTGAAACTAAGCGCACTTTCATGATTCTGGCCACCAGAGGCTGGTGCTTTTTCCTACAGTATGCAAGCATGGCCACCGCTGCTGGATTGCAGTTTTTTATTTATAACCCCTGGATAAGAGCAGTGTATAATGTGATGAAAAATGAATGAAACCAGCAAAGGAGGCAATATGACAATCACAATACATTAGTAAGTGCTTTGTATTAACTTTGTCTAAATGATTAATGTTTTTTGCTAAATTAAGACCTTTAAAGATACATCAAATTTAGCAAACATTTAGCAAACTCTATTCATGTTAAATCTCACTCATTATGTGTCAGTGGAGTCGATTACAAAACTGATCTGTCACATCCATCAGCGAAGAAAGAAATCAACAAAGCAACATAGATTATGCTGCCTTTTTTAACTGCCAATAAAAGTTGATATACAGTCAGGTCCATAAATATTGGGACATCGACACAATTCTAACATTTTTGCCTCTATACACCACCACAATGGATTTGAAATGAAACAAACAAGATGTGCTTTAGCTGCAGACTGTCAGCTTTAATTTGAAAAAAAAAAAACATCAGAGACATGGCAAAAACATTAGGTGTGGCCAAAACAACAGTTTAGAACATTCTTAAAGGGACACTGACAGGCCAAAACAGCATATATAGTTAGATAGATCACATTACAGGTCTTATACAGTCTTTTAAAAGCATATAAGTATCCCCCCTGTCCACCTTATAAAGAGCGAAATATAAAGTTTTATAACCTGCTTCTCCTGTCAGCAATCTGCCCAAGGGGCGGCGTTTCATGTGAAAATGCGCCCAGCCAGCCTTCCCAACTGCCGTTTGAAGCCCCGCCCAGCTCATCAATATTCACTTCGCTGGGCGGCGGCTAGAACTCTCCCCAGTCCCGATCCTGCGCCTGCGCAATTCACTCCTCCGGGCATCGTTCATGCCCAATCTTCTGTGCCTGCGCCCCGCCGTGCCGTTAGATCGCGCCTGCGTACACACACCAGCCTGCGTCTTCGAGGCAGCTGCAGCTGGTGTGTGTACGCAGGCGCGATCTAACGGCACGGCGGGGCGCAGGCGCAGAAGATTGGGCATAAACAATGCCCGGAGGATTGAATTGCGCAGGCGCAGGATCGGGACTGGGGAGAGTTCTAGCCGCCGCCCAGCGAAGTGAATAATGATGAGCTGGGCGGGGCTTAAGAACGGCAGTTGGGAAGGCTGGCTGGGAGCATTTTCACATGAAACGCCGCCCCTTGGGCAGATTGCTGACCGGAGAAGCAGGTTATAAAACTTTATATTTCGCTCTTTATAATGTGGACAGGGGGGATACATATATGCTTTTAAAAGACTGTATAAGACCTGTAATGTGATATATCTAACTATATATGCTGTTTTGGCCTGTCAGTGTCCCTTTAAAAAGAAGGAACGCACCGGTGAGCTCAGCAACACCAAAAGACCCAGAAGACCATGGAAAACAACTGTGGTGGATGACCGAAGAATTCTTTCCCTGGTGAAGAAAACACCCTTCACAACAGTCGGCCAGATCAAGAACACTCTCCAGGAGGTAGGTGTATGTGTGTCAAAGTCAACAATCAAGAGAAGAGTGAATACAGAGAGTTTACCACAAGATGTAAACCATTGGTGAGCCTCAAAAACAGGAAGGCCAGATTCGAGTTTGCCAAACGACATCTAAAAAAAGCCATCACAGTTCTGGAACAACATCCTATGGACAGATGAGACCAAGATCAACTTGTACCAGAGTGATGGGAAGAGAAGAGTATGGAGAAGGAAAGGAACTGCTCATGATCCTAAGCATACCACCTCATCAGTGAAGCATGGTAGTGGTAGTGTCATGGCGTTGGCATGTATGGCTGCCAATGGAACTGGTTCTCTTGTATTTATTAAAGATGTGACTGCTGACAAAAGCAGCAGGATGAATTCTGAAGTGTTTCGGGCAGTATTATCTGCTCATATTTGTCAAATGCTTCAGAACTCATTGGACGGCGCTTCACAGTGCAGATGGACAATGACCCAAAGCCTACTGCAAAAGCAACCAAAGAGTTTTTTAAGGGAAAGAAGTGGAATGTTATGCAATGGCCAAGTCAATCACCTGACCTGAATCCGATTGAGCATGCATTTCACTTGCTGAAGACAAAACTGAAGAGAAAATCCCCCAAGAACAAGCAGGAACTGAAGACAGTTGCAGTAGAGGCCTGGCAGAGCATCACCAGGGATGAAACCCAGCGTCTGGTGATGTCTATGCGTTCCAGACTTCAGGCTGTAATTGACTGCAAAGGATTTGCAACCAAGTATTAAAAAGTGAAAGTTTGATTTATGATTACTATTATGTTTACCGTTTACCTGATTTGGATGTAAATACCCTCAAATTAAAGCTGACAGTCTGCCGTTAAAGCACATCTTGTTCGTTTCATTTCAAATCCATTGTGGTGGTGTATAGAGCCAAAAATGTTATAATTGTGTTGATGTTCCAATATTTATGGAACTGACTGTACATAATACAGTCCTGATCAAAAGTTTAAGACCACTTGAAAAATGGCAAAAAATCATATTTAGCATGGCTGGATCTTAACAAGGTTCCAAGTAGAGCTTCAACATGCAACAAGAAGAAATGGGAGTGAGATGAAACATTTTTTGGGCATTCAATTTAATGAAAACAACGAATAAACTGAAACAGGCTGTTTTTTAGCTGATCAAAAATTTAGGACCGCATGCCTTTAAAAGGCCAAATATGTACAAAGATGTGGATTCATTGTCAATTTCTGTCAGGTAGTCACACGTTATAATTGCAAAGGCAAAAATAACTCTCCCTTTTTGAACGTGGTCGGGTTGTTGAACTGCATAAGCAGGGTCTCTCACAGCGCGCCATCGCTGCTGAGGTGGGACGCAGTGAGACAGTCATTTGGAATTTCTTAAATGATCCTGAGGGTTATGGAACAAAAAAGTCAAGTGGAAGACCCAAAAAAATTTCACCAGGACTGAGCCGGAGGATCCAATTGGCTGTCCGTCAAGACACTGGACGATCCTCGACCCAAATTAAGGCCCTTACTGGTGCTGACTGCAGCCCCATAACCATCAGACGGCATCTGAGGCTGAAGGGCTTCAAAAACAAAAAACGTCTTCAAAGACCTCATCTCCTTGAACGCCACAGAACTGCTCGTTTGGACTTTGCAAGAGAGCACCAAACATGGGACATTCAAAGGTGGAAGAAAGTTTTATTCTCTGATGATAAAAAATTTAACCTTGATGGTTTCCAACGTTACTGGCATGACAAGCAGATCCCACCTGAGATGTTTTCTACGCGCCACAGTGGAGGGGGCGCCATAATGTTCTGGGGCGCTTTTTCCTTCAGTGGAACAATGGAGCTTCAGGAAGTGCAGGGGCGTCAAACGGCCGCTGGCTATGTCCAGATGTTGCAGAGAGCATTCCTCACGACTGAGGGCCCTCGTCTGTGTGGTAGCGACTGGGTTTTTCAACAGGACAACGCTACAGTACACAATGCCCGCAGGACAAGGGACTTCTTCCAGGAGAATAACATCACTGTTTTGTCCCATCCTGCGTGTTCCCCTGATCTAAATCCAATTGAGAACCTTTGGGGATGGATGGCAAGGGAAGTTTACAAAAATGGACAACAGTTCCAGACCGTAGATGGCCTTTGTGCGGCCGTCTTCACCACTTGGAGAAATGTTCCCACTCACCTTATGGAAACGCTTGCATCAAGCATGCCGAAACGAATCTTTGAAGTGATCAACAATAACGGCGGAGCTAATCATTACTGAGTTCATGTTTGGAAGTTGGATTTCTGTTTTGGGGGGGTTTAGTTTTTTTTTGGAGGTGTGGTCCTAAACTTTTGATCAGCTGAAAAACAGCCTGTTTCAGTTTATTCGTTGTTTTCATAAAATTGAATGCTCAAAAAATGTTTTGTCTCACTCCCATTTTTTCTTGTTGCATGTTGAAGCTCTACTTGGAACCTTGTTAAGATCCAGCCATGCTAAATATGATTTTTTGCCATTTTTCAAGTGGTCTTAAACTTTTGATCAGGACTGTACAAGTTATCTTTACTTAAACTGGTTATCCAAGACTAAAAAATTTCCCCATATGCTTGGGCCCCTCACACTTAATATACTTACCTGGCTCCCCGCTCCGCTCCTGATCTCCGCAACTCCGCTGCTGCTTCTCCCTGTGCGCAGATGAAAACATCCGGTGTCGGGGAGAGCAGCAAATTGCAGGCGGGGACAGGGATGAGCCTCCCTAGCATCCAAGGTGATGCTAGGAATGCTCGTACCCACCTGCCATTGACACTCTTGGTTCCAGCAGCTTTTTGGATAAGGCTACTTTCACACTAGTGGCAGCCATGTCGTAGTGTTATTCTGACCACCTCTCAGCATGTTTGCCGTGCTGCAGCCGGACCTCCAGACCTCCCTCATTATAGTGAATGGGGCCGGAGTGGACTTCCGGCAACATGGGGCACTAGCATTAGTTCGGATCCTGCAGGCCCGTGGGGCCCAGTCACTTCTAGCTACGCACCTGCCTGCTTTCACCAGATATTGATTGAGGCCTGTGATACACTGGCTTCCACAAAATACTGATTGAGGCCTGCGATACACCTGCTTCCACAAAATAATGATTGACGGGTGCGATATGCCTGGATCCGCAAAATGCTGATTAAGAGGTTTCATATACATGCTTCCACAAAATACAGATTGAGGGGTGCGATATACCTGCTTCCACAAAATACTGATTAAGGTGTTTGATATACCTGCTTCCACAAAATATTGATTGAGGCCTGCGATACACCTGCTTCCACAAAATACTGATTCAGGCCTGCGATACACCTGCTTCCACAAAATAATGATTGACAGGTCACTGATGGCACCCTGGCTGTGACTGACCAGTTTGGTGATCTCATCAAATGGCCGCAGAAGTCTGCATGCTTCGCGCATGACCAGCCACTGGCGCTGTGAAAATAAACCAAACTCGCCAGAACCTGTCCTGCTGCAGAGTTCGTACAGGTAGTCGTTAACGGCACGTTGCTGCTGGAGCAGCCTATCAAGCATATACGAGGTGGAGTTCCAGCGCGTCAGGCTGTCACAAATCAAACATCTGACGGGAAAGTGGTGTAGACGCTAAACGTCAGCAAGGCGAGCCATGGCCGAGTAAGAGTTTCTAAAATAGCCACAGATTTTCCTGGCCTGCTGCAAGACGTCCTGGACCCCGGGGTATTTGGCAATGAATCGCTGCACGACTAAGTTCAGGATGTGTGCCATGCACGGCACATGTGTCATTTTGCCCTGTTTCAGCGCGCTCAGCAGATTGCCACCATTGTCGCACACCACTTTACCAACTGTCAAATAAAGTGTGGGTTAACCACTGATCGGCCTGTGAGTGCGGAGCTGAAAGCAATGCAGGACTGGTGTGGCTCTTAGCGTCCAGGCACAACAGCCGCAGCACAGCATAGGTTCTGGGGAGCTTGGGGGGTGCAGCGGAAGAGGCCTCTTCCTCTGCCTGTCATTTTCAAAATGACCCTGTGCCAAAGTCCCTAGATAGCAGGTGTATCGCAGGTCTCAATCAATATTTGGTGAAAGCAGGTATATCAATCCCCTTAATCAATATTTTGTGGAAGCACGTATATCGCACCCCTCAATCAATATTTTGTGGATGCAGGTATATCGCACCCCTCAATCAGTATTTTGTGGAGTCAGGTATATAAAAAATCCTTAATCAGTATTTTGTGGAACAGGTATATAGAACCCCTTAATCAATATTTAGTAGAAGCAGATATTTCAAACCCCTTAATCAGTATTTTGTGAAAGCAGGTATATTGCACCCCTCAATCAGTATTTTGTGGAAGCAGGTATATAGAACCCCTTTATAAATATTTGGTGGAAGCAGGTATATTGCACCCCTCAATCTGTATTTTGTGGAAGCAGGTATATTAAACCACTTATTCAATATTTTGTGGAAGCAGGTATATCACACCCCTCAATCAGTATTTTGTGGATGCAGGTATATCAAACCCCTTAATCAGTATTTTGTGGAAGCAGGTATATAGAACCCATTAATCAATATTTGATGGAAGCAGGTATATCACACTCCTTAATCAGTATTTTGTAGAAGCAGTTATATCAAACCCCTTAATCATTATTTTGCGGAAGCCGGTATATCGCACTCCTCCTCAATCAGTATTTTGTGGAAGCAGGTTTATCAAACCCCTTTATCAGTATTTTGTGAAAGAAGGTGTATCGCAGGCCTCATGCAATATTTTGTGGAAGCACGTATATCAATCCCCTTAACCAGTATTTTGTGGAAGCAGGTATATCGCACCCCTCAATCTGTATTTTGTGGAAGAAGTTATATCGCAGGCCTCAATCAATATTTGGTGGAAGCAGATATATCAAACCCCTTAATCAGTATTTTGTGGAAGCAGGTATATTGCACCCCTCAATCAGTTTTTTTGGGAGGCAACAAGTATATCCCACCTGTTGCAAATAGTTGTTCCAATAGCTCTTGTCCCTCTATATAACTGCGGTATCGCAGCATAACCGCACACAACTGCTGCACAATACAAATGCACTATAATATACTTTCTATGTAAGAAAGTATATTATAAGTATATCACACCCCTCAGTATATCACACCTATAGATAGCACACCTATACCAGGCCTTAAAAGGACTTTTGTGGCCCTATTAGCTAGCATTTGGTGCCCCTAACAGTCTGTCCCTGCTCCACACAGCAACCTCTCCCTACACTGGCAAAACACAGAATGTAAAATGGCTGCCAGATCGGGTTTATTTATAGGGTGGGGGTGTGTCCATGTGCTGAAACGTCTCAATTGGCTGTCCTGTCCCACCTGATGTGTGTGTCATGGGTAAAAGTTTGGCGCAATACAAAAGAATATGGCGCCGGCGGACATCGCCGCATGTTTGGCAAATCGCGAACACCCTAAGTTCACTGTGAAATGATCACCGGGTGAACCGCAAGGCCATCTCTATACAGGGGTAGGTGTTATCAGTGATTGATTGCATTCTCTGTGTAAGTGTGTATACAGAAATAGCTGTCAGTCACTGATAGTTGTACATGGGGAGGTGTTAGCAGTAAATCACAGCATTCTCTGTGTGTGTATATAGAGATAGCTGTCAGTCACTGATAACTGTACACAGGGAGGTGTTATTAGTGATTGATAGCATTCTCTGTGTAAGTCTATATACAGAGATAGCTGTTAGTCACTGACAGTTGTATATGGGAAGATGTTATCAGTGACTGATAGCATTCTCTGTGTAAGTGTGTCTACAAAGATAGCTGTCAGTCATTCATAGTTTTACATGGATGCAGAGATTTAAATGTATAACTCACAGGTTTTGCCAAATCTTTTCCCACAAAACTATATATCAATCTGCTCAGCTCCTCCTGCTCTATAACCTGCTGCCTGCAGATTGCACTGCATTTCATGGTGACAATACATCCTTAAATGGATTGTCTGCTTTGGACAATCCTTACTTGTTAAATGGGACCCTTGACAATAAGCTGATCACAAGTTGTCTCTCTCTTCGAAATCCCAGCAATGAGCTATACTCTATGGAGGAACCTGGCAATAAGTATTCAAGTTCCAAATGCCAGCTAATAGACATAATGCATAGTGATTGCACTTTTTGTATGTTATTTTATTTTGTGTACATATACAAATATTTTAAGCTGGGATTACGATGCAAGTTTATATTCTGATTTATCATTATGTAAAGGTGCTGCTGATCACAAAATAAATGAACAAAACTCTTGCTTGTCGGGTGATGTGATTGTTTATGTAAAATGATTATTTGTCAGCAGCACATCCCCCTGTGTAAACTGTGATGTGCTGCTGACAAGCAATTACATTTTATGGGAGAGAACAATACAAGTGCTGATTGTTCATTCCCATACAGAAGAGATAATAATTGCATATAAAATACATCTGAATCATGGGACAGTGATTGGAAATAAACGGTTTGTTCCCAAACATTGCTCTTTGTATTGGCCTATGTAAATGGCCTCTTATACATGATGTGACTTTGTGCTTATATTAGGTTTCTTTATTACAAGACTGGTTCCATATTACTCAAAAAGTATTGTATTGTACAGCTTATGGCACTATTTCACGTGTCCTATCATTATTCATTAGATTGTTTCCTTTCTCTGTCTTTGTGACCCAAGGAACTTTTTAGATACTGTGGTAATTTTTTTTTGTGCTGTTTTGCCTCATGTACTCAGATTATACCTTTTCTGTTATGCCATGTTTCTTCACCAAACTTGAAAAATGACTGTTTTTGACTGAAACATTGCTCTCTAATATTGAAATATGTACTTTTGCAGTTTGCACTTTTGCAAATAGTGGAGGAAGTGCATGTGATTTTTCCCTATGTCTGCATGCCAGTTAATAAACTATACCTTACTTGTATTACATATTGTGTGCCGTTTTTTTTCACTTATGATATTAGAAAGGTCATTGTATGATTTGATGTGTGACAGTATTTAATAGAAAGTACTACCTGTAACCACCTTGTATGCTTTATTTGCCTTTCTCTGAATCCCTACTACATTTAAAAAGATTGAACTAGATGAACCCATGAAACTTTTTCATTATAGTAATGATGCAAACCTGCCCATTGCTGTCAGGCTGCTCATCCATATTGTAAGCAGGATACCATCTTGCTATTATAGAGTTCTGCTTCCCAACCCCCCAAGCAGATCTGCAAGTTCAGTTATCCTATTCATGTTCTCGGATGGGTTGCTGGAGGCCATCTTGTATAATTCCCAGACAATATAATAATGGTTTTCTAAGATTTTCATACTGATGGCCTATCCTCGGCACAGGTCATCATTAATATGAGTTCGGCGACGGTCTCTCACTACCCCTGCCGATCAGTTGTTTGAGGAGACTGCACCTCTTCCGTGAGCCTCCTCGCAGCTAACCAAGCAGGGTGACGTCCATTTGATAGCAGGTATGCTTGGTATTTGCAGTTCAGACCATTCACTTGTATTGTACTGAGCTTCACCTAGGGCACATGATGTCACATGTCCTATAAAACAGGCCTAAGTGCTCACGGAGCACTGTAATCTCTTCACACAACTGATCGTGGGAGTCATAGGAGTCTGACCCTCCACCGATCTTGTACTGATGACCTATCCTGAGGATAGGTCCCAATATTAAACACCCAGAAAACCCTATTAAAGGAGTCGTCTCACTTCAGCAAATGGCATTTATCATGTACACAAAGTAAATACAAGGCACTTAGTAATGTATTGTGATTGTCCAGATTCATTTTTTCCATCACATTACACACTGCTCATATCCAAGGGTTACGACCAACCTGCAATCCAGAAGCGGTGGCCGTGCTTACCCTCTATAGAAAAACACGTACTCTCGTGGCCCCAACCACCAGAGAGGCCATTGCCTTTTCTAATAGCACGGCCACCACTGCTGGATTGCAGGGTGGTCGTAACTCCTGGATATGAACAGGTACACTAGTCTGTGAAAGACGGAATTTTTGTAAATACATTTGGAACTGTTACAATTGCACACAAATGCACAACTGGACAGAGGCTACAGCAAAAATATACAGTGACGGTGACACAGCACGATATGTCTAGTCAGGTTTTGTACACTTATTACTGAAGAAACTTTGCAACAGCTTGTTTGAAAAAAATTAACAATTGGACACAGTCTGCAGCAAAAATATGTGCTGACCTTCAGCAGCCAGTACATATGATTTTTAAAATATATATTGGGCTGCTAGCTGACTCCTGCACATTAGAAAAAAAGGAGTACTATAGCTTTAAATAGCAAAACATTGTCGATGGCTAGCTGCAGCAAAGTAAGACACAGTACATTAAATGACCCTGTCCTCTCTCAAGCTAAAACCTCCCTCTTTATTATTTAATCATTCCATCTTAACTACTGTATGTCCTAAGACTCTGAACTTACTGTATTGGTTGTGTGTCTTTGGTTTATGTGTGGCAGGGACATCCTGCCTCATTAATCTCCAACCTCAGAATGATATAATTTCTTTGTTTGGGATCATAGTGCCTGTGACACATGTCTTAATCATCCCTCCTGATTGTCTGAGGATGACTACCTCGTCTGGGGTCACGTAATCCTTCATCGTCTTCTTCCCTGCCATGCTGTGCTCACTAGTGCACTGTGATATATACAATGGTGGACACTATTTTCAATGATTCATTTGAATTGGATAAAAAATAAAATTGGCTTCATTTGAAAGACAAATTTGTGAGAAATTCTAAATTAATTTGATTTATTTATAATTAGTGAGGAGCGGCAGGGGCTATATTCGAATTTGCAATATTTCACAAATATTTAGTAGAATATTCGTCATATATTCGCGAATTTGAGATAATTTTATTCAATGCGAAAAATGGGCAATGTGAAAATTGCGTAATGCGAATTCGTAACGCGAAATAAAGGCGTGGGTCACTTTGGCTACATTTTTCAAGCTGGCATAAATTTCCTGAGACTGGAGAAAATGGTTGGCATGGCAGAACATTAGAATAGCTTTATATGCAGATAGAGTCAAGTGCTTCAATATATTTGCGATTGCGCTAATCAGCAGTGATTAGAATATTTTTTCGCACTATGTGAAACTTCACATTTTAGCAGGTCTGACTTCAGATTACTGATTGGTGCACTAAGAATTGTTGTGAACTTGACATTGCTTCCTTCTCATTGGCCCACAAGCAAGAAGCAGAGAGGAATCAGAATGTTCAGATGGGAAAAAAAATGCTGAATATTCGATATAATGAATATATAGCACTATATTCTAAATATTCGCAAATTCTCTAAGTGCCGATATTCGCATCTAAAATTCGCTATTCGAATATTCGTGCTCAACACGATTTATAATTGATTCTAGTCATTTCTACTTATCAAATACAAGAACTGAGTATTGGGCTGTCAGAAAGTAACATGAAAGCTTGTGTCTTTGAAAAGTTTGAAAGATAACCCCTTAGGTGATTATGAAGTTCACTGTGGCTATGTTATCAACAAAGTTACAGACTATGGACTTTCTGGGGGAAGGGGGCATTTTTCTTTGTATAGAACATGCATGCATCTATACGTATGTTCTAATATGTTACCTTTTACTGAATATCATGTTCTATAATAGTATAAAACTGTTAGGGGTTTTCTGATATAAATGAAGTATTGTTCTTTGTTAGATTACAAAGGTCAGCTTTTAACTTGGGATCTTGGGGTCTATGACCGGGTTCCGAAAACATTTAAAAAAAAACTTACTTTTGAGCATTAATTATACGTTTCAGTGTTCTTTTACGTTAATAAAGGATTTTTTAAATAGCCCTTTCACAGTTTTTTGTCCAGCAGTCATCTTGAACAATACCCTTTGACAGTCGATAATGATTAAGTCAAATTAAATATAAAAAAATAAAAAAAACAGAGAGAGAGAGACAAGCCTAAACAGTGGACGGAGGACAGCATAGCAACAAATTAGGTGTGCATCACACATGATTGGGGCATAACGTTATATGCACCATGATGAAACACAGGGGCGTAGCTAAAAGCTCATGGGCTTTGGTGCAAGAGTTCAGCTTGGGTCTCCCTTGCCTCAGTGCTTTGTGGCCAGGAGCACTCATTGCCTTCTTGCCCCCCCCCCCCCCCCATGCTAAATTCTTGACCTAACGCCTTCCATCCAGCCAGAGGTGTAACTTGACCAGCATGCACTATCTATAATACTGGTGTCTTCTTATGAGACACAAGAGTTTTTGGGCCCCTCGGGCTCCTGGGCCCGGTAGTGACTGCTACCTCTGCACCCTCTATATCTCCACCCATAATTAAACCTCAACCAACCCCAGGGAACGGACACAGACCCGAATACACAGACCCGAACTACCCACCATAACCCATATTTACTGCTTGCTCAATTTGCGATAGCATTATATCAAGAACGGCACGCAAAGTCGCCAAAGAAATAGCAAAGCAAAGGGAGAAGCATTGTATGATCCACCCCGCACCACGTGACAGACTTTGAATACAAGCTCCGCCATACAAATCACGTGAAGGGATGCAGAATAACGTGGAACCGACTGAATACAGCCATCGCACAGAAAGCTGGCATACAGACGCCGTCTGGCGAAACATAAAGGCGGGTGAGTGGCTCTACACCAGGTGGGATGCCCCTGGTGCAGGCTTAGAATCAGTCTCAAGTGAATAGAGACTTGTTAATCCAACTATCAACATGCAATCTGATCTTATTCACCTACTAAAATGGAGGATTCTTTCAATGAAAAAGAGGATTTTTTTACCTCTATTATTACTAACATTCTACTATCGAACTGGTCCCACACCAATAAAAAAGAGCTGTACCTTTGCTAGATATTCAATATCATTTTATATTCCTTTGGATATATTTTTATGGGAAATAAAAGTGTAAGGATTTACATCACCATTAATATTGCTCTTTTTTCCTACTGTATTGGTCTCAATACAAGTTTTTCCTAACTGTGTTAGACTCAATACAATTTTAATTATATAAGTCCAGAATTTTAGCTTCATGGTTTGTGATTACAGGTAATGTAAAGGTACCATTCTTAAACGTATTAACCATTACTAACACAAATTTATTTTGGTATGTTAGGTATGTTTTATAGTATGCGCATCTTGTAAAGGAGGTTATCTGCAGTATCACTACTTGCTATTTACTGCGCTTAAGTTGTTTTATTTTAAAAAAAAATGATATATTTTTTTCATATTGGTAATCATTATTTTTTTATATTTTTTTATAATAAATAGTATAACTTTTACCATTACTAATTTTGGATATAAATATGTAATACAGATGGTAAGTGCCTGTTTCTTACTTTCTTTACTTTTCCGACCTTCCGTTAGCGGTAAAACTGACCTGTTACCTTCATTTTCTGGGTCAGCACGATTACAACAATACCACATTTGAAAAGTTTTTCTTGTTTTTTAATACTGAAAAAAATAAAAATGTTCGATTTTTTCTTTTTTTTTCTTTTCATTCCCATATTCTGACCCACATAACTTTTTTACAGTTAATTCTACAGAGCTGTGTGGACTCTTTTTTGTGGGGCGATCTATAGTTTTTTTTATACCATTTTGGATTATATGTATGACTTTTTAATACATTTTTTATAATTTTTTTTGGAGAAGTGAAGTGATAACAAATGATGAATAATCATTAACAAGCCTTCATAATTTTTTTTCCGTTACGATGTTCACCATACGGAATAAAAACATTAATATTTTAATAGTTCAGGCATTTTGGGACGTGGTGATTACTATTATGTTTATTACCTGTTAAACTAGATGGTGTCGTTTCTGAAGAAACCACAGGATGTTGACTTGAAAACGCTAGAGATATAAGCAAAGTTTGTTTAATCTGGTTTATTCAAATTTTAACTCAAGTCACCCAATGACTGACTGTGACAAATTTGAGGACCCTGCCATTAACAGTCTAAGGTGGCGGCAATTTCAATTTTCCCATATAAAACGAATGGCTGAAATGTGATTGGCCTCTGGCTTTAAAACTGTGAGAATGGCAGTATTTGAAAGTTTTACATTGAAGTCAATAGATGCAATCTGATTGGCTGTTTTAGGCTCCACCCACTTTTCCTAAATTTTAACCGCAGTCTCCCAGTGAGTAATTGTGCTAAGTTTGGGACACTTGGCATTTAAACTGTGATAATAGCAGCAGTTTATCTTTTTTTCATTAAGGTCAATAGCTGAAATCTGATTGGTTGTTGTTAACCCACCCCTTTTCCTAATTGTGAACCACAGTCACCCAGTGACTAACACTTTAACCACTTAAGGACCACAGGTTTATACCCCCCTAAAGACCAGGCCCTTTTTTACAAATCGGCACTACACTACTTTCACCGTTTATTGCTCGGTCATGCAACTTACCACCCAAATGAATTTTACCTCCTTTTCTTCTCACTAATAGAGCTTTCATTTGGTGGTATTTCATTGCTGCTGACATTTTTACTTTTTTTGTTATTAATCGAAATTTAACGATTTTTTTGCAAAAAAATGACATTTTTCACTTTCAGTTGTAAAATTTTGCAAAAAAAACGAGATCCATATATAAATTTTGCTTTAAATTTATTGTTCTACATGTCTTTGATAAAAAAAAATGTTTGGGTAAAAAAAAAATGGTTTGGGTAAAAGTTATAGCGTTTACAAACTATGGTACAAAAATGTGAATTTCCGCTTTTTGAAGCAGCTCTGACTTTCTGAGCACCTGTCATGTTTCCTGAGGTTCTACAATGCCCAGACAGTACAAACACCCCACAAATGACCCCATTTCGGAAAGTAGACACCCTAAGGTATTCGCTGATGGGAACTTTTTATTTTTTGTCACAAGTTAGCGGAAAATGATGTTTGTTTTTTTGTTTTTTTTTTCTTACAAAGTCTCATATTCCACTAACTTCTGACAAAAAATAAAAGCTTCCATGAACTCACTATGCCCATCAGCGAATACCTTGGGATGTCTTCTTTCCAAAATGGGGTCACTTGTGGGGTAGTTATACTGCCCTGGCATTCTAGGGGCCCAAATGTGTGGTAAGGAGTTTGAAATCAAATTCTGTAAAAAATGGCTGGTGAAATCCAAAAGGTGCTCTTTGGAATGTGGGCCCCTTTGCCCACCTAGGCTGCAAAAAAGTGTCACACATGTGGTATCTCCGTATTCAGGAGAAGTTGGGGAATGTGTTTTGGGGTGTCATTTTACATATACCCATGCTGGGTGAGAGAAATATCTTGGCAAAAGACAACTTTGTATAAAAAAATGGTAAAAGTTGTCTTTTGCCAAGATATTTCTCTCACCCAGCATGGGTATATGTAAAATGACACCCCAAAACACATTCCCAAACTTCTCCTGAATACGGAGACACCACATGTGTGACACTTTTTTGCAGCCTAGGTGGGCAAAGGGGCCCATATTCCAAAGAGCATCTTTCGGATTTCACTGGTCATTTTTTACAGAATTTGATTTCAAACTCCTTACCACACATTTGGGCCCCTAGAATGCCAGGGCAGTATAACTACCCCACAAGTGACCCCATTTTGGAAAGAAGACACCCCAAGGTATTCGCTGATGGGCATAGTGAGTTCATGGAAGTTTTTATTTTATGTCACAAGTTAGTGGAATATGAGACTTTGTAAGAAAAAAAAATAAAAAATCATCATTTTCCACTAACTTGTGACAAAAAATAAAAACTTCCATGAACTCACTATGCCCATCAGCGAATACCTTGGGATGTCTTCTTTCCAAAATGGGGTCACTTGTGGGGTAGTTATACTGCCCTGGCATTCTAGGGGCCCAAATGTGTGGTAAGGAGTTTGAAATCAAATTCTGTAAAAAATGGCCAGTGAAATCCGAAAGGTGCTCTTTGGAATATGGGCCCCTTTGCCCACCTAGGCTGCAAAAAAGTGTCACACATGTGGTATCTCCGTATTCAGGAGAAGTTGAGGAATGTGTTTTGGGGTGTCATTTTACATATACCCATGCTGGGTGAGAGAAATATCTTGGCAAAAGACAACTTTTACCATTTTTTTTATACAAAGTTGTCTTTTGCCAAGATATTTCTCTCACCCAGCATGGGTATATGTAAAATGACACCCCAAAACACATTCCCCAACTTCTCCTGAATACGGAGATACCAGATGTGTGACACTTTTTTGCAGCCTAGGTGGGCAAAGGGGCCCATATTCCAAAGAGCACCTTTCGGATTTCACTGGTCATTTTTTACAGAATTTGATTTCAAACTCCTTACCACACATTTGGGCCCCTAGAATGCCAGGGCAGTATAACTACCCCACAAGTGACCCCATTTTGGAAAGAAGACACCCCAAGGTATTCGCTGATGGGCATAGTGAGTTCGTGGAAGTTTTTATTTTTTGTCACAAGTTAGTGGAATATGAGACTTTGTAAGAAAAAAAAAATATAAAAAAAATCTTCATTTTCCACTAACTTGTGACAAAAAATAAAAAATTCTAGGAACTCGCCATGCCCCTCACGGAATACCTTGGGGTGTCTTCTTTCCAAAATGGGGTCACTTGTGGGGTAGTTATACTGCCCTGGCATTTTCCAGGGGCCCTAATGTGTGGTAAGTAGGTAAATGACCTGTGAAATCCTAAAGGTGCTCTTTGGAATATGGGCCCCTTTGCCCACCTAGGCTGCAAAAAAGTGTCACACATGTGGTATCGCCGTATTCAGGAGAAGTTGGGGAATGTGTTTTGGGGTGTCATTTTACATATACCCATGCTGGGTGAGAGAAATATCTTGGCAAAAGACAACTTTTCCCATTTTTTTTATACAAAGTTGGCATTTGACCAAGATATTTCTCTCACCCAGCATGGGTATATGTAAAATGACACCCCAAAACACATTCCCCAACTTCTCCTGAGTACGGCGATACCAGATGTGTGACACTTTTTTTGCAGCCTAGATGCGCAAAGGTGCCCAAATTCCTTTTAGGAGGGCATTTTTAGACATTTGGATACCAGACTTCTTCTCACGCTTTGGGGCCCCTAGAATGCCAGGGAAGTATAAATACCCCACATGTGACCCCATTTTGGAAAGAAGACACCCTAAGGTATTCAATGAGGGGCATGGCGAGTTCATAGAACTTTTTTTTTTTGGCACAAGTTAGCGGAAATTGATATTTTTTATTTTTTTCTCACAAAGTCTCCCTTTCCGCTAACTTGGGACAAAAATTTCAATCTTTCATGGACTCAATATGCCCCTCACGGAATACCTGGGGGTGTCTTCTTTCCGAAATGGGGTCACATGTGGGGTATTTATACTGCCCTGGCATTCTAGGGGCCCTAAAATGTGAGAAGAAGTCTGGAATATAAATGTCTAAAAAATTTTACGCATTTGGATTCCGTGAGGGGTATGGTGAGTTCATGTGAGATTTAATTTTTTGACACAAGTTAGTGGAATATGAGACTTTGTAAGAAAAAAAAAATAATTTCCGCTAACTTGGGCCAAAAAAATGTCTGAATGGAGCCTGACAGGGGGGTGATCAATGACAGGGGGGTGATCAATGACAGGGGGGTGATCAATGACAGGGGGGTGATCAATGACAGGGGGGGTGATCAATGACAGGGGGGGTGATCAATGACAGGGGGGGGTGATCAGGGAGTCTATATGGGGTGATCACCCCCCTGTCATTGATCACCCCCCTATAAGGCTCCATTCAGATGTCCGTATGTGTTTTGCGGATCCGATCCATGTATCCGTGAATCCGTAAAAATCATACGGACATCTGAATGCAGCCTGACAGGGGGGGTGATCAATGACAGGGGGGTAATCAATGACAGGGGGGTGATCAGGGAGTCTATATGGGGTGATCACCACAGTCATTGATCATGCCCCTGTAAGGCTCCATTCAGACGTCCGTATGCGTTTTGCGGATCCGATCCATCTATCAGTGGATCCGTAAAAATCATGCGGACGTCTGAATGGAGCTTTACAGGGGTGTGATCAATGACAAGGGGGTGATGAGGGAGTCTATATGGGGTGATCACCACAATCATTGATCACGCCCCTGTAAGGCTCCATTCAGACGTCCGTATGCGTTTTGCGGATCCGATCCATCTATCAGTGGATCCGTAAAAATCATGCGGACGTCTGAATGGAGCTTTACAGGGGTGTGATCAATGACAGGGGGGTAATCAATGACAGGGGGGTGATCAGGGAGTCTATATGGGGTGATCACCACAGTCATTGATCACGCCCCTGTAAGGCTCCATTCAGACGTCCGTGTGCGTTTTGCGGATCCGATCCATCTATCAGTGGATCCGTAAAAATCATGCGGACGTCTGAATGGAGCTTTACAGGGGTGTGATCAATGACAGGGGGGTGATGAGGGAGTCTATATGGGGTGATCACCACAGTCATTGATCACGCCCCTGTAAGGCTCCATTCAGACGTCCGTATGCGTTTTGCGGATCCGATCCATCTATCAGTGGATCCGTAAAAATCATGCGGACGTCTGAATGGAGCTTTACAGGGGTGTGATCAATGACAGGGGAGTAATCAATGACAGGGGGGTGATCAGGGAGTCTATATGGGGTGATCACCACAGTCATTGATCACGCCCCTGTAAGGCTCCATTCAGACGTCCGTGTGCGTTTTGCGGATCCGATCCATCTATCAGTGGATCCGTAAAAATCATGCGGACGTCTGAATGGAACTTTACAGGGGTGTAATCAATGACAGGGGGGTGATGAGGGAGTCTATATGGGGTGATCACCACAGTCATTGATCACGCCCCTGTAAGGCTCCATTCAGACGTCCGTGTGCGTTTTGCGGATCCGATCCATCTATCAGTGGATCCGTAAAAATCATGCAGACGTCTGAATGGAACTTTACAGCGGTGTGATCAATGACAGGGGGGTAATCAATGACAGGGGGGTGATCAGGGAGTCTATATGGGGTGATCAGGGGTGATCAGGGGCTAATAAGGGGTTAATAAGTGACGGGGGGGGTGTAGTGTAGTGTAGTGGTGCTTGGTGCTACTTTACTGAGCTACCTGTGTCCTCTGGTGGTCGATCCAAACAAAGGGGACCACCAGAGGACCAGGTAGCAGGTATATTAGACGCTGTTATCAAAACACGGCCAGGGGCGGACTGAGAACCCTCAGGGCCCCCGGGCAAAATAAATCAAGGGCCCCCTTACAGGCACCACCCATGTTCTGCTGCAAGCCCCACCCTTGTCCCGCCTCCATGCCCCGCCTCCAGCCACACCCTACACAATCTTTAAAGGGTTTCTACCACCTCGTTTTGAGAAATTTAGCTGTCAGACACTAGCGATCCGCTAGTGTCTGCTCTACCAAACAATGCTATTATAATAGCTTTTTGTGCAGCCGTTTCCATAAAAAACTAACTTTTATTGATATGCTAATGAGCCTCTAGGTGCTATGTGGGCGTCTTTTCAGCACCTAGAGGCTCGGTCTACCTTCACAAAATGCCGCCCAGCGCGTCCCTCCAGCCCGCCCATCTCCTCAGGAATGCGATCCTCCCTCTGAGTCAGCGGACGAATTCTCGCGCATGCGTCTGTCTTCGGCGCAGGCGCAGTTAATGTCTGACCGCTCCCTGCACAGACATCTCCACTGCGTCTGTTCCTCGGAGCACTATGACGTAATCGGCGCAGGCGCAGTGGAGATGTCTGTGCAAAAAGCGGTCAGACATTAACTGCGCCGAAGACAGATGCGCACGGCGCATGCGCGAGAATTCGTCCGCTGACTCAGAGGGAGGATCGCATTCCAGAGGAGATGGGCGGGCTAAAGGGACGCACTGGGCGGCATTTTGTGTGAGTAGACCGAGCCTCTAGGTGCTGAAAAGACACCCACATAGCACCTAGAGGCTCATTAGCATATCGATAAAAGTTTGTTTTTTATGGAAACGGCTGCACAAAAAGCTATTATAATAGCATTGTTTGGAAGAGCAGACACTAGCGGATCGCTAGTGTCTGACAGCTAAATTTCTCAAAACGAGGTGGTAGAAACCCTTTAATAAGATTTCGAAGTTAAAGCGACACAAAAGGCACCCAGACCACTTCAGCTCATTGAAGTGGTCTGGGTACAGTGTCCCTTTTGCAAATCGAGCTGCAATGTTCTAGAGAAACTGCATTGTTTACGTTCCAGCAATAAGTCCACCTCTAGTCGCTGGCAGCCACCTGAGGGCTTCCTGGATTAAAACAGACCTTTGGTCTGGTATCTGACGCTGGACGTCCTCACACCCTGCATGATGACCTCCAGGGTCAGATTTTTCCCCATAGGAAAGCATTCATTCAATGCTTTCATATGGGGTGATCTAATCTCAGCGTCCATTAGTGAGCCTCTGTTAGAAGCAGTCCCCTCCACCTTGTACTTGTTCCACTGATCTGCTACTTGCGGGCTACGTGGGCATGAGTTCAGTCACTTCGGCGCGTGATCCCGCGAGACCCGTGACCTACAGTGGCGGGGATCACACGCTGCAGGACGAGATTGCGCACCAAACTAACTGAACTCATGCCCGCACAGCCCACAAGTAGCGGAACAATTACAAGAGGGGTGGGGAATAGCCAAATTAAAAAATATTTTGAACCAAAAGGTGTGCTTTTGGTGGGTTTTGAACTAATGGTGGTCTGTGGATGGCACTGTCGTGGGGGCTCTGTGGATGGCACTGTCGTGGGGGCTCTGTGGATGGCACTGTCGTGGGGGCTCTGTGGATGGCACTGTTGTGGGGGCTCTGTGGATGGCACTGTCGTGGGGGCTCTGTGGATGGCACTGTCGTGGGGGCTCTGTAAATGGCACTGTCGTGGGGGCTCTGTGGATGGCACTGTCGTGGGGGCTCTGTGGATGGCACTGTCGTGGGGGCTCTGTGGATGGCACTGTCGTGGGGGCTCTGTGGATGGCACTGTGGTTGACACATACATAGCACCTTATGCTATATATATGTCATCCACAGATCCCCCCCATAACAGTGTCCCTGTGAGTGAATGATCCCCAATACAGGGTCTGGGGGCCGGCATCTGGTGTTGAAATGGCAGCGGGGCCCGGTGCAGTCACTGTATTCTATTACACCGGGCCCCGCTCACTGTAATACTAATTTTCATATGTGAACAAGAAGCTAAATCCTCTGCGATCCTCTCCCTCTCTGTACTCACAAACTCAGTAACAGCCTGGCAGGCCGGGCGGCAGCGCAACTCACTGACGTCACGGGCCTGCTCCTCCCACTTTACGAATGAAGCAGGCCCGTGACGTCAGTGAGTTACGCTGCCGCCCGGCCTGCCAGGCTGTTACTGAGTTTGTGAGTACAGAGAGGGAGAGGATCGCAGAGGATTTCTCTTCTTGTTCACATATGAAACTTAGTATTACAGTGAGCGGGGCCTGGTGCGATAGAATACAGTGACTGCATCGGGCCCCGCTGCCATTACCACATTGTTATTTTGCGGCGGGCCCCCATCCCGGCCGGGCCCTCGGACCATGTCCGAAGTGCCCGACCGGTCAGTCCGCCCCTGGACACGGCTTAGAGCCTTCCGAGAGGAAAAGGGGGGTGAGACCGTCTGGACTCACCCCACAACCTGGGGGACCGTAGGAATGTGGCCCGTCTGTTTTGAAAGGTAAGGAAGCAACACTTTTCAGGAAGACTGTTGAGGAGCTTTTCCTGCAGATGGGTTTTGAGGCGAAAGACATCTATGCCCTCATCCATCCCTACAGAACCAAGTTTTTTTTACGTCAGCTTTGTCCTGCCAGAGGGGCTTGAGCTCTTCTGGTCCAGATATGAGCTGACAAAGAGCACCCCGGAGTGGCAGGGTTTTGCCGTCCAGGCCATCACCCACCAGAACAAGGTGAAGAAAGTGACTGTGTTAACTTGTAATGAGTCTCTTTCTAGTGTAGACATAGCGACCTGGCTTAGTCGCTATGGTTAAGTGGGCTACCCAACCAAGGTCCTGGACGAGCATAGTATTTGGTCAGGGGCCTGGACCTTTAACATGATGTTGAGGGCCCAGGGAAATTCTGTTACCCATATTTCCTCCTCGGCCTTTATAGGGAGAGATCGGATGATGTTTTTTTACCAGGGGCAGCCAAAGGTCTGCCACAGGTGCGGCGACCCCACACACTTCAGTGCACAGTGTAAGACCCAGAGGTGCGTGAGGTGTGGAGGGAGTGACCATCTTGCCGCAACCTGTCGGAGGATCAGGTGTAACCTGTGTGGAGACCTGGGTCACCCGTTTAGTCGCTGTCCGCTTGCCTTTGCCAACCAGGCTCAGGGACAGGCTTATAACCAGGCAGATACTAGCCGCAAGGCTGGGCCTGAAGTTGGTGAAGAGTCTGCTGCCGGGACTGGGCAGACTGGTGAGGGGACAAGTGTCGGGGATCCCAGCACTGGAGGAAGCAAAAAGGATTCTGATAAGGTAAAAAGAAATTACGCAGCTAGGGCCAGGCGGCAGGAACAACGCAGCAAACAGAGGGAGCAGGAGGCAGCTAATCCCTCAACTGGTACCCTAGTTGAGAATCCGGCCAATAGTGGCCAAGATGACAGTGATGATGATGGGAACCCCGGAGTTCATCCCGAAGAGGCTGAATTCTCCGCTGTCTCTGTCTCCACAGGTGGGGATAGTGTGGATGAGGAGGACAGTGAATGGTTGGTGAGGAGGAGGAACAAGCAGGGTAAGAAGGGAAACAGCAAGAGAGAGGGCAGGAAGGCCTCTCTTGAGTGTGATCCGTCCATCCCACTCTCCCTTGACCAGATACCAAGGGAGGTTTCGACAGGTGCCCCTCTTGTGGAGGTCTCCAACCGGTATGGCATCATAAGTGATACCTCCAAGGCTGGCTTGGCTGAGGAAGGGGGGGCAAGGAATGCAGTGCCGGTGGGTGAAAAGGCCTACACGCGGGTTGCCGGGCTCTGCCCTTCAGAGGGGAAACCTTCTGGAAGGGGGGCCAAGTCAGATCCTATGGGCAAAGAGAAATGTGATATGGATGTCTCCCAATGCCTGAAAAGGCAGAAAGAAAGTGAGGAGTCAGATGGTTGTGATGGTGAGGGTGGCAGTGGGGTTAAGAAGAAAGCTATCTAGTTCAATCACTTATGATGGCGGAACTAACCCGACTGACGCTAGAAAGCATTAATGTTGCTAGCATTAAGTCAGACATGGCTCGTTATGCGGCCTTTAATTTTTACAGCCATCTTGATGCTGATATTTTATTTTTGCAAGAAACCTGGTTGACTTCCACGGAGTTAATAGAGAAAGCAAAGAGAGAGTGGAGGCATGGTCCATCCTTCTGGTCTCTTGCAGCCGAGCCACGTAGTGGGGTAGCGGTACTTTTTAAAACCGCTGGAAGAGTGGAATGCAGGAAAGTAATTGAACTAGAAATGGGAAGGTGCCTGATCCTGGATGTGCTCATGGGAGGACAAGAGCTGATGCTCATTAACATCTATGGTCCACAAACCAAGTGGGACTGTAAATGTCTTCTCATGAGGATTAAACCTTACCTTTTTCCAGCCGTCAGGTGATCTTTGGTGGAGACTTCAACAATGTGACAAGAGTCTGTGATAGGGGAGGCTCCAGAGTCAGGCTGGATACTTATAGCGTCGTATTGAGTAAGATAGCTGAGGAAGCTAGTCTGGTGGATGCTCACTTAAAGCATAAGCCAGACCACGTGGACTTCACCTTTTATCGAGGTAGCCAAAGGTCTAGGATAGATAGGTTTTATTTGATGGGGGAAGCTGTTTTTTCAGTCTTAAAAACTGGGGAAGTGGTTTTCTCTGATCACTGATTAATTTGTTTTTCTTTAAATGTTGCAGAGACCCCCTGTATGGGCAGAGGTTTGTGGAAGTTGAATTCATCTCTCCTGGAAGATGCGGCAATAAGACAATCCTTTGAGGAGTTCTTTCAGGGCCAGGAACCGTTAGTGGACCTCTGCAACAGTAAGTCAGAGTGGTGGGAGATGTTTAAAACAAGGACGGCAAGGTTTTTCCGAGAGCTTTCATACCTCAGGTGCCAGGAAGAAACTTGAAAGTCTAGTCTCGAGGGGAGGTAGCCGTGAGGATATCTCTCGTGTGAAGTCCTTACTTAAGAGGTGTCAGTACGATAGGTGCGCATCTTTGGTTGTCGAGAGGGATTTCGGGAAGTACCGCTCGCCCGACCCTTACGGCAACTGTAAGATGTCAGTAAAACGTAAGCTGGTGACAGGCCTGATTGATAGTACAGGATCCCTGAATAGGTCCAAATCAGGGATCCTGGAGGTGGTCAGGTCTTTCTACTCTCACCTCTTGGGTAGGAAAGAACTAAATCGGGACAAGTTTTCAGCTTTCTTGGCTGAAGCTGTTCCCAAGACAGGAATGGACCCCTCTCTTGCTGTTTTGCCTGAACCAATCAGGGAAGAGGAAGTGAGACTGGCCATTGAAGGGCTTAGGCCCAAGAAATCGCCAGGTCCAGATGGCTTAATATCTGAGTGGTACAGGACTTTCAAGGAACAGTTAGTTCCTCCATTGACTGAGGTCTTTAATGAGTGTCTTTCCTCGGGCACTTTGCCAAAGTCAATGGGTAAGTAAACCCTGATTATTCTGTCAAAAGGTAAAGATCCATCCCGTATTGAGAATTGGAGACCCATATCGCTTCTCAATACGGACAGAAAGATCCTGGCAAAAACACTTTTTAATAGATTGGTGAAGTTTGCACCGAGACTTCTTTCAGGGGCTCAGCACTGCACAGTTCCCGGTCGGAGCACTTTTAGCGCCGTTCTCAGTGTCCGAGAGGCCGTAGAGCAAGGCAGGGCGGGCCTTTGGAAAGGGCTTCTTTTGACTTTGGATCACGCTAAAGCCTTTGACCGGGTGAACCACGAGTATCTGTGGTCTGTCCTTTTGTGGTATGGTCAGCCGGGGAGGTTTGTGAATTGGCTAAAGGCTTTGTATAAAGGGGCTGAGAGTTTCCCGTTGGTCAATGGTTGGTCAGGACAGTCCTTCGAGGTGGCTTCCGGTGTCCGTTAAGGATGTCCCTTAAGCCCCTTACTGTATGTGTTTGCGATCGATCCCATCATTAGAAGGGTAGATCGTCGACCGTTGGCAGGGGTGGGGATGGAACTGGAGGGGACAAGGGGGCAGTCTTTGAGGGTGGTAGCGTATGCGGATGATGTCACCATTTTCGCCTCTTCTGGTGAGGAGGTGGGGTGGTGATGTCGGAAGTGGACAGCTATTCAGAGGTTTCTGGGTCTCGGATCAACCGTGATAAATGTGAAGCTCTCTGGTTGGGAGAAGGAGATCCTGCTTTTGATCTCCAGGGCACTCTCCCAGAGCCTCAGAAAACTGTCAAAGTTCTCGGCATCAATTTTGGCCAGGATGAGGACTATCATCAGAAAAAATGGGAAGGCAGACTGAAAGATGTCGGTCAAAAGGTGGACCGCTGGAAGGGTTGGTCTTTGACCCTCAGGGAAAGGGTTCACCTGTGCAAGGCTTATCTGATCCCGGTACTATTGTACTTGGGCACTGTCTGTGTCCTGCCAGGCTCTCTCTGGGCAACGGTCTACAGCCTGTTTTTCCAGATGTTATGGGGAAACAGGCTGATCCTAGTCAAGAGAGATGTCACTTACCGACCAAGGAGACTAGGTGGGTTGGATATGGTCAACCCAGTGGTATTCCTAACGAATAGCTTCTTAAAAGCTAACATTGCAATCCTCTGGATGGAGAGGGCTCCTTGGTGGGTGAATTCCTGTAGGGAATGGTTTCGGCCCTTCTTCCAGGAAAGGGAGACAGGAGGGCGTGTGAAAGACCTACGCTCGTCAAGGCAGAGATATCTCCCGGCTTATGTTGCCCCGGTCCTGAGAATTATAAAGTGTTGGGGACTCGGGAGGGGAGGGATAGAGACCAAGTCGAGGTTCGACCTTGATTTTAAGGTCCTGTCTACCTTCTTCCAGCCTCCGTTGGCCTTGAGGGATTGCCCAAGTCGGGATCTAGAGGGCGGGTTGACTTTATTACATTCGGTGAGGATCCCCTTGAAAGTTTGGGATGTGGCTTGGCGCTGCTTCCATGGTAAGCTATATGTAAGTGATATTGTGAAGTGTAGAAACTCTGAGGAAAGGGGTTGTCCCCGGGAGGAGTGCAGTGCTGTGGTGGAAAGTATGGACCATTTCTTGCTTCACTGTCCTTTTAATATAGAGGTCTACAAAAGGGTGGGGACTTCCATCGGCTGGCCAAGGCTGGCTGCCCTATCCTATGCAGAGTGGGCCTATAGTGCGTTCAAAGATCTGGGTGGATGGGACCGTTGCACTTTATTCCTAGTTAGCGCAGTGGTCAGGTATCACATTTGGTGCGCAAGGTGTCTAGTGTCGACCGGATCTAAAGTCCTCCCAGTGGAGACGGTATATAGGAGCATCATGGGTGACCTGGATAAAGTGCGCTCTCTTGAGAACGAAAGGTTGGGTGGCCCTAAAATCTCTCATCTGTGGAGGGGCTTTTGTTTCAGGGTACACTAACCGAGTAACTCTCAGCCCTGGTGATGGGCTGGCATGACACTATTAGATTTTGTTTTGTTTTATGATGAAGCAGGATGGTTTGGTTTACAGGCACTGAACCATAGCTGAAAAGTTGGATTTTGTGTCATGTATTATATGATAAGTATATTGTATATGTATAAGTTGACTATATAGGGACTTAATGTTTTGGGGTGTGTGTGTGTGTGTGGGGGGGGGGGGTTATGTATATATATTTATATATGTGTGTGTGTATAATAAATAAAAAATAAAAAAAAATCTTACAAATCGGTCAGCCCCAGTCCGACTGGGGAGAACAATGGAACTGGAGAAGCTCGGGGGTTATCCTCTTGAACTTCTGTGGGAGATCGGTTTGGTGTGTTATGTGGGGACGGGTGATGGGTTATAAGTTAGATTTAGGGTTATGGATAGGTCCTGTATATATTGTATTTATTGTTGTCTTTTAATTTATTTATTCTTTTAGTTTTGTCTTAGTTATCTAAATATGTTGATATGTAAATATGTAAATAGTGTATGGATGTGCATGAATGAGTACCATGAATGTAGAAGAAGGGTGTGGGGTGGGAGACTGGCCGGGTTAAGTCCTTTATTGGAAATCGTCTTTGTGTTGTATTGTTTTGTTATGATTTAAAATAAAAAGTTCTGGCTTAAATACTGTGAGAATGACAGCTTTTTAAAGTTTTCCTATTAAAGTCAATAGGGAAAATCTGATTGGTTGTATGTGGCTCCGCCCACATTTTAGAGTCCCCAAAATGTGACAGAAATTTTCAGGTTGACCCTATGACTAAGTGACCCAAGTTTGGTGAGTTTAACTTCAAAGCTGTACGAGTGGCAAAAGTTTACAATTTTCCAATGAAAGTCTATGACAAAAAGTGGGGTCTTCCGGGGGCCTCCCCAGGGGCCCGGAGGGTGGGATCGATTAACAAAGTACAAGTAACCTATTCGGGTATGTGCCGAACAAGTGGGCAAAGTTTGGTAATTGTACTCCTAAATCTGTGGGAGGAGTAGCGTATAGAAAATAGCTAAATTTTCATTGGCCGCTGCTAGCTCCGCCCACTTTGGAGTGTCCCCTCAAAATGTACCCTTTTATTCGGGTTGACACCAAAAATATGTGGTCCGAGTTTGGGGAGTGTAGCTTCAAAACTGTGCGAGTGGGAGCGATTTGAAAATTCCTGTCAAAGTCAATGGCAAAAAAGGGGCCTTTGGTGGTCTGCCGCAGGGGCCCGGAGGGTGGGATCGCTTATTAAAGCACAAGCAACTTACCTCACTATAGGTCGAAGAAGTGTTTAAAGTTTGGTGTTTGTAACCCAAAAACTGTAGGACTAGCGTATAGAAAAAGAGAATAGGGTTGAGCGAACCCGAACCCGAACTGTAAAATTCGGGTTTGTACCGAACTTTAGGATTTTTGGACCCCGGACCCGAACCCGAATATTTCAGTAAAAGTTCGGGTTCGGTGTTCGGCGCTTTCTTGGCTCTTTTTGAAAGGCTGCAGAGCAGCCAATCAACAAGCGGTTAACTGTCTGACCTTAGAAGCCATCACAGCCATGCCTACTAATGGCATGGCTGTGATTGGCCAGAGCAGCATGTGACCCTCTATATAAGCTTGAGTCACATAACGCTGCACGTCACTCTGCTGTTACAAGTGTAGGGAGAGGATGCTGCTGGACTTGTGATTTCAGGGAGAGAATAGGAGAGAATCTAACTCAGCGATCTACAGAGAAATTGTTGTGTGGGTGTAGGGCACAATCGTTTTACTCAGCCCTGAGTTCATTGACCAAAAAAAAACTAACTTTTATAATTCTGTTAGATAGGTGGGTGGCGGCGGCGGCAGCTATTTTATACAAGCTCAGTGCACCAGCACTGCATCTGAGCTTTTGGGACATTGCAAATCACAATTTACAACATCTGGATTAGTCAGTGTGCAAGTTAAGGTAGAAATACACCCATCATTTTCTGGGGTTTTAAAAACACACTTTGTTTGCCAAAAAACTGTATTTTCCTGATCTGCAAGTGTTAAATTCACGTTTAATATATACAGCTTTCATATTCTGTTACCAAAAATTAGTCAGTGTGCAATTTAACCACCTCAGCTCCCCTAGCTTAAACACCCTTAATGACCAGACCACGTTTTACACTTCTGACCTACACTACTTTCACGGTTTATTGCTCGGTCATACAACTTACCACCCAAATAAATTTTACCTCCTTTTCTTCTCACTAATAGAGCTTTCATTTGGTGGTATTTCATTGCTGCTGACATTTTTACTTTTTTGTTATTAATCAAAATTTACCGAAATTTTTGCAAAAAAAAGACATTTTTTTCACTTTCAGTTGTAAATATTTTTTTTTTTAAACTACATTTCTATATAAATTGTTTAGGTAAAAGTTATAGCGTTTACAAACTATGGTACAAAAATGTGAATTTCCACATTTTGAAGCAGCTCTGACTTTCTGAGCACCTGTCATGTTTCCTGAGGTTCTACAATGCCCAGACAGTAAAAACACCCCACAAATGACCCCATTTCAGAAAGTAGACACCCTAAGGCATTCGCTGATGGGCATAGTGAGTTCATAGAACTTTTTATTTTTTGTCACAAGTTAGCGGAAGTCTCATATTCCACTAACTTGTGACAAAAAATAAAAACTTCCATGAACTCACTATGCCCATCACGAAATACCTTTTCCCATTTTTTTATACAAAGTTGGCATTTGACCGAGATATTTATCTCACCCAGCATGGGTATCTGTAAAATAACACCCCAAAACACATTGCCCAACTTCTCCTGAGTACGGCGATACCACATGTGTGACACTTTTTTGCAGCCTAGATGCGCAAAGGGGCCCAAATTCCTTTTAGGAGGGCATTTTTAGACATTTGGATCCCAGACTTCTTCTCACACTTTAGGGCCCCTAAAATGCCAGGGCAGTATAAATACCCCACATGTGACCCCATTTTGGAAAGAAGACACCCCAAGGTATTCAATGAGGGGCATGGCGAGTTCATAGAAGATTATTTTTTTTTGGCACAAGTTAGCGGAAATAGATTTTTTATTTTTTTTCTCACAGTCTCCCTTTCCGCTAACTTGGGACAAAAATTTCAATCTTTCATGGACTCAATATGCCCCTCAGCGAATACCTTGGGGTGTCTTCTTTCTGAAATGGGGTCACATGTGGGGTATTTATACTTCGCTGGCATTTTAGGGGCCCTAAAGCGTGAGAAGAAGTCTGGAATATAAATGTCTAAAAAAATTGTGAGTTCATGTGAGATTTTATTTTTTGTCACAAGTTAGTGCGCGCGTTCACAGGAAATCTCGCTTCTCGCGAGATGACGCGTATATGCGTGACTCTACCTGAGTGAGCCGCCTCCGGAACGCGATCCTGAGTCAACAGTCAAAACTAAACCTGCACGGCAAAAAACAGGGTTTATATTGCAAGTGCAATGTGAAGAATAAAACCACAGTAAAACCAGGTATAATGTATCACCTGGATCAAATGCCGTGTAGGTAAAAGAAGAGCAGAGACTCACCTGAAGAAAAAAGACCGTGTGCTATGTCACCCAGGATGGGGCTACCCCAACGTCCATTTCGGCGTGCCTTCGTCTGGGCACTCCGAAACGCGCGTTGGAGTAGCGCCATCCTGGGTGACATAGCACACGGTCTTTTTTCTTCAGGTGAGTCTCTGCTCTTCTTTCACCTACACGGCATTTGATCCAGGTGATACATTATACCTGGTTTTACTGTGGTTTTATTCTTCACATTGCACTTGCAATTTGCCGTGCAGATTTAGTTTTGACTGTTGACTCACCTGTGTACTAAGGTTATTACACTGTTCTTTGGTCATTGGTTGGTCATTGTACCACGTATTTTTCATCAATCCATACCTACATGTTTTACAAATTGACCCGTGTACTATCCCAGGGTGGCGCTCTTGTTCTGCTCCCATTCACTTTATAATGGCATATCATTTACTTGCTTCTTTACCTTCATATATCATTTTTTAATATGTTATGATAAAGTATATTTTTTACTTTTGGTACTATGAGCTCCGTTCTCTTGTTTTTTAAGTGTTAAATTCAAGTTTGATATATACAGCTTTCATATTCTGTTACCAAAAAAGACTTTTTTTTGGCAATCTACAACATCTGGATTAGTCAGTGTGCAATTTAAGCTAGAAATACACCCATCATTTTCTAAAGTTTTAAAAACACACTTTGTTTGCGAAAAAACTGTATTTTCCTGATCTGCAAGTATTAGGCCTCATGCACACGACCGTTGTGTGCATCAGTGGCCGTTGTTCCATTTTCCGTGATTTTCTGCGGACCCATTGACTTTCAATGGGTCCGTTGAAAACTCGGAAAATGCACCGTTGTTCATCCGCGGCCGTGATCCGTGATCCGTGTTTCCTGTCCGTCAGAAAAATATGATCTGTCCTATTATTTTGACGGACAACGGTTCATGGACCCATTCAAGTCAATGGGTCTGTGAAAAAACACGGATGCACACAAGATTGGCATCCGCGTCCGTGATCCGTTACCGTTGGCAACTTTCACACAGACGGATCGCAGATCGCAAAACTCATATCCGACAGTATATTCTAACACAGAGGCGTTCACTATGGGGACGCTTCAAGTTAGAATATACTGAGAACTGTGTACATGACTGCCCCCTGCTGCCTGGCAGCACCCGATCTTTTACAGGGGGCTGTGATCCGCACAATTAACCCCTCAGGTGCCGCACCTAAAGGGTTAATTGTGCGTATCATAGCCCCCTGTAAGAGATCAGGTGCTGCCAGGCAGGAGGGGGCAAACCCCCTCCCTCCCCAATATTATATTCATTGGTGGCCAGTGCGGCCTCACATCTCCACCCCCCCTAGTTAAAATCACGCTCCGAATCCCCCATCATTGGTGGCCAGTGCGGCCTCACATCTCCCCCCCCTTGTTAAAATCACTTTCCGAATCCCCCCTCATTGGTAGCCAGTGTGGCCTCACATCTCCCCCCCCCTAGTTAAAATCACGTTCCCCCATCATTGGTGGCAGTGGAGAGTTCCGATCGGAGTCCCAGTTTAATCGCTGGGGCTCCGATCGGTAACCATGGCAACCAGGACGCTACTGCAGTCCTGGTTGCCATGGTTACTTAGCAATTTTTAGAAGCATTATGTCTGTGACCTGCCGGCGCTCCTCCTACTGGTAAGTGACAGGTCTGTGCTATAAGCAAAGCGCCGCACAGACCTTTCACTTACCAGTAGGAGGAGCGCCCGGCCGGTCACAGACATCGCAGCTCGCAGGTAAGTATAATGCTTCTAAAAATTGCTAAGTAACCATGGCAACCAGGACTGCAGTAGCATCCTGGTTGCCATGGTTACCGATCGGAGCCCCAGCGATTAAACTGGGACTCTGATCGGAACGCTCCACTGCCACCAATGATGGGGGAACGTGATTTTAACAAGGGGGGGGGGAGATGTGAGACCGCACTGGCCACCAATGATAGGGGATTCGGAACGTGATTTTAACTAGGGGGGGAGAGGTGAGGCCGCACTGGCCACCAATGATGGGGGATTCGGAACGTGATTTTAATTAGGGGGGAAGAGGGGGCCACCAATGAATGTAATACAGGGGAGGGAGGGGGGGTCTGCCCCCTCCTGCCTGGCAGCACCTGATCTCTTACAGGGGGCTATGATACGCACAATTAACCCCTCAGGTGCAGCACCTGAGGGGTTAATTGTGCGGATCACACCCCCCTGTAAGAGATCGGGTGCTGCCAGGCAGCAGGGGGCAGTCATGTACACAGTTCGTAGGATATTCTAACTTGAAGCGTCCCCATCACTATGGGAACGCCTCTGTGTTAGAATATACTGTCGGATCGAATATTCGTGCTCAACACTAGCACCAATATTGAATTCAGGCCTACACTGGTTCAGGCCCTGTGAGATACACCCTCTACATATAGGGGTTTGATTTAGGCATTTGAACTACAGCTATTTGAAATACATCCATTTTGTGCAAAGAAATATTTAATTTAGGCCTATACTGGTTCAGGCCCTGTGAGATACCCCCTCTACAAACAGTGTTTTGATTCAGGCATTTGAAATATTACCATTTGGTGCACCAATATTTAATTCAGGCCTACACTGGTTCAGGCCGCGTGAGATACACCCTCTACATACAGGGGTTTTATTCAGGCATTTGAAATACAGCCATTTGAAATACAGCCATTTTGTGCAAATAAATATTTCATTCAGGCCTACACTGGTTCAGACTGTGTGAGGTACACCCTCTACATACAGGGGTTTGATTCAGGGATTTGAAATACAGCCATTTGAAATACATCCATTTTATGCAAAGAAATATTTAATTTAGGCCTACACTGGTACATGCCCTTTGAGAAACTCCGTCTACATACAGGGGTTTGATTCAGGCATTTGAAATACCGCCATTTGGTGGACCAATATTGAATTCAGGCTTACACTGGTTCAGGCCGTGTGAGATACACCCTTCACATACAGGGGTTGGATTCAGGCATTTGAAATACAGCCATTTGAAATACAGCCATTTTGTGCAAAGAAATATTTCATTCAGGCCTACACTGGTTCAGACTATGTGAGGTACACTCTCTACATACAGGGGTTTGATTCAGGAATTTGAAATACAGCCATTTGAAATACATCCATTTTGTGCAAAGAAATATTTAATTTAGGCCTACACTGGTTCAGGCCCTGTGAGATACCCCCTCTACATACAGGGGTTTGATTCAGGCATTTGAAATACAGCCATTTGAAATACAGCCATTTTGGGCAAAGTAATGTTTAATTGAAGCCTAGTCTGGTTCAGGCCGTGTGAAATACACCCTTTACATACTGTCGTTCTATTCTACTATTAATTAAACACCCAATTAGGGCAAGGTCCTAAATTCGAAAAATATGAGGAGAGCGTCAAATAAGGGACGTGGCCCAGATCGTGGTGCTGCTGTTGGAGCTCCTGTTGCAGAGAGAGGACGTGGTCGATCTGTGCCAGCTACACGCACAAGTGAAACCCCTTCCTCAGGTGTGAGTAGGCGACAAAACCTGCAGCGGTATTTGGTCGGGCCTAATGCGGCTCTATGAATGGTGAGGCCTGAACAAGTACAGGCGATAGTAGATTGGGTTGCTGACAGTGGATCCAGTTCCTTCACATTGTCTCCCACCCAGTCTCCTGCTGAAAGACCACAGTTGGCACCTGCAGCCGATGTCCATCAGTCTTTCACCTCACCCCCTTGCAAATCAGCCAAGCAGTCTGAGCCCCAAGTCATGCAGCAGTCTCTTCTGCTTTTTGTTGACTCTGTTAGCAGGGTTTCCCAGGGCCATCCACCTAGCCCTGCCCCAGAAGTGGAAGAGATTGAGTGCACCGATGCCCAACCACTTATTTTTCAAGATAAGTACATGGGAGGACCATCGCAGAACGTCTCGGATGATGACGAAACACAGGTGCCAACTGCTGGGGCTTTCGAAAGTGTGCAGACCGACAAGGAAGGCAGGGGTGAAGACTGGGTGGAAGATAATGTGGAGGACGATGAGGTCCTCGACCCCACATGGAATCAAGGTCATGCGAGTGACCTATGTAGTTCGGAGGAAGAGGCGGTGGTCGCACAGAGCCACCAGCACAGCAGAAGAGGGAGCAGGGTGCAAAAGCGGAGCGGCTGTCCTCTAGACAGTACGCCTCCTACTGCCCACCGCAGCTAGGGACCGAGCACAGAAAAGCCAGCTCCAAGGAGTTCCCTGGCGTGGAAGTTCTTCAGACAATGTGCTGACGACAAGACACGAGTGGTTTGCACGCTGTGCAATCAGAGCCTGAAGCGAGGCATAAACGTTCTCAACCTGAGCACAACCTGCGTGACCAGGCATTTAAGTGCAAAACACGAGCTGCAGTGGAGTAGACACCTCAAAAACCAAGAAAAGTCTCTGGCTCCTCCTGCTTCCTCTTCTGCTGCAGTCTCGGCCTCTTCATCCACCTCTGGAGTGACAGTGCCACCTGCCACCCCGCAAACAGAGGATCTGCCAGCAACACCAACACCTGGGTCACCAAGCATCTCCACAATGTCCCACGGAAGCGTTCAGCTCTCCATCTCCCAAACGCTGTAGAGGAAGAGGACGTACCCCCCTACCCACCCGCGATCCCTAGCCCTGAATGCCAGCATTTCTAAATTACTGGCCTTTGAAATGCTATCATTCCGTCTGGTGGAGACGGATAGTTTTAAAGGCCTTATGGCGGTGGCTGTCCCACAGTACGTCTTGCCCAGCCGCCACTACTTTTCAAGGCGAGCCATCCCTTCCCTGCACAACCAAGTAGGGGACAAAATCAGGTGTGCACTGCGCAACGCCATCTGTGGCAAGGTGCACCTGACTACGGATACGTGGACCAGTAAGCACGGACAGGGCCGTTATATCTCCATAACAGCACACTGGGTAAATGCAGTGGCGGCTGGGCCTGAGGCGGATAGCAGTTTGGCGCATGTCCTTCCACCACCGATGATTGTTGGGCGCTTCAGTTTGCTTCCTGTTGCTTCCTCCTCCTACTCCGCTTCCTCATCCTCTACCGGCTCCTCATCCGGTCAGCATAACACCTTCACCACCAACTTCAGCACAGTCAGGGGTAAACAACAGCAGGCAGTTTTAAAACTTATCTGTTTGGTGGACAAACCCCACACCGCGCAGGAGCTGTGGACGGGCCTTGAACAACAGACCGATGAGTGGTTTGTGCCAGTCAGCCTCAAGCCCGGCCTGGTGGTGTGCGATAATGGGCGAAATCTCGTATAAGCTCTGGGACTAGCCGGTTTGATGCACATCCCTTGCCTGGGGATGTGCTGAATTTGGTGGTGCAGAGATTCCTCCCTTAAAAATTACCCCGATATGTCAGAGCTGCTGCATAAAGTGCGAGCCTTCTGTGCGCGCTTTCGGCGTTCTCACCCTGCTGCTGCTTGCCTATCAGCGCTGCAGCGTAACTTCGGCCTTCCCGCTCATCGCCTCATATGTGACGTGCCCACAATGTGGAACTCCACCTTGCACATGCTGGCCAGACTGTGCGAGCAGCAGCAGGCGATAGTGGAGTTTCAGCTGCAGCACTCAAGGGTGAGTCGCTCGGCGGAACAGCACCACTTCACCATCACTGACTGGGCCTCCATGCGAGACCTGTGTTCCTTGTTGCGCTGTTTCCATTACTCCACCAACATGGCCAGTGCCGATAACGCCTTCTCAGCGTTACTATCCCACTTCTATGCCTCCTTGAAAAAACGCTCCTGGCGATGATGGAAGAGGATGTGGCACAGGAGGAGGAGGAAGAGGGATCATTTCGTAGGGTTTCAAGCCAGTCATTCCCAAGTGGCTCCGAGGGTGGGTTCCTGCACCCACAATCCCAAGGTACACAATTGTCCAGCCAGGGCACAGTTCTGGAGGATGACGAGGTGGAGGATGAGGAGGAGGAGATGGAGGAGGAAGAACCATGTTCACAGCAGGGTGGCACCCAGACCAGCTCATGGCCATCACTTGTGCGTGGATGGGGGGATACAGAGGACACAGGCGATACACCTCCCACAGAGGACAGCTTTTCGTTGCCTCTGGGCAGCCTGGCACACATGAGCGATTACATGCTGCAGTGTCTCCGCAACGACCGCCGAGTTGCCCACATACTAACTTGTGCTGATTACTGGGTGGCCATGCTGCTGGATCCTCGTTACAAGGACAACGTACCGTCCTTAATTCCGTCACTGGAGCATGATCGTAAGATGCGCGAGTACAAGCGCACGCTGGTAGACGCGCTGCTGGTGGCATTCCCACCTGACAGCGGGGGGCAAAGTGGAAGCACAAGGCGAAGGCAGAGGACGAGGAAGAGGTCGCCAATACAGCTGGGGCACCACCAGCACCTCAGAAGGCAGGGTTAGCATGGCCGAAATGTGGAAAAGCTTTGTCAGCACGCCACAACAACAAGTACCGCCAGCTGATATGGAACGTCTTAGCAGGAGGCAGCATTTCACCAACATGGTGGAGCAGTATGTGTGCACACGCCTACACGTACTGATTGATGGGTCTGCCCCCTTCAACTTCTGGGTCTTCAAATTGGGCACATGGCCTGAGCTTGCCCTTTACGCCTTGGATGTGCTGGCCTGCCCTGCAGCCAGTGTATTATCTGAACGTGTGTTTAGCACGGCAGGGGGCGTCATCACAGACAAGCGCAGCCGCCTGTCCACAGCCAATGTGGACAAGCTCACGTTCATTAAAATGAACCAGGCATGGATCCCTCAGGACTTGTCCGTACCTTGTGCAGAATAGACATGTATACCGGCACTAACCAGCCATTGTTATACTGCAGCGCAATTGCTCATGTTTGTATTTTGGATATTTCACACTCTTTTGTAGTGTAACTTAACTTTAAAAAATGTAATTAAAATAAAAACCTGTGTTGGCTATCTCGTCCTCCTCCACCGCCTCTTCCACCTACTCCGCTACGTCCACCGCCTCCTCAAACTCCTACTCCATATGGAACTCCACCTCATAAATCATTATTTTATTTTTTTTACGTGTTTTATTTTATATCATTTCACTACTTTGTCATTTACATTTTCTGGTGAAATTCACCAATTTTTGGGTGTATAGTACCACTTCTTTACCTAGTAGGGCGGTTAAAAAAATAAAATAATTGTCATTAACATTTTTGGGTGAAATTCACCAATTTTTTGGTGTATAGTACCACTGCTATACCTAGTAGGCCGGTTAACAAAAAAAAAAAATTTGTCAGTTACATTTTCAGTTGAAATTCAACAATTTTTGGGTGTGAAGTACCACTGCTATACCTAGTAGACAGGTTAAACAATAAAACAATTTGTCAGTTACTTTTTCAGGTGAAATTAACAAATTTTTGGGTGGATAGTACCACTGCTATACCTAGTAGGCCAGTTAACAAAAAAATAAAAATAAATTGTCAGTTACATTTTCTAGTGAAATTCAGCAATTTTTTGGTGTGAAGTACCACTGCTATACCTAGTAGACCGGTAAAGAAAAAAAAAAAAAAAATTGGCAGTTACATTTTATAATTAAATTCAGCAATTTTTTGGTGTGATGCACCACTGCTATACCTAATAGACCGGTAAAAAAAAAAACATTTGTCAGTTACATTTTATGGTCAAATTCACCAATTTGTGAGTGTAATATACCCCTCCTCTACCTAGTTGACAGCTTAATACTAATACGGCCTACTAACAAATTTCAATAATTTTTATTTTACATTTTCGGGTGACAATAAACAATTGTTTTCTGTCATAGACCCCTGCTCTACCAAGTAGACAGGTTAATTAATTTCTGTAATTTTTCAGTTACATTCTTGGGTTGACATTATACAATTTTAGACGTGAATAAACCCCTGCTCTGCATAGGTGACAGAGAATAACATTTCTGAAATGCTTCTTTAATTGATGCGCGCCACCTCCTTTGATTCAATGCTTAAACTTAAACAAGTTGTACCACATTTAAGCTTCAATACTTTGTCCCACATTTCTGCCATACTCTTTTGGCCAACATTTGCGCCTCAATAGTTTTTCCCACAATTCCACTTGACTCTTTTGGCCAACGTTTGGGCTTCTGTAATTTGTCCCACATTTGCGCCTCAATAGCTTTTCCCACACTTCTTCTCGATCCCCCAAATTTTTTAGAAATTTATCTCCCTTAAATTTGGTCACTTTTTCTCAAACTCCCTCTCCGGCCTGGAACCCTGATTCGAAGCCACCCGTAATCACCATGGTAGGCGCATAAAAAAACATCGAAAGTTGATAGAGCAGATATCAAATTGGATTGTGAACATCATGGGGACGTGCGACATGGTGGGGCAGTAAGTATGCACACGCCTACACGAACTAACTGACAGGGGTCAGCCCCTGCAACTTCTGGGTCTCCAAATTGGGCACATGGCCTGAGCTTGCCGTTTACGCCTTGGAGGTGCTGGCCTGCCCTGCAGCCTGTGTATTGTCTGAACGTGTGTTTAGCACGACTGGAGGGTTATATTTCCCAATGTTTTGGGGTGTACCCCAATTTAAAAAAATGAAAAATACATTTTAAAACAAAAAGCAGTGTAGGCTACCTCCTCCTCCTTCACCGCCACTTCCACCTACACCGCCGCATCCACCGCCTCCTCAACCTCCTACTCCATATGGACCTGGTCCTCCTAGATCAAGATTATTCTTTTTTATTTTTACGTATTTTATGTTATTTTAAGTTATTTCCCTATCCACATTTGTTTGCAGAGCACTTGCCATGCTCTTAACCACATTTTGACGACATTTGCAGCCCTCTAGCCCTTTCCAAGACATTTTTACAGCCATTTTAGTGCTCAAAAGTTCAGGTCCCCATTGACTTCAATGGGGTTCTGGTTCGGGGTCAAGTTCGGGTCCCAAACTCAAACTTTTTTCCGGAGTTCGGCCGAACCCGTCGAACCCTAACATCCAGGAGTCCGCTCAACTCTATTCAAAAGCAATGTCTGATTTTCATTAGCTGATGTTCAGTACTTTTTTATTTATTATTCATTTTGTCAGTTTCAACTTATTTTAATGACAATTGTGTTTTTTTTTTCCTTTAATGGAAGGGTACCAACAAATTTGTGCTTGTGTTTATATATAACTTTTAATAATCATGTAATAGCCAGCCAGCATAATAATGTGAACTAGCATCTAATTATTCAGTAATTATCTGTTAATGCTGGATTATTGGCATTCACTTCATATAAAATTACTGTACTAGAGCTAGCTAGATAGAAAATGGTAGTAACTTCAAATTATGTTAGCTGTAAAATATTTTCTTAAGCAAAAAAAACTAAATAAAACATATATTATGTTTGTCCAGTAGGTGGCAGTAATGCCTAACTCAACGATTATGGAGGATGGTACTGTATGATTTCATGTTACAGATCAGTCTTGTATTTATTATGTTGCTACTTCTCACATATTTAAGAATCTGTCAGAGATTTTGATATTGATATATTTGATATTGATGTCCTGTCCAGGTCATCAATATCTGATTGATGGTAGTCTGACTCCAGGCACCCCTGTTTTAAAAGGGCTGCAGCCCAGATAGTGATACAGTACCTAATAAAATATTTATTAATTAACATTCCTCATATGTCTGCTTTATGATGGCATCATATTAGTGTGACGGCACTAGAAGTGTCTTTTAAAAAAATTAGGACTTAAGGCTTAGAATTTTAGAAGCAATTTTTCTATAAAATTTTCAAATTTTAAGAACCAATTCAGTTCTGAAGGGAATTTGCTGAAATTAAATTAAATACAAATGACTTTTTAATCACTTTTTATTTCACTTTTTAGGAGGTGAGGTGGTCAAAAATTGCAATTGTGTCAGCGTTTTTTATTTTTATTGTTTATAGGATTCTCCTTGCAGTATATTTGATATGATAACTTTATTCTATAGGTTGATACAATTAGGGCAATACTAAATGTTACCAAATGTCTTACCACTTTTATATCATAAAATTACTTTTTATTAAAAATCTTTTTTTTTTTTGTATCGCCATATTTAAGATCCATTACTTTTTTACTTTTCCATCAACATTGCTGTGTCAGGGCTTATTTTTTGCAGGACAGGCTGAAGTTTTTATTGGTACCATTTTAGGGTATATATGACTTTGATTATTTTTTATTTCATTTTTTTGGGAGGTGAGATGTGCAAAAATCGCACTTGTCAGTGTTTTTTATTTTGTATTGCGTTCACCATGTGGTATATTTGATATGATAACTTTGTTCTGTGGGTCGATATAGTTATAGAGAATACCAAATTTATATTGTTTTTTTTTTATGTTATAACCACTTTTGTATCATAAAGTCCCTTTTTATAATTTTTTTTCTTTGCATTGCCATATCTAAGACCCAGAACATTTTTTTTTCCATCAACGTAGCTACGTGAGGACTTCTTTTTTTGTGGGACGGGCTGTAGTTTTAATTAGTACCATTTTGGGGTAGATATGACTTTTTGATCACTTTTTTTATACCTTTTTCTTTGGGAGGTGAGGTGACAAAACCAGAAATTCCTACATTGTTTTTAAATCTTTTTTTTTTTTACGGTGTTCACCATACGGCATAAGTAACATAATCCTTTTATAGATCGAATTGTTACAGATGCGGTGATACCAATTATGTGTAGTGTAGTTTATTTTTTTTAATTTTCTTTATCAATTATAAATGAGCAGATATGGGAAAAGACAATTTATTCATTTCTTATTTAATTTTTTTATTTATTTATTTTCTTATACATATTATTTAAACTTTTATTTTATTTTTAAACTTTTTTTGAACATCCAGGGGGGCTGATGGCTGTACAGTACACCTTAATAGTCATCTATTGCAGTATCACACTGACACTTAGCCTGATCAGACCCTCAGGGTCTGTCAAGCTTAGATACATGGCAATCCTGGATGCCTTTTTAAGGCATCAGGCTGCCATGGCAACCACCGGGACGCTGCCATCTCAACCCCATGGATGCCGTGGTTCCTACTGACCATCTAAGGGGTTAAATGGCGAGGATCAGTGCCAGTAAAACAGGGAATTGACTGTTGCCCTGTTCTCCTCCACATCTTGTATTGCCCGTCACTTCAATAAAGAGGAATTTGATAGGGTTGGAGAGTGCCATGCTTCACTCATTCTTCAGATGAACTGTTTACATTGACCTTTTGCATAGAGCACAGCTCTGCACCGATTTATGAGTCGCATCAGCTGCTTTGAAAAGACACAGAGTCTGTGCGTATCGCTCTAGTGCCCTCTCTCTTCTATTATTGTGGGTATTTTAATATGTACCCCTCTCTGTTGCCACTTTCTGTGTAACAGTAGGCTCTAAATCATTTTCTATATGTGTACTGACAGAAAATCCACAGGCTGCTATTAGAGCATCTCCGCTATGTACAGAAAAATAGGGTTCCATTATTTTAATAAGACCCATTTTTAAATGATTTTTTAGCTCAAAATGAGAACAAAGGTGTACATAGCCTTTAAGCTGTAATACAAATGTCAATACACTTACCTTTATACCTCGGCATGGTGTATGTTGGCCAGTGATGACGCCTCATTCTGCTTCTCATTCTTATTTTATGTATTGTTTTTTTAACATTGTACTAGCTTGGTATGTTGCTGTTTATAATTTTTATAATTCTTTGATAATTCTAGCAAAGAAATCCTGGCATGTTGGAGCAATTAACTTCTTCCAAAAACTCACTATAAGATACCTTACTGCCATCAGGACATGAAGGTCCAATATTAAAAACTGCCTTTTCATAAGGATTTGAGAGATAAATGGAATCTGAAACAGTTGATGCAAGACATCTTAAAGGGTCTGCCAAAAAGTTTCCAGATGAGATCCTTCCCCTGTTCCACACCTCCAGCACCAATCATAAATGTTGGGATTAAGGCAATGGAGTAATTGGGGAGTATGACACAACAGCATCATTATCTTATAGTGATTCTCTATATGGGATGTACAAACAGGTGTGATGGCTGCTCTCAGTTTCCAATCATCAGTTTCCAATCATCCTGGGAAATAAATCTACCCACTAAGGCTACTTTCACACTTGCATTCAGAGCGGATCCGTCTGGTGTCTGCACAGACGGATCCGCTCCTATAATGCAAACGTTGGGATCTGTTCAGAACGGATCCGTCTGCATTATAGTTCAGAAAAAATTCTAAGTGTGAAAGTTAGTCAGACGGATCCGTCCAGACTTTACATTGAAAGTCAATGGGGGACGGATCAGTTTGAAATTGCACCATATTGTGTCAACTTCAAACGGATCCGTCCCCATTGACTTACATTGTACGTCTGAACGGATCCGTTTGGCTCCGCACGGCCAGGCGGACACCCAAACGCTGCAAGTTGCGTCAGCACAAAATCGCACAAAATCGCATTGCAAGTCAGCACAAAGAATCGCAAGTCAGCACAGAACATTTCAAGTAGCGTATCCAAGCCAGCGCATCGCAAGCATTGCAAGTCTGCACAGAGTATTGCAAGTCTGCACAGAGTATTGCAAGTCTGCACAGAGTATTGCAAGTCTGCACAGAGCCATTGCAAGTCTGCACAGAGCCATTGCAAGTCTGCACATAGCATTTAAAGTCTGCACAGAGCCATTGCAAGTCTGCAGAGAGCATTGCAAGTCTGCACAGAGCATTTCAAGTCTGCACAGAGCATCGCAAGTTAGCACAGAGCATCGCAAGTCATCGCAGAGCATCGCATCATATCAAGTAAAGACACGTCTCCTTATTCGTATTGATTGTTATAGCATTTAAATTAAAATGTCTGAGCCTAGTATTACCATGCCACTGTTAATAGGATACAAAGATAGAGTAGAAGTTGAAGAGCAAGGGAACTTGTCTGAGGTAGAAGAGTCTGATGCAGCATTAGTCTTGCCTCAAACAAATATAGCCCAAGCAGATGAACTAAGACGTTCATCACGTGCCAGAAAACCGACCTCAAAGATTCTGGAAAATTAGGAGCAAAAAGCAGCATTAAAAGAGAAAAAGTTCGCCAGAATGTATGATAAGAGGAAATTATACATTAAAGACATTCGTAAACAGCTAAAGCAAGGAAGTATAAAAGGGACCTTGAGTGATATGGTAGAGACTGTAGAAGAATCTGAATCAGAGCTTATGGCAGCATATGTCAACCTGCGGTCGTTTACGACACCTTCCCAGGAACATGGACACATGTACTGCAGTCACTAAAGATTTAGTAAAGCTCATGAGAGAACTTTCATCTGCAGCTAATTATGATGAAGTTAAAGCAAGAAGTAGAATGAATGAGCTTTTTATGAGAGACTATGCTAGTTCCTTATGGGGAACCACAATCTCAAGTGGGACTTCCTTCGCTAGCAGAAGTGCCACCCATATATCAGAGTCTTCAAATACTTCAGCCAAAAGAAAGGAATTAGCTAAACAACTCAAGAGAGAATACATTGAAATGGAAGCTGCCATCGAGGCACAGTGCTGTCAAATGGAAGCACATCACCATCAAATTGAAGCTGAAATGGAGGCACAGCGCCATCAAATGGAAGCTGAATTGAAAATTCTGGAAAGGCAAAAAGAAGTTAAGATCATAGAAGCCAGACTCAGAGTACATGAGGAGGATATGAATCAGAGTAGTCATAGGTTCAAATCTGTACTAATTGAAGAAGCAGACTCCTACTTTCCTACATACTCCCAGGAGAATGGAAGGAGATCTCCAGCACTTAGTGAGGAAATAAGTCATTATCCTTCCATCCCTGCTCAGAAAGACAAAGAGAGGCCTAGTCCAGTGTTAGGAAAAAGGTGTGTGGATTTACCCTCTATCTCTACCGGAAAAGAAGAAGAAAGGGACTTACCTAATTCAGAACTAAGTGAGAAAATAGAACCGGATGATTATATTCCTAGATGCCACGGCAATGCTCAGGAGAATGTTACAACCATTGTCTCAGCAAGACCACAGAGAACAGTCATAGCTAGACTTCCCGTTCCGGAACCTACTGTATTTTCAGGAGACGTACTGAAGTTTATAGAATGGAAGGCAAGTTTTGAAATGAAAGGATGCTAACCAAGCTACCTGAAGAAGTGGCTTCTAGATGGAATCGCTATGTGACTAAACAGATCTAGGCAAGAATGTCCCAAGTTTTAAAGAGTTCTCTGAGTTCGTCAATAAGGAAGCACGGATAGCATGTAATCCAGTAACATAATTTTACATCTTAAAATCCTTAGAAGAAAGGCCTGCAAGAAAGAAAAGACGTGCAAGAGCAACTAGCTTTGAAACCAACGCAGCAGCTAAAGGTCTACATACCTACGAGAGCAAGTTCAAAGTCACTACTGGGATCAGTAGAGAGACAGAAACAACAAATCTTCAGACTACCTTCAAGTGTATGTTCTGTGGAGAGAACCACTCCATACACAAGGGGGAACAGTTGAAGGAGAAGTCCCCAGATGAAAAGAAAAGGTTTGTACTTGAGAACCAACTGTGTTTCAGTTATCTAAGGAAAGGCCATGTTACTAAGGAGTGTAAGAAAAAGGCCACATGCAGCATTTGCAAAGGACGCCATCCTTTACCCTTACATGAAGAACGTCCAAAGAAAGATAAATCCTCAATACCTAAAGATACTGAGGAAGAAAAGAAGGTATCGGTATTCTCTTGCAGAGTGAGGGAAGGAGAAAGCAACGGCATATCAATGGTTGTACCAGTGTGCATTTCAAATCCTAAAAGGAGGAACAAGAAGGTATACGCCTATGTGCTACTGGATGCCCAGAGTGACGTCACCTTCATTGATCAAAAAATCTGCAAGAAATTACAAGTGGCTACAGAATCAGTGAAGTTCAAACTCACCACAATAACTGGGAAAAACACATTAGTGAACAGTCAAAGGGTCAAAGGACTGAGAATTAGAGGACTTCATTCAAACTTCACATTAGATCTACCTCCAGCTTATACAAGAGACGATATACCTCTAGCTCGAGATCGCATACCTACCTATAAAATAGCCAATAAATGGGAGCACCTATCTGTCATATCACATGAAATGTCCCCGCTGAAGGAGTTTCGTGTTGGACTGTTGATAGGCTACGATTGTCCTGAAGCCTAGGTACCACGAAAGATAATCACAGGAGAAAATGGTGAACCCTACGCGGTTCAAACTGATCTAGGATGGGGTGTTGTTGGAGGAAACCAGCAGATCACAAACTCAAGACAGGTGACAGGATTGTGTCATCGAATATCTGTCCAAGAGTTACCAACTGTAAGTCCAGCAAAAGTAATCAAGATCCTTGAATCCGACTTTGCAGACATAAGTTCTAAAGAAAAGAGTGTATCGCAAGAAGACATAAAGTTCGTACACACTTTAGAAGAAAGTATTCAGCAAAATCAACAAGGTCATCTTGAAATGCCCTTACCTTAGAGAACGACCTAGTCTGCCAAATAACAGAAATCTTGCCCTAGCAAGATTGAAATGTTTGAAGAAAAGGATGGGAAGAGATCCCAAACTCAAAAATGATTATTTGAAATTCATGGAAGGCATCCTTGAGGTAGGACATGCTGAGAAAGTTAATAACCAACCTAAAGAAGGAGAAGTGTGTTACATCCCACATCAAGGTGTTTACCACTCAAAGAAACCAGATAAGATTAGAGTAGTAATTGATTGCTCAGCAAAGTACGATGGTGTTGCATTGAATGATCATCTACTAAAAGGACCAGATCTTACAAACACTCTGCCTGCAGTACTCTGTAGATTCAGAAATTATCGGTCATGTGTGATATTGAAAAGATGTTCCATAAGTTTCATGTGAAGAATGAAGATAGAGACTTCCTGAGGTTTCTATGGTAGGAGGATGGCGATACAGATACAGAGAATAAAAGTACACTTGTTTGGAGCAGCATCACCAATCAGAATGAAACGGATTGCCCATCAGCAGCAAATTTTATGAAGAAAAACTTTTATGTAGATGATAGTCTCATAAGTCTAGAGTCCACAGAATCTGCCATCAAACTAGTGAAAGAAAGCAAAGAGTTATGCGCAAGAGGAGACCTGTGCCTTCACAAAGTTATCTCAAACAACAGAGAGGTACTGGAATCCATCAGTGACTCTGAACGTGCATCAACAATGAAGAATGTAGATCTCAATTATGATTATCTTCCAGTTCAGAACATACTTGGATTGAGATGGAATGTAGAGAATGACAAGTTCTTCTTTGAAGTATGTATTGAAGAGAAAGTTGCAATTAGAAGTACCATTCTTTCCGCAGTGGCTTCTATATATGATCCATTGGGATTCTTGGCTCCAGTAATCCTCAGAGCAAGAGAAATACTACAAGAATTATGCAGACAGAAGTTAGGATGGGGCGAGCCTATATCTGAAAATTTGAGGCCAAGGTGGGAGAATTAGATAGGAGACTCAAAACTTGGCAAAAAAGGAAAATGTCTCACTACTTCACTCAAGTTGGAACGTCCTAAACAGAAGTTAGTTGTTCTACTTGAGAGTGATAAAAGACACTTGGAAGTTGAGAACCTGATGGAAAATTCCTCAAATTCATGTTCAACTAAGAACATAAAATTATAGGTAATTTTGGTGGGAGTGTAACTGGCCAGCTAAGACCTGTCCTAGGTTGCTAACATAGCTTGTATGTTTATACAGCTAGACCTGCCAATAACCTTAATACAGTTCTTATGTTTGTGTGTTAAAGATAAAAACAGAGTTATTTACAGTAACTTCATGTTTGGATGTCATGTAATAGTTATATTTTGTATCCACAGAAGCAGAAAAAGATAATATGCCTTTAAGATTCATTATATGGATGTGAGGTAAGCTCAATGACACAGCAGAAACAACAGACAGCATAGAGTTAAACTGTTGTTGCTGGGAAGGAGTCTTGACCAATCCTAGCCAGCATCACACAAAGCCTGTGTGGGAAATCCCCCTAGCAGGGGCTGCTAGAATTATTACACCAGAGGAGAGAAGCTGAAAATACATTAATTCCACTAAGAGCTGTGTTTTATGGAAGTAGAGAGGCCAAAATAGGTATTTAAAACAGTTATATAATGTTCCTACTGTTAATATAGTGATTAGAACTGTCTAATGAACTAGTTATATATGTGTTTATTTACAGTTCCACCAATTGCAAACTACAAAGTTCACAATCCAAATTCAAATTCCATATTGCAATCCAAATTGCATACAACCATACCAGATCATACTCAACCAATCTGCAAATAGTTACTCTTAACTGCATACTGCAAATTGCGACCAAATTCAGCAAGTAGAACTATTAGTTAGACCTCAGATATACCTCTCAGAGAGATCATAAAGTGCTTAAATAACTTGAAGTGAGAGTACAGATACTGAAGAGAGATATATATCCACCATTTTATGTTGAATAACAAGATTGAACAGATTGCACCGTCTTATGCATTCCGCCATTTTGTGATATCTTTTCAACACGTGTTATGTACATGGAATATCTGCTGCGGAGACGGCAGTGTTATATATGAAGAAAAGTTGAAGTTAATAAAGAAGTCATTTCAAGCATTTGATGTGCTGTTTCCTAGAATAGCGCTAGAGGAATTACAGAGTAAGGCCTCATGCACACGACCGTTGTGTGTTTTGCGGTCCACAAAACACAGATGGCGTCCGTGTGCATTCCGCAATTTGCAGAATGGAGCGGACAGACTTTAATATAACTGCCTATTCTTGTCCGCAAAGCGCGGACAAGAATAGGACATGTTATATTTTTTTTGCGGACCACGGAACGGAGCAACGGATCCGGACAGCACACGGAGTGCTGTCCGCATCTTTTCCAGCCCCATTGAAGTGAATGGGTCGGCATCCGAGCCGCCAAAACTGCAGCTCGGATGCGGACCAGAACAACGGTCGTGTGCATGAGGCATAATGGAAAGTCTGGTAAGACTAAAAGGTCTAAGGGCTCTTTCACACCTGCGTTCTTTTCTTCCGGCATAGAGTTCCGTCGTCGGGGCTCTATGCCGGAAGAATCCTGATCAGTTTTATTCTAATGCATTCTGAATGGAGTGAAATCCGTTCAGGATGCATCAGGATGTCTTCAGTTCCGGAACGGAACGTTTTTTGGGCGGAGAAAATACTGCAGCATGCTGCGCTTTTTGCTCCGGCCAAAAATCCTGAAGACTTGCCGCAAGGCCGGATCCGGAATTAATGCCCATTGAAAGGCATTGATCCGGATCCGGCCTTAAGCTAAACGTCGTTTCGGCGCATTGCCGCATCCGACGTTTAGCTTTTTCTGAATGGTTACCATGGCTGCCGGGACGCTAAAGTCCTTGCAGCCATGGTAAAGTGTAGCGGGGAGCGGGGGAGCAGCATACTTACAGTCCGTGCGGCTCCCGGGGCGCTCCAGAGTGACGTCAGGGTGCCCCAGGCTCATGGATGACGTGTCGCATGGATCACGTCATCCATGCGCATGGGGTGCTCTGACGTCATTCTGGAGCGCCCCGGGAGCCGCACGGACTGTAAGTATACCGCTCCCCCGCTCCCCGCTCCTACTATGGCAACCAGGACTTTAATAGCGTCCTGGCTGCCATAGTAACACTGAACGCATTTTGAAGACGGATCCGTCTTCAAATGCTTTCAGTACACTTGCGTTTTTCCGGATCCGGCGTGTAATTCCGGCAAGTGGAGTACACGCCGGATCTGGACAACGCAAGTGTGAAAGAGGCCTTAGATATCAGAATTCTTCTAATGCCACAGCGCAAAAGGCACTTCATAGTGCTGCGCCTGCCACACCTGCTGCTTGCTAAATTAAGTAAATATGTCTTTGGTGTGAGAAGTTTTTTTCCTGGGTTATTCTATATGGACCCCACCAAAGTGCCAGCCATTGTTGATTGGGATAGACTCACTTCCCTGAAAGCCCTTCAGAGATTCCTTGGTTTTGCTAATTATTATAAAAAATGTGTTAGAAATGTTCAATCATTGCCAAGTCGCTTACTGACTTAACCAGGAACCCCTGATGCGCTGTCTGCTTTTGAAGCTCTGAAAGAGAGTTTAATTTGTGCTCCAATACTTATTCAACCTGTTTCACCAAACAATTAATTATTGAGGTAGATGCTTCAGAGATAGAAGTGGGTGCGGTATTGTCTCAGGGCTTATCTTCCTCGACGAATCTAGAGCCATGTGCTTTCCTTTCTAGAAAATTTTCCTCTGAGGAAAGGAATTATGATATCGGCAATCGAGAATTATTATCCATCAAATGGTCCTTTGAGGTATAGCAACATTTCTGGATAGATTGGAGGCTTGGGCAGATGAGGTTTAACACTGACAAATGTAAGGTTATGCACATGGGAAGGAATAATGCAAGTCACCAGTACAGACTAGTGTAAATGGTAAAACACTGGGTAACACTGACATGGAAAAGGACCTAGGAATTTTAGTGAACTGTAAACTAAGCTGTAGAAACCAGTGTCAGGCAGCTGCTGCCAAGGACAATAAGATAATGGGTTGCATCAAAATTAGCATAGATGCCTGTGATGAGAACATAGTCCTGCCACTTTACAAATCACTAATCAGATCAAACATGGAGTACTGTGTACAGTTCTGGGCTCCTGTGAACAAGACAGACATAGCAGAGCTGGAGAGGGTTCAGAAGAGAGCAACTAAAGTAATAACTGCAAAAACCTATAAAAGAAACAAAGCTGACTCCGTACTATTATCAATTATCATAATGCTTTATTAATTACAAAAAATTATTATATACAGTACAGACCAAAAGTTTGGACACACCTTCTCATTCAAAGAGTTTTCTTTATTTTCATGACTATGAAGGCATCAAAACTATGAATTAACACATGTGGAATTATATACACAACAAACAAGTGTGAAACAACTGAAAATATGTCATATTCTAGGTTCTTCAAAGTAGCCACCTTTTGCTTTGATTACTGCTTTGCACACTCTTGGCATTCTCTTGATGAGCTTCAAGAGGTAGTCCCCTGAAATGGTCTTCCAACAGTCTTGAAGGAGTTCCCAGAGATGCTTAGCACTTGTTGGCCCTTTTGCCTTCACTCTGCGGTCCAGCTCACCCCAAACCATCTCGATTGGGTTCAGGTCCGGTGACTGTGGAGGCCAGGTCATCTGGAGCAGCACCCCATCACTCTCCTTCATGGTCAAATAGCCCTTACTTTCAAAGTTTTCCCAATTTTTCGGCTTACTGACTGACCTTCATTTCTTAAAGTAATGATGGCCACTCGTTTTTCTTTACTTAGCTGCTTTTTTCTTGCCATAATACAAATTCTAACAGTCTATTCAGTAGGACTATTAGCTGTGTATCCACCTGACTTCTCCTCAACGCAACTGATGGTCCCAACCCCATTTATAAGGCAAGAAATCCCACTTATTAAACCTGACAGGGCACACCTGTGAAGTGAAAACCATTTCAGGGGACTACCTCTTGAAGCTCATCAAGAGAAGGCCAAGAGTGTGCAAAGCAGTAATCAAAGCAAAAGGTGGCTACTTTGAAGAACCTAGAATATGACATATTTTTAGTTGTTTCACACTTGTTTGTTATGTATATAATTCCACATGTGTTAATTCATAGTTTTGATGCCTTCAGTGTGAATCTACAATTTTCATAGTCATGAAAATAAAGAAAACTCTTTGAATGAGAAGGTGTGTCCAAACTTTTGGTCTGTACTGTATATCACAGACACAATCTTTAAAAACCAAGTGGGCAAGAATGACCTCAAGAATGAACTTATTCGTTTTTTACTACAATTACTTTGGTTTGTACTAACCAAGAATTTTTTCACCTTTAATGGGTCTTTTTTCCTACAGCTCCAGGGAACCGCGATGGGGGCGGCTTATGCACCCTCATACGCCAATCTGTTCCTGGGGCTGTGGGAGAGAGACCTGTTTATGTCTGATGGATGTGACACCATGCCAGATGGACATGTCATCATGGACCGCACCATTTTTTGGGCGCGGTATATTGATGACATCTTCCTGATCTGGCATGGTACTGAGGGACAGTTACATGAGTTTTTTGCGATGTTGAATAAAAACTCCAAAAACATTAAACTCACGTATATGTATCACAGAAGTGTGATCAATTTCCTCGATGTGACAATATAAAAAAATGATAGGGGACACATAAAGACCGATGTATACCGTAAAGACACCTCGGTTAATGCGTTTTTACATGCCTCTTCTTTGCATCCTAGAAATACCATTAATGCAATCCCTATTGGACAATTTTTACAGATGCGGATGATTTGTTCAGAAGAAAACACCTTTGAGGGACAAACGAGTGATCTAACTAACCGTTTTTTGAGAAGAGGGTACAGCCGGAGATCCATAAAGAGAGCATACCACAGAGCGAGATCACAAAAAAAAGTTGACACTTCCTACAACCAAAAAGAGATAAAGTTACGGATACTAAGATCAGGTATGTAACTACATACCATTCCCGGTGGGAGGAGATGAGGGAGATCATGGCCAGACTTTGGGCGGTTTTACGAACCGATCCAACTCTGGAGAAATTATTGACACCGCACCCCTCTATTACTGCACGTACAGCTGACACCCTGCGCAACAATCTGGTTAGGAGTTATTTGCAACCGATCCCCCAACAGATCTTCTCCGCTAAGAGAAGACCACAATGGGGTTTTAAACCATGTGGGAGATGCGTCGCATGTCCCAACATGGAACCGGCAGATACGTTCACTGATGCAGGAGGTATAAAAACGTTCAAGATTACACATCAGATCACCTGCTCTACACTCAAAGTAGTATACTATGCTAAGTGCCCGTGTCCAAAAATCTATATTGGACTTACCACTCGTGAATTGAAAATAAGAGTACGTGAGCACGTAAGAGACATCATTGCTGCCAAGGATGTAGAAAGCTGGGAAGATCTAAAACCCATCCCAAGACATTTTAAGATTTGTCACGGGTGTAACCCAAGACTTCTTAAAGTGGGAGGAATAGACTGCATCAGAACCGACTTGAGGGCCGGGAACATACCTAAAAAATTGGCCCAGAAAGAAAGTCGGTGGATTTGGACATTGGGGACTCTTCGCCCCTCTGGCCTTAACAAGAATCTGGGTTTCGCCGCTTTTCTCTAGCCATTCAGACCGCCACTGTGGACCATTTGTTTTTAGCTTTTAGTTTATTAATGTGTTTTTAACACTCTCTTTTACTTTATTTATCTCTCCAGGTTATATTATCTCTCCATTTATTGAAGATCTCTCCATCCATTACAGAAATTATTATTTTTCCAGCCTCTTCTTGGGACCCTGCTGATTTTGCTATATTTAGATCATGACATTTGTTGTTGACCTCTGTACCCATTGGTGCCACTAAAAACGTTCTTTAACATACTCATATGGATAATTTACTGATGCAGGATTCATAGGTATTTTTACATACTGCTTCTTGTGCATATTCAGCATCATTGCTTCTACTGTGTTTTTTTATGCACTCTACACGTCCACTGATATGGAGTATAATTTTTTTTACTCCAATATGTAGTTTTAATTTTACACATATTCATTTTGTCACCTGTTCATCACATAAATACACCATCCTCGCCCTTCCCTTCACCATTTTTCATTTTGTTTTTTCACGTAGGCTAAACGTTAGTCTCATTTTATGTTTTTATCACTATATGAATTATATGTACTCTACTTTATCACAATATGAATTAATATGCATATATATTTATTTATAAGCTATTTATGATGTATTAATGTGTATAAACACATAATAGGAGCCAATATGAATTGCACTTTTTTATTTTCAAGCTATTTATGATGTATTAATATGTACAATAGGCAGTTACTTGTCTTTTTATCTTATGCATTTATATTCCATCAGCTGTTTAATGGTCTTTTTTAGCCACCATCATTATTCTGTATTATTATTCCAACTGTATATGTGTATTTTCAATTTATATTTGTATTTAAATATACACCAAGGGTAGATACAGAGTATTGTCTATCTATTAACAATGAAGAACCTGATGATGGTGATGTGTGTTTACACTGATCGCCAGTAGAGGGGGTGCTTTCCCTGTCTCTTCTTCTTTTCCCTCTATTTAATGATGTCATGATTTGTTTTCCCTCCTCCCCTGGACGTGTGCGCGCGGTGTGCGGCGCGGCGTGCGGCCCCTCCGGTCCGGCGTCTCTACGTCGTTCCACCTGGTCATGTGACGTTGTCACGTGGCGGGGGTGTGGCGTTGTGACGCCGGCCGGAGGGGAGGACCGTGCGCTGCGATCCACTCACGGCGCAGCCAATCGCCGCCCAGGTGTTCGAGGGAATGAATCAGCAGGCAAGTGTCCCATTGGAGGAGGGGGATTTATAACCTGGCTTCCACAGTTATGGCGTTACCCCCTGACGAAGGCACGCCGAAACGCGCGTTGGGGTAACGCCATCCTTGTTGGTTGACACACGGCACTTGTCCTGGTAGGTTCTCCTTTACTCTTTCTCTATGCTGCTTAGTTTGTATGGGTAGAGGTGGGTGATTATTATTTTTTTGATTCTCTTTTTGGACCGGTAGTTATTATTTTCCTCACCCAGGGCTCCCCATAATATACAGTGTGGTATGATTTATGACCTACCTGTGTGATACTTATGATTTATTTACATACAAATCTATTTATTACTTACCTATACACCAATTTATGACAATGTTGCCTGTAGCCTGTGTCCCTTCAGGATGGTGTTTTTTCTGCCCACTTGGTTTTTAAAGATTATGTCTGTGATATATATCATAATTTTTTGTAATTAATAAAGCATTTATGATCATTGATAATAGTATGGAGTCAGCTTCGTTTCTTTTATAGGTTTTTGCATTTTCATGGGAGCTGGTACTCGTGATTGTTTACAGGTTGATCCTCGTACTATTGCCGCAATATGGATTGTATATGCTAATGTTAGTTTGGGCATGAGGATCTCTTTTGGTTGTTTTGTTTTTGTAAAGTAATAACTGGAATGAGTGGACTACAGTAGCCTGAAATATTATCAAAATTAGGGTTATTCACTTTAGAAAAAAGACGACTGAGGGGAGATCTAATAACTATGTATGAATATATCAGGGGTCAGTACAGAGATCTCTCCCATAATCTATTTATCCCCCAGACTGTGACTGTGACGAGGGGACATCCTCTGCGTCTAGAGGAAAGAAGGTTTGTACACAAACATAGAAGAGGATTCTTTACGGTAAGAGCAGTGAGACTATGGAACTCTCTGCCTGAGGAGGTGGTGATGGTGAGTTCACTAAAAGAGTTCAAGAGGGGCCTGGATGTATTTCTGGAGTGTAATAATATTACAGGCTATAGCCAATAGAGAGGGGTTGTTGATCCAGGAAGTTATTCTGATTGCCTGATTGGAGTCGGGAAGGAATTCTTTTCCCCTAAAGTGAGGAAAATTGGCTTCTACCTCACAGTTTTTTTTTGCCTTCCTCTGGATCAACTTGCAGGATAACAGGCTGAACTGGATGGACAGATGTCTTTTTTCAGCCTTATAAACTATGTTACTATGTTAACATTTTCTTGAAGGAGCTCTTCATCAATTTATTGTCTTCATGGATCATAAGATGTATTTTGACAGGGCTGAACACTTGTATCCTAGACAAACAGGTCGGGCCTTGTTCTTCACCCAGTTTAATTCTATTACTTATGGTCCTGGGTCTGGTAATGTGAAAGCGGATACTTTATCATGTAGTTTTGGTACGGTACCTGTGATTTTTTTGGATACTAAACCTGTTAACATTCTACATCCTGGTATTGTAATTACTGCCGGTAATCCTGATCTTGCCTCTGAAATACAATGTTATCAGGATTTGGGTACCAGTAATCTTTTTTCTGGTAAATTGTTTGTTCCTCCAAATCTTCAGCTCAGAGTTTTGGAGGAGTCTCGTTGCACTGTACTTGCAGGTTATCTGGGTATTGCTGGTACTAGACATCTGATTTCCAGAGTTTACTGATGGCCTACTTGGTCACGTGATGTGATTGTCTTTGTATTTGCATGTGATTGCACAAGAGCCAAGGTACCCAGAAGACATCCTGTGGGTCTACTTTGCCCTTTTTCCATTCGACAGAGACCTTGGAACCACATTTCTATGGATTTCATAACTGACCTTCCTCCCTCCCACGGGAAGACAGTCATCTGGGTGGTCATTGATAGGCTCTGTTAAAAAACTTCCTGGCGCTAAGAAATTAGCCACCTTGTATGTTAACAATATTCTCAAATTACATGGGATACCCAAATCCATTGTCTCAGATAGATAAGTGCAGTTTAGCTGAAGATTCTGAAGAGAATTTAGCAAGAGATAAGGGATTACACTGTCATTCTCATCCGTGTTCCATCCTGAGACAAATGGACAAACTGAAAGGGTCAACTAGGTTTTGGGACAGTTTCTAAGATGCTTTGTGTCTGACTGTCAGAACAAGTGAAAGAGGTTTCTGTCTCTAGCAGGGTTTGCTATTAAAAACCACATCAGCTCCTCTAGTGGCATCTTACCTTTTTATTGTAAATATGGTTTTAATCTGCGTTTTTCATCAGTTTCTGGTTAAGCTGCAGTCCTGCGGTGGATGCTATCATGAATGATCTGTGTACAGTTTGGGATAAGTCTTGCAAGAGCCTGGAAAAAGCTCAAAGCATCCAGTATAAACAGGACAATAAAAAGCATTCCTTGGTTCTGGGAGAACTTGTGACTTTCCACTAAGAATTTGCTTTATAGTACCATCTACCATATAAGATTCCCTCTATTATAAACCTGGTATAATGTCTTCAATTACCATCCTCGTTCAGGGTACATAATGTTTTCCATGAATCCTTGCTTAAGGAATACATTTGTCCTGTGATTCCTCCAACTAAAACCTCCTGATCCAGTTATAACCCAAGGTGAATTAGAGTATGAGTTGGATAAAATTCTTGATTCTTGGAGAGTTCAGTGCTCTCTTCAGTACCTCAGCCATTGGAATGGATATGGTGATCAATAGAGAACATGGGTTGCTGCTCAGAATGTTCAAGCTCCTTGTTTAAAAAGCAAATTTAATCTAGAGTTTCCTTTGAAACCTGCTCCCCATGTTCAGGGTCCGGTGGCCCCTCTTAAGAGGGGGTAATGTAATAAACTTACTTGTCCGGGCTCCAGCTGCAAGATCCTCAGCTTCGGTGCAGCCACGCCGGGAAAGACACACTGCGGAGCCAAACCACCCGGTGACACGGTTACATACTTTATCCCCACAGCATGCGTACACTGGGAGAGACAAGCAGTGGGCTGAATGATAGCCTATTTTCCCTATCACCTCTATGGTTTTGTGTCTGACCTTTGGAGAGGCAGGTTGCCGGACCAATCAGGTTATGGTCCGGGGACCTGGCTCTCTATTTAAATCTCCTATTCTCAGGGAACCATTGCCAGTGATAGTCTTTGGGCTCACTAGATTTTTCTTGGTTCCTGTTCCTGATTAATGTTTGATATCTCGTGCTTCTGGCCTTTGCTTGCCTCTTGACTTTTCTATTTTCTCTCACTTTTGGTGCCTTGTTGCCCATCTGGTTCTGAACCATTTTTGGTATGATGCTGCTATTGTGTTAGTTTGTCTGTTTGTCCGTCTCTGCACCTTAATTAGTGTAGGGGGCCATCATCCAGTTGTGTGTCTAGTGTTCTATTTAGGGCTTATACTGCAAGTAGGTAGGGAAAGCGGGCTGGGTTCTAGTTTAGGACTCACTGCCTTTGTCTGTCCCTAACCTACAGGCGTTACAGCATGGGGAAGATGTATATGAACTAAGCAACTACATGAGTATATTTGTTAAGGGCCATAGTAATTCTGGAAAACCCCTTTAAACAGTGTGTGAATGAACCTCTTTCTATCAATCTGTCATTGCTTATCTTTTTTTTTTCCGTCTGAAAACATTACTAACTTATGATATCTGAGATTTTCTCTCATTATGCAGACCTGTGGTTTCCAGGACTCAAGTGCAACTGTCTTACGTCAGGTTGACTTTAAAGTAGTCAGATTAGCAATGGAATTTATCATTGCCATGTGTATTTAGAGTATATTCTACCAACATGTGAAGTTTTCAAATTGTTGCAATTTTTCCTCTATCTAGCTCAGTCTTACTCAATGTGATAAAGATTTATACTAGAATGCAGAAGTTAGGATTTCTTCGCTGGGACTTTTCCATATTATTATTCTTACATATTTCTGTAGTTATTAAAAGGGTTGTCCAACTTATAAAAAATATAAAAGATAAAAGAATGCATACAACTGAGGGCTGTATTACACAAACAGATTATCAGACCAATAGTTGGTGTGTATAAAAAAGATGTGTGTGTGTGTGTGTGCAATAGGCCATCTGACCAATGATTGGTCAGAAAATCTGTCATATTGTCACGGGGCGCCAAAGGCGCACTCGGTCTCCCATCAGCCGCAGACCTGCTGCTTAGCTTCGGGAGTGAGGATCTGTGTTTGGTCTCGTTCCCAGGGCGGCTTTGCTAGCTGGGAGGCTCCCTGCTCCTAGGTCTGCCTTGAGCGCCGAGCTGATCACTCGGTGCTCAACTTGTCTGTCTGTCGGTCATGTGACGCTGGCCATGTCACATGACCCTCAGACCCCACTATAAATACAGGCAGCCTGCTGGCCACAGGTGGCCTGTTAATTCTAGGTTCCTGGCTATTTGTTGGACTACTGAATACTACCTGATCCTGTTCCCTGACGATCCTTTGCCTGCTTCTCCTGTACTGCGCATCTCTCCTGGTATCCTGACCCCTGCTTCCACCTGACGATTCTTTGCGGACTCCTGTTGTACTTCGTTTCTCTCCTGGTATTTGACCTCAGCTTTTCCTGACTATTCTCTGCTCATTCCTTAGTACTGCGTAGCTCTCTAGGTATTGACCTGGTCCGTTCACGTTCCGTTATTTGTCTTGTCTGTCTTCCCAGCACGTATCCTAAGTTAGGGACTGCCGTCTAGTTGTCCCCTGTCATTAGGACTTGCGAGGCAAGTAGGCAGGGCCAGGGGTGAGGGTGGAGCGCAGTGGTCACTATCCTCCCCCCTGTGTGTAGTGTACGTGACCGTCACAGAATAACAGGCCATAACCTAACCACTGTATCATGAATACTCTGGTGACCCTGACTGACCATGTCTCTAACCTGATGCAGATGGTGCAGGAGCTAGGAGGGAAACTCTGTTCTTTTGAGCTAGGACAAGGTACTTCCTTCAGGCCTCCAGTCCGCATTTAGAGCCCCAGATTAAGCTTCCTGAGCCCTTTTCTGGAGATCCGAAGAAGTTTCTTTCCTTTAAAGAAAATTGTAAACTTTTTTTTCGTTTGCGCCCCGTATCCTCTGGCCCCGAGTGTCAACGCGTGGGCATTGTCATTTCCCGGTTACAGGGTGATCCCCAGGACTGGGCATTTTCTTTACCTGCTGACGCTAGTTGTTTAACATCAGTGGAGGGTTTTTTTCAGGCCCTGGGTACCCTGTATGATGAACCAGACAGGACACTGGTAGCCGAGACTGCTCTAAAGGTTCTGGTTCAGGGTGATCTACCTGTGGAGGAGTATTGCACCCAATTAGGAAGGTGGTGTGTTCTCTCAGGATGGAATGAACCAGCACTTAAGAGTCAGTTCAGGTCAGGTCTGTCTAATAACTTAACGGATCTTCTAGTGAGTTATCAGCTTCCAGAGACTCTAGAGGAGATGATGACCCTTGTAGTCTGACTTGACCGACGGGTTAGAGATAGATGACAGGAACGACAGTTCTCTCCTCAGGTGGTGGTCCAGCCTGAGGTCTATCCCAGAAACAACGCTGAGGTCTCTACCGAAGAACCCATGCAGGTCGGCATGACTCAAGGGAATCTGCGCCGCAGACGTGGAGTGTGTTTTTACTGCAGAGATCCTGACCATTGGATCAACCAGTGTCCTAAGAAGGCCCTCTCCGTTAAGTCTCCCAAGGCAAGGCAACCTAAAGACCAGGTACACCCTGATATTATGAAATGTAAGCTTTTGGTACCTATAACAATATCTCTGGGGGTTAATAAATGGCCGGGTAAGGCCTTTATTGACTCTGGTTCAGCGGCCAGCTTTATTGACTCTGAGTACGCCATTAGACTGGGTATTCCAATTTTTTCTCTTCCTACACCTATCCATGTCATGGCTATTGACGCCACTCCCCTGGTAGGTGGTATGGTGAGGTCATGTACCTCAGAGATTTCTTTAACCGTGGGGGTGTGCCTCTCTGAGAAATGTTCCCTCTTAGTCCTGGAGAACTGACCGGTCGAGGTGGTACTAGGGTTGCCTTGGCTCCGATTACACAATCCCACTATTGATTGGTCCAGGGGGGAGTTGGTGAAATGGGGACCTAAGTGCGACTCGTGCTTGTCTGTGGTACAAGCTGGGGTCTCAGTAGAATCTGATATATTACCCACGGTCATTAGGGAATATATGTGTTCTCATCACCTACCCCAGAGGTTCTACCACCCCAGGTTTCCTAAGGGGCGTATTTATAATCTCTCTAAGCCCGAACGCAAGGCCATGGAGGATTATATTAAGGAAAGCCTCGGTAAGGGGCACATTAGACCTTCTGTCTCTCCTATGGGAGCGGGGATTTTCTTCGCTAAGAAGAAGGATGGTGGTCTTAGGCCTTGTATCGATTACAGGAAATTGAATAAGATCACTATTCAGAATAGATACTCTCTCCCATTGATTCCGGATTTATTTAACCAGGTTCTGCGGGCAACCTGGTTTTCTAAGATTGACCTGAAAGGGGCATATAATCTAATCTGAATCAAGGAGGGAGACGAATGGAAGACACCGTGCAATACTCCGGCAGGACACTTTGAATATCAGGTTATGCCTTTTGGACTCAGCAATGCCCCAGCTGTGTTCCAAAACTTTATGAATGATATTCTTAGAGAGTTTTTAGGTAAATTTGTCATTGTCTATCTTGACGACATTTTGATATTTTCTCCTGATTTCAAATCACATGTGTCTCATGTTAGACAAGTATTAGAGGTGTTGAGCGAGAATCAGTTGTCTGCTAAACAAGAGAAATGTGTCTTTGGTGTACAGGAGATACTGTTTCTAGGGCATGTCCTGACCCCTCACGCCTTCAAGATGGATCCCGGTAAGGTACTAGCTATTAAGGAATGGGTAAGGCCTTCATCCTTAAAGGGGTTATCCGAGTTATTTTTTTGTTCTTTCTATGTTCCTAACTGGGCAAATGTAACAGCTTTCCAATTCACTCACTTTATCTCCAGTGGCTGGTTTCTCAGATTTCACTGAGGGTCACATGACCTGTGATGTCAGCTTCTCTCCCTGCTCTGATAAAAGTAGTTTACAAGCCTGTAAACGAAACGTCACTGTGCTGGCCACGCCCCCTTCACTGCCGGCTGTCTGCTCTATCCTAGGAATCTTAACCCCTTTAGCTGCACAGACTCAGGGCTGAAGTGTTTACTGTGTAGCTGCAGGCAGTGAAGAGACAAATGCTGGGCACAGGAGCTGAAAGAGAAGTTCTGCAAAGCATTACAGGTAGGGGGAAGATCCTGTGTGTATTAGCAGTGTCGTTATATAAGTGGAACTTGTAGTTCTACACTTACAAGTTGCTGTTTTCTCCCAGCACTCAGGGCAGCCCTTGTATCCACTCCCTTAGCAGTATCATTATACAGCTGGGACTTGTAGTCCTACACATACAACAAGCTGCAGAGTCTCCCAGCAGGCAGACATGTCACTCAGGGCAGGACTTGTATCCACTCCCTTAGCAGAGCAGGGGGAGGGGCAGAGAGTGTTTTTATTGCATGTAAACAAAGGGCCAGAAAAGAACCAGGGAAATGAGGAAATATATATATATTTTTTTTGCATAAAACTTGCTTAGCTCAGTTATATATCAGATATTCAGTGCTATATTATTTTTTTTCATAACTCGGATAACCCCTTTAAAGGCCTTACAACGGTTCTTAGGTTTTGTCAATTACTACCGTAAGAATTTTTCAGTAATTGCTAAACCGTTGACCGACCTTACTAAGAAAGGGGCGGATTTGGAGAGCTGGTCTACTGAGGCCATTACTTCGTTTGAAACACTAAAAAAGGCATTCAGTAACGCTCCCATTCTGATCCAGCCATATCAGGAGAGACCTTTTATTGTGGAGGTGGATGTGTCTGAGGACGGCGCAGGAGCAGTCCTTTCACAAGGTCCTGCTAGTCTAACTAACCTGAGACTGTGTGCATTATTTTCCAGAAAATTTTCTTCCACCGAGAGAAACTACGACATAGGGAATCGGGAGTTGCTGGCCATTAAGTGGGCATTTGAGGAGTGGAGGCATTTTTTGGAGGGGGCAAGGCATTGTGTAACTGTTGTCACTGACCATAAGAACCATATGTTTCTCGAATCTGCTAAGAGGTTGAATACCCGTCAGGCTAGATGGGCACAGTTTTTTTTACTCGTTTTGAATTCTCCATTACTTTCAGGCCTGGAAGTAAAAACGTGAAGGCTGATGCATTATCTCGGAGCTTCCATGCTTTTCAGCCTACAGAGGCACCGCTTGAATCCATCCTACCAGCAAATATCTTCGTAGCAGCCTTATCCCAAGATATCTCGGCTCTCATTAAGGGCACCACAACATCTGTCACCGGCAACCACCCCAACAGATAAGTTGTTTGTCCCCATACAATTTTGTCTCCAGCTGTTGGGTGAGTGTCATGATTCTGCCTTTTGTGGACATCCTGGTTTTGAGGGCACTAGAGAGCTGGTTTCTAGATCTTATTGGTGGCCCACTCTATTTAGAGATGTCAAATCCTACGTGTCAGCCTGTGAGGTTTTTGCTAGGTCTAAGACACCTAGGACTCGCCCTGCTGGAAACCTACGACCCCTACCCATTTCCAGTAGACCCTGGTCCCATATCTCGATGGACTTTATTACTGACCTGCCGCCGGCGGAGGGTAAGACTGTGGTTTGGGTAGTGGTCGATAGGTTTAGCAAGATCGTTCATTTCATTCCTCTGTCTAAACTCCTGAATGCCAAGATCCTGGCATCTATTTTTGTGAAAGAAATTGTACAGTTACATGGTATCCCGGAAAATATTGTATCTGACAGGGGTGTGCAGTTTGTGTCCAAAATTTGGAGGGCTTTCTGTCAAAGATGTCAGATTTCGTTGTCTTTTTCCTCCGCCTACCACCCTGAGAGTAATGGGCAGACTGAAAGCCTTTATCAGTCTGTGGAACAATTCCTGAGGTCGTATGTTGCTGATGACCAGCAATTATGAGTTACATACCTTCCGTTGGCTGAATTTGCTTTGAATAACCGTGTTAAAGGGGAGAACTTTCAGGTTGGGGATAAAGTATGGTTGTCCTCCAAGAATCTATCTCTCAAGGTAGCTTCTAGAAAATTTGCTCCTCATTTTATTGGACCGTATAAGATCACGGAGGTGATTAATCCGGTATCGTTTAAGTTGGAGCTGCCCGAGTCATTCCACATTCATAATGTATTTCATAAATCTCTACTTAAAAAGTATTTTGAAGCTGTTGTACTATTGAAAGCCTCGCCTCCGCCGGTTCTTGTTAGTGATGCTGTCGAGTATGTGGTCTCTAAGATAGTGGATGTCAGGAGAGTGCGTAATTCCTTACAGTACCTGATTCCCTGGGAGGGGTATGGACCCGAAGAAAGATCTTGGGTACCCGCCAGGGAGGTTCATGCTCCTAGACTTGTTCAAAAATTTCATTTAGAACACCCTGAAAGGCCATCGCCTGAAGTCTTGGGTCCGATGGCCCCTTGTAAAAGGGGGGGTACTGTCACGGGGCGCCAAAGGTGCACTCGGTCTCCCATCAGCCGCAGACCTGCTGCTTAGCTTCGGGAGCCAGGATCTGTGTTTGGCCTCGTTCCCAGGGCTAGCTGGGAGGCTCCCTGTTCCTAGATCTGCCTTGAGCGCCGAGCTGATCACTCGGTGCTTGACTTGTTTGTCTGTTGGTCATGTGACACTGGCCGCATCACATGACCCTCAGACCCCACTTTAAATACAGGCAGCCTGCTGGCCACAGGTGGCCTGTTAATTCTAGGTTCCTGGCTATTTGTTGGACTACTGAATACTACCTGATCCTGTTCCCTGACGATCCTTTGCCTGCTCCTCCTGTACTGCGCATCTCTCCTGGTATCCTGACCCCGGCTTCCACCTGACGATTCTTTGCGGACTCCTGTTGTACTTCGTTTCTCTCCTGGTATTTGTCCTCGGCTTTTCCTGTCTATTCTCTGCTCATTCCTTAGTACTGCGTAGCTCTCTAGGTATTGACCCGGTCCGTTCACGTTCCGTTATTTGTCTTGTCTGTCTTCCCAGCACATATCCTAAGTTAGGGACTGCCATCTAGTTGTCCCCTGTCATTAGGACTTCCAAGGCAAGTAGGCAGGGCCAGGGGTGTGGGTGGAGCGCAGTAGTCACTATCCTACCCCCTGTGTGTAGTTTATGTGACCTCCACACATATAATCTGTTGGTGTACTACAGCCCTTACCTATTTTATTCCACTATGATCAGTATGACAGGTTCACTTGTAAGGATTTTTTTTCAATGTGTGGATTAAATTGTGGATAATTATATACTAGGGGTTGTCATGGATGCAAGGGTGCCAATTAGAGATGAGAGAATTTCATATTTTAAAATTAGTTCACGCTTCGTTTGGTGGTAAAACCAGAATTGCATTGTGGATTCCGTTACCACGGACCATAATACAATTCTATAATGGAATACATAATGGAATGCCTTTAGAGGCATTCCGTTAATCATTCCATCATAATAGAAGTCTATGGGCTGCAAAATGGACCCGTTCCATTTCCGTTATGCAGGGGAGTACTTTCCTGCATAATGGAAACGGGACAGATCCGTTATGTAGGAAGCATGTTATAGAGCAGGAGGAGCTGAGCAGATTGATATATAGTTTTAATTTTTGAAATACAAGAAAAAGAAGTGACAAATTTCTTATTTTCTACCCTTCACAGTTGAGATTTGTGGGAAAAGATTCAGTAAAACTTATAATCAGTGACTGAAAGCCTTCCCTATAAAAGTGTATATATAGATAGATACCAATCAGTGATAGGTCCAACCACATGACTACTAAGCCCAGAATAAGCTGATATTTAAATGCATAAATTACACGTTTTACTGAATCTTTCCCACAAAACTATATATCAATCTGCTCAGCATCTACTGCTCTTTAACCCCTTCCTGACCTTGCAATTTTCCATTTTTGTGTTTTTGTTTTTCACTCACTGCCTCCTTGGAGCCATAACTTTTTTATTTTTCTGTTCACAGAAATGTATGAAGGCTTGTTTTTGCAGGACAAATTGTACACTGCTCAAAAAAATAAAGGGAACACTTAAACAACACAATGTAACTCCAAGTCAATCACACTTCTGTGAAATCAAACTGTCCACTTAGGAAGCAACACTGAGTGACAATCAATTTCACATGCTGTTGTGCAAATGGGATAGACAACAGGTGGAAATTATAGGCAATTAGCAAGACACCCCCAATAAAGGAGTGGTTCTGCAGGTGGTGACCACAGACCACTTCTCAGTTCCTATGCTTCCTGGCTGATGTTTTGGACACTTTTGAATGCTGGCGGTGCTTTCACTCTAGTGGTAGCATGAGACGGAGTCTACAACCCACACAAGTGGCTCAGGTAGTGCAGCTTATCCAGGATGGCACATCAATGCGAGCTGTGGCAAGAAGCTTTGCTGTGTCTGTCAGCGTAGTGTCCAGAGCATGGAGGCGCTACCAGGAGACAGGCCAGTACATCAGGAGACGTGGAGGAGGCCGTAGGAGGGCAACAACCCAGCAGCAGGACCGCTACCTCCGCCTTTGTGCAAGGAGGAACAGGAGGAGCACTGCCAGAGCCCTGCAAAATGACCTCCAGCAGGCCACAAATGTGCATGTGTCTGCTCAAACGGTCAGAAACAGACTCCATGAGGGTGATATGAGGGCCCGACGTCCACAGGTGGGGGTTGTGCTTACAGCCCAACACCGTGCAGGACGTTTGGCATTTGCCAGAGAACACCAAGATTGGCAAATTCGCCACTGGCGCCCTGTGCTCTTCACAGATGAAAGCAGGTTCACACTGAGCACATGTGACAGACGTGACAGAGTCTTGAGACACCGTGGAGAACGTTCTGCTGCATGCAACAACCTCCAGCATGACCGGTTTGGCATTGGGTCAGTAATGGTGTGGGGTGACATTTCTTTGGAGGGCCGCACAGCCCTCCATGTGCTCGCCAGAGGTAGCCTGACTGCCATTAGGTACCGAGATGAGATCCTCAGACCCCTTGTGAGACCATATGCTGGTGCGGTTGGCCCTGGGTTCCTCCTAATGCAAAACAATGCTAGACCTCATGTGGCTGGAGTGTGTCAGCAGTTCCTGCAAGACGAAGGCATTGATGCTATGGACTGGCCCGCCCGTTCCCCAGACCTGAATCCAATTGAGCACATCTGGGACATCATGTCTCGCTCTATCCACCGTCATGTTGCACCACAGACTGTCCAGGAGTTGGCAGATGCTTTAGTCCAGGTCTGGGAGGAGATCCCTCAGGAGACCGTCCGCCACCTCATCAGGAGCATGTACAGGTATTGTAGGGAGGTCATACAGGAACGTGGAGGCCACACACACTACTGAGCCTCATTTTGACTTGTTTTAAGGACATTACATCAAAGTTGGATCAGCCTGTAGTGTGTTTTTCCACTTGAATTTTGAGTGTGACTCCAAATCCAGACCTCCATGGGTTGAAAAATTTGATTTCCATTTTTTTATTTTTGTGTGATTTGTTGTCAGCACATTCAACTATATAAAGAACAAAGTATTTCAGAAGAATATTTAATTAAATCTAGGATGTGATATTTTTGTGTTCCCTTTATTTTTTTGAGCAGTGTACTTTCTAATGGCACCATCTACTGCTGCATAAAATGCAGTGGAAAGCTGAAACAAAAATTCAAAAACTGACCTGTGCCCTTCATTCTGGATCAGTACAATTACAACAATACCACATTTATCTGCCGGATCTCTGCACACTCCAGTATTGCCTGACGCTTGCACGGCTCCATCTGGCCCTATTCACTATAATGGAGACCATCAGAGATATGGCCACATTCCAGCAAACACATTCCAGCAAATATGCCGAGAATCGTCCGGAAGAGAATCGATGCATGCAGCAGTTTTTATTCAGCTGATTCTCTGCATATTTGTTGAAATGCTGCCGGATCTCCGACGATCCCCATTATAGTCAATGGAGCCAGATGGAGCCTTGCAAGTGTCCAGCAATTCTGGAGTGCATAGAGATCCGGCAGGAAACAAACTGCTGAATCTCTAACTCTAGTGTGCAACTAGCCTAAAAGACATTGGAGCCTCCAGCAAGCTCTGGCCTTTCACAATTGAAAGGATTTGGTCCTTTCTGGACCTCTACGACAACCTTGGTTTGAGACACTGACTTCAGGAGAGATGTTTCTCAGTTGGCAATAACAGACACACACAGGTATCACTGAGAAATAGTCTAATTTTATTATGCTATTGCTTGGCCTTATATAGGCAGTAGAAAAGTTTGCATAAAAACAGCGTTAAACAATCATAAAAGATAAACATTGGTGCTCATACAGATACTACCGGAACATGTGTACGTGCAGTAAGTAGAAAGAATAGGTTTTAATCAGTCACATATAAGAATGTACGCAGTTGTGCCGAATGACCCTACAATACAATACTGACAATAAATTTTTTCCCCAATCATTTCAAGTTCGAAAGTACAGCCTGGTTTTGCTATCTCAGATGCTATGGTCACAGTAGCCCTGTGTGTCTGCTGTTAATAAAGCAGAATACTGGAAGTTATGGTGCCCGCTACGCTCTGGAGTTTACGCCATCTTTAAAGACCCAACTTCCGCCATACTATTATGGTGGAGATCAGAAAAGGGTTAACATGCTGCCTGCAGATTGCACAGAATTCTCATGGCAACAGGTTCCCTTTAAGAAAAATAAGTAAATAAGCACAGAACGCTGGACCTAAAAAAAAAAAGGCATTGCTATGATTAACTTTACATAAGCTGTTCTTGCTGTATAAAATGCTCCAGGAAATGTTCTCCATGTACAATTCATTCAGCCTCAGGGCTTTCTTTGAAGAAAAGGCAGTTTACAGTACGTATTTACTTTGAAGCAGTTGCCTTGCAGAAAAGTACATTTTGTAGAAACAGTTTAACCACAAAGTGTAGCAATAGTGATGTTTAGTATTTCTCAAAATTAAACTGCATGCACTTAGGGGGTCACTTACTAACTGATATAAGCCACTTTTTGGTGTATATCTGTTGCAGATTGCGGCGCAAAGGTTGTTAAATCTGCGAGATTTCCCCTCTCACGCCAGGTTTAAAAAAGAGGCCGTGGCATGGGCAGAGAAGGGGACAAGTCGGCAGGCCCGTTCCATTTATCATTTTTTACGCTTGTTTTAGGCGTAAGAAATGTTCTAAATCTACGCCAGCAAGGGAGTTGGCGTAGATTTAGACAGGCGGCGGATATGTCTAAGTTATGTAGAGGCAGGCCCCTCTACATAACTTAGGTGCATCCACTGCCAGCGCAGGGGCTATTAGGACCAGCGTCTAAACTGCCGGTCTTAATAAATGACCCCCTTAGTTATCAGACTGAGTATTCCAAGGGATGGTTGGTGTACTGGATTTTTGTCAACGTGGCACAAAAAAAGTAAGTGGACACAATGAGAAAGAAATAATTTTAAACACACTTTGGTATGAATGAAACAAATCAGACATGCCAATTTTGAAAATTGGCGCTGTCATGTATTTTGTACTGAGTTGAAAAGTATCCTTTAGAGCACATGAAATGTAATTCTAAAAATGTGTGTTCACCAGAAGCTGTCACAGGATGCGATAAGAGAAATGGCTAATGTTCCCCTTGTTCTTTTCTCATCTTCTGTTAAGCAATATAGGATTTTCTTGCAGCTGTAGCAACTGTTAGTCACAGTTTTATTAGTTAATAGATATGGGGCGTAAAATGTTTCTGCACTTACTGTTTGCATACTCTTTCACACTTTCTTGATAACATTGTATTAAAGGTGTGCAGGCTGGATGTCTGGGGTATCCCTTGCCCCTTAGGAGGTTTCTACTAAATATGTCCCTCTTACAAAGCAAGTAGTCGTGACGGCAGTTGCATTGAAGCAACGAGGACATGGAGTCCCCTTTATAGATGGTAGTGTTGGTACCCAAGTGTAGGATTGCCAGAATGGTGTAGAGTGACCTACAATCTCTCTGAAGGTGTTGTATGCATGTGTCACTGTGCTCCTACCTGGATATCCTTGGATCCCAGACGTGGTCGGACGAAGAATTGAATAAAAGGGGTGTTTAACGTGGATGATGAAGGAAGTAGAATAAATGGAGTCCAGACTTGTAATAATGTTGAACACAGCTTTATTTGGCATAAACTTGCATCAAGAAACAATCTTCTAACTTTATCTTGGTCATCAGCAGGTTTTGACATTAGCTTTGGCAGGCAAACACTCTCAGCTCTGCTACATCTGTACTCTCTCAGCTCTGCTATATCGGCTGGATTTAATTGGAACTTTTCCTCTTCTGCTGGAACTTAGCTTAGCTGTCTGTAGTCTGTCTCTGACTGTAATCCTAGGAACTTCTTCCTGTCTTCAAGCTTACTTAGCTTGGCTTTAGGCAATGCAAGCCCAGGAGGGGACATGCAACCATATAGAACTCATAGGCAGGGCCTGTCCGGCAGGGACAAGGCCTGCTGATTTCCCCAAGAAGGGGGAAAGTTAGACACACAACCTCTCCCCAAGGGGTGGGGAGGCTAGACTGCTCATCTGCAGGCTCATCCAGGAGGGATGAGGGCCTGCTGCTTCCCCATACAGGGGCTGCTCCGAACTGACTAACTAACACTCCTCCCTCTCTAGAGAGGGCTGGCGGGAACTAGAAGGTCCCTCTCCAGGGAAACTAGCTCTGCCAAGATTGCCGCCATCTGCTGGTGAACCAGGCACATTACACTTTAACAAAACAGTAGTTTATAAGGAAATATACATACACACTTTGTAGGACATGACAATAAATACATATGATGACACGTGATGCAATAATAAAGATGGGGGGACAAAAGAGATGCTAATGCCACTGTAATGCCCCCAAGTGGCATTACTTCAATGAGCAGGATGCGGGGTATACACACTGACACTAAATTATGCAATGTCTGGGTCAGGTGTAGATGATAGTCTATGTTTGTTTGTGACGCCAATTGCAGCGTGCGCAGGGTACTATCACAGGGCCCTTCCAAGATGTTATAACTCACGTCCCAGTTCAGGAATGCCAGAGTGGTGTAATGTCTCTGAATGGTAGTGGTAATGGTGTCAACAGTGTCTCCTACCACGGTACGGCTGGACTCCTGGCTCACTTGCAATAAATTGAGTGTAGTGATAGTAGGAGTAATAGAGGGATTTTGCAGCAGAAATTGAGATCCAGACCTTTGGTAAAGTTCAAACTCGTCTTTACTGAGGGTAACTTTCATCCAAGCAATGTACAGCTTTGGTCTTAAGTCCCAGCAGGTTTTCAGCAATGGTTGACAGGAATGAATCTTCTGCTCTATAAACCTGGAGCTTGCAGGAAAGGACGTCTGCTTGTTAGTTCTAAACTGTGGCAGGAATTTGGCTTCTGCAATTTCTTTATATCTTCTGCTTTATGGGGACTGACTAGCTGAGGAGGAATATGGCTTCTCCTAGGTCTCTGGACTTTACTCACAGTTATCTTCTCAAGAAATGCTTTCTTTCTGGAACTGGAGGTTGTCTGCTGTTTCATCCAGCTGAGGCTGCAGGGCTCAGGCTAGGGATTTGATCAATGTCTCAGCACGAGACTTGGTCCTGGCTTTGCTCCCTATATCTGGAGCTCCTAACACACACACCCTACACCTAGCAGGGGGTTGGCTGCACTCCTCACTAACTTCCTTCTCCACCCAGAGTGTAGGCTGTGGGAATAGTCCACACCTCCACAGAGGGGGAGCTAAGCTGGAATGAACCATTCCAGCTTAGATGTACTAAACTGAAACTAATTCCTTACCAACGCATTGCTGCCACCTGCTGGTGAACATAGAAAATTACAACATTAATTTACATTTAACATGGTTTATGCACATTTGTGAATGACATAATGTAAAATCATATCAGATGACAAGGTAAAGGCTCTTAACAGATTGTAGCAGGATAGAAGAGTTTTGTAACACAACTCTGGGGTGTTACTCTTTATACAGAAGAGACAGAGAAGGCAAGAAAGGAGGAGGAGTGGCCCTGTATGGGAAAGATAGCATTAAATCTAACCTAATACAAGTTGGTGAGGCCAACATAGAGTCAGTTTGGGTTACGTTGCAGTTTGCTAACCATGCAGTAACTCGTGTAGGTGTGATATATAGACCACCTGGTCAAGTTAAAGAACTAGATGATCTACTAGTTGAAGAAATAGCTAAAATGACAATGAAAGGAGAAGATATCATTATGGGAGATTTCAATCTTCCAGATATAAACTGGAAAACCAAAATAGCAAGTTCTACCAGGAGTACAGATATTCTAAATTCCCTACTGGGGTTATCTCTACAACAAGTGGTTGAGGAGCCATCCCGGAGGGAGGCCATTTTGGATTTGGTATTCACAAATGGGGATTCGGTATATGATGTCATTGTAGGCGAAACCTTGGGATCTAGTGATCACCAGTCAGTGTGGTTTAATATAAGAACTGTGAAAGAGTCCCACCACACAAAAACAAAAGTTTTAGATTTTAGAAAAACAGACTTTTCAAAAATGAAATTAGTCATAAATGAGTCCTTATCAGACTGGAACGGATTACATGGAGTCCAGGAGAAATGGGACTACTTAAAAGGTGCATTATTGAAGGCAACAGAAAATTGCATTAGACTTGTCAGTAAAAGCAAAAAAAGGAAGAGACCACTGTGGTACTCAGCAGAAGTGGCCCAAATCATTAAAAATAAAAAGCTAGCATTTTGTAATTATAAAAAAACCCAGAGCAATGAAGATAAGGAAATCTACAAGATTAGGCAGAGAGAGGCCAAGCAAGTTATAAGAACTTCTAAAGCGCAGGCAGAAGAAAAACTAGCTCAGTCTATGAAAAAAGGGGATAAGACATTCTTCAGATATATAAATGAAAAAAGGAAATTAAAACAGGGAATAACTAAATTAAAAACAAAGGACGGAAGGTATGTAGAAGAGAATAAAGGGCTAGCCGACTGCCTTAATGAATACTTCTGTTCAGTTTTTACAAAAGAAAAAGGAGAAGGACCTCCACTAGAAAGGATGACTAATAAATCATTTGATGCATGTATCTTTACAGAGGAAGATGTTCTAAGTTTGCTGTCTAAGGTGAAGACAAATAAGTCACAGGGGCCTGATGAGATACACCCAAAATTATTAAAAGAGCTTAGTGGTGAGCTGGCAAAACCGCTAACAGAGTTATTTAACCAATCATTAGTAACAGGAGTCGTCCCGGAAGATTGGAAATTGGCAAATGTCGTGCCCATTCACAAGAAAGGTAGTAGGGAGGAATCGAGCAACTATAGACCAGTGAGTCTGACATCAATAGTAGGCAAATTAATGGAAACCCTATTAAAGGATAGGATTGTGGAACATCTAAAATCCCATGGATTGCAAGATGAAAAACAACATGGGTTTACTTCAGGGAGATCATGTCAAACAAATCTTATAGATTTTTTTGACTGGGTGACTAAAATAATAGACGGTGGAGGTGCAGTAGACATCGCATATCTAGATTTTAGTAAGGCTTTTGACACTGTCCCACATAGAAGACTTATCAATAAACTGCAGTCATTGAGCATGGACTCCCATATTGTTGAGTGGATTAGGCAGTGGCTGAGTGACAGACAACAGAGGGTTGTAGTCAATGGAGAACATTCAAAACAAGGTCATATTACCAGTGGGGTTCCACAGGGATCTGTACTGGGACCAATTTTGTTTAATATCTTCATAAGTGATATTGCAAAAGGCCTCGATGGTAAGGTTTGTCTTTTTGCTGATGACACAAAGATATGTAACAGGGTTGATGTTCCTGGAGGGAAACGCCAAATGGAAAAGGATTTAGGAAAACTAGAAGAATGGTCAGAACTCTGGCAACTGAAATTTAATGTGGATAAGTGCAAGATAATGCACCTGGGGCGTAAAAACCCAAGGGCAGAATATAGAATATTTGACACAGTCCTGACCTCAGTATCTGAGGAAAGGGATTTAGGAGTAATTATTTCAGAAGACTTAAAGGTGGGAAGACAATGTAATAGAGCAGCACGAAATGCCAGCAGAATGCTTGGATGTATAGGGAGAGGTATAAGCAGTAGAAAGAGTGAAGTGCTTATGGCGCTGTACAGAACACTGGTGAGACCTCACTTGGAGTATTGTGCGCAGTACTGGAGGCCATATCTCCAGAAGGATATAGATACTCTAGAGAGAGTTCATAGAAGAGCTACTAAACTAGTACATGGATTGCAGGATAAAACTTACCAGGAAAGGTTAAAGGACCTTAACATGTACAGCTTGGAAGAAAGAAGAGACAGAGGGGATATGATAGAAACTTTTAAATACATAAAGGGAATCAACTCGGTAAAGGAGGAGAGCATATTTAAAAGAAGAAAAACTACCACAAGAGGACACAGTTTTAAATTAGAGGGGCAAAGGTTTAAAAGTAATATAAGGAAGTATTACTTTACTGAGAGAGTAGTGGATGCATGGAATAGCCTTCCTGCAGAAGTGGTAGCTGCAAATACAGTGAAGGGGTTTAAGCATGCATGGGATAGGCATAAGGCTATCATTCATATAAGATAGGGCCAGGGACTATTAATAGGATTCAGATATATTGGGCAGACTAGATGGGCCAAATGGTTCTTATCTGCCGACACATTCTATGTTTCTATTTTTCTATGTTACATTACCACTCCTACATCCTGCTTCTGTCTGTATATGCAATAACCATGTCATTTTATGCCTTTATTCCAGGTCCTCCATGTAGTGTGCATTTATTCCTATGCATTAGTGTTTGTTCATGTAATAACCTGATTACCCAGCAGGTGGCAGCATACTTGCCAGTGCTACTCTACAGAGGGTGGAACCTGGCTTTCCAGCTCTCTTAGACTCTCCTCCAAGGGGAAAGTGTGATCTAGTTACAACCAGTAAGTTCCTGTACTTGGTGCTATAGGGAGAAAAGTAGACGCTCATCCCTGTGGGACTGAGCTCTCCCTAAAAGCCAGCCAGGACAAGAAGTTCCTAGGATCACAGTGCAAGACAGATTTAGAACAACAGCATCAAGCAGAAAGGAAAGCATTCCTATTTAATATTGCTGACGTAGCAGAGCTGAGAGATTACACTACAGATTCAGCAGAGAGAAGTTTGTTTTGCAGAAGTTGTTTGCCTGCCAAAGTCCTACTCAAACCTGTTGGGAACCAAGACAAGCTTTGTGGATTGTTTGGATTACCGTTTATTACAAGTAAAAGCAATTGTTCAACGTTTAACCAAGTCTGGACTCAACTTTATTTCTACACTATCCAAGTTAACTACCCCTTTTGCACTGCTTCAGACGACCATATCTGGGATCCAACCATATCCAGGTTAAGAGCACCGTGACACGTGCAACACAACATCTTCAGGAATATTGTGGCCACTTCTACACCACCCTGGCAATCCTACACCTGGGTACCAACAATTCACTTAAAGGGAGCCTTGTGCTTCCGTTGCTGGAAGGCAACTGGACTCACAACTACTTACTCTAACAGAGGGACATATAATCGTAAAAAACCTCTTAAAGGGTAAGGGATACCCCAAACACTGAACCTGTCCGTTGCATCATATGGAGTCACAAACAGGATCTGAATAACGCAAAACTGTGTGCCACCCCATTGTAAAGCCTACATAATCAACAGAAAACCCTTGAGAAGTGACTTTATTGAATTTACCAAATCTGTGCTCGCCGGCACCTGAAGGGTTAATCAGCCATCTTTAACCTTGATGACATCGCTTCTTCTCCAGTCCGAAAGCGGGAAAGCTGAAATAATGCCCCCTCCACAGCGGGAAAACAGATGCCTACAGGGGGCGACTTCACAGTAAAGAGAAGGGAAGTGGCAGCTCCGCCCCCAAAGCTCCTGCTTCGTCTTTAGCTCACGCCAGCACCAGGAAAGACAAAGGAAATCGGTGCCCTTACAGGAAGTGAAGAGGCAGCCATCTTGGAAAAGGGCAAAGGCAATTCTCTCTTCACTGGATCCTGAGAAACTCCGTCCAGAGATCTGTGAGTGAGTACTACTGGGGAAAGTAATGTTATTAAAGACTGTTTGGGACTGTTGTGTGCCTGCCAGAGCATTATACTCCCAAAAATTGCGCAGTCGCAGCGACTCTTAAAGGAGCCCATAGCAACGCGCACAGTAACGCTATCTAGCCTACGTTTACCCCACTAGTCTGGTAGCAAATACCCAAAAGCCATGTGTGACAGTGAAGATAACAACCAGTCGGACTGCAGCGATCCACCTACGGCAGCTGCATGCATCATGCCTCTTACTATGACATATTACTTTGGAGTACCCTGGCTCCCACGTTACGCAGGAGAATCCCATTCACTCAGGGAATTCCGTGATACAATGCTGGCTATGTTTAAGCTATATCCAGTATCTCAGGACCAGAAAGTGGAAATCCTGATTGGTCAGTTACAGGGAGCTGCGCTCCGAGAGGTCAAGTCCTGGTCCCAGCTAGAGCGAAAGACAGTTGAGCAGATCCAAGATCAATTCAGTACCACCTTTGACACTAGGACCGCCTCTGAACTGAAGATGCATTTCTTTGGGAAACGGCAGCAGTCCATAAGGAGACTTTGCCCTATCCCTGCAAGAAGGTTTGCGGGCAGTTATCCAGCTAGATGCCCATGAAGCTGAGAGACAAGATCAGACTCTCAGGGAGCAGTTTATCAAAGGTGTCCTTGACAAACCTCTCAAACGTCAGCTGAAGATGCTGTCAGTTCTTAGATTTTAAGGCGCTTGCTATTGGCATCCTGGAAGAAAATCACCACTCTGAACCGCCTGAAGATAGGAAGGCCTGGCCCGTCCTGTGATCCACTGCCAATGGCCAGATAGCTGAGTGTAGGGCCCAGACACCTGTCCCAGATGCTGGGGCAGCCCTGCAGCCCAAGTTGCCCTCCTAGCTGAGAATATGAAGAGAATGAGGAAGCAGCTAGAGCGACTGGAACAGCAGCCCCGGGCCGAGGAAGGGACCGCTACACCCAGAAACCGTCCTCCACCTGGTCCGCGAGAGGATCGACGTTGACCGATCGGTGGGTTGTCAAGCTCCCGTCATCGACCCACCAGGAAACCGAAATGCCGGTATTTTCAGAAGTATGGACACACTGAAGATAATTGCTGGCAGTTAAACGAATATCCCCTGAGGCCAAGGACCGCCCCTCAGGAGGACGAATACTAGGTCACAAAGATCCAGCCTTCATGCCTAGATATGTGGGAGGCCGCCCTGTGATTGAAGTTAGCATCAACGGAGTCATGTTTTCTGTTTTGATCGATACCGGATCTCAAGTAACTACCATCCGCTGATCAGCATTTGAAATATGCCGGAAAGGAGCCCAGTTGATACAGCCACTGAAATCCTCGATCCACATAAGAGCTACTAACGGCCAAATAGTACCCGTCCTAGGTTATTGGGAACCCACCTTACGGATCGAAGATACCAAACTCCTACATCAGGGAGTAATCTTGATCTAAGTTCCAGATGACGATGAAGAACCTGTTGTCCTTGGGATGAATGTAATCGGGAACTGTTACACTGAAGTGCAAGAAGCCTTGAAGAAAACCCTACTAATGGCACACAGTGCGACTCAATGTGTCATTTGCCAGACCCTCCAAGTGCTAACCGCTCAAAAAAAATTCAGTAACCAACAGGGGGAAATCTGCCGCGTTCGCATCAACTATGCTCAACCTATTAGACTTCAACCTGGAGCAGAGACCCTGATATGGTCCCGAGCTTGCTTCGGAGTCCGAGGTCAGAATTACCAGGCCCTCATGGAGCCCCTACAATTACAGGAGCACCCTTTTGTCCTAGTCGCCAGGAGCCTGGTCACTGTGTCCCGTGGAAGAGTACCCATCCGCTTGGTCAATCAAAGTGATGAAACTGTGGAACTAAATAAATATTATCCAGTGGCGAGTCTACATCATGTCCGTCTACAAGACGTCCCGGACTCCCCTACTGCTGCTGCACAGCAATAGTTTCAAATAGCGGACACAGCCAAAGATCCTCCTGAGCAGTCTTGGTGGGCCGAACTACACATTGGAGATGCCACCACCTCTGCCGAACAACTCAAAGGTGTGTTGGACTTGGCCAAGTAGCACCACCAAGTCTTCAGTAAACACCCCTTGGACTATGGTCAGATGAGCTTAATAAAACACACTATTCCCACTGGCACTCACCCTCCAATCAAAGAAAGATATAGGCTAGTGCCTCCTGCCCTATACCAGCAGGTAAAGAAGATTGTTCAGGACATGAAAATAGCTAATGTCATCCAGGATAGTCACAGCCCCTGGGCTGCCCCTTTGGTCCTGGTAAAGAAGAAGGACGGAACCATCAGTTTCTGCGTGAATTATCGCAAAATTAGCAACATTACACACAAGGACAGATACCCCGTGCCACGAATTGAAGAGTCTCTAGCAGCCCTGGGATCTGCTGCTTATTTCTCAACCCTGGATCTAACCAGTGGCAATTGGCAAGTCCCCATGGCGCCTGAAGATAAGGAGAAAACTGCCCTCACTACCCCAATGGGTCTGTTCGAGTTCAACTACATGCCTTTTGGGCTGTGCAACACCCCTGGAACATTCCAGAGACTCATGGAAAGATGCCTTGGACACAAAAACTTTGAATTCGCATTGCTGTACTTGGCTGATGCGATCGTCTACTCCAAGACTTTTTAAGAGCATTTACAACATTTTGCAGATGTATTCCAGACTCTGGCTCAACATGGATTGAAAATCAAACCTTTAAAGTGTCACTTGTTGAAACCCCAAGTAAAATATCTGGGACATGTAAGTGTGGAAGGCGTGACACCGGACCCTGATAAGATAGCGGCCATACAAAGCTCAAACTCATTGAGCCACCAGTCCTGGGCAACCCTGACAATAGCCTGCCATTCAATCTCTATACGAATGCCAGTAAGAAAGGGTTAGGAGCCGTATTATCTCTGACTCAAGCCGGAAACGAAAGAGTCATCGCCTACGCCAGCAAATCATTACGAGAACCGGAACGGAATGATCACAATTATATCTCCTTCAAACTGGAATTCCTAGCCTTGGTATGGGCTGTAACTGAGAAGTTCAAGGATAATCTAGCGGCCACACCTTTCACCATCTATACTAATAATAATCCACTGGCTCATTTGAACACTGCATGTCTGGGAGCTCTAGAGTAAAGATGGGCCTCTAGACTGGCAAACTTCGACTTTACCATTAGGTACCGGACAGGCAAACGTAATGACAATGCTAACGCCTTATCCAGGCTACCTGCCCAGAATGAACTAATTTCCTTCCCTGACGAAGGTACGCCGAAACGAGCATTGGGGTAGCGCCACCCTGGGTTTCTCTTGCACACAGTTCATTTTTGGTGAGCCCCTGTCTTCTGCTGCCCTCCTCTGTTCATTTTTTGACCCTGTCATTCATTTGTACTTGGTCTCCAAGTATATGTGTTGACGGGTGTCTCACCTGGTACCTTATTGTTTTAGTATTTGCACATGGGTTAGACTATCTATTTAGCATTCATTCCCATGTTTTATATATACATTGTACCATGTTTTTTTGATCCGTGTGCTTTCTTCCCAGGGTGGCATTTTTCTTTTTCTGTCCTCCTCTCCTATTTCATCATGTTTACGGCATCACATTCATCAATTGTTTCTATTTATGTCATTTTAATCATGCTTTAATAAAATGTATTACTTTTTTGGTATCATGAGCTCCTTTTCTTCTGTTTCTGCTGTCTAACTTGGGAGCTTTTACCGAGTCATACTTTTGGTGTGTCCCTTTTGGGTTTGTATTGGGTGGACACTGTCCTCTCGCCCTCCCCTGGGACACCCTGGGTCATTTTTTTGTTTTCTCTGACTAATTTCCAAAGATGATCAGTGGGAAGATGTAAAAATGCCTATTTTTTACTCCCGATTTGCCCGGCAGGAAGCTCTACGCACTATGCACCAGGTATCTAAAGTCTCTAATGCTCCAATGACCAGTGGTCCCTCACCTCCAGTTGAGGATGAGCTCTTACTCCAACTACAAGCAGAGAGTAGAGTTATCGGAGAAATATTGGATTACTTTTCCAGTGGGAGAGTAACAGAGAGAATCCGGCGACGAAGAGCTGACTCGGAGCTACTTCGCCTTTGGCGACAATGAAGAATGCTCTTCATACAGAGAGATCTACTCCTCAGAACAACGCTTGATCCAGTCACCTATGAGCATCTCCATCAGATAGTTGTGCCCCGGAGAGATGCCAAGATGGTAATGGACATGTACCATAACAGGTCTGGTCACTTTGGAACTCAAAAGACGGAAGGCACCATCAGACTTCGTTTCTATTGGACTGGCATAAAAAGTAATATCGAAGCCTGGTATCGGGAGTGCCCCACTTGTGCTGTGGCCCGAAGAGAAAGACAAGATTAGTGAGCCCTAGTGATCCCGGCCGAACATCGACCGGAACAGTTCGCGAACTGCAAGTTCGCGGTGGGCCCCAGGGCCGGTACAAGGCAGGGGCCGAAGGAGCGGGTGCCCTGGGCGCTACCATTTGCGGACAGGAGGGGGGTGCAGCAGGGCCGGACTGGCCTGCCGGGATACCGGGAAATTTCCCGGTGGGCCGGCAAGCCTGAGTGCCGCAAGGCCGCGGCCCTGGTGACAAGTGGGGGCGGCCGCGGCCGGCGGCAGGGCAGAGCAGGAGATGAGCGCTTCCATTGCGGAAGCGCTCATCTCCATAGTCATCTGTATTGCCGTCCTCAGGACGGCAATACAGATGCCTGCGCTGCGGCAGAGGAGGGAGAGGTGTGTCCCCTCCTGTTCCTCTGATAGGCTGCCGGCCTAGTGCTGGCAGCCTATCAGAGGCCGGTGCAGGCGGCGCGATGACGTCATCGCGTCGCCTGACTGCCGTATAGCGAGGGACACAGACGGAAGAGGCGGCCTGCATCGCATCACATTGCTGGAGGTAAGTATAAGTTTTTTTTATTATTTTTTTTATTTATATAGGTACAATACTGGGCTGGGCTGGCACATAAGGGGGGACTACTGGGCTGGCACATGATAAGGGGGGACTACTGGGCTGGGCTGGCACATGATAAGGGGGGCTACTGGGCTGGCACATGATAAGGGGGGACTACTGGGCTGGGCTGGCACATAAGGGGGGCTACTGGGCTGGCACATGATAAGGGGGGACTACTGGGCTGGCACATGATAAGGGGGGCTACTGGCACATGATAAGGGGGGCTACTGGCACATGATAAGGGGGGCTACTGGCACATGATAAGGGGGGCTACTGGCACATGATAAGGGGGGCTACTGGCCCATAAGGGGGCTACTGGCACATAAGGGGGGCTATTGGCACATAAGGGGGGCTACTGGCCCATAAGGGGGCTATTGGCAATAAGGGGGGCTACTGGCACATGATATGGGGGGCTACTGGCACATGATATGGGGGCACTCTGGCTACTGGCACATGATATGGGGGCACTCTGGCTACTGGCACATGATATGGGGGGGGGGCTCTGGCTACTGGCACATGATATGGGGGCACTCTGGCTACTGGCACATGATATGGGGGCACTCTGGCTACTGGCACATGATATGGGGGGGGGCTCTGGCTACTGGCACATGATATGGGGGCATCTATGGGGGCACATCTTACTGCAGATTATTTAGGGGCATCTACTGAGGCTAAAAAGAAGATATTTTATATGGGGGGCTCTGTATAGGGGAATTTTATACTGGGACACATTATGGTGGGTACTATGGGGAAGGGGGGAGCACTATGGGGGTCATCTACGGGGGCACTGAGAAGGGGTATTTTATGTTGGCACATTATGGGAACATTAGCTCAACTGGGGGCATTACAAAGGGGTATGTTTTGCATATTATAAGGAGAATTATTACTACTGGGGGGGGCATTATGGTGGGCTTTATTACTCCCCCATGGTATGACCCCCTAGTAGCAGCACCAGCCTCTCCCTGCTCTGCTATTCCTCTGCCCCTTCTCCAAATCCTTATTATGAAATCTTTCTCATTAGGATAAAGCACAACATCAGCTCCGCCGAGCCCCCGGCCAAGTGTTGAAGTGGCGTCCGAGATCCCCAAGGGCCAAGTCAAGTAACTGTAAGTTTTTATGGGGGTTCTACAAAAGAGCTATCGTGGGGCAAAGTTCATATTCGTGTTTACACACGTGTTTTAAAATGAATACTTTCAAAGTCCCACAGTCCTTTGTTCTATTGCTTTAAGTATATTCTTGTTTTGAAACAACATTGATTCTTTCTTAAAAACGGGGGGGGGGGGGGGGGGGGGGGGCGCAGTTTGCCATCTTCGCCCTGGGCACCAAATGGCCTTGTCCCAGCCCTGGTGGGCCCTATTCACTTTAATGGCAGGCAAACCTGAAAAACCTTCAGCTTATATTTGCAGCCACCAAATACTTAGTACAAGTGTACAAATAGTCCCACAACCTGGACAGTGACATAGTAGAGGGGGATCAATGACAAAAATTCCAACAAAAAATATGTATCTCAATCAGGGGTCATTTTTATATGTCTTAAAGGGAAATTCTCTGAAATGTGCCCTTTTGGAGGCTAGAAAAAATTTACTTTAGGCCACGGGAGTACGGGCCTTAAAAATTAGGCATTCACCTGACAAAAGAAATTCTGATTATGTGGCTCGAGGTACATTATGCGGTCAATGGATAAAAATGTTACTGTAGGCCACTGGACCACAGGCCGCAAACATTAGGCATTCAACGTACAGAAAAGATCAAGTAATTATGTGGCCGGAGGTATATTACACGGTCAATGGACATTAATTTTACTGTAGGCCAGTACAAATACAGGTCAAATACATATGTTTAAATTACAGGCATCCTCAAACTGCGGCCCTCCAGCTGTTGCAAAACAACTCCCAGCATGCCTGAACAGCCTACAGGTATCAGACAACAGCAGGGCATTATGGGAGTTGTAGTTTTACTACTAAAACTAATGATAATAGTTGAAACACGTGGTCATCACAGATGTTGAATTCCTCCGAGGCCCAAAACATTAGGCATTCAATGGACAGAAAAGGCCTTTTATGCCGCTGTATTTACCTAAGACATGGACCAATATTTGTTCTGGTTGGTGGCAGATATTTGTGGGCTGGAATGAGGAAATTCAATTAAACGCGGTCATCACAGGTGTTGAATTCCTCCGAGATCCATGCCTCATTCATTTTTAGAAATGTGAGGTAGTCCACACTGTCGTGAGCTAGGCGAGTGAGCTTATCGCTGCGGTGAACGTCCTTTCGGACAGGACACTGGACGAGGGACAAGCCAACAGTTCCATGGCAAATTGTGCCAGCTCTGGCAACAGGTCAAGCCTGCACACCCAGTAGTTCAGGGGTTCCTCGCTTGTCAGAGCGTCCACATTGGCCGTTAACACGATGTAGTCGGACACCTGTCGGTCTAGGCGTTCCTAGATGCTGGACCGAAGGCGGCTCTCGATGAGTTGGCTGCAAGAATGATCTCATATCCGAAGTGACCAACACATCTTCAAACCGCCCTCTTCTTGCATGTACTGTTGGATTGGTACCCGCAACTGTTGTTATGTGAGTGGAAATTTCTCTGCCAGCACCCGCAAAAACAGAATGCAGCATATCCCAAAGCAAGGCCTGGAAGTGCTGCATTCTGACCCCCCTCTGTGATGGTGGTAACATGTCCGCCATTTTGTGTTTGTACCGGGGGTCTAAGTATGTTGCCACCCAATACTGGTCCTTGCCCTTTATGCTTTTTATACGGGGGTCCCTCTTCAAACACTGGAGCATGAAGGCCCCCATTTTCACTAAACTGGAAGCGGTGGAGTGGCCTGTCTCCTGCTCATCATCCAGGATAATGTCATCCTCGGTCTCCTCCCCCCAGCCACGGACAACACCAGGGATCCCAGAAACGTTTAAAGCATGCTCTTCTTGCTCCTCCTCCACCCGGAGCCATCCTCCTCTGACTCCTCTTCAGACTCCTGTTGACTTGTCTCAGATGGAGTAGCCCCCCAGGGAATTCATCTAGCATTGCGACTTCCTCATCTTCTTGCTCCTGCTCCTTGACGGCTTGACCAATGATATGATGCAATGCACGCTCCAGAAAGAAGGCGTAAGGTACGATGTCACTGATGGCGCCCTGGCTGCGAATTACCACTTTGGTGATCTCATCAAATGGCTGCAGAAGTCTGCATGCATCGTGCATGAGCAGCCACTGGCGCGGTGAAAAAAAACCAAGCTCCCCAGAACCTGTCCTGCCGCAGAGTTCGTACAGGTAGTCGTTAACTGCACGTTTCTGCTGGAGCAGCCTATCAAGCATATACAAGGTGGAGTTCCATCGCGTCGGGCAGTCACAAATCAGACATCTGACGGGCAAGTAGTGTCACCGCTGAACGTCAGCAAGGCGAGCCATGGCCGTGTAAGATCTTCTAAAATGGCCAGAGTTTCGCTGCACGACTAAGTTCAGACGTGTGCCATACACAGCACGTGTGTCATTTTGCCCTGTTTCAGCGTGCTCAGCAGATTGGCATCATTGTCGAACATCAAATGTCAAATTGAGCGGGGTTATCCACTGATCAGTCTGTGACCGCAAAGCTGATAGGAGTGCAGGACCAGTGTGGCTCTTGGCTTCCAGGCACAACAGCCGCAACACAGCATGGCAACGTCTCACCTGGCACGTCGAATAGGTTCTGAGGAGGATGGAGTAGGAGGAGGAGAAGAAGAGGCAGGTCTGAATGCAATCCATGGTGGTAACACCAAATCCAAACGGGCACCACGGGTTGCATGCTTGACGGCAGTCAGAAGGTTCACCCAGTGGGCAGTAAAAGTTATGTACCGTCCCTGCTCGTGTTTGCTAGACCACATGTCTGTGGTCAGATGTATCTTGGCACTGACACTGTGTGCCCAGAGATACCTTCACTTGCCGCTGAACATGGCCATATAGCTCCGGGATGCCCTTCTGGGAGAAATATTTCCTTCCGGGGACCTTCCATTGCAGCGTGCCAATGGCCACAAATTTTCTAAAGGCCTCTGAGTCCACCAGTTTATATGGCAGTAGTTGGCGGGCTAGCAGTTCCGACAAGCCAGCGGTCAGCAATTGGGCAAAGAGGGTTATCCGGCATCATCATCTTTTTTCCCTCGAACATTTGGGCCACAAAAGCCTGCCTTTTGCCAGATGAATGCGACGATGGCACGGTAGAAGGTGGAGTGGAGGACAAATGGGAAAAGAGTGGAGAAAGAGAAGAGGCAGGACGTGGAGCACCAGGAGTGTGTCTTTGTGGGTTCTGACGGTGTTGCTCCCACTGGGCTCAGTGATGGGAGGCCAGGTGCCTTCTTAAGGCGGTCATCCCTATGTGAGTGTTGGGCTTACCGCGGCTTATACGTTGACAGCACAGGCTGCAGATGGCAACACTATTGTCAGCAGCTGACACGTTAAATAAAGCCCACACTGCGGAGCCATGTGCCGGCGTCCTGGGAGCGTCAGATACATTAGCAGTCTGCTTTTTGCCTCCTGTGCACTGTAAGTTCTGCCTGCTTCTCCTCCTTCTCCGCTGCTCCGTCTCTCCCTCGGAACTCCCCTCCTCTTCCTCTCTTGTGGGCACCCACGTGACGTCCATAGACACGTCATCATCGTCCTTCACCACCACTGGCATTAGAGATCTCAGAGTAGGCAGCAACAGAGGGGACCACCCTCCTTGGGCTGATCTGGGTACTTTCGTCAGACTGCTGGGTGGCGAGCTTTGATACCTCCTCTTCCTGATCCGATGCCAAGAATGGCTGCACATCGGTAAGATCTTGTAATGGATGGGAAAATAATTCCTCTGACTCGAGCGGAGGGGATATGGTGGTTGTGGTGGAGGTGGTGTCTTTGGGGGTGCATGCAGATAGAGAGGATGAGGAGAGTGCAGTAGCGGAAGGCTGAGTGAGCCACTCAACCAAGTCTGGTGCGTCCTTTGACATAATCACACGCACCTTCTGCAACTTCCCACTTGGGCTCCGGCCTGGTGCACTTGCCCGACCCCTACCACCCCAGCGGAATGGCCTACCTCTTCCTCTGCTTTTTATTTTCAAAATGACCCTGTGATAAAAGTCCCTATAGAAGAGCAGTATTTGTGGAAGAATGTATTTCACACCCCTGCTTCAATCTGTTTTTTTGGGGGTCAACTGGTATATCACACCAGTAGAAATTATTTGTTCCAATGGCGTTTGTCACTATCTGCATCTGAGGTAACGCAGCCAAACTGCAAACAAATGCTCCATTACCCAAATGCACTATATACAAAGTATATAATTGGCATATAACACCCCTGCTTCAATCAGTTTTTTTTTGGGGGGGGGGCAACTGGTATATCACACCAGTAGAAATTATTTGTTCTAATAGTGTTTGTCACTCTATGTAGCTGAGGTAACGCAGCAAAACCGCAAACAAATGCTGCACTACCCAAATGCACTATATAGAAAGTATAGAATAGGTATATCACACCCCTGTTTCAATCAGTTTTTTGGGGGGGCAACTGGTATATCACACCAGTAGAAAGTATTTGTTCCAATAGCGTTTGGCACTTTGTGTGGCTGCAGTATCGCAGCAGAACCGCACACAACTGCTACACAATACAAATGCACTATAATATACTTTCTATGTTAGAAAGTATATTATATGTATATTACACCCCTCAGTAAGTCACACCTACTGATAGCACACCTATACCAGTCCTTAAAAGGATTTTTGTGGCCCTATTAGCTAGCGTTTGGTGTCCCTAACAGTCTGTCCCTGCTCCACACAGCAACCTCTCCCTACATTGGCAATAAACTGAATGTAAAATGGCAGCCAGATCGGGTTTATTTATAAATTAGTAGGTATGTCCATGTGCTGAAACGTCTCAATTGGCTGTCCTGTACCACCTGATGGATGTTGTAACAGAAGCCCTCTGTTTGTCTGTTGGAATATTGTGGATTTTGGGGTACTTTTTAATGCGTATAAAAAAATTACTGTCTGGAGATGATTGGGTTACCTACAGTGTCTAACCTGATTATCTCCCAGTCAGGGGGGAGACATAGTACGTCCTGTATTGGAGTCTTTATACACAATGTGGTTTTACTGTCTGGAGATGATTAGGTTACCTACAATTTCTAACCTGATTATCTCCCAGGCAGAGGGGAGACATTGTGTGGGACTGTCCCGGATTGTGTGATTATTTCCATTGGTCTCCATCAATGCAGTTCTCCATCAGGTCCATGGGGGAGGTCCCCTTCCATGGAGACTGGTATATTAGGCCAAGGGTGGCACCAATAAATGTTGTTCTTCTTACCCTCAAATCGCAGCCTCGTCTCATGTTGTAGGGAACAGCTATATCACTACTAGCTCTTGTAAGAGCTACACAGCTACTGGAAATCGCAACTCGACTTGGAAGTCTCGGGAGCAGCTCTACAGCGCCACGCTGACCAGAGGAGAGGGACGTCACCAATGGTTGATACTGTTACAGATGTGTCATGGGTCAAAGTTCTTAACAATGTAAAAGAATATGGCGCCGGCAGACATCGCCATATGTTTACCTGTTCGGCGAACTTTGAACTAGCAAAGTTTGCCGCAAAACGACCGCCGGGTGAACCGTAAGGCCAACTCTAGTGAGACCCCCTTCATCCAATAGTGAGTAAGAGTTCTCTGAAGATCGTGGCTATCGACCACATGAAACTGGACCCCAGAAGATCTGGGTACACCTATGCTATGACGATCATAGACCACTACACCAAGTTCGTTGTGGCTTTACCTGTGATTGACTTAACAGCCAAAACTACAGCAGCTGCTCTGTGGAAAAGCTTCATTCTGCCATATGGATGTCCTGACAAGATCCTCACTGACCAAGGATCCACATTCGAGTCTCAGTTGTTCTACGAACTTTGTGCCTTGTACAACTGCAAAAAACTGAGGACCATCGCATATCACCCACAGGGAAATGGCCTGTGTGAAAAAATGAACCAAACCCTGATCAATATGCTCAAGGCCATACCACCTCACAAGAGAGCTGAGTGGCTTTTGCTTCAGCCTGAACTAGTGTACCTGTACAACAACACAACTCACTGCTCCACCGGGTACACCCCATACTACCTCATGTTTGGAAGGCAGGGTCGTTTACCTGCAGACCTTGCCCTTGACATCCCTGTGCTGGACTCTGAACCACTCCTTCCCCAATCTGAGTGGGTCAAAGAGCATCAGAAGCGCTTAGAGGATGCCAGAGAAATAGTGGACTCTAAAATAGAATAGTTCAACAAATCCAAAAACAGGACTTTGATCAACATGCACATGATGAGCCCTTGCAACCAGGAGACAAGGTTTTGCTCAGAAACAATCATCTAATAAGCAAGCTGTATAGGTGCTGGGAACGCGAACCATACACAGTCGTGGCTGTCCCCTCATTGGAGGTCTATGAGATCCAGAGAGCAGATAAAGGTACTCAGCGAGTACACCGCAACAGGCTCAAGAAGTGCCTGCAGGAACCTGTTCAGGAACAGTCAAGAGAAGTGGATAAATCACTTGAACCACCATTGCCTCAAGTGGCCTCAGAGTTGTTGTCCATGCTGGACCCCCTTCAATGGTTCTTTCTGCCTCAAATTTGAGTTCTGATTACGATTCCTGCAACCCCTGCATCTGCAGAACCAAGTCCAGTGGCAGATCTTCCTTCACAAGTCCTGGGCACTACTTCTACCCCCGGAGACTCGGAACTGTCCTTGCAGAGATCCCAACGGACCAACAAAGGAATCCCACCTGCCGTTATCGGGAATCCCTTGAAACGAGTGTTTAGTTATAGAGACAATAGAAGCCAAGCCATGAACACATCTTGAGAAACTTGCCCCTTGTTTTGTGGTTATATTTTATTTTTATTTTTCACCCTTCCTTTTTGTGCATGAACTTCATGGACTCCAAATCTCAACTATACCCCATGTGGATTAGAAATAACTTTACTACCTCATGTGGATTACAAATGACTTTTTGCATTATATGTTCCCATTTTGCAACATTACAAGCAAGCACCCAAAGAATAGACTCAAATACCTGAGCTCTTTCTGATTTCTACTGTGATTTTTTTGCATTAACGTTTTAAAGTTTCAGCAACGTTCAATGTGACCTCTTTTGCACTCTAAATGGACTCTGGACTATATATTGCTAGTCAGATAGTTAGAATCTTTGTTTCTTCGCTCACACGGACTGCCTCGAAAGTACTAATGATCCTGTATTTCTCTTGTGTTAGCTAGAAAGCCTAGGTATGATATTGTAATGTATTGTTGCTGCACAGGTAGGACCAAGTGGTAAAGTTACAAGAAGGTCTAACACTTTGTAAGGGTAACCCACTGCTAATCTGTGTGATTTGAGGAAATAGTCCTGATGAAAAATGGGACAATACCGGTTCTTCCTCCTATTTGTCTGTGTTCTATGGCCTTGGGCACCACCTTATGGATACCTATGTTTTAGCTACCCGTTTCAATCATCAGGGTGACAAAGCATAAGGCATAATTAAACCTTGTTGCCGGACGGGAACACCGGATAAAGCCACTCTTCTATCTGCGGGCGTTTCATTGCATAGTGGTGGGATAACAGAGTAAAGACACCCCCGCGCTTCCTTTGGTGTTCATGGCCAGAACACTCCAAAGTTAGTCAGGAATGATTGCTTAGCGTATGCCTGTTTGGTTCTCTGGTTATACCTGAGATGGAAACTGTTCTAAGACACCCGACTCATCCGGGCAGAGACCTTGTGGTAGCCGTTGCTACATCAGTTAGTAACTGTATATATAGTCTAATGCAGCACTTTAACTTCCCTTGGGTACCCTTGGAACTTACCATAAGCGCTTAAGTAAGGGGGAATGTAACATCCCCAAGTGGCATTACCACTCCTACACCCTGCTTCTGTCTGTATATGCAATAACCATGTCATCTTATGCCTTTATTCCAGGTCCTCCATGTAGTGTGCATTTATTTCTATACATTAGTTTATGTTCATGTAATAACCTGGTTCCCCAGCGGGTGGCAGCATACTTGGCAGTGCTACACTACAGAGGGTGAAACCTGGCTTTCCAGCTCTCTTAGACTCTCCTCCAAGGAGAAAGTACGATCTAGTTAGAACCAGTAAGTTCCTGTACTCAATGCTGTAGGGAGAAAAGCAGTCCCTGTGGGACTGAGCTCTCCCTAAAATCCAGCCAGGACAAGAAGTTTCTAGGATCACAGTGCAAGACAGATTTAGAACAACAGCATCAAGCAGAAAGGAAAGCATTCCTATTTAATATTGCTGACGTAGCAGAGCTGAGAGAGTATACTACAGATTCAGCAGAGAGAAGTTTGTTTTGTAGAAGTTGTTTGCCTGCCAAAGTCCTGCTCAAACCTGTTGGGAACCAAGACAAGCTCTGTGGATTGTTTTGATTACCGTTTATTACAAGTAAAAGCAATTGTTCAACGTTTAACTAAGTCTGAACTCAACTTTATTTCTACACTATCCAAGTTAACTACCCCTTTTGCACTGCTTCGGACAACGACGTCTGGGATCCAACCCTATCCAGGTTAAGAGCACCGTGACACGTGCAACACAACATCTTCAGGGAAATTGTGGCCACTTCAACACCACCCTGGCAATCCTACACCTGGGTACCAACAATTCACTTAAAGGAAGCCTTGTGCTTCCGTTGCTGGAAGGCAACTGGCATCACAACTACTTACTCTAACAGAGGGACATATAATCGTAAAAACCTCTTAAAGGATAAGGGATACCCCAAATGTTGAACCGGTCCGTTGCCCAACTCTGTGGTATTATAGGTGTTCTCTGCTTTTTTAATATTGATGATCTATCCTCAAGATAGGTCATCAATATCAGATCAGTGATCAGCTGTATGAAGAGAATGTGCAATGAGCAGGACCGGTTACACGGATGCCAAATTATGCAGTGGGTCAGGATATGGGTATAGTAGTCTATTGTTTGTTCGTGACGCCAATTGCAGCGTGCGCAGAGTACAGTCACAGGGCCCTTTAAGGTGTTGTAACTCACGCATCAGGTGTATGTCTCTGTATGGTAGTGGTAATAGTGTCAACAGTGTCTCCTACCTGGGTACGGCTGGACTCCTGGATCCTGGCTCACTTGCAATAAAATGAGTGTAGTGCTAGTAGGAGTAATAGAGGAATTTGCATCAGAAATTGAGATCCAGACCTTGGGTAATGTTCAAACTTGTCTTTACTGGTTGTAACTTTCATCCAAGCAAGATACAGCATTAGTCTTTGGTCCCAGCAGGTTTTGGCAATGGTTGGCAGGAATTTATCTTCTGCTCTCTCATGTACCTGGAGCTTGCAGGAAAGGACGTCTGCTTTGTAGCTCTATACTGTGGCAGGAATTTGGCTTCTGCACTCTCTATCTTTTGCTGTATGGGGACTGACTAGCTGATGAGGAATATGGCTTCTCCTGGGTCTCTGGTTTGTACTCACAGTTATCTTCACAGCGTATGGTTTCTTCCTGGAACTCTGGAGTTGTCTGCTTTCTTCTTCCAGCTGAGGCTGAAGGGCTCAGGCTGGGGATGATGATCAATGTCTCAGCCGATCCTGGCTTGATTCCCTATCTCTGGGAGCTCCTACACGCACAGCCTTCCCCTAGCAGGGGTGGCTGGCACACTGACTCTAGAAAGAGTAAATGTCATGCCCTGCTCTGACTATGTGCGGAGGTCGGCCAGAATAGCAGCACGTGTTTAGTTTTTTGTTTTGTTTTGGAGTCGTGCTGGATCCGCCTCCCTTCAGGTGCACTGGGTGGGGTCATTGGTTTAAATCTCACTCAATCCCAGTGTTCTGTGCGGGTTATAGAAATCAGTCTGGCCTTGGAAGCAAGGAAGGAAGGATTGTCTGTTCCAGCTCAGATAAGATAAGTTTGGTTTCTGTTTTTGTTGTTTGCTGTCTAGGTTGTTTGTGTGTCTTCTGTCCCCTCCAGGTTCTGAGGGAGCAGGCTGCTCCTATTCCCCTTTTCACCATCTCACGGATTCTAGGGTATTTTAGCCCAGGCACGAGGACACATTATTCCTACCATCAAGGTCTGAATGTGGGCTTAGCAGTGTAGGGAGAGAAGTCAGGGATTTGCTAGAAGGTGACCCTTCCCCTGCTTCTCGCCTAGAAACTGGTTTGTTGGTTTATCTGTGTATCTGAGATCCCGTCCGCCGTGACATTATAACCCGCCCATACTTTGACTGTCATTGCTCAGCGGTTTTGTGATGGCGTCAATTGATGCGTTAGTTGACCGCATGCAGGGGCTATCCCTAGAGGTTGCGGAGCTACGTGGTTCGCTCACACGGTGTCAGAATGCTCTGGCATCAGGTGAAGGTCAAATTTGTGGGGAGCCTAAAGTTGCTCTTCCTGATAGATTTGCAGGGGGTACGGATGACTTTATCCGTTTTAGAGAGTCATGCAAATTGTATTTTCGGCTGCGTCCATCGTCGTCAGGTGATGAAAGTCAGAGGATAGGTATAATGATTTCTCTGCTTAAAGGGGACGTGCAATCCTGGGCCTTTTCTCTGCCGCCCGATTCTCGAGCCCTCCGGTCGGTGGAGGAATTTTTTAAGGCCCTGGGATTAATCTACGATGATCCAGATCGGGTCTCGATGGCGGAATCGAGATTACGTAATTTATTACAGGGTGAACATACTGCAGAGGCTTAACTGTGTTGAGTTTAGGAGATGGGCTACCGAATCAGAGTGGAATGATCCCGCGTTACGTAGTCAGTTTTGTCAGGGGTTATCTGAGAGATTGAAAGATGCCCTTGCTTTTCATTAGTACCCAGATTCTTTGGAGAATGAAATGTCTTGCAGGATTGCAGGATAAAACTTACCAGGAAAGATTAAAGGACCTTAACATGTATAGCTTGGAAGAAAGACGAGACAGAGGGGATATGATAGAAACTTTTAAATACATAAAGGGGATCAACAAGGTAAAAGAGGAGAGAATATTTAAAAGAAGAAAAACTGCTACAAGAGGACATAGTTTGAAATTAGAGGGGCAAAGGTTTAAAAGTAATATCATGAAGTATTACTTTACTGAGAGAGTAGTGGATGCATGGAATAGCCTTCCTGCAGAAGTGGTAGCTGCAAATACAGTGGAGGAGTTTAAGCATGCATGGGATAGGCATAAGGCCATCCTTCATATAAGATAGGGCCAGGGGCTATCCATAGTATTTAGTATATTGGGCAGACTAGATGGGCCAAATGGTTCTTATCTGCCGACACATTCTATGTTTCTAAGTTTCTTTGGCAGTACGGTTAGATAGACGTATTAGAGAAAGGTGTAGGGCTCCCTCCGCGCAAGGGATCCCTTCTGTGAGTGGTTTCGTCTCTACTGCTTCCCAGGGTGATGTTACAGGTAACTCTGGAGTAGGGGAGGAACCCATGCAGCTGGGTCAGGTTTCTTGCCGTTCTGGTAGTAGAGACTTTAGGAAATTGCACAAACTATGTTACTACTGTGGGAAAAGTGTTCATTTTATTGTTGCTAAACCACAGGTGGAAGAGAAAAAGAAAAAAAAAACTTTCCTGACTCTTGGTAGCGTGAATGGTGTGGTGGTGCAGGCAGTTATGCAAGCTCCCTGTAATACCCGTTTTCTCCTTCCAGCTATGGTGGTGCTAGACTCAAGAAAATTTGTTGTTGAAGTATTCCTTGACTGTGGTGCTGGGGTAAACCTAATTGACTTTCTTTTTCTTCAAAATCTGGGTCTAAGTACTTGCACTTTAGAAAGAGAGATTCCGGTTTTTGCAATTGATTCTTCCCCTCTTTCTCAAAGGAGTCTCACTCATATTGCTCAAGGTATTCACTTAAGGGTGGGTGATTCACATGTTGAGATTATGTCATGGTTGACTAAACATAACCCAATTATAGATTGGCAAGCGAGACAAATCATTGGTTGGAGTGAGTTTTGTTCGGATAATTGTCTTGGCACATCTATCTCTGGTGTGTCCACTACGGCTTTACCTCAGTATCTCTCACATTTTGCGGATGTCTTTTCGGAGGGTGGGGCTCAGGAATTGCCCCCTCATTGTGACTATGATTGTCCAGTTAATCTCATCCCAGGGGCTAAGTTGCCAAAGTCTCGGCTTTACAATCTTTCTCAACACGAAAGAGAGGTCATGTGAAAGTATGTCACCGAGAGTTTGGCAAAAGGTCATATTAGGCCATCTAAGTCTCCGGTGGCAGTAGGTTTGTTCTTTGTAAAAAAACAAGGATGGATCGCTGAGACCTTGTTTGGATTTCCGGGTATTTAACCGTATTACGGTCCGGGATCCATATCCCCTGCCTTTGATCTCTGACCTTTTTGATCAGATTGTTGGAGCCAAGGTGTTCTCCAAGTTGGATTTGAGAGGGGCCTACAATCTGATCAGAATCAAGGAGGGGGATGAGTGGAAAACGGCCTTCAATACGCACGAGGGTCATTTTGAGAATCTGGTTATGCCGTTTGGGTTGACGAACGCGCCAGCGGTATTTCAGCGATTCGTCAATGACATTTTCCATCATTTGGTGGGGAGGTTCCTGGTGGTTTACTTGGATGACATTTTAATTTACTCTCCTGATCTGAAGACCCATCAGGATCATGTGAGACAGGTTTTGACGATCCTTCAGGAGAATAAATTATATGCCAAATTGGAGAAATGTGTGTTTTCAGTGCAGGAGCTTCTGTTTTTGGGATATCTGCTTTCTGACTCTGGTTTTCGTATGGACCCCGAAAAGGTCCAGGCGGTTCTGGAATGGGACCGACCAGAGAATCAGAAAGCTTTTTGGGGTTTACTAATTATTATAGAAAATTTATTTCGAACTATTCTACCATTGTAAGACCTCTCCCTGATATGACTAAGAAGGGCGCCGACGTCTCTGTCTGGTCGGATGAGGCTTTGCAGGCCTTTTCAGCTATTAAGGAGTGTTTTGCGTCTGCTCCCATTTTGGTGCAGTCCAATGTGTCTCAGCCATTCGTGGTGGAGGTTGATGCATCAGAAGTGGGGGTTGGAGCGGTGCTGTCGCAGGGTTTATCTCCTGGCAAATGGGTCCCGTGTGCTTTTTTCTCCAAGAAGCTCTCAGTCGCCGAGAAGAATTATGATGTTGGAGATAGAGAGTTGCTGGCTATCAAGTTGGCCTTTGAGAAATGGCGTCACTGGTTGGAGGGGGCGTCTCACCCCGTTACAGTATATACAGATCATAATAATTTGGCTTACCTGCAATCTGCCAAGCGTCTGAACCCTAGACAGGCCAGATGGTCACTGTTTTTTTACCAGGTTCAATTTTGTGGTTACCTTTCGCCCAGGGGTTAAGAACGTCAAGGCAGATGCCTTGTCTCGCAGCTTTCCTGGGGGAGGTTATTCAGAGGATCCTGCTCCGATTTTGGCTGATGGGGTGGTGGTCTCCGCTCTGTACCCCGAATTGGAGATGTAGGTGTTGGGAGCCCAGGAGGGGGCTCCTGGTTCTTCTCCCCCAGGGAGGTTGTTTGTTCCTGAAGGTCTGCGATACAAGGTATTCAAGGAACATCACGATACTGTCCTTGCTGGACATCCTGGTGGTAAGTCCACCTGTGATCTGGTGTCCCGGAGGTTCTGGTGGCCAGGGTTACGTAAGAGCATTGAGGATTACGTGGCAGCTTGTGAAACCTGGGCTCGGTCAAAGGTTGCTCATACTCGACCGGCTGGTTCACTTCTTCCATTGTCTATTCCGTCTCGTCCTTGGACGCACTTGTCTATGGACTTTATTACGGATCTTCCGAGTTCCTCCGGGAGAACAGTAATTTTGGTGGTAGTTGACCGTTTCAGTAAAATGGCTCACTTTATATCATTAACTAGTCTGCCTAACGCCAAGACTCTTGCGCAGATTTTTGTTGATAATATTGTGAAATTGCATGGTATTCCTTCGGATGTGGTCTCTGATAGGGGCACGCAGTTTGTCTCCAGGTTTTGGAGGGCATTCTGTTCTCGGCTTGGCATTCAACTTTCGTTCTCTTCGGCTTTTCAGCCGCAGTCGAATGGACAGACAGAGTGTACTAATCAAAACCTGGAGACCTACTTGAGGTGCTTTGTGGCTGAGAATCAGGAGGACTGGTCCTCATTCTTGTCCCTAGCAGAATTTGCTTTGAATAACCGTAGGCAGGAGTCCACGGGTAAGTCGCCATTTTTTGGCGCATACGGTTTTCATCCTCAGTTTGGTACCTTTTCTGGGACTGGTTCCTCTGGGATGCCAGAGGAGGAGAGATTTTCTTCTGCCTTGTCTTCTATCTGGCGGAAGATCCAAGGGAATTTGGAGAAGATGGGTGAGAGGTATAAGCGAATAGCTGACAAGAGACGTGTGACTGGTCCTGACCTCTGTGTGGGTGATCTGGTGTGGTTGTCCACTAAAAATATTAAATTGAGAGTGCCATCTTGGAAACTGGGTCCAAGATTTATTGGTCCGTACAAAATATCTGCGGTGATCAATCCAGTAGCGTTTCGGCTGGATCTTCCGCAGACTTGGAGGATCCATGATGTGTTCCACAGGTCTTTACTGAAAAAATACGTGAAACCGGTGGAACCATCGCCATTGCCTCCTCCTCCTGTTCTGGTCGATGGAAATTTGGAGTTCGAGATCTCCAGGGTTCTCGACTCTAGAGTTCTTCGGGGTTCCCTTCAGTACCTAGTACACTGGAGGGGATACGGAGAGGATGTGGGTTCCGGCGCTGGATGTCAGTGCCAGCCGACTGGTGAGGGCTTTTCATAGATCCTATCCGGATAAGGTTGGTTCGGGGTGTCCGGAGGTCACCCGTAGAAGGCGGGGGTACTGTCATGCCCTGCTCTGACTATGTGCGGAGGTCGGCCAGAATAGCAGCACCTGTTTAGTTTTTTGTTTTGTTTTGAAGTCGTGCTGGATCCGCCTCCCTTCAGGTGCACTGGGTGGGGTCATTGGTTTAAATCTCACTCAATCCCAGTGTTCTGTGCGGGTTATAGAAATCAGTCTGGCCTTGGAAGCAAGGAAGGAAGGATTGTCTGTTCCAGCTCAGATAAGATAAGTTTAGTTTCTGTTTTTGTTGTTTGCTGTCTAGGTTGTTTGTGTGTCTTCTGTCCCCTCCAGGTTCTGAGGGAGTAGGCTGCTCCTATTCCCCTTTTCACCATCTCAGGGATTCTAGGGTATTTTAGCCCAGGCACGAGGACACATTATTCCTACCATCAAGGTTTGAATGTGGGCTTAGCAGTGTAGGGAGAGAAGTCAGGGATTTACTAGGAGGTGACCCTTCCCCTGCTTCTCGCCTAGAAACTGGTTTGTTGGTTTATCTGTGTATCTGAGATCCCGTCCGTCGTGATAGTAAAAGTCCAGCTCACCAGTAATCCACAGTGCACGGACAAGCCAAGGCTGCCTCAGTATGAAAACTTGAAACAGAAGAAACGTCCAGCACGTAGTATGTTAAACGCTGCATCATCTTTATTCCATCGTGGATACAGTCATTGTACAAGAGCAGTGGTCATCACCTCTCATCACCTTCCGTCAGACCGATATGTTTCAAACCAAACGGTTCTTAATCATGATCAGTGATGGGAGGTGATGACCACTGCTTTTGCACACTAACTCTAACCTTCTTATCCACCCATGAGGCAGGATGTGGGCGCAGCCCACTTTGCTCACAGAGGGGGGAGCTAAACTGGAATGAACTATTCCAGTCTAGGAACACTAAACTGAACTTAAATCCTTGCTAGAACATTGCTGCCACCTGCTGGTGAACATGGAAATTACAGCAATATACATTTTACAAGGTTTTTAATGCACATTTGTGAGGATGTAAGGTAAAATTACATCAGATGACAATGTTAATGCTCTTAGGAGATTGTAGCGGGGTAAAAGAGTTTAGTAACACAACTCTGGGGTGTTACAAATGCAGGCTCCTGTGAGTGCTGCCTTCTCTTCACTGTTTACCTGCTCGCTGTTGAGATTGCAGCGATGAGTACGCCGCCTATCTTTGCCGCCCCCATTCATTTGAACAGGAAGGAGCAGTCTGATTGAAATGAATAGGCAGCAGAGGTGTAATTCCACTTGCTCAACGCTGCAGCAACATCAGCAAGCAGGTAAACAGTGAAGAGAAGGAAGTACTCATACAAGCGCTGTAATCTCTTCAAACAACTGATCACCGGGGCTGCCTGAATTTGGTCTCCGATGATCTGATATTGATGACCTATCCTGAGGATAGATCATCAATACTAAAAGAAAGTGGACTATGTACCTCTTTAAGGAGGTTGTCCGAACCCCAAGCTTAAAAGGGTTGGCCACCCTAAGTATCAAAAATCCAAAGTGCCCTAGACAATAGCCAAAACCATGAAGTATTTATATCATGTGACATGCACTGGCTATATATATCATTTTTATAACCTGTTCACCATGAAGCGCTTCCCTGGAGGAGCTCCCCTCAGACAGTGTAAAGGGGAGCCGGCGACGCGCGCTCTCCTTGTAGCGCCGCCGGCACCCCGTCTGTGTGGAGCGAGGACGTGGCCGGCGTCTTCGATCCCATGGTTAAGGCGTGGTGGGGAGAACCCGTCCGCGCGCGCTCTTCGGCGTGGCTGGTGTTCTCCATCCCCTAGGCAACGAGCAGCAGGGGAGCTGAGCGCCGATAGGAATGAATCGGCGCTCAGCTGCATTGAGGTGTGTGATGCGAGTCACGTGACGCTGGCCACGTCACGTGAATCATCTGTTGGGGCTATTTAACAGGCAGCCTGCTGGCCACAGGATGCCTGTGATTGGTCTTTCAACCTCACTAGCGTTTGCCTGCATTTGTGACTTTGTGTACTCGACCTCAGCTTGAATTTGACCTTTGATCCTGTGTTACCCCTTTGTACTGCGTGACCTCCTGACTCCTGACCTCGGCTTGTATTTGACGTTGATTTTGGTGTTTCCCCTGGTACTGACGTTATCTCATGGTTCTGACCACGGCGAGTTTTGACCTGGATATTGTGTTCTGCCTAGTGTTCGCTTCTGTGTGTTCTGTCCTAGCTTTGTTGTTTTCTCCACTTTTGTTCCTCCCTATAAGCCTCCGCACGTACTTAAGCTACCATTTGTGACAGACAGGATGTGTGGTAGGACCAGCAACAAAGTAAAAGTAAATATCCCAGCATGCATTGCAGCAAGAATGTTCAGAGGAGCAGTCACATGACATCTCCGCCCACCTGTGTTTCCATAGAGACAAAAGCCCCTCAGATAATATCAATAACTCAGTCATCAGTAAATAACTGCTGTACAGACATAGCAATAGGAAGTATGCCCCAGTCCCAGCAGCACACAGGAATACGATGCTAATGTATCATACATATGTTACTGGGGGGGAGGCAGGGTGCCCTGTTCATAAACTTGCTGTAGGGCCTAGTTATTTCTAGTTGCACCATTGGATTTAAGCCATGAACAGAATGAATAGAGAGGGAGATTTATTGATTCCCTTGTTTCTGAAAAGCGGCGTTAAAAAGTTGCAAACTATGTTTGCGACTTTTTGACTGTGCCTTTAACCCCTTAAGGACCGGGCTCATTTTCACCTTAAGGACCAGGCCATTTTTTGGAAATCTGACCAGTGTCACTTTAAGTGCTCATAACTTTAAAACGCTTTGACTTACCCAGGCCGTTCTGAGATTGTTTTTTCGTCACATATTGTACTTCATGCCACTGCTAAAATTGGGTCAAAAAAGTTAATTTTTTTGCATAAAAAAATACAATTTTTACCAAAAATTTTGAAAAATTAGCAAATTTCAAACTTTCAGTTTCTCTACTTCTGTAATACATAGTAATACCCCAAAAAATTGTGATGATTTTACATTCCCCATATGTCTACTTCATGTTTGTAGCATTTTGGGAATGATATTTTATTTTTTGGGGATGTTACAAGGCTTAGAAGTTTAGAAGCAAATTTAGAAATTTTCAGAAATCTTCAAAATCCCACTTTTTATGGACCAGTTCAGGTTTGAAGTCACTTTGTGAGGCTTAGATAATAGAAACCTCCCAAAAATGACCCCATTATAGAAACTACACCCCTCAAGGTATTCAAAACTGTTTTTTCAAACTTTATTAACCCTTTAGGTCTTCCACAAGAGTTAATGGCAGATGGAGAAACAATTTTGAAATTTCTATTTTTTGGAAAATTTTCCAATATAATCAATTTTTTCCAGGAGTAAAACAAGGGTTAACTGCCAAACAACACTCAAAATGGGTTGCCCTGATTCTGTAGTTTGCAAAAACACCCCATATGTGGTCGTAAACTACTGTTTGGCCGAACGGTAGCACATAGAAGGAGGGGAACACCATATGGGTTTTGGAAGGCAGATTTGGCAGGACTGGTTTTGTTTATACCATGTCCCATTTGAAGCCCCCTGTTGCACCCCTAGAATAGAAATTTCAAAAAAGTGACTCCATCTAAGAAAGTACACCCCTCAAGGTATTCAAAACTGGGTTTACAAACTTTGTTAACCCTTTAGGTGTTCCACAAGAGTTAATGGCAGATGGAGAAACAATTTTGAAATTTCTATTTTTTGGAAAAGTTTCCAATATAATCAATTTTTTCCAGGAGTAAAACAAGGGTTAACTGCCAAACAACACTCAAAATGGGTTGCCCTGATTCTGTAGTTTGCAAAAACACCCCATATGTGGTCGTAAACTACTGTTTGGCCGAACGGTAGCACATAGAAGGAGGGGAACGCCATATGGGTTTTGGAAGGCAGATTTGGCAGGACTGGTTTTGTTTATACCATGTCCCATTTGAAGCCCCCTGTTGCACCCCTAGAATAGAAATTTCAAAAAAGTGACTCCATCTAAGAAAGTACACCCCTCAAGGTATTCAAAACTGGGTTTACAAACTTTGTTAACCCTTTAGGTGTTCCACAAGAGTTAATGGCAGATGGAGAAACAATTTTGAAATTTCTATTTTTTGGAAAAGTTTCCAATATAATCAATTTTTTCCAGGAGTAAAACAAGGGTTAACTGCCAAACAACACTCAAAATGGGTTGCCCTGATTCTGTAGTTTGCAAAAACACCCCATATGTGGTCGTAAACTACTGTTTGGCCGAACGGTAGCACATAGAAGGAGGGGAACACCATATGGGTTTTGGAAGGCAGATTTGGCAGGACTGGTTTTGTTTATACCATGTCCCATTTGAAGCCCCCTGTTGCACCCCTAGAATAGAAATTTCAAAAAAGTGACTCCATCTAAGAAAGTACACCCCTCAAGGTATTCAAAACTGGGTTTAAAAACTTTGTTAACCCTTTAGGTGTTCCACAAGAGTTAATGGCAGATAGAGAAACAATTTAGAAATTTCTATTTTTTGGAAAATTTTCCAATATAATCAATTTTTTCCAGGAGTAAAACAAGGGTTAACTGCCAAACAACACTCAAAATGGGTTGCCCTGATTCTTTAGTTTGCAAAAACACCCCATATGTGGTCGTAAACTACTGTTTGGCTAAACGGCAGGACATAGAAGAAGGGGAATGTCATATGGTTTTTGGAAGGCAGATTTTGCTGGACTGGTTTATTGACACCATGTACCCTTTCAAGCCCCCTGATGCACCCCTAGAGTAGAAACTCCATAAAAGTGACCCCATCTAGGAAACTACGGGATAAGGTGGTTGTTGTTTTGGGACTATTTTAGGGGTAAATTAGATTTTTGGTTGCTCTATATTACTCTTTTTGAGGCAATGTAACAAAAAAATTAAATTCTAAAATTGTTTCTACATTCGCTATTTAGTTTTGTGGAACACCTAAAGGGTTAACATAGTTTGTAAAGTAACTTTTGAATACCTTGAGGGGTGTAGTTTCTTAGATGGGGTCACTTTTTTGGAGTTTCTAGTCTAGGCTACATCAGGGGGGGCTTCTAATGGGACATGGTGTCAAAAAAAAAACTGTCCATCAAAATCTGCCTTCCAGAAACCATATGGAGTTCCCTTCGTTCTATGCCCTGCCGTGCGGCTATATAGCCATTTACGACCACATATGGGGTGTTTCTGCAAACTACAGAATCAGGGCCATAAATATTGAGTTTTGTTTGGCTGTTAACCCTTGCTTTATTACCGGCAAAAAGGATTCAAATGGAAATTTTGCTCAAAAATGGGTGTTTTGGCACCGTTTTTATTTTATATTTTTAACACCGTTTATCCGAGGCGTTTGGGCAAAAGTTATTTTTATAGCGACGACTTTTACGCACGCGACGATGCCCAATATGTATGGCTCTCAGACTTTGGAGACAGTAAGCAGGCATCCTAAAAACTGCGGCCCTCCAGATGTTGTAAAACTACAATTCCCACCATGCCCTGCTGATGGCTGTAGGTTGTCTGGGCATGCTGGGAGTTATAGTTTTACAACATCTGGAGGGCCGCAGTTTGAGGATGCCTGCACTAAAACTAATATTTTTTGGGGGAAAAAAAAATGTTTCCGTGTCTCCAAAGTCTGAGAGCCATAGTTTTTTATGTTCTCTAGTGGACTGTTGGGGATTATAAAAATTTAGTACTCCATGGAAGTGTGATACTCCCTGAAGCAATCGATAATGCAGAGGCCCGGATGATCGGGGCACGTGTCACACTGAGTGGTGGTGTCTTTCTGTATCCCCCTCTTGTGACACACTCTGCACTTTTTTTGGGTTCGTCCCTTCTTTCCAGTATGGGGGACCACACCTGGAAAGTGTTGGCCAGGGACGATCCGGGCGCCTCCAATTCCCGAGGTACTCCGGCCTGCTCTTTCCCGGTCCGAAAAGATCAGGGCCTTGAGGACTGCCTCATAGAATTGGAGGAATGTCCCTGTGCTGCCAGCGCTTCGGGATAGTACAAAAGAGTTGTACATGGCAACCTGCACCAAGTAGACCGCAACTTTTTTGTACCATGCCCGGGTTTTGCGCATGGCGTTATATGGCTTGAGGACTTGATCAGAGAGATCAACTCCTCCCATATACCGATTGTAGTCGACGATACAATCGGGCTTAAGGGACGTTGCCGCGGTACCTCGCACAGGGACTGGGGTGGTGCTGTTACTGTGGATTGTGGACAGCATTAGGGTTGTTGCGGGTATCGAAATTTCGATACCCAATCGATACTTTTGTCCCGGTATCGATACGATACCGGGATTTCCGTTTTTTCGATACTGGGCTGCGCTTCTGCGCAGTCTAGTATCTCTGAACATGAGCGCGCTGCTATCGGCGCGCTCATGTTCTCTCTCAGCAGCACGGGGAGAAGGAAGCTGTCCTCCCTCCCCCTGTGCTGCTGCCGCTGCCACCAATGAGAAGAGAGGGGCGGAGGAGGGGCGGCAATGAGAAGAGAGGGGCGGCAATGAGAAGAGAGGGGCGGCAATGAGAAGAGAGGGGGTGGAGGAGGGGCGGCAATGAGAAGAGAGGGGCGGAGGAGGGGCGGGCGCACTGCGCCACCAATGATAGGATTACTATCGGAGCGATGGGAGGAGACATCAGCTTCACTAGTGGGCGTTCCTTTTCCCTGCGCTGCGATTGGACAGCGCTACAGCCAGGGAGAAGGAACGCCCACTAGTGAAGCTGATGTCTCCTCCCATCGCTCCGATAGTAATCAGCAGCATGTGGAGCAGGAGAGGAGACAGTAATGGGGCACTGCAGGCGAACGGAGCGGCGCCCAGGACTAAATGGTGAGTGCTGAGACATCGCTGGGCGCCGCTCTGTGTGGCCTAATAGTGAAAGTCTGGACTCATATACAGTAGTCAGTCTTTAACACATACAGGAGGCGGGTGCCGGCAGCAGAATCGCATTGCCGGCACCCTGCCCCTGACAGGGAGCTGCGATCAGCGGCAGTTAACTGCCGCTGATCTGCTAGTACCCGCCTCCTGTATAAAGGGGTAAAATCATTGGTGGTGCAGTGTGCCCCCCCCCCCTCAATCCCCCCATCCCATTAAAATCATTGGTGGCACAGTGCGCCGGCCCCTCTCAACCCTCCAGTATTAAAATCATTGGTGGCAGTGGCCACAGGGACCTCTCCACTCCCCCTCATTGGTGGTGCAGTGGCAGCTTCTGATCGGAGCCCCAGCTGTGTAAGCCTGGGGCTCCGATCGGTTACCATGGCAGCCAGGACGCTACAGAAGCCCTGGTTGCCATGGTAACATCCCTGATGCTGTGTGCACAAAGCACAGAGCAGCAGGGACAGTGTGAAGTCCTATTCACCCTGATAGAGATCTATCAGGGTGAATAGGAAAAGGGATGAAAGATCCCAGGTTCTAGCCCCTAAGGGGGGAAATAGTTATTAAATAAAAAGTGAAAAAAAAAACAAACACTAAAATATGAAGTATAAATCACCCCCCTTTTCCCAATTTCACATATAAAATATATAAATAAACATATTACATCGCCACGTCAGAAAAGTCCAAACTATTAAAATATAAAAAAAAAAATCTAGGTGGTGAATGCCGGAACAGAAAAAATAAAATAAAAACTGCGCGATTCGCCATTTTTAAAAATGAGGAATGCACGTGGCTTTTTTTGTTTATTTTTTTCGCGTGGTATCGAATGGTATCGAGTATCGCAATACTTTTTCATGGTATCGAAACCGAATCAAAAATTTGGTATCGCAACAACTCTAGACAGCATAAGGACATCCCTCTTGTCCTTATACCTGACCAGCAACAGGTGGCAGGGGGGGTCTGGGGTCTGATGGATGGATCAAAAAAAGTTTTTAAATAAAAGAACTTTTTTTTTCTAACTAACTTTTCCCTTCTTTCCCTGCCTAACGGTGCCTCTCCCTCACTGACCCTAACCTACCTGGGTGGCGATGGGTGCAGGAGGGTGATGGATGGCGATTAGGGGGACGCAGGAGCTGGTGCTGAACGGTGCTGCACGGTCAGGGTGCTGGACAGGAAGAGGAGGGGAGAGAGGAGCGCAGGAAGTTTGAATCTCGCGCCTCTCTCCCCTGCTCCAATCAGCACCCTGGACAGCGACGTTCAGCACCAGGGCCAGCACCGCCTCTCCAAATCCTCGGACTGCGATAGGTGGTGTATAATTACGCCACCGATCGCAGTCTTTTTCCAGTTCATCGGGTCACAGGACACCCGAATGGACCGGAAACGCAGAAAACCGCAGGTCTGAATTGACCTGCGGTTTTCTGCGATCGTCGATACGGGGGGGTCAAATGACCCCCCCTGCATTGTTACGGGATGCCGGCTGAATGATTTCAGCCGGCATCCCGTTCTGATTAACCCCCGCGGCGCCGGAATGCCGATTTTAAGTCAGGACGTACCGGTACGTCCTGTGTCCTTAAGGAGTCCTAGGGGGAGGAAAGTCCTATGTCCTTAAGGGGTTAAAAAAAAAAAAGGAGGGGGCGTGACCAGTCACCCCAACAAATTTATGTTAATTTTCACCCGTTTTCTGACTCAAATGAAGCCAGAAATCCACGGCAGCTCTGAGCTGTCATAGATCTCTGTTTAGGTGCATGGACTGCCATAGGAGGGGGGCTGTTGAGTGGGGGGACAGATCTTTGTTGCACAAGAGCTCTGATGAATACATTTGTACAAATCGATCTTGTCACATAGAGAGGAGCCTCCTTTCTATCATCACATGACTAAGGCTACTTTTACACTAGCGTTAGCAGGGTCCGGAAGGCTGTTCCCCTGCCGGATCTGTGCTAACGCTAGCCCACGAGTGCCTCCAGAAGTCCGCTCCGGCCCCATTTACATTCACTGATGCCCAACACGCTGAGTTTTTTGTCCAGCCGCCTCTCAGCATGTTTGCCATGCTGTTGCCGCATCTCCGACCTGTCCCCATTAAAGTGAATAGGGCCGAAGCGGACTTCTGGCGGCACTGGTGGGCTACCGTTAGCACGGATCCCTGTATACCAACATGTGGACCAACATGGTCAATTTAAGTCTTTGGGCCCCCTTAACTTGAATGAGGACCTCTAGTTACTCTACTTATTCTTGGGTGTGAGCTTCGGTACACCGGGACCACTTAGTAGCCTTCCTTATATAAACACCCTGTTAAGCATTTTTTCCTAAATGCCCCCCCTTGGCGCCCGTCAAGTTGACACTAGATATATTCTTGGCACCCCCCTGGGCATATATCCAGTGATCATCCCTCAACCTCTTTTTTCTTTTGTTTCCCTATGATTCTGCTACATCCTCAGATGTTGGCAGGATCCTCTCAGGACAGGGGAAACAGAAGAGGCAGAGCCTGCAGTCAGATCAGCCATCACAACTTTTCCTCAGTCTCCCTTTCTCCTGCAAAGGATATTTTATTTCAGAAAGTGTAACGGGCGGCTCCCCCTAGGGCCCTCTATATATAAAACGTGTCCCAGATGTAGAAATGCCGAGTAGTATAGTGCGGCCTAAAATGTCCCTTTATGTGTTTCACGCTGCTCATACCTGGATACGGCTGAACCCCAGGCCTTGGCTCCGAAGCAATAAATAGGGGGAATAATTGAGGGATTTGAGAGAAAGATTGAGTCCAGACCTTGTATGTAGTTGAACAGCACACAAGTGTCCCTGCTAAGCACTTGCCAGCCCTGCACAGCCAGGAGTGCCAGTCACAGAAGGAAAGCACCTCTGATACAATCATGGTGCTTTAGGACCCAGACAGCAGCACAGACTTCAGGCATGGACGAGGTTGCTCATCCATGGCACGTGCAGGGATGGACCAGACAGGCAGCTGTGAGAGCAGGACAGGAGGGGGCGTGGCTGCCAATAGCAGGAAAACCAGGCAGATCTTCTTAAGAAAATATATTACTAAGTATAATGTCTCTCTACTTTATTTATAGTTTTAATAAGTGCTAACAGAGTGGCCAACCCCTTTAAATTAATTAAAATATTTTTTTACGATTTTAAAACTGATTGGTGGGGGTCCGACACCTGGGAGCCCCGCCTATCAGCCATTTGAGAAGGCACCTGCACCCCTGCCTTCTCGTTGCTTTCCAAGCACAGCGCCGTACATTGCAATAGCGGCTGTGCTTGGTATCTCAGCGGCGCCCCTTTCACTTGAATGAGGCTGAGCTGCTCCTAGGCCACGTGACCGATGAACGTGTTGTCGCTGGCCCAGTGGCGGATCCAGAACCTGGTCTCGGGAGGGCACTTCCAGATTGTTTTGTGGCAGCGGACAGAAAATAATGTGGTGCTTATAGAACAGACTATTTTATTTAACCTATCATACAGCTCAAACCTTATTTAAAAACAGTCACACTGTTATGGGCATCTGTGGGGATGACACTATTATGGGCATCTGTGGGGATGACACTGTTATGGGCATCTGTGGGAATGACACTGTTTTGGGCATCTGTGGGGATGACACTGTTATGGGCATCTGTGGGGATGACACTGTTATGGGCATCTGTGGGGATGACTCTGTTATGGGGGGGAACAGGGGGAGGAAAGAGAAGAACTTGTGGAGGGGCCAGGGGTGTCTTGGAGGGGCCAGGGGGTGTACTGGAGCCAGCCAGTCCCCCTTTCACACAGTATTTATTAACCCCTTTCAGCAGTCCCCCGAGGGGTTAATAAATACTGTGAATGGGGGACTGCTGAAAGGGGTTAATAACTACTGTGATGGGCCTTTCACAATAGTCATTAACCCCTCTCAGCAGTCCCCCATTCACAGTATTTATTAACCCCTTTCAGCAAATGTCTGTGAAGGTTCTCATTTATCCAGGTCATGGTATACCTGTAAAGAATAAATCAAGGCAACTGGACTTACTGTAGATTTCTTGAAAACGTTTCACTCGTTCTTCCAACGAGCTTTCTCAATTCTGAGTGACTGTACAAGAATTCTCTGGGAATAAATATGTGACTGAATCAACATCTGGTAATTATACCCAACATGGGGTCAGAGGTCAGAGAATTCTTGTACAGTCACTCAGAATTGAGAAAGCTCGTTGGAAGAACGAGTGAAATGTTTTCAAGAAATCTACAGTAAGTCCAGTTGTCTTTATTCTTTACAGATATACCCTTTCAGCAACCCCAGGCAGCACAGACCAGTTAGTAGTACCTAATTTCCACCCTACACTAGTTATTACAGTCAGTCCCCCACTACTCCCCCCATGAACAAACTCCCCCCCGGCCCTTTCAGTTTCAGCAATCCCCATTCCCCGGTCACAGCAAAGTCTTCAGTCTTAGTCTCAGTCCAAGTTGACAGTGACACTACCTCAGCGCAGCTGTGCTCCTGAGAGTCCTGAGACTGAGTTTGTTCCTCTTGCTCAGAGCTGCTCCTTCCTTCCACTTCCCACCGGGTCGCGCGCCTGCAAACCAGAATTGACTGGTCTGGGGCGAATCTGCAGGCAGCGTGTGACGTTAGTGCACTCTGTGTAGTGACTTGATTCGGATAATCGGATCATGTGAGTATATGGGCGATCGGAAACTCTCTCTCTCTCACAATATTCTCTGGGGTGGGGGGGCAATTGACCCGTTGACCCCCTACCCCCTAGATCCGCCAGTGCGCTGGCCTAGGAAAAGCTGAGAGAAGGCCTATCCTCTTTTTCAGCTTTATGAAAACCATGATATTTTTATTTTTCCAACAATGGCACTATTTTGGGGGACATAAGATTTACTCTACTTATTTTTTTATTTTAATTTATTAGCTTTCCTAAGGGGAAAAAAAATGTGCCATTGATTTATTTTTTTTGTTATAAAATGTCTCATACTGTACATGTATTATCAATTTTGCACCATTCACTGTGCAGCATAAGTAACATATTGCTTTTATTATTTTAGTATGATTACGGCAATACCAAATGTTTAGCTTTTTGAGGGTTTACTTCTTTTGCTCAATAAAAGCATATTTCATTAGAAAAAAATATCATATTCCTGTAGACTCATTCCAAGAGCCATAACGTAACTGTGATGTGGTGAAAATATGACTCTCATCATGCACACTTGCTTGCCTGTTCTCACAGAACTCTTATAGAAGTGAATAAAGCATGCTTTGATAAGCTCAAAATACCAATAGTATTATCATGTCTCAGTAAAACCTTACATGCCCTTGGCATGGCCAAATAAGCAGATGTCCATGGAAGGCCTGGGTCATTTGCTAGGCCTTCACTTGTCATGGCAACTATCTGTACCCTCTAATCAAGGTCGTGGGTGCACATTGGGACAGAGGAATTCCCTTCCCTGTCACGGTTACTATTGACTGTAGCATCTAAGGGGTTTAAAACTGCAGGTATCAGAGGCAGCTGACACCTGCTACTAATGGTGTAGGCTGCGCTCCTAAGCCTGCACTATTCACATGACGTTATGGTACACCCATTTATAGTAAAACACTTGCAATCTGGACCTACAGGTATGTATTTTTGCGCATTGTAACGCATTGTTTTGTGCATTTGCCTCAAGTGTGAATAAAACACAGAAGTTTTGTGTTAAGAACTTGTCTTTTGCCTCTGTACTGCGTCTGCTTACCCTATCTACCAGAGTAAAACCCCACAGTACCTACAGTACTGTCTGTTACAACTGTGTGATGAGGGAAGTGCTATGTATGCAAATTGTACGTGCACTAATGATTCACAAGGAATATAATAATGCACACTACTCAAAACAATGTCATCATACAGTACAGACCAAACGTTTGGACACACCTTCTCATTCAAAGAGTTTTCTTTATTTTCATGACTATGAAGGCATTAAAACTATGAATTAACACATGTGGAATTATATACATAACAAACAAGTGTGAAACAACTGAAAATATGTAATATTCTAGGTTCTTCAAAGTAGCCACCTTTTGCTTATATTACTGCTTTGCACACTCTTGGCATTCTCTTGATGAGCTTCAAGAGGTAGTCCCCTGAAATGGTCTTCCAACAGTCTTGAAGGAGTTCCCAGAGATGCTTAGCACTTGTTGGCCCCTCTGCGGTCCAGCTCACCCCAAACCATCTCGATTGGGTTCAGGTCCGGTGACTGTGGAGGCCAGGTCATCTGGCGCAGCACCCCATCACTCTCCTTCATGGTCAAATAGCCCTTACTTTCAAAGTTTTCCCAATTTTTCGGCTGACTGACTGACCTTCATTTCTTAAAGTAATGATGGCCACTTGTTTTTCTTTACTTAGCTGCTTTTTTCTTGCCATAATACAAATTCTAACAGTCTATTCAGTAGGACTATCAGCTGTGTATCCACCTGAATTCTCCTCAACGCAACTGATGGTCCCAACCCCATTTATAAGGCAAGAAATCCCACTTATTAAACCTGACAGGGCACACCTGTGAAGTGAAAACCATTTCAGGGGACTACCGTATTTTTCGCTTTATAAGACGCACCTGATGATAAGACGCACCTAGGTTTTTGAGGAGGAAAATAGGAAAAAAATATTTTGAACCAAAAGGCGTGCTTTTGAACTAATGGTGGTCTGTGGATGACACTGTTTTGAGGGGTCTGTGGATGACGCACTGTTATGGGGGGATCTGTGGATGACGCACTGTTATGGGGGGATCTGTGGATGACGCACTGTTATGGGGGGATCTGTGGATGACGCACTGTTATGGGGATCTGTGGATGACGCACTGTTATGGGGGGATCTGTGGATGACGCACTGTTGGGGGATCTGTGGATGACGCACTGTTATGGGGGGATCTGTGGATGACACTGATGGGGGGATCTGTGGATGACGCACTGTTATGGGGGGATCTGTGGATGACACTGATGGGGGGATCTGTGGATGACACTGATGGGGGGATCTGTGGATGACACTGATGGGGGGATCTGTGGATGACACTGATGGGGGGATCTGTGGATGACACTGATGGGGGGATCTGTGGATGACACTGATGGGGGGATCTGTGCATTACACTGAGGGGGGATCTGTGCATTACACTGAGGGGGGATCTGTGCATGACACTTATGGGGCTCTGTGGATGACACTTATGTCATCCACAGATCCCCATAAGTGTCATCTACAGATCCCCCATCAGATGCATCAGTGTGGAGGGAGGAGGCGGGGCCCGGTGTAGTGACTCTACTCTAATACACCGGGCCCCGCAACTGTAAACATTCAATCTGATAGTATATGCTCTGTACGGGCGGCTCTTACTTTAGTACCGTAAGTATAGCGCAGACCGGCATCTCCATCGGTCATGCGCCACCTGCCGCAGCTCCTTCTGTCATGCGCCGTCTGCCCCAGCTCCCTCCTCATGCGCCGCCTCACTTTATGAATGAACAGGCAGGCGGCGCATGGCAGAGGGAGCTGGAGCAGACGGCGCATGACAGAGGGAGCTGGAGCAGACGGCGCATGAGGAAGGAGGTGCGGCAAGCGGCGCATGACCGAGGCAGATGCCGGTCTGCGCTATACTTACGGTACTATAGTAAGAGCCGCCCGTACAGAGCATATACTATCAGATTGAATGTTTAACAGTTGCGGGGCCCGGTGTATTAGAGTAGAGTCACTGCACCGGGCCCCGCCTCCTCCCTTCACACTGATGCATCTGATGGGGGATCTGTACTGATACTTCGCTGGCCGCGATGTGCAGGATAGCGGCCAGCGAAGTATTCGCTTTATAAGACGCACGGCCATTTTCCCCCCACTTTTGGGGGGAAAAAAGTGCGTCTTATAAAGCGAAAAATACGGTACCTCTTGAAGCTCATCAAGAGAATGCCAAGAGTGTGCAAAGCAGTAATCAAAGCAAAAGGTGGCTACTTTGAAGAACCTAGAATATGACATATTTTCAGTTGTTTCACACTTGTTTGTTATGTAGATAATTCCACATGTGTTAATTCATAGTTTTGATGCTTTCAGTGTGAATCTACAATTTTCATAGTCATGAAAATAAAGAAAACTCTTTGAATGAGAAGGTGTGTCCAAACTTTTGGTCTGTACTGTATATCATATAAAACAGAGCAATTGCACAACCATGAACTCTGAAACCTTTGCCCTTGTTTTCAGAAATGTTTATCAGACATTATTCCTGTTCAAAGTTCCTGTGTTCAAAGACACTGTGTTCATGAGCTAATCAGCTCTCATGTATAAGCTGGACTGTTTGTTTCATCCCTTGAGAAATTGATCTGTATACTGTCGCTCTTGGTAGGTCTCTCTAGCGTGCTGCAACCTGTAAAAGAGCTATAATTTGTTTGTTTGCTTGTGTACTGACTTCTGCCTGATTCCTGGATCCTTACTGTGTGCCGTCTGACCTGACCTGTGCATGTTCACTGTACTGATCCAGTGCTTCATGCCCTGACCTCAGACTATTTCACAGATTTGCACGCATCTCATCTATTATTGACTTTGAGTTTACCAGTTTACTTGGTGCCATACACTATTGTCTGATTCCCTTGGGTCAACAGCCAACCAAACTGGGACTATATTCCAAGAGGTAGGGGCCTGGTGATTTCTCTGCAATGAAGGCCAGATCACTGTATAGGGAATAAAGGGTGAAAACTAAGATAACGACCTTAGGAATAATCCAAAGTCAAACCGGTTGGTTGGCACGATGGGTCCACACTCACTCCTCGTAACAATTTGAGTATCCTATTCTATATAACATCTGCATCTGTGTGGTAACATCAATCATCTGTGCTCAAGGGTTATCCATTCCTGCCTATGTTCTATATGTGATCATACATTCTGTATTTTGAAAAGTCAGAATCGCATAACTGGATTCAGTTTCACTTACACAATATACAGTACAGACCAAAAGTTTGGACACACCTTCTCATTCAAAGAGTTTTCTTTATTTTCATGACTATGAAAATTGTAGATTCACACTGAAGGCATCAAAACTATGAATTAACACATGTGGAATTATATACATAACAAACAAATGTGAAACAACTGAAAATATGTCATATTCTAGGTTCTTCAAAGTAGCCACCTTTTTCTTGGATTACTGCTTTGCACACTCTTGGCATTCTCTTGATGAGCTTCAAGAGGTAGTCCCCTGAAATGGTTTTCACTTCACAGGTGTGCCCTGTCAGGTTTAATAAGTGGGGTATTCTTGCCTTATAAATGGGGTTGGGACCATCAGTTGCATTGAGGAGAAGTCAGGTGGATACACAGCTGATAGTCCTACTGAATAGACTGTTAGAATTTGTATTATGGCAAGAAAAAAGCAGCTAAGTAAAGAAAAACGAGTGGCCATCATTATTTTAAGAATTTAAGGTCAGTCAGTCAGCCGAAAAATTGGGAAAACTTTGAAAGTAAGGGCTATTTGACCATGAAGGAGAGTGATGGGGTGCTGCGCCAGATGACCTGGCCTCCACAGTCACCGGACCTGAACCCAATCGAGATGGTTTGGTGTGAGCTGGACCGCAGAGTGAAGGCAAAAGGTCCAACAAGTGCTAAGCATCTCTGGGAACTCCTTCAAGACTGTTGGAAGACCATTTCAGGGGACTACCTCTTGAAGCTCATCAAGAGAATGCCAAGAGCGTGCAAGGCAGTAATCAAAGCAAAAGGTGGCTACTTTGAAGAACCTAGAATATGACATATTTTCAGTTGTTTCACACTTGTTTGTTATGTATATAATTCCACATGTGTTAATTCATAGTTTTGATGCCTTCATAGTCATGAAAATAAAGAAAACTCTTTGAATGAGAAGGTGTGTCCAAACTTTTGGTCTGTACTGTACATACTCTAGTTTGGGGGTGTTTTGGAGCTGACAGATCCCCTTTAAAGTGACTCTGCAGTCCATCCCTAAAATTTTACTATACAATACAAATGTATAGTTATCATACCTGGATCAGGGAGATGTTTCGAACTGACAGATTCCCTTTAAGGTTTTTAAGGTCATTTTAAACTTTTCGAGTTTGTATCATGCAGCTTTTAGTGGCAAACAGTCAGGGGTGCACCGCCAATGAGGCGAGGTGAGGTGATTGCCTCAGGCAGCACAAGGTAGGGGCAAGAGAGGGCAGTGGAAGGTCCATTCCATTGTGGAAATGTTCATCTCTACATATTCAACTGCATCCCTGTACTCAGGACAGTAATACAATTGAATGCTGTGACGGGGAACCGGAGCGATTTCTCCACCGTTTCTTCTAACAGGCTTTAGTCCTAGTTCCTGTAGTTTTTCAGAGGCTGGTGTCATCATTATCGCGCTGCCTGACCCAGTCTCCATAGAGCTCAGGGCACAGACTAGAAGAGGTCTGTGTCTTGCATTATTTTTTTTGTTGGCCCACAGTGGGATGGAGATCATTATTTTTTAACTGGAGAAAGTACTATGGGGACATTGCGGCTGTAAAAAGGAACATTTTTGTACTGGCACACATTATAAGGGGACCACTATGGGGGCATCCGTTCTACTGGGGGCACTAAAAGGGAGTTGTTTTTGTACTGACAAATGTTATAACAGAGCATTTTTGTACTTAGCGTACATTATAAGGGAGCAGTTTTTTATTGGCACACATTCTAAGGTGGCCACTATGGGGACATTTGTATTGACATGCACAAGGGAGTAGTTTTGTACTGCCACACATTACAAGGGAGCATTTTTGTACTGACACACATTATAAGGGGTTATTTTCTGTACAGAAACACATTAGAGGGGGAATGATTAATACTGCGGGCATTATGGGGGCATTATTACTTCTGGAGTAAAATGAGGGACATTGTTACTATTGGGTGCACTGTTACCACATAGTGCTTTCTGGCAGAGAATTATTACTATTGGTGGGACTTTTGGGAGGACTGTTACATTGGGAGGCACCCTGGCACAGTATCAACTTAGCAAAATAAATTTTTGAGGACACTGTTTACGTCACTATAAGTTCCAGGGACACTATTTGCTTGGCACAGTTATTTTTTAGTGCACTGTGTGCCAGTAATTATTGAAGGGGAACTATCTGTGTGGTACTTATATTTTCAGGAGGAATATCTGTTTCTGCAGTATAGTATTGGGAAGCAAAGAGGTGGCAGGATGGGGTGTTAAGACGGTGGGGAGGAGGATGAAAAATTAGGAAACTAACTGTTTGTCAAACTGCAGAGAAAAGAGATGGGTGAAAAAAAATCATCATGGCCGTCTGGTCTGAATGGAGAAGATAATGAAAGAGAACATCTACATCAGAGGACACATCACTGGATGCAAGAGGTATGTGGCGCTGTATTACCCTGTATGTTTTGTAGCTATGTATGTAATGTTTTCCAAGTGTGTCTTGGAGGGAAGGGGTTAGTTTAATAAACTGGCATTGGGTATGGCAGCATTTCATTTTTCGCCTCAGGCAGCAGAAAGGTTAGGTGCACCCCAGCATCCAGTAAATACAAAACTACAGAAGAATGTGGTCCTGCATGAAAAAAGTGAAAATACATTTTTCTTTCAGATTCAGTCTCAGAATATACTTTTAATAAAATGTAAACATATTCAAACTATATACACACACTGGAAAGTTAAACACTGCTGGGAAATAAATAAGCAAAAATACAGTAATAAATTAAAGATTAAAACATGCACATAAAACAGATTTGTTCTAGCCTTTAAACCTCACTGTACCTTTAAACCGCACAATTATGTCAAAAACATTCTTTATTTTGTTTAGTCCAATTAAAAACCTTTTAACCCCTTAAGGACCTCCCCCGTATATGTACGACGGAAGTCCGATCCCTAAACATGGCGCCCACTCGCACGTGCGGCGGGCGCCATAGCCGCCGGGTTTCTGCTATTTTAAATAACAGAGACCAACGGAACATGTATGCAATCAGCCATAAGGCTGATCGCATATATTTTACCCTTCAGATGCGGTGGTCAAATGTGACCACCGCATCTGATCAGTCTGGAGGCGGGAGCCACACGCTTCCGCTCTGGTAACATCGTTCTCCGAATCGAGTTTGCCTATTTCAGGAATATACCAATACAGGCCACTAGGTGGCAGCATTGTATTGTTATATTGCAAATGAAGTGTTCAATGATGGCTATATAGCCATCAATGAACACAATGGGGAATCTAATGATTGCCAGTTATTGTCACCCAAGGTTATAAAAAAAAAAAAAAGTTTTTTACAAATATAAAAAAAATAAAAAACCTAAAAGTTCAAATCACCCCCCTTTCCTTAAAATAAAAACAAAAATACTGAACCAATAAAAAAAATAAACATCATGGGCATCGCTATGTGCGAAAATGGCCATACAATTAAAATATAACAATATTAATGGCATACGGCAAATGGCATAACGGGGAAAAAAAATAAAAACAGGTAATTTTCCATTTTTTGTCACCTCAACTACCCAATCATTTTTTTATAAAAAGTGATCAAAAAGTCACACACACTTCGAATTGGTATCGCTGAAAAAAACAGATCGTCCTGCAAAAAATGAGACCTCACACAGCCCCGTACACGTAACTACAAAAAAGTTATAGGGGTTAGAATATGGTTATAAAAATATTTCTTTTCTCAAAGGTTTTAATTTTTTTTTCTGTATTAAAACACAAGAGAAATGATACAAGTGTGGTATCGTTGTAACCGTACTGACCTGGAGAATAAAGATAACAGGTCAATTTTACCGCATGGTGTACAGTGTAAAAAAAATAAAAAAATAAAAAACCTTTATCAGAATAGCGTTTTTTCCCAATTCTACCCCATTTGGAATTTTATTTCCGCTTCCTACTACATGGTATGCAACCGTAAGTGGTGCCATTAGAAAGTACAACTTGACCCGCAAAAAATAAGCCCTTAATAAGGCTATGTGAATGTAAAAACAAAAAAGTTAGGACTATGGGAAGGCGGGGGAGTGAAAAACAGAAACGCAAAAAAGGAAAATCTCAGGTTCCTTAAAGGGTTATATACACAGGCCTAGATTACAATCTCAACATAATTGTGCATTGATGTATGATGCATGGTGCATGGAACAGTCTATGACATAGTGTGTGCATGCAGAGAAGTATCTTGTGATATATGGTTTGTTAAAGCCATATAAAGGGGTTCTCTGGGAATAATGCCCGCAGCATGCCTCTGTAAAAAGAAGATTCAAACGTACCTGCTGCCCTCCACTCTGGTCCTCCAATCTGGCTCTCGCATGTTCATGTTCTGGTCCCCAGACTGCTTTCATCCTGCAGTGCACTGGCATGATCATATGCTCTGCTGCAGCCTATAACTGGCTTCAATGGTGATCTGCAGCTTTGGCCAAGGCACCACTGAAGCCAGTTTTTGGCTGCAGCAAAGTATGTGACAGTTCGGGGACCATAGTGCCAGGGAGCAGTTGAGTGTGAATCTTCTATTAAAAAATAAAGTATTTATTCTCAGGGAACACTTTTAAACCTTAGTCAGTATTCCAGACTACACCCAATCTATATACTAGATTCATGTGTTTGGTCCTGAATTAGTTGTTTTTTCCATTTTGGAAACAGTGAAGCATTTTCCCAGAATTCCTTTGCCACAAAGTAATAGCAGATGCTATCAAGGCAGCAATTTAGGTCACTTAGGCCTTGTGTGACATGTACAAAATCATTTATCCACTTCAAGAATCCGCATTCTAAACGTATGGATTCAAAGACAAACCTTACAATATTTCCAATACTAAGAGGCAGGAAGCAAAATAAAAAGATTGCCAGATTAGTTTTTACTATGCTGATGGTTTTCTCGATGTTCTTTTCTTCATTCATGCTCATTTTCGTCTTCTTTTTTAGGGTCCATATGATTTGTGTCGAGCAGAAAATTAATATGACCATTGGGATACAAGAGCCAAAAACAGTAAAATACAAAGTTCTCTTCAAAGGTTTTATTGACACTTTTCGGAAGCAAAATCTTGACTCTCTGAATCGTAAATCCGTCCCAAGCTCAAGGTAGAGACGAGTTGAGATAAAAAGTAGCCAGATAATCCCACAAGCCAGTGCTGCCTTCTTTGGAGTACGTAAGGTTCTTGCTCTCAATGGAAACTTGATAGCCACATATCTGTCTACGGATATTAAAGTGATGATAGCAATGCCCATGTATGTGTTCATAAAATAACAAAAACGAATAGCATCACATAATATATTGCTCAAATGCCATTCATACTGAGTGGTATATATACGGAAAGGGAGCGTGAACAGCAGGCAGCAATCACTAAATAGAAGGTTCATCATGAAGACTCTTGTCTCGGACCACTTCTTCATCTTACAGCAGAAAACCCAGACAGCAAACGAGTTAAATATTGTTCCAAAAATAAAGACACCTATAAGAAGGATCATCAAGAAAATTTCTACTTTTGGGTTCCTCGCCCTCATGATTGCATAGCAATTTGTGTCGTTGTAACTGGCTGCAATTAAACAAAGGTATATAGTTAGCACCATTGAAAGAGGACATTTCTGTGCAAGGTTCAAGCAGTAGAGGGTATAGGATGTAGCTAAGGAAAGTGGGAGGGATAACGCTGAAGAACTTTTTTTCTATTGCTTCAGAATAAAGCAAAAACCCCAGAGTGCACAAGTCTGTTTACCCAATAGTGGCAATAAGAATTCTACACATTTTCATACGTTTTGATGCTGTTTTTTTTCTCCTAAGAAATCAAATGCGCCTTTCTTGAAGGCACCAAATGTTACTACTAAAACTATTTCCTAATTTGACTATTTCACATTTTCCAAGGTGCCTGCTCACATCTGGAGACCAAATGTTTCTCTCTGCAGCAGGAGTTAGATCCTCCTTGTCTAATTATACAAATTTAGCGTGTCCTCCCTTCCAATGACCAAACAATTACTGGTGATGCTAGATATTACAAATGCAATATTAAGAATAGGCTGATCTCCCCTATATTAAAAGAAAATTTGTGCAAATGCTTTTTATTTCTATGTATCCCTTATTGTAGAAAGGAGGAGAAGGATGGGAAATAGGGTGAAGTAAAAAAATACTTTTGCATGTTCTCAGAATAAACATTTTGAGTCAGTTTGTAAGCATTTCGTTTTTCACTTTGCTCCTGCTAGACCATTATTTCTCAATAGCTTTGATGAAGCAGAAATGTTAATTAACCAGTGTTAGGCCTGCAGCCCATGTGTGGAAACAGCACCCGTCACCATGCCATTCGTTATCTTGGTCCTCGGTATCCTATCTATGTTGCTGCCTCCTTGATTCTGCCTCCTTCCTTAGGGCATGTATGCTAACCTGCGGCCTCTTACAAGGCCAGTGTACATGCTCCCAGATTCTTCCCCAGCCAATGGCTGAAGGTCCTCTCCAGGCAGAGGGTGCCTGAGCTTTAGGATCCCTGGTGACCAGCAAAAATAGTCTAGCATAGCCTAGCACCGATTGGTTGGCACAATGGGTTCACACTCACTGATCCATAACAACATGGATTCACGGGTTATTACATAAATAATGCTAATGATATGATTTAATCCTCCTTTAAAATCCTTTTTGCAAAGAAAAAACATTGCACTATAGTCCCAATCCCTGATTTGTTACTGTTTTGGATAAGATTGACGTAATGTTAGAACATGACATGAATTTTCCAGTATTTAGATATGGATGACCTATTCCTGGGATAGGAGATCAATATCAGATTGGTAGGGGTCCAGCTCCTAGCACCCCCACGATCAGCTGTTTCAGGCAGTCACCGGCAGCAGAATTTATATAGGAGAAAGTGCCAGAAGCAGAAGGTTTCATCCACTGTGTAGTGGCTATGAATGGGAGCTAAGCTCCGGTACGATGCAGCTAGAAGCTATTCAGTGGACAGAGCCTTCTGTCTATGGGCTCGTTCACATGAACGTATGAAGCCCGTGCCTGTGCTGTGGACCGCAAATTGCAGTCCGCAATGCACGGGCACCGTCCGTGGGGCAGGCGCATGGGGATCGCAGACCCATTCACTTGAATGGGTCCACGATCCTTCCATTCCGCAAAAAGATAGAGCAAGTTCTTTCTTTTTGCGGTGCGGAAGGACGGAACCCCAGAAAGCACTCCGTAGTGTCCCGTTCCGCACCATTCCGCATCTCCGGATTTGCGGACCCATTGAAATGAACTGGTCCGCATCCGTGATGCGGAATGGACACGGAACGGTGCCCATGTATTGCGGATCTGCAAATGTGGTCCACAATGGGTTCATTCAAGATGCCAACACCTAAACATTAGCAATTTGCTACATATAAATATAGAACCACTGTTATGAAGTAAATGCTTTATGGTAAACCCATACTACTATGTTATACTGTACATACACCATGCTGTATTAGGCTTAAACATCACTTGATATATAAGCTGGGAGATATACATTAAAGAACCAGTCCCATGGTTTTTTTTTTCTTTTAGAATAGCTTTTCAAATATATATTAAGCCTCTTTTACATTTTTAGATGCTTAGTTTATACAGAATTTCACATCTTCATTTTAATTTACGGCATCATGTGATGTAGGACTAATCATTCTGTCCTTAGCCAGTTTCTGCCCTTTCTGTGCAGATGGAAACTACAAGCAGATACTGAAGGAAGATTGGCATCTGCTGTATCTCCACCCCTCAGCAGCGCATCATTCCTCCCATTACACCTTTTGACATCACATGTTCATGTTACCAGATCAAGTGACATGGGTTACACGTAGCAGAAAAATGAAACAACCAGCAAATGCATGGTAGATATGTTAGCTATTCTATAAGCCCCTTTACATTAGGAAACTAAACATAAGAATATAATCAAATAAGTGTTTTGATGTTTGGAAGTCTGAAAACAGGTGTCACATGACCGAGTGACATCATAAGGTCCTGCAAGGACGATGAGAATACAGACTGCCAGGAGGCGGATCAGTGGGTGGAAATAACATTATGGAGGAAGCGCCCAGCCTCATTTACACTCCCCCTTAGGACAGCAGTATTCTCAGACTTGTAGGTAAGACTGCAGCAACATGGGAAGGAATTTTGACACTACAGCAGCAGCCATTTTTAATTAATATAGTAGAGAGAAAAGGCAGATATAAATGGCAGGAAAACCAGAAAAGAGACTTGTAGTAGGGATGAAGCAACAGTAAGAACTGTTTTGGCATACTTGTAGAGATATAGTTCAGAGAAAAAAACTGTTTGAGTGCTTCTTTAAAGGCTATGTACACCTTCAGAGGCAATTGTTGTTTATGATTGCATTTTACTCATTTTTGCCAAAAAATTCTATTTTGACTTGGCCTTTTTTAAATATATTGAGCCATTCTGTCACATAGGGTTAACTGTTTTTCTACCTGTGTGACTGGTCATCTAATAAACCTTATCTCTAAGCTACTAAGAGGCCATAAAAACTTAATAAAGCCAAATTCTTATCAGTAAGGTCCCTTTCACACCAGCAAGTTTTCAGCGCGGGTGCAATGCTTGACGTGAACTCATTGCACCCACCCTGGATCCTGACCCATTCATTTCAATGGGTCTGTGTACATAAGTGTTTTTTTTTTCACGCATCACTTCTGCGTTGCGTGAAAATCGCAGCATGTTCTATATTCTGCGTTTTTCATGCAGCCCTGGCCCCATAGAAGTGAATGGGGCTGTGTGATAAACGCATCGCATCCGCAAGCAAGTGTGGATGTGATGTGTTTTTCACTGATGGCTGCTAACAGATGTCGTTTGTAAACCTTCAGTTTTTTATCATGCGCGTGAAAAACGAATCAAAACGCATTGCACCCACGTGGAAAAAACTGAACGCAATCGCAGACAAAACTGACTGAACTCTTTAAATGGATGCCTAATAATAAAATATACTTAAATGCAGTATGAAGTGCCAACATGTTCCACAGCTCTTTACAATCAGAGGGTACATGTACAGACAAAATTAGACATTGCAGAATAACATAACAAACAACAATTAATCCAAATAGTAGGAATGTATTCTACAATGGTCCAACCACTTCTGTAAATAGGGGAGTGCATAGAAAGCTGTATGAGCCAGCCAACTTGCCTCAGTTGCAATGGTCACGTTGTAAAACAGCATTTACTTTTTATATATACTGTACTTTTTTTAACCAGATAAAATAGTATGGAATATTGTAGTCTATAACATTATTCCTTTTTTTTTTTATTCCACAATTTTTTTGTATACTAACATACCAGCCATACAGAGGCCAAACCAACACTCTTTTGCCCTCTACCTTGCATATGGACATGTTTAGCATGTATGCCAGGAATTATATGAACATAGCCTTACACTACACTGTACATATATTGTGCACTTTGAAATCTAGTGTAATTAAGTGTTCTTGCATGGCAAGACCACTTACTGTTATCTCACATATATATTATTATTATTATTACAGCCAAATTTACCACCCTAACTCCTCCCACAGTTTTTACACTACATAGACAGTAATGGTTCACGAAATATCAGCATTTTTGTGGCGGAATTGGTCCCATAGGAATGAATGGCGGAATGTTCAAAACTAGAGTGGGAGCTGAGAAATCAGGACATGATTTCTAAACTGCCACCACTCCCTCATTTTCAAGCCCACCTACACAAATCTTATATTAAGACGTTCAGCTATCCCTGCTGCCACTAAAAAGTCCACGGCTAAGCCATAGCCTGATAGTTTTCACAATATGACCATTTGTTTGCAACTCACGCCGCCCATTGACATTCATTAAAACTCCACACTAGCCAAATGTGAAGGGCAATTTCTAAACTGCGACTGTGCCTTCATTTTCAGAGACATACTATGCAACAACATGTAGGTCTGGGTCTTGTGATTCTCACAATATAAAGCTCTTCGCTGTAGGATTTATAACCGTTTGAAGATGGCAACCGCCAGTGAAGTGACCTCTCTTTACTGCTGGGACTGGGGTGGGCTTCCTATTGCTGTGTCTGTACAGAAGTCTGAGGGGCTCTTGTCTCTATAGGAACAGAGGTGGGCGGGGATGTCATGTGACTGCTCCTCTGAAGATGCTTGCTGCAATGCATGCTGGAATATTTACTTTCACTTTGCAGCTGCTCCGCCCACACAGCCTGTCTGAGGAAGCTCCTCAGGGGAACATGTCATGCGCTGACCTCGTCATGTGCAATGTGTGGAGGGAGGGAGAGAGCAGCCATCAGGTCCCCGAGCTGCTGTGACGGGGACCCGATGGCTGCCTTCCATGACAGCCTTTGAGATCCAACCCCCTGGATCTCACAGGCAAACAGGCTGTAAGTGTATTACAGTCTGTAATACACTTACAGCCAATGCATCACAATACAAAAGTATTGTGATGCATTGTAAAGGGAATCAGACCCCCAAAAGTTGAAGTCCCAGAGTGGTACAAAAAATAAAGGGAAAAAAGTGAAAAAATTTAGTTTTACCAAAAAATCGTCCTTTTCCCAAAATAAAGTAAAAAAAATAGGCAGAAAAAGAAAAGTAGACATATTAGGTATTGCCACGTCTGTATCGACCAGCTCTATAAAAATATCACATGATCTAGCCCCTCATGTGATTTTTTTTGTCACCTTACATCACTAAAAGTGCAACACCAAGCAATCAAAAAGGCATATGCCCCCCAAAATAGTACCAATCTAACTGCTAATCATCCTGCAAAAAATGATACCCTACCTAAGACAATCGCCCAAAAAATAAAAAAAACTATGGCTCTCAGACTATGGAGACACTAAAACATGATTTTTTTTGTTTCAAAATTCATATTATTGTGTAAAACAAATAAATAAAAAAAGTATACATATTAGGTATCGCCGCATCCGTAATAACCTGCTGTATAAAAATATCACACGGCCTAACCCCTCAGGTGAACACCGTAAAAAATAAAAATAAACCGGGGCATTCGCAGCATCAAACATTGCTATTAGGCGGATTTGTTCATCTCTTTGTTGTCTACTTCTGGGGTTAAGAAGAGACTCCCTTCTACATGCTAACGAATGTTGGTAAGCCGATGCCAAAACACTGTGGGGATAGCCACGCCTAAGTCCCTGGCCTTGGTATGAAAATCTGAGATGGAGAAGCAGTTGCGACGAACCCGAAGATATTGTCCCCTAGGTATTCCTTTTTACAAGGGAAGGAGATGACAGCTCTCCCAATGTAGGAGGCTGTTGGTCGCAGTTTTCTTACGATGTAAGCTAGTGTGTATCTGTCCCTCTGCTGTCTTGGAAATAAGATCCAAAAAAGTTATCTCTTTTGAATTGATCTCAGATGTGAAATAGAGACCATACTTGTTGATGTTTAAGGCCTTGACAATTTCACAGAATTCTAGCTCGGATCCTGTCCAAAAGATCAGGACATCGTCAATGAACCTTAACCACAACGAGACATGAGAGGACCACCTCACAAGTTCATCTTCGAATACCACCTCTCTTTCCCACCAGCCCAGGTATAAGTTGGCATAAGATGGTGCACATGAGCTTCCTATGGCCACACCCATGAGCTTGTGGTAAAAACGACGGTTGAAAAGAAAAATTTTATGATGTAGTATGAATTTTACAAGGCTGATCACAAATTCATTATGCGGCCAAAATTCTCTACCACGTTCCTGTAGAAAATAACGTACTGCATTGATGCCCCCCTCATAAGGGATGGAACTGTAAAGGGCCTCAACGTCAAAGCTGGCCAACAGGGTATTGCCATCAACCTGGAGGCCATTAAGTTTATTAACAATTTCCATTGAATCCCTAACATGCGAGGGCAAAGATAGAACAAAGGGTTTGAGGATAACCTCTACTTAATTACTAATCTGATGTGTCAAGCTATTCGTACCAGAAACAAATGGCCTGCCTTTAAGGGGATTCAACCCTTTATGCACCTTAGGCAAACTATAAAAGCAGGCCAATTGAGGATGTTTGGGTAGGAGTGCCTGAAATTCAGCCTTATCAATGAGATTGGAGGCAAGCGCAGGACTGAGGAGACTTTTTAGCTCAAGTAAATGTTGTTCCATGGGATTTCCCGATAATAAACCGTAGCAGTTTCTGTCCTTCAAAATGTCAAGGAACATGTTAAGATATTGATTTTGCCCCAACACTACAATGTTGCCACCTTTTTCAGCTGTCTTTATTACTATAGACGTGACCTTTTCAAGAGAAAACAAACCCTCTAATTCTTCCTTGGTTATGTTGATTCTGCATCTGGCTCCATATAGTTGTCTAAGCTCATCAATGACCAAATTCAGAAACACATCCACAGGGGTGGTATCATTAATTGGAGGGCTGGATAGGGAACGTTTTTTTTATTGAGGTAAATGGTCCCTCATTAGGAATTTTCTCATTCTCACACATAAGGTCCACCAGATTCCTCATATCCCCTAAGTCGGCAACATCAATGCCGAGCTCGGCACATTGGTGTCTATCATGGTTCATAAAGAACTTTTTCCATTTAAGTTTCCTAGCAAAAAGTTTTAGGTCTTTCACCCAGCTGAACAAATCAAATGCATGTATTGGGACAAACGATAGCCCCTTTTTAAAGATGTTAAATTCTGCTACAGAAAGTGTCCTATCCAATAAATTAATTATCTGTAATTCATCAGATGAAGCAACAGATGGAGTTGTTACTGGGCACATATTTAAGGGTCCTTTCTCTCCATCAACAAATACGTTAAGATGGTAGCTCCCTGGCCTAAAAAATCCCCTCTTGACCTTCCTTCTCTCCCTCGTCGTGTGTTACCCCTACTCTGACGACCCCTAGAAGATGAGGGGGATTTGGGGTGTCTGGGATTCCTAGATGATTCTGTATCGGTCTCCCCTTCTGAGGAGAAAGGTTCAGTCTCTGCCTCAAGTCCCTTTGCTGGTAGAGTATTGTAATCAAAGAGTCGGCCCTCTCTAAAATCTGTGGTATCTCTAAGATATTGATCGTGTTTCCTCTCTTTCAGCTGTGCTGTATATTTATTTACTGCTTGTTCCAGAATCTGCTCTTTATGAGCAAATTCTGTATGACTAAAGAATTTCTTAACAGCTTTGATTTGTTCCTGAAGGATCACCGTGCTCTTCTCATAAATGGATTTTTCTTCCTCTAAAAGGAGGCCCATTAAGCAGAGGGACGATTCGATGGATTCCGTCTCCCATCTCTTAATGATCTCAGCTGTGTTAGACTGTCCCCTGTATGGACTTTGCCTCCAGTCTGTGGTTAGGCTGCCTAATCCAGTCCCTATCTAATCTTTCTTCAAAACAAAGGGTGGGTGGCTTATCTTGTGACATCAGTGTGATGCCGGCGAGCTTTCGTGCGTTAGCTCCGCCTCGCTCGGCTCCCATTGGCCTCGCGCCTCTCCACCCCTCCTGGGGGTGTGTCAGGTCCCCCTACTTATATCAGCGCGTTGAGCGTTTGTGCCTAGCATCTCTGTCTGTAACAAATTGCTGCTCCTGATGATTCTAAGATGAAACATGTCGAGCACTAGATAGATGCTACATGAGGGAGAACTAGTCGTGTGGAACGATAGTCAGGGTAGTAACTGGGCTTGAGGGTCATTGGTATTGGCTACTATGCCCATTGACTCCTTTGATCTGATATAGTGGTCTGATTATATATATCAGCCAGAGGCATTATTGATCGCCCCATAGACCCTCAGTACTACCGTTCCTCCTGCTGTGTGCAAAGCATATATATGCCAATTGTTGGTAACTGACATTAACCTTCACAATTGGCATATACCGCACTACACCGTGCTGCTTGTCTGTGGCACAAATCGCCGTCTTCAGGGCTATAGCCTGAGTGATTGTGGTTCAATTGAGAGACACCACTGCCCCTCCATACATGCATTCACTCGGCTATTACTCTATATATGTTGTTTGAGAGTTTTAGTTATCACATTCCTCTAATTATCTTTTAATAGCAACTTACAAAAGTATAAGTTTTAGCGCCTCTATCCTCCCGTGATTCTCTGAAATATGGCAGGGTCCTTAAGGGGTTAATCTTATGAAGACTGGCAACATCTGGTTTGCTGCATCACAAAATAACTCACTTGGACAAGACAGCTGTGAAAGTGAATTCTAACAAGGGGAGGGTAAAGTTCATTTCAGTTTGTTCATGATATGTTTTTTTATTATTTAAAGCACACAATACTGTGCTGAAGTTAAGAGCTCATATTTTCTTTTATTTCCAGCTAAGATAACCATACAAGGGGTTGTCACACAGAGGCAATCGCTTTCTTTTATCAAGATATTGGAACTGCTTTCCTATGGCCCTTTTTACAGACACCAATGCACAGGCAATTATCACGAACAAAGCAAACATTCCTGATAATTGCCTGATCCTGATTGGAGGTGAGAACTTTATTTACATGGAGCAATCATCTCCTCTGTAAAGGGAAGAGCAACGTTATTTTAGACGGAATAAAAGTTCTCCAAGACTTTTTTCTGAATAAAATAAAAAACTTAAACTCCCAGTCCAAGAAAGAAGGTCAATGAAAGTGAAGGTGAAGGACAAGAAATGCTAAATACTTTGGTATTAATATGGTTGTTGAACATTTAGAATTTTACTCACAATGCACCAAACTTTCCGGGAGTGCAATATTGAAGGCCTACCCAAAAGATCATCAATATCTTATCACTGAGGGTCCAACTCACATTACCCTCACTGATCAGTTGCTTGAAGAGTCTGTGGTGCTCCATACATAGCCTACCAGCTAATCAGCAGTGGTGCTGGGTATCAGATATTGATGACTAGGGGCTTTTGAACACATTTCAGTCGTTACATCTCATTATTCCTGGCACAAAACTTGCAAACAAATAAAAGGGTTGTCTCTGACTTTTGCACAGTGCACAGTACTATCTGACTGTCTGTCAGTCTATCTCCTATACAATATCTTTAACCCGTTAAGGACCGGATCATTTTTCACTTTAAGGACTAGACTGATTTTTGCAATAACATCTGACATGTGTCACTTTATGTGGTGATAACTTTAAAACGCTTTTACTTATCCAAGCCATTCTGAGATTGTTTTCTCGTCACATATTGTACTTCATGACAGTGGTAAATTTTAATTAAAATATTTTATTTTTATTTATAAAAAAATACCAAATTTACCAAAAATTTCCAACAATTCGCAACTATACAAATTTCAATTTCTCTGCTTTTAAAATAGATAGGGATACCTCATATAATATTTATTACTTTACATTTACCATATGTCTACTTCCTGTTTAGATCATTTTGTGAATGCCATTTTATTTTTTGGGGACGTTAGAAGGCTAAGAAATTTAGAAGCAAATCTTGAAATGTTTCAGAAAATTTCCAAAACCCACTTTTTAAAGACCAGTTCAGGTCTGAAGTCACTTTGTGAGGCTTACATAATAGAAACCACCCTAAAATGACCCCATTTTAAAAACTATACCCCTCAAGGTAATAAAAACTGATTTTACAAATGTTGTTAACTCTTTAGGTGTTCCACAAAAATTAATGGAAAATGAAGACGAAATTTCAGAATTTCACTTTTTTGGCAGATTTTCCATTTTAATAATTTTTTTCCCCGCTAACAAAGCAAAGTTAATAGCCAAACAAAACTCAATATTTATTGCCCTGATTAGTTTACAGAAACACCCCATATGTGGTCGTAAACTGCTGTATGGCCACATGGCAGGGCGCAGAAGGAAAGGAACGCCATATGGTTTTTGGAAGGCAGATTTTGATGGACTGTTTTTTGACACCATGTCCCATTTGAAGCCCCCCCTGATGAACCCCTAGAGTAGAAACTCCAAAAAAGTTACCCCATTTTAGAAACTACACCCCTCCAGGTATTCAAAACTGATTTTACAAACTTTGTTATCCTTTAGGTGTTCCACAAGAATTAATTGAAAATGGATATGAAATTTCAGAATTTCACTTTTTTGGAAGATTTTCCATTTTAATCATTTTTTTCCGCTAACAACACAAGGATTAATAGCCAAACTAAACTCAATATTTATTGCCCTGATTCTGTAGTTTACAGAAACACCCCATATGTGGTCAAAAACTTCTGTATAGCCACATGGCATGGCGCAGAAGGAAAGAAATGCTATATGATTTTTGGAAGGCAGATTTTGATGGACTGGTTTTTTGACACCATGTCCCATTTGAAGCAACCCTGATGCACCCCTAGAGTAGAAACTCCAAAAAAAAGACCCCATTTTAGAAACTACACAAGCAAGGATTAACAGCCAAACTAAACTCAATATTCATTGCCCTGATTCTGTAGTTTACAGAAACGCCCCATATGTGGTCGTAAACTGCTGTACGGGACAAGGCAAGGCACAGAAGGAAAGGAACGCTATATGATTTTTAAACGGCATATTTCACTGGGATAATTTTAACTTGCCATTTCACATTTGAAGACCCCCTGATGCACCCCTAGAGTAGAAACTCCCAAAAAAGTGACCCCATTTTGGAAACTACAGGATAAGGTGGCAGTTTTGTTGGTACTATTTTAGGGTACAGATGATTTTTGGTTGCTCTATATTACACTTTTTGTGAGGCAAGGTAACAAAAAAATGGCTGTTTTGGCACTGTTTTTATTTTTTGCTATTTACAATCTTCATCTGACAGGTTAGATCATGAGCTATTTTTATAGAGCAGGTTGTTACGAACACGGCAATACCAAATATTGGTTGTTTGTTTGAGTTTTAAATAATAAAGCATTTTTGAAAAAAATTATTTTTTTGTGTCTCCATATACTGAAAGCCATAGTTTTATTTTTTAGGCAACTGTCTTATGTAGGGGCTCATTTTTTTCTGTATGAAATGATGGTTTGATTGGTGATGTGGGGTGCGTATGACTGTTTGATCGCTTGCTGTTACACTTTTTGTGATGTAAAGTGACAAAATGGCTTTTTGATACCATTTTTATTTTATTCACCTGAGGGGTTAAGTCATGTGATATTTTTATAGAGCAGGTCATTACGGACGTGGCAATAGCTAATATGTATACTTTTTTTTATTTATTTAAGTTTTACACAATAACAGCATTTTTGAAACAAAAAAAAATCATGTTTTAGTGTCTCCATATTCTGAGAGCCAATTTATTTTTTGGGCAATTGTCTTAGTTAGGGGCTCGTTTTTTGCAGGATGAGATGATGGTTTGATTGGTACAATTTTGGGGTGTATATGACTTTTTGATTGCTTGCTATTACACTTTTTGTGATGTAAAATGACAAAATGGCTTTTTGATACCATTTTTTTTTTTTTTATAATGGTGTTCACCTGGGGGGTTAAATCATGTGATATTTTTATAGAGCAGGTCATTAAGGACGTGGCGATAGCTAATATGTATACTTTTTTATTTATTTAAGTTTTATACACTAATATCTTTTTTGAAACAAAAACAAAATCATGCTTTAGTGTCTCCATAGTCTGAGAGCCATCTTTTTTTTATTTTTTGGGCGATTGTCTTAGGTAGATTATTATTTTTGCGGGATGAGATGACGGTTTGATAGTACAATTTTGGGGTGTACAGTATATGACTTTTTGATTGCTTGCTATTACAATTTTTGTGATGTAAGGTGACAAAATGGCTTTTTGACACCATATTATTATTTTTTTTTTACGGTGTTCATCTGAGGGGTTAAATCATGTGATATTTTTATAGAGAAGGTTGTTATGGACGCGAAGATTCCTAATATGTATACTTTTTTTTATTTATTTAAGTTTTATACACTAATATCTTTAAAAAAAAAAAAATAATAATCATATTTTAGTGTCTCCATAGTCTGAGAGTCATAGATTTTTTTAAATTTTTTTGGGCGATTATCTTAGGTAGGGTATCATTTTTGCAGTATGAGATGACGATTTGATTGGTACAATTTTGGGGTGCGTATGACTTTTTGATCGCTTGCTATTACACTTTTTGTGATGTAAGGTGACAAAAAAATGGCTTTTTTGACACAGTTTTTTTTTGTTCACGGTGTTCACCTGAGGGATTAGGTCATGTGGTATTTTTATAGAGCAGGTTGTTACGGAGGCGGCAATACTTAATATGTATACTTTTTTTTTTTTTTTTTACATTTAACACAATAAAAGCATTTTTGAAACCAAAAAATTATGTTTTAGTGTCTCCATCGTCTGACAGCCATAGTTTTATTTTTTATTGACGGGGTGGATCATGTTATATATTTATAGAGTCAGTCGTTACGGATGCAATATCTAATATGTGTGTTTTTTCTTTTTTTTCTATTTTTTATTAGAAAATCAGGGGAAATGGTCATTTTTTTCTTTTTTTAACTTTAAACTTTATTGAAATGTATTTATTTTTTATTAAAAACACTTTTTTTTAACTTTTTTTTTCAAACTTTATTTCTGTCCCACTCTGGGACTTCAACTTTTGGGGGTCTTAACCCCTGCAGTGATCGTGCGTGCGCAGCTCCTGCACCCGCCCGATCAGCCCGCCGTGCATGTACGGCGGAATGCATTCTGACAATGCATTCCCCGTCATACATGCACGGTGTTTTGCATTAAGGGGTTAATCAGAGCGTAGTTCTGACACTGAACTGCAAGATAATCTAAAATCTAAATAAAAACAAACCAGAAGACTCGAGAAGACTAGTCTACTTTCACACTCTCATTTTTGCTTTCCATTTGTGAGATCCGTTCAGGACTCTTACAAGAGGTCCAAAACGGATAAGTTTTACCCTAATGCATTCTGAATGGAAAACGATCCGCTCTCAGAAGGCATCAGTTTGCTTCAGTCTCCATTCCGCTTTGGAGACGGACATCAAAACGCTGCTTGCAGCGTTTTGGTGTCAGTCTTATGAAACTGAGCCAAACGGATCCATCCTGGCACACAATGCAAGTCAATGGGGACGGATCCGTTTTCACTGACACAATCTGGCACAATAGAAAACGGATCCGTCCTCCATTGACTTTTAATGGTGTTCAAGACGGATCCATCTTGGCTATGTTAAATAAAGATAATACAAATTGATCCATTCTGAACGGATGCAGACGGTTGTATTATCTGAACAGATCCGTCCATGACGGATCCGCACAAAACTCGAGTGCGAAAGTAGCCTTAAACAGAACTTCTTACTTCGCTGAGGTGATACTACAGGGGTTTTCTGCGATTTTTATACTGATGACTAGTGTTGGGCGAAGAGAAGCTCGAAGTAGAATTCGATCTGAAGGCTACGTCATCTGTATAAAAATCTTGGAAAACCCATTTAATGGTGTTCCCAGAAATGTTAGTCATTCAGTGATACGTAATCAGATGACAGGTTGTCTGTATAGTGTTCACGCCTGTGCTTCCCTATATCTACATGTAATACACATACAGTTAGGCCTCTTTCACACGGGCATCGAGTGTGAGGGCCGGATAGGATGCGGGTGCGTTGCGGGAAAATGCACGATTTTTCCACGCTAGTGCAAAGCGTTTTAATGCGTTTTGCACGCGCGTAAGAAAAATCGGCATGTTTGGTACCCAGACCCGAACCCGGACTTCTTCACAGAAGTTCGGGTTTGGGTTAGGTGTTGTGTAGATTTTATTACTTTCCCTTATAACATGGTTATAAGGGAAAATAATAGCATTCTTAATACAGAAGTAAATTAGGGATGGAGGGGTTAAGAAATAAAAAAAAATATTTAAACTCACCTCATCCACTTGTTCGCACAGCCCGGCTCATCTTCTTTCTTCTTCTTTGATGACCTGGGAGGAAAAGGACCTTTGGTGACGTCACTGCGCTCATCACATGGTCCGTCACATGGTACATCACCATGGTGGTGGACCATGTGATGAGCGCAGTGACGTCACCAAAGGTCCTTTTCCTCCCAGGTCATCAAAGAAGAAGAAAGAAGATGAGCCGGGCTGTGCAAACAAGTGGATGAGGTGAGTTTAAATATTATTTTTTATTTTTTAACCCCTCCATCCCTAATTTACTTAGCATTCTGTATTAAGAATGCTTTTATTTTCCCTTATAACCATGTTATAAGGGAAAATAATAATGATCAGGTCCCCATCCCGATCGTCACCTAGAAACCATGCGTGAAAATCGTACCACATCCGCACTTGCTTGCGGATGCTATGTTATTTCCACTCAGCCCCATTCACTTCTATAGGGCCAGCGTTGCGTGAAAAACGCATAATATAGAGCATGACACAACGCACAAGTGATGTGTGAAAGTCACCGCTCATGTGCACAGCCCCATAGAATTGAATGGGTCCAGATTCAGTGTGGGTGCAATGCGTTCACCTCACGCATTGCAACTCGCCCGTGTGAAAGGGGCCTTAGGGATAGCAGTGCCCTAATGACTAGTGGATGATACATTTTGTTGAAAAACATTTATAAAAAAGAGGCCCTTTTGCCCCAGCAGACATCTCAAAAAAGCTAAAAAATAAAAAAAACAGAAAGGCAAAAATAACAAATACCTCACCTTCTCACCCCAATTAAGGCCTGTTTCACATTTGTGTTGTTGTTTTCTGGTACTGAGAACCGGCAGAGGATCTCAATACCGGAAAAAGAAAACATTTCCGTTTAGTCCTCATGCATTCTGAATGGAAAGAGATCCTCTCAGGATGCATATGGGGAAAAAAACGGATCCGGCACTGAAAACATTGTAAGTCAATCGTAACTGATCAATTTTTTTTAGAAGTCATCTGGATCCTCTGCTGGATCTCAATACCGGAATTAACAACGCAAGTGTATAAGAAGTAGTCCCCCCCCCCAAATCTGACTTAGGCCTACTCTCTGCACTGATGAGGGGCAATCACCTGAAACAGCTGTCTGCAGATGAGGCGCTGGCTTATTTGATATCCAAGTCATGTCTCAAAGCTTATTTAAAGGGTCAAACAATGAGTTATAGGATATCTGCCTTACATCTGGTGGCATCAGAGGCAGAGCTTGTTAAGAGCTCATTTGCATCCCTTTCAGTGCCTCACCTGAAATGATCACATTCTTTCTAGTTCATGATTCTTATACGCCCAAGTCACTCTCACTATATATCAAACCACATACACATCATCCAAAAACAAAAATTACAAAAAGTTTAGTATTTTCTGTATTTGTCTGTCCATTTTTATCTGTTCTTACCCTAAACAGTACAAGCCACAAAAAAGCAGTTTTCATATGTGATTTCGGGGATGGAGATACCATTAATTTAAAATGGAGACCATTGTTCTCATGCCTTTTAGATATGTCAGATATTACAGGTCAGTGTAATTGATGTTACATTTCAGAATTGGTTGATTCTTTTTGGGATGGGGGGGATCTGCTTAACCCCTTCAGCCACTGTGATGTACCGGTACGTCATGGTGGCTGAGGTAAGTCATGGAGCGGGATGCTGCAGTGAGCACGCGGCGGGTGCCGGCTGTATATTACAGCAGACACCTGGCTGCTATGACTGGGAAAGGCGATTACGCCGAACGCCATCATTTAACCCCTCAGATACTGTAATCAACACCGATTGTGTCATCTGTTAGCTAAGACAGAGGAATGCGGCTCCCTCTGCCTTCTGATTGGAGCTCCCGCAGTGAAATCACAGGGCTCCAATCAGTTATCATGGCCGTTTTTTAGTCTCCTTTCCTCCCCCACAAAAAAACTAAAGTTTGTATCGCAAAAATCAAGCCCTCATACAGCTCTGTGGACAGAAATATGAAAAAAGTTATGGCTGACAGAAAATGGCGATGCAAAGACAATTTTGAGTTTTACAAAGGTTTTTTTTTTTAGAACTAGCAAAACAAAAAATAAATAAATAGATATTTCATATTGCCAGATTTGTATTGAGCAGCAGAATAAGGACATCATGCTATTTTTAGCACACAGTGAACACCGCAATGTCACAACCACCCCAAAAACCTTAGTGGAATTGTGTTTTTTTATTTTTTATTTAACCCCACAAGGATTTTTTTTTCCCATTTTCCAATAACAGACATGGTACAATAAATGGTGCCCTTAAAAAAATACAACTTATCCCACAAAAAACAAGTCTAGAGAAAAAAAGACAATGCAACAGCACCCTGCAAATCAGATAAAGTACAATAATGCCATAGTCACAAAAATTATAGTGCTAATGCTACGCTTATTTATAAAGTGAGATGCTTGGCAAGCATCTCACTTTATAAATAAGCGTAGCATTAGCACTATAATTTTTGTGACTATGGCATTATTGTACTTTATCTGATTTGCAGGGTGCTGTTGCATTGTCTTTTTTTCTCTAGGTTTTTTGCAAAGTGCTGACTAACCCCCTTTTCTTTGCGCAAAAAACAAGTCCTCATATGGCTATATAAATGGAAAATTAAAAAAGAGTTATGGCTATTGGAACGCGGGGAAGAAAAGATGAAAAAATGCAAAAGCAAAAATGGGCTCGGTACTTAAGGGGTTAAGACAAATTGCATAAGACTCTCTGTATTCTTTGAGGATAGTACACATTGACCAATCTACACCACACCGATATCTATGCAGAAAAAGCTCTGTGTGAACTCACCCCAAGAATACATTATTCCAAAAAGTAAGGGTTTGCCTTGATCACAAAGGAGTTAAAATAACACTGGACTTAGGGTACTTTCACACTAGCGTTATTCTTTTCTGGCACTGAGTTCCGTTCAAGGGGATCAATACCGGAAAAGAACTGATCAGTTTTATCCTAATGCTTTCTGAATGGAGAGCAATCCGTTCAGGATGCATCAGGATGTCTTCAGTTCAGTCTTTTTGACTTTTCAGGACGGAGATAATACCGCAGCATGCTGCGGTTTTAACTCCGTCCAAAATTTCGGAACACTTGCCGGAATGCCGGATCCGGAATTTTCTTCCATTGAAATGAGTGTTCCGGCAAAACGGATCCAGCATTGCGGTCTGTGCAAGCTCAGACTGCCAAAAATGTGAAAAAAAATAAATGCCGGATCCGTTTTTCCGGAGAGAGGATCCGGCATTTCAATGCATTCGTCAGACGGATCAGGATCCTGATCCGTCTGACAAATGCTATCAGTTTGCATACGGTTTGACGGAACTGCCTGCCGGAATCCTCTGCCGCAAGTGTGAAAGTACCCTTGTATGGTTTCTCCTTGGTTGTCGTGGGCTTGTCAGTACTAAGATTATTAATCTCCAGGGGCGTAGCATGGGGGAAGGGGTCCAGGGGGGCCATTGCCCCGGGCGCCAAATTGTAGGGGGCGCCAGGCAGAAGGCAGTAAAATGAGGGTGATGGAAGCCTATGGCTCCCATCCCCTCCGTTCCGCCTGGCCTGAAGCTTTAAGACGCAGTAGAGCGGCGCAGGAGCCCAGGAGATTGCGATTATATCACCGTGACCTCCTGCACCGGGTCTCGCGAGATGACGTGATGACGCGGCACAGGAGGGCAGGGTGATGTGTTCCTGACTGCCTGCGCCGGGACGCCCAAGCAAAGACTACAAGAGGTGATGAAGATAGGTGAGTATTTTCTTTTTTTTATGTAAGTACTGGGGGCACTATGGAGGTGGGCAGATGAGATACAAAGGAGGCCAGTATATTTAGAAAGAATGGGCACCGTTTTATATTATACAGAGGGGCCATGATATATTATACAGGGGGCCATTATATATTATAGTTATACAGTGGGGCCATAATATATAATAATTATGCAAGGGGGGCATTATATATTAGAATTATACAGAGGGCCCATTATTAATAGCCTCTCTTTATAATTATAATATATAATGGCCCCTATGTATAATATACTGTATAATGGCTCCTTGTATAATTATTATATTTAATGGCCTCTCTGTATAATATATAATGGCCCCTTTGTATAATTATTATTTATTATGGCCCCTCTGTATAACTATAATATATAATGGCCCCCCTGTATAATATATAATGGCCCCTCTGTATAACTATAATATATAATGGCCCCCCTGTATATTATATATAGTGACCCATCTGTAATATTAGGATATAAAATGCCCCTCTGTATAATTCTCATATATAATGACCCCTCTGTAATATTAGGATATATCATGGACCCTCTGTATAATTACTATATATAATGACCCCCCTGTATTATTATAATATATAATGGCCCCCTCTGTATTATTAGGATATATAATGGCCCATTATATATCCTAATATTACAGAGAGGCCATTATACAGAGGGGGCCATTATATATATTATAATAATAATAATAATAATAATAACTAATAATAATAAAACTCTGCAGAGATGAGACGCGGCTAAAAGAAGGTGTCATGGCGGTCTTATCTCCGAATGAAGACGCTGAGGAAAGTCTACATCACAGGAGATGTCACTGGATGGATGAGGTATGTGGCGCTGTATTATACTGTTTATTTTGTAGTGATGTATGTAATATCCAAACACATATTTGTTTCACTGTAGGGTTGGGGGGTGGATTGAGAATTTGGCCCACCCTGCCACATCCTGGCCCCAGACTTCAGGTCACACTGTGTGTGTGTTCTGAATTCTGGGGCCTTACGCCCATCTACTACATCATCTGTACTTAGAGAGTTATCACCATGTTATCTGTGGTGTTATATGGGATGGTTGTCTCACCGTTTAATTATAGAGGGGGGGGGGAGTTTAGGGTTGTTGGTGTATTAATATTAGATCCAGTGTAAAGTCTGATCTCCAAATATGAAAAATAAAAGAAAAAAAAATGTATGAGTGTGTAGCAGGAAAACAAAAATGCAATATATTGTATTATGTAAACATGTACATGCTGATGTATACTGATATATTTATGATTCCAATGCTGTACTCTCAATAAAAAATTACACTGAAAATAAAATCTGTGGTGTTATATAGGACTACTACATTATCTGTAAAAGGGCCGTGTCCACAGGTTGGGGGGGGGGGGGGGGGGGGGGGGCGCAGAACATGGCTCGCCCCGGGTGCTGGCAACCCACGCTACGCCACTGTTAATCTCTAACACATTTACATGGAAATAAGTCATATTTTATATTTTTTTCCCATTGCCCTTGACCTATTGTACTCTGAGAATATACAAAGCTCTTACCGGTGGTAGTTGAGAGCTTCAGGATCTGTGTGGTCATAGCCACCGAAGCATTGACCGGGGTGTTCCTGTAAAGAGTTGCAAAAGGTTACCCGTAACATTTTGAAATATGCATATAAAAAGCAGAGAGTAAGTCTTATGTACAGTCAACTCACCTTCGATCCATGATCTGTCTCTACATCCAGCAATGACCAGGAATGATCTCAGCCGTGTGGGATGATGCAGTCTCTTTGAGTTTAGGGAAATTCAGAACAGCTGTATGGTTTGAAATGCACAAGATTCAATCTTCACATTCTTCCTGTCTGTAGTATTTCTTAAACCTACCCCCTGTGCAAACAACTTGGTGTGTTTCCCCCCCCCCCCCCCCCCCCCTTTACTTCTAAACTGAACTTGTGAAAAGAGTCTCTGTGTACTGGAAGCTCTATAGGTTTCACTAACATTTCAGGGCAGTTTATTGCACAAGTGTCTTGTGACTCGCCCATGAATCAGATACGCAAAGCATAAAGGTAGTAGCAGAAGCTGGAAACGTGTCAACATTCTGATGCTATAGGCATAGGAAATACAAACAGAAAGCAGATGCAAGATTCAGAGCTAAAATGATTATTTCTCCCTCCCACTCAAACAAACTGCAGCTGGAAATCTAGTTGAAATTCATTAGGCATAACCTGGTTTAGTTGGCACAATCACGTCATATTTATTAAACTATCTATCAGATTTTTATGATATGTGTGATTTGTCTGCCAGTTTTTTATTATTTGGGGAATTAGGGCAGTAATCATTTACAATGAAATACTATCAAAGGGGTATTCAGAGCATTTAATATTGATGGCCTATCCTCAGGATTGGTCATCAATATCTAATCGGTGGGGTCCAACTCCCGACACACCCGCGATCTGTTGTTTGAAGAGGCCATGGTGCTCCGGTGAGCACTGTGGCCTCTTCCTAGGTGACGTCATGTTCATTAGTCCCATGGCCTCAAGTGAATGGGCCTGGGCTGCAATACCAATTATAACCACTATACAATGTACGGCGCTGTGCTTGGTAAGCTGCAAGGAGGTCGCAGCACTCGCCGGAGCCTTCTGAAACATCTCATCAGCGGGGGTGCTGGGAGTTGCACCCTCACTTATCTGATATTGACGACTTGATTGAGCCTAGGCCATCAATATTGAACATCTGGAAAACCCCTTTAACTACATTGGTCTTAGGAAAATAGTTTTTATATCCATAAATAAGCACTATAAACTCTGTGGGGTGGATTTACTAATGCTGTATAAAAGCAAGACAGTATAAAAGTAGGCTACATTTACATGAAAGAGAAAAAAAACGGCCTTTAACAATGGATAAACTCTCAGTTTTTTCACAGCCATTTTGCATCCGTGTGTGCATCCATTTCCTGGTCGTCAGTTTTTTCTGTCCATTTTGAATCCATTTTGCATAACAGCCTTTAAAAATGTCTGAATTTCATTGGCTTTTTTTAACCCCAACCTCCGCAGTGCCCTCAGTACATATTATGCCCCCACAGTGCCCCCAGTATAAATAGTGCCCCTCTGTAGTGCCCCCGAGACATACAATGACCCCCATAGTGCCCCCAGTTATATAATACCTCCTCCTCACCCCACCCCCAGACATGTGCACTGAAAACAAGCCCATTGATTTCAGTGGGGTCCATCTAGATATCAAAACAACCACAAATATGAAATCCTATTTTTGGACGTTGGTTATTCAAGGGCCATTAAAAAAATGGTGATGTGAATAGCCCCATAGACTCAATGGTTTGGAAAATGCGGTTTTTCATTGTGACACGAATACAGCAGATTTATAAAACAGTCCAAATGAAAAATTGACTTTATTGCCCATAGCAACCAATCACAGCACAGCTTTCATTTCTAATAGTGCATCTGAAAAATTAAAGCTGAAAGCTGGGCTGATTCACACAACCGTACGGTTGCTATGCCCATGTTGCGGACCGCCATGTGCACAGGCACCGGCCATGTGAATCCAGCATTGCGGTGCAGACCCATTGACATTGTCTGAGATCGGGGCAAGGTTGAAGTATTAAGGGCAAGGTGTTAAGGTAAGAAAAATATCTAAAACACTTATAAACACAGTGAAAAGCAGCAAAAATCGAGCAATTTTAATAGTAAATCTGCCCCTCGCGTTTACTCGACAACCTTTTACCTCTCCTAACATGTCTATTTAAGTAAACACTCATATTCCCATTAAAATAACAGTAATGGAGCATCTTCTGTTATAACTCTTTATAGTGCTGTTCCTCTTTTATTCCACCTAGAAACTCAGGAATAAATTTACAACTGGGTGTTACCATTTCCCTTGCCAAAATCTGTCAAAAAACTGTGAGAGAGTTTGCAGGGACACCCCCTCTACCAATCTGGTAACATCCAGGTGACAATTTATTAATAAATTTGTGGTAGCAATGTTAAAGCACAGTTATTAGGATTAGAATTACTATATTATAGGGAACACAATTATTTACTAGAACAGATATGTCATTTTAAAGGGGTTTTCCAGGAATAAAATATACCGTATATACTCGAGTATAAGACGAGTTTTTTGGCACATATTTTTGTGCTCAAAAAGCCCCCTCGTCTTATACTCGAGTCTAGGTCTGTATTATGGCAACTTACATTGCCATAATACAGACCAACAGTGGCGTAGCTATAAGGGTCGCAGCGGTCGCAATTTCGACCGGGCCCCTAAGTCATGGGGGCCCCCCAGGAGATAATGAGTAAAGCCCTGGATTATTTATTTGGCTATCTTACTTTGTTTTAGCTCCGGTAATAGCAGGCAGTGCGGGGGGCGGCGCTCACTCACTGACGTCACGCTCCTGCGCCGCCTAGTGGGAGAAGCAGGCGCGTGACGTCAGTGAGTGAGCGCCGCCCGCCCGCACTGCCTGCTATTACCGGAGCTAAAACAAAGTAAGATATCCAAATAATCAGAGTAAAGAGCTCAGCAATGAGCAATGATTAAAGTTAAAGTAGTTACTGATTAGTTTATAAATATACTGCTGTGAGTGTCGGGGAGGGGGATCTGTGGATGGCACTGTAGGGGGATCTGTGGATGGCAGTGCCATCCACAGATCTCCCCCCTAAACAGTGCCATCCACAGATCCCCCCTAAACAGTGCCATCCACAGATCCCTCCTAAACAGTGCCATCCACAGATCCCCCCTCCCCTAAACAGTGCCATCATGGCACTGTTTAGGGGAGGGGGGATCTGTGGATGGCACTGTTTAGGGGGGATCTGTGGATGGCACTGTTTAGGGGGGATCTGTGGATGGCACTGTTTAGGGGGGATCTGTGGATGGCACTGTTTAGGGGGGAGATCTGTGGATGGCACTGTTTAGGGGGGAGATCTGTGGATGGCACTGTTTAGGGGGGAGATCTGTGGATGGCTCCCTGTATTTAATGCAGAGTGTGTGTGTATATAATGCACACACTCTGCATTAAATACAGGGAGTCAGAGTCAGACTCCCATCAATCTGAGTCACCCTCTTGCAGATGTGTGTATATAATGTAGAGTGTGTGCATAATACAGGGAGTGCAGAATTATTAGGCAAGTTGTATTTTTGAGGATTAATTTTATTATTGAACAACAACCATGTTCTCAATGAACCCAAAAAACTCATTAATATCAAAGCTGAATATTTTTGGAAGTAGTTTTTAGTTTGTTTTTAGTTTTAGCTATTTTAGGGGGATATCTGTGTGTGCAGGTGACTATTACTGTGCATAATTATTAGGCAACTTAACAAAAAACTAATATATACCCATTTCAATTACTTATTTTTACCAGTGAAACCAATATAACATCTCAACATTCCCAAATATACATTTCTGACATTCAAAAACAAAACAAAAACAAATCAGTGACCAATATAGCCACCTTTCTTTGCAAGGACACTCAAAAGTCTGCCATCCATGGATTCTGTCAGTGTTTTGATCTGTTCACCATCAACATTGCGTGCAGCAGCAACCACAGCCTCCCAGACACTGTTCAGAGAGGTGTACTGTTTTCCCTCCTTGTAAATCTCACATTTGATGATGGACCACAGGTTCTCAATGGGGTTCAGATCAGGTGAACAAGGAGGCCATGTCATTAGATTTTCTTCTTTTATACCCTTTCTTGCCAGTCACGCTGTGGAGTACTTGGACGCGTGTGATAGAGCATTGTCCTGCATGAAAATCATGTTTTTCTTGAAGGATGCAGACTTCTTCCTGTACCACTGCTTGAAGAAGGTGTCTTCCAGAAACTGGCAGTAGGACTGGGAGTTGAGCTTGACTCCATCCTCAACCCGAAAAGGCCCCACAAGCTCATCTTTGATGATACCAGCCCAAACCAGTACTCCACCTCCACCTTGCTGGCGTCTGAGTCGGACTGGAGCTCTCTGCCCTTTACCAATCCAGCCACGGGCCCATCCATCTGGCCCATCAAGACTCACTCTCATTTCATCAGTCCATAAAACCTTAGAAAAATCAGTCTTGAGATATTTCTTGGCCCAGTCTTGACGTTTCAGCTTGTGTGTCTTGGTGGTCGTCTTTCAGCCTTTCTTACCTTGGCCATGTCTCTGAGTATTGCACACCTTGTGCTTTTGGGCACTCCAGTGATGTTGCAGCTCTGAAATATGGCCAAACTGGTGGCAAGTGGCATCTTGGCAGCTGCACGCTTGACTTTTCTCAGTTCATGGGCAGTTATTTTGCGCCTTGGTTTTTCCACACGCTTCTTGCGACCCTGTTGACTATTTTGAATGAAACGCTTGATTGTTCGATGATCACGCTTCAGAAGCTTTGCAATTTTAAGAGTGCTGCATCCCTCTGCAAGATATCTCACTATTTTTGACTTTTCTGAGCCTGTCAAGTCCTTCTTTTGACCCATTTTGCCAAAGGAAAGGAAGTTGCCTAATAATTATGCACACCTAATATAGGGTGTTGATGTCATTAGACCACACCCCTTCTCATTACAGAGATGCACATGACCTAATATGCTTAATTGGTAGTAGGCTTTCGAGCCTATACAGCTTGGAGTAAGACGACATGCATAAAGAGGATGATGTGGTCAAAATACTCATTTGCCTAATAATTCTGCACGCAGTGTATACACATACACTCTGCATTATAGCTGCATTTCCCACCCTAGTCTTATACTCGAGTGAATAATTTTTCCCATTTTTTTGGGGTAAAATTAGGGGCCTCGGCTTATACTCGGGTCGGCTTATACTCGAGTATATACGATATATGGCCAATCCTCTTATGAGCGCTACGGCCTCTTCCTAGACCAGTAATGTCATGTTTATTGGTCACATGGCCTATGTATAGCTCAGTCCCATTCGAGTGAAGGGGCCTGAGCTGTAATACCGAGCACAGCCGCTGTACAATGTTCTGCGCTGTGCTTGCTATGCTTTGTTCGGAAGGAGTGTCAGGAGTCGGATCCCCACCGATCAGATATTGACCTACCCTGAGTATAGATAATCAATATTGAACCCCCAGGAAACCACTTATAACAAGGACCTGTCCTGAAATGTCTTTTTTAGTGACTACTTACATTCCCCGTTTAATACCGATTCTGGAGCATAGTTTCATATAACTCTATGTTGTTCGGTTTCTCAGTTATTGCAACTAGAAGCTTGATAATAAATCTGCAACTGGGTGTTACCAGTGAGTGGTGTGTCCCTGCAAAGTCTTAAACTGGCAGCACTGATTGGACAGTGTCAGATTGTGCGGCCCCCCTACCCCCAACTGGTAACACCCAGTTGCAAATTCATTAGTAAACTTCTAGTAGCAGTAACTGAAGAAAGGAAATGTAACCCATGCAAATTAAGTGGTTTTTGTTCAGAAAATCCCTTTTAAACCAAGACAGATACATTGAGTTAAAGTAAAACAAGATGCCAAAAGAAACTTTGATTAAAAAAATAATAATAAAAAAAAAATATATATATATATATATATATATATATATATATATACCATTTAAATGAGTGGCGAAAAAACCAGGCAGGTCTGAGGGGCTGACAAACAAGGGAAGGGAAAAAAAGACCATTCTATTACACATGAAGGCAAATAATTGAGGCACACCATGCCACAGCTGTGAGGACTATGGGACGGGAGTGGGGGGTGGTGGGGGAGGTGGAGTAAATCCTTCTGCTTCCCGATGTAAAAATTAAAGCAGGTCTAAAGGGGATCTGATCTGAGGTCTGACATGGGAGTATAACATGGAGGTCTGATAGGGGTCTTATCTGAGGTTTTATGTAGGGATCTGATCTGAGGAATGATATGGAGGTCTTATCTGATGATCTGATATGGGGGTCTGATTTGTGGTCTAGTATGGGGGTCTGCACTGATCTGAGGTTTGATATGGGGGTCTGATGAAAAATATTTTTTTCTTACTTTCCTCCTCTAAAACCTAAGTGCGTCTTATCATCAGGTGTGTCTTATAAAGCAAAAAATATGGTAAACTTATGCGTTTAGGGGCAACAGTAAATTTTGCTATAGGGCCCTATGATTTCTGTGTTTGCCAGTGGCAAAGCCCATGTATGCACCCATAGCTAAAGCTTTTTGCAGAGTAGATTACTTTCAGCTTCATTGATGCCATCTATTACAGCATCTCATTCTTGACTGTTTCCAGGTGTTGGCTATATTGCCAGCCAAGACAGAATATGATTTTGCTATGTGATGACACTATATCCCAATACACTTCACAGATCTTGACTTGAAGGAGCTCAAGAATAAAGTTATTGGGGTGTTTCCTGAGCAGGAAAATAAATTAGGCGGTCATTTATTAAGACCGGTGTTTTAGATGTCGGTCTTAATAACCCCATGCACTGACGGTAGAACGGGCGCCATCCTCTACATTTTCTATGCGTAAGACAAGTTTAGAAAATGATGATTGAGGTGGGTCTGCTGGCCCGTCCGCCCACACCACGCACCCTTTTTTAGACCTGGCATATATCTGATAGTAAATAACCCCCTTAGTCTGGTAGATTTTTTAATGGTTGAATCATATGAAAAAGTATTGTTGAGTCATCTGACTCATCTGTCTGATTAGATGGAGTTCCCAAAACTCTACAACGTATGATTTTCAGGAAGTGATGATGAACTGTCACAGAAAATCTCAACTCTGTTGCACTGGCATAACATTTGATTATGCCCTGTACTCCAAACTACACATATTGCAACCTACAACCATCTCAAACTAAAAAACATTTCTTGTAACAATTCCTTCCTCAGCCCCGACTCAACAAAAATGCTAGGGCATGCCCTTATAATTTGCTGTCTAGACTACAACATCCTTCTCTGCTGCCTAGTTAATAGTCCTCTCCCCTTGTTTCTCCTCCTCTCCCCTCCCCCAACCCCTTCACTGGTTCCCCATTAACCAGTGCATTCACTTCAAAATACTAACAACGAAGTACAAGGCCATCTACAATTTCAGTGCCCCACTGGATCACTGCAAGGGATAATTTCATGTTATCAAGTTAAATGTTGTGACGTAAGGCAGTCTTTATGCACTATAGGTCACATTTATTAAGACTGGCGTTTTAGACAATTTTCTATACCTATAACAGGCGTAGAAAATGATGAATGAGATGGGCCTACCAGCCTATCCCCTTCCCCGCCCACGTCATGGCCACAATTTTAGACCTGGCCTAAGCCAGATAGCGACTCAACTAACCTAATTTATTTCAGAATAGTAAATGACCCCATATGTATCCCAAATGGTTATTATGGGTACCATGGCAGTCTTGTAGTTAGTTGCTAAGAGATGGGCTGTTTCCACCTCCTGAGGAGTGTCTAGTCTTTAAAGCTAGACATGGATGTGTGAGCTCCCGCTAACTAGGCTCAGAGTGCAGTCTCCTCCAGAAAATACCATTCCTGCGACTGAAAAGCTGTCAGTGTACACTAAGTAAGAGAACGGACAACCATAAAGACTGTGCAAGATGTAGACACAGTAAGGTACTGCTCATTCATGGCAAAAGACTTTACTGCTGTGGAACTAGTATACTGCTGAAATAGCCTGTCCATCAAGATCTTCGGTCTGCACCCCTCAGTCTGGAAATTACATAAAGAGTTAATAAGAACAGAATTGCATGCCTATGGTTATTTAGAGAGACTGCAAAGTGTACTTCAAGAGAGATGGGGACTACTACTATCATCATTGCTGCCTATACACAGCTATTGCAAAAATACCAATCTTCCTACTAATATCTTCTCATAGACGACCATATTGGATCAGCCAAATGCCTCACCAGCATGAGAGCAGTTTATTCTTATTAGTATTCTATTACTCAAAGTCAGGCTATACTTTTATTGGGCACTTTTTATGATTACATTACTGTTTTTCTCTGTTATCAGCCACATCAGATAATTGTATATAGAGGATGCATATGATATATATATATATATATATATATATATATATAATACACAAATAGTGCAGCAGCACAGTCAGACACGGTGTACCGGGTGTAACTCCCCACAGAGGCCGGCTATTCCTCCACAAAATATATCAAACGAATGACGAGGCAGCACTTCCAGCATAGAGTGAACGGGTGAGGACCCCAAACTTTATTCCAAGTAAAGTTTGGGGTCCTCACCCGTTCACTCTATGCTGGAAGTGCTGCATCGTCATTCGTTTGATATATATATATATATATATATATATACAGTACAGACCAAAAGTTTGGACACACCTTCTCATTCAAAGAGTTTTCTTTATTTTCATGACTATGAAGGCATCAAAACTATGAATTAACACATGTGGAATTATATACATAGCAAACAAGTGTGAAACAACTGAAAATATGTCATATTCTAGGTTCTTCAAAGTAGCCACCTTTTGCTTTGATTACTGCTTTGCACACTCTTGGCATTCTCTTGATGAGCTTCAAGAGGTAGTCCCCTGAAATGGTCTTGCAACAGTCTTGAAGGAGTTCCCAGAGATGCTTAGCACTTGTTGGCCCTTTTGCCTTCACTCTGCGGTCCAGCTCACCCCAAACCATCACTGGGTTCAGGTCCGGTGACTGTGGAGGCCAGGTCATCTGGCGCAGCACCCCATCACTCTCTTTCATGGTCAAATAGCCCTTACTTTCAAAGTTTTCCCAATTTTTCGGCTGACTGACTGAACTTCATTTCTTAAAGTAATGATGGTCACTCGTTTTTCTTTACTTAGCTGCTTTTTTCTTGCCATAATACAAATTCTAACAGTCTATTCAGTAGGACTATCAGCTGTGTAGCCACCTGACTTCTCCTCAACGCCACTGATGGACCCCAATCCCATTTATAAGGCAAGAAATCCCACTTATTAAACCTGACAGGGCACACCTGTGAAGTGAAAATCATTTCAGGGGACTACCTCTTGAAGCTCATCAAGAGAATGCCAAGAGTGTGCAAAGCAGTAATCAAAGCAAAAGGTGGCTACTTTGAAGAACCTAGAATATGACATATTTTCAGTTGTTTCACACTTGTTTGTTATGTATATAATTCCACATGTGTTAATTCATAGTTTTGATGCCTTCAGTGTGAAGCTACAATTTTCATAGTCATGAAAATAAAGAAAACTCTTTGAATGAGAAGGTGTGTCCAAACTTTTGGTCTGTACTGTATATTAGATAGATAGATAGATAGATAGATAGATAGATAGATAGATATTGTAACACTAGTGTAACACTGTGGGAAAGTACTGGAGAGGGTGTATATCTCACCCAGAATGTTGAGATAGCTGATGTAATGTGGGTGTGTCACAGAGTCCTACCTCAAACCATCGCTCCCTGGGGTTCTGTGCAGTGAAAAAGGTTATGATGAAAAGAACCAGGCAGAGACGGTTGAACAAATAACATCTTCCTTTACTGAGTGCATTAACAGATAGTAGCACTTTCATCGGCAGCTTGAACATAGTTCACTTTTTCTCCTCCCAGATGATGGGTATGGTGCCTGGCAAAGATGGCACTTGCTAGATGATGCTGTCTCTATGTTTGGATGCCTTTCACTATGGCTGTACTCTGGCACCTGTGATTGTAAGTGTCCACTGAATCTAGCATCTACCTATGCCTGGCCTGGACTTTCATGGTGGTGTCATAACATGTTTCCCACCACTTTGCAGTGGAGTCTTGATAGCTTGCAATTCCCCTGTAGCCTAGGACCCTCAGTGAGCAGACTCTGTAGTCCACCTTGGGCAATTATTTACACAGGCACACAACCACAGTTTTGGTCCGCATCCGATCTGCATTTTTTGAAGATCGGATGCGGACCCATTGATTTAAATGGGGCTGCAAAAGATGTGGATAGCACATTGTGTGCTGTATGCATATGTATGTCTGTTCTGCGGCCCTACAAAAAAAAAATAGAACATGTCCTATTCTTGTCTGTTCTGCTACGCTTCTGCTCTAATGGCCTGGACCGGCAAGAGCGCCAATCCAGGCCATTTAACCCCTTAAATGCTGTGGGCAATAACGCCCATGGCATGTATGCAGTTGGAGAGGTCACGGGGTGCCAATGTGCATGCAGGCTGGGACCCTTTGAATGCCCGAGACCTGCTTCCAGTGTTTCCCAGCTCACTGCACCTCTCTGGTGCAGCCTGCTGAGATATGTCATTATAGCAATGACATTAAAATACAGGGTGGCCCACAAAAAAGTAGCCCGCCTTCAGCGATAGTATAAGATGAACGAGCAAGTGGATTGTTTTTTTTTTAATTACCCACAAGTTACAAAAGATGCTGAAAGTGGTCCCCATTCACGTCTATGCATCTTTGGGCATGTCAAATTATGTTGGCTTATACTTCAGCAATGATGCTGCGGATAGTGTTTGTGATGTTCTCTTTGAGCTCATCCAGGGGATGTGGATTTTAAATTTCCCACAGATAAAAATTGTGGAACATTTTTTCTTCTGGTGTTAGTTGGTTGTAAAACTGTTCAAAGATATCCAGATAAATGGTGTTATTCATAGTTAATTTGAAGAAAATTGGGCCCACTATTCATATTCCTGACCCTGCACACCAAACGCCAATTTTCTGGTTGTGAAGTGGTATTTCATTAGTCAAATGGGGATTTTCAGCAAACCAGCACCTCGTATTCTGGGGATTTATTTGACCTGATAAATGAAACCAAGCTTCGTCCATCATGAAGTACCGCAGTGGGTCCAAATGTCTGTCAGCAATCAGTCAGAAACCAAGTCCAGTAATTTATATGTTTTGCTTTGTCAGACTCTTTCAGTTCCTGCACACACGTTATTTGGTACGGTTTCAGGTTCGGAGATTTCAGCACTCGCTGACACGTCGTTCATGATACACCAACTGGCTGAGACAGTCTTTGAGATGATTTTTGGGGGCTACTGGAATGGGTGGACTACAGTACCCTGAAAGATTATCAAAATTAGGGTTATTCACTTTAGAAAAAAGACGACTGAGGGGAGATCTAATAACTATGTATAAATATATCAGGGGTCAGTACAGAGATCTATCCCATCATCTATTTATCCCCAGGACTGTGACTGTGACGAGGGGACATCCTCTGCGTCTGCAGGAAAGAAGGTTTGTACACAAACATAGAAGAGGATTCTTTGCGGTAAGAGCAGTGAGACTATGGAACTCTCTGCCTGAGGAGGTGGTGATGGTGAGTACAATAAAGGAATTCAAGAGGGGCCTGGATGTGTTTCTAGAGCGTAATAATATTACAGGCTATAGCTACTAGAGAGGGGTCGTTGATCCAGGGAGTTATTCTGATTGCATGATTGGAGTCGGGAAGGAATTTTTGATTCCCCTAAAGTGAGGAAAATTGGCTTCTACCTCACAGGGTTTTTTTTTTTTTTTTGCCTTCCTCTGGATCAACTTGCAAGATTACAGGCCGAACTGGATGGACAAATGTCTTTTTTCGGCCTTATATACTATGTTACTATGTTACTTGCAATCTGCTGCTGAATTTCATGCACAACTTCAGCCGTCCTGATCAATGGAGGCCTCAGATTCTTCATGTTTGCAACAGAGCCAGTTTGATGTCATACAACTTTTAGCTGGTGGTTTTGTTCTTGGGTACTTGTTGACAAAGGTCTCTTGCATTTCTTTAATCGATCTGCTTCGCACATTGCCTTCCACAATCACTATTCGCAGTTCCAGGGAGACCACCATCTTTCTGGCACAATAGGCCACTTTTATCAAACTGAATCATAAATTAGTCATAGGCTACTTTCACACCAGCGTTTTCCCTTTCCGCTATTGAGATCCGTCATAGGGTCTCAATAGCAGAGGAAAACGCTTCAGTTTTGTCACCATTCATTGTCAATGGGGACAAAACTGAACTGAAGGAAACGGAGTTCACCAGAATGCATTCCGTTCCATTTCATGGCGTCCCCATGACGGACACAAAAGCGCAGCAAGCTTCCTGGGATGCAGAGCAAGACGGATCCGTCATAACTTACAATGTAAGTCAATGGTGATGGATCTGTTTTCTCTGACACAAAATAAAACAGATCCGTCCCCCATTGACTTACAATGGTTATAGAGACGGATCCGTCATTGCTATGCTAAAGATAATACAACCAGATCCATTCATAACGGATGCAGCCGGTTGTATTATCATGATGGAAGCGTTTTTGCTGATCCATGATGGATCCAGCAAAAACGCAGATGTGAAAGTAGCCTTAGTTGCCCACAGAAACCAATCAGAGCTCAGCTTTCAGTTCCTACAGGACTCTGAAAAAAATGAAAGCCGCTATCTGATTGGTTGCTATGGACAACAAAGACAGATTTACAATTAGACAGTTTGATTTGGAAATATTGGAGGCGGGCTACTTTTTCATGGACCACTCAGTCCGATGCACTATAATAATAGTGTATTATATTTTAAAAGCGACCAAAATATCGCCTGTTGTAGTCTCCTTGTGGGAGTATTAAATCGTTAAAAAAAAATAAACTAAAAAAAAATTCCAATTAAAATAATGAAACAAATTGCAAAAATAAAATTTACATATAGTTGGTAGCACTGTGTCCATAATGATCCTCACTAAGCAAATAGCATGTCATTTATCCCATACGGTGAACGTCGTAAAAAAAAAAAAAAAACAACCCCAAAAAAATTTAAATTTATCAAAAAGTGTTATGTATCCTAAAAGAATACCAATGAAAACTACAAGGCATCTCACAAAAATCAAGACCTCACACAGCTCTCTAGAAAGAAAAATAAAAAAGTTCTGGGTCTTGGTATACTGCGATGCAAAAACATTTTCTTCTCTTTAAAAAAAGTTTTTTTTATTGCACAAAAGTAAAAACAAAACTATATGTATTTGGTATTGCTGCAATTATACTGATCCAGAGAATAAAGTTATTTATGCCAACAAATGAATGTTGCTAAATTTATAACGTAAAAACTCAGTGGCAGTATTGCTGTTTTTTCTTAGGCTACTTTCACACTCGTGTGTATCTGCACAGACGGATCCGCACCGATAATGCAAACGCTTGTTTCCGTTCATAATGGATCTGTTTGCATTATTCATTAAAGAAAAAGTCTAAGTCAAAACGGATCCGTCTTGACTTATATTGAAATTCAATGGGGGACGGATCCGTTTTCAATTGCACCATATTGTGTCAGTGAAAAACAGATCCGTCCCCATTGACTTACATTGTAAGTCAGGACGGATCCATTTGCCTCTGCATCGTCAGACGATCACCAAAACGCAACGGAGAACAAACGTAGCCAAATTGATGCATTCTGAACGGATCCTTATACATTTCAGAATGCATTGGGGCTGAATTGATCCGTTTTGGGCCGCTTGTGAGAACCCTGAAACGGATCTCACAAGTGGACCCAGAAACGCCAGTGTGAAAGTAGCCGTATCCCTCTCCCAATAAAAGTTAATAAAAATTAATCAGTAAGTTATGTGTACCCCAAAATGGCACCATTAAAAACTAAAACTAGTCCCAGATAAAATGAGCCCTCATAGATAGAAAAATGAAAACGTTATACACTAAGGGTCCATTTACACGTCCGCAATTTCATTCCGCATTTTGCGGAACGGAATTGTGGACCCATTCATTTCTATGGGGCAGCACGATGTGCTGCCCGGATCCGGAATTGCGGATCCGCACTTCCAGGCCCACAATTCCGATCCCGAAAAAAATAGAACATGTCCTATTGTCCGCAATTGCGGACAAGAATAGGCATTTTCTATTAAGTGCCGGCAATGTGCGGTCTGCAAAATGGGGAACGCACATCACCGATGTCCGTGTTTTGCGGATCCATGGATCCGTAGATCCGCAAAACACACACGGACGTGTGAGTGGACCCTAACTCTTGGAAAGTGACAATGAAAAAATTACAAAAATCTCTTGATCAGTAAGGCCCAAAACAGGTTGGTCATGTCAGCATTAGTGAGCATAGTTAATAAATAATTTCTGAAGGGCTGTAGAGTCACCAGAGCACCCCAAAACAGTAATGTTCCCTAACATAGCCATTCATTTTAAAGAGGTTATCCCATGACTAATGTAAAAAATTTAAATCAGACATTATATAGTACCTGACAACCTCTTTCTAACAAAGAATGGATCCAGAGATCTCCCCATCCAATGCTCTGCTAGATTTATATCGAGCTGACAGCTCAAGGGGAGTGTCTTTTCTGCTGCAGATAAGGGGGCGTGTCTCAGCTCTCCCTATCACAGCTCAGGGGGCGTGTCTCAGCTCTCCCTATCACAGCTCAGGGGGCGTGTCTCAGCTCTCCATATCACAGCTCAGGGGGCGTGTCTCAGCTCTTCCTATCACATCTCTGGAGGCAGTTGAAGGATGAAACTGAGCATGTGCGGCCATGGGCAATTACATGCAATTACAAAAGCATTTAGATCCAGATGCTGGTTTGAAAACTGTAAAATATTTTTCGTGGGACAACCCCTTTAAAAAAAACTGCTTACAATGATTGGATATATCAGTGTAACAGGGAGCTGGCGATGCGCTTCCCCTTCACAGTGCCGCCGGCATCCAGTGCATGTAGTGGAGCAGGGACGCAGCCGGCGTCCTCGTCTCCACAGTAATCAGAGCCTTCTGATCAATGACCCCCTATATCTTTATCTGGTATGCTTAGAGTATTTTATTTGCAAGTCTTAAAGCCGGCAGTTTATTACTGGCAGTGCTACTATAGTTTTATTGGGTTTGTGGTTTTGTAGATATTGCAAGAGAGGCATCTGTGAGCTCAGCATATTGCAGATAAATGCAATAGGCGTCCTCTCCCTAGGGCCCTCTATGTAACGCGTCCCAGGTGTAGGAATTGCCGAGTGGTATGTTGCAGCCTAAAATGTCTCTTTATGTGTGTCACGGTGCTCCTACCTGGATACCGCTGAACCCCAGGCTTTGGCTCCGAATAAATAAATAGGGAGAATAAATGAGGAATAAAAAAGTAACTTGAGTCCAGAACTTGAGATGAAGTTCAATGGCAACTTTACTTGAATGGCTTAGGGTTCTCTGGCTGCCGTGAGCACATCCAGCAGAGACATGCCCCTGCACACCTGTCCCCTAGCAGGGGGTAAGCTAGACTAACTGGAACTTCTGCCCCACCCTTCCTGCAGGGAGTAGGACTTACCCACTTTTCTCCAGAGGGGGGTAAGAATGGAATGGAAAGCTCTCTCTAAGTACAGCTCTGCTGTGTTTGCTGCCACCTGATGGTGAACCAGGTACATTACATATGAACAGTTACATAACCAAATTGGAATGCGCATTGTGGAAGACCTAGAATAAATGCATAAGATGACATGAGGTTAGACCAATAAAGACCGTAGCAAAATAATGGGTTAATCCTCATATTGAATGGTGGGCCATCTGATCACAGAACACAGAGTCATAAGTTTTAATATGGGGGAGAACCCATCAAATGTTTAACCTGTTCGATACCAGCTCCGTACTTGTACTTGTAAACATGGCGCTCGCTCGCACATGCAACGGGCACCATGGCTGGCAGGTCTCGGCTGTTTCATACAGCAGAGACCTGCAGCTAATTACAGTGACCGGAAATGCCGATCACAGTAATTAAAGGCTTTAGATGCCGTGATCAAATGAGATCACGGCATCTAAATGCGCAAAAACCCAGAAACTCGCTTTTCCGGGCTTCCTACCGATGCCCCGTATGGCCAATGTGGGCATCGGCAGTTGCGCTGAACACTGTAAGCCTCGCTGATGAGGCTTTAAGTGTTCATGCTGCAATTCTTATTTTGGCCACCAGATGGCAGGCTAGGATAAGAAATGGAAGTAAATAACAGGAATAGCTCACTCCTAAGCAATCAGGACCAGGTGCTCTAAGCCAAAAACTGTATCACCCATACAGGAGAAAATTTAATTGAGTAAATGGACTAGGCTGGCACTCTGTATGTGTGAAGTAATATGGATAAATACAATAAGATGAATAATATGAAGAGTAATAAGAATAAAATGAATAAAATCAATGTAAAGTGATCACACAATTTAATTCAAGTAACAATCATAAAATCACCAAAAATACATGGCTAAAAATGAACGCTGCGCGGCAAAATAAGACACTGCAATAACAATCATAAAATAATCATAGAAAATGTTCCCATAGAAAGTCTTTAAAATCGATAGTATTCGATAATATTCCTATATGTGTGGGTCTGATGATAGAAAAAATGAATGAAAAAATGCAGATAATATGTCCTTCCTTTCAGATGCTGTATAGAGAGGAATGCCGCATTGGGTGTGCGGTAATAAATTATGTCTGTATTTTGAAGAGGACTTTTTAAAAAAAGCAGGTTCCCAAAATAACTTGATAAATTGATTCTAGTCCAATTCAATGTGCCGATGAAATGCTGTATGCTCTAAGGTAACAATAGATCTTACCTTGGCCCAGATGATATTCAAAGTAGGTGTAGATACCGCATACCTGATTGTGCACGGTCTTGTATCATATGTGAGGACAAACGCTGGAGTAGCGTGGTCTGTGGCGTGCTCCTGGCTTAGTCCGCAGCAGAGTATCGTAAAGACTGATGACCGGACTGTTGGTATCCCAGGACGCCGCCTCTCACGTGATCTCTGACGTGTCTCTAGTCCGTGACTATGTCCGGGTATCACGAGAACTATGCTCGGCGGTTTCTGTATAGAAGGATTTTCGTGCTGGAGCGCTCCAATTTTTAAGAAAAGATCACAGACTTTGTGTCATCTGAATCATCTGTAGAAAGGCCTTTAGGTGAAATGGGAGCAATCAGCTGGTTACGCCAAACGCGTTTCGGGGACCTCTTCCCCTTCTTCAGTGGCAGCTGATCTCCCAATCCTAAGTTAGCTTTATATAGGTCCATCAGAGAGATCCAAAAACTGGCCTGGATTTACAATTTCCAAATAACCAGTTATTTGTGGGAAATTTTGTATGCGGTTTCGATGCGTTATTTCCACTACTTTTGCGTTTTTCTAATATAACATACATAATGTTTAATCTGGTTCACCCAATAAAAAATAAATAAATAAGAAATAAATATTGCAGCTCATATGTTTTAATAAAATTACACAAATAATAACTAAAACAATGGATATATGTGATAAAACTTCATATTAAAATATAAATAGATAAAACATATTTATAGATACATTTATTCGATGCAATGCATAGTAATAAGATATTCTGTGATAATAGAGAGTATTGCTGGATGGTAAAATGTTGTGTGATGATAAAGGGATAAGAATGGAATGGAAAGCTCTCTCTAAGTACAGCTCTGCTGTGTTTGCTGCCACCTGATGGTGAACCAGGTACATTACATATGAACAGTTACATGTTCTGTGACTGGGATGAACAGGTCGTCTCTTCCCGGCTCTTTGGTGAGGGATTTCCAGGGTGACTCAGGGTCTCTAGGAATCCAGAGTATGAGCCGTCCTACCATCGGGGTCCACTCATACGGTGAGGAGTCAGGAAGAGGATTAGGGACGCTGTAGGAGGTGACCTGCTCTCTTATTACTCCTTCTGGTCAGGCTGATCCCCCTTTACCCTTTGACACCCACACCCCACCGTGACAGTATGACCACAAAGGCTCCTTGCTTGGTGCCTTCGGAAGAGGGCCCAGCATGTCTCGCCTACCATTTTCTGGCGCACATGCTTATCCTCCGGAGGGAGGGTGAAAGGTGAAATGCTGTTAACAGTTCAGGTCCCTGTGACAGTTGGTTGCAGTTGGTGTGAACCGTCACTGGTGTTTGCGTTTCTCCTCGTCCATTTTTTTGTGGTTCAGGTGCTTGTGTTGTGTGCTGGATGCATTCCTTTGGTGTACTGGCTGTGTGCTGGTTGGGGATGCATGCTGGCAGCGACCTGGTGTGAACCGCGTCGGAGGTGGACGCAGCGTTCAGTGCGGTTTCTCTGGGCTGTTTGGTGGCTGGTGCCCTGGTTCTTGTGTGTTGTTCCAGTGGCTGGCGGCAGTCTTAGAGAGACATCCTTGCTCTGACGCTGAATCTTCTTACTTCCCCTTGTCCATGTCTCAGTGGTTTTGTCACTTGTGTTGTGTGCTGGCTGCATTCCTGTGGTGTGCTGGTTGAGAATGCTTGCTGGCAGCGACCTTGTGTGAATTGGGTCTGAGGTGGACACAGTGTTCAGTGCGGTCTCTCTGAGCTGTATGGTGGCTGGCTGCCTGGTTTCTAGGTGGTTCCGGGGGCTGTCAGCAGTCTTTTAGAGACTTCTTTGCACTGACGCTGATCCTGTTACTTTCCCCTACCCCCCCCCGCCCTGTTGTTTTTTGGGTTTTCTGTTTAGTTCCCCTTTTTTTGTTGGGGGGGGGCTTTGAGAGGTGGGAGTGTCACGGCCTTTGGTTTGCGCTGTGACACTGTTGCCACACTTGCTGTTGCCCGTGGCAACGTGTTGCTGTGAGAGAATGCGGTGGCAGTGTCTCTGCCTTCTGGGTGATTGCCGTGATATGGTTGCCACGCATACTGTTGCCGGTGGTAACGTGTGGTTTGGTATGCTTGTGTGTGCACTTCCCCATTAAGTGGCTTCCTTTCTCTGTCTGGTGTTGGAAGGGTTAACTCTCTTCCTAGTGTTTTGTGAACACTGGGTTTGTGTGTGTGGGTGTGGCTGCTTGGGTTATTTAGCCTCTGCTGGATGCCTGAAGCTCAGTGTTCCTCCAGCCTTGGTGTATGCTGGTGGTTCACTGTTCCTGGCTTTTACCATCTGTCCAGTGAGGGCCACCCTTGTGGTCATTGATGTTATTATGGTGTCTCTTTCCCTTCTTATCTTTTGGTTTGTGTGGGTTATGTTCAGGGTGTTGTATGTCTTGTGTTGTGTTACATGGCTGGTGATGTTTGGTGTACAGCATATTTGCTAGACATTCCCCTGTCTCACGTTTATTGCAGCTATGAGTGTCCTAGGTTCCTGTGTGGTTGTGGTTTGTGCTGTGTCCTTAATGTTGGTGTGGACAGTGCACGGGTTCCAGTCAGTGTGTCTGTGGCAGGTAAGTGTGTTATGGGTTTCGCTTACCTACCAACTCCATATGCTGTATATGTTAACCTCTCCTTGCAGCCTGGCCTCAGCTAGAGACTCCTGTTCCTCCATGACTGGGATGAACAGGTCGTCTCTTCCCGGCTCCTTGGTGAGGGCTTTCCAGGGCGACTCAGGATCTCTAGGAATCCAGAGTATGAGCCGTTTTACCATTGGGGTCCGCTCATACGGTGAGGAGTCAGGGAGAGGATTAGGGACGCTATAGGAGGTGACCTGCTCCCTTATTACTCCTCCTGGCCAGCCTGATCCCCTTTTACTGTTTGAAACCGCACGGTGGGGGGTTTCCCCCACTCCCCAACGTGACACATCTATTTTACTATGATGTTTTGTTTAGCTTCACCTAACCTTTCTCAAGAGTCACTCACATTTGTACATCCCCATTCCTGTTGGCAAGAAGGGTAGCCACACCATACAAAAAAAACCAGTCTCTGCAGAAACACTTCAACAATTAGCAGTAGCCCAGGGTTTGTCCGTCAGAAGTCCCTCCAAAATCTTACACTGCCAAAGCTGTCTGGTAGCCTCCTTTTGTCTTTGTCTCCAACACCATAGTTCTCCAGTAACTGACTGCACTAGAGCTCACAAGTGCTCATGTCATACACTCTCTCTCTCATCTAATCTATCTATCTATCTAATCTATCTATCTAGTCTATCTATCCATCTCTCTTTACACCCATGGTGAACATCAGCACGTGGCAAGGTCATGCAAATGCCAGGACCTACTGATAAGGTCTATCAATGTTGGCACCAACTAGAGAAGAAGAGGACCACTGCTGCTTTCTGCATAGTAAAAATTGCTGAAAAATAAAAATAAAAGATACTATACCTCATCAATCTCCTGTCACTCCTGTTCTGATACTCCCTTTCTGATCAGGTCTTCTCTGGTTATTACTTCCTGGTCCCGAATGGCCAGCATGTTTAGTAATAGTAGTGTTTAGGTCTCTCTGTCATTTCTGTCATTCTCTCATTTATTTTGTAACTGTTTTGCTTGTTTTATGTCATCTTATTTTGTATTACTGCAACCTATGTACTTTTTATATTAAAGCTTCAAATATTAGTCCATAGCCTATCTTAGAGTGTTTAGAGTAGTGTGTTGTTGGGTACCTATTGGCCCAGAGTTCAGTATGTGGTGGCAACAAGTTGTGTAATTGGAGTGTGTAGACTATATTGGATTGGGGTGTAATTTAGTTTAATTTGTAACATGAGTGAAAGGTGAATTCAAAAGCAGAAAGAGATTAACTCCTTGTACCAACATCATATCCTGGGAAAGGGAGAATAGTACATGACACCTACAGTATGTTTCCCGGATCTCAATATGGTGTAAGAGGTTAACAGAAAACAACTACTTCACTTTTTTAGTATATACGGGAGTATTAAACATGACGTAAGAGCCTAATGCACACAAAAAAAAAACAGTTCACTTTTTCAATTCCTCTATATTTTGGCATTTACACAATGACTTTCACTTCACTGTTACAGTTTGCTATTAGATTGATGTAGTGTTTGTCTACATTTCACACCCTCAGCATTATTGTCCTATGAAGAAACTAAATACAAAGGCTCCTGTATAAAGGTTAGCAGGTAGCTTGATGAAATGAAATGATTATGGATTAACAGTTGATTTTTTTTTGTTAAAATGAAATGTAGCTGATCCCTTCCTTTCTTTACCTTTTCTGTCACTTATATGATATAATACACCACCACTGCCACATTTATATATGACACAATATAAATGTGACAGTAAATATGGTAGTAAAAACAAATACAGTAGTATGGTTGAAGCAAACTTTAAATTGACAAAAACACAAAAAGTATTAAAAACTTTTGATAGCTATAATGGCTGGAACAATTGTGGTTAACAACCCTGCATTCAATTTTAGCTTAGAGAGTTCCTCATGTCCAAAGATCTTTAATTTAAAGGCTAGGGACTAGAGTTGAGCGAACACCTGGATGTTCGGGTTCGAGAAGTTCGGCCGAACTTCCCGGAAATGTTCGGGTTCGGGATCCGAACCCGATCCGAACTTCGTCCCGAACCCGAACCCCATTGAAGTCAATGGGGACCCGAACTTTTGGGCACTAAAAAGGCTGTAAAACAGCTTAGGAAAGAGCTAGAGGGCTGCAAAAGGCAGCAACATGTAGGTAAATCCCCTGCAAACAAATGTGGATAGGGAAATGAATTAAAATAAAAATTAAAAAAATAAAAATGAACCAATATCAATTGGACAGAGGTCCCATAGCAGAGAATCTGGCTTCACGTCAGCAGAGAATCAGTCTCTTCATGCCATAGCAAAGAATCTGGCTTCATGTCAGCAGAGAATCAGTCTCTTCATGCCATAGCAGAGAATCTGGCTTCATGTCAGCGCAGAATCAGTCTTCATGTCATAGCAGAGAATCAGGCTTCACGTCACCCACCACTGGAACAGGCCACTGTCACACATTTAGGCCCAGGCACCCAGGCAGAGGAGAGAGGTCCCGTAACAGAGAATCTGGCCTGATGTCAGCACAGAATCTGTCTTCATGTCATAGCAGAGAATCAGGCTTCACGTCACCCACCACTGGAACAGGCCACTGTCACACATTTAGGCCCCGGCACCCAGACAGAGGAGAGCGGTCCCGTAACAGAGAATCTGGCCTTATGTCAGCGCAGAATCTGTCTTCATGTCATAGCAGAGAATCAGGCTTCACGTCACCCACCACTGGAACAGGCCACTGTCACACATTTAGGCCCAGGCACCCAGGCAGAGGAGAGAGGTCCCGTATATCACGGTCGGCGTGGCTATCACATACGTGACACAGAGGGAGGGAACAAGGAAGGCCCTGCCCAAGTGAGAGGGAAGATGGTGACCCCTGACTCACCTGGCGGCTGGCACCTGGCTGCCCTGACGTCCCTAGACGGGTTCCTCACCCGTACGCCGATCACGTGCCTAAAGCCCTGGCTTTCCCTGAGCTGAGCCCTAGGTAGTGAACAGGGCGATGGGAACACTAGTCCGCACCACTAGCTCTAAGGGAAAACACCAAGGGAAGGACAGACAACACAGACTCAACATATAATCCCAGGTGGGCGACAACAGGAGACAACAATAAGCCCAACAGGGATCCGGAGGGTAGCACACAGGAACAACAACCAGGATTAACCACTCCAGTGGGTCAGTATAGATGTCCAGGCAGGAAGCTCTATAACTGGCAACTAGAGAAGTGTGAGGGGAGAATATAAGGAGGTAGGGAGTGGCAGACACGAAACAGCTGAGGAGGAGAAGCTACGGATCCCTGAGAGAGACAAAAAGGATAGCAAGGCAAACACAGAAAACAATAACTACCCGCTGCGACTTCCTGACCCCGGGTATAACGGAGTCAGACGTGGCTCTTGATACCCTCGTGACAGTACCCCCCCTTTCACGAGGGGCCTCCGGACACTCAGGACCAGGTCTCTCCGGATGAGAGGCATGGAAAGTCTGAATTAACCTGTTGGCGTTTACCTCTGACGCTGGAACCCACATTCTTTCCTCGGGACCGTAACCCCTCCAATGCACAAGATACTGAAGAGAGCGGCGGACCCGACGAGAATCAACAATTCTGGCTATTTGAAACTCCAGATTACCATCCACAATAACAGGAGGAGGTGGCAGCGGCGATGGTTCTAGAGGTGGAACATACTTCTTGAGTAACGATTTATGGAAAACGTTATGGATCTTAAAAGTCTGAGGTAGCTCCAGGCGAAAAGCCACAGGGTTAATGACGGTTACTATTTTATAGGGACCAATGAACCTAGGACCCAGTTTCCAAGAAGGAACCTTCAACTTAATATTCCTAGTAGACAACCACACATAGTCATTCACTCCTAGGTCCGGACCTGGCGACCGTTTCTTATCGGCCATGCATTTATATTTACCACTCATCTTTTTCAAGTTAACTTGCACCTTCTGCCATACCGATGAAAGAGATGAAGAAAACCTTTCCTCTTCGGGAACCCCAGAAGACCCCCCCTCTTTGAAAGTACAAAATTGGGGATGAAAACCGTATGCACCAAGGAATGGTGACCTGCCGGTGGACTCCTGATAATGATTATTTATGGCAAACTCAGCTAACGGTAAGTATGATGACCACAACTCTTGGTTTTCAGACACAAAACACCTTAAATATGTTTCTAGGTTTTGGTTGGTACGCTCAGTCTGTCCATTCGACTGAGGATGGAAAGCTGAGGAAAAGGACAAGTGAACCCCCAAACGGGAACAAAAAGCTTTCCAAAACTTAGAAATAAACTGGGTTCCCCGATCCGAAACCACATCGGAAGGGACCCCGTGAAGCTTCACGATTTCACTGATAAACACCTGAGCGAGAGTTTTAGCATTAGGAAGTGCGGGTAGCGCAATAAAGTGTACCATTTTGCTAAACCTGTCTACTACTACCAAGATAACTGTTTTACCCGCCGACAACGGTAAGTCAGTGATCAACAGATGTGTCCATGGCCTATTGGGAATGAAAAGTGGCAATAAAGACCCTGCTGGACGTGTATGAGAGACTTTCGCGCGTGCACAAGTAGAACAAGTAGACACGAAATCCATTACATCATGACGCAACCTTGGCCACCAAAAACGACGAGATAAAAGCTCCAAGGTTGCTTTACTACCCGGGTGTCCAGCAAGTGCCGAATTATGATGTTCTTTTAATAATTCAAGACGCAGGTTTAACGGTACAAACAATTTCTCTGAGGGGCAAGAGGCCGGGGTGTCCCCCTGAGCCTCTAACACCTTTCCCTCTAGAACAGAGTGTACAGCAGAGACAACCACTCCTCTTTGTAAAATAGGTACCGGATCACAAACATTACCCCCTCCAGGGAAACTACGAGATAATGCGTCTGCCTTGGTATTTTTTGCCCCAGGACGATAGGTGATTACAAAGTTAAATCTGGTAAAGAATAGCGACCACCTAGCTTGTCTAGGGGTGAGACGTTTAGCCGATTCTAGGTACAGAAGGTTCTTGTGATCCGTAATCACCGTGACGGGGTGGACTGCTCCCTCTAAGAAGTGACGCCACTCTTCAAGCGCCAGTTTAATCGCCAACAGTTCCCTATTTCCAATATCATAATTCTTCTCTGCAGAAGATAATTTTTTGGAAAAGAAAGCGCAAGGACGCCATTTGCCAGGAGACGGACCCTGAGACAATACAGCTCCCACTCCCACCTCTGACGCATCTACCTCGACAATAAAAGGCTGGGAGACATCAGGTTGAATTAGAACAGGTGCCGAGGTAAACCTCTCCTTTAGAGAGGAAAATGCATCTTTAGCGGCGTCAGACCATTTGGAAAAATCCGTCCCCTTCCTAGTCATGTCGGTAAGGGGTTTAACGATCACTGAATAATTTTTAATGAACTTTCTATAGAAATTAGCGAAACCCAAAAACCGTTGTAGGGCTTTAAGGTTCTCAGGAAGATCCCAATCTAAAATTGCTTGGACCTTCCCAGGATCCATGCGGAAACCTGAAGCAGATAATAGATATCCCAGGAACTGTAATTCCTGAACAGCGAGGACACATTTTTCAATTTTCGCATATAATTTATTCGTCCGTAGGACCTGCAGTACTTGCCTGACATGCACCTCATGTGTTTTCAGATCAGCTGAATAAATTAAGATATCATCTAGGTATATGACTACAAACCTGCCGATGAGATGACTAAAAATATCATTAACGAAATGTTGGAAGACAGCAGGGGCATTGGTCAGACCGAAAGGCATAACAAGATTTTCATAATGCCCCTCAGGGGTGTTAAAAGCTGTCTTCCACTCATCCCCTTCCCTGATACGAATCAGATTGTAGGCCCCCCTAAGATCAAGTTTGGAGAACCACTTAGCACCCGCAATCTGATTAAAAAGGTCAGGAATGAGAGGAAGAGGGTATGGGTCACGGATGGTTATCTGGTTTAACTCACGGAAATCTAAGGAAGGACGCAGGCCCCATCTTTCTTTTTAACAAAGAAAAACCCTGCAGCCACGGGTGAAGAAGAGGGTCTGATGTGTCCCTTAGCCAGACTCTCGGAGATATAATCTTTCATGGCTTGTCTCTCGGGACCCGAAAGATTATACAACCTGGACTTGGGTAATTTTGCCCCGGGAATCAGGTTAACCGGGCAATCATAAGGACAATGAGGTGGTAGTTTCTGACAACCCTTTTCAGAAAAAACGTCCTCAAAGTCCGAAATAAATGTAGGTAGGGAAGCTATGGAGGCGATTAAGCAATTGTTATTTAAGCAATTCTCTCTGCAATGCTCACTCCACTCCAATATCTCCCTGGCCTGCCAATCCACCACTGGATTGTGCGCTACCAACCAGGGAAGACCCAATACCACCGGAGAGGGAAGGCCCTCCAGAACGTAACATGAAAGACACTCATTATGGTGGTCCCCTACCCGAAGGTGTAAATTACGAACAATGTGGGTGAGGTTTCTCTGAGACAGAGGAGCAGAATCTATAGCGAATACGGGAATAGGTCTCTGCAGCGTACAGAGAGACAAACCCATAGTGCGGGCAAAATGGGCATCAATCAAGTTTACCCCTGCTCCACTGTCTAGAAAAACAGAAATAGACTCCGTCTTAACACCAAAAACAATGACCGCTGGTAACACAAATTGAGATGTTCGTATGGAGGAAACGTATACCCCCCGGCTGACATCCTCCGCACAGCCCGGGGTTAGTAGTTTTCCGACGGTCTTTTGTTTTTGAGAAAGGAGGGACAGACATTAATGAAATGACCCCTCCCCCCACAGAAAAAACAAGCCCCCCCCCTACGGCGAATCTCGGGAGGACGGACCTGACGAGAAGTTCCGCCTAGCTGCATAGGCTCATCTAAGTCAGTACAGGCTGACTGTTGCTTGGGAGAGGTAACCAATTGCTCCGGAATTTTCGATCTCTCCCTAAGACGTCTATCTATTCTGATAGAGAGGGACATAACAGCATCAAGGGAAAGGGGGGTCTCATACAGCGCCAGTGCATCCTTAACCCTTTCAGATAACCCAGAGCAGAACTGACTCCTGAGAGCCGGGTCGTTCCACTGAGTATCCGTAGCCCACCTACGGAACTCTGAGCAATATTCCTCTGCTGACCGATCTCCCTGTAGGAGTCTCCGTAACTTCGACTCAGCCAGGGCGACTCGGTCAGGGTCATCATATATGAGACCCAAAGCCCCAAAAAATCCCTCCACTGACCGAAGAGCCTGAGAACCAGGGGGTAACGAGAACGCCCAGGATTGCGGATCCCCCTGAAGCAGGGAAATGACAATCCCAACCCGCTGTTCTTCATGACCTGAGGAGTAAGGGCGCAACTTAAAATATAATTTGCAGGCCTCACGGAACGTTGGAAATTTGTCCCTTCCCCCAGAAAATCTGTCGGGAAGAGCAACCTTGGGTTCAGTGACAACCTGGTTACCCATAGCAACCGCTGGGGGTGCGGTCTGCTGCATTTGCTGCTGTTGTTGGAGAACAGACGCCTTCAATCCTGCCACCTCCAAAGACAGGCTTTGAAGCTGTTCTGCCAAGGCATCAATAGGATCCATATTGGATTCTAAGTAGAGAAAAAAAAACAACAAATAAAAAATTATATAATTTTTTTATTTATTTATTTTTCTCAAAAAGTAATGGCCAGTTATAATATCACGGTCGGCGTGGCTATCACATACGTGACACAGAGGGAGGGAACAAGGAAGGCCCTGCCCAAGTGAGAGGGAAGATGGTGACCCCTGACTCACCTGGCGGCTGGCACCTGGCTGCCCTGACGTCCCTAGACGGGTTCCTCACCCGTACGCCGATCACGTGCCTAAAGCCCTGGCTTTCCCTGAGCTGAGCCCTAGGTAGTGAACAGGGCGATGGGAACACTAGTCCGCACCACTAGCTCTAAGGGAAAACACCAAGGGAAGGACAGACAACACAGACTCAACATATAATCCCAGGTGGGCGACAACAGGAGACAACAATAAGCCCAACAGGGATCCGGAGGGTAGCACACAGGAACAACAACCAGGATTAACCACTCCAGTGGGTCAGTATAGATGTCCAGGCAGGAAGCTCTATAACTGGCAACTAGAGAAGTTTGAGGGGAGAATATAAGGAGGTAGGGAGTGGCAGACACGAAACAGCTGAGGAGGAGAAGCTACGGATCCCTGAGAGAGACAAAAAGGATAGCAAGGCAAACACAGAAAACAATAACTAAGAAACACCATGATCTTTAGCTATAGAGCGCGCAGCCACCCGCTGCGACTTCCTGACCCCGGGTATAACGGAGTCAGACGTGGCTCTTGATACCCTCGTGACACCGTAACAGAGAATCTGGCCTTATGTCAGCGCAGAATCTGTATTCATGTCATAGCAGAGAATCAGGCTTCACGTCACCCACCACTGGAACAGGCCACTGTCACACATTTAGGCCCCGGCACCCAGACAGAGGAGAGCGGTCCCGTAACAGAGAATCTGGCCTTATGTCAGCGCAGAATCTGTATTCATGTCATAGCAGAGAATCAGGCTTCACGTCACCCACCACTGGAACAGGCCACTGTCACACATTTAGGCCCAGGCACCCAGGCAGAGGAGAGAGGTCCCGTAACAGAGAATCTGGCCTTATGTCAGCGCAGAATCTGTATTCATGTCATAGCAGAGAATCAGGCTTCACGTCACCCACCACTGGAACAGGCCACTGTCACACATTTAGGCCCAGGCACCCAGGCAGAGGAGAGAGGTCCCGTAACAGAGAATCTGGCCTTATGTCAGCGCAGAATCTGTCTTCATGTCATAGCAGAGAATCAGGCTTCACGTCACCCACCACTGGAACAGGCCACTGTCACACATTTAGGCCCCGGCACCCAGACAGAGGAGAGGTTCATTCAACTTTGGGTTGCCCCGCAATATAATGGTAAAATGAAATTAAAAATAGTATTGAATGAGGAAGTGCCCTGGAGTAGAATAATATATTGTTAAGGGGAGGTAGTTAATATCTAATCTGCACAAGGGATGGACAGGTCCTGTGGGATCCATGCCTGGTTCATTTTTATGAACGTCAGCTTGTCCACATTGGCTGTAGACAGGTGGCTGCGTTTGTCTGTAATGACGCCCAATGCCGTGCTGAATACACGTTCAGACAAAACGCTGGCCGCCGGGCAGGCCAGCACCTGCAAGGCATAAAAGGCTAGCTCTGGCCACGTGGACAATTTGGAGACCCAGAAGTTGAATGGGGCCGAACCATCAGTCAGTACGTGGAGGGGTGTGCACAGGTACTGTTCCACCATGTTAGTGAAATGTTGCCTCCTGCTAACACGTTCCGTATCAGGTGGTGGTGCAGTTAGCTGTGGCGTGGTGACAAAACTTTTCCACATCTCTGCCATGCTAACCCTGCCCTCAGAGGAGCTGGCCATGACACAGCTGCGTTGGCGACCTCTTGCTCCTCCTCTGCCTTCGCCTTGGGCTTCCACTGGTTCCCCTGTGACATTTGGGAATGCTCTCAGTAGCGCGTCTACCAACGTGCGCTTGTACTCACGCATCTTCCTATCACGCTCCAGTGTAGGAAGTAAGGTGGGCACATTGTCTTTGTACCGGGGATCCAGCAGGGTGGCAACCCAGTAGTCCGCACACGTTAAAATGTGGGCAACTCTGCTGTCGTTGCGCAGGCACTGCAGCATGTAGTCGCTCATGTGTGCCAGGCTGCCCAGAGGTAAGGACAAGCTGTCCTCTGTGGGAGGCGTATCGTCATCGTCCTGTGTTTCCCCCCAGCCACGCACCAGTGATGGGCCCGAGCTGCTTTGGGTGCCACCCCGCTGTGAACATGCTTCATCCTCATCCTCCTCCACCTCCTCCTCATCCTCGTCCTCCTCGTCCTCCAGTAGTGGGCCCTGTCTGGCCACATTTGTGCCTGGCCTCTGGTGTTGCAAAAAACCTCCCTCTGAGTCACTTCGAAGAGACTGGCCTGAAAGTGCTAAAAATGACCCCTCTTCCTCCTCTTCCTCCTGGGCCACCTCCTCTTCCATCATCGCCCTAAGTGTTTTCTCAAGGAGACATAGAAGTGGTATTGTAACGCTCATAACGGCGTCATCGCCACTGGCCATGTTGGTGGAGTACTCGAAACAACGCAACAGGGCACACAGGTCTCGCATGGAGGCCCAGTCATTGGTGGTGAAGTGTGTCTGATCCACAGTGCGACTGACCTGTGCGTGCTGCAGCTGAAACTCCACTATGGCCTGCTGCTGCTCGCACAGTCTGTCCAGCATATGCAAGGTGGAGTTCCACCTGGTGGGCACGTCGCATATGAGGCGGTGAGCGGGAAGGCCGAAGTTACGCTGTAGCGCAGACAGGCGAGCAGCGGCAGGGTGTGAACGCCGGAAGCGCGAACAGACGGCCCGCACTTTATGCAGCAGCTCTGACATGTCGGGGTAGTTGCGAATGAACTTCTGCACCACCAAATTCAGCACATGCGCCAGGCAAGGGATGTGCGTCAAACCGGCTAGTCCCAGAGCTGCAACGAGATTTCGCCCATTATCGCACACCACCAGGCCGGGCTTGAGGCTCACCGGCAGCAACCACTCGTCGGTCTGTTGTTCTATACCCCGCCACAACTCCTGTGCGGTGTGGGGCCTGTCCCCCAAACATATGAGTTTCAGAATGGCCTGCTGACGTTTACCCCGTGCTGTGCTGAAGTTGGTGGTGAAGGTGTGTGGATGACTGGATGAGCAGGTGGAAGAAGAGGAGGAGGAAGCTGAGTAGAAGGAGGAGGAGACAGGAGGCAAAGAATGTTGCCCTGCGATCCTTGGCGGCGGAAGGACGTGCGCCAAACAGCTCTCCGCCTGGGGCCCAGCCGCCACTACATTTACCCAGTGTGCAGTTAGGGAGATATAGCGTCCCTGGCCGTGCTTACTGGTCCACCTATCTGTGGTTAGGTGGACCTTGCCACAGATGGCGTTGCGCAGTGCACACTTGATTTTATCGGACACTTGTCTGTGCAGGGAAGGCACGGCTCTCTTGGAGAAGTAGTGGCGGCTGGGAACAACATACTGTGGGACAGCAAGTGACATGAGCTGTTTGAAGCTGTGTGTGTCCACCAGCCTAAATGACAGCATTTCATAGGCCAGTAGTTTAGAAATGCTGGCATTCAGGGCCAGGGATCGAGGGTGGCTAGGTTGGAATTTACGCTTTCTCTCAAATGTTTGTGAGATGGAGAGCTGAACGCTGCCGTGTGACATGGTTGAGATGCTTGGTGACGCAGGTGGTGGTGTTGGTGGTACATCCCATGTTTGCTGGGCGGCAGGTGCCAACGTTCCTCCAGAGGCGGAGGAAGAGGCCGAGGCGGCGGCAGCAGCAGAAGAGGCCGAGGCAGCAGCAGCAGAAGAGGTAGCAGGGGGAGCCTGAGTGACTTCTTTGTTTTTAAGGTGTTTACTCCACTGCAGTTCATGCTTTGCATGCAGGTGCCTGGTCATGCAGGTTGTGCTAAGGTTCAGAACGTTAATGCCTCGCTTCAGGCTCTGATGGCACAGCGTGCAAACCACTCGGGTCAGCACATTGTTTGAAGAAGTGCCATGCCAGGGAACTCCTTGAAGCTGCCTTTGGGGTGCTCGGTCCCAGATGGCGGCGGTCAGTAGCAGGCGGAGTCTCTTGCCGGCGGGTGTTCTGATTTTTCCCACTGCTCCCTCTTTTGCTAGTCTGTTGGCTCGGTCTCACCACTGCCTCTTCCTCCGAACTGTGAAAGTCAGTGGCACGACCTTCATTTCATGTGGGGTCTAGGACCTCATCGTCCCCTGCATCGTCTTCCACCCAGTCTTGATCCCTGACCTCCTGTTCAGTCTGCACACTGCAGAAAGACGCAGCAGTTCGCACCTGTGTTTCGTCATCATCAGAGACGTGCTGAGGTGGTATTCCCATGTCCTCATCATCAAGAAAAATAAGTGGTTGTGCGTTAGTGCATTCTATCTCTTCCACCCCTGGGGAAGGGCTAGGTGGATGGCCTTGGGAAACCCTGGCAGCAGAGTCTTCAAACAGCATAAGAGACTGCTGCATAACTTGAGGCTCAGACAGTTTCCCTGATATGCATGGGGGTGATGTGACAGACCGATGGGCTTGGTTTTCATGCGCCATCTGTGTGCTTTCTGCAGAAGACTGGGTGGGAGATAATGTGAACGTGCTGGATCCACTGTCGGCCACCCAATTGACTAATGCCTGCACCTGCTCAGGCCTTACCATCCTTAGAACGGCATTGGGCCCCACCAAATATCGCTGTAAATTCTGCTGGCTACTGGGACCTGAGGTAGTTGGTTCACTAGGACGTGTGGCTGTGGCAGAACGGCCACGTCCTCTCCCAGCACCAGAGGGTCCCTTATTAGATGTTTTCCTCATTGTTCCCGTTCACCACAATTTTGAGAATGGCAAATTTAAGAATGGTTTTTCAACCCAGAAAAAAAAGTGTGCTTTTACGGTCACTACAAATAACTTGACCAGCTAAAACAGTAGAGATTTGGTTAAATAGAGATGTGAGGCCTGTTTTTTTTTGCGCTGTGTGACAGGTATAGGTTTAATCACAGAATCAGATTTCTATCAGCACGCTAGCGTGTGTCTTAGGTTTTTCTGAATGACACTATCACTAGCTTCAATGTAAGATATTCTTTTTGGGATAGATTTCAAGTAGGCCTCAAATACCAGAAACTAGTTATTTTGAGAATGGCAAATTTGGGAATGGTTTTTCAACCCAGAAAAAAAAGTGTGCTTTTACGGTCACTACAAATAACTTGACCAGCTAAAACAGTAGAGTTTTGGTTAAATAGAGATGTGAGGCCTGTTTTTTTTTGCGCTGTGTGACAGGTATAGGTTTAATCACAGAATCAGATTTCTATCAGCACGCTAGCGTGTGTCTTAGGTTTTTCTGAATGACACTATCACTAGCTTCAATGTAAGATATTCTTTTTGGGATAGATTTCAAGTAGGCCTCAGATACCAGAAACTAGTTATTTTGAGAATGGCAAATTTGGGAATGGTTTTTCAACCCAGAAAAAAAAGTGTGCTTTTACGGTCACTACAAATAACTTGACCAGCTAAAACAGTAGAGATTTGGTTAAATAGAGATGTGAGGCCTGTTTTTTTTTGCGCTGTGTGAGAGGTATAGGTTTAATCACAGAATCAGATTTCTATCAGCACGCTAGCATGTGTCTTAGGTTTTTATGAATGACACTATCACTAGCTTCAATGTAAGATATTCTTTTTGGGATAGATTTCAAGTAGGCCTCAAATACCAGAAACTAGTTATTTTGAGAATGGCAAATTTGGGAATGCTTTTTCAACCCAGAACAAAAAGTCTGCTTTTACGGTCACTACAAATAACTTGACCAGCTAAAACAGTAGAGATTTGGTTAAATAGAGATGTGAGGCCTGTTTTTTTTTGCGCTGTGTGACAGGTATAGGTTTAATCACAGAATCAGATTTCTATCAGCACGCTAGCGTGTGTCTTAGGTTTTTCTGAATGACACTATCACTAGCTTCAATGTAAGATATTCTTTTTGGGATAGATTTCAAGTAGGCCTCAAATACCAGAAACTAGTTATTTTGAGAATGGCAAATTTGGGAATGGTTTTTCAACCCAGAAAAAAAAGTGTGCTTTTACGGTCACTACAAATAACTTGACCAGCTAAAACAGTAGAGATTTGGTTAAATAGAGATGTGAGGCCTGTTTTTTTTTGCGCTGTGTGACAGGTATAGGTTTAATCACAGAATCAGATTTCTATCAGCACGCTAGCGTGTGTCTTAGGTTTTTCTGAATGACACTATCACTAGCTTCAATGTAAGATATTCTTTTTGGGATAGATTTCAAGTAGGCCTCAAATACCAGAAACTAGTTATTTTGAGAATGGCAAATTTGGGAATGCTTTTTCAACCCAGAACAAAAAGTCTGCTTTTACGGTCACTACAAATAACTTGACCAGCTAAAACAGTGCAGATTTGGTTGAATAGAGATGTGAGACCTGTTTTTTTTTGCGCTGTGTGACAGGTATAGGTTTAATCACAGAATCACACTTCTATCAGCACGCTAGCGTGTGTCTTAGGTTTTTCTGAATGACACTATCAATACCTTCAATGTAAAATTTTCTTTTTGGGATAGATTTCAAGTAGGCCTCAAATACCAGAAACTAGTTATTTTGAGAATGGCAAATTTGGGAATGCTTTTTCAACACAGAACAAAAAGTCTGCTTTTACGGTCACTACAAATAACTTGACCAGCTAAAACAGTGCAGATTTGGTTGAGTAGAGATGTGAGACCTGTTTTTTTTTTGCGCTGTGTGACAGGTATAGGTTTAATCACAGAATCACACTTCTATCAGCACGCTAGCGTGTGTCTTAGGTTTTTCTGAATGACACTATCAATACCTTCAATGTAAGATTTTCTTTTTGGGATAGATTTCAAGTAGGCCTCAAATACCAGAAACTAGTTATTTTGAGAATGGCAAATTTGGGAATGGTTTTTCAACCCAGAAAAAAAAGTGTGCTTTTACGGTCACTACAAATAACTTGACCAGCTAAAACAGTAGAGATTTGGTTAAATAGAGATGTGAGGCCTGTTTTTTTTTGCGCTGTGTGACAGGTATAGGTTTAATCACAGAATCAGATTTCTATCAGCACGCTAGCGTGTGTCTTAGGTTTTTCTGAATGACACTATCACTAGCTTCAATGTAAGATATTCTTTTTGGGATAGATTTCAAGTAGGCCTCAAATACCAGAAACTAGTTATTTTGAGAATGGCAAATTTGGGAATGGTTTTTCAACCCAGATTAAAAAGTGTGCTTTTACGGTCACTACAAATAACTTGACCAGCTAAAACAGTAGAGTTTTGGTTAAATAGAGATGTGAGGCCTGTTTCTTTTTGCGCTGTGTGACAGGTATAGGTTTAATCACAGAATCAGATTTCTATCAGCACGCTAGCGTGTGTCTTAGGTTTTTCTGAATGACACTATCACTAGCTTCAATGTAAGATATTCTTTTTGGGATAGATTTCAAGTAGGCCTCAAATACCAGAAACTAGTTATTTTGAGAATGGCAAATTTGGGAATGGTTTTTCAACCCAGAAAAAAAAGTGTGCTTTTACGGTCACTACAAATAACTTGACCAGCTAAAACAGTAGAGTTTTGGTTAAATAGAGATGTGAGGCCTGTTTTTTTTTGCGCTGTGTGACAGGTATAGGTTTAATCACAGAATCAGATTTCTATCAGCACGCTAGCGTGTATCTTAGGTTTTTCTGAATGACACTATCACTAGCTTCAATGTAAGATATTCTTTTTGGGATAGATTTCAAGTAGGCCTCAGATACCAGAAACTAGTTATTTTGAGAATGGCAAATTTGGGAATGGTTTTTCAACCCAGAAAAAAAAGTGTGCTTTTACGGTCACTACAAATAACTTGACCAGCTAAAACAGTAGAGATTTGGTTAAATAGAGATGTGAGGCCTGTTTTTTTTTGCGCTGTGTGAGAGGTATAGGTTTAATCACAGAATCAGATTTCTATCAGCACGCTAGCATGTGTCTTAGGTTTTTATGAATGACACTATCACTAGCTTCAATGTAAGATATTCTTTTTGGGATAGATTTCAAGTAGGCCTCAAATACCAGAAACTAGTTATTTTGAGAATGGCAAATTTGGGAATGCTTTTTCAACCCAGAACAAAAAGTCTGCTTTTACGGTCACTACAAATAACTTGACCAGCTAAAACAGTAGAGATTTGGTTAAATAGAGAAGTGAGGCCTGTTTTTTTTTGCGCTGTGTGACAGGTATAGGTTTAATCACAGAATCAGATTTCTATCAGCACGCTAGCGTGTGTCTTAGGTTTTTCTGAATGACACTATCACTAGCTTCAATGTAAGATATTCTTTTTGGGATAGATTTCAAGTAGGCCTCAAATACCAGAAACTAGTTATTTTGAGAATGGCAAATTTGGGAATGGTTTTTCAACCCAGAAAAAAAAGTGTGCTTTTACGGTCACTACAAATAACTTGACCAGCTAAAACAGTAGAGATTTGGTTAAATAGAGATGTGAGGCCTGTTTTTTTTTGCGCTGTGTGACAGGTATAGGTTTAATCACAGAATCAGATTTCTATCAGCACGCTAGCGTGTGTCTTAGGTTTTTCTGAATGACACTATCACTAGCTTCAATGTAAGATATTCTTTTTGGGATAGATTTCAAGTAGGCCTCAAATACCAGAAACTAGTTATTTTGAGAATGGCAAATTTGGGAATGCTTTTTCAACCCAGAACAAAAAGTCTGCTTTTACGGTCACTACAAATAACTTGACCAGCTAAAACAGTGCAGATTTGGTTGAATAGAGATGTGAGACCTGTTTTTTTTTGCGCTGTGTGACAGGTATAGGTTTAATCACAGAATCACACTTCTATCAGCACGCTAGCGTGTGTCTTAGGTTTTTCTGAATGACACTATCAATACCTTCAATGTAAAATTTTCTTTTTGGGATAGATTTCAAGTAGGCCTCAAATACCAGAAACTAGTTATTTTGAGAATGGCAAATTTGGGAATGCTTTTTCAACCCAGAACAAAAAGTCTGCTTTTACGGTCACTACAAATAACTTGACCAGCTAAAACAGTGCAGATTTGGTTGAGTAGAGATGTGAGACCTGTTTTTTTTTTTGCGCTGTGTGACAGGTATAGGTTTAATCACAGAATCACACTTCTATCAGCACGCTAGCGTGTGTCTTAGGTTTTTCTGAATGACACTATCAATACCTTCAATGTAAGATTTTCTTTTTAGGATAGATTTCAAGTAGGCCTCAAATACCAGAAACTAGTTATTTTGAGAATGGCAAATTTGGGAATGGTTTTTCAACCCAGAAAAAAAAGTGTGCTTTTACGGTCACTACAAATAACTTGACCAGCTAAAACAGTAGAGATTTGGTTAAATAGAGATGTGAGGCCTGTTTTTTTTTGCGCTGTGTGACAGGTATAGGTTTAATCACAGAATCAGATTTCTATCAGCACGCTAGCGTGTGTCTTAGGTTTTTCTGAATGACACTATCACTAGCTTCAATGTAAGATATTCTTTTTGGGATAGATTTCAAGTAGGCCTCAAATACCAGAAACTAGTTATTTTGAGAATGGCAAATTTGGGAATGGTTTTTCAACCCAGAAAAAAAAGTGTGCTTTTACGGTCACTACAAATAACTTGACCAGCTAAAACAGTAGAGTTTTGGTTAAATAGAGATGTGAGGCCTGTTTTTTTTTGCGCTGTGTGACAGGTATAGGTTTAATCACAGAATCAGATTTCTATCAGCACGCTAGCGTGTGTCTTAGGTTTTTCTGAATGACACTATCACTAGCTTCAATGTAAGATATTCTTTTTGGGATAGATTTCAAGTAGGCCTCAAATACCAGAAACTAGTTATTTTGAGAATGGCAAATTTGGGAATGGTTTTTCAACCCAGAAAAAAAAGTGTGCTTTTACGGTCACTACAAATAACTTGACCAGCTAAAACAGTAGAGATTTGGTTAAATAGAGATGTGAGGCCTGTTTTTTTTTGCGCTGTGTGACAGGTATAGGTTTAATCACAGAATCAGATTTCTATCAGCACGCTAGCGTGTGTCTTAGGTTTTTCTGAATGACACTATCACTAGCTTCAATGTAAGATATTCTTTTTGGGATAGATTTCAAGTAGGCCTTAAATACCAGAAACTAGTTATTTTGAGAATGGCAAATTTGGGAATGGTTTTTCAACCCAGAAAAAAAAGTGTGCTTTTACGGTCACTACAAATAACTTGACCAGCTAAAACAGTAGAGATTTGGTTAAATAGAGATGTGAGGCCTGTTTTTTTTTTGCGCTGTGTGACAGGTATAGGTTTAATCACAGAATCAGATTTCTATCAGCACGCTAGCGTGTGTCTTAGGTTTTTCTGAATGACACTATCACTAGCTTCAATGTAAGATATTCTTTTTGGGATAGATTTCAAGTAGGCCTCAGATACCAGAAACTAGTTATTTTGAGAATGGCAAATTTGGGAATGGTTTTTCAACCCAGAAAAAAAAGTGTGCTTTTACGGTCACTACAAATAACTTGACCAGCTAAAACAGTAGAGATTTGGTTAAATAGAGATGTGAGGCCTGTTTTTTTTTGCGCTGTGTAAGAGGTATAGGTTTAATCACAGAATCAGATTTCTATCAGCACGCTAGCGTGTGTCTTAGGTTTTTATGAATGACACTATCACTAGCTTCAATGTAAGATATTCTTTTTGGGATAGATTTCAAGTAGGCCTCAAATACCAGAAACTAGTTATTTTGAGAATGGCAAATTTGGGAATGCTTTTTCAACCCAGAACAAAAAGTCTGCTTTTACGGTCACTACAAATAACTTGACCAGCTAAAACAGTAGAGATTTGGTTAAATAGAGATGTGAGGCCTGTTTTTTTTTGCGCTGTGTGACAGGTATAGGTTTAATCACAGAATCAGATTTCTATCAGCACGCTAGCGTGTGTCTTAGGTTTTTCTGAATGACACTATCACTAGCTTCAATGTAAGATATTCTTTTTGGGATAGATTTCAAGTAGGCCTCAAATACCAGAAACTAGTTATTTTGAGAATGGCAAATTTGGGAATGCTTTTTCAACCCAGAACAAAAAGTCTGCTTTTACGGTCACTACAAATAACTTGACCAGCTAAAACAGTAGAGATTTGGTTAAATAGAGATGTGAGGCCTGTTTTTTTTTGCGCTGTGTGACAGGTATAGGTTTAATCACAGAATCAGATTTCTATCAGCACGCTAGCGTGTGTCTTAGGTTTTTCTGAATGACACTATCACTAGCTTCAATGTAAGATATTCTTTTTGGGATAGATTTCAAGTAGGCCTCAAATACCAGAAACTAGTTATTTTGAGAATGGCAAATTTGGGAATGGTTTTTCAACCCAGAAAAAAAAGTGTGCTTTTACGGTCACTACAAATAACTTGACCAGCTAAAACAGTAGAGATTTGGTTAAATAGAGATGTGAGGCCTGTTTTTTTTTGCGCTGTGTGACAGGTATAGGTTTAATCACAGAATCAGATTTCTATCAGCACGCTAGCGTGTGTCTTAGGTTTTTCTGAATGACACTATCACTAGCTTCAATGTAAGATATTCTTTTTGGGATAGATTTCAAGTAGGCCTCAGATACCAGAAACTAGTTATTTTGAGAATGGCAAATTTGGGAATGGTTTTTCAACCCAGAAAAAAAAGTGTGCTTTTACGGTCACTACAAATAACTTGACCAGCTAAAACAGTAGAGATTTGGTTAAATAGAGATGTGAGGCCTGTTTTTTTTTGCGCTGTGTGAGAGGTATAGGTTTAATCACAGAATCAGATTTCTATCAGCACGCTAGCGTGTGTCTTAGGTTTTTCTGAATGACACTATCACTAGCTTCAATGTAAGATATTCTTTTTGGGATAGATTTCAAGTAGGCCTCAAATACCAGAAACTAGTTATTTTGAGAATGGCAAATTTGGGAATGGTTTTTCAACCCAGAAAAAAAAGTGTGCTTTTACGGTCACTACAAATAACTTGACCAGCTAAAACAGTAGAGATTTGGTTAAATAGAGATGTGAGGCCTGTTTTTTTTTGCGCTGTGTGACAGGTATAGGTTTAATCACAGAATCAGATTTCTATCAGCACGCTAGCGTGTGTCTTAGGTTTTTCTGAATGACACTATCACTAGCTTCAATGTAAGATATTCTTTTTGGGATAGATTTCAAGTAGGCCTCAGATACCAGAAACTAGTTATTTTGAGAATGGCAAATTTGGGAATGGTTTTTCAACCCAGAAAAAAAAAGTGTGCTTTTACGGTCACTACAAATAACTTGACCAGCTAAAACAGTAGAGATTTGGTTAAATAGAGATGTGAGGCCTGTTTTTTTTTGCGCTGTGTGAGAGGTATAGGTTTAATCACAGAATCAGATTTCTATCAGCACGCTAGCGTGTGTCTTAGGTTTTTCTGAATGACACTATCACTAGCTTCAATGTAAGATATTCTTTTTGGGATAGATTTCAAGTAGGCCTCAAATACCAGAAACTAGTTATTTTGAGAATGGCAAATTTGGGAATGCTTTTTCAACCCAGAACAAAAAGTCTGCTTTTACGGTCACTACAAATAACTTGACCAGCTAAAACAGTGCAGATTTGGTTGAATAGAGATGTGAGACCTGTTTTTTTTTGCGCTGTGTGACAGGTATAGGTTTAATCACAGAATCACACTTCTATCAGCACGCTAGCGTGTGTCTTAGGTTTTTATGAATGACACTATCAATACCTTCAATGTAAGATTTTCTTTTTGGGATAGATTTCAAGTAGGCCTCAAATACCAGAAACTAGTTATTTTGAGAATGGCAAATTTGGGAATGCTTTTTCAACCCAGAACAAAAAAGTCTGCTTTTACGGTCACTACAAATAATTTGACCAGCTAAAACAGTGCAGATTTGGTTGAATAGAGATGTGAGACCTGTTTTTTTTTGCGCTGTGTGACAGGTATAGGTTTAATCACAGAATCACACTTCTATCAGCACGCTAGCGTGTGTCTTAGGTTTTTCTGAATGACACTATCAATACCTTCAATGTAAAATTTTCTTTTTGGGATAGATTTCAAGTAGGCCTCAAATACCAGAAACTAGTTATTTTGAGAATGGCAAACTTGGGAATGCTTTTTCAACCCAGAACAAAAAGTCTGCTTTTACGGTCACTACAAATAACTTGACCAGCTAAAACAGTGCAGATTTGGTTGAGTAGAGATGTGAGACCTGGTTTTTTTTTGCGCTGTGTGACAGGTATAGGTTTAATCACAGAATCACACTTCTATCAGCACGCTAGCGTGTGTCTTAGGTTTTTCTGAATGACACTATCAATACCTTCAATGTAAGATTTTCTTTTTGGGATAGATTTCAAGTAGGCCTCAAATACCAGAAACTAGTTATTTTGAGAATGGCAAATTTGGGAATGCTTTTTCAACCAAAAAAAAAAAGTGTGCTTTTACGGTCAATACAAATAACTTGACCAGCTAAAACAGTACAGATTTGGTTGAATAGAAATGTCAGGTCTATTTTTTAGGCGCTGGGTGACAGGCTCAACTTGCCCCTGATGTAATATATGGCCAAAAAATAACCACACTGTTGATGGTTAAATGCACTTGGGTGACACAGGCTCAGCCTGCACCAGATGTAGTATATGGCCAAAAAATAATCAGACTGTTGATGGTTAAATGCACTTGGGTGACACAGGCTCAGCCTGCACCAGATGTAGTATATGGCCAAAAAATAATCAGACTGTTGATGGTTAAATGCACTTGGGTGACACAGGCTCAGCCTGCAGCTGATGTAGGATATAGCACAAAATAACCACACTATCGATGGTTAAATACACTTGGGTGACACAGGCTCAGCCTGCAGCTGATGTAGTATATAGCCAAAAAATAATCAGACTTTTGATGGTTAAATGCACTTGGGTGACACAGGCTCAGCCTGCAGCTGATGTAGTATATGGCCAAAAAATAACCAGACTGTTGATGGTTAAATGCACTTCGGTGACACAGGCTCAGCCTGCAGCTGATGTAGGATATAGCACAAAATAACCACACTATCGATGGTTAAATACACTTGGTGATAGCTCGTGCTGGCGCACCACAAGTCACAAAATGGCCGCCGATCACCCCAGAAAAAAAGTGATCTAAAAACGCTCTGGGCAGCCTCAAAAAAGTGAGCAAGTCAATAATAGCACTTCAATGATCCACAGCTGCAGATCGATCACAGAATGAAGTCTTTTGGAGGAGTTAATCTGCCTAATCTCGCCCTAACGTCGCAGCTGCAACCTCTCCCTATACTGATCATAGCAGAGTGACGTGCGGCGCTACGTGACTCCAGCTTAAATAGAGGCTGGGTCACATGCTGCACTGGCCAATCACAGCCATGCCAATAGTAGGCATGGCTGTGATGGCCTCTTGGGGCAAGTAGTATGACGCTTGTTGATTGGCTGCTTTGCAGCCTTTCAAAAAGCGCCAAGAAAGAGCCGAACACCGAACCCGAACCCGGACTTTTACGAAAATGTTCGGGTTCGGGTCCGTGTCACGGACACCCCAAAATTCGGTACGAACCCGAACTATACAGTTCGGGTTCGCTCATCCCTACTAGGGACATCTTCAGGAGCATTTATTTTTTTTTTTGCATTTTACTCAGGCTAAAATTCATTTTTTTTCAATTGGTCTTTATTAAATATGTTCAGCCATTTCTGAGTAAGAAAGGTTAAAGATCAATCTGTTTGCAAGCTGTCACAGTCTGTTTTTTTTTTTTTTTCATCCAGTCATCTGTGTAGTTCTTATCTCTGATCTCCTGACCTCATAAACATATAAGCCATATCATTATCAGTTTGATAAGAATTGAGCTATAATAAATGTTTATGAGGTCAGATCAGAGATAAGAGCTACATGAGCTGTCAGATGATGAAATTCAAAGAAAAAAGACTGTGACAGCTTGCAAAACAGACAGATTTTCCAATATGCAATCATAGGTGTCCCTAGGCTTTAAATATTGAAGGTGTTCTCATAAACTTTACTTCTAACATGAAAAGCTGACTTTTCAAAATCTAATAACTCTAGTACACTAGAAGTACAATTTAAGGGGCTCATTTATTAAGACCAGCTTTTTAGATACCCCATGGTGCCGGCCTCTACATAACTTCGGCATATAAACCACCTGTCTAAATCTACTCCAGCTTCCTTGCTGGCATAGATTTAGACAATTTTCCATGCTTAAAACAGGCATAGAAAATGATAAATGAGACGGGTCTACCAGCCCGCCCATATCATGTTCCCTTTTTTAGACCTGGTGTGAGCAAGGAAAAGTTGCAGATTGTGGCATAAATAACCTTTGTGCCACAATCTGCGACAGATATATGCCAAAAATTGGCATATATCTGATAATAAATTACCCATTAAGTCTTTACAGAATATTGTTGGAATTACAGTACCAAATATTATAATAGTGTTGCTTATTTTTAAAAACTATTGCTACAGTTACTAATGTGAGTGCACAGAGAACATAAACTGCACCCAAATTTGGTACAATTTGGTGCATTTCTGGCAAAATTTTTGTTGCATCTAACACGTTCATGGGGCGTGACTTATCAGGAAAGGGGCAATGGCTTGGCAGGAAAGGAGGTATTGTCTCACATTTTGCTCCAAAATTGCACTACAATTCTTGCATAAAGGCTGGTATAAAGTTATACAAAAGCATCTGTACCTGCACAACATTTATCATCCAGCCTGAGCCGCTGTGATAAATCTGGTGCAGGTCTAGACAGCTTGACTAAATTTACATCATCTGTAGGATGAGTAACACTGCCCCTATGTCTTCACTGTTCTTAGGAATATTAGAAATTCCTCTCTGCTTGTTGCCAAATAATTAGTCAGATGCACTAGTACGATGGAAGGTTTTATAACCTTGTATGGTAGGCTCAGAATGCATTGCATTTATAAAGACTGTAGAGAAAGGTTTTGTAGTTACACATGATAGCATCACTCATTAATGTTACTGTTCCGATAAAAAATCATTAAAAAAAAAAACTCTTCCCCCTCTTTGGACATTATATTGAGTTACAATATTAAAGGGCATCTGTCAGAAGATTTGTACCTATGAAACTGGCTGTTACGTGTGCACTTGGCAGCTGAAGTCATCTGTTTTGGCCCTATGTTCATTTGTTCCTACATTGCTGATAAAAATCATGCCATTAATCTTACAGGCTCCGCTCAATTGCATATATTAAAGCATCATTTATCTCAGCAATGCGGGCACATATGAACATGGGACCAACACAGATGCCTTCAGCTGCCAAGCGCACATGTAACAGATCAGCGTTTCACAGGTACAAATCTGCTGACAGGTGCCCTTTAAATTGCTCTGGCTTTTGTGACATTTATCAAGATCTACATTCATTACAGTTATTAAATTCATTACCAGTTATTTTTAGTAAAAAGTTCTGAAAATGTATCAGCCAGGGGATAAATAGGTTAAAGAGTAACTAAACTTTCAGACAATTTTCTTTGAAACTGTTCAAAATATCCCCAAAATATTTTTTGCAATATACGTTATTAATTAACCCCTGAGTGACCATCCTGTTTTGGGCCTCACTGTCCAAGAGTTTTGCTTCCTTTTTTCATCGTCGCCTTCCAAGAGCTAGAACTTTTTTCCGACTATGTAGCTGTATGAGGGCTTGTTTTCTTACAGGACAAGTTGTAGTTTTTAATGGTGTCAACATAACTTTCTGATTAACTTTTAACTGTTTCTGGGAGTTATGGCTCATGCACACAAACACATTTTCTTTCCGTATCTGTTTCTTTTTTTTTGTGCGGACCGTATACGGAACCATTCATTTCAATGGGTCCGCAAAAAAAATGGAAGTTATTCCGTGTGTCCGTATGTCCGTATTTCCATTCTGCAAAAAAATAGAACATGTCCTATTATTGTCCATATTACGGACAAGTATAGTACTGTTTTATTAGGGGCCAGCTGTTCCCTTCCGCAAAATACGGAATGCACACAGATGTCAGTATCTGTTTTTTTTGCAGACCGTAAAGTACATACGGTCGTGTGCATGAGCCCTTAGATGGAAAAAAAACTGCAATGCTGACACTGAGTTTTTACATTATAAATTTTACAGCATTCTTTTTTTTTTGATAAATAACATGATATATTTATTCTCTGGGTCAGTATGATGACAGCAATACATTTTTTGATCGCTTGTTATTACGTTTTTTCGGTGGCAACTAAGAATAAATTAGCAAGTTTGCCCTTTTTTATGGCGTTCACTGTAGGGTATAATTTACATTATATTTGTGTAGTGTGGGTTGTTACGGATGCGGCAATACCAACATGTGGGGGAGATTTTATTTTTGCTATTTTTTTAATCGAAAAGAGTATTTTCAATTGGAAAAAAACATATTTATTTTTAGTTATTGGAATTTTTTAATTTTTTTTAACTTTTTAATAATAATTAATAGTCCCACAAGGGAACTACAGTACAGACCAAAAGTTTGGACACACCTTCTCATTCAAAGAGTTTTCTTTATTTTCATGACTATGAAAATTGTAGATTCACACTGAAGGCATCAAAGCTATGAATTAACACATGTGGCATTATATACATAACAAACAAGTGTGAAACAACTGAAAATATGTCATATTCTAGGTTCTTCAAAGTAGCCACCTTTTGCTTTGATTACTGCTTTGCACACTCTTGGCATTCTCTTGATGAGCTTCAAGAGGTAGTCCCCTGAAATGGTTTTCACTTCACAGGTGTGCCCTGTCAGGTTTAATAAGTGGGATTTCTTGCCTTATAAATGGGGTTGGGACCATCAGTTGCATTGAGGAGAAGTCAGGTGGATACACAGCTGATAGTCCTACTGAATAGACTGTTAGAATTTGTATTATGGTAAGAAAAAAGCAGCTAAGTAAAGAAAAACGAGTGGTCATCATTACTTTAAGAAATGAAGGTCAGTCATTCAGCCGAAAAATTGGGAAAACTTTGAAAGTAAGGGCTATTTGACCATGAAGGAGAGTGATGGGGTGCTGCGCCAGATGACCTGGCCTCCACAGTCACCGGACCTGAACCCAATCGAGATGGTTTGGGGTGAGCTGGACTGCAGAGTGAAGGCAAAAGGGCCAACAAGTGCTAAGCATCTCTGGGAACTCCTTCAAGACTGTTGGAAGACCATTTCAGGGGACTACCTCTTGAAGCTCATCAAGAGAATGCCAAGAGTGTGCAAAGCAGTAATCAAAGCAAAAGGTGGCTACTTTGAAGAACCTAGAATATGACATATTTTCAGTTGTTTCACACTTGTTTGTTATGTATATAATTCCACATGTGTTAATTCATAGTTTTGATGCGTTCATAGTCATGAAAATAAAGAAAACTCTTTGAATGAGAAGGTGTGTCCAAACTTTTGGTCTGTACTGTATAACAGGCAGTTTTTGATTGCTTTTGAAATACAGTGCACTATCCCTATAGTGCATTGCATTTTAATGTCAGTGCTATACTGACACGGGCTTGAGAAAACACTCAAGGCTGGCTTGGGGCCTATACCAGGCCCCAGTCATTACACACATTGACACCCTGCAATCCCATTTGTGGGGTGTAGATGGGAGACAGAGGGAGTCCGCTCCCTCTGTTACAGCTTACATGCGACAGACGCCATTGCCAGCGACATGTAAGGCGTTAAACAACCCGAATCGGCACTCCTGCCGTTCCAGGCTGTTAGAGCAGGAGAGAGCCAAGCCCCCGCTCTCTGCTGAACAATTAATTGTTCTGCACGCATGTCCTGAAGTAAGCTTTGGTGAATGTGGAACAGACATCTGAGGAAAGATGCCCTATTAGGAGAAATAAGGTAGGCTCCTGTTGAGTGTACTGCTATTAAGGAGAATATGGTATGCCCCTGTGATGAGATAAGAGCCCTTGAGCTAGATGGAAGATCTAGAGTATAACATTTATTTTATATATTTTTATAGTGGATGCTTTAACTTGCAAGAAGTTTAAAAGAAGTAGTTGAGGAAAGAGAGTGTTTTGAAAAGAAACTTGGAGGATGGTAAATTGCATGATATATGTGTTTTTATGAATGGTAGATGGATAAGTATTTAAATATTTATAATTGCAATGTATATTTTTATTGTTGGAAGTTGAAACAAATATGTGTGAGTTGTTTTATGGATAGGTAATGTATCAAAGCCAAATCCCATTGAGACAGGGGGTTGGGAGAACATGTGATTGGTGGGACGGATAATAAATACCGCCCCAAGGAATGTTAAATCAGGACGCACCAGACGAAGCTGGTAGCGAAACCCGGGTCGGGCAGAGATGCACAAAAACTTTGTATATGTGATGTGGCAAGAAATGGTCTTGTAAGTATAATAAAAGCATGGTGAACCTGTTTCTTTGCGGCTCTGTACTATATATTATTTTTCTTTTGAAGGAAGAAAAGGTTTCTGTTGCCGGTCGGTTCAGGAGTAAGCAGAGACGGCTCTAGGAGAGTGACTGCTTGTGAACATTCCACTAGGGGAAAACAATTAGCGCGGACCCATACCTATGTGCTCTATCCAGAGGATAGGTCATCAATATTAAAAGCCTGGACAACCCCTTTAAGCCAAGCTTGAGTGGAGCACAGGCAGGAGCAGCGATGTGTGCTCCTTCCTGTGCAGCATTTTCCGCAGCAGCCAGTTAAGGCTAAGTTCACACGAACGTGTGTGATCTGTGGCCGTATTGCGGCCCGTAAATCGCGGGCTGCAATACACGGCCACAGTTCCGTGTGAATTCCGCATCACAGATGCGGACCCATTCACTTCAATGGGTCCGCTAATCCGGAATCGCGGAACGGCCGCACGGGACGGGACCCCTCGGAAGCACTATGGAGTGCCTCCGTGGGGTTACGTCCCGTACTTCCGTTCCGCTAAAAGATAGAACAAGTCCTATCTTTTAGCGGAACGGCCGGATCGCGGACCCATTAAAGTGAATGGGTCCACGATCCGATGCGGCTGACCTACGGCCGGCGATCGTGCATTACGGCCCGCTATTTGCGGGCCGCTGCACAGGCACGGGTCACACACGTTCGTGTGAACCCGGCCTAAATCTGTACACCAGTACAGCGCTGACAAGCCAGCAATTTTTGGTTTACGGCTTTACCTGTACAAGTATTTAATGCAGGTCTCTATGAGCAGCCAGAGTCTTCAGGTAGAGCTGCCATTATTTCTATAAAAGTGAAACAGTTATCTATTGTCATCTCCTAACCAGGTTTCAAGGAACCCAACATTTTCAGGAGACCCTGGGAGGAGATCACTATGTCCCAAATTAAGCTTTTTTTACCTTATTTTCCTTTGGTCAGTCCAGACTTCTGTACAGCCAACAGAGACGTATCCAGACAGACTGAAGGGTAGATTTGTCTCAGAAGGCGCCTCTGTGAAATGCTGACTGAAGGGTGTGAGTAGTATCTTGTGTTTAATGATTGGTATAAATGTAACTCATTTGTTTTCACTTTCAACCGGAAGTCTTTTTTTTATTTTACAGTGCTGAAAGGCAAATAAAATTCGCTCTGATTAAATATTTAACATGTTTAGACATTTTTAGACTACTTCACAAAAAACCTGTCCAAACGTATTCTTACTTTATATCACCAGAGCACATGACACTTAGACATTAAAACTTTAAAAAGGTCAAGTAATCTACATATATCTTATCAACGTCCTTAAAGGGGTTATTCCCTCTAAAAGAGCAGCCTGTCACACATGCACATGGTCGCTCCATTCATTTCTGTGGGAGTTCTGGAGATAGCCGAGTACAGCTCTCACCTATCTCCGGGATTACCTTAGAAATGAATGGAGCGACCACACACATGTGCGACAAGCCGCTCCGTTCATTTCAGGGTCGCTGCAGGGGGTACAGGGCCCCCGTTCTCGTGATCGGTGGAGGTCCCAGTGGTAGGACCCCCACCGATCTAATAGTTATCCCCTATCCTGTGGATAGGGGATAACTTGTAACAATCGGAATACCACTTTAACTTCTGATAATAGAAAATGTGTGAACTGTATATCAGTTGAGACTAGTGATCAGTAAGGGACTTTTCCATTCAGTCGTAACAGAGACAGACTAAAACTCCCACTCACCTTAAGGTACTGGTGCAGCAGACAGCTGAAGTTTATTTTCAACCAAGAGAGAACGTAGATAAAAAACACAAGGGGGTGAGGAGGAGTTTATGAAGACTGGCATTTTATACATCAGTGTTTGAGAAAAGTACAATAAGTAACATGCACCAAATTTATCAAAAGGCGCAGACCTCTTCCTTTTTAGGGACTTACATATTAATGACCTCAAGATAAGTCGTCAATATCAGATCGGTGGGGCACCCAATTAGGTGTTTTGGGCGGCTTCTGATGCAGGAAAGTATACAGTGGATGACGCTGGAAGCAGAAGGCTTTATCAACAGGCGCCTGATATTACAGTGGACAGAGCCTTCTGTTTCCATCTCCATTCACTGCCTTAAGCAACTGATCGTGGGGGTGCCAGGTGTCAGACCCCCACCAATCTGATATTGAGGATAGGTCATCGATATCCAAGTTCTGGAGAACCCCTTTAAAAAATTTGGATTATCTTCTGGCAGTCTTTCTGCATATGACGGAGCATATGGAATCTAGAAAAACATTTTGGAAGCCTCTGAATTCTGACACATATAACAGCTCTGTACAACTAAAATCACGTTACTGCATTTTACATGTGGGTTTTCCCAGCGTTCTTCAGAAGTATTCATCGTGCCATAGAAACTGTCACTCCCTGACTTTTACTACAGTTTTCCTACAGTGACATAAATACTGAACACTGGCCATATTGTACCAGAATAGGATTTGCTCTTCATATACTATCCTGTATATGTCTGCTGGTGCTACTCATGCGATATACGAGCACAGGTTCTTATGGGCTGCTGGCGGTCTTTTACCAATGTGAAATCCTTTTGTTTATATTAATCGGTGTCTATATCTAAAATAATCTAACAACAATACTTTTAAGTGTGAATATAACCTTAGAATTATCAACCGTACAGTTTGTCCTACATTCTACGATTGAAAGTACAGTACAGTATATAAGGCCATACCCATAATGTAAATCTCATATATGTTAGTCCTGGTACAGTACCTCTAAACAAGAAGTAGACATAATCATATTTCCCTATGACACCTTTAGACTTTGACTTGGTGTATAAACAGTTAAAATTATAACTATATTTTATTATGTGAGGATTACTCATAAAGCAGGCAACAATGTAGAAAGAGGAAACTTGGAGCTCAGTTTCTGGTTTCTTGTACATATCATCTACGAACCAAAGTGAACTTTGATCTGAGCAGATTAAGGGCAAACGAAGATATATTATCGCAGAGGGTGGTGGCTTTGTGATTGGCAGCAGGTAATAAGTGCATCCAGTAATTCTGTAAAGTTACTCTGACCTGTACTTAACTCCTAAATGAATATGTGAGTGATGTAAGTCCTGCTGGGTGCTAATCCTGAAAATACTGCTGCTGTCACTTTGCTCTGAAACGTTTTGTCTCTCCACCCCGGAAGGTTTACTCAGATATTTAATCCAGCACATTAGAAGGGGTTTCTCTCTCCCCCGAAATCAGAACTCATTGCTATGAAAAACATTATTTAGGCATGTATATTATCCTTGCTGTGGTCGCTGCAGTGGAAAGGTAGCATGCCATTGATTCAAATGAATGGTGCAGCAGTGATGGCCAGTTCGCATTGTTCGCCCGCGGGCTGCCATCTTTTTTCACAAGTCCGGAGAGGCACAGGTAAGCCCTTACCTGTGCCTGTGCCGTGAGCCGGTCTGAAAACAAGTGCGATCACCGGGAGCAGGCAGTTCCGAGAACAGGCCTATGAAGGCCCCCGGTGGCTGTTCTCGGAACTGCCTGCTCCCGCTGACCGCACTTGTTTTCAGACCGGCTCGCGCACAAGTAAGGACTTACCTGTGCCTTGCCGGACTTGTGAAAAAAGATGGCAGCCCGCATATGTTCGCGGGCGAACAATGCGAACTGGCCATCACTGCGGTGCAGGTGTAGAGAGCTGCAGGGGAGGCCCAGGGCAGAGAACATGGGAGTGGTAGGCAGTCCTGGGCTGTGCAGTGAATGGAGTGTGCACCCTTTCTACCTATGGGGCACACCCTGGTATTGGGGCACTTGCCTGTTGGTAATTGGGGTGCCCTTGATGATAGATGGTTTGGCTGGCTCCAAGGCAGGAGTGTGGATGCAGAAGTTGACAGATGAATGGTAGTCAATAAATGGAACCATTGGTTGCAATAAACAAAGTCTGATGATAGGAGTAGTAGTACATACAGACACAAAGGCATATTCCAAGGTATATCACAGTGTACAAATGATGGTAGTTGAAGTACTCCTTTACTCTCTCTCTAAAGGGCACTACATTTTCTCAGCAGAACCACAGCCATGCAGTTAGGTTCATATTGACTTATTATGCAGTTCCTGGACTGAGCAGTGCAGAACTTAGATACGGGTGGCTAATTTGTGTCAAAGTGTGGGGCATGCTTTTGTAATATTCCCTCTCACAGCAGCAAAGTCTTTCTGCCTTAAACAAGTGTGATACTGTGTTGTCTGAATAAAATGCACAGTCTGGATAAGGTTCTGGACCTTCTTATCTTCTTCTCTTATAGGGATGGACGAACATCTGCAGGGACAGTGTGCGAACGAGATCGCGCAAACGCGATCAAATGCTCGCGAACCGCAAGTTTGCAGCGGGTCCCATTCATTTTAATGGCAGGCGAACCTGAAAAACCTTCAGCTCATATTTGCAGCCAAGAAATAATTACTAGAAGTGCACAAATAGTCCCACAACATGGACAGTGACATACCAGATGTATTATTCTAAATTTTCGATTTCCATTCATAATTTTTTTCAATAAGAAATATTGGCAATATAATTTTCGCGTATGCGCATGCGCACACCAGTTATAATTATTTTTTCCAATACCATTTGTCACTGTGTGTAGCAGAGGGAACGCAGCAAAACAGCAAACAAATGCTGCACTACCCAAATGCACTATATAGAAAGTATATAATTGGTATATAACACCCCGCTTCTATCAGTTTTGTGGGGGGCGACTGGTATATCACACCAGTTATAATTATTTTTTCTAATTGCGTTTGGCACTCTGTGTGTGGCTGCAGTATCGCTGCAGAACCGCTCACCACTGCTGCACAATACAAATCCACTATAATATGCTTTCTATGTTAGAAAGTATCTTATAAGTGTATTCAGGGCCGCTGATAGAAATCATGGGGCCCCGTACAGCATACATGACGGGGCCCCCTTCAGCTCCACCCCCTGATCCCTCCTTCAGCCACACCCCTGGCCCCGCCCTTGGCCCCTCCCCAGACGCCGCATTGAAACAACATGCAGATTTGTCTACAAGTGATATTTATGGCGCTGGGGGGTCGTCTGTGAATGGCGCTGTTATGGAGGGGATCTGTGAATGGCACTGTTATGGAGGGGATCTGTGAATGGCACTTTTATGGAGGGGATCTGTGGATGGCACTGTTATGGAGGGGATCTGTGGATGGCACTGTTATGGAGGGGATCTGTGGATGGCACTGTTATGGAGGGGATCTGTGGATGGCACTGTTATGGAGGGGATCTGTGGATGGCACTGTTATGGAGGGGATCTGTGGATGGCACTGTTATGGAGGGGATCTGTGGATGGCACTGTTATGGAGGGGATCTGTGGATGGCACTGTTATGGAGAGGATCTGTGGATGGCACTGTTATGGAGGGGATCTGTGGATGGCACTGTTATGGGGGGATCTGTGGATGGCACTGTTATAGAGGGGGATCTGTGGATGACACATACCGTATATAGCATCTTATGCTATGTGTCATCCACAGATACCCCTCCATAACAGTGCCATTCACAGATACCCTCCATAACAGTGCCATCCACAGATCCCCCCCATAACAGTCATCCACAGATCCCCCCATAACAGTGTCATCCACAGATCCCCCCATAACAGTGTCATCCACAGATCCCCCCCATAACAGTGTCATCCACAGATCCCCCTCCATAATGGTGCCATCCACAGATCCCCCCCATAAGTGTCATCCACAGACCCCCCGGCCCCCCCCATAAGTGTCATCCACATGACAGACCCCCCCCCCATAACAGTGCCATCCACGGATCCCCCGCCCTCCCTATAACAGTGCCGTCATGACGTCATCCATATAGATCCCCCCCCGCCACTCACAGTAGTATACATTAATAAATCGGTGCAGCCGTGCAGGCTGCAGACAGTAACTTTAATTTTAGCACAGGCACAGCGCTCATCTCTTTACTAAAATACTACCTTACATTCAGCTCCTGCCTCCTCCCTCCACCCTCCAGCCTCCAGTAACAAGTGCGGGCGGCAGCGCTCACTCACTGACGTCACGCGCCTGCGCCGCCTAGTGGGAGGAGCAGGCGTGTGACGTCAGTGAGTGAGCGCCGCCCCCACACTGCCTGCTGTTACTGGAGCCAGCCCACTGACAGCAAAAAAATTAAAATGGCTCGGGAGTCGGCAGCCCGGGCCCCCCTGCCAGCCGGGCCCGGTACAACTGGGCCAGCTGTACTGGCCTATCAGCGGCCCTGAGTGTATTATACCCCTCTGTACTGCACACCTATCAATAGTACACCTGTACCAGTCCTTAAAAGGACTTTTGTGGACCTATTTGATAGCGTTTTTTTGTCCCTAACAGTCTGTCCCTGCTCCACACAGCAACCTCTCCCTACACTGACAATAGACTGAATGTAAAATGGCGGCCAGATCTGGTCTATTTATAAGGTAGGGGGTATGTCCATGTGCTGAAACGTCTCAATTGGCTGTCCTGTACCACCTGATGGATGTGTCATGGGTCAAAGTTCTTCACAATGTAAAAGAATATGGCGGGCGCGAATATCACCATATGTTCCCATGTTCGGCGAATCGCGAACTAGCAAAGTTCGCCGCGAACCAACCGCCGGGCAAACTGCAAGGCCATCACTATTCTCTTAGGGGTTCTCTGGTAGTAGTGTTGCTTCCTTGGCAGCTGAAGTCTCAGAGACAGAGGTTCTATGAACTTGGACCTAGCTGTCAGGAGCTAACACATGCAGGTCTTGTCTCATGCTCTGCTCAGAATACACTGACCAAGTAACCAGGGGGCGGACCAGGTCCATCACTCTGGTAACCTAAACAGTCTGACAATTTGTTAAATGTTTGATTGCCTATTGAGTACATAAGCATAATAAATCATTACATTTAATGCCATAACATTCCCAGAATATAAGAGGTGCTGTATAAGAGCAGCCAGCTTTCTGGCAGTACCTCAGAGGGACTATTGCAAAGGGTTAATTACTGCTGATAGAGTCACCCATTATGCTAGGGAGGCTCGTCCCCGTCATGGCCTGCTTTTGGCTGCTCCCCCAGTCGCCGGATGTTTTGATTCACACGATTGGGAGATGTAACGGCGGCCGTGCGGACATCAGGAGCTACGCAGGTGCAGGGGAGTGGAGTAAGTATTACCTGTATGCTGTGCCCTGGCATTTTAGCTGGGTAGTATAGGTTGGATAACCGATTTAAGGTAACTGTGGAAAATTACTAGCTTCTCATTATTAGCTAGAAAGTCCCAAAAGTCTCTGTGTTCATTAACCCTTTTCACAGTGCTGTGCAAATACAGTGCAAATGAGCAGGATATATACATTATGACAACATATGTATAAAATGCTGTCACACAGTATTAAACAGTATAAGTCAATGTAAGTTAACCCTTTAAAGTGAAATAAAGTAAGGAGTTGATTACTTTATGTAGGGAAAACAGGCAAATGTCCACAAATGTTCAGACTTCAAAGTACCCCTGCTACAGGGCACTACATGTGGCTGGTAGAAAGAAAGTGGAAAGCAAAGCTGAGTCCAATGCTATTTACACATAACAATGAATAAATGTATTGTTCAGGTCAGAGCCAGTTGGCACAAAGACAACATGGAAGCATCCTGTAGTAAAAGGAGTTTTCTGTGGAAAAAAAAAATGTGATGGGCTTTCTGTCAGGATTCAGGAGTTCACACAGCCAAGATACTGTTCGTTGCTGTGATGGAAAGGTTGCCATGCTGACTAGCCAAGCCCTGGCTTGTCAACCTGTCAGCGAGGCTGGAGACTGAGCGAATTAGGTTCCTGGCCCTGTGTCCAATTCCAGAACTAGGTGGGCATTTAAAGGGTAACTGTCATATTTTTTTTTATTTGCTAGTTTATTAGAGCTAGGCATGTATACCTGAGTTAGTCTGTCAATGATTGTCAAAAGATCTGTACCTTATAAGAACAGCTTTCATTAATGTCCTCTGTCCCTTTCCACTGCTCCCTTAAAAGACCATTGTTAAAGGGGTTTTCCCATCTCAGACAATGGGGGCATATCGCTAGGATATGATCCCATGGTCTGATAGGTGCGGGTCCCACCGCTGGGACCCGCAGCTATATCGAGAACGGAGCCTCGATAGTGAAGGAGGGCGCACTGCGCATGCGCAGCCGCCCTCCATTCATTTCTATGGGGCCCTGGCTCGGATATTTTCGTCGGCCTCATAGAAATGAATGGGAGCATGGGCCGCGCATGCACGGTGAGCTCCCATTCACTTCTATGGGAGAGGCGGGGATTAGCGCTTGGTGGTAGATGGACCCTGGGAAATCTGGGGTCCTCCAGCCACAGCGCTCTCTGCTCCGTTCTCGATATAAGTGCAGGTCCCAGCGATGGAAACCGCACCTATCAGGCAATAGGGGCATATGCTAGCAATATGCCCCCATTGTCTATGATGGGAATACCCCTTTAAGGCTTGTCTGTCTTCCTTTTAGTATAAACAGAAGACAGAGGCGCGGTCTTCCACACTGCATGCCTGCATTAGGCTTCAGAGTGAGAAGGGGTCTCTCTCAGTAATCCAATTTGATTGGCGGGCAGGGAGCTGCTGGCTACAGCAAGTGTGTATGGGAAGTGAGGGAAAGCAGTTTTGGCCTCAGAGAACTGGCAGAGGAGCCATCTTGAGAAGGTCCTCATATTGTAAATGTTTAAACAGCGTAACTAAGGGAAAAACTCAAGGAAAACAGTGGTATGTGAAGAAACTAAAGATTGCTTTATGCATAATGCTCCTGCAGCAGTAACATATGCTAACATAGATTTTTTGATGGAAACATGACAGTTACCCTTTTGGATTGTGATTTTTCTCTCTGGCTGCTTTGTTTTGTGCTACTCACTTCTACTGCATTTGGACTCCTGATATCTGACTGTAGCTTGCGTTGTGGATTAACCCCTCGTCTGCTGAATTAGCTTCTACTGATTTTTCTTGTATTCTGACTGTGGCTAACATATGGATCAACCTCTCATCTGCTTTTTCAGTTCTATCCTTCTGTCTGGGTTTTGACCATGCTTGTCTACTACTCTTTGCACCCCCGGTCATTCTGGTAGGTCTGCTTCTAGCGAACTTACACCAGTTTTCTTACTCTGAAAATGTAACCAGGGTCTGTAGCACCCAAGTGCATCTGGCCTCACAATATGATCTAGTGAAACAACCTTAGCTTCCTACCAACTGGAGTGGTTAAGGATGAAGGATAACAGTTGCTGAGTTTGCTAGCTGTGGTTATAGATGGTGACTGTAGTATTTCCTTACACTTTCCTTAGGGTAGATTGGCCATCAGTATGTAATTTGTTAGGAAACCCCACTAATCAACAGTGAAAAGGGGTCACAGTACTCCAGTGGGTACATTTATCCAGACACAGCTGCTTATTTATATATATGTAACTCAGTCCCATTCAACTGATCCGGAAGGGGATCCACACATTGATTACCTATTCTAAGGATTAAATATACATTTTTTTTTTCTCCAGGAATTTTAACTAGTATGGAACCCATATACCATATAATGTTTCTCACTGGAAATGTAAATTCTCTTAGCCACAGTCAGTTTCTTGATGACTAGACTGGTGTGCATAGTCTAAGGAATCTCCCTGTTCGTTTTTAACTTCTCCAAAGTAGTATGCACTTCTCCAGTCTGATTCCAAGGTTGTGGTCCCCAGAATAGTTTGATTGGTGGCAGCAGCTCCTACAAAGCAGAAGCATAGTAAGGACATGAGCTTGGGTGTTCTACCGAGCACCTGAGCACAATGGAAGTCAATAGGAGAACCCCAGGCACCCCCTGCTCTGAAGAGGGGATGGTGTCGGGACTCTAGTTTGGCTTAGGAGTCCCTGCTCTGACTCCATATATAGCTATGTCCATATATGGAGTCAGTGCTTGGGGACACACCAATGTATTTAAATCTAATTTAGACTTGTATTTCAGAAAAGTTTCTGCTGGGATTCAAACTCACAACCTTCTGTATTACTAAACAAAAATAAATAAAAAATTATGAGACTTTTACTGTACTGTACTTCCACTGAGACCTATACAGTAGAAGTCTCTTTTTTTTTTTTTAAAGTGACTGGCTATGCAGCTATATATAGTGTAGTGGTTAAAGTTCTGGGCTATGATGCAGAAGCTGTGAGTCCCAGCACAAACTTTTTCAGAAATAGAGGTAAAATTAGATTTATATATATATTTCATTTTTTTTAGCAATTGTAAAACATGTATGGCACAAAATAAATGTGTAATTACAATATATATATATATATATATATATATATATATATATATATACAGTACAGACCATAAGTTTGGACACACCTTCTCATTCAAAGAGTTTTCTTTATTTTCATGACTATGAAAATTGTAGATTCACACTGAAGGCATCAAAACTATGAATTAACACATGTGGAATTATATACATAACAAACAAGTGTGAAACAATTGAAAATATGTCATATTCTAGGTTCTTCAAAGTAGCCACCTTTTGCTTTGATTACTGCTTTGCACACTCTTGGCATTCTCTTGATGAGCTTCAAGAGGTAGTCCCCTGAAATAGTTTTCACTTCACAGGTGTGCCCTGTCAGGTTTAATAAGTGGGATTTCTTGCCTTATAAATGGGGTTGGGACCATCAGTTGTGTTGAGGAGAAGTCAGGTGGATACACAGCTGATAGTCCTACTGAATAGACTGTTAGAATTTGTATTATGGCAAGAAAAAAGCAGCTAAGTAAAGAAAAACGAGTGGCCATCATTACTTTAAGAAATGAAGGTCAGTCAGTCAGCCGAAAAATTGGGAAAACTTTGAAAGTAAGGGCTATTTGACCATGAAGGAGAGTGATGGGGTGCTGCGCCAGATGACCTGGCCTCCACAGTCACCGGACCTGAACCCAATCAAGATGGTTTGAGGTGAGCTGGACTGCAGAGTGAAGGCAAAAGGGCCAACAAGTGCTAAGCATCTCTGGGAACTCCTTCAAGACTGTTGGAAGACCATTTCAGGGGACTACCTCTTGAAGCTCATCAAGAGAATGCCAAGAGTGTGCAAAGCAGTAATCAAAGCAAAAGGTGGCTACTTTGAAGAACCTAGAATATGACATATTTTCAGTTGTTTCACACTTGTTTGTTATGTATATAATTCCACATGTGTTAATTCATAGTTTTGATGCCTTCATAGTCATGAAAATAAAGAAAACTCTTTGAATGAGAAGGTGTGTCCAACCTTTGGTCTGTACTGTATATATATATATAAATATGGTGTATGATTGGTGATATGATAATTTTGATTAACTAAGGTAGGAGTCCCTCTCTTGCTCTGTAATCCACTGAAGGGGTAGAGAGGCTCCACCTTTTTTTTATATATATATAAAAAACATAAAAATTCAAATCACCCCTCTTTTCTTCAAAATAGATACATAAAAAAAAAAAAATTCAACATCATGGGCATCACCGTGTGCAAAAACTCCCATACTATTAAAATACAAAAATATTTATTCCATATGGGGAAACAGAAAAAAAAAATGGCCGATTTGCTGTTTTTTTTGTTGTGTCACCTCCCTCAAAATTTAATAAAAAGTGATCAAAACGTTGCACTCCAAAAAGTAAAGATTGTCCCACAAAAAAATTAGCCCTCATACAGCTCTGTACATATAACTACCAAAAAGTTATTACAGGGTCAGAATTTGGAGATGGTAAGAAACATTTTTTTCAAGCTTTCTATTAATTTTTATTAATTTACGGTATCACCGTAATGACCTGGAGAATGAAGATAACTGATCAGTTTTACTACATAGGGAATGCCGAAAAAACAAAACCCATAAAACTGTGGTGGAATTCCTGTGTTAGCTCATCGTACCTTGTAACTTCGACTAGTTCTACCCATCTATAACACTGGTTTTGGCATATTATAAAACCACAAATTGAGGAAAATACAGCATGTGTATAATCATAATCCCAAGCAGATCAATACATCTCTGAATTTCTTGATCTATTACTTTGTTATGAATTCTGAGTTTTTGGTCTAAATTCTTAACTTTGTGTGATTATTTACAGGGCTTCCCGTTCCATCGACAAAATGACGAAGACCCAAAAGGCCTGTTGTGAAAGTGGTGCAGGTGTCGATGGGTGAAGAGTCAGAGGAGCAGTTGTAGGGAGAGCAGGCCGGACCCTCTTCAAATTTCTTGGCCCCTTCCCCCCCTGATGTCTGCAGTTCCCCCCCTGATGTCTGCAGTTCCCCCCCTGATGTCTGTAGTTCCCCTCCTGATGTCTGCAGTTCCCTCCCTGATGTCTGCAGTTCCCCCCCTGATGTCTGCGAGGAGCAGTCGGAGGGAGAGCAGGCCGGACCCTCTGCAAATGTCTTGGCCACTCCCCCCCCTTATGTATGCAGTTCCCCCCCGATGTCTGCAGTTTCCCCCCTGATGTCTACACTCCCCCCCCCCCCCCCCGATGTCTGCACTTCATTCTCTGATGTATGCACTTTCCCCCCGATGTATGCGCAGTTGAGGCGGAGGAGGCCGGACCTTCTCATCTACCAGAATCTAACCACCCAGGTCAAGAAGAAGAGGAGGAGGGAAAGGGGGTCTACACCCCCCACCAGGAGGATAAATATGTGCACACATCAAAATAATTCTGTATACATAAGATGTTCACATGCATCACATGATCCCCCCACCCCCATTTCAACTCTGGAGCAAAAATGCACATGTGTAAGAAATCTAAACTATAGCCGACCTTAGTTAACATGGCTGCCTGTTTACCTGAGCAGCCTTTGCACCCTGGTTAGCAAGCGACTACGCCTGGGGCCCGGGGGTTTGTTGTTACATAATAGTACGTCCCTGTGCGTCCAGTCACTTCCCGCTGCGGCTTACTAGTAAATTGGCCAGTTGGTAATTGTTTCTAAGTCCCTACAATGAGTGGGTCAACATAAACTACCTTACTATAAAGAAACAGAAATGCACCCTTCCATTAGGTCCACGACCGTTGTTTAGGTCCGCATTCGAGCCGCAGTTTTTACAGCCATTCAATTCCATGATGCCGAAAAAGATGCGGTCTTCAATCCATGTGCTGTCCACATCCGTAGCTCCGTTATGTGGTGCCTAGAAAAAATATTACCTGTCCTATTGTTGTCCATTTGCGAACAAGAATATGCAGTTATTGAAATAGCTGTCTGGGCAGTTACGCTAATTGTATAACGCACAGGGAAGCCTTACGAGTTTTTCAGATACACCATTTACGCGCCATGCAAAACACACAACGGTCGTGTGCATGTAGCCTAAGGCCCCTTGCACACGATCGTATGCCCTCCAAGACATACGATCCATGAGCATGCCATATGTCCCGGAGCGGCATACAACGTGCGCACGGGAGCGCCCAGCATCATAGGTTACCATGCCAATAATGTATATTAACCATAGGTTACTATTGATGCTGTGCACATTGGCCACCGAGGGGTCGATTGTCCTGCAATCATATGAACACAGAACTATAGTCCCATGGGCAGACGATGCGGAGAGTATCATAGTAACCTCTGCTGCTGTGCGCTCCCATGTGCACGATGTATGCTGCTTCGGGACATATGGCATGCTCATGGACCGTATGTCTCGAAGGGCATACGGTCGTGTGCAAGTGGCGTAAGTGTCTAGAGTAGCTAAAAAATATAAACTACCCAAAAAATATAACATTAAACTGTATCCGAACTATCTCTAAACCAAAAAACACTATAATGACCATAAACATGTGTAACTTCTGGATTTTGATGTAAATCTGAAGTGTTTATACACCTACTCCACACAATGCACTAATTGTCTGCTAAACTAAATTGCATTAATATTTTCTTTTCTTTTAAACATACAGTAATCTATAAATGCCATCAACGAATGGGCAAGTTCCAGAAGGAGGATCTAAAAGATCAATTGCCTATCTATAAGCTGCTGTGGTGGGTTTCAAAGAAGGTTCGGAGGATGGATAAGAGGAACCCGTCAAATAATGAAAGATATAGTTGCTTTCCATGAAAAAATAAAAAAAATAAGCCAGAAAGGACAGTTATTGTCAAAATGATGTAAATTGTTATTGTTAAAATGTTATTAAAAATATTTATCTGCCACAGACTTGATGTGCCCGATCTTGAAAGTTCTAGCAGTCGGAGGAACACGTTGTGTCGTGTGTAGCTAATTTTGTACTTCTTTTTCTTGTTTAAAAAACGAATTATTTATTGAAACTAAAATTTTAGAAAGTCAAATAGTGTATTTTTTTTTCATGTTAGCCCATTCCTTCTGTACACTTATAACATGATGTAGGTGTCTTCGTTTTTTTGTGGTGTTATCCTGGTCTGGTAGGGGCCCATTCCTGGGAACAAATTCCTGCTGCACACTTCGAACCTGCTGCTGGCTGTCGTGCTGAGTTAGGCCGAACTATGTGTAGGCCTTATACTGGACCCTTAACATCTACCTGCTGCCGATGCTGAAGTCTGTCCTGACCCTGATGACTTATGTGTGGGCCTTATACTCCACCGTTACCAATACTTGCTGTTGTAGGTCCTGACACTGCTGAGTTATGTAGGCCTTATACTCCACCATTACCGATACTTGCTGTTGTAGGTCCTGACACTGCTGAGTTATGTGTGGGCCTTATACTCCACCGTTACCGATACTTGCTGTTGTAGGTCCTGACACTGCTGAGTTATGTGTGGGCCGTATACTACAGTGTTACCATGTACCTAATGCTGTCTGTTCTGCTGTCTGTCCTGACCCTGGAATAAAGGGGCCTTACAACAAACATATAAAATTACACCGTAACATTACATTATAAAAAACAAAAGCACGCGTTATTAAACTGAAAAAAGGTATTTATAACAAAAATAAGAAAACATGCCTCTAGGGCAACTTTTTGAGCTCCAATAATATGTTGTCCATTTTTTGTAATTGGAGAAGGTGCTTTTCCTCCATTTCCCGCACCTTCTTATTGACGTGATGCTGCAATTTTTTGAGTTCCAAAACGTCATTTATGAACTCTCTTTTACTATCTTCTAAGTGCTTTATGCACTTGTTCACTACTGAAAAAAAATTTTTTTTAATTTCAATTAGGGTTACTTACAAGACAATTACAGCATTGTGTGTAGTATGTGTTTAAACACTGCCTATTTACATCTAAATACAATAACTATAGTTATTTACGTTAATTATATTTTGGTTTTCTTAGTGATAGTTTGGATAGAGTATAATGTTATTTATTTGGTAAGTTAATAGTTTTTCGGTAGTTTACAGAGTATGTTGCATTTTTTTTATTTTCCTATTACACTAGTTTTTGTTGTTCCCTCATTGTTGCCACTTTTAACCACTTCATGGCCGGCCATTAAGAGTAGGCCTGAGCAGGACGTGACTTGATGCAGAGGGACAGTCTATTACGGACCAACAGACACCCTGCCCCCAGGCATACAGTTGTGTTCCAAATTATTCAACCCCCAATGCTGTAAAGGGTTTTAGGGAATTTAGTGTACATTTGTAATTGTGTTCAGAATGAAATCTTACAAGGACTTTTTAAAAAACCAAATGCAACTAAAATGACATCAATTGTTTTTGTAATACAGTATTAAATGTTTTTTTTTTGTGATTTCTTCATTGACACAATTATTCAACCCCTTAAAGACTACCACTCTTAAGAACAGAGGTTCATTCAAGTGTTTTTGAACAGGTATTGAAAACACCTGTGGATGTCAAGGAGCAACAATCAAGCATAATAAGCACCAATTAGGCAGATTTAAAAGGACTGTGATACTCAGCTCCTTCTAGACATTTACTGGTGTGTTTACAAACATGGTGAAGTCAAGAGAATGGTCCAGGAAGACAAGAGAAGAGGTGATTTCTCTTCACAGGAAGGGCAATGGCTATAAGAAGATTACAAAGATGTTAAACATACCAAGAGACACCATAGGAAGCATCATTCGCAAATTCAAGGCAAAGGGCACTGTTGAAACGCTACCTGGTCGTGGCAGAAAGAAGATGCTGACTTCGACTGCTGTGCGCTACCTGAAGCGCAAAGTGGAGAAAAGTCCCCGTGTGACTGCTGAGGAACTGAAAAAAGATTTGTCAGATGTGGGTACTGAAGTTTCAGCTCAGACAATAAGGCGCACACTGCTTAATGAAGGCCTCCATGCCAGAACTCCCAGGCGCACCCCCTTGCTGTCTCCAAAGAAGTATGCCAAAAGTCATGTGGACAAACCACAAAAGTTTTGGGATAGTGTTCTGTGGACTGATGAAACAAAATTAGAACTGTTTGGGCCCATGGATCAACGCTATGTTTGGAGGAGGAAGAACAAGGCCTATGAAGAAAAGAACACCTTGCCTACTGTGAAGCATGGTGGGGGGTCAATCATGCTTTGGGGCTGTTTTGCTTCTACAGGGAAGCTTCAGCATGTGCAAGGTACCATGAATTCTCTTCAGTACCAGGAGATATTGGATGAAAATGTGATGCAGTCCGTCACAAACCTGAGGCTTGGGAGACGTTGGACCTTTCAACAGGACAATGATCCCAAGCATACCTCCAAGTCCACTAGAGCATGGTTGCAGATTAAAGGCTGGAACATTTTGAAGTGGCCATCGCAGTCACCAGACTTAAATCCGATTGAGAACCTCTGGTGGGACTTAAAGAAAGCAGTTGCAGCGCGCAAGCCTAAGAATGTGACTGAACTGGAGGCTTTTGCCCATGAAGAATGGGCGAAGATACCCGTAGATCGCTGCAAGACACTTGTGTCAAGCTATGCTTCACGTTTAAAAGCTGTTAGAACTGGAAAAGGATGTTGCACTAAGTACTAAGATTGAATGTCACTTGGGGGTTAAATAAGGCCTCTTGCACACTGACTTTTTTCCCCCCGTTTACTGGCTGTTTTTTGCGTTCCGTATACGGTCCGTATACGGTCCGTATACGGAACCATTCATTTCAATGGTTCCGCAAAAAAAACGGAATGTACTCCGTATGCATTCCATTTCCGTATTTCCGTTTTTCCGTTCCGTTTTAACATAGAACATGTCCTATTATTGCCCGCAAATCACAGTCCGTGGCTCCATTCAAGTCAATGGGTCCGCAAAAAAAAGGAACACATACGGAAATGCATCCGTATGTCTTCGGTTTCCGTTCCGTTTTTTGCTGAACCATCTATTGAAAATGTTATGCCCAGCCCAATTTTATCTATGTAATTACTGTATACTGTATATGCCATACGGAAAAACGGAACGGAAAAACGGAACAGAAACGGAAACACAACGGAAACAAAAACGGAACAACGGATCCGTGAAAAACGGACCGCAAAACACTGAAAAAGCCATACGGTCGTGTGCAATAGGCCTAAGGGTCCATTCACACGTCCGTTGTTTCTTTCCTGATCTGTTCCGTTTTTTGCGGAACAGATCTGGACCAGATCTGTACCCATTCATTTTCAATGGGTCCTGAAAAAAAATCAGACATTGAGCTGTCCGATTTTTTTCAGGACCCATTGAAAATGAATGGGTCCAGATCTGGTCCAGATCTGTTCCGCAAAAAACGGAACAGATCAGGAAAGAAACAACGGACGTGTGAATGGACATTTGTGGTTATTTCATTATAAATGTTATGTTATATTTGTCTGACTTACAAGTGCCTCTTTGATTTAATTGTAAACAAGATGACTGAAATGATCAAAATCAATGTCAAACTGGCCAAAACACTCAATTTCTGTGGGGGTTGAATAATTTTGAACACAACTGTATCTAGAGGAAAGGCAATCAGTAGTAAAGGATTGAACTGCATGTATGCCATAGTAGGATCTACTGTATATTACGTCCCATATCTAGTAGAGGAGGCCGAGCTGTAGGGTGTTGTGTGCTGAGACGGCCTTCTAATACCGTTATGAGCAGCTTGGATCATGGCTGATGCTGAATTTACTAGGCATTGTTTTGCACAAGGTGTACTTTAACCCCTTCAGTACTGAGCCACTTTTCACCTTAAATCCCAGGCCGATTTTTGTAAATCTGACGTGTCACTTTATAAATTATGAATGTAGCCTGTGTATATTTGTAGAGAAAACCACGCACACTCTTGAGGGTTTAGATATGCCAAGTGGATTTATTGTAAATCATACACTTCAAACTGTGAAGTAGGTGCCAGCAACATTTGCAGTAATAGGCAAGTAAATGATTCTGCTGGTAAAATTACAAGATACTGCCCCAGTCGGGCGTTAATTGCTCCGTTTTAATGAAAATAATGTTGCGCTGTGAGTCATGTGGAGAGTTGCGATGTTTCAGACGTTTCGGTCATATGAGACCTTTATCAGTAGATCGCAGATAGAGTTGCGGAGGGCGGGACGGCTGCACGGCAGAGTAGGCAGGGAGCCTGTAGCCTGAGCAGGGCAGTGATGGTTTCAGGTCCCTGGATTTTTGCGGCAAAAGCTGTAATAAACACAGACATTATTATAGTATACATATAGAGAGAGAGCAGTTATGTGCAGTGTGTGATGTCAGAATGTGCGGCTAGGAAGGCGATATTGTGTGTTTTATCTCTCTAAGATTGTAAGATCTATCACAACATCTGTAATAATGACTTAGATCTAAGGAGTGGATTTCTAATGTCATAGTGTTATACGTAAAGTGAAATATTACATACATGCAGTAGACGATGATGGCAAATCCTATCAGGAACACGAGGAGGACGAATAATGGAATAGCTTCTATCCATCCGAATTTCATGTTTTGGAGAAGTTCAGTACTTTGCTCGATGTCTAGCATCCACGTTGTTCCTAAGAATAACAGTAACAATAAGTCATATAACTAGGGATGCAGATTAGGACAAATTTATGAAATTGTCTTAAAGAAGAACTGCCTTTGCTGCCCAAACCAACCTTCATTTTTCACGAGCAGCTTAGAAACTGACAGCATAATGAGGGATTTCTGAGTGATCTGCGCTCTATATGATGAGCAAATTAAAATCAACAAAAGTTCTATTACAGGGAGTGCAGAATTATTAGGCAAGTTGTATTTTTGAGGATTAATTTTATTATTGAACAACAACCATGTTCTCAATGAACCCAAAAAAACTCATTAATATCAAAGCTGAATATTTTTGGAAGTAGTTTTTAGTTTGTTTTTAGTTTTAGCTATTTTAGGGGGATATCTGTGTGTGCAGGTGACTATTACTGTGCATAATTAGTAGGCAACTTAACAAAAACAAATATATACCCATTTCAATTATTTATTTTTACCAGTGAAACCAATATAACATCTCAACATTCACAAATATACATTTCTGACATTCAAAAACAAAACAAAAACAAATCAGTGACCAATATAGCCACCTTTCTTTGCAAGGACACTCAAAAGCCTGCCATCCATGGATTCTGTCAGTGTTTTGATCTGTTCACCATCAACATTGCGTGCAGCAGCAACCACAGCCTCCCAGACACTGTTCAGAGAGGTGTACTGTTTTCCCTCCTTGTAAATCTCACATTTGATGATGGACCACAGGTTCTCAATGGGGTTCAGATCAGGTGAACAAGGAGGCCATGTCATTAGATTTTCTTCTTTTATACCCTTTCTTGCCAGCCACGCTGTGGAGTACTTGGACGCGTGTGATGGAGCATTGTCCTGCATGAAAATCATGTTTTTCTTGAAGGATGCAGACTTCTTCCTGTACCACTGCTTGAAGAAGGTGTCTTCCAGAAACTGGCAGTAGGACTGGGAGTTGGGCTTGACTCCATCCTCAACCCGAAAAGGCCCCACAAGCTCATCTTTGATGATACCAGCCCAAACCAGTACTCCACCTCCACCTTGCTGGCGTCTGAGTCGGACTGGAGCTCTCTGCCCTTTACCAATCCAGCCACGGGCCCATCCATCTGGCCCATCAAGACTCACTCTCATTTCATCAGTCCATAAAACCTTAGAAAAATCAGTCTTGAGATATTTCTTGGCCCAGTCTTGACGTTTCAGCTTGTGTGTCTTGTTCAGTGGTGGTCGTCTTTCAGCCTTTCTTACCTTGGCCATGTCTCTGAGTATTGCACACCTTGTGCTTTTGGGCACTCCAGTGATGTTGCAGCTCTGAAATATGGCCAAACTGGTGGCAAGTGGCATCTTGGCAGCTGCACGCTTGACTTTTCTCAGTTCATGGGCAGTTATTTTGCGCCTTGGTTTTTCCACACGCTTCTTGCGACCCTGTTGACTATTTTGAATGAAACGCTTGATTGTTCGATGATCACGCTTCAGAAGCTTTGCAATTTTAAGAGTGCTGCATCCCTCTGCAAGATATCTCACTATTTTTGACTTTTCTGAGCCTGTCAAGTCCTTCTTTTGACCCATTTTGCCAAAGGAAAGGAAGTTGCCTAATAATTATGCACACCTAATATAGGGTGTTGATGTCATTAGACCACACCCCTTCTCATTACAGAGATGCACATCACCTAATATGCTTAATTGGTAGTAGGCTTTCGAGCCTATACAGCTTGGAGTAAGACAACATGCATAAAGAGGATGATGTGGTCAAAATACTCATTTGCCTAATAATTCTGCACGCAGTGTATTTTAGAAAGAAAACTAATCGCAGGTGAGCGACGTGTTCTCCTTCACCTTCCCTCACAATCACCTCTACATCTCCTGAACATTTGTCTAGAACCCGGTGATGTCGTAATAGTTATTTCATCACTTCTCGGTGACTTACAGCATATCACCTAACCGATTTTACTCAGTGTATTCCTATGAGTAGCAATTTCACAGTATTTTTTATTTTGTAGTGTGAGAGAAGAAATCTGGGGGATATTTATGATGACTGTCAGTTCCTATGCTGGTCTTAATAAGGAATGTGCTGGAGTAATATGTATTTAAGTAAAGGCCTCAAAATACATTTGGTGTGTTTTCTTGCTGTCCATGTACCAGTAAAGGGAAATGATCTGGCATAGATGTCTGCTATAATTTACTCCATATTTAGGCCACAAATCACAAAAATTTGCAAATTTTTGTACAAAATGTGGCTTGCAGAAAAACTAAGACTTTTGTATGCTGGAAAACTGGAGAACAGCCTTTAATAAATCCCCCTAGGTGTAGTCCGAGTCTTAGTCACACTGAACATAAAATCCGGATAATAATGCATATATTACTCTCATCTTATAAACGCCATACTATACACATGGAGGACACTTACTGGGTGACTCCTCCAGATCACTCTCCATTCCTGAAGGTAGTTCAAATTCCGAGAAAGTTAGTATTTTTTTCTGGTCTCCAATGTTGTCCACCTGAAGTGGAGGTAGTGGACGGCAGGATACATAGGCTGTCCAAATAAATAGCAGTAGTAGAATCCTCATTTTTCAGCAAGGAAACTATAGTCGCAGGGGAGTGATGTGTGCGCCTTCTCCTCTCTTCACAATCACACCTATGTCTCCTGAGCAGCCACCTTTTGTCTAGAACTCGGTGATGTCATAATAGCCGCTATGTCACCCCTCTGTGACGTCTGATCTTTCATACACTACTATGACATCACTACGTATATCTCCCCTCTGTGACTTCTGACCTTTCATCTAGCCCATTACTACACTATTAACCATTAATACCTGTGTGATAAATGTTATTCAGTGGGCACATTTACTGTAATATCAATATTAATGTTATGGAGGATAATTTACTGGTAATCTCAGTGAAACTGAATCCTCCATAACATTAATATTGATATTACAGTAAATGTGCCCACTGAATAACATTTATCACACAGGTATTAATGGTTAATAGTGTAGTAATGGGCTAGATGAAAGGTCAGAAGTCACAGAGGGGAGATATACGTAGTGATGTCATAGTAGTGTATGAAAGATCAGACGTCACAGAGGGGTGACATAGCGGCTATTATGACATCACCGAGTTCTAGACAAAAGGTGGCTGCTCAGGAGACATAGGTGTGATTGTGAAGAGAGGAGAAGGCGCACACATCACTCCCCTGCGACTATAGTTTCCTTGCTGAAAAATGAGGATTCTACTACTGCTATTTATTTGGACAGCCTATGTATCCTGCCGTCCACTACCTCCACTTCAGGTGGACAACATTGGAGACCAGAAAAAAGGTTACCAGTAAAGACCCAGTTTGCAGTCTGTTTTTTTTAATTTTTTTATTGTATTTTACTGACATGCTAAAAGCAGCGTCCACTTTGGTGAACCTGGGCCACCCAAATATTACATGGACAGACATACCTGGCCGCTTCATAATACTAAGTCTCCATTAATGGAATGTTATTCCAGCTGTTGCAGAGGGTATGACTGGCAACCCCCAGCAAAATCAGCTACTCGCCAGGGGTTGTAAGAGCTGCAGCAGCTCCTACCTGAATGAGACAACCCCTCCAGTTTACGGCTGGATGGTGACACTGGTCGGGGCCAGGATAGCAGAATAGCAGTGATCCCATAGAAATGAATGGGCTCTAAAAAAAAAAGAAAATGCATTTTTGCGACTCGTACAGCGATCCCTTTCACTTCTATGGGATTACTGCTACTCTGCTATCCTGGACCCGATTGTTTTCTCGCGACACATTGTACTTCATGTTATTATTTGAGCCAATATGTTTTACCATTGATTTATTAAAAAATCCAAAAATTAAGAGAACATTTGTAAAAATTCTCTATTTTCTAAATATGAATTTCTCTACTTTTATGGCAGATAGTGATTCCTCTCAAAAATTTTATTACTTTACATGTTCCATATGTCTACTTTATGTTTGCATCATTTTGTGAATGTCATTTTATTTTTTTTAGAACGTTGGAAGGCTTAGAATTTTAGAAGTAATTTTTAAAGTTTTCAACAAAATTTCCAAAAACACCAATTCTGTTATAAAGTGATTTTGAAGGGCTTACGTAATTGAAACCACCCATAAATGACCCCATTTTAGAAACTACAATCCAAAAATTGTTCAAATCTGCTGTTACAAACTTTGTTAACCCTTGAGGTGTTCCACAAGAATTATAGGATAATGGAGGTGAAATATTCAAATTTCTTTTTTTTTTTTTGTAGATTGTTTTTATGTTAATCATTCTTTTTTAGCAATCCTGGTAAGGGTTAACAGCAAAATAAACCTCAATATGCATTACTCTGATTCTGGAGTTTATAGAAATACCCCATATGTGGTAGTAAACTGCTGTCAGGGCACATAGCAGTGGTCAGAAGGAAAGGAGCACCATATGGTTTTTGGAGGCACGTTTTTCCAGAATGGTTTTTCGGCAACGTTCTGTATTTGAATAGACCCTGACGTACCCCTACAGTGGGAAACCTCAAAAAGTGACCCCATTTTGTAGCTTCACCTTTCAATGAATACATTAAGGGCTGTACTGAACACTTTGACCCCATAAGCGTTTTACGGAATTTGTAAACACTTGGCTGTGAAAATGAAAAGTTTCATTTCTTCCAATAAAATGTTGCTTTAGCCCCAAATTTTTCATTTTCACTAGGGGTAACAGGAGAAAAAGCAGCCATAATTTGTTACCCATTTTTTCCTAAATATGGCAACACCCGATATGTGGTGGTAAACTGCTGGGGGGGGGGGGGGGGGCACATAGCAGTATTCAGAACGGAAGGAGCACCATATGGCTTTTGCAGTGCAGATTTTGACAGAGTGGTTTATGTTTTCACCAATGCCAGTGCATACAGCCGGGGCACAGCTAATGGGAACAGCTGGTCTCCTGCTGCTGATCAGGCGGCACAGCTTCTGCTCCCACCCGATCAGCGTGCCGTAGCTGTACGGCGCTGGTATTTAAGTCACAGTCTCCAGCGCCGTACAGCTAGTAGAATGCAATACCGGTGAGTGAGGTCCGAGTGTCGACGCATCTGAGTGGTGACTTGTAAGCTGCCCCTGGATAAGACGTCAGCACTAAATTGTGTGTCTGATGGGTAAATTTTGGTTTGACGAATACCCGTTGAAAGTTGCCTATTGGAATTTCAGTGAACGGAACTATGCAGATTGGTGCAGGTCCTCTCCTGCCCCAGCATTACACTGCACTGTACACAGAGACAACCACCTCAGCTATATTACTGGCTCCAACCTCCACTTCTCCTCTTCCGCCGCCGCCTCCTCCACTTCCCCCTCCAGCAGCAGTCAGCTATCAGTCGCTAGCTGGAAGCAGTGTAGCACTGCTGTGGGTAAGCGTCAACAGGCCGTGCTGAAGTTGATCTGTTTAGGGGACAAACGGCACACTGCCGCAGAGCTGTGGCAAGGTATAAGGGACCAAACCGAGCTGTCGCTCTCGTCACTCAACCTACAACCAGGCATGGTTGTGTCTGAAAATGTCCATAACTTGGTGGCGGCTTTGGAGCTTCAACAACATGACACACATCCCATGCCTAGCTCACATCTTAAATTTAGTGGTTCAGCGGTTTATCAAAGCCTACCCCAATTTGCCAGAGCTACTAGTGAAGGCGCGTCGTGTGTGTGCCCATTTCCGCAAGTCATCCACAGCTTCAGCCGGTCTGTCAACGCTGCAGCAGCGATTGCGGCTTCCAGCTCACCGACTGTTGTGCGACGTGAGCACGCACTGGAACTCTACGTTCCACATGTTCGCCAGGCTTTGTGAGCAGCAGAGGGCAGTTGTGGAATACCAGCTGCAACATGGTTGTCGCCTTTCGAGTCAACTGCCACTATTCACAAGCGAGGAGTGGGCATTGATGTCAGACCTCTGTGAGGTTGTAGAAAACTTTGATGAATCCACATAGATGGTTAGTGGCGATAATGCTATTATCAGCGTAACCATCCCACTGCTGTGTCTACTCAAATGATCGCTGTTTACAATTAAGGACAACGCTCTGAATGTGACAGACGAGAAAATGAAGGAGGACATTACACAGGGTGATAGCCAGCCCACCCTCAGTTCTCCTTCTCAGCGTTAATTGGACCATGAAGAGGAGGAGGAGGAGGAGCTGGAGACAGTTGCCTCTGCTACAGAGGGTAGTACCCATGGAACTTTAATTCCATCTATACAGCATGGATGGGCAGAAGAGGAGGAGGATGAGGAGATGGAGAGTCACCCTGATGTCGACATCGACGTCTTGCCTGTTGGTATTCTGGCACACATAGCTGACTTAATGTTCGGCTGCCTTTCCAGCGACCCTCGCGTTATACGCATTTTAGATAACACGGATTACTGGGTGTTCACCCTTCCCGATCGCCGCTACAAAGAGAACTTCTCATCTCTCATTCCTGTGGTGGAGAGGACGAGGAAAATGGTGCAATACGAGAAGGTACTTGTTGAGAGATTGCTCCAAAATTTTCCATTTGACAACGCTGATGGCAGAGTCCGTACTTCCTTAGGCAACCAGGGAAGGGAGACAATGGGAACACACAGCAGTTCCAACAAAGGCAGGGCAACACTCTTCAAGGCATGGGACACTTTCATGACACCCCGCCAGCAACCTCACCCTGTGCGCGGCCAAGGATGGAAAAGTTATGCAAGATGGTGAAGGAATACACAGCGTCCTCAATGATCCTTCAGTGCCTTACAACCACTGGGTGTTCAAGCTGGACACGTGGCACGAACTTGCGCTCTACGCCTTGGAGGTGCTGGCCTGCCCTGCCGCCAGCGTTTTGTCTCAGCGTGTATTTAGTGCTGCTGGTGGCCAGGGCCGTCTTTGCCGCAGGGCAAAAGGGGCAGCTGCCCCGGGCCCAGTTGCTCCTGGGGGCCCAAGGCAGCTCAGTTTCCCGACTCCCACATTCACTTGCTGTCTATGCGAGCGAGCAGCGTGTGGCTCGCTGCTCGCATTAGAAGTGAAGGACTTGTCTGTCAATTACAATTACTTACTGCCAAGTCTGCCGGCGAGTGCCATGCTAGCTCCTCCTCCCTGCCCTTGCCTCCCTACGGTATGTACGCTCAGGCATAGTCATTTGTATTGCCGTCCTCAGGAGAGGGAGAGATGTGTCTGGGATTCGAACCCACAACCTTCTGTATCAGAGGCAAACCACATCTAACCACACAGCCATAAGAGCTGCATTACCACTGACTGAAAAAATATGAAACTTCTACTGTTATAGCTGGCTAAGTGTATATCTATACACATGACAGCTGCCCTAACACATCCAGCACTGCTATATCTCTATATGACAGCTGTCCCAGCAAACCCAGCTCTGCTACATCTATACACATGACAGCTGCCCAAACACACCCAGCTCTGCTACATCTATACACATGCCAGCTGCCCAAACACACCCAGCTCTGCTACATCTAATACACATGACAGCTGCCCAAACACACCCAGCTCTGCTACTTCTATACACATGACAGCTGCCCAAACACACCCAGCCCTGCTACATCTATACACATGACAGCTGCCCCAGCACACTCAGCTCTGCTATATCTCTATATATCTATCTACTGTATACCAATACTTAGAGATATATAGATGTAGCAGAGCTGGGTGTGCTGGGGCAGCTGTCATATATAGAGATATAGCAGTGCTGAGTGTGCTGGTGCAGCTTTCATGTGTATTAGATGTAGCAGAGCTGGGTGTGCTGGGGCAGCTATCATATATAGAGATATAGCAGACCTGAGTGTGCTGGGACAGCTGTCATATAGAGATATAGCAGTGCTGGGTGTATTAGGGCAGCTGTCATGTGTATAGATGTACACTTAGCCACCTATAACAGTAGAAGTCTCCTATTTTTTCAGTCAGTAGCAAGGCAGATCTTATGGTTGTGTGGGTAACTGCTTTGCCTCTGATACAGAAGGTCGTGGGTTCGAATCCCTGCAGAAACTTTTCTAAAATACAGGCTAAATTAGAATACACAAGCACTGACTCCATATATGGACATACAGGGTGGGACACAGGAAGAGGCTGCATGGCATCACTGATATGGAGGTAAGTATAATTTTTTTTTTTTTTAATACCCGACTGTTACTGCCATGGGAGAAGCGGGAGGCACTTGATACTGGCACATGGGGGGAGGGGGGTTGGCACCTGATACTGGCACAAGGGGGGGGGGGTTGGCACTATGATACTTGCACATGGGGAGGCACCTGATACTGGCACTTTGGGGGAAGGAGAGAGGCACTTGATACTGGCACTTTTAGGGGGAAGGGGGTGGCACTATAGTATGATACTGGGACATGGGGGGGAGGAGAGAGGCTCTTGATACTGGCACTTTTGGGGGGGGGGAAGATGGCACTATGATACTGGGACATAGGGGGGAGGAGAGAGGCTCTTGATACTGGCACTTTTTTTTTGGGGGGGGGGGGGGGGGAGATGGCACTATGATACTGGGACATGGGGGGAGGAGAGAGGCACTTGATACTGGCACTTTTGGGGGGAAGATGGCACTATGATACTGGGACATGGGGGAGGAGAGAGGCTCTTGATGCTGGCACTTTTGGGGGGGGGGAGATGGCACTATGATACTGGGACATGGGGGGGAGGAGAGAGGCACTTGATACTGGCACTTTGGGGGGGGGGGGGAAGATGGCACTATGATACTGGGACATAAGGGGGAGGAGAGAGGCACTTGATACTGGCACTTTTTTTGGGGGGGGGAGATGGCACTATGATACTGGGACATGGGGGGGGAGGAGAGAGGCTCTTGATACTGGCACTTTTTTTTGGGGGGGAGAGATGGCACTATGATACTGGGACATGGGGGGGAGGAGAGAGGCACTTGATACTGGCACATGGGGGGGCATCTATGAGGACACTTACTGGCACATTATTGGGGGGCATTATGGGGGACACTAGGCTGGCAGCCTATCAGAGGCCGGACACTGAGGGCATCTACTGGGGCACTATATATGGGGCATTTTATACTGGTACATTATGGGGGGCACTAGGAGGAAGGGGGGAGAGGAGCACTATGGGGGAATTTACTGGGGGCACTATATAGGGGTATTTTATACTGGGACATTATGGGGGCACTATGGGGACATTAGCTATACTGGGGGCATTACAAGGGGGCATTTTTTGCACTTTCACATTAAAAGGAGAATTATTTCTACTGGGGGCATTATAGTGGGCTTTATTACTCCCCCATGGTATGACCCCCTAGTAGCAGCACAAGCCTCTCCCTGCTCTGCTGTCCCTCTGCCCCTTCCCCAAATCCTTATTATGAAATCTTTCTCATTAGGATAAAACACAACATCAGCTCCACCGAGCCCCCGGCCAAGTGTGGAAGTGGTGTCCGAGATCCCCAAGGGCCAAGTCAAGTAATTGTAAGTTTTCATGTGAAATATGTTTATGTTATACACATATAGCATACACTGTGCCACACAATATACAGTATACCGCTACACTGTGTAGTCTGTTCTATAAGCACCATTGTTTTGTGGCGGTGGACAGAAAATAATCTGGAAGTGCCACTCCCGAGACCAGGCTCTGACTGCTAGCACTACTATAGCCCCCATATATGGCTAAAAATGATTGCTTCGGGGGGGATCTCTGACACCATTTTCAACCGCACTGGGTGACACCAGCCCTAGCAACGCCACTGGTACGCTGCCTGCCTCTGTGCCACATTCTGCCTCGGCCCTTAAGTTCCTCAACTTGCAAAGGCGGCCGCGTCACAGAGGAGACACCACCACCATCACTAGTCTAGACACTCAGTAACGGTTCGGTTACTCACCTGAGTCACGGTCACCTCTAGACTATCTGTAAGTAAGTCCCTTGTCGCTGGTGTGCACTGCAGGCTCGCTTTTCTAAAGGAAGTGGAACTGTCTGAATGGCTGTACAGTACAGTCAGAGTGGCATGTGAGTCTGTGACACATGATGTGGCAATAATAATGTGTCTGCTGCCTGGACCAGTATCTGTACACGTATGTATGGCATAATTAATAGGATAACACATCACATATGACATGACATGAGTGACACAGGTCTTTACCAGGCAGCCTGGTAACTCATGTCATGTTATGTGTGATGTGTCATTCCATTAATTATGCCATACATACGTGTGCAGATACTGGTCCTGTACTCCTGTGAGGCTGCAAGGCAGGGGTGTGGTGTGGACCACTCCTGAGACTGCATGTGCTTACAGTCCCTAAATAAATAATACTGCAGTGATTAGCAACCGTATGACAGGCGTTTATCACCGATTCTCAGGACGACCGTCGCTTGGAAGAGCTTAACCACCTCCCGACCGCCTAACGCACGGATGCGTCCGGAAGGTGGTTGATTCATTCCTCCTGGACGCATCCGTGCGTCATCTCGCGAGACGCGAGATTTCCTGTGAACGCGCGCACACAGGCGCGCGCGCTCACAGGAACGGAAGGTAAGAGAGTTGATCTCCAGCCTGCCAGCGGCGATCGTTCGCTGGCAGGCTGGAGATGTGTTTTTTTTAACCCCTAACAGGTATATTAGACGCTGTTTTGATAACAGCGTCTAATATACCTGCTACCTGGTCCTCTGGTGGTCCCCTTTGTTTGGATCGACCACCAGAGGACACAGGTAGCTCAGTAATATGTTGCACCAAGCACCACTACACTACACCCCCCCCCCATCACTTATTAACCCCTTATTCACCCTTGATCACCCCTGATCACCCCATATAGACTCCCTGATCACCCCCCTGTCATTGATTACCCCCCTGTCATTGATCAACCCCCTGTAAAGCTCCATTCAGATGTCCGCATGATTTTTACGGATCCACTGATAGATGGATCGGATCCGCAAAACGCATACGGACGTCTGAATGAAGCCTTACAGGGGCGTGATCAATGACTGTGGTTATCACCCCATATAGACTCCCTGATCACCCCCCTGTCATTGATTACACCCCTGTCATTGATCAACCCCCTGTAAAGCTCCATTCAGATGTCCGCATGATTTTTACGGATCCACTGATAGATGGATCGGATCCGCAAAACGCATACGGACGTCTGAATGAAGCCTTACAGGGGCGTGATCAATGACTGTGGTTATCACCCCATATAGACTCCCTGATCACCCCCCTGTCATTGATTACACCCCTGTCATTGATCAACCCCCTGTAAAGCTCCATTCAGATGTCCGCATGATTTTTACGGATCCACTGATAGATGGATCGGATCCGCAAAACGCATACGGACGTCTGAATGAAGCCTTACAGGGGCGTGATCAATGACTGTGGTTATCACCCCATATAGACTCCCTGATCACCCCCCTGTCATTGATTACACCCCTGTCATTGATCAACCCCCTGTAAAGCTCCATTCAGATGTCCGCATGATTTTTACGGATCCACTGATAGATGGATCGGATCCGCAAAACACATACAGGCGTCTCCCTGGAGCCTTCCAGGGGGGGTGATCACCCCATATAGACTCCCTGATCACCCCCCTGTCATTGATCACCCCCCCCTGTCATTGATCACCCCCCCCTGTCATGCTGCATTCAGATGTCCGTATGATTTTTACGGATCCACGGATACATGGATCGGATCCGCAAAACACATACGGACATCTGAATGGAGCCTTACAGGGGGGTGATCAATGACAGGGGGGTGATCACCCCATATAGACTCTCTGATCACCCCCCTGTCATTGATCACCACCCCTGTCATTGTTCACCCCCCTGTCATTGATCACCCTCTGTAAGGCTCCATTCAGACATTTTTTTGGCCCAAGTTAGCAGAATTTTTTTTTTTTTTCTTACAAAGTCTCATATTCCACTAACTTGTGTCAAAAAATTAAATCTCACATGAACTCACCATACCCCTCACGGAATCCAAATGCGTAAAATTTTTTTGACATTTATATTCCAGACTTCTTCTCACGCTTTAGGGCCCCTAGAATGCCAGGGCAGTATAAATACCCCACATGTGACCCCATTTCGGAAAGAAGACACCCCCAGGTATTCCGTGAGGGGCATATTGAGTCCATGAAAGATTGAAATTTTTGTCCCAAGTTAGCGGAAAGGGAGACTTTGTGAGAAAAAAAAAATATATATCAATTTCCGCTAACTTGTGCCAAAAAAAAAAAAAATTCTATGAACTCGCCATGCCCCTCATTGAATACCTTGGGGTGTCTTCTTTCCAAAATGGGGTCACATGTGGGGTATTTATACTGCCCTGGCATTCTAGGGGCCCCAAAGCGTGAGAAGAAGTCTGGTATCCAAATGTCTAAAAATGCCCTCCTAAAAGGAATTTGGGCACCTTTGCGCATCTAGGCTGCAAAAAAGTGTCACACATCTGGTATCGCCGTACTCAGGAGAAGTTGGGGAATGTGTTTTGGGGTGTCATTTTACATATACCCATGCTGGGTGAGAGAAATATCTTGGTCAAATGCCAACTTTGTATAAAAAAAATGGGAAAAGTTGTCTTTTGCCAAGATATTTCTCTCACCCAGCATGGGTATATGTAAAAAGACACCCCAAAACACATTCCCCAACTTCTCCTGAATACAGCGATACCACATGTGTGACACTTTTTTGCAGCCTAGGTGGGCAAAGGGGCCCATATTCCAAAGAGCACCTTTAGGATTTCACAGGTCATTTACCTACTTACCACACATTAGGGCCCCTGGAAAATGCCAGGGCAGTATAACTACCCCACAAGTGACCCCATTTTGGAAAGAAGACACCCCAAGGTATTCCGTGAGGGGCATGGCGAGTTCCTAGAATTTTTTATTTTTTGTCACAAGTTAGTGGAAAATGATGATTTTTTTTAATTTTTTTTTTTTCTTACAAAGTCTCATATTCCACTAACTTGTGACAAAAAATAAAAACTTCCATGAACTCACTATGCCCATCAGCGAATACCTTGGGGTGTCTTCTTTCCAAAATGGGGTCACTTGTGGGGTAGTTATACTGCCCTGGCATTCTAGGGGCCCAAATGTGTGGTAAGGAGTTTGAAATCAAATTCTGTAAAAAATGACCAGTGAAATCCGAAAGGTGCTCTTTGGAATGTGGGCCCCTTTGCCCACCTAGGCTGCAAAAAAGTGTCACACATGTGGTATCTCCGTATTCAGGAGAAGTTGGGGAATGTGTTTTGGGGTGTCATTTTACATATACCCATGCTGGGTGAGAGAAATATCTTGGCAAAAGACAACTTTTACCATTTTTTTTATACAAAGTTGTCTTTTGCCAAGATATTTCTCTCACCCAGCATGGGTATATGTAAAATGACACCCCAAAACACATTCCCCTACTTCTCCTGAGTACGGAGATACCACATGTGTGACACTTTTTTGCAGCCTAGGTGGGCAAAGGTGCCCATATTCCAAAGAGCACCTTTCGGATTTCACTGGTCATTTTTTACAGAATTTGATTTCAAACTCCTTACCACACATTTGGGCCCCTAGAATGCCAGAGCAGTATAACTACCCCACAAGTGACCCCATTTTGGAAAGAAGACATCCCAAGGTATTCGCTGATGGGCATAGTGAGTTCATGGAAGTTTTTATTTTTTGTTACAAGTTAGTGGAAAATTATGATTTATTTCTTTTTTTTTTTCCTTACAAAGTCTCATATTCCACTAACTTGTGACAAAAAATAAAAACTTCCATGAACTCACTATGCCCATCAGCGAATACCTTGGGGTCTCTTCTTTCCAAAATGGGGTCACTTGTGGGGTAGTTATACTGCCCTGGCATTCTAGGGGCCCAAATGTGTGGTAAGGAGTTTGAAATCAAATTCTGTAAAAAATGACCAGTGAAATCCGAAAGGTGCTCTTTGGATTATGGGCCCCTTTGCCCACCTAGGCTGCAAAAAAGTGTCACACATGTGGTATCTCCGTATTCAGGAGAAGTTGGGGAATGTGTTTTGGGGTGTCATTTTACATATACCCATGCTGGGTGAGAGAAATATCTTGGCAAAAGACAACTTTTACCATTTTTTTTATACAAAGTTGTCTTTTGCCAAGATATTTCTCTCACCCAGCATGGGTATATGTAAAATGACACCCCAAAACACATTCCCCTACTTCTCCTGAGTACGGAGATACCACATGTGTGACACTTTTTTGCAGCCTAGGTGGGCAAAGGGGCCCATATTCCAAAGAGCTACTTTCGGATTTCACCAGCCATTTTTTACAGAATTTGATTTCAAACTCCTTACCACACATTTGGGCCCCTAGAATGCCAGGGCAGTATAACTACCCCACAAGTGACCCCATTTTGGAAAGAAGACATCCCAAGGTATTCGCTGATGGGCATAGTGAGTTCATGGAAGTTTTTATTTTTTGTCACAAGTTAGTGGAATATGAGACTTTGTAAGAAAAAAAAAAAAAAAAAATCATCATTTTCCGCTAACTTGTGACAAAAAATAAAAAGTTCTATGAACTCACTATGCCCATCAGCGAATACCTTAGGGTGTCTACTTTCCGAAATGGGGTCATTTGTGGGGTGTTTGTACTGTCTGGGCATTGTAGAACCTCAGGAAACATGACAGGTGCTCAGAAAGTCAGAGCTGCTTCAAAAAGCGGAAATTCACATTTTTGTACCATAGTTTGTAAACGCTATAACTTTTACCCAAACCATTTTTTCTTTACCCAAACATTTTATTTTTATCAAAGACATGTAGAACAATAAATTTAGAGCAAAATTTATATATGGATGTCGTTTTTTTTTGCAAAATTTTACAACTGAAATTGAAAAATGTCATTTTTTTGCAAAAAAATCGTTAAATTTCGATTAATAACAAAAAAAGTAAAAATGTCAGCAGCAATGAAATACCACCAAATGAAAGCTCTATTAGTGAGAAGAAAAGGAGGTAAAATTAATTTGGGTGGTAAGTTGCATGACCGAGCAATAAACGGTGAAACTAGTGTAGGTCAGAAGTGTAAAAAGTGGCCTGGTCTTTCAGGGTGTTTAAGCCATGGGGGCTGAGGTGGTTAAAGTGTAACTGCCATTTCATTTTTTATTTTTTTCTAAAGTGTAGGGCAAGTGATTAGTAACATTTTTAGAATATAGTTTATTTAGCCAAAACTTTTAATTTTAGTAAAAAACTGTGGCTGAAATGGCCCTTAGCAGCGCTCTCTGAAATGAGCATTGCTAAGGGCCACCCGTCTTCCAGGGCCGGTACAAGGCAGGGGCCGAAGGAGCGGGTGCCCTGGGCGCTACCATTTGCGGACAGGAGGGGGGCGCAGCAGGGCCGGACTGGCCTGCCGGGATACCGGGAAATTTCCCGGTGGGCCGGCAAGCCTGAGTGCCGCAAGGCCGCGGCCCTGGTGACAAGTGGGGGCGGCCGCGGCCGGCGGCAGGGCAGAGCAGGAGATGAGCGCTTCCATTGCGGAAGCGCTCATCTCCATAGTCATCTGTATTGCCGTCCTCAGGACGGCAATACAGATGCCTGCGCTGCGGCAGAGGAGGGAGAGGTGTGTCCCCTCCTGTTCCTCTGATAGGCTGCCGGCCTAGTGCTGGCAGCCTATCAGAGGCCGGTGCAGGCGGCGCGATGACGTCATCGCGTCGCCTGACTGCCGTATAGCGAGGGACACAGACGGAAGAGGCGGCCTGCATCGCATCACATTGCTGGAGGTAAGTATAAGTTTTTTTTATTTATTTTTTTATTTATATAGGTACAATACTGGGCTGGGCTGGCACATAAGGGGGGGCTACTGGGCTGGCACATGATAAGGGGGGACTACTGGGCTGGGCTGGCACATAAGGGGGGCTACTGGGCTGGCACATGATAAGGGGGGACTACTGGGCTGGGCTGGCACATAAGGGGGGCTACTGGGCTGGCACATGATAAGGGGGGACTACTGGGCTGGCACATGATAAGGGGGGCTACTGGCACATGATAAGGGGGGCTACTGGCACATGATAAGGGGGGCTACTGGCACATGATAAGGGGGGCTACTGGCACATGATAAGGGGGGCTACTGGCCCATAAGGGGGCTACTGGCACATAAGGGGGGCTATTGGCACATAAGGGGGGCTACTGGCCCATAAGGGGGCTATTGGCAATAAGGGGGGCTACTGGCACATGATATGGGGGGCTACTGGCACATGATATGGGGGCACTCTGGCTACTGGCACATGATATGGGGGGGGGCTCTGGCTACTGGCACATGATATGGGGGCACTCTGGCTACTGGCACATGATATGGGGGCACTCTGGCTACTGGCACATGATATGGGGGGGGGCTCTGGCTACTGGCACATGATATGGGGGCATCTATGGGGGCACATCTTACTGCAGATTATTTAGGGGCATCTACTGAGGCTAAAAAGAAGATATTTTATATGGGGGGCTCTGTATAGGGGCATTTTATACTGGGACACATTATGGTGGGTACTATGGGGAAGGGGGGAGCACTATGGGGGTCATCTACGGGGGCACTGAGAAGGGGTATTTTATGTTGGCACATTATGGGAACATTAGCTCAACTGGGGGCATTACAAAGGGGTATGTTTTGCATATTATAAGGAGAATTATTACTACTGGGGGGGGCATTATGGTGGGCTTTATTACTCCCCCATGGTATGACCCCCTAGTAGCAGCACCAGCCTCTCCCTGCTCTGCTATTCCTCTGCCCCTTCTCCAAATCCTTATTATGAAATCTTTCTCATTAGGATAAAGCACAACATCAGCTCCGCCGAGCCCCCGGCCAAGTGTTGAAGTGGCGTCCGAGATCCCCAAGGGCCAAGTCAAGTAACTGTAAGTTTTTATGGGGGTTCTACAAAAGAGCTATCGTGGGGCAAAGTTCATATTCGTGTTTACACACGTGTTTTAAAATGAATGCTTTCTCCTATTCTAAACAAGTAAATAATGACGCAATGCTGTGGGGCTGGTGTGCAACTACACAGCCACTGTGCCAACACACGCAGCCACTGTGCCACTCGTCAATTTTCGCCACTTTGCCCATCAAACGCAGCCACTGTGCCGATCAAACGCAGCCACTCTGCTCATCAAACGCAGCCACTGTACCCATCAAACGCAGCCACTGTACCCATTAAACGCAGCCACTGTACCCATTAAACGCAGCCACTCTGCCCCTCAAACACAGCCACTGTGCCCATCAAACACAGCCACTGTGCCCATCAATTGTTGCCAGTTTGCCCCACTGTGCCCATCAATTGCCGCCAGCGTGCTGCCAGTTTGCCTGATCAATTGCCACCAGTATGCCGGGGGGGGGGGGGGCGCAGTTTGCCATCTTCGCCCTGGGCACCAAATGGCCTTGTCCCAGCCCTGCCGTCTTCTATTTGAAAAGGGGAGACCGGCTGTGCGGGAGCTGTGCTTCTGCCTCCTGTGCCCCCGCGGTGGCCACAGGCGTCTTAAAATCTAATGCTCGGGTACACTAACTAACCTGCCTTCCCTGCGATAATCACTCATGAAGACGGATGGACCTTAGCATTTCAGGGGGCCCAAGGAAATTCTTGCCCAGGGCCCAATCAATATTAAAGACGGCCCTGCTGGTGGCATTATAACAGATAAGCGTATCCGTTTGTCCACTGGCAATGCAGACAGGTTGAGTCCGATAAAAATGAACAAGGCCTGGATTGCCCCTGACTTCTAAACTCCACTAGAGGACAGCTGAGCTGATGATGAACATAAAGGCAATTTAAATCTATCATTTATAATGTACTTAATCTACTGTAGTGTATTCCCATGCACCTTTTACACCACAAAAAAGAATATATGGTTGAATCTTGTTTCCTCCTCCTCCTCCTCCTTATTCAGATTGTATATACTCCCTCCACTCCAATTATTTTAATAGGGTCAGCTCAACTGCAGGCCCTCAACTCAAATTTTTTGATAGGTTCAGCTCACCAGCAGGCCCTCGCCCCTAATGTTTTAGTTGGTCAGTTCAGCAGCAGGCCCTCACCCCCAAAGTTTTAGAGGGTCAGTTCAGCAGCAGGCCCTCACCCCTAATGTTTTAGAGGGTCAGCTCAGTAGCAGGCCCTCGCCCCTAATGTTTTAGAGGGTCAGCTCATCTGCAGGCCATTGAATAAAATGTTTTACAGGGTCGGCTCACCCGCAGGCACTAGCATATAATGTTTAACAGGGTCAGCTCACCAGCAGGCCCGAACATGAAATCTTTTACAGGGTCAGCTCACCTGCAACTCATGCTGCCTTGCTTTGAAGTAGTAGGCGTAGCTGTTTATCAGGCTCCTTCTCCGAAATCGAACAATGATTCCCCGAAACCGGTGGTCACTATGTTAGGCGCATAAAAGAACATTGAAAGTTGATAGGGAAGATATCCAAATGGATTGTGGACGTCATGAGGACGTGTGATCAGGCAGAAGTTATCTAGAGTCAATAAAGCAGCAGCAAGGCCTCTCCTGTCTAACGTTTCCTCATCCAAAATAGAGCAGTGAAATTCCCTGTAATTTTGTATTACTCATTCCAATAACATCTTAAGAGTCCTGTATTTTTATTTATCGTCATTTCCTCCTTTTAGATGGTCAGATCAGCAGGCCCTTGCTCTAATTGTTTTTGAGGTTCACCAGCAGGCCAATCATAATTTCTTAAGGGTGTGTATGATGCCCTCCTTTATGTGTAACAAAGGGTGTTTTGGAGTGCCGATTCCTTGTAATTTTTGGCAGCCCTTTCCTTTTTTTGGGGGTTTTGTGCGTATTGTTGTCAGTCTGTAAAAGTGGCATGTAATTTGGACATCATGGTTCCCAGCAGTGACCTGGGAGTCCAAGATGCATCCAGACATCGTCCCCATGGTGTTCCTGATCCATTTCGGTGGTGTTTCTGTCACTTTCTGACCTTTTCCAATGGACCACGCACCCTTCCCTCTTCAGAGCAGGGGGTGCCTGGTTGTCTCCTATTGACTTCCATTATACTCGGGTGCTTGGCCGAGCACACAAATATAGCAATGTGTTTGGGCAAAACACCCGAATACTTTGCTGCTCGATCATCTCTAGATATTCACTCTGGTTACTGATCGACTTATGGGTCTGAACATCAGACAAGGTATTAGGATTATTTCTCTATGTGATTTAGAATTTTATTAATAAAGTATTCTCTACAATGCTGTGCTACTATTCTTTATTTATTTTGATGTTTGTTAGAAGACCTTTGATGGTGTCCCATTTAGTGGCCATCACTAAGATTTGACCAAAATCCCCAAGACCACTCTGTTTTCAAATGAAATAAGTGTTAACTGTCTGTTGCTTGCTAATGGCTGAGGTTTATAGAGGACCTGTCACCAAATAATGCAATGCAATCTGATAGCCCCATGTTACAGAGAAGGAAGCTGAAGCAGAGCAGATTGATATGTATTTTTTGGGGAAAAGATTCAGTAAAACCAGTAATTTATATATTTATATCTTTGCATTTACCTTTTCCTGTGGACAGCTATCAGTACAGGAGGGAGGGGTTATCAGTGATTGACAGCACTGTGTGTATAAGTGTCCATACAGAGATAGCTGTTAGTCACTGATAACCCCTCCCCCTGTACCGATACCTGTTCACAGGGCTGCAGATATAAATGTAAAAATTACAAGTTTTACTAAATCTTGTCTAACAAAACTATATCTCAGCCTGCTGTGCTTGTCTTCATCTGTAAGATGCAGCCTGCATATTGCATAGCATTGTTTGGTGACAGGCTCTTTTTAACCCCTTCATGACGGATCAATCTTCCTTTTTTGCGATTTCGTTATTTGTAGTGTTGAGCGAACAGTTCGAGCATAGTTCGGGTCCGTACCGAATTTTGGGGTGTTCGTTACACGGACCCGAACCCGAACTTTTTCGTAAAAGTTCGGGTTCGGGTTCGTCGTTCGGCATGTATTTTGGCGCATTTTGAAATGCTGCAAAGCAGCCAATCAACATGCATCATACTACTTGCCCTAAGATGCCATCGCAGCTATGCCTACTATTGGCAAGGCTGTGATTGGCCAAGTGCAGCATGTGACTCAGCCTCTTTATAAGCTTGTGCGCACGTCGGGACGTGCTCACTCCCGATGTGAATAGAACAGGGATAGACGCAGCTGATGCTAGGGCGAGAATAGGCAGGGATAATTGAATAACTGGAAGCAAATTTCTCTCCTCCACCTGTGATTCATCTGAACAACTGCAGCTGAGCTGCTTTTTTGATAGGGATTGGCTATTTTTAGAGTGGCCAGAGTGATTTTTCCATCCACATGTACCTGGGCTGACCGCCGGCCGCCATTTTGCGACTTGTAGTGCTGCAGCAGAAGCTGCCACAGTGTGCATTCCAAAGCTCCAAACAAGTCAGACATCTACACCTGGGATTCAGACCAATAGCGATTTAGCAGCACAGTCCAAGGCTATTTTTTTTAAAGGTTGTGCAGACCATTTTGTGGCACATGTTACTGGGCTGATAGGCGGCGGCCATCTTGGGACTAGTGCTGCAGCACAATCTCTCCCAACGTCCATTAATCACTTGTAATAGTGGTCTGTGCCATAGAAATCCTACATCAGGGACTTGGGTGTGCTTGTGTCACCCCTACTAATACCAGTCCACCTGTAATCCATACAGTGAAAAGCCATAAAGTATTCCAGTGAGGGAATTTTTTTTTTATTTAAAAAAGGCCAAGTTAGTTTATCTGGCGTTCAATATACTAGATACAGTTAGGCCTGCGTTTCATACATCTGGAATTAGCAAACTAATGTGCTGGGGTTGGGAAAACATATATGTACCCATACTAGAATCTGTCAAAGAAAGCGGTACTCACATATAACAGTCATTCCATCTGTAATCCATACAGTCAAAAGACTGAAAGTATTCCAGTGAGGGAATTTTTTTTATTTAAAAAAGGCCAAGTTAGTTTATCTGGCGTTCAATATACTAGATACAGTTAGGCCTGCGTTTCATACATCTGGAATTAGCAAACTAATGTGCTGGGGTTGGGAAAACATATATGTACCCATACTAGAATCTGTCAAAGAAAGCGGTACTCACATATAACAGTCATTCCATCTGTAATCCATACAGTCAAAAGACTGAAAGTATTCCAGTGAGGGAATTTTTTTTATTTAAAAAAGGCCAAGTTAGTTTATCTGGCGTTCAATATACTAGATACAGTTAGGCCTGCGTTTCATACATCTGGAATTAGCAAACTAATGTGCTGGGGTTGGGAAAACATATATGTACCCATACTAGAATCTGTCAAAGAAAGCGGTACTCACATATAACAGTCATTCCATCTGTAATCCATACAGTCAAAAGACTGAAAGTATTCCAGTGAGGGAATTTTTTTTATTTAAAAAAGGCCAAGTTAGTTTATCTGGCGTTCAATATACTAGATACAGTTAGGCCTGCGTTTCATACATCTGGAATTAGCAAACTAATGTGCTGGGGTTGGGAAAACATATATGTACCCATACTAGAATCTGTCAAAGAAAGCGGTACTCACATATAACAGTCATTCCATCTGTAATCCATACAGTCAAAAGACTGAAAGTATTCCAGTGAGGGAATTTTTTTTATTTAAAAAAGGCCAAGTTAGTTTATCTGGCGTTCAATATACTAGATACAGTTAGGCCTGCGTTTCATACATCTGGAATTAGCAAACTAATGTGCTGGGGTTGGGAAAACATATATGTACCCATACTAGAATCTGTCAAAGAAAGCGGTACTCACATATAACAGTCATTCCATCTGTAATCCATACAGTCAAAAGACTGAAAGTATTCCAGTGAGGGAATTTTTTTTATTTAAAAAAGGCCAAGTTAGTTTATCTGGCGTTCAATATACTAGATACAGTTAGGCCTGCGTTTCATACATCTGGAATTAGCAAACTAATGTGCTGGGGTTGGGAAAACATATATGTACCCATACTAGAATCTGTCAAAGAAAGCGGTACTCACATATAACAGTCATTCCATCTGTAATCCATACAGTCAAAAGACTGAAAGTATTCCAGTGAGGGGATTTTTTTTATTTAAAAAAGGCCAAGTTAGTTTATCTGGCGTTCAATATACTAGATACAGTTAGGCCTGCGTTTCATACATCTGGAATTAGCAAACTAATGTGCTGGGGTTGGGAAAACATATATGTACCCATACTAGAATCTGTCAAAGAAAGCGGTACTCACATATAACAGTCATTCCATCTGTAATCCATACAGTCAAAAGACTGAAAGTATTCCAGTGAGGGAATTTTTTTTATTTAAAAAAGGCCAAGTTAGTTTATCTGGCGTTCAATATACTAGATACAGTTAGGCCTGCGTTTCATACATCTGGAATTAGCAAACTAATGTGCTGGGGTTGGGAAAACATATATGTACCCATACTAGAATCTGTCAAAGAAAGCGGTACTCACATATAACAGTCATTCCATCTGTAATCCATACAGTCAAAAGACTGAAAGTATTCCAGTGAGGGAATTTTTTTTATTTAAAAAAGGCCAAGTTAGTTTATCTGGCGTTCAATATACTAGATACAGTTAGGCCTGCGTTTCATACATCTGGAATTAGCAAACTAATGTGCTGGGGTTGGGAAAACATATATGTACCCATACTAGAATCTGTCAAAGAAAGCGGTACTCACATATAACAGTCATTCCATCTGTAATCCATACAGTCAAAAGACTGAAAGTATTCCAGAGAGGGAATTTTTTTTATTTAAAAAAGGCCAAGTTAGTTTATCTGGCGTTCAATATACTAGATACAGTTAGGCCTGCGTTTCATACATCTGGAATTAGCAAACTAATGTGCTGGGGTTGGGAAAACATATATGTACCCATACTAGAATCTGTCAAAGAAAGCGGTACTCACATATAACAGTCATTCCATCTGTAATCCATACAGTCAAAAGACTGAAAGTATTCCAGTGAGGGGATTTTGCTTATAAAAAATAATATATTTCATTGTGGTGCGAGTTGAATCGCAACAATGAAGAAAAATACTATTAAGGGACGAGGACGCGGTCGTGGTGGTGTCCGTGGAGCCTCTGTTGCTGGTAGAGGACGTGGCCGTTCGGCCCCAGGCGCACACAGTAGGGAACGAACTCCCTCAACTAGCCGGCAGAATGTACCGCAATATCTCGTGGGGCCCAATGACGCTCTTAGGATGGTAAGGCCTGAGCAGGTACAGGCATTAATCGATTGGGTGGCCGACAGTGCTTCCAGCACGTTCACCACATGGTCTTCCACCCAGTCTTCTGCGGAAAGCGCACAGGTGGCACCTGAAAACCAAGCCCATCAGTCTGTCACATCACCCCCAAGCATATCAGGGAAACGGTCTGAGCCACAAGTTATGCAGCAGTCTCTTCTTCTGTTTGAAGACTCTGCTTCCAGGGTTTCCCAGGGGCGTCCACCTAGCCCTTCCCCAGTGGAGGAAGACATACCATGCACTGACGCACAACCACTTATGTCTCCAGATGAAGAGGACATGGGAATACCACAACAGCAGAGTCACCGATTCTCTGATGATGACGAAACACAGGTGCCCACTGCCGCGTCTTTTTGCAGTGTGCAGACTGAACAGGAGGAGGTCAGGGAGGGAGACTGGGTGGAAGACGATGCAGAGGACGATGAGGTCTTAGACCCCACATGGACTGAAGGTCGTGGCGATGACTTTCACAGTTCAGAGGAAGAGGTAGTGGTGAGACCGAGACAACAGCGAAGCCAAAGAGGGAGCAGGGGGCCAAAGCAGACGAGCCGCCGCCCCCAGAGTTCGCCTGCTACTGGACATCGCCAACAGGGACCCAGCCCCACAAAGGCAGCTTCAAAGAGTTCCCTGGCATGGCACTTCTTTAAACAATGTCCTACCGACAAGACCCGAGTGACTTGCACGCTCTGCCATCAGAGCCTGAGGCGAGGCATTAACGTTCTGAACCTCAGCACAACCTGCATGACCAGGCATCTACATGCAAAGCATGAACTGCAGTGGGGTACACACCTTAAAAACCAGGCACTCGCTGAGGCTCCCCCTGCTCCCTCTACCGCTGCTGCCTCGGCTTCCGCCTCGAGAGGAATGTTGCCACCTGCCGAGCAGCAAACAGAGGATGTGCCACCGACACCACCACCACCGCCACCGTCAACTAGCGTCTCCACTATATCACACAGCAGCGTTCAGCTCTCAATATCTCAAACCTTAGAGAGGAAGCGCAAATTCCCCCCGAGTCACCCTCGAGCCCTTGGCCTGAACGCCAGCATTTCTAAACTGCTGGCCTTTGAAATGCTGTCATTCCGGCTGGTGGACACAGACAGCTTCAAACAGCTGATGGCCATGGCTGTCCCGCAGTATGTGGTTCCCAGCCGCCACTACTTCTCCAAGACAGCCGTGCCTTCCCTGCACATGCAAGTGTCCGATAAAATCAAGTGTGCACTGCGCAACGCCATTTGTGGCAAGGTCCACCTAACCACAGATACGTGGACCAGTAAGCACGGCCAGGGACGCTATATCTCACTAACTGCACACTGGATGAATGTAGTGGCGGCTGGGCCCCCGGCGGACAGTTCCTTGGCGCACGTCCTTCCGCCCCCTAGGATCGCAGGGCATCATTCTCTGCCTCCTGTAGCCTCCTCCTCCTACTCGGCTTCCTCCTCCACTGCTTCCACCAACTCATCCGGTCAGCCACACACCTTCACCACCAACTTCAGCACAGCCCGGGGTAAACGTCAGCAGGCCATTCTGAAACTCATATGTTTGGGGGACAGGCCCCACACCGCACAGGAGTTGTGGCGGGGTATTGAACAACAGACCGACGAGTGGTTTCTGCCGGTGGGCCTCAAGCCAGGCCTGGTGGTATGCGATAATGGGCGAAATCACGTGGCAGCTCTGGGACTAGCCGGTTTGACGCACATCCCTTGCCTGGCGCATGTGCTGAACTTGGTGGTGCAGAGGTTCATTCACCACTACCCCAACATGTCAGAGCTGCTGCATAAAGTGCGGGCCGTCTGTGCGCGCTTCCGCCGTTCACATCCTGCCGCTGCTCGCCTGTCTGCGCTACAGCGGAACTTCGGCCTTCCCGCTCACCGCCTCATATGCGACGTGCCCACCCGGTGGAACTCCACCTTGCACATGCTGGAGAGACTGTGCGAGCAGCAGCAGGCCATAGTGGAGTTTCAGCTGCAGCACGCTCGCGTCAGTCGTACTGCCGAACAGCACCACTTCACCACCAATGATTGGGCCTCCATGCGAGACCTGTGTGCCCTGCTGCGCTGTTTCGAGTACTCCACCAACATGGCCAGTGGCGATGACACTGTTATCAGCGTTACAATACCACTTCTATGTCTCCTTGAGAAAACACTTAGGGCAATGATGTTAGAGGAGGTGGCCCAGGTGGAGGAGGAGGAGGAGGATGAGGGCTCGTTTCTAACACTTTCGGGCCAGTCTGTTCGAAGTGGCTCAGAGGGAGGTTTGTTTAAGCAGCAGAGGACAGGTTCACAAGTCGCCAGCCAAGGCACTGTACTGGAGGACGAGGAGGAGGAGGAGGTGGAGGGGGACGAGGATGACGCAAGTTCACAGCGGGGTGGCAGCCCAGGCCCATCACTGGTGCGTGGCTGGGGGGATACGGTGGACGATGACGATACGCCTCCCACAGAGGACAGCTTGTCCTTACCCATGGGTAGCCTGGCCCACATGAGCGAATATATGCTCCAATGCCTGCGCAACGACAGCAGAGTTGCCCACGTTTTAACGTGTGCAGACTACTGGGTGGCCACCCTGCTGGATCCCCGGTATAAAGACAATGTGCCCACTTTAATTCCTGAACTGGAGCGCGACCGTAAGATGCGCGAGTACAAGCGCACGCTGATAGAGGCGCTCTTGAGAGCATTCCCACATGTCACAGGGGAACAGGTGGAAGGTGAAGGCAGAGGAGTGGCAAGAGGTCGCCAACGCAGCTGTGTCACGGCCAGCTCATCTGAGGGCAGGGTTAGCATGGCAGAAATTTGGAAAAGTTTTGTCTCCACGCCACAGCTATCTGCACCGACACCTGATACGGAACGTGTTAGCAGGAGGCAGCATTTCACTAACATGGTTGAACAGTATGTCTGCACACCCCTCCACATCCTGACGGATGGTTCGGCCCCATTCAACTACTGGGTTTCGAAATTGTCCACGTGGCCAGAGTTAGCATGTTATGCCTTGGAGGTGCTTTCCTGCCCGGCGGCCAGCGTTTTATCTGAACGCGTATTCAGCACGGCAGGGGGCGTCATTACTGACAAGCGCAGCCGCCTGTCCACAGCCAACGTGGACAAGCTGACCTTCATAAAGATGAACCAGGCATGGATCCCACAGGACCTGTCCCTCCCTTGTGCAGAGTAGTCCTTATTAACTGCCTAAAACATGTCTTGTTGTGCTACGGGCCACTTCTTTATTTGATACAAATTTTATGAAACCCACAGTTGAATGAAACTCTTCTCTGTCTGGGCGCCGGGGCCTAACCAGATGAAAGTGGCCGGTTAAACTAACGGGTGACATGAAGCCATAACCTCTGCCATGCTACCTCTGTCTTCTGTCTGGGTGCTGAGGCCTAAGTCAAATAAAGCGGTCTTCTGCTGTGCTGGGGGATATGAAGCTAATCTCTGACCTCTCTCCTCTGTCTGGGTCCAAAGGCCTAAATCACTGAAAGAGGCCTTCTCCTGTGGTGTGTGATATGATGCCTGAATATGTGCTGTGGTGCCTCTCTCCTCTTCCTGGGTGCGGGGGTCAAAGTAACTCAATGGTGGCTTCTCCTGTGGTGGCTGATATGATGCCAGAATATGTTCTGTGGTGCCTCTCTCCTCTTCCTGGGTGCGGGGGTCAAAGTAACTCAATGGTGGCTTCTCCTGTGGTGGCTGATATGATGCCAGAATATGTGCTGTGGGGCCTCTCTCCTCTTCCTGGGTGCAGGGGTCAAAGTAACTCAATGGTGGCTTCTCCTGTGGTGGTTAGTATGATGCCAGAATATGTGCTGTGGGGCCTCTCTCCTCTTCCTGGGTGCAGGGGTCAAAGTAACTCAATGGTGGCTTCTCCTGTGGTGGTTAGTATGATGCCAGAATATGTGCTGTGGGGCCTCTCTCCTCTTCCTGGGTGCAGGGGTCAAAGTAACTCAATGGTGGCTTCTCCTGTGGTGGCTGATATGATGCCAGAATATGTGCTGTGGTGCCTCTCTCCTCTGTCTGGGTCCAAAGGCCTAAATCACTGAAAGAGGCCTTCTCCTGTGGTGTGTGATATGATGCCTGAATATGTGCTGTGGTGCCTCTCTCCTCTTCCTGGGTGCGGGGGTCAAAGTAACTCAATGGTGGCTTCTCCTGTGGTGGCTGATATGATGCCAGAATATGTGCTGTGGTGCCTCTCTCCTCTTCCTGGGTGCGGGGGTCAAAGTAACTCAATGGTGGCTTCTCCTGTGGTGGCTGATATGATGCCAGAATATGTGCTGTGGTGCCTCTCTCCTCTGTCTGGGTCCAAAGGCCTAAATCACTGAAAGAGGCCTTCTCCTGTGGTGTGTGATATGATGCCTGAATATGTGCTGTGGTGCCTCTCTCCTCTTCCTGGGTGCGGGGGTCAAAGTAACTCAATGGTGGCTTCTCCTGTGGTGGCTGATATGATGCCAGAATATGTGCTGTGGTGCCTCTCTCCTCTTCCTGGGTGCGGGGGTCAAAGTAACTCAATGGTGGCTTCTCCTGTGGTGGCTGATATGATGCCAGAATATGTGCTGTGGGGCCTCTCTCCTCTTCCTGGGTGCAGGGGTCAAAGTAACTCAATGGTGGCTTCTCCTGTGGTGGTTAGTATGATGCCAGAATATGTGCTGTGGGGCCTCTCTCCTCTTCCTGGGTGCAGGGGTCAAAGTAACTCAATGGTGGCTTCTCCTGTGGTGGCTGATATGATGCCAGAATATGTGCTGTGGTGCCTCTCTCCTCTGTCTGGGTCCAAAGGCCTAAATCACTGAAAGAGGCCTTCTCCTGTGGTGTGTGATATGATGCCTGAATATGTGCTGTGGTGCCTCTCTCCTCTTCCTGGGTGCGGGGGTCAAAGTAACTCAATGGTGGCTTCTCCTGTGGTGGCTGATATGATGCCAGAATATGTGCTGTGGTGCCTCTCTCCTCTTCCTGGGTGCGGGGGTCAAAGTAACTCAATGGTGGCTTCTCCTGTGGTGGCTGATATAATGCCAGAATATGTGCTGTGGGGCCTCTCTCCTCTTCCTGGGTGCGGGGGTCAAAGTAACTCAATGGTGGCTTCTCCTGTGGTGGCTGATATGATGCCAGAATATGTGCTGTGGTGCCTCTCTCCTCTTCCTGGGTGCAGGGGTCAAAGTAACTAAATGGTGGCTTCTCCTGTGGTGGTTGATATGATGCCTGATTCTCTGCTGTGAAACCTCTCTCCTCCATCTGGGTGTAGGGGTCAAAGTCTTTCAAAGTCGCCTTCTCCTGTGCTGATTGATATAAAGCTGATGGTTGTGCCATCTGACATGGTTGCCAGGGTCTGATTCAATGGGGGCCTACTCCTGTGGTGGGTGATCTAAATGCCTGATTCTCTGCTGTGAAACCTCTCTCCTCCGTCTGGGTGTAGGGGTCAAAGTCTTTCAAAGTCGCCTTCTCCTGTGCTGATTGATATGAAGCTGATGGTTGTGCCATCTGACATGGTTGCCGGGGTCCCATTAAATTGGGGCCTACTCCTGTGGTGGGTGATCTAAATGCCTGATTCTCTGCTTTGAAACCTCTCTCCTCCGTCCGGGTGTAGGGGTCAAAGTCTGTCAAAGTCGCCTTCTCCTGTGCTGATTGATATAAAGCTTATGCTTGTGCCATCTGACATGGTTGCCGGGGTCTGATTCAATGGTGGCCTACTCTGTGGTGGGTGATCTAAATGCCTGATTCTCTGCTGTGTAACCTCTCTCCTCCGTCTGGGTGTAGGGGTCAAAGTAACTAAATGGTGGCCTACTCCTGTGGTGGGTGATATGATGCCTGGTTCTCTGCTGTGGGACCTCTCTCCTTTGTCTGGGTGCTGTGGTCAAAATAATAGTAAGTGACCTTCTCCATTGGTGGGTGACTTGAAGCCTGATTCTGTGCTATGGGACCTCACTCCAATTAATATTGTTTAATTTTTATTTATTTTATGTTAACTCATCATTTCCCTATCTACATTTGTTTGCAGGGGATTTAACTACATTTTGCTGCCTTTTGCAGCCCTCTAGCCCTTTCCGGGTGTGTTTTACAGCCTTTTTAGTGCCCAAAAGTTCGGGTCCCCATTGACTTCTATGGGGTTCGGGTTCGGGATGAAGTTCGGGTCGAGTTCGGATCCCGAACACGAACATTTTTCGAAAGTTCGGCCGAACTCGTCGAACCCGAACATCCAGGTGTTCGCTCAACTCTAGTTATTTGCTTTCTGCCTTCCCAGAGCCATAACTTTTTTCTTTTTTGCATTCATATACAGTATCTGTATGAGGACTTGTTTTTGAGTGGAACAAGTTATATTTTCTAATAGAACCACAGTTTTATGTTTTTTAGTTTTTTAGTTTTTTTTTATAGAATTCATTATGCTGCCTTTTGCTTTTCAAAAAGGCAGCATAATGAATTCTATCATCATATTCTGACCCCCCATAACTTTTTATAGTTTTTATAGCTTACGTAGCTATGTGAGGGTGATCTGTGCGGGACAATCTGAACTTTTTAATGATACTATTTTGAAGTGTGTATGGCTTTTCATTCAATTGTTCTTGGGAGGTGAAATAATGAAAAAGAGGTGAATCAGCTGTTTTTTTTGTTTTTTTTCTGTCATACCATTCATATGAGATTTTTTTAAAATATTTTAATAGTACAGGTGTTTTCACACAACGATGCCCATAAAGTTTATTTTTTATTTATTTAGCTTATTGCATGTTGGAGCCCCAAGTGAATCCCGACATGCATCATTAGATTACAATTTGTATAGCGTAATGGAATATTATCCATTACACTATACAAAGATCACTATATTACAATTCAATGCCTCCACCCGCTAGCCTGAATTGGAATATACAAATAATGAGCTGTGAGGCAGTGACAGGACTCACGGCTGCTAGGGGAGAGATATGGCAGGAGTTTCCATTTCTTCGCTGTCAATCAGCAGGTCAGAGGCCGCACCAGGTGGAACAATCAGTCTGGGATAAGAGCCCAGTCCAGACTGTTAGGAGGAGGAAGAGTCTGTGTGCAGCAGAGGCCTGGGAAGGCTCTGTACAAGTGGGCTTAGCCGAGCTGGCTGAGGGGCCACCGGGCTAGGTGTTAGCCTGAACTTTGGGGGACTCCGCGAGGTCTTGGAATCGACGGTCGCTAGGCCAGAGTCAGGAGGACTTCTGGGCCACAATCCCCCAAAAGGTACTGGACTTTTTTACAGCCTGGAAGTGCTGGATTGTTGGGCTGGGAAAAGTCGCATGTTCTTCCCGTGTGTGAACGGGGCTTTCAGTGAGGTAGGGAGTCCTCATGTTTAGTTAGAGCCCAGCCGGGCAGGTGTTTTATTTGTATTGGTTGTTTTGATTTTGCTGAGGTGTCAAATAAAAGCAACGTTTGGCCCCTAACCCTGTGGTCGATGAAGATCATTGTGAGTGTTCTGCCCATTTTGTGCATAATAAATGTGTGTAATGTGCTGTAAAGATTATACTGAAATGTTATGTTTGACGTTGCTGCCATCTAGTGGTCAAAGTTAGTTTCTACTTCGCCAGAACTTTACAGGAAGTGTATTGTTCTCTGAGTCAGAGGCAGTAACCTTTAACCTGGAACTGTATTTCCTCCATTTCATCACTGCTCCTGGATCTTGCAGGCTGCATGCAGAGGAGCTCTTGATCTATTCCTGGACTAATGATGGAATTGTCTGTGAGTACTCTCACTGATGGAATGAGGCTGCTGTATTATATGTAATGTACTGACACATATGTTTTGTTTATGTTTATATTGTAGCTTTACAAAGTTATTCAGAAAACAGAATACATACAGATGCTGATGTCTCACGTTTCTTGACTTCTGAATTATTGTTAAGCTGTCTGACTAGTGTTATACAACAGTTCAATAACGCGAAGCAGAACAGTAAAAAGACAACCCACGTGGCGGTCTGGAATAAACTGAGACGCCATTACTGCAGCATGAGTCTAAGATCAGGAACAAAGTACCAGGCTGATGCCACGCTACCTCCGACACAGCAAGGCAGGGAGAACATTCCCAGTGCCCAGCAAGACGATGCAAAGTCGCATGTGTCCAGAACTTCACGGGCTAGCAAGATGTCCTCAGCAAGTTCCTCAGCAGTTAGAGCTCGTGCCAAGGCAGAAGCTGCCCGCGTCCAGCTACAGTACGCAGAAAAACAAGCCATGATGATGCAGGAGTTAGCAGCAAAGAAAGCTGCCATAGCACAAGAAAGAGCTAAGGAAGCAGCTAAGGAAGCAGCTAGGGAAGCTGCCATAGCACAAGAAGAAGCGGTTTTAGAATCAAAATTGCTCATCCTGCAGCGACAGACTGCAGCTGCAGCTGCTGAAGCAGAGGCCTCCTTCTAATTATAAAGTTATCATGACAACTAAATCAACAGGGAGGGAGGGCGGCTTGGCAGACAGTATAAGGCTGGCAGCCACAAAAAAAAATACACCCAACATAACAAGAGAGAAATGGAATTTCAGATGACGGGAATTCAGATGGAATGTCCGACACTTAGCGTGGGTCAGCATACTAGAAAATAGGGAAAAACCTGTTACCATACAAATATAAACATTTACTACAGCCCAATTATAAAAAAAATGGGTATATAGTCCCATTAAGCCCCCTAAAATGATGCCACTGCTCAAAGAAAGGAGCCGAAACCAAAGCTCTCATTTAGTCCATTGGGGGTCAGGGTCTTGAGTCTAAATATCCATCTAGTCTCAATTTGGGCCAGAATTTTACTGTAATTTCCCCCCCTGATCCCCAAATGTATTTTATCAATGCCTCTGAACCGTAATCCACTAGGGTTACTAAAATGATGGATTCTGAAATGTTTAGGGAGAGCTTTTAAATCACTCAGGTCAGAAACATCTTTTGCTTTCTCAATATCCCTTACATGTTCCCGTATCCTTTTACGGAACTCCCTTGTGGTCAAACCAATGTAAATTTCGTCACATGGACACACAGCATAGTAAATAATCCCCGTTGTCATACAAGAAATATAATCCCTGATTTCATAGGATTGCGTTTTGTTGGTAAATTGAGTGGATCTATCTATGTTAGCGCAGGCCTTGCACGCTCCACACGGATATGATCCTTTCAAACCTGTTGAACGATCTAATTTGGCCCCAGGGACATAATGGCTACGAACCAATAAATCTTTCAGATTCTTGGAACGTCTTGCCGTTAGTTGTGGTCTTTCTGAGATACACTTACATAGTTTCTGATCGGTTTTAAGAATACTCCAGTGTCTTTTTAGAATCTCATGTAGATTTTTCCACTGATTATTGTAATTTGTAATAAATCTGATGTCCTGGTTAATGGCGGATGCTGTTTTCTCAATCTTATTTCCCTCATTTGGGCAAAGTAGTTTTTCCCTTTTGCGTGTTTTCACTGTTTGGATACCCCTCTTGACCTGCCTGTTACTGTATCCTCTTTCCTTAAATCGACTTTTTAATTTTTCGGATTCCTTAACAAAGGTCACTTCATTAGAGCAAATTCTCTTGAGTCTTATGAATTGACCCTTTGGAATTCTATCAATTGTGGATCTCGGATGTGCCGAGCTGGCATGTAGCAGTGAATTTACAGCGGTTGCTTTCCTGTAAATCTCAGTCTGCACTCTGCCCACCTCATCCACTTTGATCTTTAGAGCCAAAAAATCGATTTCCCGTCCTGCTTTAAAGGAGAGCTTGATGTTCAACCCATTATCATTCAATGCACTCATGAATCTATTGAGATGTTCCATGGTGCCCTCCCAGATGAACAGCACATCATCGATATACCTCATCCAATTATGGACTCGATCGACATGTACAGGGAGGGCACCATGGAAGATCTCCCTCTGCCAAGCACACAAGAACAGATTTGCGTATGATGGGGCACAAGTGGCCCCCATCGCCACGCCTTGCGTCTGCAGATAGAATCTGTCCCGGAATACAAAGAAGTTGTGATGCAGGATAAAATCCAACAATTGCAATAATAGCAGGTTCAAGGAGGGTTCCAAATTATTACTTTAAAAAAAATCTGAAGTAGCACGCAAGCCGTCTTCATGGCGTATACTTGTGTAAAGCGATTCTACATCCGCCGTCACCAGGATCATCTCATCAGAGAGCTGTATTCCCTCCAATCGATTTAAGACTGCAGTGGTATCCTGCACAAAAGATGGTAAATTAATTACCAACTGTTGTAGATAAAAATCTACAAACTTACAGATGTTCTCACTTAGACTTTCTTTACCTGCCACTATGGGTCTCCCTGGTGGATCCTTGTTGTTCTTATAAATTTTGGGGATTATGTAGAAGGTGGCAATTTTCGCATGCTGAGTCATCATGCCTTCTTTAATCTTTTTGGAAATGATGTCGTTTTCCACAGCTGTATTTAAAATTGTCTCCAGTTTGTTCTGAAAGCAGATTAGGGGGTTATCGGGTAAAGCCCTGTAGCAGGTCTTATCCTTTAGCAATTTAAATGCTTGACGTTCGTACATTTCTAAAGGCCAAACCACAATGTTTCCCCCCTTATCCACTGCTTTAATAACCACCCCCTCAATTTCTCTCAGCTCTTTCAAGGCCTTGAACTCCATCCTACTCAAATTTTTATCACCCTGTCTCTTTACGAGCCCGCTGAGGTCCTCACAGACCATTTTAACAAAAATGGCTATGGCTGGACAGAGATGGAAGGGGAGGAATCTTTGTGATTTTCTCATAATTCCCCTGGGCAGTGTACTCACCTCCTTACTCTCTTCTGCTTAATTTTCTTTCATTAATTCTTCCAAAATTTTTAATGCTTCTTTCTCTTGTTCCGTTACCAGCCAGTCTTCACATCGTGTATTGGAATGTAGTTTTCTTAAAAGTAATTTTCTGGCAAATAAGTGTGTGTCTTTTATTGCTGTGAAAACATCTATGTCCGTGGTGGGACAGAACGTTAGTCCCTTTTCTAAAACAGAAATTTGATCACCAGTTAATACAATTTTGGAGAGATTAATTACCTGCAGTGTATCTTCCCTTCCTTTTTTCAAGACCTTATTATCCGCCTTATCATATTTGCGTTTTCCATGTTGACTGTGGGATAGCCAATTGCCTCTTGTACGTCTCGTATAGGTATTAGGTTTTTCTCCCTTCTCAGAAACACTGAGGCACGTGGGACTAGGGGCGAGAATGATGACCCGTATTTGCAACCTATATTCAAACCCTTTTGCTTCGGTTAAAGTGAACGGACAATTCTCATCCCCGCTTCCGATATGGAAGGGTACGAGGCAGGGATGTCCCCTCTCCCCCTTGATCTTCATCCTCTGTTTAGAACCCTCATTAGGACGCATAAGAGCCAACCCCGATATAGCTGGGATCAAGATCCAAGACACTTCGCACAAAATGGCTGCTTACGCGGACGACCTTCTCTTCTTCCTGACCCGTCCTCGCATATTATTATCAAATCTCTTGAAAGAACTTAAAGCTTATTCATCATTATCTAATTTTAAGATAAACGTTCAAAAATCAGAAGCCATGAATATTACCCTTCCGACCAGTAGAGATGGCCCGAACTATCCGACGGCGAACAGTTCCCGGCGAACATAGCTTGTTCGCGTTCGCCTCTGCCGGGCGAACACATGCGATGTTCGGTCCGCCCCCTATACATCATCATTGAGCAAACTTTGACCCTGTACCTCACAGTCAGCAGACACATTCCAGCCAATCAGCAGCATACCCTCCCTCCCAGACCCTCCCACCTCCTGCACAGCATCCATTTTAGATTCATTCTGAAGCTGCAGTCTTAGTGAGAGGAGGGAGACTGTAACTGCTGCTGATTTAATTGGGAAATCGATAGCTAGGCTAGTGAATTCAGTGTCCACTCCAGTCCTGAAAGACTCATCTGATCTCTGCTGTAAGGACAGCGTCCTGACAGCACCCCAAAAAGCCCTTTTTAGGGCTGCAACATTAGTCTGCTTTTTTTTTTTCCTTTATATACATATTGCAGTTGCCTGGCCTGCCTGTGTGTGAGGAGCTGCAGGCCCACAGACTGTAGTGTGCCCACTGCCAGTGCCCACCCCTGTCATACCGAGTGGCACAGGACTTTGCTTAAAAAATAGGCACTTAATTTTTACACTTTAATCTAAGGTTAGTTGCCTGCCAGTGTGTGTCAGGCTGACTTCCACTGACTGTAGTGTGCCCACTGCCAGTGCCCACCACTCATACCGGCTGGCACAGGACTTTGCTTAAAAAAGGCATTTAATTTTTACACTTTAATGTAATTTCAGCTGCTTGCCTGCTGCTAGTGTGTGTCAGGCCGACTTCAACTGACTGTAGTGTGCCCACTGCCAGTGCCCACCCCTGTCATACCGAGTGGCACAGGACTTTGCTTAAAAAATAGGCACTTAATTTTTACACTTTAATCTAAGGTTAGTTGCCTGCCAGTGTGTGTCAGGCTGACTTCCACTGACTGTAGTGTGCCCACTGCCAGTGCCCACCACTCATACCGGCTGGCACAGGACTTTGCATAAAAAAGGCATTTAATTTTTACACTTTAGTGTAATTTCAGCTGCTTGCCTGCTGCTAGTGTGTGTCAGGCCGACTTCAACTGACTGTAGTGTGCCCACTGCCAGTGCCCACCCCTGTCATACCGAGTGGCACAGGACTTTGCTTAAAAAATAGGCACTTAATTTTTACACTTTAATCTAAGGTTAGTTGCCTGCCAGTGTGTGTCAGGCTGACTTCCACTGACTGTAGTGTGCCCACTGCCAGTGCCCACCACTCATACCGGCTGGCACAGGACTTTGCTTAAAAAAGGCATTTAATTTTTACACTTTAATGTAATTTCAGCTGCTTGCCTGCTGCTAGTGTGTGTCAGGCCGACTTCAACTGACTGTAGTGTGCCCACTGCCAGTGCCCACCCCTGTCATACCGAGTGGCACAGGACTTTGCTTAAAAAATAGGCACTTAATTTTTACACTTTAATCTAAGGTTAGTTGCCTGCCAGTGTGTGTCAGGCTGACTTCCACTGACTGTAGTGTGCCCACTGCCAGTGCCCACCACTCATACCGGCTGGCACAGGACTTTGCATAAAAAAGGCATTTAATTTTTACACTTTAGTGTAATTTCAGCTGCTTGCCTGCTGCTAGTGTGTGTCAGGCCGACTTCAACTGACTGTAGTGTGCCCACTGCCAGTGCCAACCACTGATACCGGGTGGCACAGTAGCTTGCCGATAAATAAGGCATTTAATTTTTAGACAGTAGTCTAAATTCAGTTGCTTGCCTGCTGCCAGTGTGTGTCAGGCCCGCTTCCACTGACTGTAGTGTGCCCACTGCCAGTGCCAACCACTGATACCGGGTGGCACAGTAGCTTGCCGATAAATAAGGCATTTAATTTTTAGACAGTAGTCTAAATTCAGTTGCTTGCCTGCTGCCAGTCAGTGTGTCAGGCCCTCTTCCACTGACTGTAGTGTGCCCACTGCCAGTGCCAACCACTCATACCGGGTGGCACAGTAGCTTGCCGATAAATAAGGCATTTAATTTTTACACTTTAGTGTAATTTCAGTTGCTTGCCTGCTGCCAGTGTGTGTCAGGCCCGCTTCTACTGACTGTAGTGTGCCCACTGCCAGTGCCAACCACTGATACCGGGTGGCACAGTAGCTTGCCGATAAATAAGGCATTTAATTTTTACACTTTAGTGTAATTTCAGTTGCTTGCCTGCTGCCAGTGTGTGTCAGGCCCGCTTCCACTGACTGTAGTGTGCCCACTGCCAGTGCCAACCACTGATACCGGGTGGCACAGTAGCTTGCCGATAAATAAGGCATTTAATTTTTAGACAGTAGTCTAAATTCAGTTGCTTGCCTGCTGCCAGTGTGTGTCAGGCCCACTTCCACAGACTGTAGTGTGCCCACTGCCAGTGCCAACCACTCATACTGCAAAAACAAACCAAAAAAAAAAGGCACATACAAGTGTCAATTCACATACAAGTGTCAATTCCCCTTCGTGATCGTTACCTTGTTGTGGTGAAGGGGCTTGCGTATCACAATGAAGCAATCATCATCACCTCTATAAAAGTGTGTTGGCAATGTTGCCACACCCCAGATGATAAGGCCGTTGCTTCATTATGGTCAGACCAAAAGCGATCGGGTGGCCACGCTACTAGACCCCCGGTATAAGCAGAAAGTGGCAGAAATGTTACCAAATTACCAAAAGTCGGAAAGGATGCAGCAGTTCAAAACCAAACTAAAAAATATGCTTTACACAGCTTATAAGGGGGATGTCAATGGGGGATTCGACAATGGTTAATCAATTCGACCGGATAGGGTCCGTAACAGGGATTAAACTGATAGCAATAGTACTAGTTAAGACACCACTCATATAGGGTGTCACAGCACATTGCTCTGTGCACGCGCAGTGCCCCAATTTGGGAGTAAGAGGACCGACCAAGCTGCTTTTTCCATCTCCCGGTTCCTGAAATCAATTCAGTTTAGTGTATGAGAGTTTGGTCTGTCACTGTGAAGGCAGTCGAAGGTACCCGGCCTAAATTTTTTTTCATAAAAGGCAATTCCTGATATGGGACGTAACAGGGATTAAACTGATGAGAATAATACTACAGAAAATACCACTCATATCGGTGGAGGGAGCCAGCGTTTTTTTAACCATCTCCCCGTTCAAAAAATCTATTTAATAAATGGCCCCCAGATTGGGGATGTTAGAGGGATTAAACTGATGAGAATAGTACTACAGAAAATACCACTCATATCGGGTGTGACAGTAAATTGCACGGCGCAGATGCAGTCACCGTGGTTTAAAACAGAGTGGAGGGAGCCAGCGTTTTTTTAACCATCTCCCCGTTCGAAAAATCTATTCAATAAATGGCACCCAGATTGGGGACGTTAGAGGGATTAAACTGATGAGAATAGTACTACAGAAAATACCACTCATATCGGGTGTGACAGTAAATTGCACGGCGCAGACGCAGTCACCGTGGTTTAAAACAGAGTGGAGGGAGCCAGTTTTTTTTTAACCATCTCCCCGTTCGAAAAATCTATTCAATAAATGGCACCCAGATTGGGGACGTTAGAGGGATTAAACTGATGAGAATAGTACTACAGAAAATACCACTCATATCGGGTGTGACAGTAAATTGCACGGCGCAGACGCAGTCACCGTGGATTAAAACAGAGTGGAGGGAGCCAGCGTTTTTTTAACCATCTCCCCGTCCGAAAAATCTGTTTAATAAATGGCCCCCAGATTGGGGAGTCGGGGACGTTAGAGGGATTAAACTGATGAGAATAGTACTACAGAAAATACCACTCATATCGGGTGTGACAGTAAATTGCACGGCGCAGACGCAGTCACCGTGGATAAAAACAAAGGGGAGGGAGCCAGCGTTTTTTTAACCATCTCCCCGTTCGAAAAATCAATTCAATTGACCTTTCGGGGACCCTTGGTGTTGTACGTGGCTGGGTGGAGGAAGAAACCTTCAATGACATCACCGGGACGTGGCTAGCTTGGTATCCAACCTTGTGCAAATGGGGAGTTTGCGGTTGTGCAAATGAACTGTTTGCGGTGCATTAAAAGGGGAGTTTGGTCTGTCAATGTCTGTGATGCGGGCGTAACCCTTACACTACCTGATCGATACAACATCATACCTGATCGTATACACACACTGGATGTTTTAAAGCACGTTATTCCAAACAATTTAGGAATGTTAGTTGATTTATGCCCTTTATGGATTAAAACCCGACTCTGCGTCCACTACGTAATTTTCCATGGGAGTTTTGCCATAGATCCCCCTCCGGCATGCCACAGTCCAGGTGTTAGACCCCTTGAAACAACTTTCTCATCACTATTGTGGCCAGAAAGAGTCCCTGTGGGTTTTAAAATTCGCCTGTCTATTGAAGTCTATGGCGGTTCGCCCGGTTCGCCAGTTCGCGAACATTTGCGGAAGTTCGCGTTCGCTGTTCGCGAACTGAAAATTTTATGTTCGCGACATCACTACCGACCAGTCTAACTGCAGAATTAGCAGATAACATCCCATTTAAGTGGTCCAGGTCCTCGTTAAAATATCTAGGAATACAGTTCACCTCGAATTTATCGGATCTCTACTCCGCAAATTATCCTCCCCTCTTACAGGCCATAAAAACGGATCTTGACTGTTGGAACAAAGGCTTAGTCTCCTGGTATGGTCGGATCGCCATTTTCAAAATGAATGTTCTCCCTAGGATATTGTACTTTTTACAAGCCATCCCCAGGTTATTTTTTCATACATTATTATCCATCCTTACACAATTCATTTGGGTGAGAACACAATCGGGGACAGTCAGAGTTCAGGCTTCAATCAAGCTTATTGCCAGGGAGAGTGAAGGGAAAGGCTAGAATTACAAAGAAGAAAAAGAATTGTGTGTATAGAATAGGGAGGCAGGGAAGCTGTCAGCCAGGGAGTGAGAAGAGATGAGCTGTGGCTGTGCCTCCTAGCAGAACTACAGCTGGTGCAAACTTCAAAAGCAGCTACCTGCAAGAAAATACTTAATTTTTTTTCCATGTTCACAGAAATCCTTATAAGCTAAAACTGTACCAACACGTGTTCTACTATCAATCTAGCATAGCATATAGAATACTAGCATTAACTCTGTCTCAGGTCAACACAAATGTTTAGCTTTATAAGACGCACTTTTTTTCCTCCAAAAGTAGGGGGAAATGGCCATGGGTCTTATAAAGTGAATACTAGTGAGCGCATCCATTATGGAAGAGCTCACTAGTATTCATTAGGTGCCGGGAGCGGGGAAGAAGCACTGCAAGTGCTTCCGATGCTCACCCTCACTGGTCTTCTTGCTATGGCCTGGTGGGTAGACTTGGTAGAGTGAGTTCCCAGTCCACACCCTTCCAGTACGGGTTGTCCTTTCTACCTGAGGTGATCGCAGGTGAGGCCTGCTGTAATCAGGCTTGCATAAAGCGCCTCAGAGTAGGTCAGTCTGAGGAGGGAGAAGTGTCTGTGATACTGGAGCAGAGGCTCTGTGTGTGGTCTCAGTCAGGAAGACTGAGGGGCTACAAGGCTATGCGAAGCCTGATCTCTCCCCTGTGTGGACTGATGCTTGATGAGTGGAACCTGCTAAGGCTTGGAGCCTGAGACCCTGACACTAAGCGGTACTTAGCAGTACGGTTTGTTTACGCGTACGTGCCGCAATAAAACACAGTTTTGGCCCTTAAATCCTGGTGTCTGTGAAGATGTCTGTGAGTGTGATCCCCTGAAAGAGAGACGATCCCTTACATATGGTGTCGGATGCGGGCAAGTTGTCCATGAGAGAAGGGCAACAGTCGGTTGCTAGGGGCAACAACAAGAGAAAGAGCAGGTGCTGCTGAATCCTGCTGTGCTGGAGTTTAAAGAGCCGGAAGCCTGTTTATTCGGTGGAGCAGGGGCTGCTCATGCTATTGTGAACTATTTTTGCTGTGGTGCAGAAATTTAAAGGGCCAGAAGCCCAGAAAAGAGACTGACCTGTTTGAAAAAAATAAAAAATGCTCGAGAGGACTATCTGTTGCTATGGGGTGGATGGAGGATTTCACCAAGCAGCTGATGCGGGCCAATCTGAAGGCTAGCCAAAGGCAAATGATGTGGCAACAGGAGCAGGAAAAGCTCATGTGCGGGTTGGACAAACCAAGAGACGTCCTAACCCAAGGCGTTTCCCATGGTAACCGCTGTGCGGAGGAACTGGGCAGTGACCTCATGACTAGGAGCCAAGAACTGCAGGTTCTCTGGATGCGGTTGGATGCAGAGGTGGTGTATGCCGTTGCCAAGGGCAACCGACGGGAAGAGAGTGAGATGGAGAGCAGTGTGGCTCTCAAGAGTTCTAGTGTTTTCTGCCAAGGTGTACAGAGTCCTAGAGAGGATGTGCGAAGATGCCGTAATGCTGTTGCTAAGAGCAACCAACCTCGACAGCATGCAGCTGTCCGGCAACATAGAGAGTGCTGCTGGAGATGTTGCCAAGTGTGAAGGTGTGCACCTTGTTGTCCTATGACCAAGAATCCAACATGGGAGGTTCCCAACATCCTGGAAAAGAATGTCTACTGTGGAGATGGACGTATCGCACGTGAGAGGGACGAACCCGAGGCGACAATGGGTAAGATCGTTCCTGTAATTGCTGGTGTAGCAGACCACGTGACAGTGAGCACTGCTCTGGAGGTTGGGCATGTGACTGACCGGGGTCCTGGTACATCAGAGACCGTGAACTGTGGTGTGAGCTGGCGGCAGTTGCTATATGCTGGGCCAGGAGGTGTTGAGACACTGGGACTAGAGACTGCGCCGAAAATGTGCAACATTGTGGTGAATGGCAGTTCAGTCCAGGCGTTGTTGGACGCAAGGTGCCAGATGAGCCTGGTACATGCCAGCTTGGTAGCTGGGGACTATGTGCGGAACAATCATGCGGATAGTAGGGACTATCCGGTGGCTCTCACTGAGTGTGAGACTCCAGTGGGAACTGGGACTTATGCGTTTGGGGTTGCAAACAAGCTTGCGCATGATGTCGTTTTGGGCCGTGATTTCCCTTTGTTTTGGCAGTTGTGGAGTAATGGAGACACTTCTGCAGAGAGTGCAAAAACTCCTGCAGAACTTGTACCTGTCCCTTTAAGTGAACGTGTAAGGGAAATGACCATTGAAAACAGTGATGTAGTTGAAGTGAAAAATGAAAATGTGAGTTCATGTGAAGTATATGATGATGACATGCCTTTTCCCTTTCAGAATGTGATCAGGAGAGAAGTGCCCCTTCCTGCTAAAAATATATGTGATACAAAAATGCTGGTTAATGTTGTGAGCCCAGAGGGTGTACCACACATACCAGAGGTGGATATGCAGTACCCACAGGGTTTTATGGTTGCTGGGGAAGTGTCCAATGTGGGGATTAGGGCATCAGTGCCCCTAGAGGTCAGAACTGATAATGATGACACAAGTAATATAGGTGACGCATGTGCCGTGGCCGATAGCAACTCAGAGAAAGAAGCAACCCGGTCAAGGTCTTGCGAAATTAAAGTAGTTGCTAGTAGTGACCAGACAATAGCTATACCTGACGTGACGAGAGTTAAGTGGGGAGAAGTCAGCCTAGTGAGACCTATACCCAGGCAGTGGTAGATGACCAGACGTGTCAGTACAGCTGCAATCAGAAAGAGATGAGTGAGCTGAAGGATCTACTGCCTGATATCCCGGTGAAGAGTAAAGGCTCCAAAGAAGCACAGAAAACTGCGGTAGACATGGACAATGTGCTTAAAGAGACTCTGGGTAGAACCCCCACAGGGTGTCCAAAAGAGAATGGTGGTACTCCTACATCTGCTGCTGCAGCAGAGCAAAGCAGGGAGCAGCTGGAATAGGAGGCCAAAGAGCGGGGCGCTTCCATTACGTTTGTGTACAAAACCAAGAACAAACTTCAGCGAGAATTGGATGATCTGATGGTGGACCTGGACCACCAGAGACAAATTATGTCTCATATAGAGAAATACGGCTTGGCCCGATATGCCGAACAACGTGACCGAGCTGAGGCTGATGTTCGGGAGAAGGAGACCAAGGCCCTCTCCTTGGTTAGAGCCCTTGAAGACGCGCTTGAGGAGCGAGGTGAATGTGAGAGGCTGAATAAGCAACCCAGAGCAGAGATGGAGGATCTCATGAGCTCAAACGATGACGTCGGGAAGAACGTCTATGAGTTGGAGAAGACTAAGCTTGATGGGTTAGAGGCAAGAGCTTCTCGAGATGACAGGTTGGCTCAATCAAAGGAAAATGAGAAACCTGAAGAGGAGCAGCCTTTGAAAGATGCCAAGAAGTCAGAGCCTGTTAAGAATAGGCCTGAAGATGGTGGCACTGCACTGCCGACTGAGGCAGAGAAGATGGAAGAAGTTTCTTCTGAACAAGTTGATGAAGCTGATGTGGAGGCAGAAGTCAAGAGACTCATGGCAGTGAGTAGCCAGGACCGGGTCATGAAAGATGTCCCCTCTACCGTCAATGCCTTCCAGAAAGCCAGAGGTCTGCTGGGCAAGAAATATAAGGAGACAGATGGCCAGTATACAGATGTTGTCTACTACTGTGAGATGGCTCTCCTAGCGCCTGCCCGAAAGATGAAGAGAAGATGAAGAGTCTGATGAGGACCCTGGTGTCTCCAGTACCTCCAACCTTGATGAGAAAGAGGAGGAGGGGTTAAGAATGCAAGTATATGTCGTGTCCGAGAAAGATGAGAAGGTCAACAAAGGGAATGAAGACTCCAAAGGAGACTCAAAGGCTGAAGAAGCTAAGGCCGATGAGTTGGAGTGGGAGAAATTCTCAGATGTACCACAGACCAAAGATAAGGCTGAAGAAGAGTCTGCCGAAGTGGGCAGAGCTACTGAAGAAGCAGAAGACTCTGAAACTGAATCCAAACCTGAGCTAAACCCTGTGAGGAGTAAAGAAAAAAGAGAAGTGTTATCTGTTGATAGAAGAGAGAAACAAAGCGAGTGTGAACACCAGGTGACACCAGAGCGGCTAAAGGGTGGTATAAAACTGACCAGCCGGATCTCCAACAAAAGGAGGAGGCGGGAGCTCCTCATGGAAAACACGGCTGTAAAGATTGCGGAAGTTAGAGGTCGTGGACTTAAGAAGAAATTTGGAAAAGGAGCAAGCCAGAAAGCTAAGAAAAAGTTCTCCATCAAAGAGGAGAAGGAGGACTCCCTTAGACACTGTCTGCTAGGTAGAAAGTCCGTGTTTATGAAATACCAAGCTCTGCTAGCCTGGGGGTGGCAGAATAGAGAGAAATATGTGACACTGACCACATCTTCCAGAGGGCATGGTACAATGTGGGAAAATCCCCAGACCTCCAGTCTGAAGAAGAGGGGGGGGGGGATATGTGGTAATGTGAACAGTGCTGGAAGGTGTGTTGTTTCACTTCAGGTGCCTCAGATGGGTGAGACAGATAAAATCCAGAGAGTGGCAGTAGTCTCAGCAAAGCATAGTTTGCTGAGACATTTCTGTATACATTTGTTGGCCTGGATTTTACTTGGACTGGTGGCTAGACTTGGTAGAGTGAGTTCCCAGTCACACCCTTCCAGTACGGGTTGTCCTTTCTACCTGAGGTGATCGCAGGTGAGGCCTGCTGTAATCAGGCTTGCATAAAGCGCCTCAGATTAGGTCAGTCTGAGGAGGGAGAAGTGTCTGTGTGTGGTCTCAGTCAGGAAGACTGAGGGGCTACAAGGCTATGCGAAGCCTGATCTCTCCCCTGTGTGGACTGATGCTTGATGAGTGGAACCTGCTAAGGCTTGGAGCCTGAGACCCTGACACTAAGCGGTACTTAGAGGTGTGTCAGGGAAACCTATGTGTTTAGGTAGAGCCCAGACGTCCAGGAGTTTATTTTGTACAACTGTTTGTTTACGCGGACGTGCCGCAATAAAACACAGTTTTGGGCCTTAAATCCTGGTGTCTGTGAAAATGTCTGTGAGTGTGACCCCCTGAAAGAGATACGATCCCTTACAGCACGGGTGTCAAACACAAGGCCTGGCGGGCCGAATCCGGCCCGCCAGACCTTGTCATGTGGCCCGCGCAGCCGCCGCCGATATGCGGCAGGCGAGTGAGCTGGCGGCGGCTGCTTGGCACAGGGAGATGAGCGCTTCCATTGTGGAAGCGCTCATCTCCAGTCATCTGTATCGCCGTCCTCAGGACAGCGATACAGATGCCTGCCTGTGCTGCGGTAGGGGAGGGAGAGGCGTGTCCCTTTCCCTTCCTCTGATAGGCTGCCGGCCTAGTGTCTGCAGCCTATCAGAGGCCGGCGCAGGCGGTGCAATGACGTCATCGCGCTGCCTGAGTTATACAGCGTGGGACACAGGCCAGAAGAGGCCTGCATCGCATCACTGACATGGAGGTAAGTATGTGTTTTTTTAAATTATTTTTATTATGTACAATACTTTTACTGGCGGGGGCTGTTATTACTGGCAAAGGGGGGGCTGTTTGTTATTACTGGAAAAGGGGGGGCTGTTATTACTGGCGGGGGCTGTTATTACTGGCAAAGGGGGGGCTGTTATTACTGGCGGGGGCTGTTATTACTGGCAAAGGGGGGGCTGTTATTACTGGCAAAGGGGGGGCTGTTATTACTGGCGGGGGCTGTTATTACTGGCAAAGTGGGGGGCTGTTATTACTGGCAAAGGGGGGGCTGTTATTACTGGCGGGGGCTGTTATTACTGGCGGGGGCTGTTATTACTGGCAAAGCGGGGGCTGTTATTACTGGCAAAGGGGGGGCTGTTATTACTGGCAAAAGGGGCTGTTATTACTGGCAAAGGGGGGGCTGTTTGTTATTACTGGCAAAGGGGGGGCTGTTATTACTGGCAAAGGGGGCTGTTATTACTGGCGGGGGCTGTTATTACTGGGGGCTGTTATTACTGGCAAAGGGGGGGCTGTTATTACTGGCAAAGGGGGGGCTGTTATTACTGGCGGGGGCTGTTATTACTGGCAAAGGGGGGGGGCTGTTATTACTGGCGGGGGCTGTTATTACTGGCAAAGGGGGGGCTGTTTGTTATTACTGGCAAAGGGGGGGGCTGTTATTACTGGCAAAGGGGGCTGTTATTACTGGTGGAGGCTGTTATTACTGGGGGCTGTTATTACTGGCAAAGGGGGGGCTGTTATTACTGGCAAAGGGGGCCGTTATTACTGGCAAATGGGGGGCTGTTTGTTATTACTGGCAAAGGGGGGCTGTTATTACTGGCAAAGGGGGCTGTTATTACTGGCGGGGGCTGTTATTACTGGCACAGAGGGGCTCTTATTACTGGGGGCTGTTATTACTGGCACAGAGGGGCTGTTATTACTGGGGGGCTGTTATTACTGGCACAGAGGGGCTGTTATTACTGACACAGAGGGGCTCTTATTACTGGGGGCTGTTATTACTGGGGGCTGCTATTACTGGCAAAGGGGGGGCTGCTATTACTGGCAAAGGGGGGGCTGTTATTACTGGCAAAGGGGGGGCTGTTATTACTGGCAAAGGGGGCTGTTATTACTGGCAAAGGGGGCTGTTATTACTGGCACAGAGGGGCTGTTATTACAGGGGGCTGTTATTACTGGGGGCTGTTATTACTGGGGGCTGCTATTATCTCCAAATACTTATTATGAAATCTTTCTCATTAGGATAAAACACCTCATCAGCTCCACCGAGCCCCCGGCCAAAGTGTGGAAGTGGCGTCCGAGATCCCCAAGGGCCAAGCCAAGTAAATGTAAGTTTTCCGGCCCTTTGAGGGTGACCAAACTGCTGATGCGGCCCCCGATGAATTTGAGTTTGACACCCCTGCCTTACAGGGTCTAAAATTAAAGGGCTGATCTGAGGTCTGATGGGGTCTAAAAGAAAAGGGCTGATCTGAGGTTTGATGGAGGTCTAAAAGAAAAGGGCAGATCTGAGGTCTGATAGGGGTCTGAAAGAAAAGGGCTGATGGGGGTCTGAAAGAAAAGGGCTGCTCTGAGGTCTGATAGGGGTCTAAAAGAAAAGGGCTGATCTGAGGTCTGATGGAGGTCTAAAAGAAAAGGGATGATCTGAGGTCTGATGGAGGTCTAAAAGAAAAGGGCTGATCTGAGGTCTGATGGGGGTCTGAAAGAAATAGGCAGATCTGAGGTCTGATAGGAGTCTGAAAGAAAAGGGCTGATCTGAGGTATGATGGGGGTCTGAAATAAAAGGGCTAATCTGAGGTCTGATGGGGGTCGGAAAGAAAAGGGATGATCTGAGGTCTAATGGGGTCTAAAAGAAAAGGGCTGATCTGAGGTCTGATAGGGGGTCTAAAAGAAATGGGCAGATATGAGGTCTGATGGGGGTCTGAAAGAAAAGGGCTGATCTGAGGTCTGGTGGGGGTCTGAAAGAAATGGGCAGATCTGAGGTCTGATAGGAGTCTGAAAGAAAAGGGCTGATCTGAGGTATGATGGGGGTCTGAAATAAAAGGGTTAATCTGAGGTCTGATGGGGGTCTGAAAGAAAAGGGCAGATCTGAGGTCTGATAGGGGTCTGAAAGAAAAGGGCTGGTGGGGGTCTAAAAGAAAAGGGCTGATCTGAGGTCTGATGGAGGTCTAAAAGAAAAGGGATGATCCGAGGTCTGATGGGGGTCTGAAAGAAAAGGGCTGATCTGAGGTATGATGGGGGTCTAAAAAAAAGGGCTGATCTGAGGTCTGATGGGGGTCTGAAAAAAAAAGGGCTAATCTGAGGTCTGATGGGGTCTGAAAGAAAAGGGCAGATCTGAGGTCTGATAGGGGTCTGAAAGAAAAGGGCTGATGGGGGTCTGAAAGAAAAGGGCTGCTCTGAGGTTCTGATAGGGGTCTAAAAGAAAAGGGCTGATCTGAGGTCTGATTGAGGTCTAAAAGAAATGGGGATGATCTGAGGTCTGATGGGGGTCTGAAAGAAAAGGGCTGATCTGAGTTATGATGGGGGTCTAAAAAAAAGGGCTGATCTGAGGTCTGATTGAGGTCTAAAAGAAAAGGGATTATCTGAGGTCTGATGGGGGTCTGAAAGAAAAGGGCTGATCTGAGGTATGATGGGGGTCTATAAAAAAGGTCTGATCTGAGGTCTGATGGGGGTCTGAAAGAAAAGGGCTAATCTGAGGTCTGATGGGGTCTGAAAGAAAAGGGCAGATCTGAGGTCTGATAGGGGTCTGAAAGAAAAGGGCAGATGGGGGTCTGAAAGAAAAGGGCTGCTCTGAGGTCTGATAGGAGTCTGAAAGAAAAGGGCTGATCTGAGGTATGATGGGGGTCTGAAATAAAAGGGCTAATTTGAGGTCTGATGGGGGTCTGAAAGAAAAGGGTTGATCTGAGGTCTGATAGGGGTCTGAAAGAAAAGGGCTGATCAGAGGTCTGATGGGGTCTAAAAGAATCTGAGGTCTGATGGAGGTCTAAAAGAAAAGTGACGATCTGAGGTCTGATGGGGGTCTGAAAGAAAAGGGCAGATCTGAAGTCTGATAGGGGTCTGAAAGAAAAGTGCTGATGGGGGTCTGAAAGAAAAGGGCTGATCTGAGATCTGATGGTGGTCTGAAAGTAAAGGGCTGATGGGGGTCTGAAAGAAAAGGGCTGCTCTGAGGTCTGATAGGGGTCTAAAAGAAAAGGGCTGATCTGAGGTCTGATGGAGGTCTAAAAGAAAAGGGATGAACTGAGGTCTGATGGATGTCTAAAAGAAAAGGGCAGATCTGAGGTCTGATAGGAGTTTGAAAGAAAAGGGCTGATCTGAAGTCTGATGGGGATCTGAAAGAAATGGGCAGATCTGAGGTCTGATAGGAGTCTGAAAGAAAAGGGCTGATCTGAGGTATGATGGGGGTCTGAAATAAAAGGGCTAATTTGAGGTCTGATGGGGGTCTGAAAGAAAAGGGCTGATCTGAGGTCTGATAGGGGTCTGAAAGAAAAGGTCTGATGGGGGTCTGAAAGAAAAGGGCTGATCAGAGGTCTGATGGGGTCTAAAAGAATCTGAGGTCTGATGGAGGTCTAAAAGAAAAGTGACGATCTGAGGTCTGATGGGGGTCTGAAAGAAAAGGGCAACTCTGAAGCCTGATAGGGGTCTGAAAGAAAAGTGCTGATGGGGGTCTGAAAGAAAAGGCCTGATCTGAGATCTGATGGTGGTCTGAAAGTAAAGGGCTGATGGGGGTCTGAAAGAAAAGGGCTGCTCTGAGGTCTGATAGGGGTCTAAAAGAAAACAGCCGATCTGAGGTCTGATGGAGGTCTAAAGGAAAAGGGATGATCTGAGGTCTGATGGAGGTCTAAAAGAAAAGGGCAGATCTGAGGTCTGATAGGAGTCTGAAAGAAAAGGGCTGATCTGAGGTCTGATGGGGGTCTGAAAGAAATGGGCGGATATGAAGTCTGATAGGAGTCTGAAAGAAAAGGGCTGATCTGAGGTATGATGGGGGTCTGAAATAAAAGGGCTAATCTGAGGTCTGATGGGGGTCTGAAAGAAAAGGGCAGATCTGAGGTCTGATAGGGGTCTGAAAGAAAAGTGCTGATGGGGGTCTAAAAGAAAAGGGCAGATCTGAGGTCTGATGGAGGGCTAAAAGAAAAGGGAAGATCTGAGGTCTGATGGGGGTCTGAAAGAAAAGGGATGATCTGAGGTCTGATGGGGGTCTGAAAGAAAAGGGCTGATCTGAGGTCTGATGGGGGTCTGAAAGAAAAGGGCTAATCTGAGGTCTGATGGGGGTCTGAAAGAAAAGGGCAGATCTGAGGTCTGATAGGGGTCTGAAAGAAAAGGGCTGGTGGGGGTCTAAAAGAAAAGGGCTAATCTGAGGTCTGATGGAGGTCTAAAAGAAAAGGGATGATCTGAGGTCTGATGGAGGTCTAAAAGAAAAGGGCAGATCTGAGATCTGATGGGGTCTAAAAGAAAAGGGATGATCTGAGGTCTGATGGAGGTCTAAAAGAAAAGGGATGATCTGAGGTCTGATGGAGGTCTGAAAGAAAAGGGCTGATCAGAGGTCTGATGGGGTCTAAAAGAAAAGGGCTGATCTGAAGTCTGATGGAGGTGCAACGTCCCACTACGTGTGTGGGCACTGCTTAAAAGCACTTTTTACATTATTAAAAGCACTAGGTTGTAATGTATAAATTTGCATTTGTGTATCTGCAAAATCCCTGTTAACAGGCCTATTAGGTGCAATTTATACATCCTACCACTAGATGGGGGTAAAGTTCAGGTCCTATATATATCTAGGTTAGGCCTAGTGAAGGAGGGCAGTTGCTAGTTCTGAGTCCAGATCCGTGGAGTAAAGATGTAGTTCAGAAGAGAGCAGATCTGAGGTAGTCAGATCAGATTAGTGGGAAGAAAATGTAGAGTGAAGACTTCACAACACAGATTAGTGAGTGGAGCCAACTTTGCTAGTAGGTGATACTCAGATGTGAGGCGCAGAAGAGCATTTTTCTTCTGTGGCCGGACTATAGACTTGCATCCCTGACCAGTAGGAGAAGAGTTTGCCTCCCTGGAAAAGAAACAAGCATTCCTAGGAATTCATCGGTGATAAGAGCCATTATTGAGGGCCACAGACACCTTTGCATGGTGGAGGTTTTATAGCTTCAGGCAGCCACACCAAACTTCTAAGAGACAGTTGAGTTTTCCTGTCCAAAATATTCAGCTTGTAGGGAAAGACAAGGAATAGGATCCAACACAGGAACCAGGTACACCTAACCCACTGCTCCAAAACCACGAAACCTAAACAGCCTAAAACTGTGGATTTTCAGAATTAACTCTGTACCATCTAGAGACTGCATAATTGTACTGCTGCAACCAAAAGACATCCAAAGTAAAAGTTGTGAGTTGCATCTTACCACTGTCTACCTCATTATTACTACCTATGGTTGTACCACCATTAACGGTACTGGCGTCACGAAAAAAATCATCAAGGGACTCAGCCTCAACTAGCACCCTAAGCACCCCTAACATCAAGGGCACCTCAACCACCATCTTGGCTGATGCATCCTACCACAGAGCGTGCCCCGGAGGATTTCGTGCTGTTCACCTCAACACTGTGCTGCCAGCCCAGGAAGGCTATCTGCTAACCGTGAGTAAACTGATGAACTGTGTGTTATATCATTTGGCCCCTCATCGGTCCACCGTGCACCTCACGTGTTGCCCCTGCGACTGGCTGGCTGCAGAGGTCTAAATGAAAAGTGACGATCTGAGGTCTGATGCGGGTCTGAAAGAAAAAGGCAGATCTGAAGTCTGATAGGGGTCTGAAAGAAAAGTGCTGATGGGGGGTCCAAAAGTAAAGGGCTGATCTGAGGTCTAATAGGGGTCTAAAAGAAAAGGGCTGATCTGAGGTCTGATGGAGGTCTAAAAGAAAAGGGATGATCTGAGGTCTGATGGAGGTCTAAAAGAAAAGGGATGATAAACTGATGAACTGTGTGTTATATCATTTGGCCCCTCATCGGTCTACCGTTCACCCTTACGTGTTGCCCCTGCGACTGGCTGGCTGCAGAGGTCTAAATGAAAAGTGATGATCTGAGGTCTGATGGGGTCTGAAAGAAAAGGGCAGATCTGAGGTATGATAGGAGTCTGAAAGAAAAGGGCTTATGGGGGTCTGAAAGAAAAGGGCTGATCTGAGGTCTGATGGGATCTGAAAGAAAAAGGCTAATCAGAGGTCTGATGGGGGTCTGAAATAAAAGGGCTGTTCTGAGGTTTGTTGGGGGTCTGACATGAAGGGCTGATATGGGGGTCTGATGCGATGTCCTGATATTTATGGGGGTCTAATCTGAGGATCTGATATGAGGTCTGATGAAATTTTTTTTTTTCTTATTTCCCTCCTCTAAAATCTGGGGTGCGTATCATTGGGTGCGTCTTATAAAGCGAAAAATACAGTATTTTATTTACAGTAATTTAAATAGTTGGTTTTTTTGTATGAAAAACCATATACATCAGGAACTAAATATTAGGGCTAAATCTGTTTATTATCTCCACACACAGTTCAGTTCTAGTTTTATTTTATTTGGGTGGGGTTATTGAATTTAATGAAACCATCATATAGGTGCTCAGTACACTAATACACACTAGGGTAACAATTTACCTATGAGTGTTAAAGGGGTTCTCCGGTATTTTAATATTGATGACCTATCCTCAGGATAGGTCATCAATATCAGATCAGCAGGGGTCCTACACCCCTGCCGATCAGCTGCTCTCTTGCTGCTCGCTGCTGCTTTACCATAGACATAGCAGCAGCAGTTGAGGATTACTACACCAATGCACAGAGTAGTGCACAACATTATCTGAGAGGCTCAAAAATGTCAGGGATACGGAAGGGTTCCAAACGAAAGACCCATAGCCAGAATGTGGGTAGTAGCAGCACCAATTATCTGGCCAGAAGTAGCTACAGTTGAGAAGAAAGAGGATGAGATTGTGGATTGGATGGCTCACCTCTCCTCTCATTCGCACTAGAATGACGTGGAGGTGACTTCAGTCCGACACCGTGCCATGAAGCCAGGGGTCACAGCATATCTTCTGCTTCTCCTCCTTGCAGCCCCAAAGAAGGCTTTCAGTGGAGTCCTCTCAGTCTTCATTTGCCCTTCCTAGTGGGGTGCCTTTCCAGACATGCCTGCCACCAGCGTGTCGGAAAGGGATGGCCATCTCCACCCACTGCAGCGTCATCCCCCTGCCGCTATCACAAGCAGCAGAAGCAGCAGCAGCCATTTCAGTCTCCAACATGATGAAGCAGTTTTTCCATGTACTGTGCCAGACTGAGGCCAGTTAGCAAGCCGACGGTCCAGGTTCAGGCCTACTTAAACTTTGGTCAGTTTCTGGCGTATACCCTGTACCCTGATCACATGGATTTCTGGGCAGGCAAACTGGAACAGTGCCCCGAACTGTCACAGCACACTCTCTTTCTTGCGTAGACTCCAGTGTCATCTCGGAGAGGGTTTTCAGCACCGCGGGAGGCATGGTGACATCCAAATGGACCAAGATGTCCTCCGCCAGTGTCTAAAACATCTCTTTTATCAAAATGAACCAACCCTGGATTCAGGAGGATTTTTACTAGAGGTGGGACGAATCCAATTTTTTTCGAATCCGAATCCGAAAAGGTTCTCGAATATATCGAATCTTTCGAATCTCGAATCCTACGAATCCTGTACATAATTGTGTGAATGCACGGTGTAAGAAACAAAGTCAGACCGCATCAGTTTGTCTGAACCTCCACCTCCCAGTCACGGTCGCACCCTATATGACCGCGATGACCCCTGCTATGACCCCTGCTCCTATCACTACAGAACATCCAGGGTAATACAGCGCCACAGTGACATCTCCTTTGATGTAGATGTTCTCTTTCCTCATCTTCTCCTTTCAGACCTTCAGACCAGACACCATTTTTCAGCCATTTTTCGTCTCTGCAGTTTGACAAAAAAAAAATCTTAGTTTACTACTTTTCCATCATCCTCCCATCTTCTGGACAAATCATCCTAACACCCCCAATACTGTGCCGCTGTGCTCCCCAATACTATACTGCAGAAACAGATAATACCCCTGATAATACTAGTACCACACAGAGCCCCCCATATAAAATACCCCTTCTTTGTGGCCTCAGTAGATGCCGCCATAGTGCCCCCCAATAATGTGCCAATAAGAAGTGGCCCCACAGTGCCACCCAATAATGTGCCAGTAAGTGTCCCCATAGATGCCCCCCTAATCATGTGCCAGTATCAAGTGCGGAGTGCCTCTCTCCTCCCCCCATGTGCCGGAATCATAGTGCCATCTCCCCCCCAATGTGCCAGTATTATAGTGCCATCTCCCCCATAATGTGCCAGTATCATAGTGCACTCACTTTACTTAATGAAGAACGTGAATCAAAATACCCTCCACATGAGTGCTGCTGTGTGGTTGTGTATGTGTGCACTTGCACATACATATACACAATTTTTATATGTGTATGTGTGTGTGTGTGTGTGTATATATGTGTATGTATGTATATATGTATATGTATGTATGTGTTTACACAATAACTCTATATGTATACTGTTGTAACCAAATTTATTTATTTATTTCTCCTGAAGAAGAGGGCCTCAGACCCTCGAAACGCGTTGAGCCTTATATTTATTAAAATGATTGACCAAAAGCCACGTGTGTAGGCGGCGTTCAATTATTTACATCTCTACATGCGATCCTGGCCGGGGGGGAAAATAGTCTCAGGTGTCTTGAGTTTATCCTGGTGACTGCCCCCCCTGTGAAGTGAGTGCATTTGATTTTATTATTATCATTATTTTATGATCTCTAACATCACCACTATAGAGCTGAGGTGTTTTTTCCTAAACTCCGAGCTCTTTAAATAGACCTAGGTGAAGGTCTTTTTTATATTCTATACACAAATAAGAATCAATCTGTATCCTCTTCACAACTAATAACCGAGTGATCTGGCGCCTGGTACGTGTTTCAAACTTTTTCCTCCACGGATGTGAAAGGTTTTTCCTCCTTTCTCCTCTCCACACCGCCTATATCTCTTCTAAAGTGGACAAGGGTAATCCTTGACCCACTGAAACACTTGAGCAGCCTATCTTGTTCCTTAATTGCAGACGAGCGTAACTCCATATATACATATATAATATACACATATATATTTATATATATATTGTTCTATATAGAACTCACCTCCGCCCCCTGGCGCCTCTGATAGCCTCTACTCTAGGTACCTATTTTGCGACTCATGGTCTGTTTCTAAGACCAGGAAGTTCAAATTGTACCGTAATCCTCTTTTTGTATTTCTACATTTTGCCAGTATCATAGTGCCACCTCCCCCCATAATGTGCCAGTATCATAGTGCCATCTCCCCCCATAATGTGCCAGTATCATAGTGCCATCTCCCCCATAATGTGCCATTATCATAGTGCCATCTCCCCCCATAATGTGCCAGTATTATAGTGCCATCTCCCCTCATAATGTGCCAGTATCATAGTGCCCCCTTCCCAATGTGCCAGTATCATAGTGCCTCTCATAGATGCCTCTCACCTCTCCCCCTGGCATCCACAGACCCCGCCATCCTATAACAGTGCCATCCACACACACCCCCACCCCATAACAGTGCCATCCACACCCCCCCCACCCCATAACAGTGCCATCCACAGACCCCCCCACCCCATAACAGTGCCATCCACAGACCCCCCCACCCCATAACAGTGCCATCCACAGACCCCCCCCACCCCATAACAGTGCCATCCACAGACCCCCCCACCCCATAACAGTGCCATCCACAGACCCCCCACCCCTTAACAGTGCCATCCACAGACCCCCCCCACCCCATAACAGTGCCATCCACAGACCCCCCCACCCCATAACAGTGCCATCCACAGGCCCCCTCCCACCCCACAACAGTGCCATCCACAGACCCCCCCACCCCATAACAGTGCCATCCACAGATCTCCCCCCCCACTCCTTAACAGTGTAATGAAGCAGGCGGCGCAGGCACGTGACGTCAGTCAGTCACTCTGCCGCTCGTCTGCCCGGCCGCCTGCATTACGATATCAGTAGCCCTGTAAGTAGGATATATTGAATGTTATACTACAGAGGGGGCAGCATGAATCATTATTAATTGAATTACACATTTTATAACTGTACTGGAGCGGAGGGGCCGGAGCACAGTGAACGCACCGGCCCCCGGCTCCTCCTCCCAGTCCCTCCCACCGGGATTCGTCGGATTCGTATCAGGTAAATTACGTCGGGATTCGAGTCCACGAATCCCACGAATGCCACGAATCCAGCAAGATTCAAGGGATTCATGGATTTGACGAATCCCCCGTCCCATCTCTAATTTTTACACTCCTCCAGTTGATCCGGATGAATAGATCTAGCCTTGCTGGCTGTTCCCCATCTTGCCACTGTTGCTGTCTGCCTGCCCGCCTACTGCCATCATGTTGCTGTTGTGACCTATCTATCATCACGTTCTGTACGGCTGCTGCTGTCATCTCCATTATGCCACCTCCACCATTATGCTACTGATACGACCTGCCTACCATCATGTTCTGTACAGCCACTGCTGCTGCCACCATCAGGCTACTGCTGCGACCTGCCTACTATAACATTGTGTACAGCTGCTGCAGTAGCCGCCATCATGCGACTGCTGCAAACTGCCTACCATCATCTTCTGTACGACTGCCGCCTCTATCATGCCACTGTTGCCATTATGCCACTGCTGCGGCCTGCCGACCATCATCTTCTGTAAGGCTGCTGCTGCCTTTCTGCCAACATGTACAGCCGCCGCTACCTCAGCTGCTGATGCTCCTTGCTGTTAATCCCCTACTGCCAACTCCATTAACACAAAGCACCTGCCATCACTATAACTACTGCTACTATTACTACTACTACTACTACCAGCAATAGACAGCCTTGTATGTTCCATGCTATGCTGCTTTTGCTGCCACTACTATTGAGGCCACATGCCACTATGTCTGTACCGTACCCTTTCTACATCCACACTACACTGCTGCTGCTCCCAATTAAAAGGGAGATTTTTTTTTAGGTTTGTTCACAACAAGCCATTTTTCCTTCTGAAAATCAACACTTGTGTGCCTTAACCCCTTGCTGCACACGTAACGCCGATAGGCGTCCGTGCGGCGGCAGTCTAAGGCTCAGCAACGCCTATTGGCGTCATCTCGTGTGAGCCGAGATTTCCTGTGAACGCGCGCTCACAGGAGCGCGCGTTCACAGGATTGCGAAGTAAACAAGTTGATCTACAGCCTGCCAGCAGCGATCATTCACTGGCAGGCTGTAGATGCGATTTTTTTAACATCAGAAAGGTATATTAGACACTGTTTTGATAACAGCGTCTAATATACCTGCTACCTGGTCCTGTGGTGGTCCCTTTTGCTTGGATCGACCACCAGAGGACACAGGCAGCTCTGTAAGTAGCACCAAGCACCACACTACACTACACACACACCCCCCGTCACTTATTAACCCCTTATTAACCCCTGATCACCCCATATAGACTCCCTCATCACCCCCCTGTCATTGATCACCCCCCTGTAAGGCTCCATTCAGACGTCCGTACAGGGACGCAAAACACGGACATCGGCAATGTGCTTTCCGCATTTTGCGGATCCGCACATTGCCAGAACTATATAGAAAATGCCTTTTCTTGTCCGCAATTGCGGACAAGAATAGGACATGTTCTATATTTTTGCGGAACAGAAGTGCGGACCCGGAAGTGCAGATCCGCAATTCCGGATCCGAGCGGGACAAAGTCTGTCCCCATAGAAATGAATGGGTCCGCAATTCCGTTCCGCAAAATGCGGAACAGAATTGCGGACGTGTGAATGTGAATAAGAGTCCCTTATCACCGCCAGTTAGTTAGCTACTTGTTAGGTAGTTAGCGCCCAGCCTCCGCACCGCAGTCACTGATTAGTCGCTGATTAGCGTCATCGCTGTCGCTAATCAGCACTAGTACTATATAGTATCTGTAAGTGATCAAGACTGATCGCAATCAGATCTATATCAGTACATTAGGGTCACCTTAGGCTCTACAAAAAACGCAGTGTTCGCCAGATCAGGCCTGATCTTGTGCGCACACTTGCGTTCAGTCCGCCCCACCGCAGTGACAGAATTTTTTTTTCTGATCACTGCAAAAACACCGTAAAATCGCTGCGGCGCTATAAAGATCACTTTTGAGCTATTAGCGATCGCAACTGCACATTTTTTGGCAGAAATTTTTTCATCCACATTGATCGATGCGAATGAAGAAATCTGTGCCGTTCATTTTTTCTTTCAGCCCAGAGGCTGAACAGAAAAAAAAAATCTCATTACCCGTATGCTCAATATAAGGCCTCATGCACATGACCGTGCCGTTTTTTGCGGAAGGCGCCCGTGTTGACTTCCGCAATATAAATGCCTATTCTTGTCCGCAAAGCGCGGACAACAATAGGACATGTTATATGTTTTTAGCGGGGCCGCGGAACGGAGCCACGGATGTCACAAGTTAGTGGAATATGAGACTTTGTAAGAAAAAAATAAATGAAAATAAAAATCAATTTCCGCTAACTTGTGCCAAAAAAAAAATCTTCTATGAACTCGCCATGCCCCTCACGGAATACCTTGGAGTGTCTTCTTTCCAAAATGGGGTCACTTGTGGGGTATTTATACTGCCCAGGCATTTTAGGGGCCCTAAAGCGTGAGAAGTAGTTTGGAATCCAAAATGCGTAAAAATGCCCTGTGAAATCCTAAAGGTACTCAATGGAATTTGGGCCCCTTTGCGCACCTAGGCTGCAAAAAAGTGTCACACATGTGGTATTGCCGTACTCAGAAGAAGTAGGGCAATGTGTTTTGGGGTGTATTTTTACATATACCCATACTATGTGTGAGAAAAATCTCTGTAAATGACAACTTTTTCAATTTTTTTATACAAAGTTGTCAATTTAGAGAGATATTTCTCTCACCCAGCATGGGTATATGTAAAAATACACCCCAAAACACATTGCCCTACTTCTCCTGAGTACGGCGATGCCACATGTGTGACATTTTTTTGCAGCCTAGGTGCGTAAAGGGGACGAAAGTCCAACGAGTACCTTTAGGCTTTACAGGGTTGCTCGCAATTTAGCCCCGCCCAAAATGCCAGAACAGTAAACACACACCATAAATGACCCTATTTTGGAAAGTAGACACCCCAAGGTATTCAATGAGGGGCATAGTGAGTCCGTGGGAGATTTTTTAATTTTTTTTGCCAGAAGTTAGCAGAAATGGAAACTTTATTATTTATTTTTTTTCCTCAGAAAGTGTCATTTTCCGCTAACTTGTGAAAAAAAATTAAATCATACATAAACTCACCATGCCCCTCCGCGAATACTTTGGGTGTTTTCTTTCTAAAATGGGGTTATTTGGGGGGTATTTATACTATCCTGGCATTCTAGCGCCTCAAGAAACATGACAGGTGCTCAGAAAGTCAGAGCTGCTTCAAAATGCGGAAATTCACATTTTTGTACCATAGTTTGTAAATGCTATAACTTTTGCGCAAACCAATAAATATACACTTATTGGATTTTTTTTTATCAAAGACATGTAGCACAATAAATTCTGACACAAATTTGTATAGAAATGTAATTATATTTGAACAATTTAACCAGAGAAAGTTAAAAATACAAATTTTTTGGAGAAAATTGCAGTCTATTTTGATTAATATCAGAAAAATGAAAAAGCTCAGCAGCAATCAAATACCACCAAAAGAAAGCTGTATTTGTGAGAAGAAAAGGAGGTAAAATTCATTTGGGTGCCAAGTTGCATGACCGAGCAATAAACCGTTAAAGTTGTGAAGTGCTGATTTGTAAAAAAGGGCCTGGTCACTAGGGGGGTATAAACCTGTGGTCCTTAAGTGGTTAAGGGCAGGAATTCCAACCCTGTCAAGGCATCAATTTTTGGAAATTTGGTCTCCCAACAAGCCACTTTTTCTTTAAAATCCAATAACACCGTGTGTGCTTAAACATTATCCTTCTCTGATAAGTGACAATTTTTGGAAGCTTTGGAATATGAAAAAGCTAACACATGCACCGGCGCGGTATGTTTTAATTCGCCTTGTATGTCAAACGTGCGTTTACCCCCAGCTATGTATGTCAGTGTCACTGAGACATCATTTATTATTGCCGTAATTGCGTTCCAGAGCTTAGGGAGTGGGAGGAAAATGCATAAAAAATAAAGCTTTCAAGCTTTCCCAAAAAATCTGAGTCCTTGAAGGCTAGAGGTGGTTATATATCCGAATCGATTCAGGTCTGAGCCATTTAAAAAAATTTGTCGAACCAGACCTGAAATTAATCTCGTGTGGTTCGCCCATCTTTATATCTGGATTAAATTAATGAAAGAAAGTATATGTGATACATTCCTTTTAACCACTTGCAGAAAAAGCCAGTTTAGACCAAATGCCAGATGCCCATTTTTCAGATTTGACATGTGTCACTTTATCTGGTAATAATTGTGGAACACTTTTACTTATCCAAATGATTCTAAGATCGTTTACATAAACACCATATGTGGTCATAAATCTGTTCATGGGCACATGCCAGGGCTCAAAAGGAAAGAAGCACAATATTGTTTTTGGAGGGAAGATTTTGCTAGAATAGTTTGCAGGTGCCATGTCACATTTTAAAAGACTCTGAGGTACCCCTAGAAAGAAAAGCCTAAAAAGTGGCCCCATTTTGGAACCCACACCCCTCAGGGAATTGATCAAGGGATACAAGTGAGGAGACAATGCAGCCCACAATTTGTTATGCATTTTTCCCTAAATACGGCTATATGCCATACTGTATGTCGTGGTAAACTGCTGTTTGGGGGCACAGCAGCGTTCAGAAGGGAAGGACTGGCAGTAGGATTTTGTAACATGGAATTTGCTGAAAAGTTTTTAGGGGCCCTAACTTTTTAATTTTTTTGTTGACTGAGCTGTGTGAGGATTTATGTTGCAGGACAAACTGCAGTTATATTTTTTTTGTACCACTTTGGAGTACAAATGATTTTTGAGTTTTACAAATGAGTTTTATATACAATTTTTTAGGAGGTGAGGTGGGCACTTTGTCACAAAGCGCATTTCTTTCTAAGTACGATTTTTTTAATCACCATTTCAGGGAAATCAATTTGTTACCACGAAGCACAAGGAAATTCAGCTTTATGGCGAATTGATTTTTCCCTGACTAAGTGGACTTCGATTCACTCAACACTAGTCATTAGGAAAGGCTTTTGTCTGTCTTGTATGAATTGTTTCTCTATTTTAAAGGGTGATGGGGTTTATCAGTCCAAACAGGGATATAAGAATCCACTTAGGGCTCATTCACACTAAAGTAAGGGCTCCGTGTCTGTATTGTGGATCGCAAAAACATCAGATCCACACAACTGGCTGTGTGCACTCTGTGTAAAGCTATGGCATAATATGGCAAGATACAGCAAAAGATAGGACATGCCCTATGTTTTGCAGAGCAATGGCATGGATCGGAAGCTCATGGAAACACTTGGAAGCACTTCTGTGGGCTTCAAGGTCCATGTCTCTGCATCGCAAAAGATAGCACATGTCCTATCTTTTGCTGTATTTTGTGGAGCGCAGACCCATTAAAGTCAATAGGTCCGCACCGCAATACGGTATTCACACGGACGTGCCCATGCATTGTAAACCACTATTTGCAGTCCACAACATGAGCATGGAGCTCTTACATTCATGTGAATGAGCAGCTAGTGGTGCAAAAATGTGATCTATGGTATAGATATCACTTCAGTTTGTGGTATATAGATCAAACATAAAGAGAAATAAAAGTAAGATAGATTATATGAACATAGATCGAGTATTAAATGTCAGAAGGAGGTGCAGTGCAAAAAAGCAGAGGACGGTGTGAATAAGCATGGTGAAACTACATTTATAAAACATTGTATTGAAATAAAACACCAATGGAAAAATTTGAAATGAGTCATTTTAGAATGTGTAAATATATCTCATTTCCATGATGAAAATAAAAAAAAGATTGCTATAACGTAAGACATTTTTCTTACATCAAAGGGGTTAAATGAGGTGTGTATTTTTATGATTAGCTCTGTTGCTTCTATGTTTTTAATTGTCTATTTTTTATTAGGTTTAATTGTTTATATTTGATATACATAAGTATTTAGTATATGAATATTATGCAATGTGGTGTAACATGTTTAAATGCATAGTTACCTCCCATCATTACGCATGAAAAAGGACGGGTGTCCCCCAAAACATTGCGAGGATGGGGCAGGAAGCTTGGTGTCCTCAATGTACAATAAGAAAACTATGGATTTGAATATGAAGATTGAATAAAGAAAAGGCAGCACCATGAATTTTTGCTCACAATGAAATATTTTTGTTTCTGCGCTGCATTTATCTTCTCAGTGTGATTTGGAGTGTGGTGGAGCTCTGAAGTAAGCAACTGAATAGAAACCCTTGTGTGTGGATACGATTAGAATTAGACTATCCTGAGGATAAGAAATCACTTGTAAAATCCTGGGATACTCCTTTGAGGATGTGGTGCTTTTTTATTTATTTTTTGTTCTTCTCTACAAGGGGAGAAGATAAGGTGAGAGAGGGGGCCACTTCCCATTCTCTAACCACTTAGATGTTGGGGATAAGTACTGACTATGGCATCTAAGGGGTTAAATTGTTGGGATTGGAGTTGTCGCTGATCCCAGCAGTGAGAGTGGATTGCATCCTGTACAATACAGCTGACAGATGCAAGTGATGGTGCAGGCAAACTGATCTATTTACAATGCCATAAACGTATGGCATGGTGTAGGAATGGGTTAATCCATTCATTTAGACCCCAGACCAGTAGAGAACCTGGGAACGAGAAGCAGTTAGTGATACTGGCAGATTCATGTTGGATTAATTCAGTAAATAACAGCCGGTTTAACGACACACAAAATCGTTCCTGTGTTTGTAGGACAAAGCACTGGACAAAAATTGGCCAGTATTCCCCTTAAAATATAGAAATAGTTCTGGCAAATTTTAGACTGTTGCCAACTATGATGACGCACAGAGGGTGATTACATAAGTAATTTCCCAACCTTCTCACTCCCTTAGCAGGAAAATGACTTCTTAAATGTGATACATAGCCTCTCATATTGGTAAGCAGGCTGGATAACATAAACAAGCTTATGCATCACCCCCTGAAAAGCTCTACGGGGGAAAGATGGCAGTGCCAGGCTGTGAGCTTTCTGATGTTACATACTTCCAGCTTCTCCTCCCTTAGGCCTCTTGCACACGACCGTGTGTCCCCCGTGGCCGTATTGCGGCCCGCATATGGCGGGTCCGCAATACACGGGATACCGCACCGGCCGTGTGCACTCCGCATCAAGGATGCGGCCCTATTCACTTGAATGTGTCCGCAAATCCGGAGATGCGGTGCGGAACGGAACCATGGAACGGAAGCACTATGAAATGCTTTCGTGGGGTTCCGTTCCGTGCTTCCTTTCTGCAAAAAGATAGAACTTGTTCTATCTTTTTGCGGAACGGACGGATCGCAGACCCCATTCAAGTGCATGGGTCTGTGATCCACATGCGGCTGCCCGACGGTCGGTGCCCGTGCATTGTGGACCGCAATTTGCGGTCCACAGCACGGGCACGAAGCCCTTACGTTCGTGGGCAGGAGGCCTTAAACACCAAATCAGGAAGCAAGATTTTTCATCCTGATTTACATCAAATGAGAACATTACCCATAAGTTTTAGCTGAAGCTTTTCTAGTATCATCCGCGGGTTACCCGCTCAATGTCGTTCGTCATAAGGATCAGGGATTGTAATGCTAGAGCAGACAAATTTATTTGGTAAAAGACAAATTTATTCGCTAAAAGACTAATGTTTTCGGTAAAAGAATAATTTTTCAGATAAAAGAATATTTTTTCCGACAAACAATGATTATCAACTCGTGGGCAACTCTGCTGTGTGAAGAATCTATTTATTTGCACTGCCCACAGGGTGTTAAATAAGACCGCTCTGTAATACTAAAATGTTAAATATCAATGTATACACGCCACAAACAGTAGAATGCGACATGTGTATCACCCCAAATTGTGGATCAGGGCCTAATATAATTGCTTATGTTTTAATCAATGTAGACACACCACAAACAGTAGAATGTGACAGGTGTATCACCCCAAATTGTGAAAAAGGTCCTAATAGAATTGCTTATGTTTTAATCAATGTAGACACACCACAAACAGTAGAATGTGACAGGTATATTCCCCCAAATTGTGAAAAAGGTCCTAATAGAATTGCTTATGTTTTAATCAATGTAGACAAGCCACAAACAGTAGAATAAGACAGGTATATCACCCTACTTTGTGAATCAAGGCCTAATAGAATTGCATATCTATTAATCAATGTGGACACACCACAAACAGTAGCGTCCTTCTCAATGGCAATAGTTTGATGAATGTCCCTATGGCCCAAAAGATCACATGTATTGCAGCATTAAATCACAAATAAAATTAAAATTTTGTGGAGTGCTGCAATTTTTTTCACATATTACCTAATTCCTAGCACCTAGTGGTCACAGAGTGCCACAACATAGCCACATAAATAAGGTATTGAATGTGCAGGATCAACCCTACCAGGTGGTTTGCCTACCAGGTTTGATCTTGCTGATATATATTACAGATATATTCAATATACAGCTCCTATTAAGATCTATGCATCTCCATGGTAACGAGATACAAACAAACCTGCATTGTTTGATCCAGCTATCATATTTTCCTTACTGCTTGCTAACTGATCAATTATATGTTAGGAAGAGGAAGGGGACAGACGGTGGTAAGGTAATTTCACCCTATATAGGTGATTCCTTTATTATTTTAGTTTTATATTGAGTTACCCATGAATTCGAAGAATGATCAATGAAAGTAACTCCCAGAAAAACTGTGATTGTTTCTTATTATAATGTAGATACTGTACATAGCATTGTAGTTACATTCCTTACCAGGCACTCTTGAATTATCAGCCCCATTCTGGAGCTCTGTTGTCTCACATGACTCTCCAGTTCACACAGGATGCTATGTGTGGACCAGAAGGCAGTTTCTCAATAAAATATCTACAACATGGTAAATCTATGATATTCAATAGTGCCATCTAGTGGTCACTGGAGCTCAATACTTGCAAACGCAATACTTGAACAAGTGCAGAAGATATAAGTACAGTAGGTGTGAGTCCAGAATCGATACTCTAGGTCAGTGGTGGCGAACCTATGGCATGGGTGCCAGGGGCGGCACTCAGAGCCCTCTCTTTGGGCACCCGCACCCTGGAAAAAGTCTATGGTGTTCCAATATGCCTTAGACTTTCCCTGCCATTCAACAGCGCAGGGCGCTCTATGAACAGCGCAGGAAGTGCACTGAATGTAGGCAGGCTATTGTAGCTAAATGATAAAGTACATGGAAGATATACTATATTGGACTGTAGTATTCAGATTAAAATGCTGTGTTGGCACTATGCGATTTAAAAAAGTGGGTTTTGGGTTGCATTTTGGGCACTCAGTCTCTAAAAAGTTCACCATCACAGCTCTAGGGCTGTGTGCAATGATTAACCATGTCACCCCAAGGTCCTACTGCATGTACTATTATGCATTAAATGTTAATACCGCAGTTTGACCACTATATATCAGCACAGCCATAGCTGTATGAGGGCTTATTTTTTGCCATTTAGGCTTGTGGACACTGAGGCTTTTCGCAGCCTGATGGCGGCGGCTGTCCCACGGTACTCTGTCCCCAGCCGCCAATATTTTTCACGGTGTGCAGTCCCAGCCTTATACCAGCATGTGTCCTGTAACATCACCCGTGCCCTGATCAACGCAGTTATTAGGAAAGTCCATTTAACGACTGACACATGGACAAGTGCTTTTGGCCAGGGATGCTACATTTCCCTGATGGCACACTGGGTGAATGTTGTGGAGGCCGGGAGCGAGTTGTACCCTGGGATGGCACAGGTGCTACCGACGCCAAGGATTGCGGGCCCTACTTCCATGAGGGTTTCCGCCACCACCTACGTTAGTGGCTACAACCACCCCTTTTCCTCCTCCGCCTCCTCCTCCACTTCCTCCTCTGAATTATCATCTTGCAGCACCAGTCAGCCATCAGTCAGTAGCTGGATGCAGTGTAGTACTGCAGTGGGGAAGTGTCAACAGGTTGTGCATAAACTGATCTGCTTAGGTGACAAACAGCACACCACCACAGAGCTGTGGCAGGGGATAAGGGACCAAACTGAGCTGTGGCTCTTGCCACTCAACCTACAATCGAGCATGGTTGTGTCTGATAATGGCCGTAACTTGGTGGCGGCTTTGGAGCTCGGCAAGCTCACACACATACTATGCCTAGCCCACATGTTCAACCTAGTAGTGCAGCGATTTCTCAAAACCTACCCCAATTTGCCTGAGCTACTGGTGAAGGTGCACCGCGTGTGTGCCCATTTCCGCAAGTCATCAACAGCTTCCGCCGGTCTGGCAATGCTGCAGCAGCGCTTGCAATTGCCAGCTCACCGACTGTTGTGCGACATGAGCACGCGCTGGTACTCTATGTTCCACATGTTGGCCAGGCTTTGTGAGCAACAGAGGGCAGTAGTGGAATACCAGCAGCAACATGGTCGCCTTTCCAGTCAGCTTCCACTCTTTACAAGTGACGAGTGGGCATTGATGTCTGACCTCTGTGAGGTTTTACGCAACTTTGAGGAATCAACACAGATGGTGAGCGGCGTTAATTCAATTATCAATGTAACCATCCCACTTCTGTGTCTACTCAAACGCTCGCTGCTCACGATATAGGTGGGCGCTGTGCATGTGGAAGAGGGGAAAATGGGGGAAGACTGTACACAGTGTTATAGCCAGACAACCCTCAGTTTTTCTTCTCAGCATGCATCAGACGATGAGGAGGAGGAGCAGGAGACGGTTGCCTCCGCTACAGAGGGTAGTACCCTGGAAGTTTTATTTCATCTGTTCAGCGTGGATGGATAGAAGAGGAGGAAGAGGATGAGGAGATTGAGAGTCATCATCCTGATGAGGACAGCGAAGTCTTGTCTGTTGGGACTCTGGCACACATGGCTGACTTTATGTTAGGCTGCCTTTCCCGTGACTCTCGCGTTGTATGCATTTTGGTCAACACCGATTACTGGTTGCTTACCCTTCTCTACCGCCGCTACAAAGAGAACTTCTCATCTCTTATTCCTGTGGTGGAGAGGACGAGCAAAATGGTGCAATACCAGAAGGTCCTTGTGGAAAAATTGGTCCAAAAATTTCCAGCTGACAATGGTGGCGGCAAAGTACGTAATTCCTTGGCCAACCGAGGAGGGGAGATGAGGAGAACACACAGCAGTTCCAACAGAGGCAGGGCAACACTCTCCAAGGCCTGGTACAGTTTTATAACACCACACCAGCACCCTCAACCTGATGCACGGCCTAGTGTCACAAGTAGAGATGGCCTTGCGGTTCACCTGGCGGTCATTTTGCGGCAAACTTCGCCGCGATTTGCTGAACATTCAAACATATGGCGATGTCCGCCGACTCCATATTCTTTTGCATTGCGCCAAACTTTGACCCATGACACACATATTAGGTGGGACAGGACAGCCAATTGAGGCGTTTCAGCACATGGACACACCACAACCCTATACCAGAACCCGATCTGGCAGCCATTTTACATTCTGTGTTTTGCCAGTGTAGGGAGAGGTTGCTTTGTGAAGCAGGGACAGGCTGTTAGGGACACCAAACGCTAGCTAATAGGGCCACAAAAGTCCTTTTAAGGACTGGTATAGGGTGTGCTATCGATAGGTGTGATATACTGAGGGGTGTGGTACTGTGATATACTTATAATATACTTTCTAACATAAAAAATGTATATTATAGTGCATTCGTATTGTGCAGTAGTTGTGTGCGGTTCTGCTGCGATACCGCAGCTATATAGAGGGACAAGCGCTATTGAAACAACTATTAGCAACGGGTGTGATATACCTGTTGCCCCCAACCTACAACCTATCTACAAGGCACGTGGAATGCCGAGATTAGGAGTAAAACAGCGCTGATAAGTCTGGTCTGAACAGCGGGGAGAGGAGAAAAACAGCACCAACCAAGTAGGCAAAGGGACTAACACAGGAGAGGGTAACGTACAAACCAACAACAGTTGGTAACAGATATCCATGTACTAATCTATGTACTAACCTCTATTAACCTGTGAGCCTAAGTGAAATCAGTGGTGTGAAGTATATGTATAGATGTACTGACATTGCTAAACCTTTGGAAAAACGTGCATGCATGTGTATTAAGTAGAACATGAGTAATACACCTTACACAAGTTTACTATAAAGGAGCGCTTGAAGAAACTACACACGAGTGGGGACTCATCACTGGAAGCAGCACAGTGACCCCTAGGGGTGATTACTCGCAAGTACTATCAATTCTATTATAGTTCAAGTTATAATTTTATAATTTTTTTGTGTTTTAGTGTTTTTGGTGATTTGATATACCTGCTTCCACCAAATACTGATTGAGTCCTGCAATATACCTGCTTCCACAAAATACTGAGTAAGGTGTTTGATATACCTGCTTCCACCAAATACTGATTAAGGGGTTTGATATACTTGCTTTTACTGTGGCAGGCGCAGCACTATGAAGTGCATTTTGCGCTGTGGCATTAGAATAATTTTGATATCTCTGACTTTTAGTCTGACCAGACTGTCTATTACTCTGTAATTTCTCTAGCGCAGTTCTATGGAAACAGAGCACACCAAATGCTTGAAATAACTTATTTATTAACTTCAACTTTTCTTCATATAACACTGCCGCCTCCGCAGCAGATACTCCATGTACATAACACGTGTTGAAAAGATATCACAAAATGGCGGTATGCATAGGATGGTGGTTCAACTGCTCAATCTTGTCATTCAACATAAAATGGTGGATATATTTCTCTCTTAAATATCTCTACTCTCATTTTAAGTTATTTAAGCACTTTATGATCTTTCTGAGAGGTATATCTGAGGTCTAACTAATAGTTCACTTGCAGTATGCAGTTAGCAGTGACTATTTGCAGATTGGTTGAGTATCATCTGGTATAGTTGTGTGCAATTTGCATTGCAATATGGAATCTGAATTCTTGCAATTTATATTTGCAATTGTATGGTTGAAATTGAACTTGTATTTGGTGGAACTGTAAGTTAACACATATATATCTAGTTCATTATACAGTTCTAAACACAATCCTAACAGTATGAACATTATATAACTGTTTTAAATACCTATTTTGGCCTCTTGTTCCCATAAAACTGGACTCTGACTGGAACTGTGTGTTTGTTCAGCTCCTCTCTCTGGTGAGTAATGATTCCAGAAGCTCCTGCTAGGGGAATTCCCAGACAGGCTGTCTGTGAGGCTGACTGTGATTGGTGAAAACTGTTGCTGTGTGAGAAGCAGGCTGTGATTGGTCTAGACTTCTGCCCAGCAACAACAGATTAACACCATGCTTTCTGTTGTTTCTGCTGTGTCACTAAGCTTACCTTATATTACAAAATGAATCTTAAAGGCATATTATCTTTTTCTGCTTCTGTGAACACAAAATATAACAGTTATATGACATCTAAAACATGATGTTGCAGTAAATAACTCTGCTTTTGTCTTTAACACATAAACATAGGAACTGTATTAAGGTTATTGGCAGGTCTAGCTGTATACACATATAAGCTATACTAGCAACCTACGATAGGTCCTATCTGGCCAGCTACATTCACCAAATACTGATTAAGGGGTTTGATATCCCTGCTTCCACCAAATACTGATTAAGGGGTTTGATATACCTGGTTTCACCAAATATTGATTGAGGCCTGCTATACACCTGCTTCCACAAAATACTGATTAAGGGGATTGATATACCTGCTTCCACCAAATATTGATTGATGCCTGCGATACACTTGCTTTAACAAAATACTGAGTAAGGGTTTTGATTAACTGCTTCCACAAACTACTGATTAAGGGGTTTGATATAACTGCTTTCACCAAATATTGATTAAGGGTTTTGATATACCTGATTCCACCAAATACTGATTAGGGGGTTTGATATACCTGCTTCCACCAAATATTGATTGGGTCCTGTGATACACCTGCTTCCACAAAATACTGATTAATGGGAACGATATACCTGCTTCCGACAAATATTGATTGATGCCTGCGATACACCTGCTTCCACAAAATACTGATTAAGGGGTTTGATATACCTGCTTCCACTAAATACTGATTGAGTACTGCGATACACCTGCTTTCACCAAATACTTATTAAGAGGATTGATATACCTGCTTCCACCAAATATTGATTGAGGCCTGCGATACATCTGCTTCCACAAAATACTGATTAAGTGGATTGATACACCTGCTTCCACAAAATTCTGATTAAGGGGATTGATATACCTGCTTCCACCAAATACTAAGTGAGGCCTGCGATATACCTGCTTACACAAAATACTGATTAAGGGGTTTGATATAACTGTTTCCACCAAATATTGAGCGTAAAAAGTTGATGACGCCGGATAACCCTCTTGCCCAATGGCTGACCGCTGCCTTGTCGGAACTGCTAGCCCACCACCTACTGCCATATAAACTGGTGGACTCGGAGGCCTTTAGAAAATTTGTGGCCATTGGCACACTGCATTGGAAGGTCCCCGGAAGGAAATATTTCTCCCAGAAGGGCAGTGCCAAGATACATCTGCCAGTGTTAGTGCCAAGATACATCTGACCACAGACATGTGGTCTAGCAAACACGGGCAGGGAAGGTACATAACTTTTATTGCCCACTGGGTGAACCTTCTAACGGCCGTCAAGCATGTAACACTGTGGATTTGGTGTTAACGCCACGGATTACATGCAGGCCTGCCTCTTCTTCTCCTCCTCCTACTCTATCCTCTGTTTCCTCCTCGGCTGACTCCTCCTTTTCCACTGCTACCGCCTCTTCCGCTGCACCCCCCAAGCTCCCCAGAACCTATTCGACATCCCAGGTGAGACGTTGCCATGCTGTGCTGCAGCTGTTGTGCCTGGAAGCCACACTGGTCCTGCACTGCCTTCAGCTCTGCGGTCACAGGCCGATCAGTGGCTAACCCCGCTCAATTTCACAGTTAGTAAAGTGGTGTGAGACAACAGTGCCTATCTGCTGAGCGCTCTGAAACAGGACAACATGAAACACGTGCCATGCATGGCACACGTCCTGAACGTAGTCATGCAGCGATTCGTTGCCCAATACCCTGGGGTCCAGGACGTCTGGCGGCAGGCCAGCAAAATCTCTCGCCATTTTAGAAGATCTTACACGGCCATGGCTTGCCTTGCTGATGTTCAGCAGTGACACCACCTGCCCGTCAGACTTCTGATTTGTGACAGCCTGACACGTTGGAACTCCACCTTGTATATGCTTGAAAGGCGGCTCCAGCAGCAACGTGCCCTTAACGACTAGTGATGAGCAGCAGAGCCAATATTCTAATTTTCGATATTTCGCGAATATTCAGTAGAATATTAGTCATATTCGGGAATTCGGGCATGTAATATGCGTGTATTTGCGTATGCGCAATACTGGCTTGGCCTAGTTTTGCTACCTTATTCAAACTGCGGGAAGCTTGCAGAGACTGGAAAAGATGGTGGGCAGCAATTTTCGCGACGGTGAGGAAGAATTCCTGATCACTGTAAGTAATGTTACATTACAGCACTGTATTTGATTACATTTCGCATGCATTGCATGGCTTTATATGCAGATAGAGTGTTCCAAAATATTCGTGATTGCGAAAAGCTGCGCTATTGATGCGAATTTGTATTTGCAATACATACAACTTCACATTTTATCAGGTCTGACTACATATTACTGATTGGTGCACTAAGTATTGTTGTGACATTCCAGCACTATGTCTGTAGCATGTATGTATCGACAGCAGAGAAATATCTCTCAAATTCACATTGCACATCCATTTTCCTGCCACACACTATATACCACACACAAACACAGTCTATAGATTAGAGTTTGTGTCCGGTTGGTCAGGAGAAGCTTTCTTTGTCTGACCGCCAGTATTTGCTGGTTCATTTAGCATTACCCAGGATGCACCACTGGGAGGCGAAACAGCTGTACACCCCATACCGTACCGTCACTTCACTAGACAGGTACATCTTTGCTCAGCTGGCCAATATCCGATTGCTCAGACCCCACACACATACAATTGCAATACCATCTGATCTTATAATGGCAACAATAAATCTAATATTTCCCCTTCAAACACTTGAATTGTTTTGGCTATGTTGTTGATGACATTATTTTCAATACTTGTAAAAATTGGGATTATATCCTTGCATCTTTATCCTGCAGCGCTTGTTGGAGGAAAGGGTACGACAGGACCCGGGTCCAGGATAAAAAACAGCAGGGATCTAAGGAAGGGATCTAAGGAAGGAGCTTAGGAGGGAGTATAAGGGAATGTATAGTGCGATGGCCATCATGAAACATTGGTCAGATTTGAAGAGGAGGCACTTTAGCTGGATCACAGAGATCCGTGACAAAAAATGCCCAGGTACAATGCTTACATTACTTTTGTATCTCTCGCCTACACTCTGTAATATATATATATATATATATATATATATATATACAGTTATGCAAATAAGGATTTCATCCCTTTACAAATGATTACTTAGTACCTGGTGTGACACCACGTAGCAAATCAGCCGTTTACATCATACATCTCTACCTCGCTGTGAGTGTATATATATATATATTTATACATACAATGAGGTAGACATGTATGATGTAACCGGCTGATTTCGGACGTTTCACACACACATAAATATATATACGTGTGTACGTGTGTGTATACACTCACCTAAAGAATTATTAGGAACACCTGTTCTATTTCTCATTAATGCAATTCTCTAGTCAACCAATCACATGGCAGTTGCTTCAATGCATTTAGGGGTGTGGTCCTGGTCAAGACAATCTCCTGAACTCCAAACTGAATGTCAGAATGGGAAAGAAAGGTGATTTAAGCAATTTTGAGCGTGGCATGGTTGTTGGTGCCAGACGGGCCGGTCTGAGTATTTCACAATCTGCTCAGTTACTGGGATTTTCACGCACAACCATTTCTAGGGTTTACAAAGAATGGTGTGAAAAGGGAAAACATCCAGTATGTGGCAGTCCTGTGGGCAAAAATGCCTTGTGGATGCTAGAGGTCAGAGGAGAATGGGCCGACTGATTCAAGCTGATAGAAGAGCAACGTTGACTGAAATAACCACTCGTTACAACCGAGGTATGCAGCAAAGCATTTGTGAAGCCACAACACGCACAACCTTGAGGCGGATGGGCTACAACAGCAGAAGACCCCACCGGGTACCACTCATCTCCACTACAAATAGGAAAAAGAGGCTACAATTTGCACGAGCTCACCAAAATTGGACTGTTGAAGACTGGAAAAATGTTGCCTGGTCTGATGAGTCTCGATTTCTGTTGAGACATTCAAATGGTAGAGTCCGAATTTGGCGTAAACAGAATGAGAACATGTATTCATCCTCTGATGGCTACTTCCAGCAGGATAATGCACCGTGTCACAAAGCTCGAATCATTTCAAATTGGTTTCTTGAACATGACAATGAGTTCACTGTACTAAAATGGCCCCCGCAGTCACCAGATCTCAACCCAATAGAGCATCTTTGGGATGTGGTGGTACGGGAGATTCGTGCCCTGGATGTGCATCCCTCAAATCTCCATCAACTGCAAGATGCTATCCTATCAATATGGGCCAACATTTCTAAAGAATGCTATCAGCACCTTGTTGAATCAATGCCACGTAGAATTAAGGCAGTTCTGAAGGCAAAAGGCAAAAGGGGGTCCAACACCGTATTAGTATGGTGTTCCTAATAATTCTTTAGGTGAGTGTATATACATAAACTGCAATCATCATTCTGTATACCAGTAAAAGGCCCCGTCTATCATTACATTAGATACATCCCCCAATTAATTTGCATTTGTTATGAGTTCTGAGTTGTTTGTCAAAATTATGAATATTGTTTGATTACAGGGGTTCCCGTTCCCTCAGTCCGCCGCAGGCGTTCCACAGAGGATTTGGAGGTGGTGGAGGTCTCCGTAGAAGAGGAGGAGGAGGAAGGAGAGCAGGTGGGACCCTCACAGAATGTGGATGCCCCTCCCCCACCTGATGTTGGCGAAGTGGTGGAGGTGGCGGCAGAAGAGGCCGGACCGTCCCATCAGCCGGATTGCCCCCCCAGCTCATGATGCGGAGGATGTCTCCAGCACCCGCCAAGAGGGTAAATATGTGCACACAGCAATATAATTCTGTATGCATAACATATTCAGAAACATTAACCCTTTCTACCCTAGGTCAGTTTTCAACTTCCTGCTTAGGCCATTTTTTTGCAAATCTGACGTGTCACTTTATGTGGTAATAACTTTAAAAAAGCTTTTAATTATCCAGGCCATTGTGAGATTTTCTCGTCACATATTGAACTTCATGATAGTGGTAAAATTGATTAAAAAAAGATTTTTTTTATTCATAAAAAAATACCTAATTTACCAAAAATTGGGAAAAATTAACACATTTCCAAATTTCAATTTCTCTTCTTTTATAATAGATAGTAATACCTCCAAAAATAGTTATTACTTTACATTCACCATATGCCTACTTCATGTTTGGATCTTTTTGAAAAAAATAAATAAATTTGGGGGGGACGTTAGAAGGCTTAGAAGTTTAAAATCAAATCTTAAAAGTTTTAAGAACTGTTCCAAACCCCAATTTTTTCAGGACCAGTTCAGTTATGAAGTCACTTTCTGGAGCTTACATTGTGGAAAACACCCATAAATCACCCCATTTTAGAAACTACACCCCTCAAGCTAATCAAAACTGATTGTACATACTGTTTACCCTTTAGGTGGCCTACAAGAATGAAATGAAAATAAAATTTCAAAAAATCACTTATTTTAGCAGACTTTAAATTTTAATAGATTTTTCTGAAACACATCAAGGGTCTATTACCCTGAATCTGGAGTTTACAAAAACAACCCATGTGTGCTCAAAAACTGATGTATGGCCGCACAGCATGCTTCAGAGTGGAAGGAGCACCATATGTTAGGAGAGATTTAGCTTGAATGGTAATTGGGAGCTATGTCGCATGTTAAGAAGACACCCTGAGGTGGCCCTAGAGTGGCAAACCCCAAAAAGTGACTCCACTCTGGAAACTACACACCTCAAGGAATATACTGAGCACTTTGACCCATCAGGCATTTCACAGAATTAGGAAACGCTTGGCTGTGAAAAATAAAAATGAAAATTTTTTCCAGAAAAAGTTGCTTTACACCCACATTTTTCACTTTCACAAAGGGTTACCGGACAAAATGCAGCCCACATTTAGTTCCCCATTTCCCCCCGAATTATGCCAACACCCCATATGTGCTCAGAAAATGATATATGGGCACATGGCAGGTTTTAAGGGGTGGAAAGGGCACTTTTGACTCACAGTTGTCTCACATGAAAAATTATGTATTGGTTGTTGGAAAGTGGCTATGCAAGCGAGGTGGACTAAATCAGAGATAGAAAGTGGAAATATTACAGGGAGCGTAAAGGATGAAATAAAATTTATTCACCATGGATGAGTGGTAGATTTTAAAACACTACTTTATGCACAGGCCAGGTTTTTCATGGCAGGTTTCGCAGTGGTAAATGGTGTCCTTCCTAATACTCCTTTTTGAACACACTCTGCATCTTTTTCTTTTTTGGGTCCTTCACTTTCTTGCTGTCTGGGGGACTTCAGCTGAGAATGCTCTGGAACAGCTGCAAATAAAAAAAAAAAATCTGTGCAGCATTTCCGGATGTTCTTCTTCTTTCTTTTTCTTTTCTTCTTTTTCTTTTTAGCATGAAGGGGGTTAAATCACAGTGGTGTGCACCACAAGTCCCAGCAAGCCACAAGCAGCTCAGAAAGGTACATAACCTCTCTGCATGCAGTCACCAGCTAGAATGGCTGCATGCAGGGAAGTTCTGCCTCTTCCTGTACAGCTACAGACCTGCCATTGGCTGGAGCGTTGTTTCAGCCAATCGCAGTGCTGGCAGGCGACCCAAAACACTGATGTCCTCTGCCTTACCTCGAAGTAAACAGGTGATGACTTTTTCATCGTCGGTCACCGCCACATGACAACCACCGCCCCCCCCACTCCGGAGCTGCGATGCTCACGTGTAAGGAATCCGCCCAATAGCAGCGATCGGGGCTGCAAGGGGCCGGAAAAACCTCCCGCAGCCCTTAATTAACATGGCTGCCTGCTCGGCAGAGCAGCCTTTGCACCCCAGTTCCCGAACAATTATGCTTGGTGGCTGAAATAGTACGGGCGCTGGGCGGCAAGTCACTTCCAGCTGAGCTGTACTATTACAGCGCTGGTCAGGAAGAGGTTAAACGGCAAACAGTGAGGGGACAACACAAAATACAGTAATAGAAAACAACACTGGACACTAACTCTGTAATCTACAAAAAAAACATTAACCAAAAAAATAACATTATACTCTACTTAACTATCACTAACTAACCAACTATATAATTAGCATAAATATCATTAACTAACGAATTGAGATATAAATCGGCAGTACTTAAACAAATACTACACACAATGCACTAATTGCTTCTTAATCTGAATTGCAAGTAATTTTCATATTTTTTTTCCCTAACAAAACAATACTGAGTAAATTTAAAACACTCCTGAACAAGATGCAGCAGGAGAAAAAAAACATGCAGGAGACCCAGGAGCAGCAGCGGCAGCTGGCAAAGAAGGTGAAGGAGATCCATGAGCAGCAGCGGAAGCTTGCACTGAAGTTGCAGCGGTTTGATGCGCTGCAACTAAATCAGATGCAGGAGTTGTGTGACCTGCACGACTTTTGAATAAATAGTTTTTGCAGTTAAAATGTGTGCAAACTTTTTAAATACTATTATGTTTTCATGTAATTACGATAAGGTTGCAGTAAGGCCCCTTTAGTCAATGGCAAACTCACAGGTACATGGTAACAGTGGAGTATAAGGCCTACACATAACTCAGCATGATCAGGACAGACAGCAGCAGGTTCTTTGCAGCAGAAATGTGTTCCCAGGAATGGGCCCCCACCAGACTGGGGCAACACCACAAATAAACAAAGACACCTCTAAAAGAAGCAGGTTCTTTGTTTGCAGCAGGAATGTGTTCCCAGGAATGGGCCCACACCAGACCGGGGCAACACCACAAATAAACATACACCTCTGACAGCAGCAGGTTCTTCATCTAGAGCAGGAATGCGCTCCCATGCATACAAAATGCAATATTTTCCGTTGAAATAGTTTTGTAAAGCCCACAATAAATTTGTACAAATTTAGCTCCACGCGCTGCCCGCACCGGTCTTCTCAGTTTCCATATCGGGCATATCGAGTCTGGAGCAGAACACTGCAGTAACGCAGCATTCTGCGCCGTGTGCTGATTCCTCCAAGCCAGAGGGCAGCAAGACTGGCGGGGTTTAGCAGCGGCTCTCTCATCCTCCTTTTGTCTGTGTTTTTTGTGTATCCCTAGTTGTCACGGATTTAGTAGGGGAGAACACCAAAAGACAATCAAGAAGGAAGGGGAAAGACACTAGGCCTCACCGCTAGGGAAGGAAAAGGGTCACCACCTATAAAACTCTGCTCCTGGCCCTAACTCCTATCCGTATGGGCACCTCTCGATGGTAGAGATACCCATACACGAGAACCTAGAAAACCCTGGTGACCCTCAGATGCCCTAAAGATAATGACAGGGCAGAGACCACCCGTTCCTTCCCTGGTGAAGGAACTAGCGTCTCACTGAGGCCTAGTAAACAACCAGGGGGGGGGGGGGAATACAAAACACGACAAGCGGAACACTTAACTTCAGAGGATTAAGGATGAACAGGACTTCAACATGAACCACACTCCAGCTCTTCCAAGACCAAATTAAGCTATCACAAGCAAGGAGTGATGGGAAAAGTCAGACTAAATAGGGCGAGGTAAAGGTCACATGATCCACACCTGAACATGAGGTGTGGACATACCAGCAACACACAGACAAAGTGAAACCAAAAGAGGCTGTCAGATCACAAATGCGTAGATAATCTTTCAGACCTTCTGAGACCTGTCACAGATGGGACAGTACCCCCCTTCTATGGGTGACCTCCGGGCACCCAGGACCGACCTTATCAGGATGAGCTCTGTGGAATGCTCTCACCAGACGACTAGCATTAACATCGGTCGCTGGAACCCACATCCTCTCCTCTGGTCCGTACCCTCTCCAAAGAACGAGATACTGGAGGGATCTCCGGAGAACTCGGGAGTCTACAATCCTGCAATTCTAAATTGCCGTTCACCATGACAGGAGCGGGAGGCAAGAAGGACGGCTCAACAGGTTCAACACATTTCTTTAGCAACGATTTATGAAATACGTTATAGATTTTCAATGCCTGAGGAAGTTGAAGATGGAAGGCTACAGGGTTAACAATGGCAGTGATCTTATATGGACCAATAAATCTTGGGCCAAACTTCCAAGAAGGTACCTTAAGTTTAATGTTTCTTGTAGACAACCACAGAGAATCACCCACTCTCAGGTCCGGACCACTCATACGTCTCGTGTCAGACACATGCTTATACCTGTTGCCCATCTTTTTCAGGTTTTTCCGCCAAATAGAAGACAAAGAAGAGGAAAATCGTTCCTCCTCAGGAATGCCGGAATTTTGAGCACCAGGAAATGTACCAAACTGTGGATGGAACCCATATGCCCCAAAAAACGGCGACTTATCAGTGGATTCCTGTCTACGGTTATTTATAGCAAACTCTGCTAATGACAAAAATAAAGACCACTCTTCCTGATTCTCTGAAACAAAACATCTCAAGTAAGTCTCCAGATTCTGATTAGTGCGCTCCGTCTGTCCTTTCGACTGAGGATGAAAAGCCAAAGAGAAGGAAAATTGTACACCCAGACGAGTACAGAACGCTTTCCAGAATCTGGAAACGAACGGAGTCCCTCTATCGGACACCACATCAGAGGGAATGCCATGTTGTTTCACGATGTTGTCGAAAAACACCTGTGCAAGAGTTTTAGCATTGGGTAGACTAGGTAATGCAATAAAGTGTGCCATTTTACTAAAACGATCTACAACCACCAGAATCACAGTTTTTCCTGAAGAATTCGGTAAATCCATGATAAAATCCATGGAAAAATCGGTCCAAGGTCTGGACGGGTTGGGCAATGGAAGCAGAGATCCGGAAGGCCGAGTATGTGTCACCTTAGCATGTGCACAGGTACCACAGGCTGACACATAGTCCTCAACACACTTACGCAACCCCGGCCACCAAAATCTGCGAGAGATAAGATCGACAGTCGATCTGCTCCCAGGGTGCCCAGCAGGCACTGTACAGTGATGTTCCTCAAACACCTTGTGACGTAATTCAGGGGGAACAAACAACTTCCCGGGAGGACAAGAGTCCGGAGCATCCTCCTGTGCCTCAAACACCCTGGCCTCAAGATCAGGATAAAGAGCGGATATGACTACTCCTTCAGATAAAATGGGACTAGGGTCATTAGACTCACCCCCCCCTTCAGGAAAGCTATGTGACAAAGCGTCCGCCTTGACGTTCTTAACCCCAGGGCGGTAAGTGACAATGAAGTTAAATCTGGTGAAAAACAATGACCATCTGGCCTGCCTTGGGTTCAGTCACTTAGCCGACTCCAGGTAGGCCAGATTCTTGTAATCAGTAATTACCGTAATAGGGTGAATTGCTCCTTCCAACCAATGCCGCCATTCCTCGAACGCCAACTTAATGGCCAGCAATTCCCTATTCCCCACATCATAATTCCTTTCAGCAGTAGAGAGTTTTTTAGAGAAAAATGCACATGGGAGCCATTTACTAGGTGAAGGACCTTGCGACAAGATTGCTCCTACCCCTACCTCGGACCCGTCAACCTCAACAATAAATGGCTGATTCACGTCCGGTTGCATCAGAATAGGGTCTGAAGCAAAACATTCTTTCACAGCAGAAAAGGCCTGTAATACCGCATCAGACCAGACAGAAATATCCGCATCCTTCCTAGTCATGTCTGTTAAAGGTTTAACCACCGATGAATAGTTCAAGATAAATTTATGGTAGTAGTTGGTAAACCCCAAAAACCGCATAAGTGCTTTCAGATTTTCGGGTCGATCCCAGTCCAACACAGCACGGACCTTCTCGGGATCCATACGAAAACCTGAGGATGAGAACAGGTAACCCAGAAATTGCACTTCCTGTACAGCAAATACACACTTTTCCATCTTAGCATACAACTTATTCTCTCTTAGGATCTGTAACACCTGTCTCACATGATCCTGATGAGTCTCCATATTAGGCGAATAAATTAGTATGTCATCAAGATATACAACAACAAACCTCCCCACCAGATGATGAAAGATGTCATTGACAAAGTGTTGAAAAACCGCAGGAGCATTGGTTAACCCAAAGGGCATGACCAGGTTTTCAAAATGACCCTCAGGGGTATTAAATGCGGTCTTCCCCTCATCCCCCTCCTTGATCCTTACCAGATTATATGCCCCCCTCAGATCCAACTCAGAGAACACCTTGGCACCGACAATCTGACTAAACAAATCCGGACTCAAATGAAGGGGATAAGGATCACGGACGGTAATACGATTGAGCTCATGGAAGTCCAGGCATTGTCTCAGGGGACCATCTTTTTTCTTTACAAAGAAAAACCCAGCAGCCACTGGGGACTTGGATGGTCTGATATGTCCCTTTGCCAAACTCTCGGTAATATACTCTCGCATGGCCTTTCTTTTGGGTTCCGAAAGATTATACAACCGAGATTTGGGCAATTTAGCTCCGGGAATAAGATTGATGGGACAGTCATACTCCCGGTGCGGAGGCAACTCCTGATTACCACTCTCAGAGAAAACATCAGAAAATTCTGAAATTAACGATGGTACAGTTTTAGTGGTCACCATAGAGAATGATGCATTAAAAGACAGTTGTCCATGCAAAAATCACTCCAATCGAGAATCTGTCTCGCTTGCCAGTCGATGTTAGGGTTATGTTTGCTTAACCATGGTAAACCCAACACCAACGGAGCAGGCAGACCCTCCAATACATAACAGAAGATAGATTCCAATCCTGATGCAAATCACCCACTCTTAAATGAATGTCATTCACTACCTGCTACAGGCATTTTTGGGTGAGAGGTGCTGGGTCAATTGCAAAGACAGAAATACTTTTCTCTAATGCATTAGTAGTCAACCCATGAATGCGTGCAAACTCTCCATCAATCAAGTTAACTCCTGCCCCACTGTCAATAAATGCTTCTATTTTCACCGTTTTGGACTCTAGCGCCACATCGGCAGACAGGAGAAAACGTGTACTACCAGTAAAAGACAAAAGTAGGTTTTCTTGCTCCCCATCCACACCACCAATAGTAATTTGAGGATTAAAAGTTTTTATCTTTTTGTTTACACCTTGATGCTGCAAGTACGGACAAATATTCACAAAATGTCCCTTCTTGCCACAATAAAAGCAGACTCCTTTCACATGACCCAAGCTTTTGCCAGGAGTAGCTCCTCCTAACTGCATAGGCTCATCACAAGACGCAACTACCAGTGTCTCTCCACCATAAGTGTCAAAGGAAGCAGTCCCCTTATTGGAGAGTACGTCCTGAAGGTGAGGACCCCTAGATCTCTCCCTCAGGCGTCTATCTAGACGTACAGCAAGGGACATAGCTGCTTCCAATGACACAGGATTTTCATGAAAGGCCAACGCGTCCTGCAGTCTCTCAGAGAGACCCTGACAGAATTGGCTACAGAGAGCAGGATCGTTCCACTCAGTTCAGAGCAATAGGTCTCCTTGGAACGTTCTCCCTGCAGCAAACTCCGTAACTTGGTCTCGGCCTGAGTGATCCGATCCAGGTCATCGTAGATGAGACCCAAGGCTCTGAAGAATTCATCTACCGACAAGAGGGACGATGATCCGGTCGGCAGAGAAAAAGCCCAAGATTGGGCGTCCTCTTTAAGCAATGAAATAATCATATCCACACGTTGACACTAATCCCCAGAAGAGTATGGACGCAGCTTAAAGTATAATTTACACGACTCCCTGAACCGGATGAAATTGTCACTACCCCCGGAAAACCTTCGGTTCAGGACAGGCCTGGGACCCACCACCGGAACCAGCAGCCTGTGGACTCTGAATCTGCAAGACAGTTGCGCTGAGGTCTGCTACCTCCAAAGTCAGATTCTGCATCTGTTCGACCAGTGCATACATAGTATCCATAGCTGCACAGATCAGAACAAAAATGGCGGTATCGGCTTGGGATAATGTCACGGATGTAGTAGGGGAGAACACCAAAAGACAATCAAGAAGGAAGGGGAAAGACACTAGGCCTCACCGCTAGGGAAGGAAAAGGGTCACCACCTATAAAACCCTGCTCCTGGCCCTAACTCCTATCCGTATGGGCACCTCTCGATGGTAGAGATACCCATACACGAGAACCTAGAAAAACCTGGTGACCCTCAGATGCCCTAAAGATAATGACAGGGCAGAGACCACCCGTTCCTTCCCTGGTGAAGGAACTAGCATCTCACTGAGGCCTAGTAAACAACCGGGGGGGGGGGGGGGGTAATACAAAACATGACAAGCGGAACACTTAACTTCAGAGGATGAAGGATGAACAGGACTTCAATATGAACCACACTCCAGCTTTTCCAAGACCAAATGAAGCTACCCCAAGCAAGGAGTGATGGGAAAAGTCAGACTAAATAGGGCGAGGTAAAGGTCACATGATCCACACCTGAACACGAGGTGTGGACATACCAGCAACACACAGACAAAGTGAAACCAAAAGAGGCTGTCAGATCACTAATGCGTAGATAATCTTTCAGACCTTCTGAGACCTGTCACAGATGTGACACTAGTGTTGTCCGTGGCTGGGGAAAGGAGACCGAGGACGACATTCTACTGGGCAATGAGCAGGAGCCAGGGCGCTTCACTGCTTCCAATTTAGTGCAAATGGGGGCCTTCATGCTCCAGTGTTTGAAGAGGAACCCCGTATAAAAAGCATAAACGGCAAAGACCAGTACTGGGTAGCAACGTACTTGCCATGGAACTCTTGGCTTGTCCCTCGTCGAGTGTCCTGTCCGAAAGGACATTCAGCGCAGCAGGGGGGATCGTGACCGATAAGCGCACTAGCCTAGCTCACGACAGTGTGGACTACCTTACATTTCTAAAATTGAATGAGGCATGGATCTCGGAGGAATTTAACACCTGCGACGACCACGTGTAATTTAATTTCCTCATGCCAGCCCACACATATCCGCCACCACCCAGAACAAAGAATGGTCCTTGTCTTATGTATATACAGCGGCATAAAAGGCCTTTTCTGTCAGGTGAATGCCTAATTTTTCGGGCCTCTACTCCAGTGGCCTACATTAAAATTTTATCCAGTGACCGCCTATTAGACCTCCAGCCACATTATCACAAGTTCTTTTCTGTCAGGTGAATGCCTAATTTTTGAGACCTGTACCGGCCTACAGTAAAATTTTTAGCCAGTGACTGCCTAATGTACCTCCAGCCACATCATCACAAGTTCTTTTCTGTCAGGTGAATGCCTAATTTTTGGGGCCTGTACTGGCCTACAGTAAAAATTTTAGCCTGTGACTGCCTAATGTACCTCCAGCCACATCATCACAAGTTCTTTTCTGTCAGGAGAATGCCGCCTAATTTTTGGGGCCTCTACTGGCCTACAGTAAAATTTTTAGCCAGTGACTGTCTAATGTACCTCCAGCCACATAATTGCAAGTTCTTTTCTGTCAGGTGAATGCCTAATTTTTGGGGCCTGTACTCCAGTGGCCTGCAGTAAAAAAAATTGCCGGTGCACGCCTAATGTACCTCTAGCAACATAATCACAAGTTTTTTTCTGTCAGGTGAATGCCTAATTTTTGGGGCCTGTACTCCAGTGGCCTATAGTTACATTTTTCTATTTTCTAGGCTCCATCAGGGCACATTTTTGAGAGTTTCCCTTTAAGTCGCATAAAAATGGCCCCTGATTAAAATACATATTTTTTGAGGGAATTTTTGCCAATGATCCCCCTCTGATATGTCACAGTCCATGTTGTGGGACTATTTGTGCACTTCTATTAGGCTACTTTCACACTTGCGTTAGGAGCGGATCCGTCTGGTGTCTGTACAGACGGATCCGCTCCTATAATGCAAACGCTTGCATCCGTTCAGAACGGATCCGTCTGCATAACTGTTTATTTCAGATCTGATTTTTCACTTCGGGAAAACTCAGATCCGACAGTATATTCTAAACACAGAAGCGTTCCCATGGTGATGGGGACGCTTCAAGTTAGAATATACTAAAAGAACTGTGTACATGACTGCCCCCTGCTGCCTGGCAGCACCCGATCTCTTACAGGGGGCTGTGATCCGCACAATTATTGTGCGAATCATAGCCCCCTGTAAGAGATCAGGTGCTGCCAGGCAGGAGGGGGCAGACCCCCTCCCTCCCCTGTATTAAATGTGACCAGTGCGGCCCCCCTCCCTCTATATTCATTGGTGGCCAGTGCGGCCCCACCTCCCTCCCCAGTATTAATTGTAACCAGTGCGGCCCCCCTCCCTCTATATTCATTGGTGGCCAGTGCGGATTCCCAGTATTGTGACCAGTGCGGCCTCCCCTCCCCCCCCTAATTAAAATCCCCCCCCCCCCCCATCATTGGTGGCAGCGGAGAGTTCTGATCGGAGTCCCAGTTTAATAGCTGGGGCTCTGATCGGTTACCATGGCAGCCAAGATGCTATTGCAGTCTTGGCTGCCATGGTTACTTAGCAATAAATAGAAGCATTATACTCACCTGCGAGCTGCGATGTCTGTGACCGGCCGGGAGCTCCTCCTACTGGTAAGTGAAAGGTCTGTGCGGCGCATTGCCTATAGCACAGACCTGTCACTTACCAGTAGGAGGAGCTCCCGGCCGGTCACAGCCATCGCAGCTCGCAGATAAGTATAATGCTTCTATTTATTGCTAAGTAACCATGGCAGCCAAGACTGGAATAGCGTCTTGGCTGCCATGGTAACCGATCGGAGCCCCAGCGATTTAAACTGGGACTCTGATCGGTACTCTCCGCTGCCACCAATGATGGGGGGGGGGGGAGAGGGGAGGCCGCACTGGTCACATTTAATACTGGGAATCCACACTGGCCACCAATGAATATAGAGGGAGGGGGACCGCACTGGTCACATTTAATACTGGGGAGGGAGGGGGGCCGCACTGGCCACCAATGAATATAGAGGGAGGGGGGCCGCACTGGTCACATTTAATACTGGGGAGGGAGGGGGGGGCATACTGGCCACCAATAAATATAGAGGGAGGGGGGCCGCACTGGTCACATTTAATACTGGGGAGGAAGGGGGGGCCGCACTGGCCACCAATGAGTTAAATACAGGAGGGGGGGGTCAATAATTGTGCGGATCACAGCCCCCTGTAAGAGATCGGGTGCTGCCAGGCAGCAGGGGGCAGTCATGTACACAGTTCTCAGTATATTCTAACTTGAAGCGTCCCCATCACCATGGGAACGCCTCTGTGTTAGAATATACTGTCGGATCTGAGTTTCCCGATGTAACTCAAATCCGATGGTATATTCTAACATAGAGGCGTTCCCATGGTGAAGGGGACGCTTCAAGTTAAAATATACCATCGGATTGGAGAAAACTCCGATCTGATGGTATATTAATAGGGACTCCTGACTTTACATTGAAAGTCAATGGGGGACGGATCCGTTTGAAATTGCACCATATTGTGTCAACGTCAAACGGATCCGTCCCCATTGACTTGCATTGGACGGATCCGTTTGGCTCCGCACGGCCAGGCGGACACGAAAACGCTGCAAGCTGCGTTCGGGTGTCCGCCTGCTGAGCGGAGGCCAAACGGTGCCAAACTGATGCATTCTGAGCGGATCCGCATCCACTCAGAATGCATTGGGGCAGTACGGATCCGTTCGGGGCCGCTTGTGAGAGCCTTCAAACGGAACTCACAAGCGGAACCCCGAACGCAAGTGTGAAAGTAGCCTTAAGTATTTGGTGGCGGAAAATGGTTCAATCTCCCTTTTCTCGTCCTCATCCTCCTTCTCCTCTATCATATGAACATGCTTATTAGGCTGCGCTCGCTCCTAATGTTTTAGAGGGTCAGCTCAGCAGCAGGCCCTCCCCTACTAAATTTTTTAAATGGTCAGCTTGGGAGCAGGCCCTCGTCCACATAATTTTTAACATGGTCAGCTCAGCAGCAGGCCCTCGCCCACAAAATTCTTTAGATGGTCAGCTCGGCAGCAGGCCCTTGGCCGCAACATTTTTTACATGGTAAGCTCGGCAGCAGGCCCTCGCCAACAAAATGTTTTAGATGGTCAGCTCGGCAGCAGGCCCTCACCCACAATATTTTATAGATGGCCAGCTCGCCAGCAGGCCCTCACCCACAAAATTTTTAACATGGTCAGCTCGGCAGCAGGCTCTCGCCTACAATTTCTTTTAGATGGTCACCAGCAGGCCCTTGCTCCTAATGTTTTTGAGGGTCACCAGCAGGCCATCAATCATAATTTTTCATGGGTGTGTATGATGCCCTCCTTTATGTGTAATAAAGGGTGTATTGGAGTGCCGGTTCCTTGTAATTTTTGGAAGCCCTTTTACTTAGTCCATAGGCTTTATGAGTGTAGGAGTTCCACTACCTGAACAATTGTACCACAATGTGAATGAGGCCCACCATTATGTGATATACAGGTTGTATCGGAGTGCCTCTTCCTTGTAATTTTTGGCATTACTTGTACTTTATATACAAGTTAATATACAGGAAAGAATGTTTCCTAACAATTTTTCGTCTAAAAACGATTTTATCTTCGGTTTTGTGCGTATTATTGTCAGTCTGTAAAAGTGGCGTACTACTCGGACAACATCATTCCCAGCAACGACCTGGGAGTCCAAGATGCATCCAGACATCCTCCCCATGCTGTTCCCGAACCATTTCAGTGGTGTTTCCATCAATTTCTAACCTTTTCCTGTAAACCAGACACCCTCCCCTCTTCAGAGCAGGGGGTGCCTGGTTTAACGCTCTGGTTCTCCCATTGACTTCCATTGTGTTCGGGTGCTCGGTAGAGCACCCAAGCATCCCGAGGTGTTCTACTCGAGCACCCGAGCACTTTGGTGCTTGACCAACACTAGTGCACACAGTCAGTGCCCGTCTATTGCGGACCCGCCATATGCGGGCCGCAATACGGCCACGGCCTGGCAACGGCCGTGTGCATGAGGCCTAAGATAGAATTGAGCTATAATGAGTGTTTAGGAGGTCAGAAGTCAAAGATAACGAGCCATCAGCTGAGCTCTGCCTGACAGTAAATAATACAGAGGTTGCTACAAGAGAATCTCAAGGCTGTACAGAGAAAGTAACATTTTTAATAAAGACCAATTGAAAAAATAATTTTAGCTCAAAATGAGCACAACGTAATAATAAAATCGGAGCTCCGTTCTCGATATAGGTGCTGGTCCCAGCAGTGGGACCCGCACCTATAAGACAATGGGGGCATATCCTAGCGATATGCCCCCATTGTTTGTGATGAGACAACCCCTTTAAGGAGCTGGAAAATAATGCACAATGATTTAAAATGATTCTTAATTCATGTCTAAGAAGCTTTATGTGTCACTGCATAGTTATATAGAGTGGATGATAAGATTTATAAAAAGTCTATCAGATCCAAATTATAATCCTACTTTGTTGATCCAGATGAAAGAAATAAAAACCTTTTAGGCGGATACCAATTTCCCCCTAATAGTGGGGGGATTCCTTCCTATTTCTATTTATGGCAATCAGATTGACTCTGAACAGGGGCGTACTTAGAAATCACTGGGCCCCATAGCAAGAATCTAAATTGGGCCCCCATTCTCCTTTCATAGCCCCTCCCACTACCCATTCCAAGCCTCTCCCTTTGTTCCATGAACTATGCTTGCTGCTGTGTTTTATAATATATGCCAGCAGGGCCGGATTGGGATTACAAAACAGCCCTGGCACACAAAAGAAGTATAATACATGCAGGGTGTACAGATGTACAGTATATACAGCAGTGTACTGTTATGTAAGGTACGAGGTATAATAGATGCAGGGTGTATAGATTTATAGTATATACAGCAGAGTACTGATATGTGAGATATAGGGTATAATACACTGCTCAAAAAAATAAAGGGAACACAAAAATAACACATCCTAGATCTGAATTAATTAAAAATTCTTCTGAAATACTTTGTTCTTTACATAGTTGAATGTGCTGACAACAAAATCATACAAAAATAAAAAAATGGAAATCAAATTTTTCAACCAATGGAGGTCTGGATTTGGAGTCACACTCAAAAATAAAGTGGAAAAACACACTACAGGCTGATCCAACTTTGATGTAATGTCCTTAAAACAAGTCAAAATGAGGCTCAGTAGTGTGTGTGGCCTCCATGTGCCTGTATGACCTCCCTACAACGCCTGTGCATGCTCCTGATGAGGTGGTGGACGGTCTCCTGAGGGATCTCCTCCCAGACCTGGACTAAAGCATCTGCCAACTCCTGGACAGTCTGTGGTGCAACGTGACGTTGGTGGATAGAGCGAGACATGATGTCCCAGATGTGCTCAATTGGATTCAGGTCTGGGGAACAGGCGGGCCAGTCCATAGCATCAATGCCTTCGTCTTGCAGGAACTGCTGACACACTTCAGCCACATGAGGTCTAGCATTGTCTTGCATTAGGAGGAACCCAGGGCCAACCGCACCAGCATATGGTCTCACAAGGGGTCTGAGGATCTCATCTCGGTACCTAATGGCAGTCAGGCTACCTCTGGCGAGCACATGGAGGGCTGTGCGGCCCTCCAAAGAAATGCCACCCCACACCATTACTGACCGAATGCCAAACCGGTCATGCTGGAGGATGTTGCAGGCAGCAGAACGTTCTCCACTGCGTCTCCAGACTCTGTCACGTCTGTAAAATGTGCTCAGTGTGAACCTGCTTTCATTCGTGAAGAGCACAGGGCGCCAGTGGCGAATTTGCCAATCTTGGTGTTCTCTGGCAAATGCCAAACGTCCTGCACGGTGTTGGGCTGTAAGCACAACCCCCACCTGTGGACGTCGGGCCCTCATATCACCCTCATGGAGTCTGTTTCTGACCGTTTGAGCAGACACATGCACATTTGTGGCCTGCTGGAGGTCATTTTGCAGGGCTCTGGCAGTGCTCCTCCTGTTCCTCCTTGCACAAAGGCGGTGGTAGCGGTCCTGCTGCTGGGTTGTTGCCCTCCTATGGCCTCCTCCACGTCTCCTGATGTACTGGCCTGTCTCCTGGTAGCGCCTCCATGCTCTGGACACTACGCTGACAGACACAGCAAACCTTCTTGCCACAGCTCGCATTGATGTGCCATCCTGGATAAGCTGCACTACCTGAGCCACTTGTGTGGGTTGTAGACTCCGTCTCATGCTACCACTAGAGTGAAAGCACCGCCAGCATTCAAAAGTGACCAAAACATCAGCCAGGAAGCATAGGAACTGAGAAGTGGTCTGTTGTCACCACCTGCAGAACCACTCCTTTATTGGGGGTGTCTTGCTAATTGCCTATAATTTCCACCTGTTGTCTATCCCATTTGCACAACAGCATATGAAATTGATTGTCACTCAGTGTTGCTTCCTAAGTGGACAGTTTTATTTCACGGAAGTGTGATTGACTTGGAGTTACATTGTGTTGTTTAAGTGTTCCCTTTATTTTTTTGAGCAGTGTATATGCAGTGTGTACAGGTATATAGTATATACTGTAGTTTACTGATATGTGAGGTACAGGGTATAATATATACAGTGTGTACAGTGTGGGGATTCGCTCAATAGTTGGGATAAGCAAGTGCAGTACAGAGGCAAAGTACAAGTTCGTAATTCAAATGTCCGTGTTTATTCACACATAAGGTCAAACAAAAACACTCTTTGCAAGGTTGATGTTTGTTCACACCAAGTAGAAAGTCCATGCATAACAAAAAAAACGGCCGAAGCGGAAAGCAGGTAACACAGAAAAGGAATCTCTTGAACAGCAAACACACATTTTTCTATCTTGGCATATAACTTATTCTCCCGGAGGATCAGCAAGATTTGTCTCAAATGATCCTGATGACTCTACATGTCGGGCGAATAAATCAATATGTCATCCAGGTATACGACAACAAACCTTCCCACCTAAATGATGAAAAATGTCATTGATGAAATGTTGAAATACTGCTGGGGCATTGGTCAAACCAAAAGGCATGACCAAGTTCTCAAAATGACCCACAGGAGTATTAAAAGCTGTCTTCCATTCATCCCCCTCTCTGATTCTTACCAGATTATATGCCCCTCTTAGGTCTAATTTAGAAAACACCTTAGCTCCAACAATCTGGTTGAACAAATCTGGGATCAGGGGAAGGGGAAAAGGATCACGGATAGTGATGCGATTCAACTCTCAGAAATCTAGACACGGTCTTAATGTCCCATCTTTTTTCTTTACAAAAAAGAACCCTGCCGCCATAGGTGACTTAGATGGTCTGATGTGTCCCTTTGCCAAACTCTCAGTAATATACACTGCTCAAATAAATTAAGGGAACACTTAAACAACACAATGTAACTCCAAGTCAATCACACTTCTGTGAAATCAAACTGTCCACTTAGGAAGCAACACTGAGTGACAATCAATTTCACATGCTGTTGTGCAAATGGGATAGACAACAGGTGGAAATTATAGGCAATTAGCAAGACACCCCCAATAAAGGAGTGGTTCTGCAGGTGGTGATCACAGACCACTTCTCAGTTCCTATGCTTCCTGGCTGATGTTTTGGTCACTTTTGAATGCTGGCGGTGCTTTCACTCTAGTGGTAGCATGAGACGGAGTCTACAACCCACACAAGTGGCTCAGGTAGTGCAGCTTATCCAGAATGGCACATCAATGCGAGCTGTGGCAAGAAGGTTTGCTGTGTCTGTCAGCGTAGTGTCCAGAGCATGGAGGCGCTACCAGGAGACAGGCCAGTACATCAGTAGACGTGGAGGAGGCCGTAGGAGGGCAACAACCCAGCAGCAGGACCGCTACCTCCGCCTTTGTGCAAGGAGGAACAGGAGGAGCACTGCCAGAGCCCTGCAAAATGACCTCCAGCAGGCCACAAATGTGCATGTGTCTGCTCAACTGGTCAGAAACAGACTCCATGAGTGTGATATGAGGGCCCCACGTCCACAGGTGGGGGTTGTGCTTACAGCCCAACACCGTGCAGGACGTTTGGCATTTGCCAGAGAACACCAAGATTGGCAAATTCGCCACTGGCGCCCTGTGCTCTTCACAGATGAAAGCAGGTTCACACTGAGCACATGTGACAGACGTGACAGAGTCTGGAGACACCGTGGAGAACGTGGAGAAAGCATTGGGTCAGTAATGGTGTGGGGTGGCATTTCTTTGGAGGGCCGCACAGCCCTCCATGTGCTCGCCAGAGGTAGCCTGACTGCCATTAGGTACCGAGATGAGATCCTCAGACCCCTTGTGAGACCATATGCTGGTGCGGTTGGCCCTGGATTCCTCCTAATGCAAGACAATGCTAGACCTCATGTGGCTGGAGTGTGTCAGCAGTTCCTGCAAGACGAAGGCATTGATGCTATGGACTGGCCCGCCCGTTCCCCAGACCTGAATCCAATTGAGCACATCTGGGACATCATGTCTCGCTCTATCCACCAACGTCACTTTGCACCACAGACTGTCCAGGAGTTGGCAGATGCTTTAGTCCAGGTCTGGGAGGAGATCCCTCAGGAGACCGTCCGATACCTCATCAGGAGCATGCACAGGCGTTGTAGGGAGGTCATACAGGCACGTGGAGGCCACACACACTACTGAGCCTCATTTTGACTTGTTTTAAGGACATTACATCAAATTTGGATCAGCCTGTAGTGTGTTTTTCCACTTTAATTTTGAGTGTGACTCCAAATCCAGACCTCCATGGGTTGAAAAATTTGATTTCCATTTTTTTATTTTTGTGTGATTTTGTTGTCAGCACATTCAACTATGTAAAGAACAAAGTATTTCAGAAGAATATTTAATTAACTCAGATCTGTTAGGATGTGTTATTTTTGTGTTCCCTTTATTTTTTTGAGCAGTGTATATATATATATATATATATATATATATATACAAAGCAGTGTATTGATGTGAGACATACAAGGCACAGTATAATACTGTAGATGCAGTGTTTACAGAAATATGTGGTCAGGTATACATCATGGTCACTGTGTGTGTCAGGTACATGAGGTAGTGGTCACTGTAACTGTCTGAAGTATTATACATGAGTAAGCAATGAGTAAAAACAGGGCATGGGGGGGGGGGGGGTGACCAGAAGTGGAGGACCTCCTCATACCACTCCATTCCAGTCTGTATGGATCAATGCAAAGCTGATTGTGAACTCCTAATACTTGATGTTAGGGGTTGAAGGACCTGATGATGATGTCATCACATATCCCGGCAGATGTACCTTACCTTTCAAACCTAGGAACTACACCATTTTTGGTGCAGTTCCTTTGCTAGATCCTGCAGGACCTGTGATGTTGAAGATGATGTCATCACAGGTCCTGGCAGATGCACTGTTCTAACCTGGGAACTACACTTAACACTGTGCAGTTCCCTTACAGGACCTATGATGACATCATCAAAGGTCCTTTAGCTTTATAAAGATAGACTGGAGAAATTAGGGGGTGGGGCCTCTCCTCCACTGCTGGCCCCTCTTCCTCACGGGCCCCATAGCAGCTGCGTGGTCTGCCTATATGGTAGGTATGCCACTGACTCTAGTACCCAAAAATTGCTTTATTTTTTCAAAGAATGGATACCTTTAAAGGCAATGAATCAACATCTCAATATAGTATGACAGAGAATTCCATAGTCTCACTGCTCTTACAGTAATGAATCCCCATCTATGCTTTCCTCTAGAGGATGTCCCTACTCCTGGTAACAGGCATAGGTATAAAAAGATCTTTATATAGATCTCTGTACTGTCCATTCATATTGTATATTTGTAAATTGTAATTAGATCCCTTGTAACTAGAGTTGAGCGAACACCTGGATGTTCGGGTTCGACGAGTTCGGCCGAACTTTCGAAAAATGTTCGGGTTCGGGATCCGAACTCGACCCGAACTTCATCCCGAACCCGAACCCCATAGAAGTCAATGGGGACCCGAACTTTTGGGCACTAAAAAGGCTGTAAAACACACCCGGAAAGGGCTAGAGGGCTGCAAAAGGCAGCAAAATGTAGTTAAATCCCCTGCAAACAAATGTAGATAGGGAAATGATGAGTTAACATAAAATAAATAAAAATTAAACAATATTAATTGGAGTGAGGTCCCATAGCACAGAATCAGGCTTCAAGTCACCCACCAATGGAGAAGGTCACTTACTATTATTTTGACCACAGCACCCAGACAAAGGAGAGAGGTCCCACAGCAGAGAACCAGGCATCATATCACCCACCACAGGAGTAGGCCACCATTTAGTTACTTTGACCCCTACACCCAGACGGAGGAGAGAGGTTACACAGCAGAGAATCAGGCATTTAGATCACCCACCACAGGAGTAGGCCACCATTGAATCAGACCCCGGCAACCATGTCAGATGGCACAAGCATAAGCTTTATATCAATCAGCACAGGAGAAGGCGACTTTGACAGACTTTGACCCCTACACCCGGACGGAGGAGAGAGGTTTCAAAGCAGAGAATCAGGCATTTAGATCACCCACCACAGGAGTAGGCCCCAATTTAATGGGACCCCGGCAACCATGTCAGATGGCACAACCATCAGCTTCATATCAATCAGCACAGGAGAAGGCGACTTTGAAAGACTTTGACCCCTACACCCAGACGGAGGAGAGAGGTTTCACAGCAGAGAATCAGGCATTTAGATCACCCACCACAGGAGTAGGCCCCCATTGAATCAGACCCTGGCAACCATGTCAGATGGCACAACCATCAGCTTTATATCAATCAGCACAGGAGAAGGCGACTTTGAAAGACTTTGACCCCTACACCCAGATGGAGGAGAGAGGTTTCACAGCAGAGAATCAGGCATCATATCAACCACCACAGGAGAAGCCACCATTTAGTTACTTTGACCCCTGCACCCAGGAAGAGGAGAGAGGCACCACAGCACATATTCTGGCATCATATCAGCCACCACAGGAGAAGCCACCATTGAGTTACTTTGACCCCCGCACCCAGGAAGAGGAGAGAGGCACCACAGCACATATTCTGGCATCATATCAGCCACCACAGGAGAAGCCACCATTGAGTTACTTTGACCCCCGCACCCAGGAAGAGGAGAGAGGCACCACAGCACATATTCTGGCATCATATCAGCCACCACAGGAGAAGCCACCATTGAGTTACTTTGACCCCTTCACCCAAACAGAGGAGAGAGGTTCCACATCAGAGAATCAGGCATCATATCAACCACCACAGGAGTAGGCCACAATTTAGTTTATTTGACCCCTGCACCCAGGAAGAGGAGAGAGGCCCCACAGCACATATTCTGGCATCATATCACACACCACAGGAGAAGGCCTCTTTCAGTGATTTAGGCCTTTGGACCCAGACAGAGGAGAGAGGTCAGAGATTAGCTTCATATCCCCCAGCACAGCAGAAGACCGCTTTATTTGACTTAGGCCTCAGCACCCAGACAGAAGACAGAGGTAGCATGGCAGAGGTTATGGCTTCATGTCACCCGTTAGTTTAACCGGCCACTTTCATCTGGTTAGGCCCCGGCGCCCAGACAGAGAAGAGTTTCATTCAACTGTGGGTTTCATAAAATTTGTATCAAATAAAGAAGTGGCCCGTAGCACAACAAGACATGTTTTAGGCAGTTAATAAGGACTACTCTGCACAAGGGAGGGACAGGTCCTGTGGGATCCATGCCTGGTTCATCTTTATGAAGGTCAGCTTGTCCACGTTGGCTGTGGACAGGCGGCTGCGCTTGTCAGTAATGACGCCCCCTGCCGTGCTGAATACGCGTTCAGATAAAACGCTGGCCGCCGGGCAGGAAAGCACCTCCAAGGCATAACATGCTAACTCTGGCCACGTGGACAATTTCGAAACCCAGTAGTTGAATGGGGCCGAACCATCCGTCAGGATGTGGAGGGGTGTGCAGACATACTGTTCAACCATGTTAGTGAAATGCTGCCTCCTGCTAACACGTTCCGTATCAGGTGTCGGTGCAGATAGCTGTGGCGTGGAGACAAAACTTTTCCACATTTCTGCCATGCTAACTCTGCCCTCAGATGAGCTGGCCGTGACACAGCTGCGTTGGCGACCTCTTGCCACTCCTCTGCCTTCACCTTCCACCTGTTCCCCTGTGACATGTGGGAATGCTCTCAAGAGCGCCTCTATCAGCGTGCGCTTGTACTCGCGCATCTTACGGTCGCGCTCCAGTTCAGGAATTAAAGTGGGCACATTGTCTTTATACCGGGGATCCAGCAGGGTGGCCACCCAGTAGTCTGCACACGTTAAAACGTGGGCAACTCTGCTGTCGTTGCGCAGGCATTGGAGCATATATTCGCTCATGTGGGCCAGGCTACCCATGGGTAAGGACAAGCTGTCCTCTGTGGGAGGCGTATCGTCATCGTCCACCGTATCCCCCCAGCCACGCACCAGTGATGGGCCTGGGCTGCCACCCCGCTGTGAACTTGCGTCATCCTCGTCCCCCTCCACCTCCTCCTCCTCATCCTCCTCGTCCTCCAGTACAGTGCCTTGGCTGGCGACTTGTGAACCTGTCCTCTGCTGCTTAAACAAACCTCCCTCTGAGCCACTTCGAACAGACTGGCCCGAAAGTGTTAGAAACGAGCCCTCATCCTCCTCCTCCTCCTCCACCTGGGCCACCTCCTCTAACATCATTGCCCTAAGTGTTTTCTCAAGGAGACATAGAAGTGGTATTGTAACGCTGATAACAGTGTCATCGCCACTGGCCATGTTGGTGGAGTACTCGAAACAGCGCAGCAGGGCACACAGGTCTCGCATGGAGGCCCAATCATTGGTGGTGAAGTGGTGCTGTTCGGCAGTACGACTGACGCGAGCGTGCTGCAGCTGAAACTCCACTATGGCCTGCTGCTGCTCGCACAGTCTCTCCAGCATGTGCAAGGTGGAGTTCCACCGGGTGGGCACGTCGCATATGAGGCGGTGAGCGGGAAGGCCGAAGTTCCGCTGTAGCGCAGACAGGCGAGCAGCGGCAGGATGTGAACGGCGGAAGCGCGCACAGACGGCCCGCACTTTATGCAGCAGCTCTGACATGTTGGGGTAGTGGTGAATGAACCTCTGCACCACCAAGTTCAGCACATGCGCCAGGCAAGGGATGTGCGTCAAACCGGCTAGTCCCAGAGCTGCCACGAGATTTCGCCCATTATCGCATACCACCAGGCCTGGCTTGAGGCCCACCGGCAGAAACCACTCGTCGGTCTGTTGTTCAATACCCCGCCACAACTCCTTTGCGCTGTGGGGCCTGTCCCCCAAACATATGAGTTTCAGAATGGCCTGCTGACGTTTACCCCGGGCTGTGCTGAAGTTGGTGGTGAAGGTGTGTGGCTGAAGACAGAGGTAGCATGGCAGAGGTTATGGCTTCATGTCACCCGTTAGTTTAACCGGCCACTTTCATCTGGTTAGGCCCCGGCGCCCAGACAGAGAAGAGTTTCATTCAACTGTGGGTTTCATAAAATTTGTATCAAATAAAGAAGTGGCCCGTAGCACAACAAGACATGTTTTAGGCAGTTAATAAGGACTACTCTGCACAAGGGAGGGACAGGTCCTGTGGGATCCATGCCTGGTTCATCTTTATGAAGGTCAGCTTGTCCACGTTGGCTGTGGACAGGCGGCTGCGCTTGTCAGTAATGACGCCCCCTGCCGTGCTGAATACGCGTTCAGATAAAACGCTGGCCGCCGGGCAGGAAAGCACCTCCAAGGCATAACATGCTAACTCTGGCCACGTGGACAATTTCGAAACCCAGTAGTTGAATGGGGCCGAACCATCCGTCAGGATGTGGAGGGGTGTGCAGACATACTGTTCAACCATGTTAGTGAAATGCTGCCTCCTGCTAACACGTTCCGTATCAGGTGTCGGTGCAGATAGCTGTGGCGTGGAGACAAAACTTTTCCACATTTCTGCCATGCTAACCCTGCCCTCAGATGAGCTGGCCGTGACACAGCTGCGTTGGCGACCTCTTGCCACTCCTCTGCCTTCACCTTCCACCTGTTCCCCTGTGACATGTGGGAATGCTCTCAAGAGCGCCTCTATCAGCGTGCGCTTGTACTCGCGCATCTTACGGTCGCGCTCCAGTTCAGGAATTAAAGTGGGCACATTGTCTTTATACCGGGTATCCAGCAGGGTGGCCACCCAGTAGTCTGCACACGTTAAAACGTGGGCAACTCTGCTGTCGTTGCGCAGGCATTGGAGCATATATTCGCTCATGTGGGCCAGGCTACCCATGGGTAAGGACAAGCTGTCCTCTGTGGGAGGCGTATCGTCATCGTCCACCGTATCCCCCCAGCCACGCACCAGTGATGGGCCTGGGCTGCCACCCCGCTGTGAACTTGCGTCATCCTCGTCCCCCTCCACCTCCTCCTCCTCATCCTCCTCGTCCTCCAGTACAGTGCCTTGGCTGGCGACTTGTGAACCTGTCCTCTGCTGCTTAAACAAACCTCCCTCTGAGCCACTTCGAACAGACTGGCCCGAAAGTGTTAGAAACGAGCCCTCATCCTCCTCCTCCTCCTCCACCTGGGCCACCTCCTCTAACATCATTGCCCTAAGTGTTTTCTCAAGGAGACATAGAAGTGGTATTGTAACGCTGATAACAGTGTCATCGCCACTGGCCATGTTGGTGGAGTACTCGAAACAGCGCAGCAGGGCACACAGGTCTCGCATGGAGGCCCAATCATTGGTGGTGAAGTGGTGCTGTTCGGCAGTACGACTGACGCGAGCGTGCTGCAGCTGAAACTCCACTATGGCCTGCTGCTGCTCGCACAGTCTCTCCAGCATGTGCAAGGTGGAGTTCCACCGGGTGGGCACGTCGCATATGAGGCGGTGAGCGGGAAGGCCGAAGTTCCGCTGTAGCGCAGACAGGCGAGCAGCGGCAGGATGTGAACGGCGGAAGCGCGCACAGACGGCCCGCACTTTATGCAGCAGCTCTGACATGTTGGGGTAGTGGTGAATGAACCTCTGCACCACCAAGTTCAGCACATGCGCCAGGCAAGGGATGTGCGTCAAACCGGCTAGTCCCAGAGCTGCCACGAGATTTCGCCCATTATCGCATACCACCAGGCCTGGCTTGAGGCCCACCGGCAGAAACCACTCGTCGGTCTGTTGTTCAATACCCCGCCACAACTCCTTTGCGCTGTGGGGCCTGTCCCCCAAAATATGAGTTTCAGAATGGCCTGCTGACGTTTACCCCGGGCTGTGCTAAAGTTGGTGGTGAAGGTGTGTGCTGAAGACAGAGGTAGCATGGCAGAGGTTATGGCTTCATGTCACCCGTTAGTTTAACCGGCCACTTTCATCTGGTTAGGCCCCGGCGCCCAGACAGAGAAGAGTTTCATCA